>NC_041736.1:59153774-60507498 GCF_004115215.2 Ornithorhynchus anatinus
CAATGAACTAGGCCTCCCCTTACTCCCTCTGCCTCTCCCTGACTTCTCCTACTCCCTCTGCTCCCCTCCCCCTGCCTTCCCTTATTATGATTAATCATATTTATGAGCGCTTACTGTGTGCATAGCACTGTACTAAGCCGACTCACCTTTTCTCCCTCTGTCTCCCTCCACATCTCCCACCTCTTCCTGCCTCCTTCTGCCTCCTTCAACCTCCCCCTACCTCCCACCTCTCTCCCCCTCCTTACCCATCACAACCCAACCCCATCCAACAATTTCCGGACCGTGATCAGGCTTGGGCACTTTTTCCTCCTGCCCTGCGTTCCTTCTTCGTCTGTTAGCACTGCACATTCCTTTCCTCTCCTTCGCGGCAGGTGGCGGGTTCTCTCATTACCTCACTCTGATTCTTTTCCTCTCCGCCTTGGGAGCTAAAGGCTGGGGAAGAGCGATCTCAATCATCCCAGAGATCAGGGTATCAAATAGTCAGAGGCTCTAGGAGAGTTGCTCATTTCCTTCTGCTTGTGAGTCGCAACGCGTGGAGAAAGCCCCCTCCGCTCCCCACTTTTCGGTATCGACTGTCCTGTGGATTCTTCAGATTTCTAAGAGCCAAGCGCTGTAGTGAATTTCATCCCTTTCTTGCGATGGCCCCGCAGAAGCCTAGAGGAGAGATACAACCGGATCCTTTGTGTCCTTAAAAAGGATTTTTAGGTCACGGACTTCTGTGGTGTTCACTCCGACTTGGCACAGGTTGTAACCGCCAGCGGTCGATCTGTTTCCCGATAGCCAATTTTGGCTTCAATAGTCTTGTCTTAGCAATATTCCTCCAGGCGGCAAGCCTGCCTTTTGGCTTTCAGTGTGATTTTATTCCAGGAAAGCTACCATTTTAGGTCTTCCTAATGAGAGAAGCAGAGAGGGAGTTTCCTCACGACATCTCGACTAAAATGAAAGATTATCGCCTAATTCTCAGCTTTGCCTCTGTTTAAAAGGGGAGCAATCCATTTAATAAAACACAGATTAAGCAGAGTATTGTCTCTCCCCACTGCACATTTAAATTCCGGTGTTATCCTTTAAAGGGCTAGAAGTGAAAGGGGATTCATCACTCTGTAGTGAGGGATGGCACCCTCCCAATTCAGCCTTGAGTGTTTGTAATGCCCAAATGGCATAAGTCTGAGCTGGCGCAGAGAGGGGAGGGTTACCCAGCAGGTCTCTCTTCTCGGTGACTCTCCTGCAGTCACTTGGAAGAGTGGGCAGTCACTTGGAAGAACGGGAAGGAAAGTTACATTTGAGAAAGGTCAAACTCACCCCTTTATATCTTTCTCCACACTGAAAGAGAGGTAGAGCCTGCATCCCTTACAATGAGAAATGGAGGTTGGTTGAGAATTTGAAAACTCATATCACTGGCTGTCATTTAGAACGATCCAAGTCATTTTTTGTGTCACGTTCATCGGGCGACCTTTTAAGAAGAAGATTCCAAATTAGTTTTCCTTCCCTTCCTCAATCATTCCTTGGATCCCTTTAAATGACCTTTAGAGACAGGATTTGTGGGAAATATTTTTTTTTTCAAGGCGGACGTGAGTTAGTTTTTGGCGGTAACAGTGCGATAGCTCTAGGTTAGGTTACTTCTCCATGGAAGAATATTCACGTTGACTTAATGCCCCTTAGGAAAGCACGTGAATGATAATAATCATAATAATAATCATAATAATGAAATATGTTAAGCACTTACTATGTGCCCAACACTGAAGTAGATACAGGATAATCAGTTGTCACTTAGAGAAGCAGCGTGGCGCAGTGGAAAGAGCACGGGCTTTGGAGTCAGGGCTCATGAGTTCGAATCCCAGCTCTGCCACTTGTCAGCTGTGTGACTGTGGGCAAGTCACTTAACTTCTCTGTGCCTCAGTTCCCTCATCTGTAAAATGGGGATTAGGACTGTGAGCCCCACGTGGGACAACCTGATTCCCCTGTGTCTACCCCAGCGCTTAGAACAGTGCTCTGCACATAGTAAGCGCTTAACAAATACCAACATTATTATTATTACTTGGGGCTCACAGTGTAAGCGGGAGGGAGAACCAACTATGGAATCCCCATTTTACGGATGAGGAAAAAGAGGCACAGAAAAGTGACTTGTGCAAGGTCACACAGCAGGCTCGTGGTAGAGCTGGGATTAGAACTCAGGCCCTCTGACTCGCAGGCCCGGGCTCTTTCCACTAGGCCACGCTGCCTCTTTTGGCTTTGACCCTCTTTATCTGAGCTTCGAGCCACCTGTGCAGTGGAAAAGCCTCTTCATGCAAGCATCGCCATTATCATTTGCAGGCGGCAGTAGAAGCTATAGACTCTCAAGTTTTCCAGCCGAAAACAAAAACACTGTCCATCAACCATGCTGGAAATGCTGGCCCTGAGAAAGACCTGGGGGTTCGGATCAATCAAAAAAAAAAAAAATCCCTCTGAGCCGCCTCCTGTTCTTCTAAAGGAACAGAGAAGCTTTGTGGAACTGGTCCAGTGCCATAGGTGGATCATCGGATCAGTCAATCGATCACATTTATCGAGCGCTTCCTGTGTGCCAGGCACTGTATCAAGCGCTTTGGAAAGTAGGAAATAACAGAGTTTCCTGCCCACAGTGAGTCAGGGGGGTGAGGGGGAGATAGACATTCATATAAATCGGTAAATTCCAGATATGGACACAAGAGCTTGTGGGGCTGAGGGGGGGAGGTATAAAGGGAGCAAATTCAAGTGCAAGGGTGATGCAGAAGGGAGTGGGAGAGGAGGAAAGGAGGGCTTAGTCAGAACAAGTGCCCCAGTTGGGGATGGGGCAGAGGAAGCGGCCCTTTCTGATTGGCTCTTTCCTGCCCAGAAGCCCCCTCCCAGAAGCCTGCTGGGATTTCATCCATTCATTCATTCAATCGCGTTTATTGAGCGCTTACTGTGTGCAGAGCACTGTACTATTTCTGCCTGCAGCGGGTCCCTGAGGGAGCCCAGACACGAATGATGGAAATTCTTCTTTGCGTTTTTTGATTATTATGTCCAGAGCCACTATTTAGTTATTATTAATGAAAATAATAATAGGGATAATTACAATAAGAATGATAAAACTAGTATTTGTTAAGCACTTATTATGTGCCTAAATGCTGGGGTAGGTACAAGGTTATTGGTTTGGACACAGTCCTTATCCCGCATGGGGCTCACATTCTCCATTAGTGGGAGAGGGATTTAAGCCTCATTTTGCAGATGTGGAAACTGAGGCACAGGGAAGAAAAGTCACACAGCAGGCAAGTGACAAAGCTGGGATTAGAACCCGGTTCCTCTGACTCCCGGGTCCCATGCTTTTTCCATTAGGCCATGCTGCTTCCCTAAATAGAGTTAATCAATCGATCAAGATATTTTTTGAACACTTACTGTGTGCAGAGCATTTGGGAGAGTACATTTTAACAGAGTTGGTAGGCACATTCCCGGAGCACAAGGAGCTTACAGTCTAAAGGGAACAAGAATAGTCCTTGACGCTCAGATTCCCGGGCTCTGTCTACCCCAGAGATTCCAACTAGCCCCTCTGCTTCGCCTGAATATATTCCTTTCTCCGCTCCCATCATCCGCACATTCTGACTTCTGGAATTAGTTCGGGATTAAGAGGCTGTACCTCTTCTCCTTGGTCTAAATCGGGAAAGGAAACCATCAAGTGGGAATATCTCTAGGGATTTGGCATTCCCCGAAAGTGCCGAAAGATGATTTTCAATTAATTTAAGCAATGTGCACACAGCATAGGTATTCAACTCTGTCTGAGAAAGACTGTAAGCTCCTTCAGGACAAGAGATTGTGTCTTTTACTGCTAGTAATCACCCAAGACCTTTTTCCAAAGTTCTGCGCGTGGAGGGGCAGTCAATAAATACTATTGGACTTTTTAAAGATATCTGTTAAGGGTTTACTATGCACCAGGCACTATACTAAATGCTGGGTTAGATACAAGCTAATGTCCCATGTGGGGGAGACCAGTCTCAAACCCCATTTTTCAGATGGGGTAGCTGAGGTACAGAGAGATGAAATGACTGGCCCAAGGTCACACGGCCGACAGGCGAAGGAATCGGGTTTAGAACCCAGGTCCTTCTGACTCCCAGGCCCATGCTCTACCCACTAAACCAAGGCACCAAGAAATAACTAGTTTTGAATGCAGCCTCAAAAGGTTGACTGGAATGGAGCCACGAGGATACAGAAGTGAGAAACGAAAAAAGGGAATCACTAAAGGGAATTAAATCCCTCCGGAAAATTCCATCAGCCTAATTAGACCGACTCAGCCTTTAGTTACACATCTAAACTTTGAACACCGCAAGTTTGGGAGGTAGCAAAAGTGACTTGCTGTTCTCCACGCTGATTAGAATGAATTCCTCTCCCGGGGGAATTTTTCCACTCCTGCCACGGAAGATGGAACGTTTTCGGCACAGTTGATACAGCGTTGTCGTCGGCCCACAGGGCCGCCCCTGTCTGTTTCCCCTTCGGTGCCATTGAGCCGGAGGAAAGAGAACAGAGTGAGGGAAGGCCCAGAGCAAAAAGACATATTCCTCCTCCCGCCTTTGTGTCGGCCCCTGGATGTCTGTGTGACCTTGGGCAAGACACTTCACCTCTCTGGGCCTCGGTTCCCTCATCTGTAAAATGGGGATTGAGACTGTGAGCCTCCATGTAGGACAGGGACTGGTCATCTTGCTTCTACCCCAGCTCTCAGTACAGTGCCTGACACATAGTAAGCACGTAACAAATACCATTAAAAAAGTATTCACGGCGTTCCTTCGGTGTGCAAAGCAGTATGCTCAGGGCTGGGATAAAAATACATGGATGGTAATTAGACGTTGGCCCTTTGTCCCAAGGAGCTTACAATCTACGACTAAGGTGGGCGGAGGAGATTGGCGATGTAAGGAAAGATAAAACAGTACAAACAGAAAACAAGAGAAAAGAGAAGGGGTAGCAACATATACAAAGATGAAATACATGAGCTGGTGGGGTGTATAATGAATGGAGAAGAATCTGGGGTCTTAGTAGCTCAGAGATCAAGAATCAAGACCACAATCACCGGCACAGTAAGAGCCCACACCGCAGCCTTTATTTAATCGATCAATCAATAGTATTCATTGAGCTCTGAAAAAATCCATCAGATGCTCGGCGGGCAGCTGGACAACCTCACAGTGTTTGCAGCCGTGGCGGGCACCCCAGCACCTCCACCCCCTATCCCCTCTGATGCCGCTCTCCTTCTGCAATCCCCCAATGCCAGCCCACAGCCCACTCTAAACATTCCCCCCAAGCTAGTTTTTCATCTTTTGTCCCACCTAAACTGGGCCTACCTCCCTGAGAGCGGTTGCCCTCTTTCCTTCCTTCAATTCAATCATATTTATAGAGCGCTTCCTGGGTGCAGAACGCTGTACTAACTGTTTGGAGAGGACACTAGAACAATAAACAGACACATTCCCTACCCACAACGAGCTTACAGGCCCAAATGGGGGGAGCCAGACATCAATATAAATAAAAGAATGACAGATACGTACCTAAGTGGTGTGGGGCTGTATGGAGGGTGGCAGGGGAGAAGAACCAAGGGAGCAAGTCAGGGCAATGCAGAAAGGAGTGGGAAAAAAGCACATTTCAGCTCCTCAATTAATAATTGTGGCATTTGTTAAGCGCTTACTCTGTGCCAAGCACTGTACTAATCTCTGGGGTGGATACAAGCTCATCAGAATGGCTATGGTCCGACACACATGGGCTTCATCGTATTCCACAGTGTTCCACTTTCGGTCTAAGCGGGAGGCAGGAGAGGTACTGAATCCTCACTTTACAAATGAAGAAACCGAGGTCCACAAAAGTAAACTGACTTGGCCAAGGGCACACAGCAGGCAAGCGACCAAATCGGAATTAGAACCCAGGTCCTCTGAATTACCAGGCCCCGGCTCTATCCACTAGGCATCGCCCCGTTCGTCCAAGTGAGCAAGCGAGCAAGAAAAGGTTTTAGACTTTTTTTTTCCTTTAATGGATTTTTCCCATGCAAGGAACGTTAGGCAGATGGGTTTGGATTTAGAGGAGTTTCAACAGAATTGATATCTTCAAAGATATCACTCAGTAATCTTGAAGGAGGAGAATCGATAAACGCCCTATTTTAAACAACGATGGTTTCAGCAGAATGTAATCTTCCAAGTCCAATAAATTCCACGTAGGAATAAACAAGATAAATGTGACTCATGAGGTTTTCTCATTGGGAGAATTATATTTATGTATATGAGCTGTGGTGGCTATTTTTAGTCAGACCAATTATTCATGACTCTACATGATTGAATTAATCCCCCTCCCCCGCCAAATAAAAAATGCTTTAGACTAAGTATATAATCTAAATTGCAAGTAGATATTGTCGAGCGATTTAATTTTAAGGTTTGGGAAAGCGTAAGTGACCCATTATTATTTAAGTATTTTGTACTTTAGTTTGTGCGAATTATACTCAACCCGAGGAAAAAGAGTGATTATTGACTGGGACAAAAGGCCTGAGAGAAAGCATGGGAAGCAGTGTTTACCTAGTGGATAGACCCGGGCCTGGGAGTCAGAAGGTCATGGGTTGTAATCCCGGCTCCGCCACTTGTTCTATGTGTGACCTTGGGGAAGTCACTTCACTTCTTTGGTCCTCAGTTACCTCATCTGTAAAATGGGGATTAAGATTGTAAGCCCCCTGTGGGACAGGGACTGTGTCCATCGCAGTGCCTGGCACATTGTAAGTGCCTAACAAATAGCATTCATTCATTCAGTAGTATTTATTGAGCGCTCACTATGTGCAGAGCACTAAGCGCTTGGAATGTACAAATCGGTAACAGGTAGAGACAGTCCCTGCCCACTGACGGGCTTACAAATCGGGGGAGACGGACAGACAAACAATAGCAATAAACAGAATCTAGGGGATGAACATCTCATTAAAACAATAGCAGATAAATAGAATTAAGGCGATATACATTTCATTAACAAAATAAATAGGGTAATGAAAATATATACAGTTGAGCGGACGAGTACAGTGCTGAGGGGAGGGGAAGGAAGGGGGAAGGAGCAGAGGGAAATGGGGGGAAAGAGGGTGTAGCTGCAGAGAGGTGAAGGGGGACGGTAGAGGGAGTAGAGGGAGAAGGGGAATTCAATCTGGGAAGGCCTCTCGGAGGAGGTGAGCTGTAAGTAGGGTTTTGAAGAGGGAAAGAGAATGAGTTTGGCGGAGGTGAGGAGGGAGGGCGTTCCGGGACCGCGGGAGGACGGGGCCCGGGGGTGGACGGCGGGATGGGCGAGAACGGGGGCCGGTGAGGAGGCGGGCGGCGGAGGAGCGGAGCGTGCGGGGTGGCCGGTGGAAAGAGAGAAGGGAGGAGAGGTAGGAGGGGGCAAGGTGATGGAGAGCCTTGAAGCCTAGAGTGAGAATAAAAACATAAAGCATAAAAACAAAGTTCTCTTCATCGGCTGGGTGACTATAATGAGTCCGATTCTCCCCTTGTCTAACGTTAAATAATCAATCAGTGGAATTTATTGAACACTTACTAGGTGCAGAGCACTGTATTAGAGCTTGGGAAAGTACAATGTAATAAAACAGCGTTTAGAACAGTGCTCTGCACATAGTAAGCGCTTAACAAATGCCAACCTTATTATTATTATTATTACCCCAGGGCTTAGAACAGGGCCGGGCACATAGTAAGCACTTAGCAAATACTACTTTAAAAAAAGACACCCACTGAAATAATTTACAGATAGGAGGATTTACTGAAGAATGTAAGATATATGCATAAGTGCTATAGGAAGTTGTGAGTCTTTAAATACTTTGGACAAATACCATCAGAAAAAAAATTAAATCACATTTCCCATTTAGTATAGAATTATTTAGTATCTTCTAGCACCATAGCCCTACTCATCTCTACAAAACCACACTGGCTAGGCCACGTGAAGAGAATGAGCAGGATACCCAAACAGCTGTCAGACGGCAAGCTGAGATTGGGAAACCGAAAGCCAGGAGGGCAGAGGAAGCTTTAGGAGATGCCGCTTCCTAAATGAAAACTGGGAGTCACTCTCCGAGGAAAGACCTGCCTGGCAAACAGCCGTCAAGAAGACAGCAACTCTGTCTGTACCAGGCACTGAAAAAAAAGTGTCAAAACAAACACAGCAAGAGGCCACCTTTTTTGCGTGCCCCAGATTGCAGATTCATTCAGTTGTATTTATTGAGCACTTACTGTGTGCAGAGCACTGTACTAAGCGCTTGTAAAGTACAATTTGGCAACACGCATTGATGTCTAAAGCCACACACACACGGGTAAGAGAATTCTGTCGTCGCTGATGCTTACATCAAATAAGAAGGCCTGCTCTGTATATACAGAGAGGATTGTGTAGAGCTAGGAGAAAGATGACTGGAAAGCAGAATGGCCTAGTAGAAAGAGCTCGGGCCTGGGAGTCAGAGGACCTGGGTTCTAATCTCGCCTCCGCCAATTGCTTGCTTTGTGATCTTGGGCAAGTCACTCTGCTTCTCTGCACCTCAGTTCCCTCCAGTGCAAAATAGGGATTAAATACCTCTTCTCCCACCTACTTAGACTGCAAGCTCCATGCAGGACAGAGGCTGTGTCCTGCCTAATTAACCTGCACCTAACCCAGCGCTTAGAAAGGTGTTTGGAACATATTAAGTGTTTAACGAATACCACAAAAAACAAACAAACAAAAAAAACCCCAACAACAACAAAAACCTGTTCTTAAAGTAGCTGCTAAGGCAAGATTTTGGTACTATTCCCTTCCCAAAAACCCAACAACAAAAAAAACCTATTCTTAAAGAAGCTGCTAAGGCAAGATTTGGGTACTATTCCCTTCCCAGTTTTTTATTTCACTGCCCTCTTCACTGTGGAACCTTATTGGATTTCAAAAGACTCAGGAGAGCAGTCGAAGAGTGCTCCCCTGCTATGAATGTGATTCCAGAGGTCTGTGGTTCCCAAGAAGATCGATGTTTATTGTGAGACAAGGCTCGGCACCTCCCTCTTCCCCACTTACTAGAGAAGCAGCATGGCGTGGTGAATAGAGCCCAGGCCTGGGAGTCAGAGGGATCTGGGTTCTAATCCCAGCTCCCCCATTTAATAATAATGTTGGTATTTGTTAAACGTTTACTATGTGCAGAGCACTGTTCTAAGCACTGGGGTATATACAGGGTAATCAGGTGGTCCCACGTGAGGCTCACAGTTAATCCCCATTTTACAGATGAGGTAACTGAGGCACAGAGAAGTGAAGTGACTTGCCCACAGTCACACAGCTGACAAGTGGCAGAGCCGGATTTCGAACCCATGACACCTGCCTCCCAAGCCCGGGCTCTTTCCACTGAACCACGCTGCTTCACCACTTGTCTTCTGGGTCATCTTGGGCAAGTCACTTTGCTTCTCTGGGCATCAGTTCCCTGATCTGTTAAAAAAAAAAGGGGGATTAATAATAATAATGTTGGTATTTGTTTAGAGCTTACTATGTGCCAAGCACTGTTCTAAGCGCTGGGGTAGATACAAGGTCATCAGGTTGCCCTGCATAGGGCTCACAGTCTTCATCCCCATTTTACAGATGAGGTAACTGAGGCACAGAGAAGTTAAGTGACTTGCCCAAGGTCACACAACTGACAAGTGGCAGAGCCAGGATTCGAACCCATGACCCCTGACTCTCAAGCTGGGCTCTTTCCACTGAGTCACGCTGCTTCTTAAGACCATGAGCCCCATGTGGGACAGGTACTGTGTCCAACCTGATTAACTTATAACTACCCCAGACTTAGAACAGTATTTGGCATAAAGTAAGGACTTAACAAATATCATAATAATTATTATTCTTATTATTAATTATTCTCCACAGTAAGGGCTTAAGAAATATCATAATTATTATTATTGATCACTATACTCTGGGCCTCAGTTGCCTCATCTGTAAAATGGGAATTGAGACTGTGAGCCCCACATCGACAGGGACTGTATCCAACCTGATTTGCTTGTATCCACCCCAGCTCTTAGTACAGTGTCAGGCGCATAGTAAGCGCTTAAGAAATACCACATTTATCATTATTATTATTAGGCCTGGCACTGAGTGGTTCACATCCTTATTTCATCTTCACTGTTGCTCTCCGCTACTTGAGAGATGGGTAATAACAATGACAATGATGGTATTTGTTAAATGCTTACTATGTGCCAAGCACTGTTTTAAGTACTGGGGGAAATGCAAGGTAATCAGGTTGTCCCAGGTGGAGCTCACAGTCTTCATCCCCATTTTACAGATGAGGTAACTGAGCCACAGAAAAGTTAAGCGACTTGCCCAGAGTCGAACAGCTGACAAGTGGTGGAACCGAGATTAGAACCCACGACCTCTGACTCCGAAGCCCATCCTCTCTCCACTAAGCCATGCTGTTTCTCGTAATTACGGTATTTGTTAAGCGCTTATTATGTGTCAGGCACTATATTAAGCGCTGGGGGAGATACAAGCAAATCGGATTGGACACAGTCCCTGTCCCATGTGGGGCTCACGGTCTCAATCCCCATTTTCCAGATGAGGTAACTGAGGCCCAGAGAAGTGAAATGACTTGCCCCAGGTGACACAGCAGACCAGTGGCAGAGGCAGGATTAGAACCCATGACCTTCTGACTCCCAAGCCAGGGCTCTAGCCACTGTGGCATGCTGCTTCTAGTTTCGGGATGCAGTTTTGTCCTCTAGTTTCCGTCTTAATCATGGGAGAAATATGAGCAGCGCGTTCCCTTCCCCTCCCCGAGCCCCCACCATGAACCCATTTGATAAAACAAGGTCCTGACGGCAAGTGGAGGAGCTCATTTTGCCCCTCTAGTGAGTCACTCAGTCAGTCAGTTGTATTATTGAGCAATTACTCGGTGCAGAGCACTGTTTTAAGTGTTTGGGAGAGTACAGTCGAACAATAAACAGAAACATTCCCTGCCCACAATGAGCTCATAGTCTAAGGGGGAGACCGACATCAATAGAAATAAGTGAATTCCAGATACGGACATAAATGGTGTAATAACGAGAGGAAATCAGGCCGATGCAGGAAGGAGTGGGAGAAGAGGAGAGGGGGGCTTAGGGAAGGCTTCTTGGAGGAGGTGGGCCTTCAGTAAGCGTTTGAAGGGGGTAGGTGGAGTCGTATTCTGTGGGATATGAGGAGGGATGGCGTTCCAGGCCAGAGGCAGGATGTGGGTGAGAAGTCAGGAGCGAGGTAGATAAGACGAAGGACGGGGGAGTAGACCAAATTTTCAGTGCTCCCTCAGTCCAAATTCTCAGACTAAGGTAAGTGTTCATTCTGTACATTCCAAGCGCTTAGTACACTGCTCTGCACATAGTAAGCGCTCCATAAATACTATTGAATGAATGAATGAATGTTCCCTGGCCGGGAGGAGGATGCGTGGGGAAAGTAAACCCTTTAAGGTGCAGCAGGAAGCTCCTTTGGCTCTTTCCCCCAATTTAATCGAGCCCAAAGGGAGGTGGGAAATGCAAGCGTGGGACCAGGATGAGGCGTGATTGGGATTATTTCTCCCAAGGGCCGGTGGCATTCAGCACTGTACACAAAGAAGAGGTGCTCAACAGGGCTCCCTGCCCAGTCAGGGCCCAGAGCAGTGTTTTACCCAGAGTAGCATTCTGTACAGCGCTCTGCTCACAGTAACACCCAGCACAGCTCTCTGCACATAGTGGAACGCAGAATAGTTCTCGGCTCCCAGAAAATGCCCCGTAGAGTGCTCAGCTTACAGTAAAGACCCAGATCAGTGCTCTGCACATACCGGAACCCAGCACAGTGCTCTGCTTACAGTAAAGACCCAGCACAGTGCTCTGCACACAGCGGCACTCAGCCCAGTGGTCTCTGCCCCTAGCACGGTGCTCTGCTCACAGTAAAGACCCAGCACGGTGTCTGCACACAGTAGCCCCCCAGCAGAGTGCTGTGCTCACAGTAACAGCACAGTAGTTTTCAGCCTCCAGCAGGCCCATAATGAATTCCATTGAGCGATTGGTGAAAGAATGTAAGTTCTGTGGTCTTCCCAGGGCTCCGAATATCTTGCAGGCCGGCGTTTCTGGCTCCTTTATGCTCCGTCTTTCAGGAGAAGCGCAGCAACTCCAAGGACATTTGATCCGATTCATTCCTTTCTTTTTTTTTTTTCTTTTAACATTCAAACTGTGACAGATCCTCCCCCTACTGTTGTCTCCTTTGGCAGTAATGTATGCAAAGCTCTCCGGCAAGATGGAGCAGGGCAGTCTGCGTTTTTCTTCCAGCCCCGTCTCTGTGCAAATTTAGATTCCAGCGGCGTCCTTCCTCTCCATCAGAAATAGGCTCCCCGTGTCAATCCGAAGTACTCCTATACTGATTCTCCTTCCCGATTTGAGAAGTATGGCTTATAGTCTGGAGGGGTCCTTGGTGTCGCCCTTTGGCCTCCCCCGTGCCTCGGTTTCCTCACCTGTGAAAGGGGAGAAGGATCCCCGACTATTCTTGCCTCACAAGGGAGGTTGTGAGAGGGTGAAGTGATTTTATCGAGCCCAAAGGGAGGTGGGAAATGCAAGCGTCGGACCAGGACGAGGCGTGATTGGGATCATTATCATATTCTTCTTCTATCTTCCTGAGCCCTGGCCCTACCTCCTGTCAGAGGAGCTCTGAACTGTTCCGTGCCTCTCGCCGTCAACGGAGTCACTCATCCTTTCTGGCTGCCGGTCATCTTCCCTTCCGTACAGGACCGTAAGGGCATGTGTGGCAGTCAGGTGATTTCTCCTGGTGACGCTTCTTCCCTGGGCGATTGAACCAGGGGGAGAAATCCAGGCCCCCTGCTCTGTACCCTGATAGAAATAGGGTCACTGCCTTCGTGGGCCAGCTGGAAAACACCAGTCCCTTAGATGGAGAGAGAAAGAGAACAGTGAGAGAGAGGAGAGAGAGGAAGAGAGAGAGAGGGAGGGAGAGATAGAGAATGAAAAAGAGGATTCATTCATTCATTCATTCATTCAATAGTATTTATTGAGCGCTTACTATGTGCAGAGCACTATACTAAGCGCTTGGGATGAACAAGTCGCCAACAGATAGAGACAGTCCCTGCCGTTTGACGGGCTTACAGTCTAATCGGGGGAGACGGACAGACGAGAACGATGGCAATAAATAAAGTCAAGGGGAAGAACATCTCGTAAAAACAATGGCGACTAAATAGAACCGAGGCGATGTACAATTCATTAACAAAATAAATAGGGTAACGAAAATATATACAGTTGAGCAGACGAGTACAGTGCCGTGGGGATGGGAAGGGAGAGGTGGGGGAGCAGAGGGTAAAGGGGAAAAAGAGGGTTTAGCTGCGGAGAGGTGAAGGGGGGATGGCAGAGGGAGTAGAGGGAGAAGAGGAGCTCAGTCTGGGAACGCCTCTCGGAGGAGGTGAGTTTTAAGTAGGGTTTTGAAGAGGGAAAGAGAATCAGTTTGGCGGAGGTGAGGAGGGAGGGCGTTCCGGGACCGCGGGAGGACGTGACCCGGGGGTCGATGGCGGGATGGGCGAGACCGAGGGACGGTGAGGAGGTGGGCGGCGGAGGAGCGGAGCGTGCGGGGTGGGCGGTAGAAAGAGAGAAGGGAGGAGAGGTAGGAAGGGGCAAGGTGATGGAGAGCCTCGAAGCCTAGAGTGAGGAGTTTTTGTTTGGAGCGGAGGTTGATAGGCAACCACTGGAGGAGAGAGAAAAGAGAAAAAGAAGAGAGAGGGAGCAGAGGGAGAGAGGAAAGTGAGGAAGCGAGAGGAAGAGGGAGAGAATGAGAGACGGGAGAGAAAGAAGAGATGAGAGAAGAGAGGAGGAGAGAGAATGAGAGGAGAGAGAGAAGAGAGAAGAAGGGAGAGAGGAAAGTGAGGAAGAGAGAGGAAGAGTGAATGAGAGACAGGAGAGAAAGAAGAGATGAGAGAAGAGAGGAGGAGAGAGAATGAGAGGAGAGAGAGAAGAGAGAAGAAGGGAGAGAGGAAAGTGAGGAAGAGAGAGGAAGAGTGAGAGAATGAGAGACAGGAGAGAAAGAAGAGATGAGAGAAGAGAGGAGGAGAGAGAATGAGAGGAGAGAGAGAGAAGAGAGAAGAAGAGAGAGAGGAAAGAGAAGAGAGAAGGAGAAAGGGGGAGAAGGCGAGAGAGAGAGGAGGGGAGAGAAGAGAGAGGAGAGAGAAGAGGGAGAGAGAAGAGAGAGGAAGCGAGAATGAGAGAGAGGAGTGAGAGAAGAGAGAAGAAAGAGAGGAGAGAGAGGAAAAGAGAGGAGGGAGAAGAGAGAGGAAGAGAGGAGAAAGAGAAGAGAGGAGAGAGACAAGAGGGAGGAGAAGAGAGAGAGAGAGACCGTGGCTGTCACAGGACTGGCTACAGAGGTGGTGGTGAGCGTTGTGGTGGTGATGGCAGGCGGGGGAGGGAGGGGCAGCAGAATCCAAATGGGGAGTGCCAGGCCTCCCCCTCGTGAAAGAAGCAAACCAGGCTCCTCAGAGCATTGGCGGAAGGCCTGTCTGGGGTGGTGGCCATTCATTCATTCAGTCATATTTGTCAAGCGCTTACTGTATGCAAAACCCTGTTCTAAGGGCTTGGGAGAGTGCAGTACAACAAAAAAAAGGTACATTCCGTACCCACAACGAGCTCACAGTCTAGAGGGGGAGACAGGCATTGATATACATGCATAAATGAATATGTAAATAAAACAAACCTATAGTAATAATAATAATGTTATTTGCTAAGAGCTTACTATGTGCCAAGCACTGTTCTAAGCACTGGGGGTGACACAAGGTAATCAGGTTGTCTCATGTGGGGCTCACAGTCTTATGCCCCATTTTATAGATGAGGTAACTGAGGCACAGAGAAGTTAAGTGACTTGCCCAGAGTCACACAGCTGACAAGTGGCGGGGTCGGGATTGGAACCCACGACCTCTGACTCACAAGTCCATCTCTTTCCACTGAGCCACGCTGCTTCTCTACAGATATATCCATATGTACTGGGGAACGGGAGGGAGGATGTATAAAGGGAGCAAGTCAGGGTGGCACAGAGGCAGTGGGAGAAGAGGAGAGGAGGGCTCAGTCAGGGAAGGCTTCTTAGAGGAGACGGGCCTTCAATAAGACCTTGTAGTGGGGGAGAGAAATTACCTGTCTGATGTGAGGAGGGAGGGCATTCCAGGGCGGAGGCAGGACGGGGGTGAGGGGTCGGCGGCTAAATAGACGACATCGAGACACAGTGAGAAGATTGGCATTAGAGGAGTGAAGGGTGCGGGCTGGGTTGTAGCAGGAGAGTAGCGAGGTGAGGTAGGAGGGGGTAAGCGGATTGAGGGCCTTAAAGCCGACGGTGAGGAGTTTTTGTTTGATGTGGAGGTGGATGGGGAACCACTGGAGTTTCTTGAGGAGTGGAGAAACATAGTCTGAAAAGTTTCTGAAGGAAATTGATCCGAGCAGCAGAGTGGAGAATGGACTGAAGTGAGGAGAGACAGGAGGCAGGGAGGTCAGCAAGGAGGCTGGTAGTCAGTAATCAATAATCAAGGCAGGATAGGATAAGTGCTTGCATTAATGTGGTAGCAATTGGATTGGAAAGGAAGGGATGGATTTTAGTGATGTGGTCCTGGCCGGAGATAGGTCAATATCAATCGACCCCTGCCCACCTCCTGGCTCTGACCTGGATCTCCTTCCCCACTTGACAGCTGACAGACTTTCACTCTCCCCACTTTCTAAGCCTGATAAAAGCACATCTCCTCCAAGAGGCCTTCCTTACCTAAGCCCGCAGTTACTCTTAATAATAATACCAATGATGGCATTTGTTAAGCGCTTACTATGTGACGGGCGCTCTACTAAGCGCTGGGGTCGGTACAAGCAAATCAGGTTGGACACAGCCCCTGTCCCACAGTGGGCTCACACCCTTAATCCCATTTTTTACAGATGAGGTAACTGAGGCACAGAAAAGTGAAGTGACTTGCCCACGGTCACACAGCAGACAAGTGGCAGAGCCTGAATTAGAACCCTTGGCCTTCTGACTCCCAGGCCTGGACTCTGTCCACTAGACAATTTAGTGGATTATGAACAACTGTAAACCAGCAATTTTTCAGTTCATTTTATTCCAGTTCACCTCAACAGATGGAGTGGGTGCCCCGACGGGTTGGAAAGCACTTAGTACAGTGCCCTGTACGCAGTAAGCGCTCAGTAAAGGCCATAGATTGATTGATTGGAAAATGAAAAGCAAGCCTAAGTGCCTGCTTTCGGTATAATCCCTTTCTCATTTTTCACTGTTGTCCCAATCAATAGCCGAGGACTTAAAGTAACCTCTGATCCTCTTTCTAAACTTGCCTTCAAAATAAATCGTCTTCAGAATGGCTTATTTGTAGATGTCAAAGCTACATCAAAGCCTCTCCTGATTACCAAGCTTTTCTCAAATACACCTTTAAAATATCCCTGTTTCCTTCGTAGGAAGACAGTCCTGGCTTTCAAAAATGTATTTCAGGATGTTCTGAATGCTGTTTCTGTTTGAAACTCAAACTGAGCTTATTCTGTTAACATTACATAGGTAGTTCCATCAGCCAATCAATCATTCATTATTATTTATTGAGAGTTTACTGTGGGCAGAACACTTTCCCAAGCCCTTGGGAGAGAGAACTGTACAATAAAGTTGGTAGACACGTTCCCTGCCCTCAAAGAGATTCCAATCTAGTGTTTGTCTTTCGTATCCAAAGCAGACACCTCAGACAGTGAAGTTCATCTATTTTTTGTTTGAGGAAATTTGGCCTTTGGCATTTTTTTATAATAATAATAATAATGTTGGTACCCGTTAAGCGCTTACTATGTGCAGAGCAGTGTTCTAAGCGCTGGGGTAGACACAGGGGAATCAGGTCGTCCCACGTGGGGCTCATAGTCTTAATCCCCATTTTACAGATGAGGTAACTGAGGCAGAAAGAAGGTAAGTGATTTGCCCACAGTCACACAGCTGACAGGTGGCCGAGCCGGGATTCGAACCCATGACCCCTGACTCCAAAGCCCGTGCTCTTTCCACTGAGCCGCGCTGCTTCTCTTTTATGGCATATGGCATGACCCGATCCATGTCCCACATGAGGCTCACAGTCTTAATCCCCCTTTGCCAGAAGAGGAAACGGAGGCCCAGAGAAGTGAAGTGACCTTCCCAAGGTCACACAGCTGACAAGTGGCGGAACCAAGCTTAGAACCCAGGTCCTCCTGGCTCCCAGATCCATGCTCCAACCAGTAGGCCATGCTGGCGTGTGAGTCCGAAAAGGCCGATTCATTTAGTGGGATTTACTGAGTGCTTCCTGTGTGAAGTGCACTGTACTGAGTGCTCAGGAGAGGACAATAGAACAATAAACAGACTCATTTCCTGCCCACCACAAGCTTACAGTCTAGAGAACGAGTTTGCAGTCGATCTGAGACCCAAAGTCCCTGGTCACAATGACTGAACAAAAAGATTATCACTTGCCAAAGATTATTGTGGTATTTAGCGTTTGTAGTGTCGGGCACTGTTTTCTCTTTCATCTCCTTGTCTCTCTTTCCATTTCGAAGCTTTGGCTGAGAAAGCCACCTCCTTTTTGAGTTCAGTGCGCAAGGCTGGACTTTTCTGTCTGGTTGACTCCCAACTATCAGCTGGAATACAGCATTTTCGGTCTGAGACTTTGCTTTACCCCATCCTTATGTTAACGGTACACTCGTCATTAAAAGCAGGCGATTGCAATTAAGCAGTATAAGTCCAATTAACAAATCTTATTATGCGCACCGCTATCATTTGCAGAAAAGATACTTAGCTCCCATCTCTTTGTCGTCACCCGATGCGCTTTCAAGCTTTTTGCCTTACTTTTGGATCTAGGCAAACGACTTCTAAATTATTATTTTCCTCATCAGCCTAATCTAAAGATCTGCCCAGGCAATTTTCAGTATTAATTTTCCATATTAGCACTCAATCTGTTTTCCTCCATATGGTTTTGAAGCGCTCCTCTCTCATATCCCACCTCACTTGCCTTCCAAAAAAAAAAAAAATAGTCACAGCTGTCGAAAACTCTAAAACCACCTCACCAACTGGCAAACCAATTATTCACTCTGATATCCTGTGTAGAAATTAATCAGGTTTCCACTGGCAACTGAACCTTCAGAAACCCACCCTCTCTTTTTTTGTTTGTTTTGCTTTGTTGTATTTTTATGGTGTTTGTTAAGAGCCTACTATGCGTGTGTCAAGCCCTGTTCTAAGCACTTGGGTAGATAATAATAATAATAACAATGGTATTTGTTAAGCACTTACTATGTGCCGAGCACTGTTCTAAACTCAGGGATGGATGCAAGGTTATCAGATTGTCCCCCGAGGGGCCCCCAGTCTTAATCCTCATTTTATAGATGAGAAAACTGAGGCACAGAGAAGTGAAGTGACTTGCCCAAAGTCACACAGCTGACAAATGGCACCCAACTAACTCTCTTCCCCTCTTCAAAGCCCTACTGAGAGCTCACCTCCTCCATGAGACCTTCCCAGACTGAGCCCTCCCTTTCCTTCTGCCCCTCCTCATTGCCCCTACTCCCTCCCTCTGCTCTACCCCCTTCCCCTCCCCACAGCACTTGTGTATATTTATATATATTATTTATTACTCTATTTTATTAATGATGTGTATACAGGTCTATGATTCTATTTATCTATTTTGATGGTATTGATGCCTACTTGTTTTGTTTTGCTGTCTATCTCCCCCTTTTATTCAATAGTATTTATTGAGCGCTTGGAGAGCACTGTACTAAGCGCTTGGAATGTACAAATCAGTAACAGATTTTAGACTGTGAGCCAATTGCTGGGCAGGGATTGTCTCTCTCTGTGCCAAATTGTCCATTCCAAGGGCTTAGTACAGTGCTCTGCACACAGTAAGCGCTCAATAAATACGACTGAATGAATGAAACTGGCGGAGGCGGGATTAGAACCCATGACCCCTGACTCCCAAGCCCGGGCTCTTTCCACTGAGCCACGCTGCTTCTCATAGATACAACATACCTACATTCGTAGTCCCTGTCCCACACGGGGCTCACATCTAAGTGGGAGGAGGAAGGATTTCCCTTCTTGAATATAAGCGCGTTTCAGGCGGGGAATGTGTCCGTCTGTTGTTCTACTGTATTCTCCCAAGTGCTTAGCCCGGTGCTCTGTGCATGGTAAGCGCTCAATAAATACGATTGAATGTAATCCCCATTTGTCAGTTGAGGAAACGGAGGCCCAGAGAAGTGAAGTGATTTGCCCAGGGTCACACAGCAGACAAGTAGCAGCGCGGCTCAGTGGAAAGTGCCCGGCCTTGGGAGTCAGAGGTCATGGGTTCGAATCCCGGCTCTGCCACTTGTCAGCTGGGTGACGGTGGGCAAGTCACTTCACTTCTCTGTGCCTCAGTTACCTCATCTGCAAAATGAGGATTAACTGTGAGCCTCAAGTGGGATGACCTGATTATCCTGTTTCTACCCCAACGCTTAGAACAGTGCTCTGCCCATGGAAAGCGCTTAACAAATACCAACATGATTAAGTAGTGGAGCCAGGATGAGAACCCAGGTCCTCTGACTCCCAGGTCCAGGGTCTTTCCACTAGGCCACGCTGCTTCTAGCTCCTGGAAAAGGATAACGAGCTGAAGTAAGCAGGTTCAGCTCCCTTCCTCCCCTTTCTTCCTCGTGGGTGCCGCTGCCATTTTCCCCAGGAGCTGGGGCTCGTGAGATTGAGGCGCTTTATTCTCCAACCCTTGCAAGACCCCATCCTCTCCCCCCAGCAGCTTTTTCTTCTTTCCCTGAACTTCAAACTTCTCTTCAACCGGGACCCCCATGTGGGACAAGGATTGTGTCCAATCCAATTAGCTTGTCTCTACCCCAAGTCGCTCTGCCACTTGTCTGCTGTGTGACCTTGGGAAAGTCACTTCACTCCTCTGGGCCTCAGTTCCCTCATCGTAAAATGGGGATTGAGACGTGTCCAATCCGATTTGCTTGTATCCACCCCAGCGCTTAGTACAGTGCCTGGTACATAGTAAATGCTTCACAGATACCATCACCATCATTACCCCAGTGCTTGGGGTAAGGCACTTAATTTCTCCGTGCCTCAGTTCTCTTGTTTTCCCTCCCACTGAGAATGTGAGTCCCATGCAGGACCGGGATGTGCCCAATCCAATTCACTTGTATCTACTCCAGTGCTTAGAACAGTGTTTGACACATTGTAAGAGCTTACAAATAGTCTTATTATTATTATCCTGTCTCCTGGCATCTTGCCAGCTCCTGGTTTTGTCCTCATTTTCCTCATCCTTATTATTATTTTTTTTATACCTTCCTCAAGCAACATGTCCAGTGAGAAGCAGTGTGACCGACTGGAAAGAGCCAGGGCCTGGGAGTCAGAATGACTCAAGTTCTGATCCCAGCTCTGCCTCTTGTCCACTGTGTGACCTTGGGCAAGTCACTTCATTTCTTTGGGCCTCAGTTCCCTCATCTGTAAAATGGGGATTAAGACTGTGAGCCCCATGTGGGACAAGGCCCGTGTCCAACCAGATTAGCTTGTATCTAACCCAGAGCTTAATTCAATGCCTGGCACATAGTAAATCCATAACAAATGCCATTAAAAAAAAAATCCCTTTAATTGAAATGTTTGTGGAACTGAAGCAGTGTTCCCTAATGGATGGAGCCCGGGCCTGGCAGGTGTCAGAGGACCTAAGTTCTAATAACCGACTTCGCCACTTGTCTGCTTGTCTGTGTCTCAGTTTCCTCATCTGTACAATGGGAGTGAGATAACTATTGTACCTCACCTTATACTGTGAGTCCTTGGAAGGACAATAACTGTGTCCAACTTGATTATCTCACATATATTCATTCATTCATATTTATTGAATGCTTACTGTGTTCAAAGCACTGTACTAAGCACTTGGGAGAGTACAGTAATACAGTGCTCTGCACACAATAAGCTTTTAATAAATGCGGTTGAATGAATAAATAATAATAATAATGTTGATATTTGTTAAGCACTTACTATGTGCAGAGCACTGTTCTAAGCGCTGGGGTAGATACAGGGTCATCAGGTTGTCCCACGTGAGGCTCACAGTTAATCCCCATTTTACAGATGAGGTAACTGAGGCCCAGAGAAGTGCAGTGACCTGCCCACAGTCACACAGCTGACAAGTGGCAGAGCCGGGATTCGAACTCATGACCTCTGACTCCCAAGCCCGTGCTCTTTCCACTGAGCCACGCTGCTTCTCTACACAGTTAAATACAGTGTAACCATGAACTGACACATTCCCTGCCCAAGAAGATCATATAATTAAGAGAGGGAGACATGCGTGAATATGAATAAATCAATTACAGATATGTACATAAGTGCTGTGGAATAAAGAGAGCAAGTCAGATCGACACAGAAGGGAGTGGGAGACGAGGAAAGGGAGACTTAGGGAAAGGCTTTTGAGGGAATGTGCCTTCAGTAAGTCTTTGAAGGGGAGGACGGTCATTTTCTGTCAGATATGAGGAGGGAAAGCCTTCCGGGCCAGAGACGGGATATGGGCGAGAGGTCGCCGGTGCGATAGACGAGATCGAGGGTTGGCGAGAAGGTGACACTGCAGCCATTCTTTTTATTCTTATTATGGTTCACCAAATGCCTCACTGTCACCATCTTAGCTGTCTTTTTCCTCATCAACAACAAGAGCATTCACTGAGAGACTGCTGTGTGCATAGCACTCTCCTGGACATCTGCCGAAGGCAGTACACTTTATTTAGCACATACTGTGGGCGGAATATTATACTATTTGCGGGAGTAAGATCGGGGTCTAAATCATGGCCCCTTGCCCTTAAGAAACTTACAATCTAACAGGGGAGACTGTTAGTCACCGTGAAACTGGGGATAGGAGGAGGAGTAGAAAGAAGCAATTCATTCAGACGTATTTATTGAGCGCTTACTGTGTGCAGAGCACTGTACTAAGCAATGCCCACAGCTGCTGAGAGCAGTAGTAGGGAAGGATAAATAGGTAAGTGAATTAGTGTTAGTCGGGGATGAAGAACGGATAAGTTCGAGGGAGATTAGACTCCGGTTCCGACGGCCTGCTCGGTTCTATTGTCCACTCTCCCCAGAGTTTAGTTCAGTGCTCTGCACACAGCGTGGCCTAGTGGAAAGAGCATGAGCCTCAGGGGACCTGGGTTCTAATCCACTTGCTGTATGACCTTGAACAAGTCACTTCTCCTCGCCTCACTTCTCCCATTCTCTCTCCTATGCGGAACAGGGACTGTGTCCAACCTAATTCACTTGCATCTACCCCAGCGCTTAGAACAGCGTTTGACGCACAGCAAGCCCTTAACAAATGCCGTAAAAAAATACATAGCGCGGATGGACCGATTGATTGATTATCGGCTCTCAGACCGACAGCTCTTCAGGGAGCTAAATCCAACAGTCGTACTCTTAGTCGATCATACTTACTGAGGGCTTACCGTGTGAAGAGCACTGTATTACCTTCCCCTCGCATATTTAGCCAGCCAGCTCTGTGCTGTGTTTTAAAGAGTGAGAACAGTTTATTAATCACCCAATTTGGTAACTTAAGAGCGCCTGCGAAGTCGCTGATGGGAAGATTATGCATGAAATTCAGCAACCTTTAATTCACTGCCATTGCGGCTCCTCGGAGACTGTCACCTTATACATAAAGATGTTATTATTATTGTCATTAATCAAAAAATGGTTTGAGGGCCTTAGATATAAAGTGTTACTTTATTTGAGTACAAAGCATCATTAGAGTACTAAAATAAGCCCAAGGTCCCACCGTCCAAGGCTGTAAAACACAAGCTGATTTCCATCGATGAGCACTTCGGGGGTTCTTTTGAGGGAGAGAAGCGGAGGATCGGATCCCAAACCCCAAATAAATCATTTGGCGGGTTTGGTTCGAAACAGGAGGAGGGATTTGGGAGGGATGGTTGCAGATAAAGCAGCACTTAGTCGCCTTGGTCGGGAGATGGAATATTCAGTAGTGCTCAGTATTGAACACTGAGAGTCAAGCTTGCTTTCCTCGGGCATTTACCTGATCAGTCAATCAATCGGTAATAATAATAATTGTGGTATTTCTTAAGCGTTTACTATGTTCCAGGACCTGTACTAAGCACTGGGATATATATACAAGGTAAGTGGGTGGGATCCTGTCCCTATCCCACATAAGGCTCACAGTCTCAATCCCCATTTTCCAGATGAGGGAAGTGAGGCGGAGAGAAGTGAAGTGTCTTGCCCATGGTCACCCAGCAGGCAAGTGGCAGAGCGGGAATTAGAACCCACGTCTTTCTGGCTCCCAGACCCGTGCTCTGTCCACTAAGCCATGCTGCTCAGCACTCAGTACAGTGCTCTGCAAACCGTAAGTGCTCAATAAATGCGATTGATTGATTGTTGGACAAGGAGGTGGTATGGTCTCGTGAAATGACCTCGGTTCTGGGTGTCCCGAGATCTGCATTTTTGCCAGCTCTGTCCCTCATATCTTGTGTGACCTCAAGGAAGTCCTTCTGCTTTGTGACCTTGGGCCAGTCACTTCACTTTCTAGACCTCAGTTCCCTCATCTGTAAAATGGGGATGGAGAATGTGAGCCCCTCGTGAGACAGGTACTTTGCCCAACCCAATTTGCTCATAGAATAATAATAATAAAAATTTTGGTATTTGTTAAGCGCTTACTATGTGCCAAGCACTGTTCTAAGCGCTGGGTAGATACAAGGTAATTGGGTAGTGCCACGTGGGGCTCACGGTCTTAATCCCCATTTTACAGTTGAGGTAACTGGGGCACAGAGTAGTTAAGTGACTCGCCCCAAGTCACACAAGCGGCAGAGCCGGGATTATAACCCACGACCTCTGACTCCCAAGCCCGTGCTCTTTCCACTGAGCCACGCTGCTTCTCATATCCACCCCAACGCTTAGTACGGTGCCTGGCACAGAGTAAGCGCTTAACAAATGCCACAATTATTATTATTATTATCCTCTTTGGGCCGCAGTCGCCGCCTCTGTAAAATGGGGGCACCGACGCCAGCCTCACGGTCACGCCGTGAAGGCAAAATGAGAATTGGTATGAGGGTGCTTTGGAAAAATAAAGTGCTAGGCAGTGCCGACACAGTATTATTACATTCAGTCGCTGTAATTACTTTGATAAGGAAAGCAACACACTTCATAACTGGGAGGATTACAATATGCAAAGACTAATACGCGCCATAATCAGAGAGCCTTCACAGCCCTCCCTATAAAATGCGATCTTCGCTTTGCCGAAGATACCAAACCCAACGAGGATTCGAGTTGAGTACCTCAACTTTCCTCTCCAGTTGTAGTCAAGCATAGATATCGGACTGAAGATGCTTTTTAAAAAACCCGCATTAATGGATCACTGATAAAAACAACAGTGTGTGGTAGCATATTTTTTAAAAAAAACATTAAACTCTTCCTAAGGACAGTGGGACTAAAAATAGCCATAGCAACAATCACCATCGTTATGCTCTGTGTATCAAAACACTCTCTTCACTCTCATTCCAGCCGGATTCTCTGACATGGATCCTGGCACTTAACCAATAGATAGTACAAATGAAAACTCGGACTGAAAGGGAAATATTTAGAAGATATGAATAGGTGGACGGGGGCGGGTGACAAATTGAAATTGAGAAAGGGATGAGTCAGTAGAGATGGTGGGTTGGATGGATGAATAGATGAGGCCCAGATGAGGGGAGATGGATGATAGACAAATCTCCTCGTGTGCTGAGTCATCTAAAATTCATTCATTCAATCGTATTTATTGAGCGCTTACTGTGTGCAGAGCACTGTACTAAGCTCTTGGAAAGTCCAATTCAGCAACAGAGACAGTCCCTACCCAACAACGGGCTCACAGTCTAGAAATCTATCGCTCTCTTCTCCCACTCCTCTCCAGCTTGCTCTCTCCATTCCTTAAAACCTGCAGTTCACTTTGATTAGACCTGAGTTCTAATTCCAGATCTGCCATCTGCCTGCTGCGTGACCTTGGGAAAGTCACTTCACTTCTCTGGGCCTCAGGTTCTTCATCTGTTCAAATCAGGGTGAGCCCAGGACTCCTTCCCCGTTAGATTCACCTCCGCCACTAGATTCTAAATTTCAGGAGGGCAGGAATCGTGTCTACCTTCTCTGTGGTCCCAAGCGCTTAGTACAGTGCTAATAAAAGTAATAATTGCAGTGTCTGTTATGCGCTTACCATATGCCAAGCACTCTACTAAGCGCTGGGGTAGATATAACATGATCCAGGTCAGACACCCTCCTCTCAGGGTCGCACCTGGAGAGTTTCCAGTCCTCGACCAGTCTCGACTACGGGAGGAGAGTCGAGTAGAGGCCTGTCCGTTCCATTCCCACCTTGGCTAACGAGTGGAAGACAATCTGCTTCAGGTCGAAACTCCCCCGTGCTGGGCAGCAGCGGCACGGGAGAGAGTCGAGGGCGGAGACTCTTGTTTGCTGCGTGGAAGGAGGCGATGGTAAACCGCTTCCGTACTTTTACCAAGAAAACTCTGTGGATATACTCATTCATTCAATAGTTTTTATTGAGCGCTTACTATGTGCAGGGCACTGTACTGAGCGCTTGGAATGGACAAATCGGTAACAGATAGAGACGGTCCCTGCCCTTTGACGGGCTCACGGTCTAATGGGAGGAGACGGACAGACAAGAACAATAGCAGTAAATAGAAACAAGGGGAAGAACATCTCATTAAAACAATAGCAAATAAATAGAATCAAGGCGATGTACATTTCATTAATATACAATTAATACACTCCCAGCACGACTGCAGATGGAGGTGGGCATTCTGGGAGAGATGCATGGTGTCGCTATGGGTCGGAAACGACTCGACGGCATAAAACAACAGCAGCAAGTCAGACACGGTCCCTGTCCCACGTAGGGCTAAGGGCGGGTTTTTAATCCCTATTTTACAAACGAGGGAATTGAGGCACAGGAGACTTGTCCACGGCCACGTACCGGGCAAGTGGCAGAGCCGGGATTAGAACCCGGGTCATCTAATCCCCAGGTCTGTGTTCTTTCCATTAAGCCATGCTGTTTTCTGCTCACAGTAAGCATTCAATAAATGTCATTGTTTGACCGGTTGACAGAGCCTCGTGTAGGACAAAGACGGTGCCCAGTCTGCTCGGGATTATAGCTTCGGCAGTGCTTTAGTAAAATGCTTAGCTCACGGTAAGCGTTTAGCAAATACTACACTTATCATAATTATTCCCTCACTCTCATCTCTCCTGCCTCCCCCCGCCCTCCCACCCAAGCTTTTCCCCAACCCGGAACTCCCTCCCTTCACAAATCTGGCAGTCCACAATGGTCCCTATATTCAAAGACCTCCTAAAATCCCACCTTTTTCCATAAACCTTCCCCGATGAATTCCCAGTATCCCAAATCATTCGGCCTCACAGAGCGATCTCCAGAACTTTGACACTTATTCGCATGTATTCTAAGCACTTTTATAGAGAGGTATATTTACAAGTGTTCATCAGTCGTACATTCAGTTTCTTCCTGTGGTTACTAGACGTGTAAATATTTTCGGGTCTGCCGCTCCCATCAGATGGTGATGGGTGGGTGGGAAATGAGTCAATTGCTTTCATCCTACTTCTCAAACATTTAGGACTGGGTACTGCACCCAAGGGTGATCAAAATCCATTAATACTATTACCACTACTATAACTAATAATAATGGTATTTGTTAAGCACGTACTATGGGCCAGGCACCGTACTAAGCGCAGGGGGTCGATACAAGGTAATTGCGTTGGACACGGTCCCTGTCCCACACAGGGATCTGTAAAATCCCCATTTTACAGATGAGAGAACTGAGGCTCAGAGGAGTGAAATGACTCTCCCAAGGTCACACAGCAGACAGGTGGTGGAGCCGGGATTAGATCCTGTGTCCTTTTGACTCCCGGGCCCAGGCTCTATCCACTAGTCCATACTGTTTACTGTGTGCAGAGCACTGTACTAAGCGCTTAGGATGTACAATTCGGCCAAAGATAGAGACAATCCCTGCCCACCAACAGGCTTGCGGTCTAAAAAACTAGCTCCGCCACTTGTCAGCTGTGTGACTCTGGGTGAGTCACTTCACTTCCTCCGGGCCTCAGTTCCCGCATCTGTAAAATGGGGATGAAGCCTGTGAGCCCCACCCGGGACAACCTGATAATCTTATATCTTCCGCAGTGCTGAGAACAGTGCTTGGCGCATAACAAGCGCTTAACAAGAATGTAAGCCCGTTGTGGGCAGGGATTGTCTCTATTTGTTGCTGAATAGTACTTTCCAAGTGCTTAGTACAGTGCTCTGCACACAGTAAATGCTCAGTAAATATGAGTGAATGAGATTGAATGAATGAATGAATGAGTGAATGAAGAAATACCATCATTATTATTACTATTAATATTAAGACCACTACTATTAATATCCTTACTACTGGTAGTGCTAGTCCTACTATTATTACTGGTCCTATTATACTGTTGCCGTTACTATTACAGAAGCAGCGTAGCTTAGTGAAAAGAGCCCAGGCTTGGGAGTCAGAGGTCATGGGTTCTAATCCCCACTCTGCTACTTGTCTGCTCTGTGACCTTGGGCAAGCCACTTCACTTCTCTGAGCCACAGTTCCCTCATCTAGAAAATGGGGATGAAGACTGTGAGCTCCACATGGGACAACCTGACCACCTTGTATCTACCCCAGCGCTTAGAACAGTGCTTGGCACATAGTAAGCGCTTAACAAATACCCTCATTATCATTATTACTATTTGGGGATGAAGCCTGTGAGCCCCACGTGGGACAAACTGACTACCTTGTATCTACCCCAGTGCTTAGAACAGTGCTTGTACATAGTAAGCGCTTAACAAATACCCTTATTATCATTATCATTATTATTACTATTTGGGGATGAAGCCTATGAGTCCCACGTGGGACAACCTGATTACCTTGTACCTACCCCACGCTTAGAATAGTGCTTGGCACATAGTAAATGCTTAACAGAGACCCTTATTATTATTATTGTATACTGCTAAAACTACTATTCGTTCTACTCTTACTGTTACTACTATGATCAATATTATTACTAGTAATACAACTTTAATTATTACTTCTATCACAATTACTTCTCTACCACTCCTCTCACTATTCCTCCTGCTGCCGCTACAGCCATGTGATCCCGGACCGTATGATCCGGAGAAACTGAGTGGCCGACTCCGCCGAGGCGTTGTCAAAATGCCGGCGGTTGTATTTGGAAAAGCCAAAAGGCGCACGGGGAATAGGGGCAGGAGTGTGATTGATTGAGAACCCAAGGGGTGCAGGGCATTGATTGTTCTGGGCACTTAGGGAGTCTCCGGAGGAAGAAAAAAAAATCAAGCGTCGCGTGGATTGTCTTCTCCCCCCGGAAGATATCTTGACCTAGTGCACCTGCTCCCGTCCTCTCTCCCCAGAGGATGAGACCCTGGAAGCCACAGGCCTCGAGACCCTCCCACATTTCTGCCGAGACGTTTGCCACCCGAGGCCACTGAGGAAAGGGAGAAAGGTGGTTTAACAGCGAAGTTTAAAAGCGGAGTGTTTGAAACATGCCCTCGGTAGCCATGCCTGGTTCGGGTAGTCATACATCCTTCAAGAGGCACAGCATTTGGGTGATGTATTACTGTAATCCATTACAGCAGCGGAGCTTTGCAAGCAGATTAGCGCAATGCATCACCAGGGGAGAGAGCCGTGGGGTCTGCAGATGCCCAGGTCGGGCCCCAGAGGGAATTCGGGGGGCCGAGGAAGAGAGCGGAGGGAAGGGGGGCTCCGTCACTTCTGCGGCTTGTCCGGTCCCGCCCAGCTGGACCACGGGCAGGAGAGTCGGGGTCTCTATTGATCCCCGGTATGTGTTATTAATTTGTTTTTAAGTGCTTACTCTGTGCCAGATACTGTACAAAGCACTGGGTAGATACAAGGTAATCGGGTTGGACACAATCCCTGACTCGCACAGGGCTCCCAGTCGTAATTCCCATTTTTCAGATGTGAATAACAACCATAATGGTATGTGTTAAGGGCTTATTAGGGGCCAAGCACTGAGGTGGGAACAAGTTTATCAGGTTGGACTCAGTCCCTGTCCCACACAGGGATCACACTCTTAATCCCCATTTTACAGGTGAGGCAACTGAGGCCCAGATAAGTGAAGTTACTTGTCCAAGGCCACCCAGCAGACAAGTGGCAGAGGTGGGATTAGAACCCAGGTCCTTCTGACTTCCAGGCCCGTGCTCTCTCCATTGAGCCACACTGCTTCTCATCACACAACGGAGTTAGGGTGCCTGCTTTGGAAACGTATTCCATGATAGATTACGGAGCGGAGTTAATAGTTGAATCTCTCCACAGAGCAGACATTAGCCTTCGAAAGAAAGAGGGCGCGGATTCAACGGTTTGGACCTCCCTCTTTATATGCATCTTGCTGCTTCTCTTTCAAGTTAATTTGATTTTGCCTCCAAAGGATCGGAGTCTGAGGAGACGACTTTTTTTTTTTAATTTATTATTAGAGATATGCTGATCTATTCAGTTTCCGAACGGGCTCACCGAATGAAATTGAAAAGTCCTTGAAGACTGGAGCTTGCATTGTATTGTTTACATTCACTTTGTGGCTTTCTTTTGTCACCCTGTCCCGCGTCTGGCTGTGAGATTTCGAGTTTTGGGGAAATAGGAGGTCTGTCTTGGTCGTCTGTCTGATCACTTGTGTGGTTTTGGGGGATTTTCCTCTTCCCCTTTTTCAGTGATATTTCCCTGAGTGGTAAGGCAGGGGAGAGTCACGGGGGAAGAGAAGTGGTGAAATTGCATTCTCTCTTAGAGGAGCCACAAAATTATTAGTGTCAAATAATAATAATAATGGTATTTGTTAATACCTCTCCAGCACTTACTATGTGCCAAGCCCCGTTCTAAGAGCTGGGGTAGATAAAAGGTAATCAGGATGTCCCACGTGGGGCTCAGTGTCTTAATCCCCATTTTCCAGATAAGGTAACTGCGGCACAGAGAAGTTAAAGCGGCTTGCCCAAGGTCACACAGCAGACAAGTGGAGGAGCTGGGATTAGAACCCACGTCCTCTGTGGCTCAGTGGAAAGAGGCCGGGCTTGGCAGTCAGAGGTCATGAGTTTCTAATCCCGGCTCCACCATTTTGTCAGCTGTGTGACTTTGGGCAAGTCACTTAACTTCTCTGTGCCTCAGTTCCCTCATCTGTAAAAGCGGATTACGACTGTGAGCCCCATGTGGGACAACCTGATTACCTTGTACCTCCCCCAGCGCTTAGAACAGTGCTTGGCACGTAGTAAGCGCTTAACAAATACCAACATTATTATTTTTTTAAAAAAAAGAATCTTTTCCTTGGTCCGAAGGGTATCTTGGGCTCTCTTCACCCAGCTCATTGGTCAGGTGAGCTCATGTGACCCTGCCTGCCATCATGGCCTGTGATTTTCAGGAGATGGCCTCCAGTTCTCCTTTGTGGCTCCTTTTCAAACCCAAAGTCCCAGGTAAGCTTCTCTTTCAGCCTCAAAATTGCTTCCTTGGTAGCCACTGATTCTTTCGCAGGTGAGCACCCAGCAGTAGAATGAAAATCAATCAGTGAATCGGTCTGAAGTATCCGTTGAGCGTCAGATAAGGCAGAGCACTCACAGAATCAGAACACACAAGCCCCTGCTCTCCAGAAGCTTCCAGTCAAATCTCAGAGATAAATATTATTTACAGGGGGTAGGAGCAGGAGCGTGGCAAGGTGGTAGCAGGCAGTCACCAGGATGAAGGCAATGAATAAATTGTTGTATATCCAAATGAATACACAAGTGTGTGTCAGTGTTGAGATTGAGGGTCTAATCTCCCCTGATTAGACCGTAAACCCATCAGTGGGCAGGGACCGTCTCTATCTGTTGCCGATCTGTACATTCCAAGCGCTTAGTACAGTGCTCTGCACGTAGTAAGCGCTCAATAAATGCTCTTGAATGAAGGAATGAATGAATGAGTGTGGCTACTGAGTTGAGCGTAAAGGGCTGTTGGTAATATTTTTTTGTGGTATTTGTCAAATGCTTAATAGGTGTCAGGCACTGTACTGAATGCTGGGGTAAATACAAATTTTTTTGTGGTATTTGTTAAATGCTTAATAGGTGTCAGGCACTGTACTGAATGCTGGGGTAAATACAAATTACAAGTTGGACTCAGTCCACGTCCCCCTTGGGCTCTCAGTCTTAACCCCCATTTTGCAGATGAGGTAACTGAGGCCTAGAGAAGTGAAGTGACTTGCCCAGAGTCACACAGCAGACAAATGTCAGAATTAGGATTAGAACTCGGGTCCTTCTGAATCCCAGGCCCGGACCGTGTCCACTGGGCCGTGCTAGCGACGGAGATGAGACACACAGAGAGCACCCACCTCTCCCTGCTCTGAATCTTAGCTCGACAACCCACAGGCAATGTCAAACCGACCTCTAAGTTCCCAATGGACGGTGGGTGTGACGGAATCGACAGCCATTTTAGGGCCAGTTCTGTGAGCTCGTTGTACGCAGGGAATGTCACTGTTTATTGTTGTGTTTGAACTTTCCCAAGCGCTTAATACAGTGCTCTGCACACAGTAAGCGCTTAATAAAGACGATCGAATGATTGAATGACCTCTTGGGTGACCCCGGGGAAGCCGCTTAACCTCTCTAGGTCTCAGTTTCCTTCTCCCCAAAATGGAGATAAGATAGATCATGAGCCCTGCTTGAGACTGGGGCTGATCTAATAACCTTTTATCGATCCCAGTGCTCAGCGTTTAATGAGTACCATAGTAATAATATTAATAATTACTGTGTGGGCTTTGTAGTTTTTAAGCCGAGCTTTGGGAAAAAAACACATTAGTGCCAGGAATATGTGGGCTTTGGATTATAATAATCCTGCTCTCCAGGAAGTACTGAGTCTTAGCTTTTTCCACCTCTGAGAAATTGACTCCCACTCTGAGCCGAGGTTGTTTGATTAATGACTCCGTCGCCCCGGAAATTGAATATGTTCATAGTCCAAGGTCAATAATAGCCAACCGTGGCAGTTTTAAGTGGAGTGCTGAAGAACGAAGCCCACTTGCAGGAAACAGACTGACTCCGAAGCTCTTCGTGGCCTTGGGTGGAGAGGGGAGGCAAGAGGAGGAAAGACTGGAGCTCACAGTCTTAATCCCCTTCTTACAGGTGAGGGAGCTGAGGGCCTTAAAAGTGAAGTGACTTTCATTCAGTCGTACTTTCTGAGCGTTTACTGTGTGCAAAGCTCTGTAATGAGCGCTTGGGAGAGTACAATCTAACAAACAGACACATTCCTGCCCACGGTGAACTCACAGTCTAGAGGGGGAGGCAGATATTAATATAAATTACAGATATAAAAATATGTTCTGTGGTAACGGGAGGGAGGATGAATGACGGAACAAGCAAGAGCGATGCAGAAGGGTGTGGGAGAAGAGGAGAGAAGACTTCTTGGAGAAGATGTGCCTTAAGTAAGGTTTTGAACTTGACCAAGTTCTCACAGCAGACAATTAGCGGAGCTGTAATTAGAACCCAGGACCTTCTGCCTCCCACGCCCGCGCTCTAGCCACTCGGCAACACTGTTTCCCCAGTCTTCCCAGCTGCCAGGAAGCTTGGATGGACAGGAGAACCTCAGTGGTTTCAGGGTTCATGTGCTGTGGAGTCGGTGTCCAGCTGAAAATTCATTCAATAGTATTTATTGAGCGCTTACTATGTGCAGAGCACTGTACTGAGCGCTTGGAATGTCCAAATGGGTAACAGATAGAGACAATCCCTGCCCTTTGACGGGCGCACGGTCTAATCACCCTTTATTCACCCCTCCGTCAACCCCACAGCACTTATATTTTATTCATCTATATTAATATCAGTCTCCCCTTCTAGATTATAAGCTCATGGTGGGCGGGGAGCGTGCCTGTTATGGGGTACTCTCCCGAACACTTAGAACAGTGCTCTGCACACAGTAAGCGCTCGATAAATCAGACGGATCGATCGATCGGCTCCTGGTGGTCTTCCGGAGACAGAGCTTGGACAGGGAGGCCGAGAGCTGCGCTGCAGGGACAGGGAGTCTCTAGACTGAGCTGGACGGAGAAGTACTCATTCATTCAATGGTATTTATTGAGCGCTTACTATGTGCAGAGCACTGTACTAAGCGCTTGGAATGTACAATGTCAGCTGTGCGACTTTGGACAAGTCACTTCTCTGTGCCTCAGTTCCCTCATCTGTAAAATGGGGATGAAGACCCTGAGCCCCACGTGGGACAACCCGATTCCCCTCTGTCTACCCCAGAGCTTAGAACAGTGCTCTGCACATAGTAAGCGCTTAACAAATACCAACATTATTATTATTATTATTATTACAAATCGGTAAAAGATAGAGACAGTCCCTGCCCTTTGACGGGCTTACAGTCTAATCGGGGGAGACGGACAGACAAGAACAATAGCAATAAAGTAGGAGCGAGAACATTTAGCGAGCACTTATCATGAAGTGTACTAAGCGTTTGGGATGAACACAACAAACTGACACGTCCCCTGTCCAAAAGAAGCCGACATTCTAGAGATCACCGAAGGAGAAAGCAGGCCCAAGGACGCAGACATTCAAGGAGTGGAAGGAATGAGAGAAAATGCAAGAAAAAAGCAGTGGTAACGTTCACGAAGCAGCGTGGCTCAGCGGAAAGGGCCTGGGCTTGGGAGTCACAGCTCATGGGTTCGAATCCCGGCTCCGCCGCTTGTCCGCTGTGGGACTGTGGGCAAGTCACTTCACTTCTCTGTGCCTCAGTTACCTCATCTGGAAAATGGGGATTAAGCCTGTGAGCCCCACGTGGGACAACCCGATTCCCCTGTATCTACCCCAGCTCTTAGAACAGTGCTCTGCACATAGGAAGCGCTTCACAAATACCAACATTATTCTTATTATTCACCACTCTCCTTACTTTCAAAGGCTTATTAAGATCACACCTCCTCCAAGAAGCCTTCCCTGAATACACCCACTTTTCCCCAACTCCCTCTCCCTTCTGTGTCATCTCTGCGCTTGGATCTGTGCCCTTTCAGTATTTGGTATTCACCCCACCCTCTGCCCCGCAGCACTGACAAACATATCTGTAACTTATTTATTTATCTCTGCTTCCCTATCTAGACTGCGTGGCTTACAGGCAAGAACCCGGGCTTGGGAGTCAGAAGAGAAGGGTTCTAATCCCGGCTCCACCATTTGTCTGCTGTGGGACCTTGGGCAAGCCACTTAACTTATCTGTGCCTCAGTTCCCTCGTCTGCAAAATGGGGATTAAGACTGTGAGCACCCGTGGGACAACTTAATAATAATAGTGTTGGAATTTGTTAAGCGCTTACTCTGTGCAGAGCACTGTTCGTATCGCTGGGGTAGATACAGGGAATCAGCGTGGCTCAGTGGAAAGAGCCCGGGCTTGGGAGCCAGAGATCATGGGTTCGAATCCTGACTCTGCCACTCGTCAGCTGTGTGACCGTGGGCAAGTCACTTAACTTGTCTGGGCCTCAGTTACCTCATCTGTAAAATGGGGATTAACTGTGAGCCTCACGTGGGACGACCTGATTACCCGGTATTTCCCCCAGCGCTTGGAACAGTGCTCTGCACATAAGAAGCGCTTAACAAATACCAACATTATTATTATTACAGGGTAATCAGGTTGTCCCACATGAGGCTCACAGTCTTCGTCCCCATTTTACAGATGAGGTAACCGAGGCACAGAAAAGTTAAGTGACTCGCCCACAGTCACACAGCTGACAAGTAGCAGAGCTGGGATTCGAACCCATGACCGCTGACTCCCAAGCCCGGGTTCTTTCCACTGAGCCACGCTGCTTCTATACTTGATTACCTTGTATCTACCCAAGTGCTTAGAACAGTGCTTGGCACATAGTACGTGCTTAACAAGTACCATAATAATCATCACTGTGGGGAGTCAACGTCTACCAACTCTGTTGGTAGCAAATTGAGGCAGCGTGGCTTAGTGGATCGAGGCCGGGCCTGGGAGTCAGAAGGACCTGGGTTCTAGTCCTGGCTCCTCCACTTGTCTGCTGTGTGACCTTGGGAGAGTCACTTCACTTCTCTATGCCTCAGTTACCTCATCTGTAAAATGGGGATTAAGACTGAGAGCCCCATATGGGACAGGGACTGTGTCCAACTTGATTAACTCGTATCTACCCTAGTATTAGAAACAGTGCTTGGCCCAAAGTAAGTGCTTAACGCATTCCATAATAACAATCCATTCATTCATTCGATCGTACTTATCGAGCGTTTACTGTGTGCAGAACACTGTATTAAGTGCTTGGGAAAGTGCTTGGGAAAGAGAAGCAGCGTGGCTCAGTGGAAAGAGCCCGGGCTTGGGAGTCAGAGGTCATGGGTTCGACTCCCAGCTCTGCCACTTGTCAGCCGAGTGACTGTGGGCGAGTCACTTCACTTCTCTGTGCCTCCGGTACCTCATCTGTCAAATGGGGATTAACTGTGAGCCTCACGTGAGACGTCCTGATCACCCTGTATCTCCCCCAGCGCTTAGAACGGTGCTCGGCACATAGTAAGCGCTTAACAAATACCAACATTATTAACATTATTATAATACAACAATAAACAGACACATTCCCTGCCGACGGTGAGCTTACAATCTAGAGGGAATTAGAAGTCATTATTACTGTCATTATTGTAATGAACCTTCCCAAATGGTAAATACAGTACTCTGCCCACAGTAAGCAGTCAACAAATACTATTGATTGATCAGTGCAGAAAATCCAAGTGTCAGCCAGATAACCTTCCACGGGAGCAAGGTCCAAGATCTACCCCAGTGCTTAGAACAGTGCTTAGCCCATAGTAAGCACTTAATGAATGCTATCATTATTATTGTTATCATCAGGTGGCACCTCCTGAGAAGCAGCGTGGCTCGGTGGAAAGAGCACGGGCTTGGAAGTCAGAGGTCATGGGTTCGAATCCCGGCTCTGCCACTTGGCAGCTGTGTGACTGTGGGCGAGTCACTTCACCTCTCTGGGCCTCAGTGACCTCATCTGGAAAATGGGGATTAAGACCGTGAGCCCCACGTGGGACAACCTGATTCCCCCGTGTCTACCCCGGCGCTTAGAACGGTGCTCTGCACATAGTAAGCGCTTAACAAATACCAACATTATCATTATTATTACCTCCTGGTCCAAGGAGTAGCAACCAGGGAATAATAATAATAATGTTGGTATTTGCTAAGCGCTTACTATGTGCAGAGCACTCTTCTAAGCCCTGGGGGAGATAGAGGGGAATCAGGTTGTCTGGGAATCAGGGAATAGACTAGACTGTCAGCTCGTTGCGGGCAGGGGATGCACCTCAGTTGGACTATACTCTCCCAAGCGTCTCACACAGTGTCCCGCATACAGTAAGCGTGCAACAAATACCATTGATTGACTAGAGATATAAGAGGTAGATTCTACAACCCAGAGCTCGTTGGAAGAAGCCATGATCAACTTGAGATATCAGATTTTATGGCTCAGAGCATCGAAGCAGCAAGGCCTAGTGGGTAGAGCCCAGGCCTGGGCGTCAGATGGATCTGGGTTCTAGTCCCAGCTCTGCCGCTTGTGATAATGTTAATAATGTTGGTATTTGTTAAGCGTTTACTACGTGCCGAGCACCGTTCTGAGCGCTGGGGTAGATACAGGGTCATCGGGCCATCCCACGTGAGGCTCACAGTTAATCCCCATTTTCCAGATGAGGGAACTGAGGCACAGAGAAGTGAAGCGACTCGCCCACGGTCACACAGCTGACAAGTGGCAGAGCCGGGATTCGACCTCATGACCTCTGACTCCCAAGCCCGTGCTCTTTCCACTGAGCCACGCTGCTTCTCTGTGTGACTTGCCCAAGGTCACTTCCCTGTGCCTCGGTTCCCTCATCTGTAAAATGGGGACTGAGGCCGTGAACCCCATGTGGAACAGACTGTGCCCAACCCAATTTGCTCTTATCCACCCCGGCGCTTATCGCATCAAGCGCTTAACAAATACCCCAATTATTATTAAGAAGCCAGAAGGACCTGGGTTCCAGGCCTGGCTTCTCCACTTGTCTGCTGTGCGACCTTGGGAAAGTCACTTCACTTCTCTATGCCTCGCTGACTTGAGATATCGGCGGATTCTACAGCCCGGAGCTCGTTGGAGGAAGCCGTCCCAAACTCAGTTGAGGATCGAGGACTACAGGGGAGTCCATTCGGCTCACGGATCCCCAGAGAGAGCGGCGTGGAGGAGGGCAGGGAGAGGAAGAGGAAGGAGAGAAGCAAGACCGATCCCCCGCTTGGCTCCGAATACAGCCAAGTGGCAAACAGAGAGCAACTCGGAGGAGAGGAGAGAATCGGAGACGCAGAAAGTCAGGCTTCCTGGGAATTATCATTCAGGCCACGTAGAGGGGTTAAAGCATCAGCTGGTAGCTAGCGGGGTATCGAAGGGAACTGTCTAAGGAGGAAAAGGGAGCAAGGACTGGAATATTAAAGCCCCGCTTCCCACTCGAGTGGGAAGATTTTTTTCCTCCGCTGCTTAGCCGGAACGGCACATCGTCCAAAGCGGACGTGCCTGCCTACCTGCGTTTGATTTCTCAAAACGAAGCTTGAGCACGTAGGATGGGGAAACGGTGGAATCTGAGCTCCCCCTTCCCCCTTCATTCAGTCATTCATTTCATCGTATTCACTGAGCGCTTACTGTGTGCAGAGCACCGTGCCTTCCTCCCGACGGCGGTCAGGGCGGGACGTTTTGGGGTCCGGCGGCTGCCCGCCCGGACCCCTGAAAAGATTCCGGCCCTGAGATCCTGGCCTCTATAAGTCAATCCGTCACTGGTATTTACTGAGCATTTACTGTTTGCAGAGCACTGTACTAAGCGCTTGGGAAAGGACAATATAACCGAGTTGGCATTAAGGTGGAGTGGATAGAGCACGGGTATGGGTGTCAGGAGGTCATGGGTTCTAATCCCAGTTCCTCCACTTGTCTGCTGTGTGGCCTTGGGCAAGTCACTTCACTTCTCTGGGCCTCAGTTCCCTCATCTGTAAAATGGGGGTTAAAACTGTGAGCCTCACGTGAGACAGGGACTGTGACCAACACTATTTGTCTGTATTCACCCCAGTGCTTCCAACAGTGCCTGGCACGTAGTAAGCACTTAACAAATTCCACCCTCATCATTATTATTATTATTATAACAGTGAGCTTACAGTCTGGAGGAGAACTGCAAGGTCAAGGGAGACACAGTCTGGTTCTTTTGGATTCCATAGGTGGTGGGAATATTTTCCAGTGGGACGTGGACTGTGTCCAACCAAATTTGCTTGTACGTCCCAGTGCTTAGTCCAGTGCCTGGCACATAGTAAGTGCTTAACAAATCCTGTAATGAAATAGAACCAGGTTCCTGAGGAAAGGGCTCTGACCCCGTCCTCCGTACAGGACTCAACGTTCGTTGTCTATCCTCCGGATTCAGTCAGTGATTGAGCTGTTGACCCCTTGGGCACTTCACCAGTGTTCCCCTGTTGGACAACCGGCCTTTTTGTGCGTCTTGCTTTTGTGATTTTGGTCAGGCGAAAGGTCTGGCTACAGCAGACAAGGAGGCTCCATGGTTCTCGGTCCGTCCCCCCTTTTTACGCCCCACGAAGAAGAGCTCGAGAACCTGGGCCGGGAGACGTTCGGCCACTCAGAAACCCTCCGTTCACCCCGTGCCGCTATACTCTGGCCGTCGCCGGCTCCGTTAATTTATTCCATCATTTATTGAGCACTTCCTGTGTGCAGAGCACTGTACTGAGTGCTCGGGAGAGTACAATAAACGGATACATTCCCTGCCCACAGTGAGCTTACAGTCTAGAAGGGTCCCGTCACCGCCCCGTCCAACAGGCAACGAGCCTAGAGAATGCCAAGCCAGATCACGAATCGTTTGATCGGAAAAAAGCAGTCTCCGGCGTGGTCACAATTTACACATCGCGGGGAAGGAATCAGGGCCGGCGGGGTAGGGGGTGGAAGATCCAGATGCGTCCTGAAAATGGCTTTTGTTGCCACCCGATTTTGATCATGGGTGGGTGAAGAGGGCTCTGTGAGATTACAGCCGACTTCTGAATTGCGGAGATAAGTCGATCCATCGGAGAGATTTCTTGAATGCCCGAGGCGTACCAGGCTTGTGTGCGTGCATGTGTGTGTGTTTGTGTTCGGGGGGGAGAGAGAGAGTCGCTCTTTGTTCTTGGAAGGTGGTGGTGAAGCTCACCTACTGGCTTATGTGCGACTGAAAGCGAGAATAACATTCATTCTTTCATTCAGTAGTATTTATTGAGCGCTTACTATGTGCAGAGCACTGTACTAAGCGCTTGGAATGGACAAATCGGCAACAGATAGAGACGGTCCCTGCCCATTGACGGGCTTACGGTCTAATCGGGGGGAGACGGACAGACAAAAACAAGAGCAATGAAGAGAATCAAGGGGATGGACATCTCATTAAAACAATAGCAATGAATAGAATCAAGGGGATGTACAGCTCATTAACAAAATAAATAAGGTAATAAAAAATATATACAATTGAGCGGACGAGCACAGTGCTGAGGCCCACATTCCCTACCCTCAAGGAGCTTACACTCCACTGCCGTCCCGGAGGACAGGAAAGGTGCGGGTCATCAGATACCTCCAAAGCTTTCCTTTTACCCTTTGGACTTTCCAGATCTTTCTCCCCCACCATTCCTGTCCAGGCCAGGAGAGAGATTGAAAATTCTGCCCCCGAAGAGGCTTCGGTTGAGGAAGGAGAAAAGCCCATCATCTATTTATAATTATGTCATTTATTAAGTCCTTACTTCATTGCAAGCACAGGGTAGTCAGTCAATCAGTCAGTCATATTTATTGAGTGCTTACTATGTGTCAGAGTACTGTACTAAGCACTTGAAAGAGTACAGTATAACAATATAGTGGACACATCCTCTGCTTACAGTCTAGAGCCGGAAACAGACATTAATGAATAACATCCAAGCCGACGCTAATAATAATAATAATTATGGTATTTATTAAGCGCTGTGCAAGGCATTCATTCATTCATTCAATAGTATTTATTGAGCGCTTACTATGTGCAGAGCACTGTACCAAGCGCTTGGAATGGACAAGTCGGCAACAGATAGAGACGGTCCCTGCCCTTCGACGGGCGCACAGTCTAATCGGGGGAGACGGAAAGACGAGAACAATGGCCATAAATAGAGTCGAGGGGAAGAACATGTCATAAAAACATTGGCAAGTAAATAGAATCAGGGTGATGTACATCTCATTAAACAAAATCAACAAAATAAATAGGGTGATGAAGATCTAGGCAGTCGAGCGGACGCGTACGGTGCCGAGGGGGTGGGACGGGAGAGGGGGAGGAGGAGAGGGAAAGGAGGGAGAAGAGGGTTTAGCTGAGGAGAGGTGAAGCGGGGGGTAGAGGGAGCAGAGGGAAAAAGGGGGGAGCTCAGTGTGGGAAGGCCTCTCGGAGGAGGTGAGCTTTAAGTAGGGATTTGAAGAGGGGAAGAGAATCAGATTGACGGGGGTGAGGAGGGAGGGCGTTCCGGGACCGCGGGAGGACGCGGCCCCGGGGTCGACGGCGGGACGGGCGAGACCGAGGGACGGTGAGGAGGTGGCCGGCGTACTAAGCACTGGGGAGGATACAAGCAGATTGGGTTGGACACCGTCCCTGTCCCACGTGGAGCTCACACTTCCAATCCCTTTTTACAGAGGAGGTAACTGAGGCACAGAGAGATGGAGTGACTTGTCCAAGGGCACGCAGCAGACAAGTGGCGGAGCCGAGATTAGAACCCATGACCTCTGACTCCCAAACCCGGGCTTTTTCCACGAAGCCACGCTGCTTCTCAGTGCCGGAGAGGGGGCAGCGGGTTCTACGTCTTCGGAGTAACGCCAGCTCGTTGGGGAGCAACTCCAGCAGCCTCCTCCCTCCGCGTCCCCTCTGTTATTCTGAACCCGTTCGAGAGCAAACATCCTTACGATCTCCCCGCCTCGACTGTAAGCTCACCGTGGGCAGGGGACGTTTCGACCGACTCTGTTGAGTTGTGCTCTCTCAGGCGCTTAGTACATTGCTCTGGACACGGTAAGCGCTCAATAAAACCGTCATTCATTCGATCGTATTCATTGAGCGCCTACCGTGGGCAGAGCACTGTACTGAGCGCATCGATTGAGTGCTTCATCGCTCCTTAGTGCTCACGGTACAGGAGTTCAAAGTAGAAGGACATCAGGCCCGTTGTTGAGGAGGGACTGTCCCTGTCTGTTGCCGAACTGTACTTTCCAAACGCTTAGTACAGTGCACACGGTAAGCGCTCAGTAAATACGGGATTGGATGAATCGGGCCAGGGCGGCGGATGACCTTGTTATTTTTGGTGCACCAAGTGCCAGACTCCGGTGATTGGGAGTGCTCACGGGTTTCGGGGCAGAAAAACCATCAGTCCTGACCCCCCACCAGCCTTCTGTCCGGGCACGGAAGGCTTAGAAGCGGAGAGGCAGCGTGATGTAGTGGATAGCGCTCGGAGCCGGGAGTCAGGAGGATCCGGGTTCTGATCCTGCTCTTCCACTTGTCTGCTGTGTGTGAAGCAGCGTGGCTCAGTGGAAAGAGCACGGGCTTTGGAGTCGGAGGTCATGGGTTCGAATCCCGGCTCTGCCACTTGTCAGCTGCGTGACTGTGGGCAAGTCACTTCTCTGTGCCTCAGTGACCTCATCGGTAAAATGGGGATGAAGACCGTGAGCCCCACGTGGGACAACCTGATTCCCCTGTGTCTACCCCAGCGCTTAGAACGGTGCTCTGCACATAGTAAGCGCTTAACAAATACCGTTAGGGACAGCCTGATTACCTTGTATATCCCCCCGGACTTGGCACATAGTAAAGGCTTAACAGATACCATCATCATTACCGCACGCAGAAAGCGCTCAATAAATACGGTTGAATGAATGAAATCATTATTATAAACCCGTGAAGTTCATACCCGCTAATAGGAGACGATGACAAATAACGGTTTGCAGATCCACTCAAGTCATTCGACTGAATCAAACCATCCGTGGTATTTATTGAGCACTGGTTGTATGCAGAGCTCTGTATTAAGCGCCTGGGGGAGTCCAGTGGAGCAGAGTCGGGTAGGCACAGTCTCCACAGCTTCACAAGGAGCCGGACAGTCCGCTCACCTTCGGCAGAGAATGTGCGTGTTGATCTGTTGTCTTCTCCCAAGCGCTTAGTACAGTGCTCCACACCCAGTCGGTGCTCGATAAGTACGATCGAACGAATGAATCCGCCGCGGTTTGGATCTGTCCCTCGGGTCTTGGATCCCGCACCGCCGACGGATTCCGAAATCTCGTTCGGGGGGTGAAACGGCCGCGTCCCACCCTCCAAGCCGCGCCTCGATCGCCGGGAACTCGTAGGCGCTTTAGGCTCCAGTGGCGAACGACCCCTTTCCGTTCCTCCGTTCGATCGTATTTACTGAGCGCCTGCTGCGTGCAGAGCCCTGGACTAGGCGCTTGGAAAGTACAACTGAGCAATCAAGAGAGACGACCCCTGCCCACAGCGGGCTTCCTCCGCCCCGGCTGACATCCGCTCTCTGCTTGCAGGTGGTCTACAAGAACAACGACGTCCGGCTGGAGCTCTCCCGCCTCGCCAAGCAAGGCGACCCCAAGATGAAGATCCACGGCGTGGTGGCCTTCAAGTGCGAGAACGTGGCCACCCTGGACCCCATCACGTTCGAGACCCCGGAGTCCTTCATCTCCCTGCCCAAGTGGAACGCCAAGAAGACGGGCTCCATATCGTTCGATTTCCGCACCACGGAGCCCAACGGGCTGGTCCTCTTCAGCCACGGCAAGCCCCGCCACCAGAAGGACGCCAAGCACCCGCAGATGGTCAAGGTGGACTTCTTCGCCATCGAGATGCTGGACGGTCACCTCTACCTGCTGCTGGACATGGGCTCGGGCACCATCAAGATCAAGGTCCTGCAGAAGAAGGTCAACGACGGAGAGTGGTACCATGTGGATTTCCAGCGAGACGGACGCTCAGGTGACCGCCCCTTCCCCCGCGTCGTGGGGCTCGTCCGTTCGTTTATTCAGTTCATCTGACGCTTATTGGGGCGCAAAGCACCGAACTGAGCGCTTGGGGGAGGACGACAGGACGGTAGACGGACGCGTTCCCTGCCCACAGTGAGCCGACAGTCTGATGGCTCGGTGGAAAGAGCCCGGGCTGCGGAGCCAGGGGTCGAGTTCGACTCCCGGCTCTGCCACTCGTCAGCTGTGTGACTGTGGGCGAGTCACTTCACTCCTCTGGGCCTCAGTGACCTCCTCTGTTAAATGGGGATTAACTGTGAGCCTCACGTGGGACGACCTGATCCCCCTGGATCTCCCCCAGCGCTTAGAACAGTGCTCTGCACATAGTAAGCGCTTAACAAATACCAACAGTATTATTACTATTAAAGTTAAGCATTTGCTCTGGGCCAAGTGGAAAGAGCCCCAGCCTGGTAGTCAGAGGATCCTGGGTCTGATCCCGGCTCCACCACTTGTCTGCTTTGGGACCTTGGGCAAGTCACTTCACTTCTCTGTGCCTCAGTGACCTCATCTGGAAAATGGGGAGGAAGACTGTGAGCCCTAAATGGGGCAGGGACTGTGACCAACCTCGTTTCTACCCCGGCACTCAGTACAGTGCCTTAGTACGAGGAGGCACCGTACTAAGCCACGAGAAGCAGTGTGGCTTAGTGGAAAGAGCCCGGGCCTGGGAGTCAGAGGATGTGGGTTCTAATCCCGGCTCCGCCCCTTGTCTGCTGTGTGACCTTGGGCCGGCCACTGAACTTCTCTGTGCCTCAGTCACCCCATCTGTAAAGTGGGGATTAAGACTGTGAGCCCCACGTGGGACAACCTGATCACTTGTATCTACCCCGGTGCTGAGAACAGTGCTTGGTACATAGTAAGCGCTTAACAAATACCATAAATATTTATTTATTAGTAAGCTCCTCGAGGAAAAAGTCTTGCCACAAGTCGGTGAGCTTCTTACCGGTCTGGATGAATGGGTGTCTGACCTCTTCCGTCCCCGACGGCATAAATACCCGGGTGTGATCAACGGCCGTTCCGTTAAAACACCACTGTCGGGCCGGCGGGGCTCTTAATCATCCGGCAGCGATGGGGTGGTCACCCATTAAAAGCCGATTAGGTTTCGTTCTTTAAACGTGCCCCGGATATTAGGCGTCACCGGAGCACGTAATCAAAGTGTAATTCATTTTATTGAGGGATCCTGATGCCTAAATAGTAACCACAAGCTCTTCGCTTGAGTGATCTGCCTTGGTCACTAAGGCTCAGCGATGGAATTACCGCTCTGATTTACGTTGGCTCTCAGAGTGCATCACTCAAGAGGATCTTGGTGGACGACAGAGCGTCCTTCCTTCTACCTTCCTCCTTGCCCCCGTTCTGGTATTTATTAAGCTCCTACTATGTGCCGGGCAATGGATCGAAACGGCGTGATCTAGTGGATAGAGCATGGGCCTAAGGTTCGAATCCTGGCTCTGCTCTTATCCTGAGAAGCAGCGTGGTTTCATCATTAGGGTACCCATTAATAATAATTATGGTACTTGGTAAGCGCTTACTATATGCCGAGCACGCTTCTAAGCGCTGGGGTAGACACAGGGTTTAGTGGAAAGAGCACGGGCCTGGGAGTCAGGGGTCATGGGTTCTAATCCCGGCTCTTCCACTTGTCAGCTGTGTGACTGTGGGCAAGGAACTTCTCTGTGCCTCAGTTACCTCATCTGTGAAATGGGGATGAAGACTGTGAGCCCCACGTGGGACAACCTGATGCCCCTGTGTCTACCCCAGCGCTGAGAACAGTGCTCTGCACATAGTAAGCGCTTAACAAATACCAACATTATTATTATTAATCCGGACTCGGCCACTTGTCTACCACGTGACTTTGGGCAAGTCGCTTAGGCTCCGTGGAAAGAGCCCGGGCTTGGAAGTAAGAGGTCATGGGTTCGAATCCCTGCTCTGCCACTGGTCAGCTGTGTGACTTCTCTGTGCCTCAGTTCCCTCATCTGGAAAATGGGGATTAAGACTGTGAGCCTCATGTGGGACAACCTGATCACCCCGTGTCTACCCCAGCGCTTAGAACAGTGCTCTGCACCTAGTAAGCGCTTAACAAATACCAACATTATTATGAATTTCTCCGTGCCTCAGTTACCTCATCTGTAAAATGGGGATTCAAACTGTGTGCCCCATGTAGGACAACCTGATTACCTTGTAATCGGCACTTAGAACGGTGCTTGGCACATAGTAAGAGCTTAACAAATACCACCATCGTTATTATTATTATTATTACGTCTGCTGCGTGATCTTGGGCAAGTCGCCTCGCTTTTCTGTGCCCCAGTTACTCCTCCTGTAAAATGGGGATTACATCCTACTTCCTCCTACTTAGACTGTGAACCCCGTGAGGGACAGGTACGGGGTCTGGCCTGATTCGCTCGTATCTACCCCAACGTTAGAACAGTATTTGACACACACTTAACAATTACCATTATAGTTATTATTATTGTTGAGTGCTGCGATAGGTACAAGCTAATAAGGTTGGAAGCAGTCCATGTCCCCACGTGGGGCTTGCAGGTTTAATTCTCGAGAATAATAATGTTGGTATCTGTTAAGCGCTTATTATGTGCTGAGCACTGTTCTAAGCGCTGGGGGAGATACAGGGTCATCGGGTCGTCCCACGTGAGGCTCACAGTTAATCCCCATTTTCCAGACGAGGTCACTGAGGCCCAGAGAAGTGAAGTGACTCGCCCACGGTCCCACAGCTGACAAATGGCAGAGCCGGGATTCGGACTCATGACCTCTGACTCCCAAGCCCGGGCTCTTTCCACTGAGCCACGCTGCTTCTCCTATAAGCAGCATGACTTCGCAAATAGCCCTGGGTTCTAGTCCTGCTCTGCTACTTCTCTGCTGTGTAATCTTTTGTAAGTCATTTCACTTCTCTGAGCCTCAGTTAGCTCATCCGTAAAATGGGGATTGAGACTGTGAGCCCTATATGGGACAGGGACTATGTTGTCCAACCCAATTTGCTTGTATCCACCCCCAGAGCTAAGTACAGTACCTGGCACATAGTAGACACTCAACAAACACCACAATTATCATGAATGGGGATTAAGACTGTGAGGCCCATAGGGGACGTGGACAGTGTCCAGCCTGATTTTTTTCTTTGGTATTCAGTAGTCCTGAGTCCTTACTATGTGCAGAGCACTGAACTAAGTGCTTGGAAGAGTACAACAATAAACAGACACATCCCCTGCCCACAACGAGCTTACAGTCTAGAGCCGGGGCATTTAATAATAATAATGTTGGGATTTGTTGTTGTTGTTGTTGGTATTTGTTAAGCGCTTACTATGTGCAGAGCACTGTTCTAAGCGCTGGGGTAGACACAGGGGAATCAGGTTTGTCCCACATGGGGCTCACAGTCTTAATCCCCATTTTCCAGATGAGGGAACTGAGGCACAGAGAAGTGAAGTGACTCGCCCACAGTCACACAGCTGACAGGCGGCAGAGCCAGGATTCGAACCCATGACCTCTGACTCCAAAGCCCGTGCTCTTTCCACTGAGCCACGGTGCTTCTCTAAGCACTTACTTGTTAAGCACTTACTATGTGCAGAGCGCTGTTCTAAGCACTGGGGTAGACACAGGGGAATCACAGGGTAATCAGGTTGTCCCACGTGGGGCTCACAGTTAATCCCCATTTTACAGATGAGGTAACTGAGGCACAGAGAAGTGAAGTGACTTGCCCGTAGTCACCCAGCTGACAAGTGGCAGAGCTGGAATTCGAGCTCATGATCTCTGACTCCAAAGCCCGGGCTCTTTCCACTGAGCCACGCTGAATACCAGGCACTGTTCTAAGCACTGGGGAAGATGCAAGGTATTTAGGTGGGACGCAGTCCAAGCACTTAACAAATACCATCCCCCAAAAAAGAGAAAAAAATCCCCTTATCGTCAAAGGATGCTTCCAGAACCCAGGGAGAGGCGACAAGATCCCTTCCCCAGGAGAAGCTATCCGCATTTCCTGCATTTTCATCCCAGACCCGAGGCCCTTCAGAAGTCCCGTCAGGCTCCCGGGGGAAGATTTATCATCCTCGTCGTGTCCAAAAGCCTTCCGTCGCCGTGTCATCCATCTGGCCCTTTGCACACGCTCAACGCGGCGGGCGACGGATTGGAGCAGGCAGAACGAGAACAGTTGAATCCTTTCCTCACCTCGAACTCAATAATCATAATATTTGTTAATAATAATGTTGGTATTTGTTAAGCGCTTACTATGTGCAGAGCACCGTTCTAAGCGCTGGGGTAGACACCGGGGCATCAGGTTGTCCCACGTGGGGCTCACAGTCTTCATCCCCATTTGTCAGATGAGGTCACTGAGGCCCAGAGAAGTGAAGTGACTTGCCCACAGTCACACAGCTGCCAAGGGGCAGAGCCGGGATTCGAACCCATGACCTCTTTCCACTGAGCCACGCTGCTTCTCTAAGCGCTTACTAGGTGGCAAGCATCCTTCTAAACACCGGGGTAGATAGAAACTAATGAGTTTGGACACGGTCCCTGTCCCACAAGGGGCTGGCAGTCTTCACCCCCATTTTCCACATGAGGGGACTGAGGCCCGGAGAAATCGAGTGACTTGCCCGAGGTCACACAGCAGAGAAGAGGCAGAGCCGGGATTAGAAGCCGGTGCTTCTGAGTCCCGGGCCCGGGCTCTAGCCACTAGGCCATGCTGCTACTCAATCCTCCCACCTCGGTCCCTGGTCCCAGCCTTGGCTAGAGCCGGAATCTGCCCGACCTCTGAGATTCTCGTCAGCCACCGAACTCCCTGTTTGGTCCTGCCAGGGGATGTGCCCATTTGTCTCTCTGTACGCAGAGGTTTCTTTCTACCCGTGAGACGCAAGGGCTACCTTCTGGATTGGGTTATAGTAGAATAATGCTAATGTCGGTATTCGTTAAGCGCTTACTATGTGCGGACCACTGTTCTAAGCGCTGGGGTTGATACAGGATAATCAGGTCGTCCCGCGTGAGGCTCACAGTTAATCCCCATTTTCCAGATGAGGGAACTGAGGCCCAGAGAAGTGAAGTGACTCGCCCACAGTCACGCAGCTGACAAGTGGCAGAGCCGGGATTCGAACCCGTGAACTCTGACTCCCAAGCCCGGGCTCTTTCCACTGAGCCGCGCTGCTTCTCTAAGTAGAAGTCGGCCTCACTGTGATTCTCCTCACTCTCCCGTCTGAGGAGGCTCTGCTTCCATCACACAGACGTGAGTTTCAGCAGAACTGCCTGCACATCACAAGCCGTGAGAAACAGCGCATTTCCCACGATAACAACCAGCCATTCACCGTCCCCTTCGGACACGGGGGAGACACGATTTGGTGAAAATCTGACAGTCGCCGGAAGGACCCGCTCCTTCCTCGGTCGGAGACCCAGCACGGCAGCGGCCCTGACTCCGAACGAGTCATTTCAGCTCTCCGGGCCCCAGTTTTTTCCTCTGTCAAATGGGATATCTGCTCTCCCTACCTACTGAAGCAGCGTGGCTCAGTGGAAAGAGCGCGGGCTTGGGAGGCAGAGGTCATGGGTTCGACTCCCGGCTCTGCCGCTTGTCAGCTGCGTGACTGTGGGCGAGTCACTTCACTTCTCTGGGCCTCAGTGACCTCATCTGGAAAATGGGGATTAAGACTGTGAGCCTCAAGTGGGACAACCTGATTACCCTGTATCTCCCCCAGCGCTTAGAACAGTGCTCTGCTTAACAAATACCAACATTATTAATCTGCTCTCCCTACCTACTAACCCTACTAATTTGGGGGAGGGGTTATGGTTTTTGTTAAGCTCTTACTTTGTGACAAGCACTTTTGTACGTGCTGGGGAAGGTACAAAGTGATCAGGTTGGATCAGCCTAGGTAGGAGGGAGCAGGATTTAATCCCCATTTTATAAATGAGGAAACTGTGGTACAGGGAAATGAAGTGACTTGCCCCAAGTCCCACAGCAGACAAGTGGCAGAGTCAGAATTAGAACCCGGGTCCTCTGACTCCCAGGTCCGGGCTCTTTCTACTAGGCCTTCTTCTTTCTTCTTTCTTTCTTTATGACATTTATTAAGTGCTTACTACGTGCCCAACACTGTACTAGGCACTGGGGTAAATACAAGCTTGGGTTGGGCACAGTCCATGTCCCACACAGGGCTCACAGTTCCCTGCTTTACAGATGAGGTAACTGAGGCACGGGAAAGTGCGGTGAACTGCCCACGGTTACACAGCAGACAGATGGCGGAGCAGGGATTAGAACCCAGGTCCTCTGACTCCCAGGCCCGGTCTCTTTCCACTAGGCCACACTGCTTCTAGGTGGAGGGCCCTGGATGTCTCTTATCCAGCCCGGTGATTAGCTCGTCATACGGCACACGGTAAGCGCTTGATAAATAGTGTCATAATCGTCATGGCAATAACGAGGGTGATAAGCAGAGAAGCAGGCAGCAGAAAGTCTGCCGCGGGAGAAGCAGCCCGGCTTATCGGATAGACCCCGGGCCTGAGAGTCAGAAGGACCTGGGTCCTAATCCCGGCTCTTCCACTTGTCTGCTGTGTGACCTTGGGCAATCCCCTTCACTTTTCTGGGCCTCATTTACCTCTTCTGTAAAATGGGGATGAAGACTGAGCCCCACACGGGACGCAGATTTTGTCCAACCTAAGTCGGATCTGCCCCAGCCCTCAGTACAGTGTCTGCCACGTAGTAAGCGTTTAACAAATAGCATTAAAAAAGTCCATGCAGCAGGGCTCCAACCAACCCCTCACGGCCCCAGGACACGTCCATCCAGCTCTGGGTCCCCTGGGAATTGGGGCGATCCCGAAAAGTGCCCAGGGGCGAAGACGGTTTGGGGGTTAAGGTGGCAATAAGCTGAGCTTGGCTTGAGTTGGCAGTGTCCCTCATCCTCACCCCATCCCCGCGAAACTGCCTGGCAAGCTATTCTCCCCATCAGGGCGAGGTTAATGACTGTTTTCTGAGGCGGGAGTATTGTTTAAACGCTTAAGCTCCTTGACGTATCCCAGGATACCCTCTCAAGGTTTTTCCCAGCCAACCGCCAGTCATCCTTTGAAAACCATCATTACACATTGAAATCAAAGAGGCAACTTGTTATTCTTGTCAAATTCTGATTGGGTACAGCAGGGTACAACAGATTGTATCAGCAGTTATTCATAGCTAAGCCTGCATTTAACGGCTAAGAAGTCATTGAGATTTGAATTGAAGTCATAGAGTTCCAGTTTAAGAACTAGAAATTATAGACAGAAAAGCACATGGCTCTCTCCAGAGCACATAATTAGGGGTTTGGGGTAATCACTGTTTCCTGAGAACAGCACTCTCTTAGCCGTGTAATGGCAGTGCTGATTTCTGTGTACACCATTCAAGAACCTCCACACTTAGGAATTTCTACTTGAGGAACCTCTTCGAAGATTACTTGCGTTTAGGTGCCGATCCGAACCTGTAACCCGCCAGTAAACACTCCCCCTCTCCGTCCGCCTAACGGCCTGTCGACCTCACGGGGATAAGGTGGCCGTTACTTTTGATACGTTCCGGTGCTGGGTCGCAAACGCAAAGCAAAGCGGTTTAACCAATAACAACAATAATAACTGGGGTATTTGTTGAGTGCTTGCCGTGTGCCAGGCTCTGTACTAAACTCTGGGGTGGGTACAGGCAAACCTGGTTGAACTCAGTTCCTTTTCCACGTGAGGCTCACCGTCTCAATCCCCGTTTTGCAGATAAGGTAACGGAGTCCCAGAGAAGTAAAGTGACTTGCCCAAGGTCACACATCAGACAAGTGGCGGAGCCGGGATTAGAACCCAGGTCCTTGCTCTATCCACTATGCCATTATCCAACAGCGGCTAACTTTGTTGACCTTTGGGACGTGGACCCGTTCTCTGCCTTCGAGTCTGGAGAAATTGTTAGCTTGTCACTCTGCCCCATTTGAGTGTAAGCTCCAAGGGGCCAGGGCGTGTATTTTGGAGGAGTTTCCTCTGTATTTCCCAAGATTTTTTAGTAGATCGCTGTGCACTCAGTGAGCGCTCAATAAATAACATTATTGCTGCTATTGTTTGGGCTCAGACTTGATGCTCAGTCGTCGGAATAACAAAAATACACAGTTGCAGGATGATTTTCCTTTTATATCAATCAGTGATGGTTTCGGGCTCTGAAGGCAGCCACGGCCCCGCTCCGATGGTTGAGGAGGAGTAACTCTCCCCTCGATGCTCGTAGAGTGTCAGAGAGTGAAATGAATGTGCTCCGCTTTTTTCTCCTTCCTGCCAAGCAGATCGGTTGGACGCGGTCTCTCTGTCACAGTGTTAATCCCCATTTGATAGAAGGGACTGAGGCACAGAGAAGTGGAGTGACTTGCTCCGGGTCACTCAGCAGACCAGCGGCAGAGGCAGGATTAGAACCCGGGTCCGTCTGACTCCCAGGGCCGGGCTCCGTCTGCTAGGCTGGGAAGCAAGAAGCGGGCAAAGAACACCACCCGTTTTGGAGCCTTCCGGTGGTCCGAAGGGGCGGGCGAAGGGTGGCGCGAAAGAGACAGACGGCAACCCATTGCACTGCAGACTCTTAGGATTCCCTAACCCCACAGGAAGATCCCTTCACCTTAATAGGAGAGTATTTTTAAATGATCTTTACTAGGTACTTACAGGGTGCCAGGTACTGTACTATGAAAAGATAATCAGGTTAGACACAGTCCCTGTCCCCCATGGAGTTCGCAGCCTTAATCCCCATTTTACACATGAAGGAACCGAGGCCCAGAGAAGTGAAGTGACTCACCCAAGGTCGCCCAGCAGACTGGGGTTGGAGCCGAGGCGACAACCCAGGTCCTTCTGATTCCCAGGTCCGTTCTCTATCCACTAGGCTACTCGGCTTCTCTATTCAGTGCTTCCAATGTGTCAAGACCTAGGGTAGATAGACTACGAGATCGGACGCATTTCCTGTTCCTCCCCCTTCGATACTGGATGATTCCTTTCCCGACCTTCAAAGCCTTATTAAAGGCCCATCTCCTCCAAGAGGCTTTCCCTGACTAAGCCCTCAGTCCCTCCTCTCCCACTCCCTTCTCCCCTTTATCCCCCCCTCCCTCAGCCCCACCCCACTCCCGTCCATATCTCTAATGCATTTATTACTCACTGTGGGCAGGGAACGTGTCTACTAATTCTGTTCTGTTGTTGCACCGTATTCTACGCGTCTACTGATTCTGTCGTCCGCCCCCAAGCACTTAGAGCACGCAACGAGCGCTCACCAGATACGATCAGTGGATCGCCCGGCTGACCGACCTCTTGTCGCCCGTGCCCTCCAGGTACTATTTCCGTGAACACGCTGCGTACCCCGTACACGGCCCCCGGGGAGAGCGAGATCCTGGACCTGGACGACGACCTGTACCTCGGGGGGCTCCCGGAGAACAAGGCCGGCCTGGTGTTCCCCACGGAGGTGTGGACCGCCCTGCTCAACTACGGCTACGTGGGCTGCATCCGGGACCTGTTCATCGACGGCCAGAGCAAGGACATCCGGCAGATGGCCGAGGTCCAGAGCACGGCCGGGGTGAAGCCCTCCTGCTCCAGGGAGACGGCCAAGCCGTGCCTCAGCAACCCGTGCCGGAACAACGGCCTCTGCCGCGATGGCTGGAACCGCTTCGTCTGCGACTGCTCCGGCACGGGCTACTTGGGCAGGGCCTGCGAGAGAGGTAAGTCCCTCCCCGGGTCCGCTCGGACGGCCGAAGGAGACGGGGTAGCCCGCTGACTCCCCCCGCACACTTCCCTCGGGGCCGCGCACGCTCTGGGCGCTCGGTAAATACCACCGTTGGTGTCTAACCTCTTGTCTTATGCTGTCGAGTCGTCTCCGACCCACAGCGACACCACGGACACATCTCTCCCGGAATGCCCGACCTGCATCTGCAGTTGTTCCGGCACTGTAGCCTCTTACTCCTCCCAAAAAGCTGTCAACTTTCTGAGGGAGGCGAAGATGTGTCTGCCTTCTGTTGGACACAGTACAGTGCCTCTCACGTGGGGAGCGCTCAGTAAATATCACTGATGGATTCTGGCCTTTCGCCTCTCCCAAAAGACTGTCAAGTCTTTGAGGGCAGGGATTCTGTGTCCGGCTTCCCTGTGGCCTGCGCTTAGACGATAGTAGAGTCCCTCTCACAAAGTAGGTGCTCAGTAAATACCATTGATGGGTCTGGCCACTTGTACAGTCCCCAGGGAAAGGGTGCTTGCATCTTAGCTGTGTAAGACGTTCCCCAGACCTCGGTGCCGTGTCCGGCACTTCAGCAGATATCACTGCTGGATTGATGACCGTGAACTAAGCGACTGGAAGTCCATTGTGTGCATCTGATCATCTTTTTGTGGTATTTATTAAGCACTTACTGTGTGCCGAGGCACTGTTCTAAGCACCGGGGTAGATACGAGGTAATCGGGACATCTTTCCCTGTTCCACAGAGGGTCAAAGTCTTAATCCCCATTTTACAGATGGGGGAACTGAGGCCCAGAGAAGTGAAGCAACCTGCCCAAGATCGCCCAGCAGACAAGAGGCGGATGCAGGATTAGAACCCAGTTCCTTCTGACTTCCAGGGGCCACGCTCTGTCCACTAAGCCATGCTCTTCGCTTACGAAAATCACGTCTCCAAGAGTCCTTCCCTTACTAAGCCTCATTTTCCCTACTCCCGCTCCCCTCTACGTCACCCTTGGACTTGGATCTGCCCTTTATTCACCCCACCCTCAGCTCCACAGCCCTTATGTCCTTAGGAAAGTAGTGTGGCTTAGTGGGAAGGACTTGGGAGTCAGAGGTCATGAGTTCTGATCCCGCCTCTGCCCCTTGTCAGCTTTGTGACTTTGGGCAAGTCACTTAACTTCTCGGTGCCTCAGTTACCTCATCTGTAAAATGGGGATTGAGATTGTGAGTCCCACGTGGGACGACCTGATAACCTTGTATCTACCGGTGCTTAGAACAGGGCTTGGCTTTTCCCATCATTATTATATATGTATTTTATTTTGAAGTCTACCTCCCCCTCTCGACTGTAAACTCGTTATGGGCAGGGTTATGGGCTGCTTAGAGAAGCAGCGTGGCTCAGTGGAACGAGCCCGGGCTTGGGAGTCAGAGGTCATGGGTTCGAATCCCAACTCTGCCCCTTGTCAGCTGTGTGACTGTGGGCGAGTCACTTCACTCCTCTGTGCCTCAGTTCCCTCATCTGCAAAATGGGGATGAAGACTGTGAGCCTCACGTGGGACAACCTAATTCCCCTGTATCTACCCCAGCGCTTAGAACAGCGCTCTGCACGTAGTAAGTGCTTAACAAATACCAACATTATTAGAATTATCATTACGTGTCTACCAACTTTAATACCGTACTCTCCCAAGCACTTAATAACAGTGCTCTACACAGAGTAAGCACTCAATAAATATGATTGATTAACTGATAGATTCATTTATCAGCCACACTTTCCATCTACCTTGCCACCTCTTATCCCGCGTTTATCTCCCGGCTGCCGGGCCCCGGAGACAGAATCTGTGGGGGCGGCTTATGTTCAAACACTGTTAAGAGGTATCGAATCCAACCTCGAAAGTGTCTGTAGAGCATCCGAGTCCTCGCCTCTAAAATTTCAGCAGCCAAAATCAAATCGATCTTACTTAATCTTGATGAGCTCATCCACTCGTTAATTTTCGTTCCAATTACCAGCCGAAAGAGTAAAAAAGATCCCTATCCTATCAATCAGTGGGATTTATTCAACACTCACTGTATAGAGAGTACTGGTCTGAGCACTTGTGACCGTGCAGTAGAAAAAAGTAGGTATAGACAATTCTTATGCTTGTCCTTTATAGTCTCTCCCCAAATTTGTCATATTGAATAAGCGTTATTTTTCCTGGAGAGACCATTATGTGAATCTTTATTCTAATACAGTTAAACAACCTTATCCAATTATGCACTGTTTTCATTATTAAATGATTGCAACCCATAGACCATCACAGTAAATCTCCTTTTCTATTTTTTTTCCCATTAAACAGTCGATCGTATTTATTGAGCACTTACCGTGTGCAACGGAACGTACTAAGAGTTTGGGAGAGTACCATGTCCCAGAGTTGGTAGACATGTTCCCTGCGCACGACGAGTTTACCTTGAGTTGTTTTAGTGCCTTTTAGCTGTTGCATGAGGAAAGAAGAAGAGCTTTTCCTCAGAACGTTGCTCTGAGACAAGTAGATTCTCCTCCTTGTCAACTGATCGGTGGTATTTATTGAATGCCTACTGTGTGCGGGGCAATGTACTAACAACAGAATCGATAGACACAATCCCTGCCCACAGGGGATTCTATTTATCTTGATTCTATTTATCTTGATTCTATTTATTGCTATTGTTCTTGTCTGTCTCCCCCAATTAGACCGTGAGCCCGTCAGAAGGCAGGGACTGTCTCTATCTGTTACCGATTTGTCCATTCCAAGCACTTAGTACAGTGCTCTGCACATAGTAAGCGCTCAATAAATACTATTGAATGAATGAATGAACAAGGAGCTTACAGTCTAGAGAGGGAGATAGAGAGAATAAATTATAGATAGGGGAAATGGCAGGTTGTAAATCGACGGACCTAAGTGCAGTGGGGCTGGGGATGGGGTGACTGTCAAGTGCTTCCTCCTTTCATTCACTCGATTGTATTTACTGACCGCTTTCTGGGTGCTGAGCACTGTACTAAGCACTTGGAAAGTACAATTCAGCAATAAAGAGAGACGATCCCTGCCCACAACGGGCTCACAGTCTAGAGGGGTGGGAGACGGACAGCGGAACAAGCGAACGGGCATCAAAATAATTAAGTAGAATTACAGAGGGGGGTGGAAGAGCAAAGGGAGCGAGATGACGCGGAAGGGAGGGGGAGCTGAGGAAAAGGGGGCTTCGTCTGGGAAGGCCTCTTGGAGGAGGTGCGCCTTCATTAGTGCTTTGAAGGGGGGAAGAAGTGATTGGTGGATTTGAGGAGGGAGGGTCTTCCAGGCCAGAGGGAGGATGTGGGTCGGGGGTAGCCGAAGTCAAGGCACAGTGAGAAGGTTAGCACCAGACGAGCTAAAGTGCTCAAGAAGTGCTTAAGATCTAGTGGCATAAGCCATCTTAAGGGGAGGGCGGATAGGGAAAAGAGAGTTTAGTCAGGGAGTGATTTTGGGGGGAGTCATGATTTTATTAAGGTTTTGAAGATGGGAAGAATGGTAGTCTGTTGTATATGAAGCAGCGTGGCTTATTGGAAAGGGCAGAAGTTTAGGAGTCAGAGGATGGGGGTTCTAATCCCAGCTCCATCCCTTGTCTCCTGTGTGGCCTTGGGAAAGTCACTTCACTTCTCTGGGCCTCAGTTCCCTCATCTGTAAAGTGGGGATTAAGCTGTGAGCCCCATGTGGGACAACCTGATTAACTAGTGTCTACCCCAGAGCTTAGAAGAGTGCTTGCCACATAGTAAGTGCTTATAAATACCGTAATTATTATAATTATGAAGCGGGAGGGAATTCCAGGCCGGAGAGGGGACTTGGGCAAGGGGGTCAGCAGTGAGATAGACGAGATCGAGATACAATATTCACTCATTCATTCAGTAGTATTTATGGAGCGCTTACTATGTGCAGAGCACTGTACTAAGCACTTGGAATGTACAAGTCGGCAACAGAATAAGTAGATTGGGTTTAGAAGATGAAAGTGCGTGGTTTCCCTTGTAGTAAGAAATCAGCCAGGGGGTGAACCGATTGAGTTCTTTAAAGCCAATTTTAAGGTGTTTCTCTTTGATGCAGAATTAGATGGGCAATCACTGGAGGTTTGTGAGGAGACATAGACTGAATGTTTATTGTTTTTAGAGAAACGTACGGGGAAGCAGAGTGAAGTGAAGAGTGGCGTGGGGAGACGTGGGAGGCAGGGAGGTTGGAGAGGAGGCTGATGCAGTAATCGAGGCAGGATAGGATAAGAGTTTGGATCAACGTGGTACCAGTTTGCATGACGGGGAAAGAGCAGATTTTAGCAACGTCGTGAAGGTAGAACAGCCGGGATTTGCTGACAGATTGAATATGTGGGTTGGACGAGAGAGATGAGTCGAGGCCAGTGCCAAGGTTACGGGCTTGTGAGCCAGTGATCGTGGAGAATATCTTTCTCTGGATGTTGAGTGTTCTATGAACTGGAAGAAAGAAAATGGCCTCGGTTTTGTTTTGCATAATAATAACAGTAATATAATCATCGTCGCCATCATAACTGTGGTCTTTGTTAAGCACTTACTGTGTGCCGAGCAGCCAAGCGCTGGGTCGGATAGATACAAGACGATCAGGTGAGACACGGTCCCCATCCCACATGAGTCTCACGGCCTAAGAAATAAGGAGCCCGGGTTTTCAGTGCCCATTTTACAGGTGAAGAAACTGAGGCACAGAGAAGTTAAACAACTTGCCCAGGGTCCTAAAGCAGGCAAGTGGCCAAACCAGGATTAAAACCCAGTTCCTCTGACTCCCAGACCCGTGCTCTACCCACCAGCCTCCGACACAGACCCCCAGCAGAAATTTAATCTGTGACCCTGGGCATCGGTGGCCACGCCTTCTACCCAATGTACCCCAATTTTACCCAACGCTGGGGTACGGTGAGGTCCGGAAAATCGAAACTAACGAATGCTGTGAAGGTCACCCACTGTCTTGGGTGGCATGAAATGAGGACATCTAAATAGCCCCCAAGCTCGTACCGTTTATCATTTGAGACGCAACATGGCTTAGTAGATAGAACCCAGGCCTGGGAGTCAGAAAGACCTGGGTTCTAATCCCAGCTCTGCCACTTGTCAGCCGGGTGACCATGGGCAAGTCGCTTAGCTTCTTTTTACGAGATGTTCTTCCCCTTGACGCTGTTTAGTGCCATCGTTCTCGTCTGGCCGTCTCCCCCGATTAGACCGTAAGCCCGTCAAACGGCAGGGACTGTCTCTATCTGTTGCCGACTTGTTCATCCCAAGCGCTTAGTACAGTGCTCTGCACATAGTAAGCGCTCAATAAATACTATTGAATGAATGAATTAGCTTCTCTGTGCCTCAGTTACCTCATCTGTAAAATGGGGATAAGAGCGTGAGCCCCATTTGGGACAGGGCCTGTGTCCAACCGGATTGCAGTGTATGTACCCCAGCGTTTAGAACAGTTCTTGGCTCGTAGTAATTATTATGCTTATATTATCTTATAATACATATTGATATAATGTGCTTATATTAATTATTATTACTGAATCCTTTGGCTTGAGGCAGTTTCTCTTCTGCCTCCAGACTGTCTTGTAACTTGAAGGGAAAGGGTGTGTAACCTCTCAGATAAATCTCAGAAACCTTCATTCAATAGTATTTATTGAGCGCTTACTATGTGCAGAGCACTGTACTAAGCGCTTGGAATGTCCAATTTGGCAACAGATAGAGACAATCCCTGCCCCGTAACGGGCTCACAGTCTAAACGATGGGCTTCAGGTAGGACATAGCCTGTCAGCTGAGAAACAGTGTGGCCTAATAATAATGTTGGTATTTGTTAGGCGCTTACTATGTGCAGAGCACTGTTCTAAGCGCTGGGGTAGATACAGGGTCATCAGGTTGTCCCACGTGAGGCTCACAGTCTTCATTCCCATTTTACAGATGAGGTAACCGAGGCCCAGAGAAGTGAAGTGACTTGCCCACAGTCACACGGCTGACAAGTGGTAGAGTCAGGATTCAAACCCATGACCTCTGATTCCCAAGCCCGGGCTCTTTCCCCTAAGCCACGCTGAGTAGTTATGATAGCATCTGTTAAGTGCTTACTATGTGCCAAGCACTGTTCTAAGAGCTAGGGGGCATACAAGGTAATCAGGTTGTCCCACGAGGGGCTCACAGTTTTAATCCCCATTTTCCAGATGAGGAAACTGAGGCAGAGAGAAGTGAAGTGACTTCCTCAAAGTCACACAGCTGACAAGCAGCGGATCCGGGATTCGAACCCCTGACCTCTGACTCCCAAACCCAGGCTCTTTCACCTGCTTCTCTAATGGATAGAGCATGGGCCCGGGAGTCAGAAGGACCTCGGTTCTAATCCCGGCTTCATCACTTGTCTGCTGTGTGACCTTAGGCAAGTCACTTCACTTCTCTGGGCCTCTCTTACCTCATCTGTAAAGTAGGGATTTAAGCACGTGAGCCTCACGTGGGACAGGGACTGCGTCCAACCGTGTAGCCTCCCCGGCACTTAGTTTTTGTTTAGTTGGTATTTGTAAAGCACTTAACTATGTGCAGAGCACCGTTCTAAGCGCTGGGGTAGACACAGGGGAATCAGGTTGCCCCACGTGGGGCTCACAGTCTTCATCCCCATTTTACAGATGAGCGAACTGAGGCCCAGAGAAGTGAAGTGACTCGCCCACAGTCACACAGCTGACAAGGGGCAGAGCTGGGATTCGAACTCATGACCTCTGACTCCAAAGCCCGTGCTCTTTCCACTGAGCCACGCTGCTTCTCTTAGTCCAGTTCCCAGGAACATAGTCAGAGCTTAACAAATATCATTAAAAAAAATAGTGAGAATTTAACAAATATTATAAAGAAAAAAAGATGAAGTCCAGATGCCTTCAGTAAAGTGTGCGTCTTCTGCCACCCTGTGGCGAGACTCTGCCATTGCACCTCTCCAATGTACTCAGGCAGAGGCAGGTTTGTCATATTAATAATATTAATAACGTTGGTATTTGTTAAGCACTTACTATGTGCCAAGCACTGTTCTAAGCGCTGGGGGAGGCCACTCGGGCTCACAGTCTAGAAGGGGGAGACAGACAACAAAGCAAAACAAGTAGACAGGCATCAAAATAGATGATTAGACTGTGAGCCCGTCACTGGGCAGGGTTGGTCTCTATCTGTTGCCGTATTGTCCCTTCCAAGCGCTTAGTCCAGTGCTCTGCACATAGAAAGCGCTCATTAAATACTATTGAATGAATAAATAGAATTATAGATATATAGCGCGGGGGGTAGATACTAGCTAATCAGGATGGACGCAGTCCCCGTCCCACATGGGGCTCACGGTCTTCATCCCCACTTTCCAGATGAGGACACTGAGGCATTGAGAACCGAAGTAACTTGCCCAAGGTCACACAACGAAAAGTGGCAGAGCTGGGATTAGAACCCAGGTCCTTCTGACTCCCAGGCGCCTGCTCTACCCACTACCTCCTTAACTTCCACATTCAGACTGCCTCTCTATCTAGCCGGTTCTTTGTCGGGAATGCTTTTCAAATCCTCCCTTTCTTCTTCAACCTTAGCACAACCAGCCTGGTTCAAGCCCTCATCCCTTTTTGGTGATCATTGAGTATTTATTGAATGCTTACTGTGTGCAGAGCACTGTACTAAGCATTTGGGAGTGTCCAGGATAGCACAGTTGGTTGACATATTCCCTGCCCACTATAAACTTCCAGTCTAGAGCTTCAGTCTCCAGTTGTTGCCTCCTGGCTGATCACCCCATCGCTAGCCTCTTTCTCACCCACTCTGTCGGTCTCTCCTCTGTACATGTGCCTGCATTATAATAATAATAATGTTGGTATTTGTTAAGCTCTTACTCTGTGCCAAGCACTGTTCTAAGCGCTGGGGGAGATACAGGGTCATCAGGTCGTCCCACGTGAGGCTCACAGTTAATCCCCATTTTACAGATGAGGTCACTGAGGCCCAGAGAAGTGAAGTGACTTGCCCACAGTCACACAGCTGACAAGTGGCAGAGTGGGGATTCGAACCCATGACATCTGACTCCCAAGATGTCAGGCTCTTTCCACTAAGCCACAGTGCATTATCCGGCTAAATTCCCAATTGGAACATGTCACTTTTCCTCCTCCCAAGTCTGGTGACCTATTTCTTCCCATCCCAAACCAAAACTTACGAACGAGGCTCTGTTAAAATTCGTACTCTTCCAAGCACTTAATACAGTGCTCTGCACAGCGTAAGCATGCAGTAAATATGATTGATTGATTTTTGTAAATCAAAATGCTCGGTACTTGATTAAGTACTTATTAAGTGTTTACTATGAGGAAGACACAGAAAATTAAGTTGGATAAAGTCCCTGTCCCACGAGGGGCTCACGGTCTTAATCCCCTGATGAGGTAACTGAGGTCCATGGAAGTGAAGTGACTCACCCAAGGTCACAGAGCAGACAAGTGGCAGAGCCGGGATTAGAACCCAGGTCCCTCTGACTCCCAGAAGGGATATCTCCCTGAAAAGAGCCTCCCCACTCCTTTGAAGCAACTGCTGTATCTTATGGTAATAATAATGTTGGTATTTGTTAAGCGCTTACTATGTGCAGAGCACTGTTCTAAGCGCTGGGGGAGACACAGGGGAATCAGATTGTCCCACATGGGGCTCTCAGTCTTAATCCCCATTTTACAGATGAGGTAACTGAGGCACAGAGAAGTTAAGTGACTTGCCCACAGTCACACAGCTGACAAGTGGCGGAGCCGGGATTCGAACCCATGACCTCGGACTCCAAAGCCCATGCTCTTTCCACTGAGCCACGCTGCTTCTCTATGGTATGGTAGGTTCCTTTGAACTCCAGCGTAGGGAAAGGGTACCCCTTCTTGTCCCGTTGGTTGCCGTGAGCCCAGCGACTGATATCAGCGTGGCTCAGTGGAAAGAGCCCGGGCTTGGGAGCCAGAGGTCATGGGTTCGAATCCCAGCTCCGCCACTTGTCAGCTGGGTGACTGTGGGCAAGTCACTTCACTTCTCTGGGCCTCAGTTACCTCATCTGTAAAATGGGGATGAAGACTGTGAGCCTCCCGTGGGATAACCTGATTACCCTGAGTCTCCCCCAGGGCTTAGAACAGTCCTCTGCACCTAGTAAGTGCTTAACAAATGCCGACGATATTATTATATCATAATCAGAAGTTCATCTCCGATAGGACATCACGGGGGTGGCGCCCGGGACTTAGAAGACCGCCGCGTCATAATGTTGGTATTTATTGAACGCTTACTATGTGCAAAGCACCGTTCTAAGCGCTGGGGGGATACAAGGTGTTCAGATTGTCCCTCGGGGGGCTCACAGTTTCAATCCCCGCTTTACAGATGAGGTAACTGAGGCACAGAGAAGTAAAGTGACTTGCCCAAAGTCACACAGCTGGCAAGCGGCGGAGCCGGCATTAGAACCCTTGACCTCTGACCGAAAGCCCGGGCTCTTTCCACTGAGCCACGCTGCTTCTCATTACCGACCTCCTCTCCACTCGTTCTGGCTTTGGCCGGCGGAGAGCCGGACGCGAGCTCAATCAGGAAAGGATCATTTCCTCTCCTCGGATTTCCCCATCCAGAAAGAACAGTCCAGAATGTGGTCGGGGCCGGTCAAAACCGCGGCCCCGGTGGGCCCGGATTAACCTGACGAGCGCTGGCTGGATTCGAACGGCAGATTTTCAGCACCTTAACGCACCAAGTTATTCTAACTTGGCTCCACGCACGGTGTCTGGTACACCACTGTGTGACTGTGGGCAAGTCACTTCACTTCCCTGTGCCTCAGTTACCTCATCTGTAAAATGGGGATTACCTGTGAGACTCACGTGGGACAACCTGATTACCCTGTATCTACCCCAGCGCTTAGAACAGTGCCCTGCACATAGTAAGCGCTTAATAAATACCAGCATTATTATTATTACCACACCCGTTAGGGTGATAATTCAGCTAAAATGGTTCCGGGCGATTAAAGTAAAATATCAAAAAATATATTTATAAATGGATATATATATATACGTATATACACCTATAGTTCATCTTGATGAGCAGCACAGATTGGCAAAGAGGGAAATCATGTAGAAATAACCCATTCCAGAGGAAAACTATGGGGATCAGCAGTTACAGGCTAAGTAATTGAGGTGTTTGTAATAAACAGCAGCAGAACGCTTTTACTGTTCAGGCATTTACTAATTATTTACAGAGAAAATGTCATTTCACCTTATGGGCCTCCAATATGGGTTTTAAAAAAAGAAAACCGAAACAAATAAGCAGTGAATTGAGTCGATCTTCCCATGGCAACCAGATGCCCACCACGTGGTTTAGCCGACCTCCTTAAACCAAAGATCTGTCTTGCGAAGTGAAACCGAAGCGTTTTGGGCGATTTTGCCATTTATGAGCCTGTTCTCGATTACATTCCAAATGAAAACATCACTCTCAGCCGAGGCTGAGCCCTGGTTGTTTATGAACATTTCAGCAGATGGAGGGACACAGATGTCACAGCAATATAGCTTGGCTCCTCGGATTTTCACTGCGGCTCGCAATATGGGACCGGCTTACAGCAGAACGTGGCCCAGGTGGACGATTTAGAGTGCAACAAGGAATAAGGCAAAAAAAAAAAAAGGGAACAAATTTATCAAACGTAATGATGAGCAAAAGCAGCCCAGAAGTCAAATCATTTCCTTAGCAACAATCCTTAATTGGAAACGGTCTTTATAGTGAATCACTTCTCTTTGGTGTTTGTGTGTGTGTGTGTGCTTTTATATATAAGTGCTCTTTGTTTTATAAGTAAAATTAAGACCTATCCCCAATCTAAATTATTATGTTTGTTCAGTGCTTCATCTCTGTCAGGCGCTGGGGTCTAGCAATCCATCATTCATTCAGTCATTTTTATTGAGCACTTACTGTGTGCAGGGCAATGTGCTAAGCGCTTGAGAGAGTACAACACAACAATAAAACAGACCTGCCCTGCCCGCAGTGAGTTTACGGTTTAGAGGAAGAGACGGAAATGAATAGAAATAAATAAATTACGGATATAGAGATGAGTGCTGTTGGGTTGGAAATGGGGGAGTTGAATAAGGGGAGTGAATCAGGGTGACACAGAAGGGAGTGGAAGAAAAAGAAAAGAGGATTAAGTCAGGGAAGGCGTCTTGGAGGAGATGTGCTCTCAATAAAGGTTTGAAGATGGGGAGAGTCATTGTCTGTGGGATATTCATTCATTCATTCAATCAATAGTATTTATTGAGCGCTTACTATGTGCAGAGCACTGTACTAAGCGCTTGGGATGAACAAGTCGGCAACAGATAGAGACGGTCCCTGCCGTTTGACGGGCTTACAGTCTAATCGACGGGCTTACAGTCTAATCGTATATGAAAAGGGAGGTTGTTCTAGACCAGAGGCAGGACGTGGACAAGAGACCGGCGAAGAGATAGAAGAGATGGTGGTACAGTGAGTAGGTTGGCGTTAGAGGAGCCAAGAAGGCAAGCTGGGTTGGAGGTTGATGCGCGATCCCTGGAGGTTCTTGAGGAGTGGAGAAACATGGACTGAACGTTTTTGTAGAAAAATGACCCAGGCAGCAGAGTGAAGTATGGACTGGAGTGGAGAGAAACAGGAAGCAGGATGGTGAGGATCGAAGCTAATACGGTAATCAAGGCGGGACAGGATAAGTGCCTGGACGAAAGTGGTGGCACCGTAGAGGAGAGGAAAGGGCAGATTTTATCGATGCCGTGAAGTTGGAACTAACAGGATTGAGTGATAGATACAAGATAATCAGGTTGGGCACGGTCCCTGTCCCTCACGGGGCTCACAGTCTAAGCACGAAGCAGTACGATTTAATCCCCCTTTTACAGTTGAGGAAACTGAGGCAAGGAGAAGCAAATGACTTACCCAAGTTCAACAGCAAGTAATTGGCGGAACGGAGATTAGAAGCCAGGTCCTCTGGCTCCCGGGCCGTTGCTCCTTCCATTAGGCCGCACAACTTCTCACTGTATTGTAGCACACACATACGGGGCTTTACAAACGGTTGAGGGCCCAGTGCTGCCTGTGTTGCGGAAACAGAGATTCCTATTCTGGGACTACAGACTGCCCCTGTCCCCCCGTCAGCCACCTCCCACGGGGCAAGGGAGACGGGGAAGGGGAGTGCGGATGGTTCAGTGCCAGGCATCCCCACTACTGAACAAGCAGAGCGATTGTATCTCTTGCCAGTCCTCTTGCCCTCGACTTTCACCCTGCCAAAACCTTGGCCACGTCCTCCCTCTGGCCCGGAACTCCCTCCTCCTTCGTAGCCAACAATGCCCACCACTCTACCTTCAAAGCCTTATCAAAAGCCCATCTCCTCCAAGAGGTCTTCCCCAACTAAGCCCCCAATTCCCCTACTCTCCCTCCCTTCTGCATCTCCCTTGCACTTGGCTTTAAACCTTTATTCATCCCCACCCCCAGCCCCACCGCGTTTATGTCCGTATCGGTAATTAATTTATTTTTATTAATGCGCGTCTCTCCCTCTAGACGCTGAGCTCTTTATGGGCAGGAATATGTCTTCCAACTCTGTTATATTTTACTCCCCCAAAAGCTTAGTGCCGTGCTCTGAACCTAGAAAGCGCTCAGTAAATGTGGCTGATTGACTGACCTGGGGCATCAATGCCAAGGTCGCCCAAAAACTGAGAGCCTGGGAAGGTGCCCAGCTGTATTTTCACAAGCAGGTCGTGCAAAACACACTCGTCGATTCCATCTCACCATCGGCAGCATCAACTTCCAACCTGAAGTTGAAGATGACACTACTGACAAAGTCCTATCCTTTCTCTAGGCTCTAAACTCATTCTTTTATGCTATTTGTTAAGCCCTTATTATGTGCCAGGCACTGGACTAAGCGCTGGGGTAGATACAAGCTCATCAAACCGGACACAGTCCATGTCCCACGTGGGGCTCACAGTCTTAATCCCCATTTTGCAGATGACATAACTGAGGCTCACAGTCTTAATCCCCTTTCTACAGGTAATGTAACTGAGGCATAGAGGAAGCCAAATGACTTGCCCAGGGTCACACACCAGAGAAGCGGCAGAGCCTGGATTCGAACCCAGGTCCTCTGGACTCCCAAGCCCGGGCTCTATCGACTTCTCGTCGTGGGCAGGGAATGAATCTACCGACTCTGTGTTGTCCTCTCCCCGGCCCTTAGCACGGTGCTGTGTGCAAGTAAGCACTGAATACCACCGATTGACTGTGTGGGCAGTTGTGGTGGCGAAAGCTGAGTTAACACTATCACGCCGCCGCAATTGTGTGCAGTCACCGTTGCAGCGGACCTGTCCAACAACATCACCTTCACCTGTCGGAATTTGATTTAATTCTTGTCCACGCGTCACACACTTCACCCTTGGCATCTCTCTCCACTTCTCCTTAATTGAACATTGACTCTAATTATGATGAACCACTCAGACACTCAACTTGTGGCTTTATCTTGCGCTCGTGGAGAATTGTTCGCGACTACCTCCCCCCAACACCACATGCCTTACGGTTTTACTCCCTTGCTCGAGCTCATCGCAGGGTGTGAAAGGTCAAGATCACCCGTCTAGAGGGGCTCTGTGGTTCACGGAAAACAGTGGCTGTCGAACGCCCGTGTTTTTCTACTGGAGCAGGCCGGGGTGGGTTTGGTGTCAAGACAAGGCTTTTTCAGCTGAAGTATATGTTTATATATCTCTCTGTCATTTATTTACTTATTTATGTATGTATATTCGTTCATTCAATCGTATTTATTGAGCACTTAGAGTGTGCAGAGCTGCCTCCCCCTCTGGACTATGAGCTGGTTGTGAAAAGGGAATGTTTCTGTTTGTCATTGTATTGTACTCTCCCAAGCGCTTAGTATAATGCTTTGCACACAGTTAGCGCTCAATAAATACGATTGAATGAATGAATGAATGAATGAATGAATAGGAGGAAGTAATAGAGTACAAATCAGTCAATCAATAAGTGGTATTCATTGACCCATTACTGTGTGCAAAGAGAAGACACAATCTTTGTCTACGAGAATCTTATTCATTCGTTCATTCATTCAATAGTATTTATTGAGGGCTTATTATGTGCAAAGCACTGTACTAAGCGCTTAGAATATACAATTCGGCAACAGATAGAGACGATCCCTGCCCAATGACGGGCTCACATTCTAAACTGGAGAGAGGCAGACAGCAAAGCAAACCAGATCAAAACAAGACAAGACAGTTTTCTTGGAGGGATGGACGTAAAATCATTCAGAAATGCAAGGAATAAATGCTGTTATCTCTCCGTCCTGTTTTCCCTCCGCACTACTCACCCCATTTCCCAACCCAGGACTTAGGTAAACATCTTTTTTTTTATGGTATTTGGTATTTGTTCAGTACGTACTATGCGTCAAGCACTGTTCTAAGCGTTGGGGTAGATACGAGACAATCAGGTTGGACAAAGTCCCTGCCCCACAAGGGGCTCACAGTCTCAATCCCCATTTTGCAGATGAGGTAACCGAGGTCCAGAAAAGTGAAATGAGTTGCCCACGATCCCACAGCAGACAAGTGGAGGAGCCGGGATTAGAACCCGGATCCTTTTGACTCCCAAGCCCGGGCTCTAGCCACCAGGCCACGCTGCTTCTCTTATACTACCAATAATTTATTTTAACCACAGTCTCCCCTGCTGAACTGTAAACGCCTAGAGGACAGGGATCAGATCCACCAAGTCTAGCATATCATGTTCTCCCAGGCACTTAATACAGTGCTCGCCGCATAATAAGCAAGCAACGTGGCGTAGTGGATAGAGCCCGGGCCTGGGAGTCAGAAGGTCATAGGTTCTAATCCCGGCTCTGCCGCTTGTCTGCTGTGTGACCTCGGGCAAGTCACTTCACTTCTCTGGGCCTCAGTTACCTCATCTGTAAAATGGGGATTGAGACTGTGAGCCCCATGTGGGGCAGGGACTGTGTCCAACCCAATTTGCTTGTGTCCGCCCCAGCGCTTAGTACAGTGCCTGGCACATAGTTGAGCACTTAACAAATACCATTATATACCCCCGATCGATTGTTTGGAGACAGCTTGTCAGGTACCACTTTCTCTGAGACATCATCCATCCAGTATCCCCATGCAGGTGGCGGGTTCCCTTTCTCCATCTCCGTCCCCCTCCTCTCTTTCTCCCCAATCCAGCGCCATACCGAGAACCGGCTCATTACCGTTCTCGCAACTATCATAGCGGGGGATGACCGTCCACCCTTTCCTAGGAAATCCCAGTCGTCCGCGGTTGCCCAGCTTTCTGGGTCCAAAGCCTCTTTTCTCAGCCCTCTGCCCCACAGTAGAGCTACCCAATGGTAAAGGTACTTGTTAAGCGCTTACTCTGTGCCAGGCACTGTGCTGAGCGCTGGAGGGATGGATAGAGGGAAATCAGGATGAGCACAGTCCCTGTCCCACTTGGGGCTCCGTCGGGGATTTAAGGAGCAGCCTCCCCTTCTTCTCCAGGAGCAACGAACCTCAGTGTCCGCGGCTTTTTGTGGGCAGGGAATGTGTACGGTTCTTGTCCCCCAAGCGCTGAGTACAGTGCTCCGCATGCAGTAAGGGCTCAATAAATGCGATCGAATGAGTGAAGGAATGGTAAAAACGAGTGTTTTCCCTCCTTCGGCAGAGGCGACGGTTCTGAGCTACGACGGGAGCATGTTCATGAAGATTCAGCTTCCGGTGGTGATGCACACGGAGGCGGAGGACGTGTCCCTACGCTTCCGCTCTCAGCGGGCCTATGGCATCCTGATGGCCACCACCTCCCGAGAGTCCGCCGACACGCTCCGCCTGGAGCTGGACGCCGGGCGCGTCAAGCTAACGGTCAACCTAGGTAACGTCTCCCCTCCCCCCCTTCACTGGACTAACACTCTCACTTTGGGCTCGTTTGGTTTTTGCTTGCCGACATTTACCGAAAAGCCTGTTGCCATGAAAATTTTCACGTCTTCTTTTTGAAAGCCCATTCCACCCATTCAGAGTCCATTGACGTTTAGTCTTCTTTTGTTTTGTTTTGTTTTTGAATTTCTGGATTCTTTTCGTTTTCTACTCGACCTAACCCAACCTACCGTTTCGTAATCCATACCACCGAGGGGCCCCAGAAAGAGAAGCCCGAAGCCGGGACCAAGGGGGCAGTTAGCTCAGACCCAAAAGAGGCCCTTCACAAATCCGCCTCGGTCCTCAGAATCGGCGATGGTGGTCGGCGGGAGAATCACCTCTGACCTCTGGGACGTGGGCCGGTCCCCGGGTCTACCCGCCGGTTAGCGAGCCAAGGGTCCGAATGTCCTTGCCATCCTCACCTCGGTTTCTCCACCGGGAAATATCCGGGGGTGGGCGCCCTCGGCCGACAGGGCTTCTCTTTCGGAGGATTCGCTCGCCGTGGTGGTCCCCCCCATCTCTGTTTGACTTACCGTGCGGTGGTGTTTTTTGCCCTCCAAAGATAACCCACAACCCTTCAATGCCCAAAGTCTGCGACCCTGAGCAAACAGTCAAGCGAACACCAAAGGCACAGGCTCTTCCACAGAAACAAAAAGCGGCGCTTGCGTTAAAACCGAGCGCCGGGGGTGTCGGCTCAAGACCCCCTCCTCCAGAACACCAAATGGGCAGGCCCATCCCGACACCGCGAGGGAGGGGACCCTTGGAAAACAGACCTCGGGCTTACCGGGCCCTCCGCGAAGAGTAACGGACGTTACCTTTGACCCCTAAAGACCCGGTGGTCCCCGAGACACCACCAACTTTCCCGATTCTCAGATTCCCCCCTCACCCCGGGAGGCAGGACTCCCCCTTCCCCTGAAAGCGGGGCTTCACAGGGACAGGAAACAGAAACAGGGCACCCCCTCCTAGACCGCTGTCTTAGAGCTCTCTCCAGCAACCGACCGAGGTCACTGCACACCGGCCGTGGCTACCCTCGGGCCCAGCCGACCGGCGAGCCGGGCTCAGCCACGCCTTTCTGTGGAATGGGTCTGCGCCGAGCGTGCTCCCTGGCTGTTTGCAACCACTTTTCTGATGCGGTTGACGACACATGACAAACTCAGCTATATGGAAACAGAATCTAGCTTCCTTTTTCGGCATCGCTTCCCAAAGGCTGTACGAAGGGAGATCAACCACCAGCCGACCCAAAATCACCCCCTGCCTCCCAACTCCTTTAGTAGCACAGTCTCTCATCCCAGACATATTCGGGGTTATCCTGAGCCAGATGATCTATTCCGTAGTGATCCCACGCCAAAGAGTAAAAATTAAAAAAATGAAAGGAAGGAAAATCAAGAGTGGGGAGAGCCCCTTACTACCCTGGCTGGCTCTCAGGAGGGGAGCCTGCTCTCGTAGTGAGAGGAAAGAGCGCTCCCCTCACCCCACAAGTTTTCTTCCACTTCTCACCCCGGCCCACGAGGTAAAGGTGGAAAATCTGGTCCCCAGACTCTCCCCAGCCCCCCGTCAGAGGAGGGAAAAATCCCCAGCGTCGTGAAATAAAGAACCACACCCCTAGAGATCCCCTCAGCCTCGGCGGGATGGCAGGAAGCAGAGGTCCAAGATGTCTGACCCTAGCCGGGCCTGCCCAACCCCATTGTGACAGAGCAACCTTTCAACCCCATTGAGACCCTATGACCTGTTCTGTCACAGATGGGGGGGAGAGGCGGCAGCCGGGTTACGGCCACCGTCGAGGACCACGACAGAACGGTCTCCGCGCTTAGATTTGTCGCCATGTAGCTCGGTTTGAAATTGGCCATTGGTTGCTGACCTCCGATATTCCTTTCTAAACGGTGCAGTCTTTTGGCGATAATTCCGGGGGTCCCGGCAGTATGTAAAGAACAACAGATCTGGCCACATTTGCATGTGTCTGTCCCCGGAAGGGTGGACTGTGATTTTATTGGTTGTCTGCAGCTGTTACCTTGAAGGATAAATTTTCATTTTTCATCTATTCTTCCCCATCTAGACTGTATCAGGATTAACTGTAATTCCAGTAAGTGCCTATTCAAAATTTCTAAACTGTTATTCCTCCATTTTCAAGTGATGTAAGCTAGTTTTTTGTTTTTTTTATGGAGCAAAAAAACAAAATCATAAAGAGAGCAGGCAATGCGTAGGGTATGCAAATTCCTTTTATCTCAGTTTGCAAGTTTAAAGGGCCATCCAACAGGAGTAAAAATTCATTATAAATCGGGGCTTCACGGTGCCGCTCTCCAAGGGAAATCCTAAATTCGAGGGAGAAGGAAAAGCGTCCGAATTTCGGAAACTGAAGACGGCAGAAAACGGGGCCTGTTTCTGCACAGGTTCTGGGGAAACTGGATTGGAACCCAGCACCAGAGAGCTTTGATCAGAATCTGGGGGAGAAATTTGGATGTAACCCCCTGCTTCTTCCCCTCTGCCTTCTTCGGTCAGCTCCCTCAAAGACCATCGATTTCCAAAGCTTGGGCCGCCTTCCGTACTTATCCTTCTGAAAGTGGCCTGTTTGGTTCAAGAGGATAATTTGGAATTCTGAAGGTTTATAATTTATTTGAAGAATTTTCCAAGCCTGCAAGTGGCATCTGCGTGATGAATTTTTACCCCCAACCATATATCTGGTGGAAACTTTAAATTCGAGAAGTTACTACTTGACCTCTATGTCAGCGAAGCAGCCTGCAGTGGCATAGAGTGGGATTTATCTGATGTGAGATGATATATCCTGAAACGGAATCAGGACTGTGATGTTATTTTGACTCTTTGGAGCTACAAGATCTGTTAAATAGTTTTTTCTTCTTTTTTTTTTTTTAGTTTTCTCGCCCCTCCCGGGTTCTGTCAACCCCGTAGAGTTGACAACCACTAGTCTTTCACTCAATAACGCACAGGCATCATTGGTTATAATCTCAGAAAGGAGAGGCATCGGATAGGCAGCAATGCATAGACAACTAGGGCCCAAAGTGAAATAAATAGTCCACCATCAAAAAGCCGATTTTAATGTGTGTGGGATATGAGCACTTCTGATGTTAAAGCAAAACAGCTAATTTCCCCCCACACCCTCTATAGTGTCTTCAAAAGATAAATCAATTTGGTTTCCACAATTAAACGGTGGATGTAATCATAATAATGATAAGCGTTACTAGTTGCTAAGCACCTAGATACGAGATCATCAGGTCTCACGTAAGGCTCACGGTCAAAGTAGGAAGGCGAATAGGGATTCAGAATCCATTTGGCAGGTGAGGGAAGGGAGGCCCAGAGATGTTAGGGGACTTGCCCAAGGTCTCACAGCAGGCAAGTGGTGGAGGCGGGATTAGAACCCGGGTCATCTGATGCCCGGGTCCCTCCACCAGGTTCCTCTTCCACGCCGGGCTCCCGCAATTTGAGAAGAACCCAGCCTGCCTGTTCACCTATGGCCTCCGTCACACAACCAAGAAGACTCCTCAGAGCAGACGCTCAGGACTTCCACCGCCGGTAGCTGGCGAGCGGCATGTTTTGCAGAAGAGAAAATGGCTTTTCCAACCCGGCCCAACCACAGGGCTTTAATCCCACCTGATTGGCCCAGTTGCCATGACAATTGAGTTTCTCATAAAGCATCTTCTCTCTGGGGGCCCTCTCTTCCCGACGGTAATTTGTGATGGGAAATTTCTTGATTCCTCGAGGATCGAGAGACTGATATTGTCTGTGGGTGAGTATCCCTTTTCCAGTCGTGCCATGATGCTTGAGTAACTTCATATCCATCCGGGAGGAATGGCCAGAATGAATTATTTGAATTTTCCCACATTTGGCAAGTTCAGTAGTCCCTGAACATGAGCAGAAATTGATTTTACCACAACAGCCATGGCTATGGAACAGAACCATGAAGGTATCTTGTCTTCATAACCCAGGATCTCTTCGATCTTTCCAGCTGTTCTTACCCTCCTTCATCTTGAGCGTTTCAATTTCTAGAAGTGTCCCTGAATAGACACCTTCCTCCACTGCCCATTGGTGGTGTTACACACTGCAGGAGAATTCCTTACCAGCTCCCTTGTTTTTTTTTCCTTTTCAGTTTTTTCCCTCTCCATCACTCACTCCCTTCCATTTCTCTCTGTCTTTCTCTCTCTCTATGTCTCTGTAAGTCTCTGATTCTTTCTCTGTGTCTTTGCCTTTATCTTTCTCCCTCTGTCATTCCCCGGGTCACTGTCTCTGCCTGTCTCTGTCTCCTTTTTCTGTGTGTTTGTCTATCACTCTCTCCCTTTCTTCTCTCTGTTCATCCCCGCCTCCTTCCTTTAGCTCATCTCCTCCTTCAATTTACTTCTTCCTTCGTGTTGATTTCCTTCGCCGGTGGATTTCTTTTTCAAACAGAAAATGAGTTCCCCCAAAAGACATTCAGCCTCTTCCCGGAAGACCTTCTCTCACTCTCCTATACTTCCCCACTCCCCATACACAGGCAGATTTTCAAATGGGCTATCCTTGGGCCAGGGAAAACCCATCATTCATTCAATCGTATCCCAGTAGCCACAGCATTGTGTATTCCCACCCTTACCCATTTGTGTGAGAGGAAAGGCGAGGACCATGAAGAAGGGTTAGAGAGAAGAATTTTAGATGGCGGGTTGTCCCTGAACACCAGAGTTTAGGGGTGTCAGTACAGACAGGTGGGCCAGGGATGGGGGGCAGCCTGCACAAAATATGTCATCCTAGGCAGTGACTGTGTGGGTCTGTGGGTCAGTGTGTCATTGCATGCGTACGCACACACACATACACACACACACCAAGCTCTTGCCCTCCTGCAGTGTGAGGAAGAAGAGGGCATCTACCTGCCGATTGGCTCCCTTAGCTCTGCCTCGGGAAAATCAATTCCGACAGTGAACTGAAGCCAACGAACAAACAGCAAAGAAGCAGATGAATGGGGTGGATCAAGTTCAAGACGCATTTGATTGTTAAAGAAGAGGCCCAGGGAGCATTCTGAGAGAGAACCCTTCAAGTCACCATGGAGGAACAGAAATCGTAAGGTCACCGGAGAGCCGTCTTCAATTCCATCCTGACTTGGGTTACGGCCATTCACAGAGGTTGGTGATGATGACGACAGGGATGGTGTCCGTTAAATGCTTGCTAAATGCCAACTAAGCACTAGAGTAGATACAAGATAATCTGGTTGGACACAGTCCATGTGCCTCATGGGATAGTCTAAAACAGCATCCTGTACCCATCACCTCAGTCTTCAAAATCTTCCAATGGTTGGCCTTTCCCCCAACCACCAAGCCAGAACTTCTGTCGAGTGGGGCTCCTCATCTAAGCAGGAGGGAGAACAGATATTAAATCCCCATACTGTGGATGAAAAAACTGAGGCTCAGAGAAGTGAAGTGACTTCCCCAAGGTCACGGAGCAGGCAGGTGGAAGAGCCAGAATTAGAACCCAGGCCCTCTGACTTCCAGGCCGGGGCTCTTTCCACTAAGACTTGCTGCTCTTCCTAACAGTTTACTGAGACTTTGGCTCTGAGGAAATCTATTAATAGATTATATTTTGGTAGCATTTTAGGAACCACAAAATTCAGCTCAACCAGTTCTGGGCATAGAGACCGTTTGGAAATCAAAATAAAATCCCTCTATAAATCTAAATTGCTTAGTCACCTTTTCTCTGTGCTTGGGGATTCAGGGCAGAGCCAAGGTGAGCATAGGAAAAACATGAGTGTAATAGGAAATCTTGAGAGATTCCAACCCCTGAACCTATGGCAGCTGACCGAAATCCATTTAAAAGCTATCGAGACACTCTGGGCCTAGAGGTGATGTCAGTATGGAAGTAAGAATCAATCAAACTGATCACTGAGGGTAACATCTTCGATGAAAGCACTTCAAACAAAACCTTACGTTTGGGGTGGTTCCTCCAGGGGTACAAAAATCCATAGTTTCCATTTCTGAAACCGTAATCAGTCAAAGAGTTGTATTTAGTGTACGCTTACTGGGCCCAGAGGATTGCATTAAGCATTTGGGAGAATACAACAGAGTTGGTAGACATGATCCTTGTTCGAATATGCCTAAAATCTAGGGGTGGAGACAAACAATAAAATAAATTACAGAGAAAGGAATATGTTCCATTGGCATTTATAAAGCACCTTTTTGATGCTGGGCATTATTCTGAACCCTTGGGAATGTGCAACAGAGGGGCAACACATACTTCTCTCCCTCGAGGAGCTTGCACTTTACCGGGACAGTGTATTTCAAAGTGGCCGCGATTTATCCATCCCAGAATTTTCTACCATTAGAAATGTTTCTCTTTCAGTATTTTATTCATTTAGATTCCATCTGCCTGTCTCCCCCTTTAGAATATAAACTCCTGAATAAATGTGGTTTTTGTTAAGCACTTACTATGTGACAGGCACCGTACTAAACACTGTGGTAAATACAAGCAGCTGGAGTTGAGCACAATCCCTGTCCCACATGGGACTCAAAGTTTTAATCCCCCTTTTACAGATGAGGTAACTGAGGGGCAGAGAAGTGAAGTGACTTTCCCAAGGTCACAAAGCAGACAAGTGGTAGAGCAGGGATTAGAACCCAGGTCTTTCTGACTCCCAAACCCGTGCCCTATCCACTAGACCATGCTGCTTCTCAAAGGCCATGCTGCTTCTTACTCCTTGTGGGCAGGGAATCTGTCTACCAACTCCGTAATATTATATTCTCCCAAACGCTTAGTACTGCACAGAGAAAGTGCTCAATAAATATGACTGATTGATTATTTGCGGCATCCAGCGACACCATAGAGCTGCTACCTTCTCCGTATTAAGAAACCCACCCACAGTTCCAGTGCATGTATTAAACTGGATCCCACCTTTCCAAAATGCATTTTTCTATATTCATACCGAGGGCATTTACTAAGCATATAGTCTGCACCAAGCGCTCAGCTAAAAGCTGCAGTAGATATAAGATGATCAGATTTTAGACACAGTCCTGTCCCCGAAAAAGCCCATGGTCTAAAAGGCAAGGAGGGCTACGGTCTTGTCTCCATTTTGCAGAAGTAACTGAAGCACAGAGACTTTAAGCGTCTTAGCTGGCGTCACACAGCAGGCAGTTGGCAGAGCCAAGATTCGACACCTAGGTGCCTTGACTCCCCCAGCCACGTTGCTTCCGTCCTTTGAAAAGTGAACTTGCCCACCATTCTGAATCGTTCACAGGCTTCAAATAAGAGAGGCTTTCCCAGACGACAAGAAGTCCGCAACACGGGAGCCCAGATCTGAGCATGGTTTAAATCGCACCTTTGTGGGGAGAGCTGAACAGTGTGGCTGGAATTTCAAACTTCGCCCGCTACCGTTTCTAAGCGTTGGACACAAAGGACGTCCGCGTGAAGGTGGGGCTGTGCGGTACCCACCGTCTTGTGATGCAGACTTGGGAATCGTTTTGAGCAAAGACCCAAGCTCTCTGTGGGACTTTGATGCCTGAAAATACTGGCTCCAACATTATGCTTTCCTGTCACAGTCTTCCATTAAGAAGCACTTCAGCTCCTATCTAGACTGTAAGTTTCTTGTGGGCAGGGATCACATCAAACAATTATATTGTATTACACTCTCCCAAGGACTTAGTTGAGTCCCAAGAGCTTAGTACAGTGCTCTGCCCACGGTAAGTGCTCAATAAATTCCACTGACTGATTGATTAGTGGCTTAGAGGCACAAATGGGTCCTACTGTCAATCCACAAAACCCCGAACCTTCAAGAAGTCAGATCAATCAAGTTCTCAAAGGAAAATTCAGAAGAACCATCATGATCCTTCAAGAGAAGAGTGTGAAGAAATTTGGTCTGCAGCTCTCATCTTGCAGTCGCCAGAACCAAGCCAGTAAGCGAAAGTACGCTTAACTCTGGAGAATCCAGAGGAAGGGAGCTAGTTATGACCTCCCCACCATCTTAAATCCTGTTTCTCTGGCACTGGGATACAGGGCGAAGCGACGGTAAAAGAGGGATGAAGAAGCTTGCCAAGTAAATTAATAAAATGAAGGCAGGAAGACCATCCAAGAGATGTGAAAGATTGTTGACAGTCAACAGTGATGGATTTGAATTTTTCAGTGATTTATAAAGTTTAGCTCTACAACATAGATGGACCAGCACCTGGGCAAGGCAAAGAGATAAAATAATAATTGAAGCATTTGTTAAGTGCTTACTGTGTGCCAAGCATCACGCAAAGCATTGGTAGATACACGATCATCAATATGGACACAGTCCCTGTCCCACAAGGAGCGCACAGTCAAAGGGAGATTTAAAAAACAGGCCGCTTCACAACATCTTTTCGATCATTTCAACCCCTCAACGGTTTAAATGATAAATAATTTAAGCAATATAAAGCTCTGATCTTTCAGTGATGTAATTCTGAATCATACGTTTAAATTGTCTTCTTCCCCTAGAAGTGGAGAGAGAATTAAGAATAAATTAAAAGCACTTGAAAAGATTTAACATTTGATTCCACTGCTCAGAGCAGTAATATTAGATGATGAATGAGCTCTCAAAGATTTTCTTCTCAAAATAATGTCACAGTCCAAATTTCCCTTTCTGGGTTAATACCTATCTTTTCCATCAGATAATTAAATTTATCAATCAGGGTAGTTCAAAGAGGGGGTATTGCAAAATCTTTTAGCAATGTATTGCCTTTATGTTCATTTTAACTCTGAAGTCAGAATATGATGTTTTTAAAAATGGTAAAAGGTGTGCAGCTTTCTTTTTGAGATGAATTTTCCACCACCTAGGGAACTGTCGTGTACCCGGTTTGGCTTAAATGGGCACAAGCAATGGTGAACCCCTCAATGCGCAGAACTGCTTCAGAATAATATTTAATGTATTGATTTCTTTCCCCGTTCAGAGAAGCGTCTTCACACCTATTTGATCCCAAGGGACCTACACCTTCCTATGTTCTAGGAGAGCTCAACCGAACGTACAAGACACCGCGACTTTATTTCCGCCCTGAGGTTGGTCCAGTGGGGAGAGCACTGATCTGGCAAGCGTGGGCAGAGGCCTCCAATGCCCTTTGCAATGTGCTATCCCCCTGCCCACATAATTGCTCACTGCCCTGCCCTCTCCAGTACCAGCCACTAACACTAGAATCAATTCCTCTGCTTGCGTTTTCAATCCCGATGTCTCAGGTCCAAGGCCATCGGTCCTTCCTGTCAGGAGACGATCAGGTTTTTTGTTTGTTTTTCTGGTATTGGTTAAGCACTTATGATATGCCAGACACTGTGCTAAACACTGGGGTAGATACAAGCCAATCAGGTTGGATGCCCCCCATGGGGCTCACAGTCTTCATCCTCATTTTACAGATGAGGTAATTGAGGGACAGAGAAGTGGAGTGACTAGCCCAAGGTCACAAAGCAGACAAGGGGAGGAACAAGAGTTAGAACCCTGGTCCTCTGACTCCCGGGTCTAGACCCTTTCCACTAGCCCGCGCTGCTTCTCATCCTTTGAAGAAACATTGATATATTTAGGATTTCTTTCCCCTCCAGTTTTTAATTTTATGAGATTTAGAGCAGAGAAGAAAAAATAAGCTGAGGGAAATAATAGCCACATCATTGTTAACCTTCCCAAAGGGTTGAAGAAGTAGCAAAGGGCAGAATTTTCTTTTCTCATAAATAAAGACTAATCCAGCTTTGGTCGGCCCTTAATTTCTGAGTCACTCACACATCAGGCTTGTTTTTTAAAAAAAATCACTGCTACCTGGAATTGTTTGCTTGCTGGCTTTTTCTCACTGGGCATTCAGACCTTAACACCTCCCTGCCTATTGTCTAATCAAGAACTCACATGCACTCACCCACAATCACACACAGACAACATAAACCCTTGAAATTTTTGAAAGGCAAATTCTAATTCTGATAATGCCCCAGAGCTTATTAACCAGGAATGAAGCCATTCTAAAGTCGTAGCTGGGGTTCCTGTTCCCTCCTCTCACATTCAACTCTCTTTCTTTCTTTCTTTCTTTCTTTCTTTCTTTCTTTCTTTCTTTCTTTCTTTCTTTCTTTCTTTATTTCTTTCTTTTCTTTCCTTTCTTTCCTTTCTTTCCTTTCTTTCCTTTCTTTCTTGCTCTCTTTCTTTCTTTCTTTCTTTCTTTCTTTCTTTCTTTCTTTCTTTCCTTCCTTCCTTCCTTCCTTCTTTCCTTCTTTTTCTTTCTTTCTTTCTTTTTCTTTTCTTTTCTTTCTCTCTTTCTCTCTTTCTTTCTCTTTCATTTCTATTCTTTCTCTCTTTCTTTCTTTTCTTTCTTTTCTTTCTTTTCTCTCTTTTTCTCTCTCTTACTCCCTCTCCCTCCCTGGACTATATTCACTACAGGCAGTAGTAGCTGCAGAGAGGCTTCCAGCCACTTGCTAGAATTTTTTCCCAAATCCCATACATGGAATAATGATTTTTTTATACTCAAAAAGCTCCTCTGATTCCACTGGCAACCCTCCCTTCCCCACTCTCCACCTTCCTCAGTTGTTACATTAAGATAAAATCTAGGTTTCCTCTCAATGTGAACTTTGCCTTTCTTGATGGTATTTGTTAACGACGTTCTATGGGACAGGCACTGTTCCAAGAACTAGGGTAGATATACGGGTTTTAGGATGGACATAGCCTCTATCCCACATGGGGCTCACAGTTTAGATAGGAGGGATAGGATTTAATCCCCATTTAACAAATGAGGAAACTGAGGCACAGAGAAGTGAAAAAGGTTTCACAGCAGACGTGACAAAGCTAGGTTTAGAGAACAGATCCTCTGACTTCCCGGCCTGTGTTTTGTTTTGTTTTTAATGGTATTTGTTAAGCACTTACTATGTGCCAGACACTGTTCTAAGCGCTGGGGTAGACACAAGCTAATCAGGTTGGACATAGTCCCTGTCCCACATGGGGATCACAGTCTTAATCTCCATTTTATAGCTGAGGCAACTAAGACTCAGAGAATGAAGTGACTTGCCTAAGGTCACACATCAGAGCGGGATTAGATCCCAGGTCCTTCTCACTCCCAGACCCACGCTCTATCCACTAGGCCACGCTGTCCTGTTCCAGAAATCTTACATCTAGGCAGAACCAACACCCAGGCCATAGCTGACCTCCAGAAGCAGTAGGTCAAGGGCTGTTTGGTTCCTGGAGACATTTGATTTGAGGCCTGGCCCTTTAAGGGCAAACAAACCCATAAGTGTCCCGATTCCTTGCAGCTGGCTTGCTCCACCACGGCTGGGAAGAATGTGCTTGTTATCTGCTCCCTTCCTGCACTCTTTCCCAACCGTTCTACTGCCTGAGAATGCCAGGGAAGGTGCAGGAAGGACATCCAAGCCTTTGGCTCCAATGGTTCTCCCCCACCCCAGGTATCTCCCAACTGGCAAATCTTTGCCTGTGAAGTTGGCAGCAGGTAGTTCACACACTGACTCTTTTCTGGCTATGGTTGTTGGGTGGGTCGAGGAGCTGAGTTCCTGGGCAGGCTCGGCCCAGTTAGGGAAGAGAGAGAGGGGGAAGGAGGGAAAGGAAATGGGAGACAGGGCCTTCTATGTCACCGGAAGGAGGCCTATGGGGTGAGCAGGCAGATGTGATTCTGGGGAGTGGGGATGGTCACCCCCAGGGGGAGGACAAGATATATCTGGAGGGCAAGGACATTCCAGGAAATAAATGGCAGACCGCTTATACGTAAGCCAATTTTTTTGAATTTGAGTTGCCTACCTCCCCTCCTCTCAGGGGCTCTGATAGGATCCTTGGAAAGATGAGGAGTATGTTAGTCGTATTTATTAAGTGATTACTAGGTGCAGAGTACTGTGCAAAGCGCTTGGAGAGTACAATAGACTGTCAGCTCATTGTGGAGAGGGAATGTGCCTGGTTATTGTATCGTGCTCTCTCTAGTGCTCAGTCTAGAGGATTTTAGGCGGCCGTTGGGGCTGGAGCTAAAGATGGAGGGCAGTCCAATCAGCAGAGCCCTTTCTCTTGCTGACCACACTCCCGGCCGCAAACTTATAGTAGTAATGGCCCCTACTGGCAGAGGTCCTCTCCAAATGGAATCTTTGGTACTTGCTTCCGAAGAAGACCCTTGACCCAGTGCTTAGTACATTGGCACAGAGTAAGTGCTTAACAAATATCATAAAAAGTAGAACAAGGAGTTGTTATCTCTAATCTCCCAGGCTTTTTGCAGGTGAGAGATAGCTTAACCTCCACAAGCAAAGGGGGGACCTGGGATTTAGAAGCCAAAGAAGAAGCGTGACCTAGTGGAAAGAGCATAATAATAATAATAATAACGGTATTTAAGTGCTTACTATGTGCCAAGCACTGTTCTAAGCACTGGAGTAGATACCAGGTAGGCAGGTTGTCCCACGTAGGGCTCACAGTCTTAATCGCCATTTTACAGAGGTAACTGAGACACAGAGAAGTGAATTTACTTGCCCAAGGCCACACAGCAAATGGCAGAGTCAAGATTAGAACCCAGGTCCTTCTGACCCCCAGGCCTGTGCTCTGTCCATTAGGCCACGCTGCTGCTCTGGTGCAGCCTTTTATTTTTATTTCCTTGATGAAAAGAGTTGAAAATGAGGACACGGGAGTGGATCCGGATTAAAATTGGGCTGATCTCAAAGCCTTTCCACCATTAAAAATGGTCTAACAATGCTTCTTAAAAAAAAGAAAGCTGAAAATCCAGACTAGAAAACAGCCACTTGGTGGCTAAGAAGCTACTTGATGCTTCCTCTCCCCTTTTACACTGTCATAATTACAAGCAGCTCTTTCTCTCAAAGAAAGATTCAACCCCTAAACATTAGTACACTGCTGGCTAAAGTGACTCCCTGGTGGGTTTTTTTGCTGGGTTGGGGGAGATGGGGAGCTGATTATGGTATTTGTTAGGTGCTTGCTATATGCCAAACACTATACTAAACTCTAGGGTGGTTACAAGTTAATCAGACTGGGTACAGCTATGTCCCACATGGAGCTCATATTCCAATCTTAATCCCCATTCTACAAGGGAGGAATCTGAGGCCCAGAAAAATGAAGTAACTTGTCCAAGGTCAAACAGCGGACAAGTAACGGAGTGGGAATTAGAACCCAGGTCCTTCTGAATTCCAGGCCCCGGCTCTATCCGTGAAGGAACACTGGTTCTCGGGCCCAGGCTTCCCTAACCTAGTTTCGAAGCCCATTTTGCCTCTTCTCTGACCAATTCCGTTAGCCCTGCTGTTTTATCCAAGTGCCAGAAATAGGCCTTGACCATCTTCTCTGAAGTGTCAGGACGTGGGATGGGATGGTTCTTTGCCAACCAGCCTGGCTGCCAAGACAGAAAATGTCACGTTTGTGATTAAAAGCTCCTCGCGTCCCTCTCCAGGGTTTAGGAAATATTTCCTTGGCTTCAGCTGACAGAAACCCTCTAACTATCCCCCTTGTTAATCTTCAAGGGGCGTTGTCACGTATAAAGCTTCTCTGTTTAATGTCTTTGTTGAAAAGATCCAGAACACATTTTTTTCATGGAGTAAAGGGGAAGAGGTGTTAGGCTCTCTATGTCTTCTAATCTCTCTGCTTCCCCAACTTTTTGCTCAGAGACTGTCTTTCTGTCATTTGGCCTGCATTGATGACAGATTGTTATGGATGAAGGTGGAAATAGTTTCTGCTATCACTATTACTGCTGGGAAAGTTAGGGAAGAAGAGGTGGAAAGTTTGTAATATCGGTTAATCCATTTCTGAACTTGAGAATAAATCAATTATATTTATTGAGCATTTACTGTGTTCAGAGCACTATATTAAGAGCTTGGAAGAGTACATTATAGCAGAGTTGACAGACACATTCCCTGTCCACAGGAGCTTACAGTCTAATGGGGGACACAGACAATATAAGTGAATATTAGATGCCCAGAAAGGCCCATATCGCCCGATTCTTCCAGTCAGTGGCATTTATTGAGCACTTACTTTCTGCAGAGCATTATATTAAATGCTAGGGAGAATACAATATAGTAGATTTGGTAGACACATTCCCTGCCCACAATGAGCTCACAATCTGGGGGAATGGAGACAGATGTGAATATGAATAATTTCTAGATATCTGTGTAAATGGCCATAGCATGTTGGAGACTGATATAGCAGGGCCTGACACTGTTTTCACTTAACCTCTATTCATATGATCGTATTTATTGAGTGCTTAAGTGTGCAAAGGACTGTATTAGGCTCTTGGGAAAGTACAGTACAGCAATAAACAGTCACATTCCCTGCCCACAGCGTTTCATGGAGAGATCAAGGGCTAGTTTAGAGAACAAGATTGGCTTAGGCCTTGGCTCCCTTCCTCCCTTTCCTGCAGTTTGACTTTCACAACTGCACCCATACCCACTATGGGTGCTGTCTTTCTTGAGTACATAGGAGATGCCTACATGCATCCATGCATACGTGCAGAAATACACATTACATGTTAAAAATGGAAGCCAGCCTTTGTCTGGGAAGAGTAGGATATCTGTTGCATCCATGTTTCCAAATAGCAGTCATTTTTGTAGAACAATAAGAATATTGGCAATTAAGTGTTTCCTATGTACTAAGTGCTGGGGTAGATGCAAGAATATTGTACTGGACACAATCTCTGGCCCGCGTGGGTTCGTAACCTATCTTCTCTCAGTTGTTCAGTTGAGGGACATGAGGACCAGAGAACTTGGGTGACTTTTCCAGCGTTACACAACAGGCCAGTGGCATAACTAGAACCCAGGTCTCCAGACTCACAGCTCCGTGCTCTTTCCATTAGACAACACTGCCTACCTAGTCATTTCTAGATAAACCATGATTTGACTGTCAAGATATGGTTTTTTTATTTTTTTTGCTGGAAAAAGACTAGAATTATTTTAATGGTATTTGTTAAGCACTTACTAAGAGCCCGGCAATATACTAAGCACTGGGTTAGCTACAGACTAATTAGGTTGGACACAGTTCATGTCCCACCTGTGGCTCACAGTCTTAATCCCCATTTTACAGATGAAGTAACTGAGGCACAGAGAAGTGAAGTGACTTTAAAGAAATCACACAGGAGACAAGTGGCAGCGTGGGGATTAGAATCCAGAACCTCTGACTCCCAGGGCCCATGCTCTTTCCACTAGACTACACTGCTTCCCTAGTTTTCTAGTTTTGTAGCAACATCTCTCAGCCTTTCCACCTCTCTTCTCCAATAGCCCCTTTCTGCCCACCCAACATCCCACAGAATGTCATTTTCAAAGAGATTTTTCATTCAAGAAAACCCAAGGTTTTTCTTTCCCTTCAGTTTACGTTATCTGATGCAGTAACAACCTAAGCTGCGTTCCCCAGCTTTAGCCCCTACTTTGAAGGTGCATTTATCATAGTAGTTGTGATATTTGTTAAATCCTTACTTGGACCAAGAACTGTACCAATTTCTGCAAAGTAAATCGGGTCAGATACAGTCTGTTTTCCACATGGGGTTCACCATCTAAGAAAGAGGAAGAACAGGTATTGGATCCACATCATCACCATCAATGGTGTTTATTGAGTGCTTACTATGTGCAGAGCACTGTACTAAGTGCTTGGGAGAGTACAATTCAACAGAGTTGGCAGGGCAGCTCCCCGCCCACAGCAAGCTTACAGGTGAGGAAACTGAGGTACAATGAAGTGACTTGCCCACGGTCACACAGCAGACAGGTGGCAGAGCGGAGATTAGAACTCGGGACTTCTGATGCCTGGGACCGAGTTCTTTCCACTAGGCCACACAGCTTCCGGGACTAACTGCTCTCCAGAGCAATACCAAGTAAGAGTTGAGAATGCAGTTAAGGCTTCTCAGGTTCAGTCAAGTGACTGATGATTATTGTACAGGTATCGCTCAAGTCTTAGTTTTTTGTTTCGCAAGTTGAAGTCAGGGCCAGAGAGCAAAAGGACGAATACCATGAAGCCGTCTGATAGCAAAACAATTGTCAGAAGACACCCTTCTTTCCCACATCCTTCACATTGACTGTGCCCACTTAAGACAACCCAGGTCTAAGAACTTGACTTAGATAAGCATTAATTACTTAAAGTGCTTCACAAAACAGCACACCCGTATATGAGATGTATGTATTCTTGTCATTTTCCTCACTTGTGGCACCTCTAAGTGGGTTTCACATTGTTCCAGCGCATATCTCTCTCTTTTTCTCTCTTTCTCTCTCTCCCTTTCCCTCCCCACCTCCTCACCCCCTTCTCTTCCTCTCTCTCCCTCCCCCTCTCTCTATTTCTCTGTGAGGTTCATTGGTTGACTGATTCAGAGTTTCCATAATGACTGTTTGGCATATTCTACAGGCAAAGGTCCCGAAACGCTTTTTGCTGGCTATAACCTCAATGATAATGAGTGGCACACAGTGCGCGTGGTGAGACGGGGAAAGAGCTTAAAGCTAATGGTGGACGACCAGCAAGCCATGACAGGTAATGTAACGTTCATCTCTACAGGTACAAACACCCCCTTCCCCTCCCCGCCATTCCCTCTACACGGGTGTCATGATATTGAGCTTAGCAGCTGGAAGTGGAGTTGGGGGGCAATGGAAAAAATACGGTCGGGTGCCCGAGAGGATTGCAGCAATCTTGTGCATGATACGTCCATGATGGGTTATAAGAGGAAAAGGATTTGAGTGTCCGGAGGAACCTCTCTAACGTGAAGTTAGCGGTCTGTGACCACTGTCATCATCACCAAAATTCGTGCAGGTTTCCTGCTGACCCTGTTGGAAAACGATCATTAGGCCGGACGGTCCGGTGGTCTGACCCAGGATGGCATTGCTTCCGGCCTTGGGAAGCCGTCGGAATGGCACCGCGGTTTGGTTCTGGCCCATTTGATAGACAAATGCATTTTCCCCTCTGGAGGTCTCAAGCTTCCTCCCTAAATGATTGTAGCATTGTGTTAGGATGCTGTTGTGTGTACTGTTGTAACCCTTTAAGAACCTGGACACTCACCCGACCCCCAGCACTTACCTTCATACCAATCAATGGCGGTGGCCAAAGTAACTGTGGTATTTGTTAAGCACTTACTACATGCCAGGCTCTGTACCAGGCGTAGATACAAAGCAAATCGGGTTGGACGCAGTCCCCGTCCCACATGAGGCTCGCAGTCCTAATCCCCATTTTACAGATGGGGTAACTGAGGCCCAGAGAAGTGACTTGCCCGAGGTCATGCAACAGACAAGTGGCAGAGCCAGGATTTGAACCCAGGGAGTGAGAAGGACCTGGGTTCAGGCCTGTGGTTTATCCACTAACCACGCTGCCTCTCCAGTGGTATTTGAGCACTTATTGTGTGAACAGCACTGTACTAAGCATTTGGGGGGCAGTGGAACAGAGTTGGGAGACACATTCCCTGCTGACAACGAGCTTGTATTCTGCCTCTCTCCCTATCTGTAATTGATTTTGAAGTTTTTTCTCCCACACCAGACTGTAAGCTCCTTGAGAGCAACCGTTACCCCACCTCAAGCCCGGCTCCCCTTTCCCCTCCCTCCTCCTCCTCTTCCACCTCCTCCAGGATGCTTCCACAGGGAAGCATTCGAAATCACTTGGGTCATCCCTCTGCCCTTCCTTGACAACCTCTGGCCTCTTGCTTGCCCCAGTCAACCGGATCTCCCACCTGAGCAGGAAGCCCCCACCTTGTGGTCTGTCTGTCAGGTAGTCAGTCAGCAGGGGTGACTGTGAGGAGCCCCCTGCTCTCCCTCTGGCCGGCCCACCTCACACTGCTGGTGGGAGCAGAAGCCCCTCAGGAGACCCCACACGCATACACTCTTCCTTTGGTACCCGGAAACCTTCAGTATGCCAGGAATCGGATCCAAACTTCCTGTCTGAACAGGTGAGCCCTGTCAGGCAGTGAGGAAAAGGAACAGGATCTGAAGCAGAGATAGCCACACACGCTACAGCTGGTGAGGATTCAAGCTGCAAAAAATAGTAGTGGTCATCCTGGTATCTCAAATTGGGATGGTTGACATCTTTTCCTGCCAGCCTGAGCTTTGAGGCTTTGATGCCTCTTCTTCCTTCTCTCCCTCTCTTTCCCTCCCTCTCTCCCTCCTTCCTTTCCTGTCTCCCTCCTTCCTTTCCTTTCTCCCTCCTTTCTTTCCTTTCTTGCTCCCTCCCTCACTTTATCCCTCCCTCACTTTATCCCTCCCTCCTTGCTTCTTTCCCTCCTTCCTTTCCTCTCTTCCTTCTTCCCTTCCTTCCTCCCCCCCCCTTATCCCTCCTTTCCTCCCTCTTGCCGTCCCTCCTTCTTTGCCTCCCTCCTTCCCTCTCTGTGTGCTTCAGAGAATAGAAAAGAGGCAGAAGAAACAGCTCCTCCCCTCAGGAGTTTACAGTCTAAAGGAGCTCTAACATTAAGTCAAATATACAACCCAGTGGGGAAAGATGACTGGGAAATGAAGCAGGGAATCAATCAGTAGCGGTCAGTACTTGGGGCGGTGACGTTCAGTTGGAGAAGACACCGTGGAGGAAGAGAGAGGTTGAAGAGGGCTCTGATTCAGCACTCAGCTTCACATGATCACCTCTGCCCTCAGCCTTCCAGAGGGCATAGAGAACAGCCCGGCCTGGCAGTGTCGATAAAAAGCCACATATTCATCCAGTCAGGGACGTGACAGACTCCCTCCACCATCAGCAGTGGTTATCGGACACCTACCTCGGGCAAGGCACTGAACTAGACGTCCGAGTACACAGTAACAGGAAACAGAGCAGGAGATGCCAATCTAATGGTCTCGTGTGGAAAGAAGCAGATCCAGCTTTTCAGAGAGATTAAAGTTGACTGGGGACGAAACTAATAATAGCTGTGTTCAAGTGGTTACTTGGGTGCCAAGCACTGTTCCAAGCACTGAGTAGACACAGGATAATCCAATCAGACACAGTCCCTGCCCCACCTGGGGCTCACAATCTGTATTGAATCCCCATTTTGAAGATGAGGAGACTGAAGCTCAGAGAAGCGACTTGCCCAAGGTCTCATAGGAAGCAAGTAGTGGTGGAGCCGTTATTAGACCTCGGGTCCTCTGAACTCCGGGCCCATGTTCTTTCTGCTAGGCCACACGGCTTCCCGATCCCCCCCAGGTGGGACTCAGAATCCCCCTGCCCTGAAGGGGCCACATCTTCAGAAGACTCTGGGCAAAGTTTTTGTATATCTGTGTTTGGGTGAGGGTCCCATTTCTTTGAATGATTTTCCCTCCGGCTCCCCCTAATCTAGATGCAACACATGAATTCTGAAACTCCTGCCAGGGCAGCTTCATCGCTAATGGAGGATTAAACCCTGGCATAAATTCTAGGGGCAAAAGAATAAAACAAAAAAGCCGGCAGTTAATGCTCTCTTAGCCAGCGGTAATGGCTTTCAAGGGCCCATTTCCCCCCCCTCGATATGCATGCTTATTCGCCATTAGTGTCAGGGAGATTTATATACACGTATTTAAGGAACAATAGGACTTATAATGCCTGTTTGTCACTGGGCCATGGGAGCTCCGACACTGCTTTACTACCTCTTTATTATTTATGTTCTGAACAGACACTCTATCCCGAAGATGTTAAGCGTTGAGTTTGCTACTAGTGTTCTTCTTCACTAACCGAGGCATTCATTTTGCTTTGGTTCCGAGCTCAGACTGAGGACTCTCCCAAATTAGGAAAATGTTGGATTTGCTTGTATCCAACGAAATGGTAACGTTAGAAATAATCGGTGGTCTTAGGGTCTTGCACTCAGCTCGATATTTTTCAATCTGGGGGAGGGAAGAGATAATTTGGAAGGGAAGTGGAATGTGGTCTCCTCAACTCCAGGCTCCTTCCCGTATCTCGGCTACCCTTCGAGCCGAGGGGACGGCGAACAAAGCTGAGTTGGCTCAGGCCCAATTCTATCTGAAATGGAGACGCTGGGTGTCGTCATTGAGGCAGAAGAGGCTGGCAAGAGCCGCCCTCCAGCAAAAATAAACAAGTCTCCTCAGCAATTAGGTCACCCTGGTCTCGACCGGTCGGAACGACGCGCCCATCCTTCAAAGCGGCCTCTTCCGGGCTGCCGAGCTGTCTCGCTGTCCTTTCTAAGCAAAGACCTCCCCAACGAGCGAGAGGCCGGGGGTGCCGCGATGGAGGGTGCTCTCTTTCCCGGGAGGGGTCAAGAGGGAGGTCTCCCGGGCCGGGCTGACCCTGGCATGTGGAGCCGGGTGACGGAACAGAGAGCGAGCTCGTTAAAATTTCCAATTACACCCAGTGGGGCGAGAGGGAGAGGGACCAGAGGGAATGCAATCAGAAAGTAGAACGGCCTTGACGGGTTGGAAGAGAAAGAGGCTGAAATGTGACCCAAGGTGTCTCGCTAAAAGAGGAGGAGCAACACGCCCTAGGATGATGATGATGATTATGGTACCTGTGAAGCGCTTACTATGTGCCAAGCACTGTTCTAAGCACTGGGATAGATACAAGGTAGTCAGGATGTCCCGCTTGGGACTCACAGTCTCAATCCCCATTTTACAGGTGAGGGAACTGAGGCACAGAGAAGTGAAGTGGCTTCCCCGGGGTCACACAGCGGACAAGTGGAGGAGCCGGGATTAGAGCCCACGTCCTCTGACTCCCAAGCCCAAGCTCTTTCCGCTAAGCCATGCTGCTGCTTCCCTAATACCAGACTGGGCAGGAGGGGTTCTGCCCCAGTCAGTGAGCACCTACTGGGTGCAGAGCACTGGACTAAGCGCTTGGGAGAGTCCAATACAACAGAGTTGGTAGCTGACAATCCACCAGGTGCTGACAGTCTGTCAATCAGTAAAAAGCATCATGCTGGAGGAGGGGGACTGTGGACTATAAATACTATTGAATGAATAAATCCTAGGAGAGCTCCCAAAATATACAGGTAGGCAGAGGTTGTGATAGGTTGAATTTCCACTAACTCTTATAATAATAACAATGATAATGAAAATAATAATTATGGTATTTGACAAGCACTTACTAAGTGGCGAGTACTCTCCTAAGCGCTGGAGTAGATACAAGCTAATCAAGTTGGACATAATCCCTGTCCCCCATGGGGCTCACAGTCTCAATGCCTATTTTCCCGTTGAGGGAACTGAGGCCCAGAGAAGTGAAGAGATTTGCCCAAGGTCACCCAGCAGACATGTGGCCAAGCTGGGATTAGAACCAGAACCCACATTTAGGCCTGGGCTTCTCACACTAGTCCACGCTGCTTCCCCCTCTTCTAATGCCACCCAGTTGAGTGAGGTACAGCATGGTTTAGTGGATAGAGCACAGACCTGGGAGTCGGAAGGTCACGGGTCCTAATACCAGCCCTGTCACTTGTCTGCTGGGTGATGTCGGGCAAGTCACTACACTTCTCTGTGCCTCACTGACCTCATCTGTAAAATGGGATTGAGACTGTGAGCCCTATATGGGAACAGGGACTGTTTCCAACATGATTTTCATGTATCCACCCCGGGACCTAGTACAGTGCCTGGCACGTAGTAAGTGCTCAACAAATACAATAATTTTTATTATTAATATTATTATTATTAGGTGAGAGAATGCCTTGGGCAGCCCAGTAAGAATGCAGATTATGCCTCACCCATCCCCTTATGCAGGCTTGAGGAATTTCATCAGGAGACTTTTCAGGAAATGGGAAAATACAGTTTGAGGTCACCTAAGCAGTTCTGTAGGCCAGGCAGGTACCCTGGCTTTCTGTCCTTTCTACCGATTCTTTTTCCCAAATCCTCATTTAAAATTTCAGGGAGCCCCGGCAGGGCGACTCTCCCAATCCTGAGCTAATCTTTCCCCCAGAAGAGTGATAATACCTGTTACAGAATGATGGCTCACAGAAGAAAATAAATAAATAATAAAGGTGCGGTAGATCTTATTTGAAATTTAATTTCACTTGTCCTCAGAGTGGCTTCCTTTCCACCCAAACGAGCCCCCTAGCCAACGCTAGATAGCACGGTCGATTAAGGGTAATATGTAAATGTTATTGCATGAACCTCATCTGTGACTCCTTTAGGGAGCAGAAGGGGAAAAAAAAAGAATCCGGTTATTAAGATCCAAACGTGATCGAGGGTTGAGTCTGTGCTAAGAAACCTCTCCTGTCAGTTCCCCTTGCCTTTAAAAACATGAGTGCGTAGCCGGAGCCATGAATACAAAGGAGTTCCACCCCAAGATGGGCAGCCCCTTTAAAATACAAAGATGTCTTGGGTGGTCAGTGGAACAAAGATGGGTCACATTTCTCAGGAAGATGTGCTATTTATTGAATACCCTTTATCGGCATCAGAGGTATCTATTTATTTTTTAATGGTATTTGTCAGGTGGTTGCTATGTGCCAGGCACTGTAATAATAATGATAATAATAATGATGATAATGGTATTTGTTAAGCGCTTGCTATGTGCCAAGCACTGTTCTAAGTGCTGGGGTAGATACCAGGTAATCAGGTTGTCCCACTTGGGGCTCACAGCCTTAATCCCCATTTTACAGATGAGGGAACTGAGGCATAGAGAAGTGAAGTGACTTGCCTAAGGTCACACAGCAGACAAATGGCGGAGCCGGGATTAGAACCCAAGTCCTCCGATTCCCAAGCCCGTGCTTTTGCCTCTAAGCCACGCTGCTTCTTCTAGTAAGTGCTGGGGTAGATACAAGGTTGTCAGTTTGGATACAGTCCCTATCCCACATTGGGGGCTCAGAGCCTTAATCCCCATTTTACAGATGAAGCATCTGAGGCACAGAGAAGTGACTCTAGATTGTAAGCTCTTTTGGGGCAGGGAATGTGTCTGATATATTGTCCTATTGTACTCTTCTAAGCGCTTAGTACAGTGCTCTGCACACAGTAAGTTCTCAATAAATATGATTGGCTGACTTGCCCAAGTTCACGCAGCAGGTAGGTGGCTGAGCCGGGATTAGAACCCAGGTCCTTCTGACTCCCAAGCCCAGGTGCTATGCACTAATAATAATAATAATGTTGGTATTCGTTCAGCACTTAGTATGTGCAGAGTACTGTTCTAAGCGCTGGGGTAGCTACAGGGTAATCAGATTGTCCCACATGAGGCTCACAGTTAATCCCCATTTTACAGATGAGGCAAAGAGGAGTGAAGTGACTTAGCCACAGTCACACAGCTGACAGGTGGCAGAGCGGGGATTCGAACCCCTTCCCCCTGACTCCCAAGCCCGGGCACTTTCCACTGAGCCACACTGCTTCTCACTAGGCTGCTTCCCATTTATGGAGCCCTTATTCTGTGCAGACCACTGCACTGAGCACTTGGGAGAATACAATACGACAGAACTGGTAGACCCATTTCTTGCCCATAACGACCTCGTGGTCCAGAGGGCAGAAGCCAGGATCCAGCCCCCATTGTACAGAGGAGGAGACCGAGGCCCGGAGAGGGAAAGCGCGCCGCCCAAAGTCACACAGCTGGGATTAGAACCCGGGTCTCCCGCCCCCCCGGCCCCCGTGTCCGGCCCCCTGGGCCGCGCGTCCCCGGATGGGACGGTAAAACGCCGACGTCCTTGCCCCGTGCAGGCCAGATGGCGGGCGACCACACGCGGCTCGAGTTCCACAACATCGAGACGGGCATCATCACGGAGCGCCGCTACCTGTCGTCGGTGCCCTCCAACTTCATCGGGCACCTGCAGAGCCTGACCTTCAACGGCATGGCCTACATCGACCTGTGCAAGAACGGCGACATCGAGTACTGCGAGCTCAACGCCCGCTTCGGCTTCCGGAACATCATCGCCGACCCCGTCACCTTCAAGACCAAGTCGAGCCACGTGGCCCTAGCCACGCTGCAGGCGTACACGTCCATGCACCTCTTCTTCCAGTTCAAGACCACCTCCCTGGACGGCCTGATCCTCTACAACAGCGGGGACGGCAACGACTTCATCGTCGTGGAATTGGTGAAAGGGTAGGTGGCCCCGGGGCCGGCACCCCGTAATAATGATACCGTGAAATATGCTATAATTACGACATTATCATCCTGACGTACGGCGCTTACGTGCCTATCTGTAATTGCATTCATTCAATCGTATTTATTGAAACAGCGTGGCTCAGTGGAAAAGAGCCTGGGCTTCGGAGTCAGAGGTCATGAGTTCGACTCCCGGCTCTGCCACTTGTCAGCTGTGTGACTGTGGGCGAGTCACTTAACCTCTCTGTGCCTCGGTTATCTCTTCGGTAAAATGGGGATTAACTGTGAGCCTCGCGTGGGACAACCTGATTCCCCTGTATCTCCCCCAGCGCTTAGAACAGTGCTCTGCACGGAGTAAGCGCTTAACAAATACCAACATTATTATTTATTGAGCTCTTACTGTGTGCAGGGCACTGTACGTCATTTATGGTGATGATGGTATTTGTTAAGCACTTACTATGTGCCAGGCACTGTTCTAAGCACCGAGGGAGATAGAAGGTTATCAGGTTGTCCCAGATGGGGCCCACAGTCTTAATCCCCATTTTTCAGATGAGGGAACTGAGGCTCAGAGAAGTGAAGCGACTTGCCCAAAGTCACACAGCCAACAAATAGTGGAGCAGGGATTTGAACCCACCACCTCTGACTCCCAAGCCCGTGCTCTTTCCACTAAGCTGCGTGCTTATATTAATATCTGTGTCCCTCCACTAGACTGTAAGCTCACTGTGGGCAGGGAATGTGTCTGTATTGCTATAGCTTACTTGGTAATAATGTTATAGTGTAATAATGAATATAATAATTCTGGTATTTGCTAAGGGCTTACTGTGTGCCAGGCATTGTTCTAAGCGCTGGGGTGGATATAAGATAATTGGATTGGACACAGTCCCTGTCCCACATAAGGCTCATAGTCTTCATCCCGATTTTACAGATGGGGGAACTGAGGCACAGAGAAGTTAAGTGACTTGTCCAAAGTCACACAGTGTATTCTCCCAAATGCTTGGTATAGTACTTTGCACACAGTAAGCGCTCAATAAATACGATTGGATGATTAGTTCAAGCACTGTTAATAATAATGATGTTGGTATTTGTTAAGCGCTTGCTATGTGCAGAGCACTGTTCTAAGCGCAGGGGTAGATACAGGGTAATCAGGTTGTCCCACGTGGGGCTCACAGTTAATCCCCATTTTACAGATGAGGTAACTGAGGCACAGAGAAGTGAAGTGACTCGCCCACAATCACACAGCTGACAAGTGGCAGAGCTGGGAGTCGAACCCATGACCTCTGACTCCGAAGCCCACCCTTCTAAACACTGGGGAAGAAACAGGATAATCACAGAATAGTCACAGGTAGCGGCGTAGCCTAGTGGATAGAACACGGGCCTGGGAGTCAGAAGGACCTGGGTTCTAATGCCGGTTCTACCGCATGTCTGCTGAGTGACCTTGGGCAAGTCAAGGCAATTTAACTTTTCCTAGCCTCTCTAAATTGGGGAATAAGGCTGTGAGTCCCATGCGGAACCTGGACTGTGTCCAATGTGATTAGCCTATATCTAACCCAGCGCTTAGTACAGTACCTGGTACATAGTAAGTGCTTAACCGGTACCATAAAAAAAAGAGGTCAGGCACAGTCTCTTTCCCACTGGGGACTCACATTGTAAGCAGGAGGGAGAACAGTAAATACCATCAGCCGGCGGCATTAGACTGTAAGCCCGTCAGTGGGCGGGGATCGTCTCGATCTGTTGCCGAATTGTACGTTCCAAGAGCTTAGTACAGTGCTCTGCACATAGTAGGCGCTCAATAAATACTATTGAATGAATTTACTGAGCACTTATTGGGTGCGGGGCACTGTGCTGAACGCTTGGGAGGGGCCAGTGGAGTTGGCGGATGCATTCCCTGCCCACAAGGGGAGACAGATGGATAAATGGCAGATGAGGCAGTGGCAGGGTGTCCGGATGTGGACGTAAGTGCTGTGGGGCAGAGGGTAGGGGGCATGCTGGAGAAGCAGCGTGGCTCCGTGGAAAGAGCGCGGGCTTTGGAGTCAGAGGTCATGAGTTCGAATCCCAGCTCTGCCACTTGTCAGCTGTGTGGCCGTGGGCGAGTCGCTTCACTTCTCTGTGCCTCAGTGACCTCAGCTGTAAAATGGGGATTAAGACTGTGAGCCCCACGTGGGACATCCTGATTCCCCTGTGTCTCCCCCAGCGCTTAGAACAGTGCTCGGCACATAGTAAGCGCTTAACGAATACCAACATTATTATGATTATTATATCAAGTGTTTAAGGGGGACGGATTTGAGTACAGGGGTAAGAGAGAGAAGGGCGGGGAGGGGAAATGCGGCCTGGTCACGGAGATGTGAATTGAGAAGGGCTTCGAAGGTGGCCGGCGTGGCGGCCTACGCTTGCCAGAGAACCCGAGGCTCGGAAAATCCGGGAGACCCTCTTGCCATTGACTCCTCCCTGCCCGAAAAGAAAGAGGAGGCAGCTGGAGAGAGCATCTCAGCATCGCGTTGTAAATAACAATGATGGTGGTGTTTGTGAAACACTCACTCTGTGCCAAGCACTGTACTGAGTGCGGGGGTAGGTAAAAGATCAGCTGACTGGACACAGTCTTTTTCCCCCTCTTCCCCAAAATAATAATGAGGATATTGGTATTTGTTAAGCGCTTACTATGTGCAGAGCACTGTTCTAAGCGCTGGGGTAGATACAGGGTAATCATGAAGCAGCGTGGCTCAGTGGAAAGAGCCCGGGCTTGGGAGTCATAGGTCATGGGTTCGAATCCCGACTCTGCCACTTGTCAGCTGTGTGACTGTGGGCAAGTCACTTCACTTCTCTGGGCCTCCGTTACCTCATCTGTACAATGGGGACGAAGACCGTGAGCCTCACGTGGGACGACCTGATCACCCTGTATCTCCCCCGGCACTTAGAACAGAGCTCTGCACATAGTAAGCGCTTAACAAATGCCAGCATTAGTATTAGGTTGTCCCACTTGAGGCTCACAGTCTTAATCCCCATTTTACAGATGAGGTAACTGAGGCACAGAGAAGTGAAGTGACTTGCCCACAGTCACACAGTTGACAAGTGGGAGAGCCGGGATTCGAACCCATGATCTCTGACTCACAAGCCCATGCTCTTTCCACTGAGCCACGCTGCTTCTCTACGGGCTCCGGCTCTAAAGAAGGCCTTAGGGAATTCCGAGGAGAAAGCGGACAGACGGATAACATCCCAGCGTGCTTCCCTGGACTCGGCCTCTACCCCGAGGCCCCGGTGACCCCACTCCCCGGTGTCTTCCAGGTACTTACACTACGTGTTCGATCTGGGCAATGGCGCCAACCTGATCAAAGGGAGCTCCAACAAACCCCTCAATGACAACCAGTGGCACAACGTGATGATTTCCAGGGACACCAACAACCTCCACACGGTCAAGATTGACACGAAAATCACCACGCAGAGCACGGCCGGGGCCCGGAACCTGGATCTCAAAAGTAAGCACAAGCCGGGGGTTGCTGGGGTCGGCGGGGGGCTGGATCCTGGGGCAGACAGTGGGTTACTCCGCGGCCTCTCTGGTCAGATCAAATGTTGACGACGACGATGATGATTCTGCTATTTGTTCGGCTCCGCGTATGACGCGCTGGAGAGGACACGGTACAATCCTCTGGACTGTCGCCTCTAGACTGAAAGCTCGTTGTGGGCAGGGAATGTGTCTGTTTATTGTGGTATTATATTCTCCCAAGCACACGGTAAGCGCTCAAAAAATATTGATGACCGGCAACAATCGGTGGTATTTATTGAACCCTTTCCTAGGTGCAGGGCAGTTGTACTTAGCGCCTGGGAGAGCACGTTACCACTGTGTCGGTAGCCGTATTCCCTTCTCGCAACGATCTTACGGTCGAGCGTGGTGGCCGCGGTCCGTGTCCTACATGGGGCTCACAGCCTAGGTGGGAGGGAGAAGGGGTTTTTCATCCCCGTCTCACGGAAGAGGAAACTGAGGTACAGGGAATTTGAACGGCTCCCCTGAGGTCGCCCAGAAGGCAGATGGCGGAAGCGGAATTAGAACCCAAGTCCGCTTGACTCCCAGGCCTGCGCTCTTTCCATTAGGCCACCCTGCTTCTCTCTGAGGAGAGATGGGATTGTGGTGCATCGTGTTTTCCTTGGTGGTAAGCACAGAGGCCGGTGCCTAGGGAAACTATTAGTGGGATGGGGTGTGAATAAGTAATATTTTTTCTTCATTTATGGTACCTGTAAAGTGCTTACTATGTGCCAGGAATAAGCTCTGGGGTAGATCGAAGTTTACCAGGTTAGAGACAGCCAATGTCCCGCAGCCTTAACCTCCATCTAACAGACGAAGTAACTGAGGCCCAGACAAGCGAAGTGACTTGCCGAAGGTCCCACGGCAGACAAGCGGCGGAGCCAGGATTAGAATCCAGGGCCTCCGTCTCCCAAACCCTTGCCGTTTCAGTGCTCTGCACAGAGTAAGCGCTCAACAAATACGATCGAAGGAACGAATTTCCGCCAGGTCCCGCCGCTTCCTCCGTCTCCAGTGTCACAGAGATGCGTCCCTGTCGCTCACACTCAATTGGCATTCCTGTTTGCCTCAAAGCAATTTTTTTTTTTATTTTACAGACTCAGCCTATTTATATGTGTTTTTTTTGCTTCTGACAGGGTGCAGAAATAACCGGTCTCGGGAATGATGATGGTTTTGAGATGGAGAACAAGGGGGGCTATTTTCCACGGGCTGAGCACTTCAGCAGAACAGCAGAGGTCGCCACAGGGCTACCAAAAAAATCACTGCTTTTTTGGGGGGGTGGGTAGAGGGGTGGGGGAAAATCGAAATTTTCAGGTGGCTGTACATCCTTCTGTGTCCAATTCTTCCCTAATAATAAGAAGAAGAATGTTGGTAATTCTTCCCAAATAATAATAATGTTGGTATAGAAAAGCAGCGTGGCTCAGTGGAAAGAGCACGCGCTTTGGAGTCAGAGGTCATGGGTTCGAATCCCGGCTCCGCCGCTTGTCGGCTTTGGGCAAGTCACTTAACTTCTCGGTGCCTCAGTTACCTCATCCGTAAAATGGGGATGAAGACCGTGAGCCCCACGTGGGACAACCTGATTCCCCTGTGTCTACCCCAGCGCTTAGAACAGTGCTCGGCACATAGAAAGCGCTTAACAAATACCAACATTATCATTATTTGTTAAGCCCGTTCTAAGCACTGGGGTAGACTCAGGGTCATCAGGTCGTCCCACGTGAGGCTCACAGTTAATCCCCATTTTACAGATGAGGTCCCTGAGGCACAGAGAAGTGAAGTGACTCGCCCACAGTCACCCCGCTGACAAGTGGCAGATCCGGGTTTCGAACCCATGACCTCTGACTCCCAAGCCCGGACTCTTTCCACTGAGCCACGCTGCTTCCGCGGGCACACGGTGGTTCATTCTTCTCTGGAGGAGCGGCTCACCTTGAGCCCCCCGGGAAGCCGGAGCCGGTGATGGCATTCAATTCATTCAATCGAATTTATTGAGCACTGTACTAAGCACTCGGAAAGTACAGTTCGGCAACAGGTAGAGACAATAATAATGTGGGTATTTGTTAAGCATTTACTATGTGCAGAGCACTGTTCTAAAGGCTGGGGTAGATACAGGGTGATCAGGTTGTCCCACGTGGGGCTCACAGTCTTCATCCCCCTATTACAGATGAGGAAACTGAGGCACAGAGAAGTGAAGTGACTTGCCCAAGACCACACCGCTGATAGGTGGCGGAGCCAGGATTAGAACCCTCGACTTTTGACTCCCAAGCCCGGACTCTTGCCTCTAAGCCACGCCGTTTCTCTAATCTGCAGTCAGGGAAAGGAAGGATTCAATCCAGCAGTTGCGACCTTGTTTCTGCTGCTCACCTGGTGGAGCAGAGGTGGATAATAATAATAATTACCCTCGTGGCATTTGTTAAGGGTTTACTGTGTGCCAGACACTTTACTAAGCGCTGGGGTGAACACAAGCAAAATTGGTTGGACACAGTTCCTGTCCCACATGGGGCTCACAGTCTCGATCCCCATTTTACAGATGAGGTCACTGAAGCCCAGAGAAGTGAAGTAACTTTCCCCAGGTCCCACAGCACACAGGTTCCCTGCCAGGGTTGGTGCAGTCTTGGATCCTGGCCTTGCCCTCCGCAGCCATCCAGGATCTGTTGCCGAATTGTACTTGCCAAGCGTTTAGTACAGTGTTCTGCACACAGTAAGTGCTCAATAAATAAAAACGATCAAATGAAAGGATGATGGTTGGCGGGCAGAGTGTGGGGAGAGGAGGGACACTTTCTGGCTTTGTCTTAATCAGTCCTGGGTGGCCTAGGGTAATAATAATAATGTTGGTATTTGTTAAGCGCTTACTATGTGCAGACCACTGTTCTAAGCGCTGGGGTAGACACAGAGGAATCAGGTTGTCCCACGTGGGGCTCACGGTCTTAATCCCCATTTTACAGATGAGGGAACTGAGGCACCGAGAAGTGAAGTGACTTGCCCACAGTCACCCAGCTGACAGGTGGTAGAGCCGGGATTCGAACCTATGACCTCTGACTCCAAAGCCCGGGCTCTTTCCACTGAGCCACGCTGCTTCCCGGAGACCACGTGAATGCCAGAGTGGTTATCGCAAGAAGGCAAGAAGCAGCACGGCCTCGTGGATTATAATGGTGGTATTTGTTAAGCGCTTACTAGGTGCAAAGCACTGTTCTAAGCGCTGGGGGATACAAGGTGATCAGGTTGTCCCACGTGGGGCGCCACGGTTTTAATCCCCCTTTCACAGATGAGGTAACCGAGGCACAGGGAAGTTAAGTGACTTGCCCAAAGTCACACAGCTGACAAGCGGCGGATCCGGGATTCGAACCCATGACCTCCGACTCCCAAGCCCGGGTTCTTTCCACTGAGCGGGCCTGGCAGTTAGAAAGACCTGGGTTCTAATCCCAGCCACCCCTGTGCTCGGTGTAATTTGGCACCGTGTCAGTTCCACAGGAGATGAATGTGGGCCCAAACAATTATACCACCATTTGAGGGAGGGGATGACTAGAGAAGCGGCATGGCGTCATGGATAGGCCCCGGTCTGGGAGTCAGAGGGTCGTGGGTTCTAATCCCGGCTCCGCCACTTGTCTGCTGGGGGACCTTGGGCGAGTCAGTTTGCTTCCTCTGGGCCTCAGTTACCTCATCTGTGAAATGGGGATTGAAACTGTGAGCCCCAGGTGGGACGGGGACTGTGTCCAACCCGATTTGCTTATATCCACTCCAGGACTATGTGTCTCTGGCACATAGTAAGCACTGAACAAATACCACAATTATTATTCTTTCCATTGAGCATGCCCCACTGACCCTCTTGTGCTGGACTCCTGCTGGACCCAGGGGCTACTGGCATTCCAAACCCAGTCCAGAGCAGGACAGGGAGGAAAAGAGAGCCTGGGAGCTTCCCCAGGGAAGATGCCCCCCTCCTCTTTTTTTTTAATGACATTTGTTAAGCGCTTAATATGTGTCAGACACTGTTCTAAGCGCTGGGGTAGGTACAGGTCAATTGAGATGCAGTCCATGTCCTGGGTGAGACAGTAGGGGGGAGAACCGATTTTTAATCCCCGTTTTATAGATGAGGAAACTGAGGCGCAGAGAAATGAAGCGACTCACCCAAAGTCACACAGCAGACAAGTGGCAGTGCCAGGATTAATAATGTTGGTATCCGTTAAGCGCTTACTATGTGCCGAGCACCGTCCTAAGCACTGGGGTAGACACGGGGGAATCAGGTTGTCCCACGTGGGGCTCACGGTCTTAATCCCCATTTTACAGATGAGGGAACTGAGGCACGGAGAAGTGAAGTGACCTGCCCACAGTCACCCAGCTGACAAGTGGCAGAGCTGGGATTCGAACTCATGAGCCCTGACTCCAAAGCCCGTGCTCTTTCCACTGCGCCACGCTGCTTCTCAACCCAGGCCCTCTGATTCCCAAACCTGGGCTCTTATCATTAGGCCACGCTGCTCCTTCCTGACTGTTTCTGCTCCAGGCCCTCAGGTTCAATCCCTTTGGGTTTTCTGGGAGAACTGTCGGGTACTACAGACACCTCTTCCTCCACCTTGGAGGAAGGGTCTTTCATTCAGGTGTATTCATTGAGCGCTTACTGTGTGCAGAGCACTGTACTAAGCACTTGGAAAGTACAATTCAGCGACAGATAGAGACAATCCCTGCCCACAATGGGCTCACAGTCTAGAAGGGGGGAGACAGACATCAAAAGAAGTACACAGGCATCAATAGCATCGAAATGAATAGAATTATAGGTATATACACATTAATAGAATGAATAGAATTATAAATATGTACGTATATACGCACAAGTGCTGTGGGGCAGGGAGGCGGGGAGAGCAGAGGGCGTGAGTCGGGGCTATGGGGAGGGGAGGGAGAGCAGAAGAAAAGGGGGGCTTAGTCCAGGAAGGCCTCCTGGAGGAGGTGAGCTTTCAGTAGGGCTTTCAAGGGAGAAAGTGGGATAGTTTGGCGGATTTGAGGAGGGCGGGCATTCCGGGCCAGAGGTAGGTCGTGGGCCGGGGGTCGGCGAAGGGACAGGTGAGAACGAGGCCCAGCGAGCAGGTGAGCGGCGGCAGAGGAGCGGAGTGTGCGGGCTGGGCTGGGGAAGGAGAGAAGGGAGGGGAGGTGGGAGGGGGCAAGGGCATGGAGAGCTTTGAAGCCGCTAATGAGGAGTTCTTTCCATTCAGGGAGCTTGGAGAGGCGAAGAGGGCCGGGTGCGGTGGGGGGCAGGGGACCAGAAGGCTCCGGGTGCCCTTGCGGCATACAGGTGCTGGCCGCTGGAGGGAACGCCAGGCATGGGAGCACTGCAGGAGGAAGATCCGGCCCCTCGGCTTTCAAGGGCAGCCCTTCCGCAACCCAGAACTGAAAAACAGGAAAAAAAAAAAATGGAGTTTTGCTGCAATAAATCTCCCAGCGCATTCCTCAGACTTTGGAGACATTGTATTTATGTCCTTTAGAAAGGAGAATTGACTCAGTCTCCATGAGATTACCGAGATGGCATAAGAGCGGCCCCCCGCTGCCTGCCGAATACGCGCTTCGCAGTACCCACAGCCTTCCCCCGGAGTTGAGTGGGAATGCTTTGTGTCTTTCCATTTAGTCGTGTCTCTCTCATTTTCATGAAATGCTATTCTCTCTCCAGTTTCCTCCCCACCCCCACCTCTAGTGAGGATGTGGGTCAGCTGGTGCCGGAGAGAAAGCATGAGATAATGGCCTGGGAAGGCGGGGAAGACAGGGAAGGGGGTGGGAGGGAGAGGGAGAGAGAAAGAGGAGAGGGAGGGGAGGGAGAGAAGGGGAGCAAGAAGGAAGAGGGAGGAGAGGGAGAGAGAGAGGGAGAAGGGAAGAGGGGAAAGGGAGAGAGAGCTAAGGGAAGAGGAAGAAGGAGAGGAAGAAGGGGGAGACAGAACGGGAGAGACAGAGAAACAAGGGAGGGGAGGGGAGAGAAAGAGGGGGAGAAAGAGGAAGAAGGGAAGGGGGGAAAGGGAGGGAGAGAGGGAGAAGGGGAGAGAGCTAAGGGAAGAGGAAGAAGCGGGGAGAGAAAAGGGTAGAGACAGAGAACGGGAGAGGAAAAAGAGGGGCGAGAGAGGGAGAGAGGAAGAAAGAGAGAGAAAAGGGGGGGAGGAAAAGGAAGAATCAAGGGAGAGATGGACGGGGAGAGGAATTGAGAAGGCTCAGGAGGTAGTGAAGAAAAAGCCACTGTCCTGTAGCCCGTGTATGGTGCGTGACAACCCCTGGCCCAGTGGCGGGTGGTGTGAAGCAGCCGGGGGAAGAGAGAGGAGCCAGAAAGAGACTGGGGAAAGAAGCCCCTGTTTCCCGTCCCGTGAAGCCCCCCGCTCCCTCATCCCCCTCAGCGTGCTCCAGCTTCTGGGGATCGCCTCTACCCTCACCCTCCCACCGTGTCGTCGGGGGCTGTGATCGGCCGGTCCGGCCACGCGCGGTCCCGTCAGCCGCCGCCAAGATGGAGGGCCTGCCTGAGGCGGCCGTGCGGCCGACCACCGGGATCACGGCTTCAGGGCCGCAGCCCAGACGGGCCCGGGATGGTCGGGAGCTCGGAGACGGGGCCCCGGTGAGGCCCCGGCCGGGTGGACAGGCCCGGGGGTGGGAGGCAGGGGGAAGCCTCAGGAAAGGGGGTCCGCCAAGACTGCCGCACTTTCTCCCCAAGCCTGTACTCTGTGGTTCACACTTGTCCACATGAGCCTCCCCTCCTCCCGTCGCCTGGCTCGAGCTTAGGAGCAGAAATGGTTCACGAAACTTCCAGCCAGAATCCCTTGTCCCCGACTCTCTTTTTGTTGTATTGTTAAGCACTTACAATGAGCTGAGTACTGTACTAAACTCTGGGTTAGTCAATTTTATTTATTGGGCGGTACCTATGTGCATAGCACTTTACAAAACGCTTGGGAGAGTCCAATAAAACAATAAACAGACACATTCCCTGCCGGCGACGAGATACACCCTAGAAGTAGCATGGCCTAGTGGCAAGAGCACGGACTCGGGAGTCAGAGGTCGTGGGTTCTAATCCCGACCCCGCCACTTGTCTGCTATGTGACCTTGGACAAGTCATTCCCGTTACTTCATCTGTAAACTGGAGATTAAAACGGTAAGCCCCAGATGGGACAGGGACTGTGCCCAACCTGACGAGCTCATATCTCCCCCAACGCTTAGAACAGTGTTTGACACGTAGTAAACTCTTAACAAATACCATCATCTATATCTGAGCCCAGGGCAGTTTTGTATTTTCAGCAATTCATTCATTCAGTGATATTTATTGAGCACTTTGTGTGGAGCACTTTATTAAACGCTTGAGAGAGTACAATACAACAATAAACAGACACAGTCCCCGTCTATAACGAGCTTACAGTCTTGGCAGAGAGAGGGTAGCCATTATATTGGAAAAAGAAGCATCGCCAGATGGAACGGTCAATTCCCCGAGACGATCGATTAGACTACGAGCCCGCCATTGGGGAGGGATTGTCTCTATGTGTTGCCCAATTGCACATTCCAAGCGCTTAGTACAGTGCTCTGCACATAGTAAGCGCTCAATAAATACTATTGAATGAATGAACGAACAGGTGAAAGCAACTATGAGAATCTGGGGAAAAGCTAGCTGAACAATCATAGAGTGGATGCACCAAGGTCTACGGCTCTGAGTGACCCCGATGTCCGGTCTTGAGGTCCTGCCGTTCAAGAATCCGGCTCAAGAATCACCCAACCAAACCCGGGCGGCGTCAGTGGAGGTTGATGGGAACGATAACGGCTTCCGCCAGCGAGGCGTCTGAGGGAAGGAGCTCGGAGTGATAATAATAATGATGGTATTTGTTAAGCGCTTACTATGTGCCGAGCACTGTTCTAAGCCCTGGGGTAGATACAAGGTCATCAGGTTGCCCCACGTGGGGCTCACGGTCTTCATCCCCATTTTACAGATGAGGTAACGGAGGCCCAGAGAAGTGCAGTGACTTGCTCAAGGACACACAGCTGACAAGTGGCAGAGGTGGAATTAGATTCCCAAGCCCGTGCTCTTGCCACTAAGCCACGCTGCTTCTCAGCATAGGGCCGGGAGTTATCCGGTCCAAACCGGAGAGGTCGGAGGGATGACATTATCGCAGTATTTATAAACGTCTATCGGGAGGAAGTTTGTCCGTAGTCTAGAGAACGGTCGTTCCTAACGTTAAGACCAACGTGCCCGAGGTGGGTCCAGCCGAATCTCACCTTCTCATTTCTCCACAGGTGACCTGTACATTGGAGGCGTGGCCAAAGAGATGTACAAATCCTTGCCGAAACTGGTCCACGCGAAGGAAGGCTTCCAGGGGTGCCTGGCCTCGGTGGACTTGAACGGAAGGCTGCCCGACCTCATCTCCGATGCCCTGTTTTGCAACGGGCAGATAGAGAGAGGATGTGAAGGTATGGGATCTCTCTGTCACGTGACACCCCCACGCAAACCAACAGCCAGTATGTGTCCCCCATGAGGAGCGCTGTATTAGACGGTTGGTGATGGGCTAACATGGCTCTTCCTGGGGATTTTTTGTTGATTTTGTTACGGTGCTTCCTCTGTGCCAGGCACCGTACTGAGGCACTGGGATAGATCCAAGCTAATCAGTTTGGACGCAGTCCCCGTCCCTCATGGGGCTCACAGTGTAAATCCCCACTTTACAGATGAGGTAACCGAGACCCAGAGAAGTGCCGTGACTTGCCCAAGGTCACAAAACAGACACGTGGCAGAGCCGGGAATAGAAGCCGGGTCCTTCAGATGCCCAGTCCCGGGCTCTATCCACTAGGAAACACTGCTTCTCTTTTCTCATCCAAAATCTTGGCAGTCTCTCTCAACTAGTGGGGCGCCTCGGGGATGGTTGGAGGCCATTCTGGACTTAGCTGAGAAAGGTTGGGGCAGGGCCTGGGTTGTGACGGGGCTAGAACGCTCACGGGGTAGATAGGGCCGTTCTCCTGGACTCCTTTGCGGCCACAGCGGTGCCGGAGAGAAAGTCCATGTTTTGACTGGAGTGAAGTGAAGTAACTGCCCACTGGTTGCCATTTTGGGGGCATCGGGGTGGATGATTCACCAAGTCCATTGCCCACCAAGAAACATGCTAAAATTTGGTGACGGCTTCATAGTTATCGAATCACGGCGGTGCAGACTGATAAAGGCTCTGCTCTATAAACAGCTTCGGCAAGTAGCGGCAACTATTCCCTTTCTCCCGCTATAGAACCTTGCTTTAACCTTCATCTGTAGCTCTTTCATCCCTAAGTTGTTGGATTTTTGGTTTTTTTATCCACAGTCTCGGTACCAACATCCCCGTGCCTTGTTTTCTAAATTTAATTGAGTGATGAAATGGAGCATTGTACAACTAAAGTGTAAATAAATTCAGGAAGGCAGAGCGTGTCAGCTGCTGCAGATGTTTAAATGGTGTTTGAGAAGTCTTCTAGAAGGCAATTGTCATGCAACAGGTGTCTTGTCAGACAGGGAAGAGCATTCTGGGAAGGCACAGATGGGGGTGACGGGCGGAATTTAGACTCTGAAGCCAGTCTTCCAGTTCTAAAGTTGTTTTAGGTATTTGTTAAGTGTTTATTATGTGCCAGGCACTGTATTAAGCGGTGGGGTAGATGTGAGCTAATGAGATTGGATATGGTCCCTATCCCACATAGGGCTCACCGTCTTAATCCCCATTTTACAGATGAGGTAACTGAGACAACGAGAAATGAAGTGACTTTCCCAAGGTCACACAGAAGACAAGTGACGGAGCGGGGGTTAGAGCCCGGGACCTTCCGACTCCCAGGCTCTAGACCAAACCTCTTGTCTAAAGTCTTAAAAATGTGTAGTGTCAGGTTTTGGGGTTAACATCCACATTCCCCCCACCCAACCCCCTAAAGGTTGGTCAGCTTTAGCCATCGAGACCTCGGCATTTAGGGGATTCTGGGTGCTGTACGACCATTCAGGAGCTCTTCCATCTGTTCACCCAGTTCTAACATAGTTTTGAAAAATGATGAGCGTCCCATCCATGCATATACACAAGCACACACTCTCCCTCTCTCTCTCCCTCTCCGTCTCCCGTCCTCTCACCCCTCCATATACGGGTGTGGATTGTACCTTCGAAGGTAATGAGTGTGCAGATTTATAAACACACGCCACTCTAAATTTTGTGGCCTAGTGGAAAGAGCATAGCCCTGGGAGTTGGAAGTCCTGAGTTCTAATGCCGGCTGTGCCACCTACCTGCTGTGTGACTTTGGGCAAGCCACTTCTTCTCTCGGCTTCAGTTCCCTCATCTGTAAAATGGGGATTCAATTCCCGTTCTTCCTCCTACTTAGACTGTGAATCCCATGTGGGACCTCGTTATCTTGTATCTACCCCAGCCCTCGGTGCAGGACTTGGCACATAGTAAGCGTTTAGCCAATACCACGCTTATTATTTGTTTCCACGTACCTGATCTCAAATGGTAATAATTGGCTAATTCCTTTTCTTCTATGAAGAGAAGGATTTTCCCCTATTTGGCCCCTTAAACATTTGAATTGGAGAATTTTTTTTTTCTTTCCCAAAGAGCATTGATTTTTGCCCCAAGCAGACACAGCCCCTAATTGACTTTATATAATTGACTTTGTCTCACTCACTCTCTCTCTCGCTCTTTCTCTCTCTCTTCCTCCTCACCTACATTAAACCCAAGGGAATGGTGGGAACTAATTACCAGCAGCACTATGAAAGATGTTGATAACTTAAGATGGAAATGGAATACTTAACCGTGACTACCCTACGCAAAGCTTTGGGGGAGAGAGGAATAAATGGGGGTGGGTCCCCCCCGCCACCTCCCAGAAGTGGTTGAAAGCAACTTAGCTGGCTGACACGGTCCCAGGGGACTCCAGTTTAAGGCAGGAAATGGCTTATGACGCCAGTGGAAGTCTTAGTTGCTGCGACTGGAGGAGAAATCCAGGGATGAGGGAGATGTAAGGCACTGTTTCTAAAAATGACGAATGGATATCCAATCGGGAGGCAAGCAGCAACTCATTTGGGTCATCCATTCCTTTAGCGCGAAGAAAGAAAAAAACCCAAAAAGAACTTTAAATTTTCTTTCATCACCTGTCATCGGCTCAATTAACCGTTATATCTGTAGCGAAACGCGGCAAATTGCCGCTTTCTCCTCTTGACTTGCCTTAAGATTTCTGGCTGTTGGTATGAATTTGTTTGCTTCCCCCCCCGGCATCGTTCTCTCCCCGAAACAGCAGCATGCCTCCGACGCCCAATGTTTTCTCTCTGTGTTTGCGACATTTCAGTATTGCTTACTAACATTTAATATATTTTGCTTTTTTTTTTTATGTTGTTGTTTGTTTGTTCTGTTTCGTTTTTTGCTGACAAAGTTGCATTGATGAAAGCTGACTTGCAAGGTAGATAGCCCTGTGTGTATGGCACAAGACTGAAACCCCGTAATGCACAGAGGGAGACCGCTAATAACTGTGTCTCCCCCATCCGCCTGAAAGCCTGTTTTGGCTCAGGTTTCCGCTTTCCTCCTCTCCGGCCCCTCCCCTGACACGACCTCCCGCGAGAAACCCCATCCGAACGACCTATCTCGCATAAAGGATTTCAGTCTTGAACATGTTTGTATAGTGTTTGCCTCAGTGCTTTGAACCTTTCTAGTTTTCAGTGCTTTACTTTCAGTGGTAGTTTTGATTCCTTAGACGTAGATTAGCTCGGTCTGCCGCTGTATGTGATTTCGGGAGTACGCCAGGGCTTCGATACACTGATTTATTTCATTTGTTTATTTTTGGATTTTTTTTTTAATGCATGGGATTGCTCAAGCATGGATGAGCTGATACTTGCCAACATACCTGACAAGTGAATAAAAAAAAAAAAAAGGGACAAAAAAAAGTCGCTCTCCTTTTCCGATCCACATTTTTGCCGAACAGGTTCCCGGAATCTCCAACCCGTGGGTCATTTTGCCAGTCTTCATTTCCATCTCCCGATGTTTTAAATTCCTCTGTTCACCGGGCGGGTCCCCCGCCTCGTCCGGAAGCCCAAATCCGGTGTTCGCCCAAGGCGAAGTGGGACACGAGTCCCGCTTCTGGGATCCCGGCGGCTCCGGAGCTTCGCCGCTGACCCTCTGTCGGTGTCACGTGCGGGTGCCTGGGCCTCTCCTTATTGGAAAGTGCCAGAAGCTTCCAGCTCTGTAGGCGCTCAGTACGGTCCCCGGCAATAGACAACGCTGTTCCCACTAGAGAGGGCGGTCCACTCTCTGGGTTTCGACCCTTCAATTTAAGGTGTTGGCAACTAGTCCCCGTGTTCTCAATCTGTGTCCCGAACCGAGCGGGCGGCGGCCTTGGAGGGGACGGACGAGTGACACCTGGCTTCTCTCCGGATTCCCCCCGCAGGGCCCAGCACCACGTGTCAAGAGGATTCTTGCGCCAACCAAGGCGTGTGCCTGCAGCAGTGGGACGGATTCAGCTGCGACTGTAGCATGACCTCCTTCAGCGGCCCGTTATGCAATGACCGTAAGTGCCGCCCCCCGCCTCGCCGGTCCGCGTCGGGGTTCCCGGTTGACCCAAAACGCCCGTTCTTTGATCTCTACCTCCCGGTTGGCCCGAAACATCGGCCGTTTGACTTGACCGTACGGTCGGGCAAGGTTGGCGGGGAGGACGTTGTCGAAGTCCCGCGCCGGAGACCCGCAGAGGCGGCTATGTGGGTGCGGAGCAGAGAGGTGGAGACGTTGGTGTCGGGGTCGGCTGGTGGGGCCGCTCAGGCCCAGAGAGTCACGGGGCCGGAAAGAACTTTTTTTGTCCGGCCTCGGTGGGACCGGGTGTCTTCTGGATTTTTAGACGGGACTTCGAGTCGTCATCATCATGGTGCTGTGTTGATCATGACGGCTGTAATTTGGGGGTTTGGGTGATAAGCTTCCCCCTCCCTCCCTCTCTCTCCCCTTCTCTCTATCCCCCTCCTGTGTCCCCCCCGTCTCCCCCTCTCTCCCCTTCTATCTTCCCTTCTCTGTCCCCCCCTCCTTCTTTTTCCCTCTTTCTCTCCCCGCTCTCTCCTTCTCTCTCCCCCTCTCTCCCCTTTCTCTCTCCTTTGTCTCTCCTCTGTCTTTCCCTCTCTCTCCCCTCCTCTCTGTCCCTCTTTCTCTTCCCTTTCCCCCCTCCCCCCCCCCCCCCCCCTCTCACCATCTTTCTCCCCCATCTCTCTCCCTTTCTCCATCTTTCTCTCCCTCCCTGTATCGCTCTCTCCCTCTCCCCATCTTTCTCTCCCCCTTTCCTTCCCCTCTTTTTTCTCTCTCTCTTTATGTCCATTCTCACCCCGAGCAGAACAAACAGACCATTCCTCTGCTATCCTCCCAGGTCTTGACCCCCGCTCCAAGTTTTAACTAAGGGGCACTGGTTGCCTTTGTTATGCCACCAAAGCTCACGAGGGCCCGGGAATATGATTGGAGAAGAACATAGTCGATTGTGGAACACTGGTGGAGATTCTGGCCTCTGTCGGGGCCTGAGGGCACTGAGGATTCCCTGCCCAGGCAACAGTCACAGGTCTGGGCAGCGGATCAGGAGACCGGAAGCTTCTGCGGGCAGTTTGGCAGGTGGTTGTGCGCGGGGAGCGTTAGGGTCGACCGCTCAATGGGTTGGCAAATGCGGCCTGGGCCTTGTCCTAAATCAGCAGTACCTTCCAGACCAAAGAGGGAGGTTCGAGGGTGCCATGTTTTTATTGAAAAAAAATGGAATTTATTAAGCACCTACTGTGTGCCAGGCACTGTACCAAGTACTGACGTGGTCCGTGGCTGGGCTGTGGGGGCTCTCAGCTCCGGTCTCTGCTGGGATCCGGGAATGTCACTTGGGCTCTGGACCGTCGGGTAAACGTCCCTGCCCGACTGCATTGCTTTACCGTTTGAGGTTCGCAAGGTTGTCCCGTTCGCACCTGTTGGATCCAATGTAGTGTAGTGACCGTTCCTGACCGTATCGTCTGTGGTCCAGGGCAACGAGCCGTAAGCTGAGGCGTCAGGCGAGAAATGTGTGAGGCGGGAATCTAGCATCGACATTACCTCTCACGTGTGCCGACGTGAGCTACGTACCGATCGAGGGTCGTGGAGGTAATTGACCTGGAACTAAATTGGAGTGTCCGAAATGGGGGTTCCACCGAACTCAAAGCAGTTTACACCTCCGTAGGTGGGGAAATGGCTTGCGACTCTCGGTAAGATCTCGTACGTTGTGCGGCGAAATCGTGACTGAACGCCCCCGCCCCATTTGGAAGGGAAAGAGCAATCCCCGGAGGGCCCAGATCCACTTTCTGGAGATCTCCATTGAGCTTGAGAGTCACGTCTGTGAGGATGAATACAGCTTGGGCGACGTGGAAAATAGGAAACATAATAACAGCGTCACATGACATTAGTGCAGAAATGCCGTTCGCCAAATTACAGTTGAGCTCCAAGATGTCTGTCCCCAACCGGGAGTCAGACATCACAGCATTGTTTCTGGGGCGTAAATCAAAATGGTGTCAGCACTTCCATCCGGCTCTTACTCTGGAGTCCTCTTCTTGAGGAAGCAGTGTGGCCTAGTGGATAGAGCATGGGCCTGGGATTCAGAAGGACCTAGGTTGTAATGCCTGCTCAGCCGTCGATCCTCTGCGTGACTTTGGGCAAGTGACTTCACTTCTCTGGGCCTCAGTTCCCCCGTCTGTAAAATGGGGATTAAGACTGTGAGCCCCACGTGGGACAGGGACTGTGTCCAACTCGATTTGCTTGTATCTACCCCAGCACTTAGTTCAGTGCCGGGCATATAGTAAGTGCTTAATGAATACTACAGTTATTTTTATTACCAATATCATTAATCATAATGATAAACTTCACCCAAGGCTGTCATCTGGCAGAAATTTGGATGAGCGTTAGGGACCGGGAATCAGCTGGGGTCTCCAATAGGACCACCGCCCCCTCACTTGCCAGCCTACTTTGTTTTTTTGTTTCTTCCTGGTATTTGTTAAGCATTCACTATGTGCCAGGCACTGTAATAATGTTAATAATGTTGGTATTTGTTAAGCGCTTACTCTGTGCCGAGCACTGTTCTAAGCGCTGGGGTAGATACAAGGCAATCAGGTTGTCCCACGCAGGGCTCACAGACTTCATCCCCATTTTACAGATGAGGGAACTGAGGCACAGAGAAGTTAAGTGACTTGCCCAAGGTCACATAGCTGACTCCCAAGCCCGTGCTCGTTCCACTGAGCCACGCTGCTTCTCTGTACTAAGCGCTGGAGTCGATACAAGCTAACCAGGTTGGTCACGGTCCATGTCCCACGTGGGGTGCACTGTTTTAATCCCCAGTTTACAGATACAGTAACTGGGGCCCAGAGAAGTGAAGTGACTCACCCAAGGTCATCCAGCGGATGAGTGGCAGAGTCGGGATGAGAACGCAGGTCCTTCTGATTTCCAGGCCCGGGCTCTATCCACTAGGCAACACCACTCGGTTCCTTAGAAACGTCAGGTATTTGGCATCCCGGTCAGGATTTGACCCAGGGCTGCCAGGTGGAACGCCAACCTGTCAAACTTGACCTCGAGTAGCATTCCCCCTCCCGTGCCCCCGATTGAATTGAACAGTGCCCCAAGGATCCCATTATCACCTGATCCGCTTCCGGGGTTGCCCGGAGCTAAATGGGAAAATGTAGAAAACGACCCGTGTCTGCCTGCCACCGTGCCGGGGCTGCGCGGGTCCTAGTTAAAATGCAAATCTCGGATCGACCGGCCCGTGGCCTCTCTTCGGTGGCGTTCGGCGACGGTTCTCTCCCAGCTCCGGTTCGGGATTTCTAGTAGGAGGAAACGTGGAGAGCTTAGAGCCTACAGAGGGAAAGCAGCTACAAAGCACGGAAACATGTAGCCGGGAGAAATAGAAAATACAAGAAAACTGTAGAGAAAGACGAGCCCATCAAGGGTCTCCCTATCTTTGGTCCGGAATTATCATTATCATCGTCATCGTCATTATTATTTATTATCCTGGTATTAAGCATTCCCTAAGTTCCAAGCACTGTTCTAAGAACCGGAGTAGATTCCAGTCAATCAGGTCTCATCCCGCAAGGGGTTCACGGTCTAAGTAGTAAGGAGAACGGGTATCGAATATCCATTCTCTAGTTGAGGAAACTGAGGCACAGAGAAGCAAAGTGACTTGCCCAAGGTCAACTAGCAGGCAAGTGGAGGAGCTGGGATTAGAATCCAGGTCCTGCAGTTCTCAGACCTGAGCTCTTTCCACTAGGTCACACTGCTTCTCGAAGATCCATGACCATTCGTGTTATTGATCGATCAGAAGGCCAGTATGGCGGGGGGATATAAGCCCTGGTCTGTTTCTTCGAGGGCTCCCGCACCTTCACGTCATTCTCTCAGCGGGAACAGAGTCGGCAGAGCCAAGAGAAAGGAGGATGGAGATTACCTAGTTGCCCGTGTCACTGAGGAGGCAGGCGGGGAGGTGACCTGGAAGCCATTTGGCTACCTGAACTGATGATGATAATAATAATAACATTGTTGGTATTTGTTAAGCGCTTACTATGTGCAGAGCACTGTTCCAAACGCTGGGGGAAGATACAAGATAATCAGGTGTCCCACGTAGGGCTCACAGTCTTCATCCCCATTTTACAGATGCAGTCACTGAGGCCCAGAGAAGTGAAGTGACTTGCCCCAGGTCACACAGCGGACAAGTGGCAGAGCCGGGATTCGAACCCACGTCCTCTGAGTCCCAAGCCCGTTCTCTTGCCACTAGGCCATGCTGCCTCTCCACGTTCCCTGCCCACGGCGAGCTGACGGTCTAGAGGCGGAAACAGATGTTAAAATAAATTACAGATTTGGACATAAGTGCTGGGGGGCTGAGAGTGGGGGAATATCAAAGGCTTAAAGGGGACAAACCCACGTGCACAGGCGAAGCTGAAGGGAGAGATCGATCAGTGGTATTTCTGGAGCACTTAATCTGTGCCCAGAGCACTGTGCTAGGTGCTTGGGAGAGGACGATATTCAACAGAGTCAGCGGACCCCTTCCCTGCGAGAGACGAGAAATAAGAACCGAGGAGATTCTCCCCCTCACACAGGAAGGGGAAGCGTGTCTCTGGGGAGATGTGTGAAGACGGCCCAGGCAATGTCAAGATAAAAGCGCTTTGTGTTTGGATTAAGCAATAATTCATGTCAGAAAGAAAAATCAATTGCCGCGAAGAAAACGTCCCTTGCCCCGTGTTCCGGATTTTTTTTTTCTTTATCTTTTATATTTTTGTGGAACATTGCACCTTGGGCGTTTAATGAGATTTACAGTAGCAATTAAAACGGGGAGGATTTGAGGAGCGCGGGAATGGATTCCTTGCTCGAAGGTTCCACTGCTGGGTACCGGCAGCGTCTCGGCCGGGGCTTGTTGACGGAAGGGGTCCGAGGGGGGCTGGGCGGAGTCAGGGTCATCGTCGAGCAGGCCGAGATAGCCCCCCGGCCCCCCAAACAACGTGACCGGATACCGTCGCTCTGGAACCATCCGGGTGGCTTGGGGTTCTTCCCTGCCTCCCCCTACCCCGGGGCATGAGGCGACGGAAAGATATCAAACGCATTTCTCCACTTGAAACGATTTCCGAGAAACGACTTTCACAAAAGGATGAGTTGACACAGAAAGATGTAAAAGAGGGAGGAGGAGAAAAAAAATAGGTCGCGTACAAGGAGGAGGCTGCGTTTGACAGAGCCTGTGGAAAAATGTGTAAGCGTAGGTGTGAGCGATCCTTATAAATATATAACATCTGACCCTTCGGGGAAGGAAACAGATGAAACATGTTGCAGAAAATAAAGCCTACATTTTGTACCGTTCCGTCCCTACAGGCGGAGCCACGTTCGATTCCGGCTACACGACACCCTCGGTGACAAGCCGGGGGAGGGTCTCTCGGAGGGGTGATTTAAGGGGCACCCTCAGACTGGGGTCCGCGGAGAGTTGTGCTCAACTTGAGGGCGGAAGGGCCTTTTCATTTAATGGTATTTATCGAGTCCTTACTGGGCACCGGACTAAGCATTTAGCCTTCGCTAATACAGTGCTAAACTCTTAGTAAAGTGCTCTGCACGCAGTCGGTGCTCAATAAAAACGATTGAATGAATTCAGTCATCTTGACTGAGTGCTTACTGTGTGCTATGCGCTGTACTGAACGCTTGGGAGAGTACACTATAACAATAAACAGACACATTCCCTGCCCACAACGAGCTTACAGGCTAAAGGGGGAGACAGCCGTTAATATTAATAAATAAATTACAGATAAATTATCGTTAGGTATGATGTACAGTGTAGCATTCCACTGACTTGTACTGACAATCGTTCTTCCGCCCGCCCGGAAGGTGTTCTAGTGTCCGTCGGCACCGCTAGATTTTCAGCCACTCCGGGACAGAGATGGGAGCGCCCGAGATCTGTCGGATGCCCTCGGGCGCTTAGTACGGTGCTCAGCACCTCAGCAAATACTTTCGGTTCCTTGGCGTCTCAGTCAATCCATGAGTGGCGTTTATCGAGCGCTTACTGTGTGCAGGGCGCTGGACTAAGCAATTTGGGAAAGGAGTTGGCAGACCCATTCCCCGATCAAAATGAGGTCACCGACCCAGGATGGAGAGAAGCAGGCTAGGCCCGAAGGCAGCAGGAAAAGTCCCGGGAGGCAGCGAGAGGGTGGTTTCCTTCGCACCGTGGACTTTCTCCTGCCACGGACCCGAAGATTCTTATCCATCTGGTTTTCATTCCCCTTCCAGTGGGCCGCGGGGGGAGGCGTCGTTTTGGGTCTCTGTAGTTTGTTTCTAAGCGCTTAGCTCACCGCCCCAGCCAGTGCTATTTGTCTTTGTCTTAAGCCGTCGAGTCGTTTCCGACCCGTAGCGATACCAAGGACACATCGCTCTCCATCTGCAATGGTTCCAGGAGTGGATCCGTAGAGTTTTCTTGGTAAAAATCCGGAAAGGGTTTACCCCTGCCGCCTTTGGCGCAGTAAACCCGCGTCTCCGACTCTCCCGTGCCGCTGCTGCTCAGCACAGTGAGTTTTGACCTGTAGAAGATGGCCTTCCGCTGGGTAACCGCTGCCCAAGCTAGGCATGGAACGGACAGGCCTCTGCTTGACTCTCCCTCCCATAGCCGAGACTGGTAAAGGACTGGAAAATAATAATAATGTTGGTATTTGTTAAGCGCTTACTATGTGCCGAGCACCGTTCTAAGCGCTGGGGTAGACACAGGGGAATCGGGTTGTCCCACGTGGGGCTCACAGTCTTAGTGGCACCTGGAGATTTTCGAGAAGCAGCGTGGCTCAGTGGCAAGAGCAACGTGGCATAGTGGATAGAGCACGGGCCTGGGAGTCAGAAGGTCATAGGTTCTAATCCCGGCTCGGCCACTTGTCAACCGTGTGACTGTGGGCAAGTCACTTAACTTCTCTGTGCCTCAGTTACCTCATCTGTAAAATGGGGACTAAGACTGTGGGCGGGGAATGTGTCTGTTAATTATTCTATTGCCCTCTCCCAAGAGTGCAGTACAGTGCTCTGCATACAGTCAGCGCTCAATATATACGATTGAAGGAATGAATGGGTTGAAGGCAGGGGGCTGGGTTCCTGCAGGTTTAGAATTTGAGGGTGTATCCCCCCTCCTGAGACTAAGGTTGGTTCGGAGAAGCAGCGTGGCTCAGTGGAAAGACCATGGGCTTGGGAGCCAGAGGTCATGGGCTCGAATCCCGGCTCAGTCAGCTGTGTGACTGTGGGCAAGTCACTTCACTTCTCTGGGCCTCAGTTCCCTCATCTGTAAAATGGGGGTGAAGACTGTGAGCCTCATGTGGGACAACCTGATTACCCTGTACCTACCCCAGCGCTTAGAACAGTACTCTGCACATAGTAAGTGCTTAACAAATACCAACATTATTATTATTATTATTTTGGAAGCTACCCCGGAGCCCTAGGGCAGTGCCCGCTGCCTGGGTCTTCACCGCCCTCTGGGATGGCGAGGAGATTTCAGGGGAAGACCCGAGGGCTGGAGGAGTCTTCTGAGACCCCCGTCCCGCGTTTAGGAGTGCCCTTCCCTCCCACCCCAGACCCCCAAGTTCACATAACCCGGAACGTCCAACTAAACACAGGCAGGCCTCGGGTTGAGCGGGTATCTTTCAGGGCATCAATCTGCCAGCTGCTCTCTCAGGCCCTATTCTGAGAAGACGTTCCGCTCTCACCAAATTAAAAACGGAACCGCGGCAGAAAAACACCATCTCCCCTCCGCCTCGGGAGGAATCGCCGGAGTAATTAAAGTAGATTTCGGTATGTCCGGATCATTCTTTTATTGACAGCGACGATGATTCTGGAAATCAAAACCTGGAAGCATCTTCTGGCGGGTCGGCATGGTGAGGATACAAAAACTCGCAGTTTTTAAAATTAAATAGCCCGCTGCCAAAATTGATCCGGAGAGTGTAGTTGGGCACTCAGAGAGTCTGAGCGTTCTTAAATGCTTCCTTCTGTCTGAAATTGGGTGGCTGTGGGCTGAACACGCATCAGTCTAGAGATATATGTTTAGCTGAGTTTCTGCAGAATGAAAAACAAAAAATGAAAAAAAAAATCGAGGACACCAAATGGATTTGCAGAACTCCGGTCTCTCCAGGATTGTGAAATAACTGTGTTTTGTTCTCTTTGTCTCTCTCTTCAATTAACTGATCTCCGCGTGAATGAAACAAAATGATATAAATAGTCAAACTATTTTAGTTGGGTTTTTTCCCATCCATATGTTTTCGGAATATAAATGTTGACACACTCAAGTGCTAAATAATAGAAACAGGAAGAACCCCGGGTCCCTTTCAACCAAAAGTTGTCAACATTGCTGTCCCCTGTTTTTCTTCCTCCATGTTTAAAAATTCGGGAGCGGGTTCTCTTGTGCCGCTCAGCTACATTGTTTGGAGATCATTTCCCGTTTATCAGGCAAGCAGTAGTGTTTATTGAGCGCCCAAGGAGCGCAGAGCGCAGTGCTGAGCGCTTGGGAGTGGGCAGTAGCGTTGGAATCAATCAAATCGTATTGATTGAGCGCTTAGGATGCTCAGAGCACCGTACTAAGTATCTGGGAGAATATAACGGAATTAGCAGAAACGATCTCTTTGACGGCCATTTACTCCCAAGGATTTAGTGAAATGTTCAGCACATAGTAAGCACCCAATAAATGCCATTAATTGATAGATTTCACCCCCACCTTAATTGGCAGATGGTTTCCTTCCAGTCATTCCTACATCGGCGATCCTGGCAAAAGTAGTCCTTTGGGGGTTTTTTGTTGTTTTTGTGGGCAGCGAATGTGACTATTCATTTTTATATTGTTCTCTCCCAAGCGCTTAGTACAAAGCAGCTTGGCTCGGTGGAAAGAGCGCGGGCTTGGGAGTCAGAGGTCACGGGTTCTAATCGCGGCTCTGCCGCTAGTCAGCTGTGTGACCTTGGGCAAGTCGCTTAACTTCTCTGTGCCTCAGTTACCTCATCTGTCAAATGGGGATTAAAACTGCGAGCCCCACGTGGGACAACCTGATCACCTTGTATTCCCCTGCGCTTAGAACAGTGCTTTGCACATAGTAAGCGCTTAAATACCACAATTTATTTTTTTTTCACTCTGCGCTTAAAAAATACTCTAGCCACTGGGCCACACTGCTTCTTATTTGAAGCCACACAAGTGGCCGTTCGTTGAGCTGGCAGGTGGCACCGATCCCGTAATTATCCTCTCGATGCGCTGCTCCTGACGAATCCGAGGTAGCGCCGGCTTGCCGTTCCGGCGCTCTCCAGAGTAGCCTGGCATATGCTGTCGGGTTCTACCTTTGAGCATAAATCTCACAGTAGTAATCAAACTATTAGTGTCGTAAGAGGTACGCATTTTAATTTTTGCAAAGAGCATGCATGGAAAAATCAATTAACAACCACCCAACCTCAGTGAACCGAGTAATAATCAAAACACCCAGCGGTGCCAAACCTACACTCGTACCCTGCTCTCATTATCCCTCTCTGCTCTCCCCAGAACCCTCTGGGGGCCGTGGGAGATTTCGCCTCCAGCACTCCTTCTGCGTGTTTTCTGCATTTCCTTCTAGTTTGTCATTTTTTTAAAGGGTATTTGTTAAGCGCTTACTATGTGCCAAGCACTGTTCTAAGCGCTGAGGTGGATACAAGGTAATCTGGTCGGCCCAGGGGGCTCTAGGTAAGAGGGGGCTCCAGTCTAGGTAAGAGGAAGAACGGCTGTCGAATCCGACGGAATTAGCAGACACCTTCTCTCTGAAGGCCATTTATTCCCAAGTATTTAGTGAAATGGTCAGCACATAGTAAATTTCACTAAAAAGGGGATTCGATGCCTGTTCTCCCTTACCCCCGGTGAGCCCCCGGTGCCGACCAGATTACCTTGTATCTCCCTCAGGCAGATAAGGAAACTGAGGCCCAGGGAAGTGACTTGCCCAAGGTCACAGAGCCAGCAGCTGGCAGAGTGGGGATTGGAACCCGGGTCCTCTGATTCCCAGTCCTGCGTTCTTTCCACTGGGCCACATGGGCCTCCCGTGGACATTAGCACCCACTGAATGCAAATCACCTCTTCCTGGCTCCCTTCATCCGAGGTGAGAATTGATGTTTGCCCTAATCATTCCTACCATCTCCCAGAAGGATTGAATCAGTCAATCGTATTTATTGAGCGTTTATTGTGCGCAGAGCACTTGGGAGAGCCCAATTCAACAGCGTCGGTAGACACGTACCCTGTCCGCGGCGAGTTTACAGTCTAGAGGATTTGCCACTCGCACGCTCTATTCAGGTCCGCCTGGCTAGCGCAGCGAGCACTTGGGAGCCCCTTCTCCAGGCAGCGTCGAGGAAAGGTGGCGGATGAGGAAAGGGAGAGTCGAACCCAGGCCCCACGCCTGCATTCTGAGCGAACGTCAGTGAGCTTAGGGAGGTCTCTTTCCTCTCGGACTTAATTGCTTTCACTGCTCTGCTCATCTAACTGCGCTCCCGGTGTCAAGATTAATGAGGAGAGTCTGGTCCGTAAAGCACTTGGCTCGCTTATTATCATCGCGATGTAGAAATTTGGGGATCCAGACAGGCCTTGTCCCTCCGGTCTAGGTAGAATGGGATGGGTGAAGAAGCGGGTTCTGCCTGTCTGCGCGCCTCAAGGTGCGATAATAATAATAATAACATTATTATTATATATGCGATGAGCAAAGGGTCCCTGGGAACTGGATGACTGAAGGGAGAAAGGCTCTCTCTCTCACTCCTCCCTCCCATTTTTTTTTTAAATGGTATTTCCGAAACACCTTCTATGCGCCGGGCACTGTACTAAGCGCTAAGGTAGATACGATCTATTCAGGTTGGACACAGTCCGTGTCCCACATTGGGCTCCCAGTCTTAATCCCCGGTTTAAAGCCGAGGAAACCGAGGCCCAGAGAAGTGAGGTGACTCGCCCAGGGTCATACAGCACACAGGTGGTGGAGCTGGGATTAGAACCCAGTTCCTCCTGACACCCAAGGCCCAGGCTCTATCTACTAGGCGACACTGCTCCTCTGTGCTTCCATCTCTGCTTCTTTTCCTAACCACCCCCACGGTCCCCTGGCGGGATTTCATGATTCCCTCCGAGTTTCTGACAGAAGAGCACCGAGGGCTCGGGTTTCTCCTTCCTCCTCGGAGCCGAGGGCTGTAATTTCACAGATTGCCTTCACCCCAGAATTGCCCTGGACAAATGGGCTTTTTTTTTTCACTAGCGCCTTACTCCGGGGAGGACAGTGGTGTTTGGAGAAAGTAGGCCAAAACCTCCCAAGTTCTGAGTATTAGAAGTATTGCTTATGCGCTTACTGTGTAGGAAGCAGTGTATTAAGCGCCGGGAGAAAATTCGCAGGTGGGAATTAATCACGATCCCTGTCCCTCATGCCATGCCCTTCGTGGCCTTATAGAACAGGCCCAGGCCTGAGAATCAGAGGACCTGGGTTCTAATCCCAACTCTACTGTATGTCTGCTATGTGAGGTTACCGTCTCTGTGCCTCAGTTCCCACCTCTGTAAAATGGAGATGAAGACTGTGAGCTCTATATGGGGCAGGGACTGTGTCCACCCCAAATATATTGTATCCGCCCCAGCGCTTAGTACAGCGATGGCACATGGTGAGTGCGGAACAAGTACCACAGTTATGATTATGATGATAATATTACTAGAGTCAGTAGGCTACTAAACCATGCTGCATCTCAGGGTAAGGTACATAACAGGGTAAGTGTGTGTGTTTCAGCCCGGTTCCACCCCAACGGAGTCTCGGGTTCGGTTCCGGCAATCCTCAGTCCCGCCCCGACCCCGGCCAGTAGCCGGAGCGGCTGAGACAGAATCCTCGGGACGGCAAACGGAGGAGAGCGGCCCTGATTTGTCCCCAAGGCCCGAGACCCTGAAAGGGAAGAATGGGAGCGACCAGATTCCACCTGAACCTCTTCCTAGACTGTAAGCTCGTTGTGGGCAGGGACTGTTGCTGTCGTATTATTCTCTCCTCCTCTCCCAAGGGTTTAGTACACAGTAAGCGCTCGAAAAACACGTAAGACTGACTCTGCGGTTTAACCTCTGGAGCGGAGTCGGGTGTGTACGCTTGAGTCCGCCCAGCTGAGGCATCGGGCGTGGTTAAGGGATGTGAAAATCCAAATCGACTCGACGGTAGGAACACGGTCACAGCGGTTCATCGTTGCTAAGCAGAGAGGGGGGTCTGAGGGGGTGTGGAGAGCAGGGGTCCGGGTGGGGGGATTATTCGGCTCCGGACGCACCCCCTACGTTTGACACCTGGTTCCAGGGAGCTCCCTCTGTGGCCTCTCAGCTCCGACTGCTTGGCTGAGGGCAGGTGGGGGAGGTCTCGGGGAGTTGATCGCGTTCTCTGGGGAGACTGGAGCTGAGCCCCCGTCTAATTGTTCTCCTGGTTTAATCGTCGTCTTTCCAAGGCAGGGTTGCGCCATTTCCCACGCTCCGGGTGTCGTTCCGGAATCATTTAACCGCGGAAATCTAGACATTCTTTTGAGCTGCTATTGACCCGGGTCTTCTGGAGCTGTTTCCATTTGCTTCAATAAGCTCAATGTTATCTCTTTTCCTGACTGACAGCCTTTTTTCTGGCTCTGGGAGAAGAAACGGGATTTATTTTGGAACGTAATCCTCCGCAAATATCAAAGGGTTTCGACTTTATTAATTCCGATCGTGCTTATTAACCAGAAAATTTGATCTTTTTTGTTCAAAATTACAAAATTAGAACCGCTTTCCTTTGAAAACACTTTCAGGGACATAGCTCTGGGAGATACAACAGTCCATCAGTAGTATTTAATTGAGCCCTTACTGTGTGCAGAGCACTGTACTGAGCGCTTGGGAGAGTACAAGACCGTAAGCTCATTGTGGGCAGGAAACGTGTCTGTTTATTGTTATATTGTACTCTCCCGAGTGTAAAGTACAGTGCTCTGCACACGGTAAACGCTAAATAATAACAATTGAATGACTACACTATTAATAATAATAATAATAATAATGTTGTTATTTGTTAAGCGCTTACTATGTGCAGAGCACTGTTCTAAGCGCTGGGGTAGACACAGGGTAATCGGGTTATCCCACGTGAGGCTCACAGTTAATCCCCATTTTACAGATGAGGTAACTGAGGCACGGAGAAGTGAAGTGACTTGCCCACAGTCACACAGCTGACAAGTGGGAGAGCCGGGATTCGAACCCATGACCTCTGACTCCCAAGCCCGGGCTCTTTCCACTGAGCCGCGCTGCTTCTCTTAGCAGAGTTGCTAGACACAGTCCATGCCTGCAAGGAGCTGACAGTCTAGATGGGGAGGCAGAGATTAGAATAAATCCTAGATACATAAGTGTTATCAGGCTGAGGGTGGCTCACATTCCGGTCCCGCATGGGGCTCACAGTCTTAATTCCCATTTTACAGGTGAGGAAACTGAGGCACAGAGCAGAGACTTGTCCAAGTTTACCCGGCGGACGAGGGGCAGAGCCGGGATTAGAATCCAGGTCCTTCTGACTCTCGGGCCCGAGCTCTATCCACTGGGCCGGGCTGCTTCCCTAGTGCTAGCGGAAGGCAGGATGGCGTGGAGTCTCCTTACTGGTGTGGAGAAGAGCAGGCTCCGGTTCCCAAGGAAGGCAACGTGGCTAATTGTCCAGTTCGGGGGACGCCAAGCGCGTGGGGGAGTGACTTTATCAAGAACAGGTCTTCCAAGAACAGTGCTTGGCACACGGTGAGCGCTTAGCAAATACCGTCATTAGCCCAGAGGACCCAGAGCCTACTGGGATCAGGGGCCCTCAGAGGTGGGGCGGAAGGTGACAGTTACCACAGATGCTTTGCTCAGCCGCGGAGGGCTGCGGTCAATTTATTAAGTGCTTACTACGTGCCGGTCACTGTACTAAGCGCTGGGGTGGATACTAGAGAATTGGTTTGGGCACAGTCCCTGTCCCAGGTGGGGCACAGATTAAATTGGGCAGGGAGAGGGAGTCGAGGTGGATGTGCTATTTGGGAGATGACAGTTCTCAGTGTGGAAAACAGACCCTTCTGGCCCTTTGCTTGCTAGGTATCGTTGTCTAGGCCGTGGTTCGGGCAGCCTGCCCTTCCTTGCTCTTCCCTCAGGAGACGTCTGGGAAATGGTGGCTTTCCAGAATTCAGGCCTGGAAAATGGGTCTCCCCATGAGAAGCAGCATGGCCTTGTGGACAGAGCACAAGCTTGGGAGTCAGAAGGTCATGGGTTCTAATCCCGGCTCTGCCGCTTGTCTGCCGGGTGACCCTGGGCAAGTCACTTCACTTCTCTCTGTCTCGCTTCGCTCATCTGGAAAACGGGGATGGAGATTGGGAGCTCCACCTGGGACAGGGACTGTGTCCAACCCAATTTGCTTGTATCCACCCCAGCGCTTAGTGCGGTGCCTGACACACAGTAGGCGCTTAACAAATACCGTGATCGTTATTATTATTCCCCAGGGACTGGCCCCAAATTCCTGTGCTGTCCCTGAATTCCCAGGCCATGAAAACACAGGGTCTGAACCACCAGAGTGACCAGGAGACGAGGAACTGAGACCCAGAGAAGCGCAGTATCTTTTTTTTTTTATGGTATTGGTTAAGTGCTTACGACGTGTCAGACACTGTACTAAGCGCTGGGGTAGATACAAGCTAATCCGGTTGGACACAGTCCACGTGGGGCTCACAGTCTTAATCGCCATTTTACGGATGAGGTTGCAGAACGTTCATCAGGCGAGATCTCTCAAGACGATACGATAAACGAGCGTTTTTTATTGACCGCCAGTGGATCCGTTTTCTAGTTCGAACGACGAGGTCGCCCGGTCTTCCAGGCAGGAAGAGGGAGGCGAGACTTTGCGTGAAGCTCGGTAGGAGGAAGCGATTCACACGTGGGGAGTGAGCCGTCCACCGGGACCACGGGCACACCTGCGGTTTCCTCTGAAACCACAGCGTGTGCGGATGAAGGGGGAAGCGTGCGTGGTTTCAAACCGCCGGACCAGGGGACGGGCAAGAGGTCGTGTGGAGCTCCTCACCGGGCTGTGAGAAACGGCGGGCCGTCTCCGTCGCGTCTGCGTCAACTGGTGGCGCCATGTCGGATCGTAGTTCGACCCCTTCGCCTCAGGATTGGTACAACCGTCAGGACGCCGAGAGGAATTCGCAAGCTAACCCAAGAAGGAGCCCGGTCCAGTGAATACAGCCCAGGCCCGGGAGTCAGAAGGTCATGGGTTCTAATCCCAGGTCTGCCACTTGTCTGCTGTGCGAGCTTGGGCAAGTCACTTCACTTCAACGGGCCTCGGTTCCCTCCTGTGTACAATGGGGATGGAGGCTGTGAGCCCCACATGGGACAGGGACTGTGCCCCAACCAATTCTCTAGTATCCACCCCAGTGCTTAGTACAGTGATTGGCACGTAGTAAGCACTTAAGAAATACCACAGTTATTGCTGCACACACAGTAGGTGCTCAGTAATTCTTTTTTACGGTCTTTGGTCGGCTCTTACCACATTCCAGGCTCTGTAATAATAATAATGTTGGTATTTGTTAAGCGCTTACTACGTGCAGAGTACTGGTCTAAGCGCTGGGGTAGATACAGGGGAATGAGGTTGTCCCACGTGAGGCTCACAGTCTTCATCCTCATTTTACAGATGAGGGAACTGAGGCACAGAGAAGTGAAGTGACTTGCCCGGGGTAGATCCAGGCTAATCAGGTCGGGCCACCGTCCCTGTCCCCCACAGGGTTCACGGTCTTAATCTCCATTTTACAAATGGGGTGACTGAGGCACAGAGAAGTGAAGTGACTTGCCCCAGGTCCCAAGGCACACAAGTGGTGGAACTGTCCATCGATGCCACTGAATGATCGGTTGAAAAGCAAGAACCAGCAGAGGTAACTGCTGTTCGTCGGAAAAGCGTGGCCCGTGCCCTCCCGCGGTTCACGCATTCCATCTCCGGCCTCCGAAGCCTTCGGCGCCGTGACCCGCAGGATTCTGGGCAGAGCGATCCCCTGGCGGTCAGGGGCAAACCCGAAGGACGATTCGCCGGTTTGGAAGTGAAACGGAAAATCACTCATTAGAGCCCTCTTATGAGAGCCTAGATTAAAAAGAGACAGCCGTATGTAAATCAGAGCCACTCAGCCCAACTGAATTATATTGTTCGATGTCTGTGCTTTCTAAATAATAGACAAGGTAACTGTACGGAATGATTCCTTTGAAGCTTCTGACAAGCGTGATTTATGGTGTTCCCAAAATGCATTCTTTGCTAAATATTCAATAGAAAAGGCTTCACTTTCCTCCTAATCTAATATCGTATGGAATTATATTAAAATGTACCTTAACTTGGAAAGTCACAGGAGGGAAGATATGAATTACATCCTTACCAAAATATACAACAGGTTTGAAATTGGAAATTGCTATTTTAGCATGCGAAGCGCCAAACTACAATTAATCACTTCCCGGGCTCGCATCTGGACTCGTGGAGAAATTCAGAGGGATGGAGAGCCATTAAGCTTGATGTTCTATCCCTTTCGGCATTAGGGGCATTCAGGGAAGAGAGCGTTTCCGTGTTGACACAGATCAGCTAGAATGTGGCCGTCGTATTTTTTCCTCTTTTCCTAGCAACGCGGGGGTCAGCGACGGCCGGCCTGGGATCGGGGAGGCGGGTCGCGGGGCTAGTTAGACGCGGCGCTGCCTCGGGCCACCCCAGAGGACCTGGGTTCTAATCCTGGTCCTGCCACTCGTATGCTGTGTGGGCAAGTCACTTCACTTCTCTGTGCCTCAGTTACCCCATCTCTAAAAGGGGGATTGAGACCGTGAGCCCCACGTGGGACAGGGACCGTGTCCACCCCGATTCGCTTGTATCCGCCCCAGCGCTTAGTACGGCGCTTGACGCACAGTAGGTGCTTAACACGTGCCACAATTATTAGTATATACACGATCCCTGCCCTCAAGAAGCTTGTGATCTAGAGGAGAAGTTATAAAGTGGGGCGGGGGGAGTCAGCTTTTGACGGGTTTACAAAGGCTGAGCAATTGATTCTGCTAATATGCTGATGAAAAAGAGTGTGAGTCAATAAATAGGGACGTGTAAGGCGCAGCTGTTGGGATCGTGAGATTCGGGTCGATGGTGACGGTGGCCTTTTCTCCTAACTGGCAGAGGTCTAATGGGATGTCGTCGGCCGATGGGCCGACGAGGAGGCGAGGAGCTGGTTCGATCCGGGCGGCTGCTCCGGACACAACCGCGGCCGTCCGCAGAGATGCTGGCTTGGTTCACGGTGGGATTCGGGGAGATATAAGTCTGGCTCGTCCGCTCGGCCCCTCTCTCGTGGTCGCCTGACAGCGCTCGGGGCTCCTACCTCTGACTTGTCTACCTCTCAGCGTGCCCGGCGAAGCCAGCCGGTGGCAGGGCCTCGGTGGCCAAGCCGAAAAGCTTCCGTCACGCTAGACCGGGTTTCGGTACTTCAGGGTATCGCCGTCGAGGACTACCTGGGTGGGGGGAGGATTCACCAGGGTTCACCAGGCCGCTGCCTTCCCTCCGGCTCCGCTGAAGGGGTCTGGTGTGCGGAGCAGCAGTTCGAAGCTGGCATGGGCGAGGCGACAGGTTGCCGTTTTTTCGGTTGCGGTGGGGATGGGGAGAGGGCGCTTCCAAGCCCCCCGATCAGAGCTCTGCCATTGGAGGCAGCTGGTCCCTTGGCAGGCACCTCCGCCCCGTGCATGTGGCGTCCTGGGCCGGTGCCCGGCGTCCGTCTGTCCGTCCGGCTCCGGCGGCCTAGGGGGACCGGCCCCCTCCTGCTAGTTGCTCGCCCTCAGCCGGGGCCGACGGCCCCGGGGGTCCCCCGGAAATCTTCGCGGCACCTCGGTTCGCGTATGCCCGGCCCGAGTGAGCAGGAAGGCTGGGGAGCCACGTGGGGCCAGTCGCGCGCAGAGGTTTCGTTGAGTACGCCGTCGATTTCCTTTAATCAGTCGATCCTAGAATGGTATTTTTCCAGTCAGTCAGCCAATCGTATCAAGTGAGCGCTTCCCGTAAGCGGAGCATTGTACTAAGTGCTCGGGAGAGGAGACTATAACCGAGTGGATTTACTGAGTACTTACTGTGTGCAAAGCCCTGTATTAAGCTCTCGGGAGAGTACGGTTAGAGTTGGCTGACATGACCCCGTCCGCAAGGAGCTTACATTCCCGAGAGGGAGGCAGACGTGAAAATAAGTTACGGATTTGGGAAATGACAGAGTACAACGATATGGACGTAAAGGCTGTAGGGCTGAGGTAGATATCAAGTGCTAGGAGGTGATCGATCAGTCAGGGCTATTTATTGAGTGTTTATTGGGTACTTAGCACTGTGCTAAGCCTTTGGGGGCAAGAGCAGCATGACCTAGTGGAAAGAGCACAATCCTGGGAGTCAGAGGACCCGAGTTCTAATCCCAGCTCCACCACTTAGCTGCGTGACCTTGGGGAAGTCACTTCTCTGTGCCTCTGCTCCCTCATCTACAAAATGGGGATTCGATCCTTTTTCTCCCTCCTATTTAGACTGTGAGCCCCGTGTGGGACCTGCAGCGTGGCTCAGTGGAAAGAGCCTGGGCTTGGGAGTCAGAGGTCATGAGTTCGAATCCCAGCTCTGCCGCTTGTCAGCTGTGTGACTGTGGGCAAGTCACTTAACTTCTCTGTGCCTCAGTTACCTCACCTGTAAAATGGGGATTAAGACTGTGAGCCCCACGTGGGACAACCCGATTCCCCTGTTTCTGCCCCAGCGCTTGGAGCAGTGCTCTGCACATAGTAAGCGCTTAACAAATACCAACATTGTTATTATTATTGTCTTGTATCTACCCCAGCACTTAGAACAGTGCTTGGCTCATAGTACGTGCTTAACAAATGCCACAAGTATTATTATTATTAGAGAAAAGAAAAACGTTAGGTAACGATTCATTCAATCATATTTCCTGAGTGCTTACTGGGTGCAGAGCACTGTAGTAAGCGCTTGGGAAAGTACAGAACAGCAATAGAGAGAGACAGTCCCTGCCCTTCACATCAGATGTACACGTCCATGGCTCCTACGGCCTAGGAATTGTGTTCTCGACACACTGTACGTGAAGAAGAGTCTACTTGTAGTATCTGGAATAGCCGATGTATGCACAACACCATGTCACAGAGAGGTTAAGTGTCCCGCCCAGTGTCACAGATCAGGCGCGTTGCCAGAACCAGGACTAGAACCCAGGTCCCTTGACTCCTCGGCCCTTAAGGCACCTTGGGTTATCGACATGCATTTCTGTCGGGGGCTGCGTTTTTAGAACAGATAGGAAGTTTCCAAAATGCATATTCTTAACCCGATAGACTGCATAGCCCTCCCTTTGAAACTCTCTCCATCAACATTGACAACGATCCGCATTTAATCTATTTTTAAAGAGAAACTTATACTTTATTAATTACCTGCTAACCGGGAACCGCTTCTCTGGAGCCGCGATGTGCCACGAGGACAGTAGCAGTGGGAAAGTTTGCAAAGTTTGCACTCTTATTTAAACAGCAGTCTCCAAAACAGCCGCGGAACCAAGCTATGGACCGCGAGCCCCTTGCGGACAGGGATCTCGTCTCCCGGCTCTGTCGCGTTTTCCCAAGCGCTTAGTACAGTGCTCTGCACGCAGGAAGTGCTCAGTAACTACCACTGACTGAAGCCTCAAAGGTCACTGGGCCCACAGAGAGAACACTTTTTGAGCGGTGATAGCAGCAGCAGAAAGCATTTTCCCCCACCGGATTGTGAGCGCGTTGAGCGGGCATTCATTCACTTGTATTTACTGAGCGCTTAACGTGTGCAGAGGCCTGTGCTAAGCACTTGGCAAGTACAATTCAGCAGGAGAGAGAGACAATCCAGTGTGGCTCAGTGCAAAGAGCACGGGCTTTGGAGTCCGAGGTCACGGGTTCCAATCCGGGCTCTGCCACTTGTCAGCTGTGTGACTGTGGGCAAGTCACTTCACTTCTCTGGGCCTCAGTTACCTCATCTGTAAAATGGGGATTAACTGTGAGCCTCACCTGGGACAACCTGATTCCCCTGGATCTACCCCAGCGCTTAGAACAGTGCTGTGCACATAGTAAGCGCTTAACAAATACCAACATTATTATCCCTGCCCACAGTGGGCTTACAGTCTAGAACCAGGGAGACAGATTTCAAAACAAGGAAACAGGCATCAATAGCATCAATATAAATAAATAGAATTATAGATCGATGCACATCAAAACACGTAAACGGGCACTGATGTAAATAAATAGAATTATAGATAGATATATACAAGTGCTATGGGGTAGGGTCGGGGGGTAGAGCAAAGGGAGCGAGTCAGGGTGACGGGGAGGGGAGCCGAGGCAAAGGGGGGCTTAGTCTGGGAAGGCTTCTTGGAGGAGGTGAGCCTTCAGTAGAGCTCTGAAGGGGGGAAGAGAGCGAGTTCGGCCGCTGTGAGGAGGGAGGGTGTTCCGGGCCGGCCGTAGGACGTAGGTCAGGGGTCGACGGCGGGACTGGCGAGAACGAGGCACCGTGAGAAGGTTAGCAGCAGGGCAGGTGTTGCATCTACTATCGTACCATACTCTCCCAACCGCTTAGTACAGTGCTCTGCACACGGTAAACGCTCGATAGATGCCATTTATGGATTGATGTGTCTTCCCCGACCTGTAATTTATTTTAGTGTCTGCCTTCCCCTCTAGACTGGTAGGCTCCTCAAGGTCAGGGATCGTGTCTGCCAACACAGTTGTACACTTCCAGGTGATTAGAACAGTGCTCTGCACCCAGTAAGTGCTCAATAAATACCATTTCTGGATTGATTTTCTTCCCCGACCTGTAATTTATTTTAAGCAGTGTTGCCTAATGGGGAGCCACTTGGCCTAGTTGAAAGAGTCCAGGCCTGAGAGTCAGAAGGACCTGGATGCCAAACCCAGCTCCACTCCATGTCTGCTGTATGACCTTGGGCAAGTCACTTCACTTTTCTCAGTTCCCTCATCTGGAAAATGGGGATTAAGACTGGGAGCCCTATGTGGGGCAGAGACTGTGTCCAACCTGAATGTCTTGTCTTGTGGCTTTGGGCAAGCCACTTGACTTCTCTGTGCCTCAGTTACCTCATCTGTAAAATGAGGATTACGACTGTGAACCCCATGTGGGACAACCTGATTACCTTGTATCTGCCCCAGCGCTTAGAACAGTGCTTGACATATAGTAAGTGCTTAACGAATACCATCATCATTATTATTATTATTATCTATCCCAAAGCTAAGTACAGTGCCTGGCACGTAGTAAGTGCTTAACAAATGCCATAAAAATGCCAAAAAATCCTGATTACCTTGGGCCTACCCCAGTGCTCGGCACATAGAAAGCGCTTAACAAATACCACCATCATAATTATTATTAGACCTTAGGCTCCTCGAAAGCAGGGATCACGTCCGTCAGCGCGATTGTATTCTCCCAAGCTCTCTGCACCCAATGCTTCATTCATTCATTGATTCAAACGTATTTATCGAGCGCTTACTATGTGCACACACCCTACTAAGCGCTTTGGAGAGTCCAAAATAATAAATAGACACATTTCCTGCCCACCATGAGCTTACAGTCTAGAGGGCAAACCCCCGGGTATTACTCTGGGCCTCTCAATCCTCCTTGCGATTCTTCTTCTTCGCCTGTTGTGGCAGGGAATGTGTCTGCTTATTGTGTACGGTACCCGCCCCGGCGTTTGGTACAGTGCTCTCTGCACACAGTAAGCGCTCAATAAATACCGTCGAACGAATGAGCAAAAGCAGGCGAGCGGTGGCATCCGGAACCCTCCCTCCCCACCCCGGGCAGGAGGGCGCTCTTCACGCAGTGACTACAACGTGGCCAATCTAAAGGCCGCAACGGTCGTGGCGGAGAGGCCTGTGTCTCGTCGAAACCCTCGCGGCGTCTTAAGCTACTGCGACCGTGCGGCGAATGTTTAAATAACATCCATTTTTAAACGGCCAGATGGAAGGTTTTCCGTAATAAAGAATATTTCGGTCGCAGGCCCCAACTCCCTGTCCCCAATTTGTTTTTCGCGGCTCAGAAATAACCTCCCAAAGCGGCTGCTGATCCATCATCTCCGAGAGAGAGGCCCCGGCGGGTTATTATCATAATCAACGACGCTTCCTTGCTGAGTCTTCGCCCGGCACCTCTTTTCGGCGTTTTAAGTCTGTTTTTAGCCGCCGCTTCCCAGTTCAAAGACTCTATAATGGGAAACACGCACGGGGCTGTCTTATTAGCTCGAATGTAATCTCTCACTCAGTTCAGACAGTGCAATCGATATCCTAAATTATTTAAGGCAGGAACCCAGCCTTTCCCCGTTTGGATGGCGGCAGTAAAAGCCGGACGGTGTTGCAGACCGGGGGGGCTCGGTCCCCTCCCCGCCCCCCCGCTTTTCAAGCGGGCGGATGGCCGAAAGACCGGTGGTATTTCTCACCTTGAACGTGGCGGGCCTCAAGCGGGCTGATGGTTTAGGGGAGATGAGAGGGTGAGCCCTTGTGCTGCTCTGCTCAGAAGACCCCCCAGGTCGAAAGCTTTTCAAAGCCCCCTCGCCCTCTCGTGACACTCTTGTACTCTCCCGAGCGTTTACTACGTGCCGGGAACCGGACTAAGCTCCGGGGTGGGACCCGATCCCTGTCCCACGTGACGTTTCTGTGGCCAGGCCCGGGCATGGCGTCTGGGTCGGCTCTAGACTAGGCTCCGAATCGAAGAGGGAGAGCCCAGAAGCACTTCTTTATTTCTGAGCACAACAGGGAGCCAGCAGCGAGGCGGGAGGGACGCACGAATGGCCGATTTGTCCTGCCGGGCCGGACAGTGCGGGCCCCCACCTGGAAGCACTGGCCCTGTGAGAGCCGAAGAGAGAGACAGCCTGCGGTGTGTGTTATAAACAGCGGGCCCCTCCGGGTACCTCATGGTCGCGGTGACCCCTGCGACTCTGAGCAAGCTCACTGTCTCACAAGCCCCTTCAACCGAGCGTGTCTTAAAACGGACCTTTTGATGGTATTTATTAAGCGCTTACTACGTACCGGGCACTAAATCGAACACTCTAAGCTCGTTCTCTAGATTATAAGCTTGACCTCTAGACTTTGAGCTCGTTGCGGGCAGGGAATGTTTCTGTTAATCGTTACATTATACCCTCCCAAGTGCTTCGTAGGCAATCGTATTTATTGAGCACTTACTGTGTGCAGAGCCCCGTACTAAGCTGTGCACAAAGTAAGTGCTCAATAAATAAGATTGATGTGGGGCGGTGGGCGGTGGTCTTTGGAGGCCCAGCCGGTGAGGATGCACAGCCTCGGAAGCTGTTTTTTCTCATTCAAGCCATCAGTCCATCAGTGGTATTTATTGAGCGTCTACTGTATGCAGAGCCCTGTACTAAACATCGGTAAATGTTGAGGAAAGCAGAATTTGTAGACACGTTCCCTGTTCACCCAGATGTTGAGCCCCACGAGGGACAGGGACTGTGTCCAACCTAATTAACGTGTACCTACCCCAGTGCTTAACAAATACCCTAAAAAAACCTACACTTTACAGTCTACGGAGGGATACGGACATTAATATAAATAAATTATGGATACGGACGTAGGTGCTGTGGGGCCGAGGGAGGGGTGATTAAAGGGTGAGTATCCAAATGCTAAGGAGATGCGGAAGGGAGTGGGAGAAGAGGAACTAAGGGTTTAGTCCGGGAAGGCTTTTCGAAGGAGACGTGCTTTAAATAACGCTTTGAAAGTGAAGAGAGCGATCGTCTGTCGGAAGCGAAGGGGGAGGGCTTTCCAGGCCAGAGGCAGGATGTGGGCAAGAGGTCGGCGGCGAGATAAATGAGATCGAGGTACGGGGAGTAGGTCGGCGTTGGAAGAGCGAAGTGTGCAGGCTGGGTCGTAGTAGGAGAGCAGCGAGGTGAGATAGGAGGAGGCAAGGGGATTGACTGCCGTAAAGCCAAGCGGTAAGGAATTTCTCCCATCTGTGAATCCCGTATCCTCACGGAATGACGTTTGTCTAGGGGAAGTGCAGCACTCTGGGACACGTGGGACCCAAGAGGCGTGAAAGAAGCCAGGTGGAGAGCAGGGCCTCAGAGCTTCCCAAAAGATAAACCGAAGCCTCCCCACCCGGCACCGGCGAGCCTCCCGCCACAAGTCCTCATGGGCCTGGCAAGTTCTCCACGCTCGTCGTTTGGGTTCCCAGTGCTCTTGGCGATGTTCCCACGGAGGGAAGTTGAATGGGGAATGTTTGGAGCTCCTCCCGGGAGCATAGGGAGAACTCTACGCTATCCCTTTCAGCAGCCCAGGGCAGAAATCCCGCCCCCACGGCCCGCTGGCAGCCGGAGAGAGGGTTCCTTGTGGAGAGGTGGGATTACAGAAGATTCTGAGACTGGCTCTCCCATAAGGAATCGATCCCACCTTGGGCAGTCTGCCGAACAGTCCGACGTTCCCCCAGTCAATCAGTCAGTGGTATTTATTGAGCGCTTACTAGATGCAGAGCACTGGACTGGACGCTTGGGAGAGTGCGATACAACAGAGTTGCTAGATACGTTCCCTGCCTACAAAGAGCTTACAGTCTAGACAGTGTAAGTCATGCCTCCGGAAGGGTTGTCTCAAAAGCCCCTTCAACCGCATGTGCCTACAAGAGGAGCTTTCTATGATATTTACCATGCGCTTACCAGGCCCTGTGATAAAGTTGGACGCACCCCATGTGCCGCGTGGGCCTCACGGTATCAATCCCAATTTTACAGATGAGGGAACTGAGGCCAAGAGGCATTAAGGGACTTGCTCATGACCGGAAAGTGGTGGAGTCAGGATTAGAACCCAGGTCCTCTGACTCCCAAGCCTCGTCCTGTAGGCCACGCTGCGTCTCATGGAGTTGGAAGAAGGGAGCCCCCAGAAAAGGGAGTCATTGAGTCAGTAGTATTCAGTGAGCTCCTACTGTATACAGAGCACTGTACTAAGCACTTGGGAGAGTTCAGCATAACCGAGTGGGTAGAGAAGCAGTGTGGTCTAGTGGATAGAGCGAGGGCCTGGCAGTCAGGAGGACCTGAGTTCTAATCGCAGCTCCGCCACTTGTCTGTTGTGTGATCTTGGGCAAGTCGCTTTGCTTCTCCAGGCCTCAGTCACCTCGTCTGTAAAATGGGGATTAAGACTGTGAGCCCCACGTGGGACAGGGACTGCATCCACCCGGTTTAGCTTGTATCTACCCTGGCGCTTAGAACAGTGTCTGGTAGGTAGTAAGCACTTAACAAATACCGCAATGATTATCATTATCTTTAGAATCGTTCCCCCCAACAAAAAATTTCCAGTCTTAAAGGGAGAGACTTTCTCATCCTCTCCTTTCCCGGACCACCAAAGAGTCTTATTCCCGTTTGGTCCGGGGGCCCGGTGATTTGAACCAGCGGTGTCTTTTTTCAGGAGCCCAGATATCATGGTGGCAAGTGACAGCAACAGGGAATAATAATAATAGTGGTATTTGTTAAGCGCATACTTTGGGCTAAGCTAATAATACGAGCTAATCAGGTTGGACTCCGTCCCTGCCCCACATGGGGCTCACAGTCTTAATCCCCATTTTAAAAATGAGGGAACTGAGGCCCAGAGAAGTGAAGTGACTTGCCCAGGGTCATTCAGATCATATCATCGCATGATACGATATGATATGGAAACCATATCATCAACCAGCAGGCTAAAGCCAGGCAAGACGTCACCCCGCAAGGTGTCTCTCGGGGAGCCTTTCGGTGGGATTTGGTTCAGCAAGTGGCCGAGTTGAGTGATGGAGACCTTTTTTTTTTTCCAGTCAGAGAACTAGAGAGCGATTGGTTTTCCTGCCAACCCCCTGTCTGTTCTGGGACTACTCCAGCACCAGAGCTTTTGTGGGGGCATCTGCAGACTGAACCTTTTGGAAGGGAGTTTGTTCACAGAACCGAGCATTTGGGGCAGGACTCCGTATGTGCCTGTTTTTTTCCGACTCGGCAGTGGGACGCACGGTGGGGGGCGGGCGGGTGGGGGACCGGATATGGCCCCGGCTTCCTCCGTCCGGAGGAGACGAGAGGCCGGACAGAGCACCAGGGAGGACGGGCTCTGAGTTGGACCGGTACGGAGAGTTTGCTTCACCCGACCCGTCGGAGTTCCGACGGAGGCGAAATAGCTCGCTGGGAATCGGGGGGCGGAGGCTCCGGCCCAAAATCCGGAGAGCTCACGGATTCCTCTTGCTGACTTTGGCTTCAGTGTGTCAGGGTTGTTGAGTGGGAATTCTCACCAGGTCGCCACGTCCTGGCTCAGTGGAAAGAGCCCGGGCTTCGGAGTCAGAGGTCATGGGTTCGACTCCCAGCTCTGCCACTTGTCAGCTGGGTGACTGTGGGCGAGTCGCTTCACTTCTCTGGGCCTCAGTGACCTCATCTGTCAAATGGGGATTAACTGTGAGCCTCACGTGGGACAACCTGATTCCCCTGTATCTCCCCCAGCGCTTAGAACGGTGCTCTGCACATAGTAAGCGCTTAACAAATACCAGCATCATCATCATCATCAGAGTGTAGACTGTAAGCTCATTGTGGGCAGGGAATGTGTCTGTTACGGTATTATGTATGTACTCTCCCAAGCACTTCGTACAGTGCTCTGCGCACAGTACGTGCTCAATAAGTCTGGTTGATTGACTCCATCTGAGGGGCCGGACAGAGCACCCGGAAGGACAGACTCCGCGTTTGACCGCTATGGAGAGTTTGCTTCCGTCGACCTGTCGGCGTTCAGACAGGTGCCAAATAGCTCAGTGGGAATCGCCGTGGGCAGAGGCTCTGGGCCAAAGTCCGGAGAGCTTGGGGATTCCTCTTGCTGCCTTCTGTTTGTGGAGGAGCCGTGTGTCCTAGTGGATTGAGCCCACTCTGGGAAGTCAGAAGGACCTGAATTCTAATCCTCACTCCACTTGTCTGCCCTGTGATCTTGGGCAAGTCACTTCACTTTAGTGGGCCTCACTTCCCTCATCTGTAAAAAAAAAAAAAAAAAAAAGAGATTAAGACAGTGAACCCCTTGTGGGACAGGGACTGAATCCAACCCGATTGGCTGGTAACCACCCCGGCGCTTAATACAGTAAGCGCTTAACAAATACCAGAATTACCATTATTGTCATTATTAATATTATTACTATTATCACCATCATGGTTCTTAGTATCCTAAACACTACAGGGGTCCCGTAGCGCTGAGATGCCTGAGAAATGAAACCATCACCCTGCTCATCACCCATACCCACTGCACGGGTGGCACGGGTGAGAGAAGCAGCGTGGCTCAGTGGAAAGAGCCCGGGCTTGGGAGTCAGAGGTCAAGGGTTCGAATCCCGGCTCTGCCACTTGTCAGCTGTGTGTCTGTGGGCAAGTCACTTCACTTCTCTGTGCCTCAGTAAATTGGGGATTAACTGTGAGCCTCATGTGGGACAAGCTGATTACCCTGTATCCACCCCAGCGCTTAGGACAGTGCTCTGCACATAGTAAGCGCTTAACAAATACCAACATCATTATTATTATTATTATTATTGTTGAGAATGACGGGTATGGATCAAGGTTCCCTCAGAGCGGGAGGCATCAGCCTTCGTAGTCGTAACGTGAAACAGCGGGTCCGGTGGATACCAAGGGAGAGGGAGCTCCAGGCGGGAGGGAGGACGTGAGCAAGAAGTCGGCGGCGAGAGAGATGAGAAAGAGGCACAGCGTATGGGTTGGCTGGAGGGGAACAAAGTGTGCAAGCTGGGATGTAGTGGGAGGGGAGAGAGGAGAAGAGCTAATGGTCGGGAGACTGTACTTGACGTGACCAGCGGAAGCATGTGAGGAGTGAGGAGCAGCTCGGCCTAGTGGACAGAGCATGGGTCCGAGTTTTAATCCCGGCCCTAAATCTTGGTCTCCCCCTCCAGACTGTAAAGTCACAGTGGGCAGGGAATGTGTCTACCATATAGAAAAAGAAAACTGACAGAATTTGGCTCCAGACTGAATATGGCGGTTGAAAGAGAGAGAGGAGCCAAAGATAATGCCAAGGATTTAGGTTTGAGAGACAGTGAGGATGGGGTCCTGTCTATTGTGACGGGTAAGGGTTTTTTTGGTTTTTTGTTTTAAGCACTTGCCGTGTGCCGGGTATTATACTAAAAGCTGGGCAGATAGAAGCTAAATCGGGTCAGATTCGGTCCTTGTCCCAGGTGGGACTCACAGCAGCGTGGCCTAGTGGCAAGAGCCCGGTCTCGGGCGTCAGAGGAGATGGGTTCTAATCCTGGCGCCTCCACTTGTCTGCAGTGTGACCTTGGACAAGTCACTTCACTTCTCTGGGCCTCAGTGACCTCATCTGTAAAATGGGGATTAAGACCGTGAGCCTCACGTGGGACAAACCGATTACCTTATATCTCCCCCAGGGCTTAGAACAGTGCTTGGCACATAGTAAGTGCTTCACAGATACCATTATTATTATAATCCCCGTTTTCCAGCTGAAGCAGCTGAACTGATTTACCCGAGGTCACCCTGCAGACAAGTGGCGGAGCCGGGATTAGAACCCAGGCCCTTCTGACTCTGAGGCCTGTGCCGCTTCTCACGCTGCTTAGGTGGAGGACGTTGGTCTGGGAAGGAAGATGAGGAGTTTTGAACGTGTTGAGCTTGAGTTGTCGGCAGGTCATGCAATTAGAGATGTCCTGGAGGCAGAAGGAGCTGGGAGACCGCAGAGAAGCAAAGAGGTCAGAGCTGGAGAGGTAGATTTAGGTGTCCATTCGTGTAGAGCTGGCAGTTGAATCCGTGGGAGCGGAGACGTTCCCCAGGAAGCTTGTTGAGACGGAGAAGAGAAGGAGACCCGGGACTGAGCCTTGAGGAGTCTTCACAGCTAAGACAGGGCGAGGCGGAAGAAGAGCCGATGAAACAGAATGAGAAGTGGCCAGGGCGATAGGAAGAGAACCAGGAGAGGATAGTGTCAGGGAAGCCAAGGTCAGACTGGGTTCACTTTGGGCAGCGGAAGTGTTTATTGTTGTATTGTCCTCTCCCAAGCTCTCAGTACAGGGCTCTGCACACGCTAAGTCCTCGATAAATACAATTAAATGAATGAATAGTGTTTCTAGGAGGAGGGGGTGGTCCCCAGTGTCAAAGGCAGCCGAGAGGTCAAGGACGGAGCTGGAGGAGGGGGCGGAAGGGGACGGAAGCCAGATTGTGGCGGGTCGAGGAGGGAGCTTGGAGGACAGGAAGTGGAGGCGGCGGCATTTGAGGAGCTCGGACGGGAACGGGAGGAGAGAGACGGGGTGCTCGCCGGCTGGACGGTCCACCCTCTGCTTCCCGCGGAGCCCCACCCACGGGCATTAGCCACCCGCTCGTGCTCCTCGTCGGCGGAGAGGCAGCAGGCTGCGCGCTGCCATTTGGATTCCTCTTTGGAAAAAGTCACGGCCAACGCAGAGTCTCGACGTCTTTGCCAAAAGTGTCATTCTTTGCGATCGCGACCCGGGAAATTCTCAGAGCAGAGTCGGGGCCCGGAATCTGTGTGTGCGTGCGTGCGTGTGTGTGTGTGTGTAGCAAACAGAATTCTCCACGCTTTTGTACACGTGCAGAAAATCCTCCAGTCTCGTGTTGATACACACTCTGCAAATTCCTCCTCCCTTCGATGTGTACACCCACAAAACCTCTCCACGTTTTTGTACACAGAGAGAAAATTCTCCACATTCGTGTTGATACTCACACATGCACACAGATTCCTCCTTCATTCATCAGCACGAACGCCCAAAAATTCTCTCCACCTTTTTGTGCACATCCAGAAAACCTTTCCACACGCACACACAAATTCTTGCTCCCTTCTTCAGTGTCTTCACCCACAAAATCTCTCCATCTTTTTGTACACATGCAGAAAATTTTCCACACTCATGTTCAAGCGTAGACAAATGATTCCTTCCTTCAGTGTGTACACCCCCCGAATCCTCCCCATTTTGGTGGGGAGGAGGGGCTCAGGCTCCACGACAGGGCAGTTGTTCTCGGGCCGGACACAAGGTCGTCCACATCTGGGGGCTTCCCTTCCTGCCCCAGAGGCTCCGGTGGACCCAGGTTGACTTCCCCACAGAGGATGAAGCTGTCGGGAAGGGGTGGTCCCCCTGTCCTAAGAACCCCAGACGCCCAACGCTCGAACGACACTTGGCATTGGGATGTTGCTCCTCATCTCTCCCTGCACCCACTGTCATCACCCGAACCGCGTCCCCGGTGGGTGACAACGCTGGGCCAGCCGTGGGCTTGAGTTCAAATTTCCCCAATTTTTCCAGGGCGAGCAGGAGTGAGATCTCCCCGGCCATCAGAACAGCACTGAAGGGTGTGTGGCCATAAGGAGAGGCCCGAAAGGGGCAGATTTGGTCAACACCATTTTTATTAGAGCATTTGTTAAGCGCTTATTACATGCCAGGCACTGTACTAAGCACTGAGGTTGATCCAAGCAAATCAGGTTGGCCACAGTCCCTGTCCCACATGGGGCTCCCGGTCTTAATACCCATTTTCCAGATGAGGGAACTGAGTCCCACAGAAGTGAAGGGCCAAGATCATTCGGCAGACAAGTGGCAGAACTGGAATTAGAACCCAGGTCCTTCTGACTCCCAAGCCCCAGGCTGTATTGATTAGGAGACTCTGCCTCTAATAATAGTGGTGATATTTGTTAAGCGCTTAGTATGTGCAAAGCACTGTTCTAAGCACTGGGGGATACAAGGTGATCAGGTTGCCCCACGTGGGGCTCACAGTTTTAATCCTCATTTTACAGATGAGGTCACTGAGGCACAGAGAAGTGAAGTGATTTGCCCAAAGTCACACAGCTGGCAAGCGACGGAGCGGGGATTAGAACCCGTGACCTCTGACTCCCAAGCCCGGGCTCTTTCCACTGACCTACGCTGGGGTCCTCTAAAAGATGAGTTGGCAAAAGTGTGGTGATGGTTTCTCAGAGGTTACAACATCAAAGGAAGGAGACAGCCTTCAAAACCACCTATTACAGACAAATCTTTTCGGTTTACAGTCAAAACCTTTCCTTCCTCTCATCGAATCCACCGATCAATCCCCCCCCAGTCCCTCAATCGATAGCATCTGTGGAGCACCTACTCTGAGCAGAGCACCGATCTAATCTCTAGGGAGAGGACAGCAGAATCAACACTCAGTTACCCAGGAGAGTTAGACGTTCTGATCCCTCCCTTCGAGGGGTTTACAATCTAGCCCCGACAGAGGGACGCAGATTGCTTGCAGTGACGGAGAGCTGGAGGAAAGATAAAGATATAATTTAGAAATATGAAGTGTAAGGAAAGCTGGTGGATTGTCATCTCCCAAGTGCTTAATATAGTGCTCTGCACACAATAAACGCTCTACAGATGCCAGTGATGCTCCCTGTGGACAGAGAATGTGGCTGCCATATTGTACTCGGATTAATAATAATGTTGGTATTTGTTAAGCGCTTACTGGGTGCCAAGCACTGTTCTAAGCGCTGGGGTAGATAGAGGGTAATCAGGTTGTCCCACGTGAGGCTCAGAGTCTCAATCCCCATTTTACAGAGGAGGTAACTGAGGCACCGAGAAGTGAAGTGCCTTGCCCGAGGTCGCACAGCTGACAGGTGGCGGAGCCGGGATTAGAACCCATGACCCCTGACTCATGAGCCCGGGCTTTTTCCACCGAGCCACGCTGCTTCATGATTAAGGCCGTGAGCCCTATGTGGGACAGGGACTGTGTCCAACGCAATTATCTTGAATTGACCCTAGGGCTTAGAACAGTGCCTGGTCCATAGGAAGAGCTAAACAAATACCATAATTATTATTGTTATTCTCCCAAGTGCTCAGTACAGTGTTCTGCACACAGTATAAGTGTGCAGTAAATACAATTGATTGATGATGGTGATGTGTAAAGGAATATGTCTACCAACTTTGCGGTAATGTGCTCTCCCAACTGTTTAGTACAGTGCTCTTCAGTTAGCGCTCAAGAAATACCGTCGATTAATTGATCGACTGGATGAAATGAGTAGATGGGTGCGTTCGTAAGTGCCAAGGCAGGTGATGAGTTGTCTTGACGTTCTCAGTCAAGGAAGTCTTCCCAGAGGAAGTGGATTTTCAGGAGGCTTTGAAGCCGGGAAGCGCTGTGAGCTGCCGGATTTGAAGGGGCTGGAGGGAGCTCCAGGCTGGGAACTGGGCGGATTCATGGGTCAGAGCCCCGCTCCAGAATTCCCGGCCTGGCGAGTGTCGAATTGTACATTCCAAGTGCTTAGTACAGTGCTCTGCACATAGTAAGCGCTCAATAAATACTATTAAATATTGAAGGAATGCTCTGCTCACCGATTCTGGGGAATTCTGGGCTGGCAGCAGCCCAGCAGGCAGCCATTTGGTGGGATTCGCCACATGACCGCAGAGATCAAGTCCCGGAACACCAACAAGTTCACCAAAAAGGAACAGTGCTGCCTAGTTGATAGAGTCTGGGAGTCAGAAGGACCTGGGTTCTAATCCCGGCTCCGCCACTTATCTGCCATGAGACCTTGAACAAGTCACTTCCCTTCTCTGTGCCTCAGCTACCGTGTCTGAAAATGGGGATGAAGACCATGAACCCCAGGTGGGAGGTGGATTGTGTCCAACCCGATTTGCTTGTATAATAATGATGGTATTTATTAAGCACTTACTCTGTGCCAAGCACTGCTTGTATCTCTCCCAGAGATTAGCACAGTGCCTGGCACATAGTAGGTGCCTAACAAATACTACAATTATCATTATCGTCAAAGTTGAGGGGACACGACGGCAGAGTAAACCTAGTTTTCAGACCCCCACCTCCCTCCGTTGCAGAAATTCCCCATGTGGAGAGAGGAGGGGAGTTTGAGGAACACAAAGGTTGGGGCAGTTAGGGGTTGCGGTCGCTAGCTGAATCTCCTCAGGTGTCTCATGGATTCCAGTCTCCCTAGCAGCTTTCTTTTAACGCCTCCAGTTTAGCAGTGGATGGCTCTCCCCCAGTTCAATCGATTTATTGAGTTATCAATAAATTATCAACTGTATTATCAATTATCAATTTGATATTTATTATCAGTTCAGTCGTATTTATTGAGCACTTACTGTGTGCAGAGCACTGCAGCTTCCTTGGGGGCTGGGGCCGAGTCCCTTCAAGAGGGGGTTCGCAAGGGCCTGGTTCAGCTCTGGGCACCCAAAAGGCACTCGGTCCTAACATTGGCCTGCTGAGAGACCTTGGTCCAGTCTTTTCACCTTTCTGGGCCGCAGTCTCCTCATCTGTAAAATGGAGTTGATACCTGCTCTCTCCCAAAGCCTTGTGTGGGGCAGGGACTGCCATCCTCATCATTATCATTATTATTACTATTTTTATCATTATTCATTCAGTCGTATTATTGAGCGCTTACTGTGTGCAGAGCGCTGTACTCAGCACTTGGAAAGTAACAATAGAGCAATAAAGAAGTATTAATTGAATCCGGGTTGCGGCCGCTCCTCGTACCCGGATCCGCATCCGGCGGGGTCCGAGCCCCCGCAGGACCAGGACCCCAGAGAAGACCCCATTCAGAACCTGCGCCGAAGCCAAAAATGCCTCCGGGATGATCCCGGGCCCCTGGCAGCGGCCCAAAGGACGGCTTTCCGATCGGCACGGTTCCGTGCCGAGCCCCGGCACCGTTAAATAGCCCAAGTCGTAGAAAACATCCCCGAGGCCTGACGGAAACCCGATGATCAATTAGCCACCCAGATCCGGGATGGCTCTGTCAATGATGAACAGATAATGACTTCAAAGAAAGAAACACCTCAAAGATTATCGGGATGGCGATGGCTTGATAAATTGATAAGCAACTTTAATAATCCGCCTCATTAGGTAGCGGCAAAAATTAATCTGCGGAGACATTTACATTTGAAAAGGAGAAGCCGATTGCTCCGTGGATTTTTTCTTAATTATCATATCAAATGTATTATCAAATGAGGCGGTTCCTTTGGACATCCTCCTCTCCATATTGGACATAAGTACAATGGGTTTGTTGAAACAGAGGAGAGAAAACACATAATTGAGGGAATTATTGTCAATTGCTGCTCATTCTCCTCAGCGATCCGCCGCTTACTGTCTGAGTGCTTTAACTCTTTCTCTCCAGTGGAAAGAGAGGTCTGGGGCCTCAGAGCGAGACCTGGTGGATGCAACACGGGCCTGAGATGCCGAAAGGCCCGGGTTCTAACGCTGGCTCCGCCACTTGTCTGCTCTGTGACCTTGGGCAAGTCGCTTCAGTTCTCTGGGCCTCAGTTCCCTCCTCTGGAAAATGGGTTTTAAGACCGTGAGCTCCACGCAGGACGGAGACTGTGACCAACCCGATTTGCTTGTATTCACCCCAGCGCTTAGGACAGTACCTGGCACATAGTAAGCACTTAACAAATACCATAATTATTAATGTTATTATTATTACTGGAATAAATTTATCCCAATCTTTCTTAAATCGATTGCCCTTATCTCCGTCCCCAACCCGCCGGAAAACCGACAGTATTTCCTTACTGCTGTTTGACAGTGAGTTTCCTTGGTTCGAGCTTGTACTCCCTTCTAGACCGTGAGCCCAATGTGGGCAGGGATTGTCTCTATTTGTGGCTGAATTGTACTTCCCAAGAGCTTAGTACAGTGTTCTGCACACAGTAAATGCTCAATAAATACGATTGAATGAATGAATGAATGAATGAATGAATGCATGAATGAATGAAAACCTTCCCCATCACAAACACTTGCTATCACTTCTCCTCCGAGGCCGAGCCGGTCCAGGCCGGCCAGAAACATCTCCGATCCTCTGACCCTGTCGGATCTCCTTCCGACCGAGCACCGTGCTAAACAGGGCAGCAGCAGCAACCGTTGGCTGCGACGGAAATATTCGTCTTCCCGTTTGTAGTGCCGGGCAACGGAGAGTCTCAGATGGCAGACTTCACTTGGTATAATCTCTGCCCTTTTCCCCATTTGTTTTTTTTTTGAGCTTTTTTGGTTTTGTTTTTATGGCATTTGTTGAATTCTTTCCATGTGCCAGTCAATCATATTTATTGAGCACTTACTGTGTGCAGAACACTGTACTAAGCACTTGGGAGAATATATATAACAATAAACAGAGTCATTGCCTGCCTACAACGGGCCCACAGTCTAGAAGGGGAGACGGTCATTAATAGAAATAAATGAAAGACAGATATTGAAGTAAGTGCATTGGGAATGAGGCGGGTGGGGATGATGAATAAAAAGAGCAAGTCAGGGTAATGCAGAAGGGAATGGAAGAGGAGGAAAAGAGAAGCAGCGTGGCTCAGTGGAAAGAGCCCAAGCTTGGGAGTCAGAGGTCATGGGTTCGTATCCCGACTCTGCCCCTTGTCAGCTGTGTGACTGTGAGCAAGTCACTTCACTTCTCTGTGCCTCAGTTCCCTCATCTGTCAAATGGGGGTGAAGAGTGTGAGCCTCACATGGCACAACCTCATTCCCCTGTATCTACCCCAGCGCTTAGAACAGCGCTCTGCACGTAGTAAGCGCTTAACAAATACCAACATTATTATTATTAAAAGAGGGCTTAGTCAGGGAAGGCTTCTTGGAGGGGATGTGCCTTCAGTAAGACCTTGAAGGTGGAGAGAGCAATTTTCTGTCTGATAGGAGGAGGGAGGGTGTTTCAGGCCAGAGGCAGGACGTGGGCAAGAGGTCGGTGGTGAGATAGGTGAGATGGAGGTACAGTGAGAAGGTTGGAATTAGAAGAGCGAACTGTGCGGTCTGAGTTGTAGTAGGAGAGTAGCGAAGTGAGGTAGGAGGGGGCAAGGTGACAGGGCTTTCTGTCTGTTGTGGAGGTGGATGGAATGGATACAAGCTAATCAGTTTGGACACGGTCCATGTCCCACCTGAGGCTAACGGTCTTAATCCCCATTTTCCAGTTGAGGGAACTGAGGTACAATTTGTTTGTTTTTTGTGTTATTTGTTAAGCACTTATTATGTGCCTGGCACTGTTCTAAGCACAGGGATAGATACCAGCTAATCTCTTTCTCTCACAGTCTTAATCTATCCCATTCTTCAGATGAGGCCCAGAGAAGTGACTTGCCCAAGGTCACACGGCAGACACGTGACGGAGCCAGGATTTAAAACCTCGGTCCTTCTGACCCCCAGGCCTGGGCTCTAACAACTAGGCCACACTGCTTCCCGGGTTTCGGACCGTCGTTCTTTGCCAGAGCTTCTCTCCCGCCTCTCCTCCGTGTGATTGCCGGAAAGGGTGGCAAGCAGGGGTGGGGGATGGGGCAGGAGGAGGGAACGAAGCCAGTTGAATTACTCCGATATTTAGCTTTGAAGACAAATTGAAATGTAATTGGTGATTAATTACCTAATAATCTCCGTTTCATTTTTTCCCCTCCCTCCGTCGCATTCCCCATGCCGCCAGTGGCTGCGATATTTATTGTACACAGCCAGTGTTTTGTAAAGTGTTCGAAAATAAAGGTATTCATTTCTTAATTCGGAACCTCCCGGGAATGCATAATGGTGCTGATTGTTTTAAAAGTAATCGAGTGTTTAAAAATACCTTGGAAAGGAACAGGATCTGCTTTTAGAAATTGCCGGTAGGAACAATCAGCGAATCCCCAAAGAGAAGCTTCATAGGACTCTACACTTCAGCTGTCAATTACATCCACCTGCTGTCCCTGTAATTCTAGCCTTCAGCGCAACTCACGGAATTGGGCTGAACTTGGCATTCATTTTCCCTACCTTAGCAGAAGTGCTCTACTTAGGTGAGGGGAAAATAGAAAACGCCGAGAATTTTTATTTTTTAGGATTAAATCTGTTAAAAAAAAAAATGGATCCGTATGATGTCCCCATGCGGTTGTTAGGGAGAGTTGCCATGGCGACGAGACCGCTCCACCTGTTGACCCGCAATCCAACCCATCGATCAATCGATGCTATTTATCCAGTGCAGAACAATCCTCAAGGCTGTAAGCTCGTTGGGAGGGAATGTGGCTGTTTATTGTTGTATGGTACTCCCCTAAATGCTAAGCACAGTGCTCTGCACACAGTAATTGTTCCGTCAATCGACTGACCGAGTGAAAGAATGTTCCAAGTGCTCAGGGGAGAGTACAGTAGAACAGACTTCGTTAGACTGTAAGCCCCTCAAACGGCAGGGACTGTCTCTATCTGTTGCTGACTTGTTCATTCCAAGCGCTTAATACAGTGCTCTGCACATAGTAAGCACTCAATAAATACTATTGAATGAATGAATGAATGAATGAAAGGCATATTTCCTACCCACAAGGAGCTTACAATCTAGAGAACCGGCGTGACTCAGTGGAAAGATCCCAGGTTTGGGAGTAACAGGTTATGGGGTAATAATCCTGGCTCTGCCACTTGTCAGCTGTTTGACTTTGGACAAGTCACTTAACTTCCCTGTGCCTCAGTTACCTCATCTATAAAATGGGGATTAAGACTGTGAGCCAAACGTGGGACAACCTGATCATCTTGTATCCCCCTCCAGCACTTAGAACAGTGCTTTGCATATAGTAAATCCTTAACAAATACCATCATTATTATTATTATTATTGTTAGAGGGGGATACAGACAATATTATTATATTTCGGATAGATTAAAATAAAGCAGATGATGTCTACCGTGCTCCTGCCCAGGTTACACAAAATAATAAGTATGGTTTTGGTTAAGCGCATACTATGTCCCAGGCACTGTACTAAATGCCGGACATGCTCATTGGGCCTGTGGCTTGGTGATCCACTGAGAGGAAGGGAAAACGGACGCCAGTGCCAATTGATCCCTTCCCGGACTAAGCCCTCATCTTCTCTTCTCCTACTCCCTTTCTCATCACTTGGATTTGCAAGTGCAAGGAATGTGTTTATATTATGGTGTTCTCCCTCAAGCGCTTAGTACAGTGCTCTGCACAAAGTAAGCACCCAATAAATACGATTCACTGATGGATCGATTCACCCCTCCCTCAGCGCCACAGCCCTTTATGTCCTTTATCCATAATTTACTTACCTACACTCATGTCTGTTTCCCCTCTAGACTGTAAGCTCGTTGTGGGCAGGGAATGTGTCTATCAACTCTGTTCTATTGTACTCTCCCACATGTTTTGTACAATGCTCTGCACACAGGAAGCGCTCGAAAAATCCGATCGATCGATTAGCTGTGGATTTTCCCATTCAGGTACGGGCTGTTGTTTAAAGAGGCAGTTTTTCGGAAACCGATTAAGTCAATCGGCCATCGCAGTCGACCAGGGGGATTATAACTTTCGTTGGCTCGTGCGAACGGGAAAATGTCCATTAACCACAGAACACTATCCTCTCTGGACTGTAAGCTTGTTGTGGGCAGGGAATGTGTCTACCACCTCTATTATATTGGACTTTCCTAAACTTGTAATACAGTGCTCAATCACTCAGTATGATGGATGTACTCAATCAAGCCATTATTAGTATTGATTGAGCACTTCCTGTGTGCAGGGCACTGCTCTGTGAGCGTGAGAGAGTACGATAGAGTTAGTAGACATAATCATGATAATAATAATTATCGTGGAATTTTTTAAGTGCTTACTATGTCAAGCACTGGGGAAATACAAGGTCACCTGGCCCCTCGCTGGACACATAGCGTAGTCCAAGTAAGAGGGGGGAGAACAGGTATTGAATCCCCGTTTTTCAGATGAGGGAACTGAGGCCCCGGCAAGTGAAGTGACATTCCCAAGGTCACGCAGCAGGCAAGTGCCAAAGCTGAAATTAGAACCCAGGACTTCTCATTCCCGGGCCTTGGCTCTTTCTAGTAGGCCCCAATGCTTCTCTATCATCCCCGCCCTCAAGGAGCTTACGGTCTAAAGGGAGAGACAGTCGTTAAAGTAGATTACAGACTGGAGGGAGAAGGAAAAGGGACAGTGGACATGACTTGGAGGGTAAGTAATAGGGCGTGTAGGGTATCGACGTTATTGCTCTGGTGACGCAGAAGCGCCGAGATAGCGGTTGATGCGATAGACGCAGGGGCCTTGAGAAATTAATTGGGGAAGGCCTTCTGGAGGAGATGAGATTTCAGAAGGGGCTTGAAGATGGGGTGATGCTGTGCTCTGACGGATGGGACGAGGGGAAGGAATTTCAGGAAGCGGGACGGGCAAGATGTGTGCGGCCGGAGGGAAGAGAACGAGGCCCAGCGAGTAGAGTGGCTCGAGAGGAGAGGAGGGAGCGAAAATCAAGGTAGGGGAGAGCTGACTGGACACCTCAAAGCTGACAGAAGTTTTTCTTGAGGTGGAGGGGAGTGGACAACCATTGGAGGGGGAAACCTTGGGCGGGCCTGTGTTGTCCAACGATCATCGGGACAGCAGAGTGAATACGGCAAAGAACTTCTGTAAATATCCTTTTGCTCTGTGATTTTCCCTATCTGGGATTTAATCTAGTGCCTTCCCTTCTCCCCCAAAAGATCCTTTCTTTTTCTATGGTATCTGTGAAGCGCTTACTATGTGCCAGGCACTGTTTCAAGCATCGGAGTAGATAACAATAACAATAATTATGGTGTGTGTTAAGTGTTTACTATGTGTCAAGCACTGTTCAAAGCACTGATAGAAAATAATCAGTTTGGACACAGTCCATGTCCCATATGGGGTTCACAGTCTTAATCCCCATTTTACGGCTGAGGGAACTGAGCCACGGAGAAGCAAAGTGACCTGCCCAAGGTCACACAGCAGACAAGTGGCAGAGCCGGGATTAGAACCCAGGTCCTTCCGGCTCCCAGGCCCGGGCTCTATCTACTAAGCCACGCTGTTTCTCCTTATTAGCCGAGATCACGTCTACCACCTCTGTTATATTGTAGTCTCCTAAGCGCTTAGTACAGTGATCTGCAAACAGTAAACAATTAAATGCCATCCATCGATCCATTGATTGATCAGCATGCAACAAATACCACACGCCTTCACTGAAACGCTTTTCCAGGCTCACGAGCCGGAGGTTTGCCACGAAACCAGTTGACCGGGAGAAAAATTGAACCCTCTCAGGGTGCTGCTGTAAACAAGGATTAGTGCCACTAATCACCGGGTAGGGGAACTGGATATTGAAAATCGGTTACAAATGTTTTTGGGACAGTTGGGAGAAAGCACATGTTTAATAAAGAAGAAGTATGCTGGTCCATGATCCCTGTTCTTGTTTAGTTACAGGGTTTGGGAAGAAACCCTGTTGGTTTTTGGGGTTTTTTTTGTCTGTGTGTGTGAGTGGGTTGGTTTTTTTTTTTTGCAAATTGCACATTAATATTAGATTGCTTTGGTATGTATTGCCTTAATCAGAAAAGCATATGAACACAGGCTAGCTTGGGGATTGCAACAGCTCTCTAAGATGCTGTAAAGGATACATAAACAAGACATTACAGCTCTCGTTCCTCTCCGGTTTTTTATTGCCCAACTCAGTGGTCTGTTTTATGGCCGCGGTGGACGGTCAAGACCCCCGCCTGTGAGCCAGACGTATTTTCAGGGAGCCGGGAAAGTGCAGTGGCCTTTCCTGTCTCCTCCTCTAGACTGTAAACTGGTTGTGGGCAGGGAGAAGCAGTGTGGCTCAGTGAAAAGAGCGTGGGCTTCGGAATCAGAGGTCATGGGTTTGACTCCCGGCTCTGCCACTTAGCTGTGTGACTGTGGGCAAGTCACTTAACTTCTCTGTGCCTCAGTTACCTCATCTATAAAATGGGGATTATCTGTGAGCCTCACGTGGGACAAACTGATGACCCTGTATCTGCCCCAGCGCTTAGAACAGTGCTCTGCACATAGTAAGCGCTTAACAAATATCAACATTATTATTATTACTGTTATCATGTCTTCCACCTCTATTGTTTTGTCCTCTAGACTGTGAACCCATTGTGGGTAGGGAACATATCTCCCAACTCTTTTGTACTCTACTCTCCCAAGCGCTTAGTACAGTGCTCTAGAGCCCGGGCCTGGGAGTGAGAAGATCATGGTTTCTAATCCCGGCTCTGATACTTGTCTGCCGTATGACCTTGGGCAAATCACTTCACTTCTCTGGGCCTCGGTTCCCTCCCCTGCAAAATGGGGATCGCGACTGTGAGCCCCACATGGGACAGGAACTGTGTCCAATTTGATTTGCTTGCATCCACCCCAGCGCTTAGTACAGTGCCTGGCACCTAGTAGGCACCTCACACATACCATTATTTAGGTGCTTAGTACAGTTCCCTGCACATAGTAAGCGCTCAATAAATATGATTGAACTAATGAATGAACATTCATTCAGTAGTATTTATTGAGCACTTACTATGTGCACAGCACCGTACCAAGTGCTTGGAATGTACAAATCGGTAACAGATAGAAACAGTCCCTGCCCTTTGACGGGCTTACGGTCTAATCGGGGGAGAGGGACAGACAAGAACAATAGCAGTAAATAGAATCTAGTACAGTAAGTGCTCAATAAATACAGTTGATCGATTACTCTCCCAAGTGCTCAGTACAGTGCTTAATAGCTACCATGGATTGATTGAGTACCTTGTGATGAGTCCAACAAAAATAAGAAAAGACACAGGTCCTACCCTTAATAATAATAATAATGATGTTGGTATTTGTTAAGCGCTTACTATGTGCAGAGCACTGTTCTAAGCGCTGGGGTAGATACAGGGTAATCAGGTTGTCCCACGTGAGGCTCACAGTTAATCCCCATTTTACAGATGAGGTCACTGAGGCACAGAGAAGTGAAGTGACTCGCCCACAGTCACACAGCTGACGAGTGGCAGAGCCGCGAGTCGAACCCATGACCTCTGACTCCGAAGCCCAGGCTCTTTTCACTGAGCCACGCTGCTTCTCCCTTAAGGAGCTCACATTCTCTCCCACCTTTTCTCCTCTTCCCTCACCCCTCTCTCCATCCCCACTTCTCTTCCTTAGCCTACCTCCTTCATTTTCTCCCTCCCCCTTGGTTGCCCTCTCTGTTTTCCTCACACTTAGCTCCCTTCTCTCTCTCTCAGTCTCCCTTTCCTCCGACTACTCTTTTTTCCCCTCTCTTTCTCCCTTTCCCTCTCACTTTCCTTGTCTTTCTGTCTTCTCCCTGTCTCGGAAAGGGGAGGGACATGGCACAGTGCCAGCCCCACAACCACTGTGTTCAGGAGACCCGATTCCCAGCTCTGCCTACCGGGTTGCCGTGTGACCTTGGCCAAATCACTTAGCCTCTCTGTGGCTCGGTTCTCTTCTGAGCCTCCCCGCTCTCCCTCCCTCTTAGGTGGTGAGTGTGGGACAGGGATTGGGGCCGATTTGATTTTCTTGGATGGGACTCAGTGCTCAGCGTAAGGCTGGGCACAGGAACAGCATTACAGATCTTCTGCACCTGTGTTCCCCCTCCAGATGCAGATAATAATAATAGTGGTATTACTGTGGACAGGTCCCTTTCTGTCTAATCTTGTGGGGAGCGGGACCCGGGGGGACTCAGGCTTGTAAGACTGCTTTTATTTTATTGTCCATTTCCCCCTCTAGACCGTAAGCTCACTGTGGGCATGGAAAGGATCCGCTGTATTGTTGTAGTGTGCTCTCCCAAGCACTAAGTACAGTTCTCTTAATAAACGCTCGGTAAATATGATTGCTTAATTGATAGACTGAATGATTAGGTCGCTTCCAAAGCTCCACCCGGGCTTAATTGCCTTTACCCACTAGTTCTTGCTTCATGGCCGGGGAAGCTGAAAAAATAGGAAGGATGATCTGGGTTGATTATGTCATCTCTGGTCCTTGCCCTCTCTCCCGGCCTACTTTCAAAATAGCCCCAGGGACCAGGTTCCAGCGTGGCTGGCAGACAGACAGAGGCACTGAGGTGACCAAGCCTGATTTTGAATCTGAACCCTTTGTTTTTCATGTCGGTCTAAACCGGGAAGGAGGAGAGAGGGAGGGAGATGAGAAAGGAGAGGAGACGGGGGAGAGAGGAGAGAGAGGAAAGGAGGGGGAAGGGAGGGAGAGAAGATGGGGAGAAAAGAAAGGGAGAGTGTGGGGAGAGGTGGAGAGAGAAGAGAGGGAAGGAGACAACATGAGGGAGAGGGAGAAGTAGACAGAAAGAGGAGGGAGAGGGAGAGAGAAAGGAGGGAGGGAGAGAAGATGGGGAAAGAGGGGAGAGGAGGAGGAGGGAGAGAAGATGGGGAGAGAGGGAAAAGAGAGGGGGAAAGGAGGAGGGAGGAGGATAAAGGGGAGAAAAGAGAGGGAGAAGTAGTCAGAGAATGAGGAGGGAGGGAGAAGAGAGGAAATGAGGAGAAAAGATGGAGAGAGAAGAAAAGTGGGGGGAAGGAAGTGCTTAGTACTGTGCTTTGCACACGGTGAAGCGCTCAATAAATATGATTGAATGAATGAAAGAAGGAGTAGGAGGGAGAGAGAGAGAATAGAGGCAAAAGTAGACAAAAAGGAAGGAGGGAGAGGGAGGCGGCGGAGAGAGGAGGGGGGAGTGAAGTTGGCGAGAGAGGAAAAAAAGAGAAGGAGGGGAGTAGGCGGAGGGAGAGGGAGAAGTTGCGAAAGAGAAGGGAGGGGGAGGGAGAGAATTTGGTTACAGTCCCCTCTCACCCTTTGTCCAAACTTTTTGCTTCACCAGCTGCTACAGATTTAGATCCGGAAGCCAGTTCTGTACTCTTGGAGTTGTCCCAGTTGGATATAAACTCCCAGTTGTCCATGGGTCTGCTCAGAGTGGGAGAAGGAGGAGGGGAAGTGGATCTCGTCAGCAGGCTGCAGTGGGGGAGGGCCTTTTCGGAGAGGAAGTATCCGCTAGTCGACACACATCTAGCTGTCTCTTCTTGAGGGTCTTCAGACCTGGCTCCTTCCCAAGAATCTCCCACCGTGCATCGACGGAGACGGCAAGGGGAGTTAGGGATGCCCTGGGTCTTGCTGCTGGTTGAATCACCCCCAACGCCCCCTCCCCGGTCGAATCTCGGCCTGTCTCCGACATCTCTTTTGGACTTTGAAAGGAAGGCCAATCTGCTCCTCCTCTCTCCTAAGAAATGCCCCCCATCTTCCCCCCACCCCGACCTCACCTTCTGAAAATTTCATCCACGTGCCCTTCTCCAGCCCCACGATGAATACACTAAATATGAACCTAATGCTGATCATTAAAAAAAAAAAAAATGTTGGTATTTGTTAAGCGCTTACTATGTGCCGAGCACTGTTCTAAGCGCTGGGGTAGACACAGGGGAATCAGGTCGTCCCACGTGGGGCTCACAGTCTTAATCCCCATTTTACAGATGAGGGAACTGAGGCCCAGAGAAGTGAAGTGACTTGCCCACAGTCACACAGCCGACAAGTGGCAGAGCCGGGATTCGAACTCATGAGCCCTGACTCCAAAGCCCGTGCTCTTGCCACTGAGCCAGCAACCGATTAGCCACATTCCCCCACCCTGACCCCATCCCCTTCAATTTCACAGTCAGCGTATCATGGGTTTTTTTGTTTGTGGCCCGTTGGGTGCAATATCGGTCCTAACTCACCTGATTTGAATGACTATCGTTAATAAAATTTCCCGAGGCCCTGCTTGCGATACCTATCGGGAATCGGGTTACAGAGTAGCGTTCGGTTCCCTCCCCTTACTGATCCTACCATTTAAGGAGCGATGGGTTTGTGATTCCTGCTTTCTGCTTCACAGAGCAGGCTGCTTAGTGTTTGACAGTTCATTATTCCCCGACGTGGTGATGGGGAAAAAACCAGCTTGTGAACAAGTCTTGTTGTGCCCCCTTTAGGATGGGAGAAATCTAGATTTGACTAGATTTGAAACGAGTAGAGGTGCCACAGTATCTGACCATCGGGCCGTGGAATTGACTGAGCGCCTGCCGTGTGCCGAGCACTGCGCTAAGCGCTTTGGGTAATAAAATCAAATTAGAAGTAGCTGTAATAGTAGAGTAGTTTTAGTGACGTTTATTAACGACCCATTGGGTGCGGCGCACTGTGCTTGTAATAGACTGTAAGCTCGTTGTGGGCCGGGAGCGAGTCTGTTATTTTGTTCTGTTGTAATAATAATGTTGGTATTTGTTAAGCGCTTACTATGTGCAGAGCCTGTTCTAAGCGCTGGGGTGGATACATGGTAATCAGGTTGTCCCACGTGAGGCTCACAGTCTTCATCCCCATTTTACAGAGGAGGGAACTGAGGCACAGAGAAGTGAAGTGACTTGCCCACAGTCACCCAGCTGACAAGTGACAGAGCCGAGATTCAAACCCATGACCTCTGGCTCCCAAGCCCATGTTCTTTCCACTGAGCCACGCTGCTTCTCTAGTACTTTCCCAAGCGCTTAGTACAGTGCACTGCACGGGGTGAGCTCTCAATAAATGCGATTGAATGAACGAATCAAACGTATTTATTGAGCGCTCACTGTGTGGAGAGCATTGTACGAAGCACTTGGGAGAATACCATCTAATCGAGTTTGTGGATCTGTTCCCTCCCTACAAGGAGCTTACAGTCTGTATGTTATCCCTCTAGAGTGATGACAATAACAATACTAATAATAATAGTACTCATTAAGTGCTTACTATGAGCCAAGAGCTAGTGTAGATACTATAGAATCAGGTTGGACACTGGCCTTGTCCCCTAAGGGCCTTACAGTCTAAGGAGGGAGTAGGATTGGATTCCCGTTTTACCTTTGAGGAAACAGAGGCACAGAGAAGCAAAGTGACTTTCCCAAGGTCACACAGCAGACAAGTGGTGGAATCAGGATTAGAACCCAGGTCCTTCTGATTCCCCAGGCCTGTGCTCTATCCACTAGGTCACTCTGCTTCTCTATTTCTCTTCATGTCCATCTCCCTCTCTACATTGTAAACTCGTTGTGGGCAGGCAGCAGGTTTAAACCCTAGTGCTTAGTACAGTGCTCCGAGCACAGTAAGAATTCTATTATCACTATTATTATTATTAATAGCATTTATTGAGTGCTTACTGTGTGCAAGCACTCTACTAAGCGCTTGGGAGAGTACAATGTAACATCAAGCACCACATTCCCTGCCCACAACGAGCTCACGGTCTTATGCCATCGATTATGGATTGATTTGCCTGTCATTGTGATTTTCTCAGAACTGGCTCCCTGACCCCTGATCTCACTTTTTGGTTTCTTCCAGGACTCTATCCTCCTTCGCTCCACCCCGTCCCCGCCTCTTCATCCCTTCTGCCCCCCTACCCCTTTGACCAGGCTCTGGAGATTCTGGGGCCATTCATTTCTTTCCCTTTGAATTTTTCCCATGAGAAGAGTCATCTTCTCATGCTATTGTGAAGCTTTAATAGATTTCAGTAGATTCAAAGCTCATTGTGTCTTTGTTCGCCAACTCAGTCCGTCCCATTCTTCTGTTTTTATTGATATTCAAAAGAGTTACACGTCCACGTTCTGTTGGAGAAATGATGTAGGCTGTGGTCTTTAATGTCAAACTCTGTCTTCTCCTTGAAAATCTATCCGATCGGCTCCGGTAGGTGGATTCTAGAGCGTTAACTGACGCTGGCCCTTCGTCGGCCCTGGTTTTCGAGGGCTCGGCCTCTTCTGATTCTCGAGTACAGCAGCGTGGCGTTAAGTGGACAGAGCCCGGGCCTGGGTGTCGGTCATGGTTTCTAATACTAGCTCCGCCACTTGTCTGCTGTGTGACCTTGGATGAATCACTTCGCTCCTCTGTACCTCAGTTACCTCGTCTGTAAAATGTGGGGATTGAAACTGTGAGCCGCCTCATGTGGGACAGGGACTGTCTCCAACCCGATTAGCTCGATTCCACCGCAGTGCTTAGTACAGTGTCTGGCACGCTGTAAACACTCAACAAATGGCGTAATTATTATTAAATGGTTCAGGGCACAGACGCTTAGTACAGCGCTCTGCACACCATAACCATCAATAAATACCACTGATTCCCCGTTTTCCCTGACAGTACCTCTGAACTCCAGGGTAACGGCGGCATAGATAGAGTCAACATCTGTCTCCCCCTCTAGATTAAAAGCTCGTGGTGGGCAGGGAAAGTGCCTGTTGTGTTGTTCTGCACACAGTAAGTGCTCAAAAAATATGATCGAACGAATGAATGAATTGTTGTACTCTCCCAAACTCACAGTACAGTGCTCTGCTCACAGTAAGCACTCGCTAAATACCATTCATTGACTGATTGTCAGTGGGTACCTTCAGGGCCAGTAAGGCGGGTGGAGATTCCTTAGGGAGACTGTGAACGGAGAGTCTGTGCGGAGACCCCGTGCGGAGACTTCTTGCAGAGATCCTGAGCAGAGACTCCGTGCAGAGACTTGACTTCGTCCAGAGACTCCGAGCAGAGACCCCATCCAAAGACTCCCAGCAGAGATACTGTGCAGAGACCCCATCCAGAGATTCTGTGCAGGGACTCCATGCAGAGATTCTGTCCATTGACTCCATCCAGAGACTCGGAACAGACGCTCCGTGCCGGGAGCCCATCGGGAATCTCTGTGCAGAGATTCCCCCCATCCAGAGACCCCCCAGCCATGCACACATTCCCAGCCAGGGCCCTTCTCTTTCCTAAGGCCCACCATAGCTCAATCCCCAGCTACATAAGTCAGACTGGGCAGTCTTCCCCTTCCTCCACAGGCCCTGCTGAAAACCGCCTTTCCACCGCGGCAGAGATCCGTCGGAAGGGGCTCCGCCGGCCCACGGCCTTTTCCAGAAATGCAAAAATGTTTAGGACCCACCGACAGGCACATCCTTGAAGTCTTTGCAGAGCCATAAAACCATTTTTTGAAAGAAAAAAAATCAGCATCCCAAGCATTTCGATTCAGACTTTCGGGGATCGGAAATCGACGTAATGTTCTGGAGATAAAGGCCGATCTACGATAGGTCGTTAGATATCATGTGATGAACCGCAAAATTCCCATTTTGGGGTCCCCAGATGTCAGGAGTACAAAGGTTTTAGAAGACCCTAACAACAGACAGGATATTAGGACATCAGGAATACAGAATATTCTCAAACATTCACAGAGGAGCTATGGTCTAACATGTTTACAGGGTCCAAAGCCTTTCTTCATCTAGACGGTATCTCTTGGAAGAAACCGTTGCGATTCTTAGAGCCACGGCACATCATCAGAGGATTTTTAGCCATTTCTTCTGGAGAGGAGCCAGGCATTTACTTCGATAGTTACTATAGTGACATGAACTAAATGTGTAGGGATTGTAGACGGTGTGCGGATTGAGAGGAGGAAGAGACTAAAAGCAACCAGAAGTGTCAGTCTCTGTGTGAAAAATAAATGAAATCTGATCGACGCTTGAATACGAAATGATTTCCCGTTGAAATTGTGGCTTTAATAAGGATGATAAGCGTAATAATAATGACGCTCACTGTGGGCAGAGCCCTGTGTTAAGCACTTAGGAGTTGGAGTTGGTAGACACGTTCCCTGCCCACAGCAAGCTTACAGGCTAGACGTCTATCATATAATAATAGCACTTGTTTAGCGCTTAGTATCTGCCAAACATTGTAGATAAAAGATAACCAGATTGGACACATTCCCTCTCCCACATGGGGCTTTCAATCTAAGACTTTATAAGTCTTTAGAGAATGAACCGTTAGAGTTTTATCTGGAGATTGTATATTCTTTGAGGCCAGGGATCTAAGTCTAGTGTACTTTTTCAAACACTCAGCACAATGCTCCGCACACGGCCGGAGCTCGGTGAATAGGACTAACGAAGGAATCTCGGACCCGAGTTCTGGAAGCCTTGCTGCCACGTCATCTGTGTTGTATCTGAATTTGCCAAGCCCATTGGTGGATCCCACCTGCTTCTCCCCACAGCCAGGACAGAAGATGCTATTGCCCAGACAGTTATCCCTGCCCCGGGGGATAATGGGAGCATTGTCGGTGAGGCCTAGACATGCCCACATCTCACTTCTTCTCTCTCTTTCCCTCCCTCCCTCTCCCTTCTTCCTCCTTCTCTGTCTCTCCCTCCATCTCTCTTTGTTTCCCTCCCTCCCTCTCTCTCCCCCTCCATTTCTCTCTCTCCCTTTCCTTCTCTCTCCTCTCTCTCTTCACATCTCTCCCTTCCTCTCTCTCCATGTCTCTCCCTTCCTCTCCCTCCATGTCTCTCCCTTCCTCTCCCTCCACCTCCATGTCTCTCCCTTCCTCTCTCTCCATGTCTCTCCCTTCCCATCTCTCCCTCCATTTCTCTCTCTCCCTCATCTCTCTTTCCATCTCTCCCCCTCTCTCTTCCCCTCTCTATCTCTTCTCTCCCGCCATTCTCCCTGTCCCCAACTCTCTCGAGTCTTTCCCCGGCATTTGGATCTGACCACGATCAGCTCCGGGCTCTCAGTGAGTCCAGTGAATGTGCCAAAAGGAAAATGCTCTTCCTTTGAAGGACAACCTGTGGCTCTTTCATCTGCAATTTTTCATTCATTCTTTCATTCATTCGGTCGTATTTATTGAGCGCTTACTGTGTGCAGAGCACTGTACTAAGCGCTTGGAATGGACAATTCAGTAATAGAGACAATCCCTGCCCAACAGCGGGGTCACATTCTAAAAGGGGGAGAGGGTCAACCATGTGTAGAACATTGTACTAGTCACCTGCAGGATGCGGAGGGCTGTTCTGGGCACCTGCTGGGGGCACAACTCTGTACTGGGTGCTTGCTGGGTACAGAGAGCTGTACTGGGTGCCTGCTGGATGCAAACCGCAGTACTGGGAACCTGCTGGGTGCAAACCACTGTACCGGATGCCTGCTGGGTGCAAAACTCTGAACTGGGAGCCTACTGGGTGCGGAGGGCTGTACTGGATGCCCACCAGGTGCAGAATGCAGAATACCCACTGGGGGCAAAGAGCTGAGGTAAAAAGATGCAATCTCTGACCAGAAGGCGCTTACAATCAAATGGGTCTTAGTGGACCAGGGTCAAAAGGCAGGGTTCCTGGGTGGGTCGGACCTATTGTGGGTTCGAGGGCTGACTGGTGGGATTAGCCCCCGTGGGCAGAAGCGGGCCCGTTCTGATGACCGCTTCAAGCTCTGACTTCTGCTCCTTTGCAGTACTGAAAGGAGAGCACAGAAGGTGTGTGTGGGAGGGAAATGGGAGGGAAAGAGGAGGGATATACGCCTTTCGTATTGAGGGGCAATTGAAAGGCTTGGAGGACTAGGGGAGTCCATTTTACAGCTCGTTAACAGAACTCCTTAATTGGAAGAGAGGTCACCAATGAGGCATGCGAAGCGGTTATTACCTGTCAGGAGAGTATAAAAGAAATAAAGTCGAAATGGAGGCAGAAATTGTTTTCATGGTTTCCAAGAATTTAATCAAGGAGGTAGGATGTGAATCAACATTTACCTAATATCAGAAATGGGGGTGGGGGGGGGAACCGCCGAATAACAAAACCTTAGCCGCTAGCCAATATTTTCAAGGGGTTTTCAGGCTCAATCTTTGTGTGAGGCTGATTTACTGGTGTCCACCCCAGCGCTCAGTACAGTGCCTGGCACACAGTAAGCACGTAACAAATACCATAAGTATTACTGTTAATAACTGTGTCTGGGAAACACCTATTCTGGGCCAAGCACTTCACAGAATGCTGGGGTAGATCCAAGATGGTCAGGTCAGACCCAGTCCATGTTCCACATGGGGCTCAGAATCAGAGGAGGAGGAAGAACAGAATAGAAGACAAGGCTGACCACGCCTGCTGCATGCACGGCAGTAATAGTAATACTAATAACTGTGGTATTCATTAAGCGCTTACTGTGTGCCAGCCACTGTACTAAGCGCTGGGGTTGGGAACAAGCAAATCAGTTTGCGCACAGTCCCTGTCCCCCGTAGGACTCACAGTTTCAACCCCCATTTTACAGATGAGGGAGATGAAGCACGGAGAAGTGAAGTGACTTGCCTAAAGCACAGCAGACACTGGCAAATGCAGGATTAGAACCCACGACCTTCGGACTCCCAGGCCCGGGCTCTACCCATCACTCCGTGGCCGCTTCTTCTGAAACGGGCATCGTCGGTGTGGCCTACTGGAGAGAACCCGGGCTTGGGAGTCGGAGGATTTAGGTGCTAATCCCAGCTCTGCCACTTGTCTGTCGTGAGACCTTGGGTGAGTCACTTCCCTTCTCTGGGCCTCAGTTACCTCATCTGTAAAATGGGGATGCAATCCTACTTAGATCGGAGTCCGACACGGGACAGGGGCTGTGTCCAAACCCACTGCCTTGCCTATGCTCCAGTACTTAGTACAATGCTTGACACACAGTAGGCATTGAAATGCTATTGAAATTCTTATCATTATTATTATCATTATTGATTTGCTTACTACGTGCCAGGCCCGGATCTAAGCACTGGGATAGATAGAAGCTAATCGCGCTAGACTCAGTCCCCGTCTCACATGGGGCTCGCAGTCTTAATCCCCATTTTGCAGATGAGATAACTGAGGCACAGAGAAATTATCTTCCCTCTTCCTTTCGCATAGAAATAGAAGTTACTGGTGTCTGTGACAAGCCACTTGCCACCTTCCCCGAGGGACGGGAAGCGGAAAATTCAGCCAGTTTGTCATTCTTAAAATCATTTGGCATGTCTCATCCATCATCTAGAATGGGGGGGGGTCTGGGTCTAGAGGTTCCTGCGTGCAGTAAGTGCTCAATAAATACGATTGAATGATTGAATGAATGGTCTTGATCCTGCTCCAGCACTGAGCTCTGTGCTTAGCACACAGTAAGAACTTCCTATCATTACTAGTTTTAGAATGATAGCGAGGTTCTCTAAGCTTGTTTTTTTTTTTTCCTTTTTGCTTGTTACGACTCAGCCTGCCTGGTTGCGGGTTTTAGTCTAGCGTGACGGTTGAACAATCGATCGGTCAACGGAGCTTTTTGAGCGCTTACTGCATGCAGAGCGCCGTACTGGTCGCTTGGGAGAGTGCGATACGGCTGAGTTGGTAGACACATTCCCTCCCACAGAGAGATTGCGGTCTAAGAGGAGGAGCTTTACAGTTTAGAGGTAAGCTATCGATGCAGTCATTTCGCCCGGTTCTTGTGATCAGTCGCTGAGGGCTTTCAGAAGTCACCGGGTGTAATCAGGTGATCATAAACAGACCACCTCGTTTTTCATTTCTAATCAATATTGCCAGGACATTTGCGAAGAAAGCCAAAGGTGCTGGGACTTTTCCCAAACCCACCTCCAAGAGAATAGAGAAGTGACACGGCCTAGAGGATAATAATGATAATAATGATTGCCGTATTCAGTGCTTACTACGTGCCAGGCACTGTAGTAAGTGCGGGGATGAATTTATTCATATCGGATTGGACACAGCCCCTGTCCCACATGGGGCTCACGGTTTCAATCTCCATTTTACAGATGAGGTAACGGAGATCCAGAGAAGTGAAGTGACTAGCCCAAGGTCACCCAGCGGACAAGTGACGGAGCCGAGATTAGAACCCATACCGTTCTGACTCCCAGACCCGTGCTCTATCCACTCCGCCCTGCCAGGCCTGGGAGTCAGAGAACCTGGGTTCTAATCCTGGCTCGGCCACCCGTCTGCTGGGTGACTTTGGCCGAGTCACTTCACAAGGCCTCAGTTCCCTCACCTATAAAATGGTGATGAAGACCATGAGCCCCTAGTGGGACCGGGATTGTATCCGACCAGGTTAGCCCGTATCTACTCCAGCACTTGGTCCCGTGCCTGGAACGTAGTAAGCGCTTAACGAACCCTATTTAAAAAGAAGTAAAAATAAGCAAGGGGAAAGACAGACGTCCTCCAGAAGCACCGTGGTCCCCCTCAGGCAATCCCCTAGCCGGGATCAGGCCGGCGGGAGAGAGCGGTGACAGGGATGTGATTTGGTGAGCGGGAATCGCTATCAATCTTCCGCCAGTGCGGTTTTCCGAGGCCACGCGAGCCGACCGCTCATTCATTCATTCATTCAATCATATTTATTGAGCGCTTACCGCGTGTAGACCACTGTAATTAATAAATTAATAAATACAACTGAATGAATGGATCCGTTCCCCCAAAACGAATGCAAACTTTGGGCGTGTACCCTGCCCCAGAATCCAAGCCTCCGCTCCACCCCCAAAACCCCATCTCTCTCCATTCCAACCCGGTCCCCTCCGACAATCGCCGGTAATTTTGCGGCGCCGCGAGGAGGTAGGAAACCGTTCGCGGAGATATGCGTCACTCGCAATTTTCCGACACAGACTAACGTGCGCCGCTCCGGTTTTGAAAATCACCTGTGTTTGTCCCAGAAGAAAGGATGAAAAAACCCTTATGCATCATTGCAAATCCGTCGTCCTCGTTACGGTAATTATCGTGAGCCGGGGAAACGGACGGATTTCTCTAGCTGCCTTACTCCTCACGCTCAGGGATGGGGCTACAGAAATGGGTTTTAGTGGTGCTTTTATCGATTGGTCAAGAAAATAATGTGTTTGGGGCAGGGGGGCTGTTTGTTTACATTTGTAAAAATCACTAGACTTGAAAAAAAATGACAAAAACTCCGATTTAGCAGTACAAAAGGAGGTGCCGCTCAGTCCCTCGAGGAGGAAATTGCTTTTCTTCATGATCCATCGCTTCCTCACTGTCTCTGGCTGCTCCTGCGTGCAGAGGCAGAAGCCATCCCGACTTTGAGGGAAGGCGGAAGCCACCCAAACGCTTAGTACGGTGCCCGACTCCCAGGAAGCGCTCAGTAAGTACCATTGATCCATCACAGACCGTGGGATCTCTGCTCTTCCTCTGGGAGCTTGTACTGTTGCTTAGTACAAGCGCTTCGCACACAAATAAGCTCCCAATAAATACGATTGAGTGAACGTTGCTCAAGTAAATATTTAAAACCAATAAATAAGAAAAAACCTCAACCACATGGTGGTTGAGATTCAGTTTGAGTTTCATGTCAGTATTGGAAGACGCTGAGGTTGGGCTACAGTCTACATGAGGAAGTGAAAAGGGAAATTAAGGATTTGATTAAAGGTGTCAAAGCAGATAACGTGTGCACCTCGAGGCCTTCTGGGGCCTCCTGTTCTAACTCAGCCGGCGATTTCCCGGAGGTGATTCAGGGAGAGAGGGAAGTGTGTGTTTGTAAGCAGCTTCCGTTTTCATCAGTGGGAGGCAGGGTGGCCTCAGGAGACCGGGATTCTCATCCCATCTTGAGAAGCAGCATGGAGTAGATGATAGAGCCCGGGCCTGGGAGGCAGGAGGTCATGGGTTCTAATCCCGGCTTCACCGCTTGTCTGCTCTGTAACCCTGGGCAAGTCGCTTTGCTTCTCTGTGCCTCCATTACCTCATCTGTAAAATGGGGATCGAGAGGATGAGCCTCACATCGGACAGGGTGGTTATTCATTTATTCATTCATTCAATCCTATTTATTGAGCGCTTACTAGGTGCAGAGCGTGACAGAGGTGGAGAAGGCCCCCACCCAAAATGGGGACTCCTGATACCCCTAATGAGTGAGAAGTAGCATGGCCTAGTGGGTAGAGCCCAGGCCTGCTGTGTGACCTTGGGCTGCTCACTTGACTTCTCTGGGCCTCTGTTACCTCGTCTAAATTGGGGATTAAGACTGTAAGCCCCATTTAGGAGAGGGAGGTGTCCGACCTGATGATCCTGTATCTACCCCAGTGCTTAGTACAGTGTCTGGCACGTAGTTAAGGGCTTAGAGAAGCAGCGTGGCTCAGTGGAAGGAGCGTGGGCTTGAGAGTCGGAGGCCACGGGTTCTAATCCCCGCTCCGCCACTAGGCAGCTGTGTGACCTTGGGCAAGTCACTTAACTTCTCTGTGCCTCAGTTGCCTCATCTGTCAAATGGGGATTAAAACTGTGAGCCCCACGTGGGACAACCCGATCACCTTGTATCGCTCAGCGCATAGAACAGTGATTTGCACATAGTAAGTGCTTAACGAATACCACAATTTAAAAAGACCATTAAAAAAATCATTTCACCACGAAGGACAAAGTTCCTCTCCCACCTTCTATGTGCGAGCAGAGTGAAAATGGTAATTATTCCTCAGGGATGAAAGCAGAGGACTGTCAGCTTGTTGCGGGCTAGAGAAGCAGCGTGGCGCAGTGGAAAGAGCACGGGCTTTGGAGTCAGGGCTCATGAGTTCGAATCCCAGCTCTGCCACTTGTCGGCTGTGTGACTGTGGGCGAGTCACTTCACTTCTCGGTGCCTCAGTTCCCTCATCTGTAAAATGGGGATGAAGACTGTGAGCCCCACGTGGGACAACCCGATTCCCCCATGTCTACCCCAGCGCTTAGAACAGTGCTCTGCACATAGTAAGCGCTTAACAAATACCAACATTATTATTATTATTATTATTATTAACACGTCTGCTAATTCTCCGATCCAATCTGAGCACTGAGGGCTGAGCACGGCGCTCTGCTCAGTCACTGGTATTTATTGAGCACATACTCCGTGCAGAGCACTGTACTGGCACTTGGGAGAGTATAATAGAACAGACACATTCCCTGCCCACAGTGAATTTACATTGTAGAGGGGGAGACAGACGTTAATAGAAATGAATAAGTGACAGGGACATAAGCGGTGTGGGGCTGGGAGGGGGGATTAATCAAGGGAGCAAGTCAGGGCGACGCAGAAGAGAGTGGGAGAAGAGAAAAAGAGCGTTTAGGGAAGCCCTCTTGGAGGAGATGAGCCTTCATTAAGGCTTTGAAAGGTGGAGTCACTGTCGGATATGAGGAGGGAAGGTGTTCCACGCCAGAGGCAGGACGAGGGCAAGATTCGGCGGTGAGATAGGCGAGATGGAGGGACAGCGAGAAGTGCGGCTTTATAGGAGCAAAGCGCGCAAGCTGGGCTGTAGTAGGAGAGTAGTGAGGTGAGGTAGGAGGGGGCAAGGTGATTGAGGGCTTCAAAGCCAACGGCGAGGAGCTTCTGTCTGATGCAGAGGGGGATGGGCAACCACGTAAATATCATTGATTGACTGATTGATTTCTCCACTCCTCGGTCACGCCAATTCCCCAAGACAGCAGGGAAATCAGGCCTTCCCAATCTCCTCACCTTCCCCACCGAACCAAGACAAAATGGTGGAGGAAAACCCCTCCGGCCTCTCCCCTGGGCCCGTCCAACCCGAGCGGCCCCCGGAAGCCTCAAATCTTAAACCCTTACACGTGTTCGCGCAGCAAAGACAAGAAGACCACACCATATGCCTAATGAAAGCTTCATTAGGAAGACATTAGCGGATTAATCCTCCTCACCGCGTGGCGGATTTTACTTAGAATGCAATAAGGGGAGTTCATTAGTTTGCAGACTCAATGCTTTCTGCCGTTCCTCCAAGTAACCGGGAGCAATTCCACAGAGACGCGCCATCTCTCGCTAGCACCTGTCAAGGTAAACACACGACTCTCTCCAGGGGACCGGCTTTGGCAAGGTAACTGAGAAAATACGGGGAAAACGAAGTCTTCCGCCTCCCCCACACCACCCTCCTCCCCCACCCAAAAGGCAAAAAAAACATGAGATGAATGATTCTTTCAAATGTCTCAGAGGTCGGACGTGTCGCGCGAAGGTGGCAAGAAGGGGAGTCTAGCCTTTCAGAAAAAAAGAAATATTTTGGAGCACATTTGAGACGTTTTTTGAGCAGCGGGAAGAATGCAGAATAATTACGCACTTTGAAGCTCCGGAAGGTTGTTTTGAGACCTGTAATCAAGGGCCCGTCCGCCCCAGGACAAGTATATTAGATTACAATATTGTTATAGTGATGGGATTTGCACTGCTCTAGTTAAGATGGTGTCAGCATTTCCATTATAATCCCCTATTTTCCTGGATTTATAAGATGGCTATAAACATTTGCTCTGCCTTTCTGCCCGGCACCAAATATCTTAGCTTCGTAGTAAATTTTCTTTGCAAAGTATTAAAAAGAAGCCTATCTCTGTGGCAATGTTTAAGTTATGAACCAGAGAACAATGATAATGGCTCTGGCTATTTTTATAATCATTCCATTTTGGTTCAAAATGGAAGCTCGAGTCCCCCAGGCTTTTCCCTACATACAGAAAGCTCCTAACCAGAGGTCATGGGCAGGACTGTTTTGGACGTGACTAGTGGTTTTTTATTTTTATTTATTTTTTTAATGCTCATGATCGCGTTCATAAGCGATCATAAGCGTTCATAAACACTCAGTATGGTGTTTAAGCACTTAGTACAGCGCTTTGCCCACAGTAAGCGCTTATAAAGATGACTGAATGAATGGTATATTATATATACATATTTATAATTATAATTCTCTTTATTTTTATTAATGATGTGTATGGATCTATAATTCTTTTTATTTATAATAATGCCTGCTTACTGGTTTTGATGTCTGTCTCCCCCCTTCTAGACTGCGAGCCCATTATGGGCAGGGACTGTCTCTATCTGTTGCTGAATTGCACTTCCCAAGCGCTTAGTACAGTGCTCTGCACACAGTAAGCGCTCAGTAAATACAACTGAATGAACGATGGATCAGTTAACGGTATTCAGAGCTTACTGCGCTTAATTCCCACCCTCTCCTTCACGACAGCCAATTCCTAGCTTCAGCAAATGGGTTTTTATCTATTTCCTGCCTATTTATATATTTCTGTATTTAACCGATTACATTTGGTAAATTAATTTGTTTCTCTACTAATGTTCTTTTTTCTGTCAGAGCGTCAACACCTTGCTCTGCTTGCGTCTGTCTTAGATTGTAAACTCCTTAAGGGGCTGGGGATGAATTTACCTCTATTTTATGTTCTCAAGTACCCCGTACATCAGTTAATCAACCAGTTAATCAGTGGCATTTATTGAGCGCTTACTGTGCTCAGAGCACTGTACTGAGCATTTGGGAGAGTACAATTCAACAGAGTCGGCAGTCACGTTCCCCGCCCACGACGAGGTTACAGTCTAGGTTTCTCCACCTCTGGTCGGAGCCCGGAACATCTGGATCCAGTGGTCACTCAGTACAGCGCTACCCACAGTGAGGCCTCCGCCCAGTGCTCTGCACACAGAAGGTGTCGGTGTAATGCTCACTCCAGCGTTCTGCACATAAAAAGTGCCCAACACAATGCTCACTCTAGTGCTCTGCCCAGAGAAGGAACCCAGTAGAGAACTCAGCAATAATAATAATAATAATAATGTTGGTATTTGTTAAGCGCTTACTATGTGCAGAGCACTGTTCTAAGCGCTGAGGGAGATACAGGGTGATCAGGTTGTCCCACGTGAGGCTCACAGTCTTCATCCCCATTTTACAGATGAGGCAACTGAGGCACAGAGAAGTTTAGTGACTCGCCCACAGTCACACAGCTGACAAGTGGCGGAGCTGGGATACGAACCCATGACCTCTGGCTCCCAAGCCCATGCTCTTTCCACTGAGCCACGCTGCTTCCAAAGGCGCCCAGTACAGTGCTCTGCACCAAAGTAGGCACTCAGGAAACGCCCCCGATGATGAGAAAAACCAGGATGGCAATAGGAGTTGGCCCACAGTTTTGCCCCAAGTTTTGAGCGGTGGTGGTGAGCGGCTGAGGGGATAGTCATTCATTCATTCAGGAGTATTTACTGAGCGCTGACTACGTGCAGAGCACTGGACTGAGCGCTCGGAAGGTACAGTTCGGCAACAGATAGAAACAGTCCCTGCCCAGTGCTCACAGCCTAAACGGGGGAGGCAGACAGCAAAACAAAACAGAACAAAACAAGACAACATCATCAAGGTAAAGAGAATCATGGAGCTATGCATCTCATTAACAAAATAAATAGGGTAATAAAGAATAGATATAAATATGCACAGTGCTGAGGGGGGGAAGGGAGGAGAGAAAAGGGCAGGAGATGGGAGGGAAGGGGAGGAGGAGCAGAGGGACAAGGGGGCTCAGTCTGGGAGGGCCTCTTGGAGGAGGTGAGCTCTTCAGAGGGCTTTGAAGAGGGGAAGGGAGTTAGTTTGGCAAGCTGATCCTTAAGGATGAGGGAACTGAGGCCCAGAGAAGTGAAGCGACTTGGCCGGGGTCACCTCGCGGACAAGTGGCCGAGCGGGAATTAGAAACCAGGTCCTCCCGACTCCCCGGCTCGTGCTCTCTCCGCTGGGCCACCCTGCTTCATTGGATCAGAGCCGTTTCCCTCAAAGGCCCAGACAGTCTGTGGGGGAAGGGAAGGAGAGACGGAGGGACAGCTCATTCGCAAAGAGTCGGAGGAGGAGGAAGAAGGAGTTCTGCGGCTGTCGGCGGCAGAAATCCGGAAGGATGAACTGATAAATATGCGTAAGTTGTCGTGAGTGCTAAAGGTGGCTGTGGTGTGCTGAGGTCGTTCAGTGGCTCCTTCCTCAGGCGAGATTCCAGCTTCCCTCTCCGCACTTCCAAGGGAGAAGAGAGAAGCAGCGTGTCCTAGTGGAAAGATCCCGGGCGAGGGAGTCAGAGGTTCAGCGTTCCACTCCTGGCTCCGCCACTTGTCTGCCGCGTGACCTCGGGCGCGCCGCTTCTCTTTTCTGGGCCTCGGTTTCCTCTTTTGTGAAATGGGGATTCAGTATCTGTTCTACTTAGAGGGCGAGGCCCAGATGGGACAGGGACTACGTCCCACCTAATCATCTTGGGAAGCAGCGTGGCTCGGTGGAAAAGAGCCTGGGCTTCGGAGTCAGAGGTCATGAGTTCGACTCCCGGCTCTGCCACTTGTCAGCTGTGGGACTGTGGGCGAGTCACTTCCCTTCTCTGGGCCTCAGTGACCTCATCTGGAAAATGGGGATCAACTGTGAGCCTCACGTGGGACGGCCTGATGACCCTGTATCTACCCCAGCGCTTAGAACAGAGCTCTGCACATAGTAAGCGCTTAACAAATGCCAATATTATTATTATCTTGTATATGTGCTCGTCATTATTACTGGTATTATTGCTATTATCCGGGCGGCGACACGTAGGATAGATTGGAGTCGGTTAAGGCTGGAAGCTGAGAGGCCAGGTGAGGAGGACGATGCAATTTTCTATCCTCCCTAGACTGGAAGCTCACTGTGGGCAGGGATGGTGTCTTTCAAGTCTGTTATACCAATCAACCGATCGTATTTATTGAGCACACGGTAATGTTGATACTGTTACACTGTACTCTCCCAAGCGCTCGGTCCAGCGCTCAGAGAAACAGCGTGGCTTAGTGGAAAGAGCACGGGCTTGGGAGTCAGAGGACGTGGGTTCTAATCCCGGCTCCGCCGCTTGTCTGCTGCGTGACCTTGGCCAAGCCACTTCACTTATCTGCGCCTCAGTGACCTCATCTGTAAAATGAGAATTAAGACTGTGAGGCCCGAGTAGGACAACCCGATTACCTTGTATCTACCTCAGCGCCTCAGTGCTTCGAACAGTGCTTGGCACATAGTAGGTGCTTAGAGAAGCAGCGTGGGTCAGTGGAAAGAGCCCGGGCTTGGGAGTCAGAAGTCATGAGTTTGAATCCCGGCTCTGCGACTTGTCAGCTGTGTGACTGTGGGCAAGTCACTTTGCTTCTCTGTGCCTCAGTTCCCTCCTCTGCAAAATGGGGATGAAGACTGTGAGCCCCAGGGGGGACAACCTGATGAGCCTGTATCTACCCCAGCGCTTACAACAGTGCTCTGCACATAGTAAGCGCTTAACAAATACCAACCTTATTATTAACGAATACCGTCTTCGTCATCATCATCCAGTGCTTTGCACACAATAAGCGCACGACAAGTACGGTTGATTGATAAATTCTAGCCACGGCAAGACCGGAGCGGTGTGGCTTAATGGATGGAGCCCAGGGAGTCAGAAGGTCATGGGTTCTAATCCCCGCTCCTCCACCTATCTGCTGTGTGACCTCGGGCAAGTCACTTCACTTCTCTGGCCCTCAGTTACCTGATCTGTCAAAGGGGGATTACGAGTGTGAGCCTTATGTGGGTCAGGGACAGTGTCTAACCTGACTAACTTGTATCTACCCCAGTGCTCGGCACGTAGTAAGCGGTTAACGAGTACCATGATTATTATTATTACCAGGGCGAGAGAGGTTTGAGCTGGCAAAACCGGCAGGTTCCGGCTGCGGGCCGGACGGGAGAGGTGAACAACGGCGAAAGGGTGCGGATGATGCCAAACTTGCCGGTGGGACAGGGAGGGTGGCTTTGGTGTCGACTGCGCCGGGGAGGAGCACGGTGGTTGGGTGTCCGTTCCCGGGGCTACTCTAAGAAGCGGCCGCGCTCCGGCCGACGACCGACCCCGGGCCGGGAGAGGAACGCGTGGTTCCGAAACCCATCCTCGGTGTCATCATTCTACAGGAAACATCACGGCGCAGGCTGGGGGTTGGAATACCGCTTCCCTCTGCTGCTTTTAATGTCTGCTTTTCTATTTAAAAAAGCTTAACTTGGAGCTTTAAGGATTCCCAATTAAGCTGAAGAAAAGCACGGAGGGGTTGAAAGCGTCTAGCTGACAGCCATCCTGTTTCTGGAGACAGGCAGGTTGATTTCTGGAATGCAAAGAAGGAATAATTAAAAGTGTCTCGTCCTTCTTTCCAATCTCTTCCTTGTGGTTCTCGCCGCAACCCTGCCCCCTCCGACGCGCGCACACAAACACACACACACACACACACACACACTTTCTCTCTCTCTCTGTTTCCTTGTTCAATCTGTTTGTTCTCTTGTTTGCCCTCCCCTCCTTCTCCAGCCTGTCCCTTTCTCTGTTCCAAGCCTCTCTGGGCTACGTTCAGCATCTCTTGAACTCTGCCCTTCCTTCCTCCCTCTGCCTCCCATTAACCCATCCCCCTCCCTTGGATAGTTTCTTGGCAAGGACGCCCATTTCCATGCTTCTCCCCTGGCAAGCTTCAGGCTCCAAGGTGTCCTCGAAATCTCCCCTTCAGAGGGGCAAACTGGGATTCCCTTCTCCCCCTCACCCTGGGCATGTGTGTCCCTCTCTTTCTCCCCATTTCTCTCTCCCCTTCTTGGTTCCTCCCTCTCCTACCTGTGAGCACATCCTCCCCGTTGTTGCACTGAAGATGTTTTCCCTCTAAGGATCCTGTCCCCTTCTCTCCAGAAGAGGGAACGCGAGCCCAGGCTTGAAAACCAGCAACGCAACGACTCTGTGGAAGTCTTTGCTTCTGTATTGTCTTTTTTAGCTGCATCGGCGAGCCTTCCCCCGTGTGTCGCTAAGAAAAAGGCAAGCGGCAGGCGAGGGAGGAGACGGTGGCGGGGCAAGGGGGATGTCCAAGTGGGTGACGCCGGGGTTGGACTCTGGGCAGGTCTGAAAGCCTCGGGCTAGCGGGTGAAATCCTACCAGGATGGATTTTCCCCATCGGTCGGATGTGAGATCCGGGCAGACTCTTGGATGTTTGGATGAGCAGATGGGAGTCTGACTCTAGTGAGCAAATGCTTACCTAATTTCAGCTGGGCCATGTAAGCAGTGTACATATCTTTAACTCATCTATTTCAAATTATTCACATTAACGTCTGTCTCCCCCTCTAGACTGTGAGGGCCTCAATGGGCAGGGAATGTGTCTCGTGATTCTGTTCTTATTCTGTTTTTATTGTACTCCCCCAAGCGCTTAGTACAATCAGAGGTCACGGGTTCTAATCCCGGCTCCCCCGCTAGTCAGCTGTGTGACCTTGGGCAAGTCACTTAACTTCTCTGTGCCTCAGTTACCTCATCTGTCAAGTGGGGATTAAAAAACTGTGAGCCCCGCGTGGGACAACCTGATCACCTTGTACCCCCCAGCGCTTAGAACAGTGCTTTGCACATAGTAAGCGCTTAACAAATACCACAATTTATTTTATTTATTTATTTTACAATGCTCTTCACATAGTAAGCGCTCAATAAATCCCACCGATTGACTGAAATTCTTGGGTAATTTCTTTATCATGATATTCGTTAAGCACCGACTACATGCGAGACACTGTACTAAGCGCCGGGGCCGATACAGACTAATCAGGCTGGACATAGTCCTTGTCCCACGTGGGGCTCACAGTCCTAATCCCCATTTTACAGATGAGGAAACTGAGGCACAGAGAAGTGAAGCGACTTGCGGAAGGGAAGCAAACAACCGGTGGAGCCGGGATTGGACCCGGGATTAGATCTGACTCAACTCCACATTCGGTTGAGGAGGTCTGGCCACTTGCTCTAGCTAAGAGATTCATTCCCAGCGCTTACACCAGTGCTTGCCACGTAGTAAGCGCTTAACAAATACTATTATTATTATTCATTCAATAGGATCTACTTAGTATTAGAACCTATTCAGCACCGATTGATATATGGATAATTCGTTCCAGCGGCAGGCAATTTTCTGCCCTCCCCTCCACCCCCGACTGCTTGTGGGGTGACTGGGTGGGAAGGGGCGGGTTAGAGCTTGGGGTTCTCACAGCCCCCAGAGAAGCAGCGTGGCTCAGTGGAAAGAGCCCGGACTTGGGAGTCAGAGGTCATGGGTTCGAATCCCCGCTCTGCCACTTGTCAGCTGTGGGACTGTGGACAAGTCACTTCACTTCTCTGTGTCTCAGTTACCTCATCTGTAAAATGGGGATGAAAACTGTGAGCCTCACGTGGGACAACCTGATGACCCTGTATCTCCTCCAGTGCTTAGAACGGTGCTCTGCACCTAGTAAGCGCTTAACAAATACCAACATTATTACCTGGGCACTGAGTATGTGGTAACCCCCCCACACACACACCCCAGCCACCCGGGAATCAAACTGCAGACCTGCCCTGTGCCGGTGGCGGTGTAATAACTGTGACTCAAGTGTCTAGATGATTGTCTAGCACTTGGATTTGAACCCTTTATTCACCCCTCTCTCATCCCCACAGCACTTTTATATGTGTATATATAGAGATAGATATATCTAGATATCTAAATAGAGATAGATATAGCGGTATCTATATAGAGATACATCTAGATAGAGAGAGATAGATATAGATATACAGCATTTGTTAAGCACTTACTGTGTGCCAGGCACTGTACAAAGAACTGGGGCAGATACAAGTTACACAGTCCATGTCCCACTTGGGGCTCACAGTCTGAATTCCCATTTTAGGTACTTACGTACATATCCATAATTTACTTATATTAATGTCTGTACCTCCCCGTAGACTGCAAGCTAGCTGAGAGCAGGGGACGTGCCTACCAACTGCTATATCGTACTCTTGCAAGTACTTAGTATAATAATGTTGGTATTTGTTAAGCGCTTACTATGTGCAGAGCACCGTTCTAAGCGCTGGGGGAGATACAGGCTAATCAGGTTGTCCCACATGAGGCTCACAGTTAATCCCCATTTTACAGATGAGGGAACTCAGGCCCAGAGAAGTGAAGTGACTTGCCCACAGTCACACAGCTGACAAGTGGCAGAGCGGGAATCGAACCCATGACCTCGGACTCCGAAGCCCAGGCTCTTTCCACTGAGCCACGCTGCGTCCCCTGTGGTGCTGGGCACACAGTCAGCGCTCAATAAATGACTGATTGATTGATTGACCCTCCTTTAAAGGACGATTGCGGGCTTTCCACCAGATTTCTGCATGAGAGGGTTGTGGTCTGAAACTAGGATCTGGGTGCAGGTGATTTAGGAGACTTATCTCTGAAGCTCTTCTAGGCTGTATATTCTTTGTGAGCAGGGATCCAGCCTACCGACTCTGTTGTATTGGACTCTCCCAAGCACTGACTGATTGATTCCTGCTTCAAGAAGAGGATATACAAGAATAAATTCACCCACCAGATACTTTTATTTCCATCATTGGGGTGGCCCTGGCTAAACCCAGCATATAATGTGCAGGGTGTGTAAAATCACCGTCTTTTTCTCTTTCCCCTCTCCCCCAAAGGCTGTCGGTTTTCTGCCTCTGTTTTGGGTATCGAATCAGTCAGTCGGTCATATTGATCGAGTGCTTACCGTGGGCGGGGCACCGTATTGCCTGCTAATAGGTCTTGGATGCTCAGAGCACCTTTTCTGTGTGCTCCTTGTCAGTGACCACCCTCCTCAACTTTCCCTGGGAATCCCTCCTTCGTCTTTCTGCTCAAGCTGAGCCACCCCTCCGACCCCCAAATTCTAACCCTGGGCCAGACGTGCTCCGTTGAGGTACTTTCCTCCCTGCGGCCTGCTAGGGAGTCTGTGTCACCGACGGAGAGGTATTCACGGTCCACAAGGTGCTTCCTGGCCTAGAGTTGCCCTTTCCCTACCCCAAAGACACTGGATGGAAATGAAGCAGCCGGCAGGCCTCGCCAATATTTACACTTGGTGGGTAAAGAGCCCGTCTCCCATGGCCAAAGAAGGGCTGGGCTCAAGCCATCCGAGAGAAGGCTAAAGGTCTTTCCAGCAGGCTGAGGGTCTGCAACGGCCACCTCCTTTTGACCGCAGCCCCGGACTTCCAGGTGAAGACGCTGGTATTCACCACTGAGCTTTTAAACTCCTGTTCTTGTTTAGGAATGGGAGATGTAAGGGCTCAGCGTCCCTTTGATGGCATTTTAACAAAGAGACGGTGGAGCTGTCTGAATTTCCTATTACAAAAAGGCATTCCAGATTAGTTTCTGGGGGGGATGCTCACGATTCTTCAAACATTCCTCATTATTCGATAAATCTTTCTATTCAATCAGCCGTTTAGGTTCCCTCTCTTTCTTTTCCTTCTCTCTTCCTCGCCCTTTGTATCCCGATCTCTTTTCTCTTTCCCTCTCTCCCTGCTTCTCTCTCTTCTTCTCCTCCCTTTCTCCCTCCTTTTTTCTTCTCTCTCTCACTCCTCCCTTCCCCCTTCTTTCCCTCCCTTCTATTTATCCCTCTTCCTTCCTCTTCATTCTCTCTCTCCCTCTCCGCTCCTCTTTTTTCCTCTCCCCCTCCCCCTTCCTTTTCTCCCTTTCCCCTTTGCTCTCTCCCTCCCCCTCCCGTCCTTCTCTTTCTCCTTCTTTCTCTCTCCTCTTCATTCGTCTTTCTTCTTTCTCCTTCTCTCCCTCTCTCTTCCTCTCCTTTCCCCCATTTTCCCTTTCTCTCTCCTTCTCCCTCTTTCTGTCCCCCCTCCCTTCCCCTTCCTTCTCCCTCTTTCTCTCTCCTTCTCCCTCTCTCTCTTCTCCTCCCTTCTCTTCCCCCTTCTCTCTTTGTCTCCCCCTCCTTTCCCCTTTCTTCCTCCCTCTCTCTCTTTCCCCTTCTCCCTCATTTTCTCCCCGTCCTGTCCCCTTCCTTCTTTCTCCCTCTCCTTCCCTTTCTCCCCCCCCCTTCCCCTCCCTTCTCTTTCTCCCTCTTTCTTTGCCCTTCTCCCTCTTTCTCTCTCACCCCCCTTCCCCTTCCTTATCTTTCTCCCTCCTCTTTCCCTTTCTCCCCTTCTCTCTCTCTTCCCTCCCTTCTCTTTCTCCCTCTTTCCCCTTCTCCCTCTTTCTCTCTCCCCCTCCCTTCCCCTTCCTTATCTTTCTCCCTCCTCTTTCTCTCCCCTTCCTCCTCCCTCGTCCGTGGAGACGTTCGTTAGGAGTAACGTGTGTAACGAAGGAGCATCCTTCGTTAGGAGTAACGTGTGTAGTGACCGGATCATTCATTCGGTAGTATGTATTGAGCGCTTACTAGGTGCAGAGCACTGGACTAAGCGCTTGGAATGGACAGTTCGGCAACAGAGAGAGACAATCCCTGCCCAATGACGGGCTCACAGTGTCCTGCCGGAATGGCTGGCGACAGGGAATATTGAGCAGCTTCGGATCCCAACACCTGGTGGAGCAAGTTTAGTCCGAAACAAAGGAGTCGGGTCGTTCAGATCGCTCTCCCTCATTCATTCATAGGAAGCAGCGTGGCTAGTGGAAAGAGCTTGGGAGTCAGAGGATCTGGGTTCTAATCCCGCCTCCGCCCCTTGTCTGCCGTGTGACCTTGGACAAGCCACCGAACTTCTCTGGGCCTCCGCGACCCCATCTGGAAAATGGGGACTAAGATTGTGAGCCCCACGTGGGACAACCCGATGACCTTGTATCTGTCCCAGCGCTTAGGACAATGCTTGGCACCCAGTAGGCGCTCACCGATTTGGGCAGAACCCCTCTTGCCCAAACGGATAATAGGGAAGAAGCAGCGTGGCTCAGTGGAAGGAGCACGGGCTTGGGAGTGTGAGGACGTGGCTTCTAATCCCCACTCCCCACCCCCTTGTCTGCTGTGTGATCTTGGGCAAGTCACTGAAGCAGCGTGGCTCAGTGGAAAGAGCCCGGGTTTAGGAGTCAGAGGTCAGGGTTCTAATCCCGACTTGGCCACCTGTCAGCTGTGTGACTTTGGGCAAATCACTTCACTTCTCTGGGCCTCAGTGACCTCATCTGTAAAATGGGGATGAAGACTGTGAGCCCCACGTGGGACGACCTGATTCCCCTGTGTCTACCCCAGCGCTTAGAACAGTGGTCTGCACATAGTAAGCACTTAACCAATACCAACATTATTATTATTATTAAAATGGGGATGAAGACCGTGAGCCCCACGTGGGACAACGTGATTACCTTGTATCTATCCCAGCGTTTAGAACAGTGTAGGCGTGTAACAGATGCCATCGTTAGTATCATCCAGCGCTTAGAACAGTGCCCGGCACATAGTAAGCGCATAACAAATACCATCATTATTATTATTATAATTATTTAATGAGCGCTTACCGTGTGCAGAGGATTGTACTAAGAGCCCGGGCTTGGGAGTCAGAGGTCATGGGTGGAGATCCCGACTCAGCCACTTGTCAGCTGTGTGACTTTGGGCAAGTCACTTCACTTCTCTGGGCCTCAGTTCCCCCCTCTATAAAACGGGGAGGAAGACTGTGAGCCCCACGTGGGACCACCTGATCACCTGACATCCTCCCCAGCGCATAGAACAGTGCTCGGCACATAGTAAGCGCTTGACAGATGCCATCGTCATTATTATTAAGTGCTTGGAAAGTACAATACGGGGAGGGACAATGCCCGCAGCGACTTCTCTGTGCCTCGGTTACCTCAGCTGTAAAATGGGGATTAAACTGTGAGCCTCACGTGGGACAACCTGATGACCCTGTATCTACCCCAGCGCTTAGAACAGTGCTCGGCACATAGTAAGTGCTTAACCATTAGGTCATGGGTTCAAATTCCGGCTCTCTCACTTGTCAGCTGGGTGACTGTGGGCAAGTCACTTCACTTCTCTGGGCCTCAGTGACCTCATCTGTAAAATGGGGATTAACTATGAGCCTCACGTGGGGCAACCTGATTACCCTGTATCTACCCCAGCGCTCAGAACAGTGCACATAGTAAGCGCTTAACAAATGCCAACATATATATATATAGAGAGAGAGAGAGAGAGAAATGAACAGTGCTCTGCACATAGTAAGGGCTTAACAAATGCCAACATATATAGAGAAGCAGCATGGCTCAGTGAAAAGAGCCTGGTCTTGAGAGTCAGAGGTCATGGGTTCGAATCCCCGCTCTGCCACTTGTCAGCTGTGTGACTGTGGGCGAGTCACTTCACTTCTCTGGGCCTCAGTGACCTCATCGGGAAAATGGGGACCAACTGTGAGCCCCACGTGGGACAACCTGATTACCCTGTGTGTGTATATATATATATATATATATACACGGAAATGAACAGTGCTCTGCACATAGTAAGCGCTTAACAATACTAGACCGTAATTGTCTCTGCAATTACAATTGAAGGGATTGTCTCTGTTGCCGAATGGTCCATTCCAAGCGCTTAGTCCAGTTCTCTGCACATAGTAACGTGGCTCAGTTGAAAGAGCCCGGACTTGGGAGTCAGAGGTCATGGGTTCGAATCCCCGCTCTGTCACTTGTCAGCTGTGTGACTGTGGGCGAGTCACTTCACTTCTCTGGGCCTCAGTGACCTCATCGGGAAAATGGGGACCAACTGTGAGCCCCACGTGGGACAACCTGATTACCCTGTGTGTGTGTATATATATATACGGAAATGAACAGTGCTCTGCACATAGTAAGCACTTAACAATACTAGACCGTAATTGTCTCTGCAATTACTATTATAGGGATTGTCTCTGTTGCCGAATGGTCCATTCCAAGCGCTTAGTCCAGTTCTCTGCACAGAGCAGCGCGGCTCAGTGGAAAGAGCCCGGGCTTGGGAGTCAGAGGTCATGGGTTCGAATGCCGACTCTGCCCCTCGTCAGCTGTGTGACTGTGGGGTCAAGCCACTTCGCTGCTCTGGGCCTCAGTTCCCTCCTCTGTAAAATGGGGCAGAAGCCCGTGAGCCCCACGTGGGACCACCGCATTCCCCTGTATCTCCCCCAGCGCTTAGAACAGGGCTCCGCACAGAGTGAGCGCTTAACAAATACCAACGTTATTATTATTATTATTATTCTTATTATAGTAAGCGCTCAAGAAATACTATCGAATGAATGAATGAAATGCCAATAGAGCGGAATGATGATTCTCGCCCGCGGGGGAGGGGGGGGATATGGGGCGGGGCCCTGCAGCCGCGCTGTCACTCACGGCTCGGCTCCGCCCCCGGGCTCCTGTCATTGGCCGCCGGCCGGCCGCGCATTTGCATACCGCTTGGCCATTGGCCGCCGCCGCGGGGGGCGGGGCCCCGATGAGGGCGGCCGGTCCCCTCCCCGGGCCACGCCCACTCGGGGGGAAGCCACGCCCCCTGGCGGCCGGTGCCGCCCCCCGGGCAGCGTGCGGTCGGGCGCGGGAGAGGCCGGCGGGGCCTAGCCCAGGACCGGCCGGGGGATGCGGGGCGGCCCACCGCTGCTCTCCTCCTCCTCCTCCTCCTCCTCCTCCTCCTCCTCTTCTTTTTCTTTTTCTTTTTCTTTTTCTCGCTGCCGGTCCTGAGGGTCCCCCCGCTCCGCCCCGCGCCATGCCCGGCGGCCGTTGCCCGGGCCCCCCTCCGGCCCCCGCCCGGCCCGGCCCCGTCCCCGGGGAGGCGTGAGAAGCGCCTCGTCCCGTCCCGGTGCGGTCCCCTCCCGGACTATGCCCCGGCCCGGGGACCCCGGCCCGGCCTCCCGGAGGGCGAGGATGGGCCGGTGAGGACGAGGCGGGGTCCTCCGTGCAGCCCCGGGCCCCGAGGACCCCCGCACCATGGGGCGGCCGCCCGCCCGGGACCGGTCCTTCCCGCCCCGCTCCCGCTCCGGGCCCCGCCTGGCCTGGCTGTGGACGGTGGCCCTCGCCCTCGGCGGCCTGGCCCGGGGGGTCTGGGGGACCGCCGGCCCCGGGGGGCATCACCTCCATCACCTCCACGGCGCCAAGCAGCCCTCCGGGCCCATCGCCATCTACAGATCGCCCGCCTCCCTGAGGGCCGGACACGGTGGGTCGCGACGCTCGGGGGGTCCCCTTTGGGGGGGAGGGGTCGGGTGGCCGACGAGGACGAGGGGCGGGGGGTGGGGGGGACGCCAAGTCCGGCCCGTCCGGGAGGGCTGAGGATCGTGGGCCCGGTTAAGCGCCCAGTACGCTCCAGGCCCTGGCCCGACCGCTGGGGTGAGTCCCAGCCAGCGGGGTGGGACGCGGCCCCCTCCCCCCCCCCCATGTCCCACTCCATTCATTCAATAGTATTTATTGAGCGCTCACCAGGTGCAGAGCACTGGACTGAGCGCTTGGAATGGACAGATCGGTGACAGAGACGGTCCCTGCCCTCTGACGGACGAGAGCGATAGCGGTAACTTGAGGCTCGATTTCCCCCCTTGGGGCTCAAGGTCTCAGTCCCCCTTTTCCAGAGGAGGGAACCGAGGCCCGGAGAAGTGAAGGGACTCGCCTAAGGTCACCCAGCGCGTCAGGGGCGGAGGCCGGATTAGCACCCGTGGCCTTCCGAGGCCCGGGCCCAAGCTCTGGCCGTGGAGCCGTGCTAGTGTCAGTTGGGTTCAGCCCACCGCCGCCCTCCCCTTCTCTCCTCCAGCTGCGGACTGACCGCCGGCCCCCGGTCCGAAGGCCGGGGTCCCCCCCGTCCCCGCCGGGCCCCGGCTGGAGGTGACCTGGGTCGGAGCCTGGACGTGACCCCGGGAGAGGGGGTTCTACGATGTGGGCCTTCCCCGTCGCGGGGAACCCCCGGGGACCGGAGCTGGGTCCCCCCCTTAAAAGGGTCCTTGGGCGGGACCCCCGCCTTGGACTCTGGGGACCCTCGGCCCCGACCGGTCCGCCCCCGGGGTGCCCCGCACCCCCAAGATCCGATGACCCCCTTCGGCGTGGTGCCCGGGGAATCCGCAGGGGAGCGGGAAAGGACGAGGCCGGGCTCCCTGGCTCCTTTGCACGTGGCCTGCTCTCTCCCACCTCCCTCCTGCCTCCTCCTTTGCTGCCATGCCTCTGCGGCTGCACACCCGGGCTCCCGACCTGTACCAGTCTGGGGCTCATTTATCGACGAGGGAGCCTCCCCCCCTCCTTCCCCCACCCCCTCCACCCATCTGCCCCCTCCTCCCTACCGGGACCGAGGGCGGGATCCCCCTCGGCCCCCAGCGTTCCTCGGAGGGCACCCCCGGCCGGAGGAGACTCGGGAGCGGGGAAGGCTCCCTTCACCTTTACGTGGTGCCCTGCTACGCGGTGCCGTGAGAAGTGAGGTTCCTCCCTCTTCCCCCTCCTCCTCCTAGTTTTGCATCCTCGCTGGGGGGTGGGGGGAAGGGAGGGAAAGACAGGATGGGACGGTGTATGTGTGTGTGTGTTGGTGGGTTGGGGTACAGTCAGCCGGATGGATATCAGGGTAGTGTATGTGAGAGAGAGGGAGAGAGAGGAGGGGGATGGATGGATGGATGGTGGGGGGCAGTTAGGTGACCCCTTCTACATGGCTCTTCCCAGCTTCCCCGAAGCCCTGAATGTCCCAACGGACAAAGCCGAGACCACTCGGACCACCAGCCGGGCTCTCTACGTCCCCCTCCCCCCCAGTCTCTTTCACCCCCTTCCTCCTCCCCCGCCCCCCCCAACTTCTCCTCCTTTTTCCCCCTCCCCGCCCGGCCCACAGTGAGGAAAAAAGATTTTTTAACCCCTACTGGAGAAGGATGCAGAAGCACAGAGAAGGGGAGGGGCTCGGGGTGCGAGGGAGGGAGGGGGAAGGACCGGCAAGATTCCTCATAATAAATGCGTCGGTTGGATCCGTCCGGTCAGTGAACTGACTAAATTCGGCTAATTAAACAAAGGGGCGGCAATGAAATGAGGCGGGAGGTAAGGCGTGCATAATGGGAACGGAACATACGGAGTCTCGTGGCCGTCTGCGGCGCCCAAACTGGAAAGCTGGGCAGGGGAGAGGGAAGAGTCCATCAGAACGGAAATAGCTTCTTTCACACGGCTATCGGCGGTCCATTCCTTGGGGGGACCGCGAATGATCCCACCTCACGTTTCGCCCCGGTTTTTGGCTAGGGACGAAGGCGGGCGTACGTGAGTGGCCGAGCGCACGGTGAACCGCGCCGGGTCCGAGACCCGGTTCGGTCTCCGAGGGCAGCTCTTATGCAGTGTAGGGACGGACGCCAGATCTCCCTCTGCGTTTTGGAAACCGGTGGGTCATCTCGGGCCGCTCGAGCATCTCCTCTTCAGAGTCCCGACGGGCTGGCTCCGTGGACACCGTCACGGGGGGTCGTTGGCTTTCGGGGTTTACGGAGGTGGTACCCGGGTCTCCGGGCAATCCCGGGGCACTTCGCCCGGAGCTGACCCGGGAGCGGAGGTGGCGATGAGGAGCCACCGGATTACGTTCCCCGCTCAAAAGTCAGCGTGCCATTGGTGAAACTCACCCCGTCGGAGGGAAGCAGAAACGCCTGAGCTTCCATTTCCTTTTGGCGTGAACACGGGAACGATGTGAGCGTGTGCAGAAATTCCTTTCTCCGGGGCCGCTTAAATGCCGGGAAGACCCCGTTTGCCTTGTGCGGCTATGAAGGGAGAGAGCGTGTGGAGAATCGAGGCCGCAACCTAGAGCCGTGGGCAGCGTCGGTGAATCTTGGGTGTTCCCGGCTCTCGGCGTGTGCCCGGAGACCCACCGCATCTTGAACCTAAGACCCCCAAACTCCCTCTGGGGAGCCGTGAGCTCCGGACGAGGAGTTGAGGGTTTCTGGAGGAATCGGGGGGCGGGGGGGAAGACGAGGTCACGTTAGAGCCTCGTCTCCCCCGGGGGCGAGATGCGGGGGGTTAGGCCGCCGCCGTGCTTTGCTCAGGTCACGGTGGGGGGGCTTCCTAGGGTTCTGGGTGAGAAGGCCCAGCGGGCCGGCGGATGGGGCGAGCGACCCCGGTCGTGCGGTCGCCTTTTTTCGGGAACTCTTGCATTCAATCGTATTGCGCGCTTATCGTGCGCAAAGCAGTGTCCCGAGCGCTTGGGAAAGCGCCGTACAAGAATAGACAGTCATTATTCCCTGCCCACAGCGAGCTTAAGGTCTACGGACTTTGGCGTCGACCACCTCGTCTTCGGAGAGGCGGGGCAGGAAGGAAAAGCGAGAAACCAAGTGGTTAAGGAGAGTGAAGATGGGGGCTCTGAAGGTCCTTCCCCTGGGCCCCCTCCTCTCTTCCTCTCCCTCCCCTCAATGCAGTAGCCTCCCCGGAGCGAACATTCCCGAGCTGAATCCGCTCTGGCTCAGACCGGCCCGGACGCTCGTTCCTTTGAGCCTGGATGTTGGACCCACGTGGACTCCGAGGCCTCTGTGTTGGCTGGGCCCAGGATCTGCGTGACAGGGGAGAAGCTGAGCACCCCTTAACCCCGGTGCCAGGCCACAGAGACAGTCAGCGTTCAGTAAATCCCACCGATTGAACATCTGCAAGACGATCTCGCTCTTCAGCCGCCCCTTCTGCCCTGCCCTGACCTCCCGGGGCCCGTCTTGAGGACTACGAAGTCATTATAGTTTTGTTTATCCTTTGATTTTTGAAATTGCCACACGTCCGGCCGGGATGGTGCCGTACACACAGGAAATGCCACTGATTGACGGATGGATGACTGTTTTTCTTTTAACTAGAGAATGAAGTCGAAGTGGCTCAAGGCACAACAACCAGGGCCGGGGCAGGTCAGAGCTGCAGGGGATCGGCCGTTTCGGATCTTGGGGATCCTGGCCACCGAAATACGAAGAGGATTGTGACTTTGAGACGCTCTTGCCCGTCCTGCTTCACGTGGGTGGAGCAAGTGCCCCGGGGAGGGGAAAAAAAAAAACATCCCGAGGGATGAACGGGGCTGATCCGGGGAGCTTTGGGGGGGCCGAAGAGGCTGACTTGGATTGTTCTTGGAAAGAAATGGGTAGTCCCCTCCTCTCCCCGCCCTTCCTCGCTTGGACGCCTAAACTGAGAAGTGGGGGTGGAGATGGAAACGATACCCAACCGACCAATAAGTAGTATTTAATGAGAACCGGTGAATCAGTGGTATCTGTTGAGAACCAAACGGTGGCGTTTATTGAGAGTCGGTCAGTGGTATTTATTGAGAATCACTGGGTGTTATTTCTTAAGAACCGATCCGGCATGGGTGGTTATTGAGAACCAATCAATCGATGGTGTTTGTCGGGAGACGATCAGTGGGCGGTGTGTACTGGGAGACGATCGATGGGCGGTGTGTATAGGGAACCAATCGATCGCTAGTGTGTGGTGACAGCCAGTCTGTCGGTGGTGTTCGTGGAGAGCCAGCCAATGGGTGGTGATGATTTAGCCTATCCAGCGGATGAAGCAGTGTGCCAAATGTTTAGGAAAGACAGCGGAGCTAAGGGGCCCGGATTCTGCCGGCCAAAAGCTGGCACCGTCCCCGTGGCCAGGGAGACGGGCGGGTGCTCCGCGGAGGGCCGAAGCGGGTGAGGGGCGAGCTGGCGATCAGTCCCATCAGGGCATCGACGAAGCCGGAGTCCGGGCCCTCCTCCCCGCTTCCGGCAGGGCGGGGGGATTCCCAGCAGCAGCAGCATCCCGCCGTCAGCGTGCCCGGGATTCCCTTTCGGATCCGGTTTTGCGCAGCCGTCTCTCCGCGCTCTCCAGCTCCCCATTCCCGGCGTATTCCCACGGATCTCGCCCCCGCAGAAAGAGTCGTTTTCCACGGGTTTCCGCAGCAGCAGCAGCAGCGACAGCTGCGCTTTTCCCATATTCCAGTACAGCTGGAGTCATTCACAGTATTAGGTGCGCGGGACACAACCAGCGGGAATTCCATAGTCAGGAGAGCCCGGTTCGAATCCCGGCACCGCCACTGGCAGCTGGATGACCTCGAGCAAGTCGCTTAACCTCTCTGGGCCTCAGTTTTCTCCTCCGTAAAATGGGGATGATCGGATCAACTGAGGCGGAAATCAATCGCGGACATTTATTGAGTGCCTACTACGTCCAGGAGATCACTCGACGAAGCACTGTCGGAAGGCACCTGGTCTCCTTCATTCGTTCGGTCGTATTTGTTGAGCGCTTACTCTGTGGAGAGCACTGTAGTAAGCGCTTGGGAGAGTACCTTCCCCCACCCCCAACAGCCCAGGGAGTGGTGAACCGAGGTTGGGATTTGTGTTGTCACCTGGTGACGTTTCTTGGGATAATAAAGTCTTTTCTTGTGGTATTTGGTAAGCGCTTAATGTGTGCCGGGCACTCTGCCAAGCGCCGGGTTAGGTGAAAGTTAAGCAGGTTGGCCACAGTCCCTGTCCCGCGTGGGGCTCACAGTCTTCATCCCCATTTTACAAATGAGAGAACGGAGGCCCAGAGAAGTGAAGTGACTCGCCCAGGGTCACACAGCAGACAAGTGGCAGAGCCGGGATTAGAACCGAAGTCCTTCTGACTCCCGGGCCCGGGCTCTGTCCGCTTGGCCGTGCGGAACCGGTGACATTTCCAATTGTGATCTTTTTTAGTTTTCCCGTATCTCTCTCTTCTACCGCAGAGAATCATTACTGCCACAGAGCTCTGATTGTCACCCCTGCCTAGAACTGATTTAGAAATAGAAATTCCATTTGGTTCACGGTCTGAATTTTTATCTAAAGCGTAATTAATTTTTTTCATTTTCTCGATTCCTTTTGGACGTTTTCTGCTTTCCAGCAGCTCCCGTCCATCGATACGCAATTGGGATGTTGATTTTTCTCTCCAGACGTAAGGTCGGGTGACTTCTAAAGTCGTAGCTTCGCTTCTCCCAAGTCTACGTTTTTTTGGAGCTTCGCTTTTCCAAACCACCGTGTGCCGTCTCAGTCATTTCTCCTCTCCCCTGCCAGAGGTGTAACGTAAGTTGGGGGGAAAAGAAATCCAAAATAATGAATAATACTTTCACCTCCATCGGCAAAATGGTTAATTGGAAGGGCTTTTAACTATGCAAATGACATATTGCATTTCCACAGGGATCTCTGGATTCGCGGCCTGTCGCCGATAAGGTCTGCGGGTTCTGATGTTGTCGGGGGACGGTCCGGGGGGTCGAAGTTTTACAGTGACCGACGATCAGGTAGACGCTCCCAGTGGGTCGATGATGATGATGATGATGGTTCTTGTTAAACGCTTACCGTGCGCCAAGTACTGTTCCAAGCGCTGTCGTAGAATGAAGCCAAATCAGGTTGGACACGGTCCCCGTCCCACACTGGGGCTGTCACTCTTCATCTCCGATTTCCAGCCGAGGTAGCTGAGGCCGAGAGAAGTGAAGTGACTTGCCCAGGATCACACAGCAGACGAGGGGTGGAACCGGGATTAGAACCCAGGTCCTCCCGACTCCCAGGCCCGGGCTCTAGCCGCTACCGACGTTGCCAGTTGTGGTGGTCAGGGAGGGTTATAGCTGTCGACGACGGACGCTGGTCCTGTCGGGTCGGGGGGCGGGAGAGGAGGGTGTCTTACCCAATCGGGGGTATTTATTGAGCCCTTACTGTGTGCAGAACGCTGGACGCAGCACTTGGGAGATTATAGTACAACAGCCGGTGGACACATTTCCTGTCTGGAGTGAGCTTTCTGGGACAGGGATAGAAGCGGAGACAGGTGGTTAAATCTGGACAAGCTTCTTGGAGGTGGTGTTGCTTCAGAGAGTGGCTCAGTGGAAAGAGCCCGGGCTTGGGAGCCAGAGGTCATGAGTTCGGATCCCGGCTCTGCCACTTGTCAGCTGTGTGACCGTGGGCAGGTCACTTCTCTGGGCCTCAGTTCCCTCATCTGGAAAATGGGGATGAACTGTGAGCCTCACGTGGGACCACCTGATGACCCTGTATCTCCCCCAGCGCTTCGAGCGGTGCTCTGCACATAGTAAGCGCTTAACAGATACCAACATTATTATCTTCCTCAGGGGCTGGGGACATGCCTTTGATGTCTGATGTTTGGTCCCAAGCCCCCAGGACTGAGCTCTGCGTGTGGACAGGGATTGCCACTGTTTATTGTTGTACTGTACTTTCCCAAGCGCTTAGTCCAGTGCTCTGCACACAGTAAGCGCTTAATAAATGCAATTAAACAAATGAGTGAGTGGACGGTCCATCTTGACTGGAAGCTGCTTGTGGGGAGGGAACGCGTCTATCACCTGTTGTATTGGAGAAGGAGCATGGCGCAGTGGAAGGAGCCCGGGCCTGGGAGTCAGAAGGTCGTGGGTTCTCATCCCGGGCTCCGCCACTTGTCTGCTGTGGGAGCTTGGGCAAGTCGCGTCACTTCTCTGGGCCTCAGTTCCCTCATCTGTAAAATTCACTCAGTAGTATTTATTGAGTGCTTACTATGTGCAGAGCACTGGACTAAGCGCTTGGAATGGACGATTCGGCCACAGATAGAGACGATCCCTGCCCAGTGACGGGCTCACGGTCTTGGGCATTGAGACTGTGAGCCCCATTTGGGACAGAGACTATGTCCAACCCGATTTGCTTGTATCCACCCCAGCGCTTAGTACAGTGCTCAGCACATAGAAGGCACTTAACAAACACCATAAGAAGAAGAAGAATTGTAGCCTCCCAAGCGCTTTGTATTCAGTGTGCATTCCCGAGTGCTGCACACAGTGCACGCTCAATGAAAACGATTGATTGATTAACATCTCTCTACCGGCCCCAACCACCCCAGCGTACCCGAAAAATATCCAAGAGTGCTTCATCCCATAAGTAACGACCCTGAGCGTTGTCACTCATCAGGAGGAAAGCTGTTTTTGTGCCTCAGACTGGCATAATCTTGGGGGGTTTTTTGGCGTAAAACACGCTTTATTGCTTTTTAATCAAATACCCTTTCAAATCAGCGCACGGGAGAAATTAATTTTACATTCGAAGCGGGGCGCTTCCTGCTGTCTCTGATTTTCCAAAGCGGATCTCCACCTCTAGCCGCAAATCGGAGGCACACGTCTCCTGGGGGATTCTCAGGAGCCTGGGGGGCAGAAGGACCTGGGTTCTAATCCCAGCTCTGCTACTTGTCTGCTGGGTGACGTCGGGTGAGGCACTTGGCTTCTCTGTGCGTCAGTTTCCTCATCTGCAAAACGGTGATTAGGACTGTGATCCCCCACGTGGGACGGGGACCGTGTCCAACCCGATTAACTTCTAATAATAATGTTGGTATTCGTTAAGCGCTTACTATGTGCAGAGCACTGTTCTAAGCGCTGGGGTAGATACAGGTTGTCCCACGTGAGGCTCACCATTAATCCCCATTTTACAGATGAGGTCACTGAGGCACAGAGAAGTGAAGTGACTCGCGCACATTCACACAGCTGACAAGTGGCAGAGCTGGGAGTCGAACCCATGACCCCTGACTCCGAAGCCCGGGCTCTTTCCACTGAGCCACGCTGCTTCTTAGAGGAGTGCTTGGCACACATTAAGCGCTTAACAGATACCGTTATTATTATCGTTATTATTGTCTGCACCTCAGTTACCTCATCTAGAAAATGGGAATTAAGACTGTGAACCCCATGTGGGATAGGGACTGTGTCCCAACTGGTGTTTATATCTACCCCAGTGCTCAGAACAGTGCTTGACACGGGGGAAGCGCTCACCAAACACCATTATTATCATTATTAAAGGAAGCCGTTCCGAGAGAAGGCAAAGATGGCGTAAAGAGAGGTCGCCGAGGGGTCCGGCTGGCCATCCCGGCAGACGCCGACGGCTGCCGTCTCCTAAAACGTTCGCAAAAATCTGTTGGCCACATCTCTCCCAGTGGTCATTCACCCCTGTGGGAGCCTCTTAATCACGTCACATGACGGAGAAGCGCTCCTTGGCTTTGCTCATCTCTTTCTCCTCCGTTGCTCTCGTGGTCTAACGGCCCGGTATTAATTTCGACGCTCTCCAGTGTAAAGGAGCGATTTATCCGAGATGTTTACGAATGCCTCTACTCTCGTTCTCGTCGGCAAATACATCGCGGCCCAAACGGATAGATCGTCCTGTGATAATTGGTTAATGGAGGAATACAGCCCTGATGACAATTTAAGGAGCTGTTGAAAATGAGCCCGATTAGCCGAAAGAAAGCATCCACAAGTGGTTAAATGAGAGCACCGTATTGAATGCTGCTGGAGAGGAAAGGATTCTCAACTGAGAGGCCAGGAGCGAGGTGGCCTTATTTTAAATTTATTCTTTTTTCGGACGCTGTTATCTCTGCAGAGGAAAATTTGAGACTTCAGCCTTTTCAATCGGTTGTATTGACTGAGCACTGTATTAAGCGCTTGGGAGAATGTAATAGACCTTGAAGACAAGCTGCCTGTCCTTAAGGAGTTCCCAGTCTAGCGGGTAAGCTGGACCCTGAGGCGACCTGCAGAGAGGAGGGAGGAGGAGAAATGGATATGTTGAAGTGAGCGCATAAGTGGTGCAGCGGATTGGTAGTTGGGGTTGGGGAAAGGGAAATCGGGGAAGGCTTCCTGGAGGAGATGGGATTTCAGCAGTGCTTCCCATCAGGCTGATCGTTCATTCGATCATATTTATTGAGCGTCTTCTGTGTGCAGAGCACTGCACTAAGCCCTTGGAAAGTACAGTTCGGCAACAGATAGAGACAGCCCCTACCCAACAACGGTCTCGTAGTCCAGAAGGGGGATCACGCTCCCCCATCACGAGGAGCCGGGGGGCGATGCCCGACCCCCAAGTCACAAGGCCTGGGAGACAACCGACACCCCAGTCACGAGGTGCAGGCGCTGCCCACCCCCCAACGTGAGGCCCAGGGGATGTCCGACCCCCAATCGTGAGTGCAGAGTACTAAGCGCTTGGGAGAGCCTGGTATAATGAGTTGGTCGACATCTTCCCTTCCCACAAGGAGCTGACAGTCTAGAGGGGGAGATGGACATTATCGATCCATCCATGGTATTTAGTAAGCGCTTACCGTGTGCAGAGCACTGTTATTGATTGCTTTCCTCCCTCCCTCCACACCCCACCTCAGTCAAATAATGATACTAAGACAATCGCTCAGTTGTATTTATGAGTACTGTACTAAGCGCTTGGGAGAGTACAATATGACAGGGTATCAGACACATTCCCTGTGCGCCTCTCTCTCCCTCTAGACTGTGAGCTTGTGGACGGGGACCGTGTCCGCCAACTCCGTTGTACTCTCCCTAGTGTTTAGTGCAGTGCAATAAGCACTCAATGAATATGATTAAGGCAGAAAATAATGTAAATAAATTTCAGCTATGTGCCTAACTTCTGTGGGGCTGAGGGAAGGGTGAAAAAAAGGAGCAAATCAGGGCAATGCAGAAGGGAGCGGGAGAAGAGGAAATGTGGGCTCAATCAGGGAAGGCCTCATGGAGGAAAGGGCCTTCGGTAAGACTCTGAAGATGGGGAGAGTCATTGTCTGTCAGATATGAGGAGGGAGGGCGTTCCAGACCAAAGGCAGGATGAAGGGAAAGGGTCAGCGACGAGATAGACGAGATAATAATAATAATAATGTTGGTATTTGTTAAGCGCTTACTATGTGCAGAGCACCGTTCTAAGCGCTGGGGTAGACACAGGGGAATCAGGTTGTCCCACGTGGGGTTCACGGTCTTCATCCCCATTTTACAGATGAGGTAACTGAAGCACAGAGAAGTTAAATGACTTGCCCACAGTCACACAGCTGACAGGTGCAGAGCCGGGATTCAAACCCATGCCCTCCGACTCCAAAGCCCGGGCTCTTTCCACAGAGCCACGCTGCTTCTCTAATAGAGATACAGTGAGTAGGTTGGCGTTAGAGGAGCGAAGTGTGCGGGCTGGGTTGTAATAGGAGAGCCAGGCGTCGAAATAAATTACGAGTAGGGGAAGTAATTGAATCTGAAACTATGTACTGAAGTCCTCTGGGGATGGGAGTAGGTGGGGCGGATGAGGTAAGAACCTAAGATCTGGCCCTCAAGGAGCTGGTGGTATAATGCGGGAAGCAGACAAAAAATTATTTATAGCTTGGACGGAAAGGAGACTGGAAAGACAGCAAGGTGAATAAATACGGACTTAAGCAGTTGAGCGTGTCGGTCGAAGTGCATCAAAGAGCCGCAGGTGGCTAAGCGTACGCGAGGTGTGCCGAGGTGTTCCTGGAAAGGCGGGAAATTAATCTGGGATGGCCTCCTGGGGGAGGCGAGATTGCAGGAGGACCTTGAAGATGGGGAGAGCCGTGCCGTCACCCCAGTGTATTCCTCACCTCTGTCGGAGTCCATCTGTGCATCCATTCCCCTGATCATCTTCTCCACGCTTCCCCAAACTCCTTCCCGTTTCCCACTCCTTTCCAGGCCCTCTAATCCCACTCTTCCCCACTCCCATCCAAGTTGGCCGGGGCATCCTGAATTGTAGCGGGAGGAACCAGGGATGGGAATCTCTACAGCATTGCGCGTATGTCCATATCTTTCATTTATTCATGTATTCATTATTTCATGTTTTCATGTAATTTATTCGTCTGTCTCCCCCTCTAGACTGGAAACTCCTTGTAGGCAGAGAGCGTGTCTACCAATTCTGCTGTACTAGACTCTCCTAAGAGCTCAGTACGGTGCCCTGCACACAGTAAACACTCAGTAAATACATTGATTGATTGTGCGATATAACAGAGTTAGTAGACACTTTTCATGCCCCTGAGGGTCTTGTAATCTAGAAGGGAAAATGGACTTTCAATTGCAGACCTCTAAACCATAAGCTCGTTGTGGGCAGGGAACGTGTCTACCAATTCTGTTATATTGTACAGTGCTTAGTACAGTGTCCCCCACAAAGTAAGCGCTTAACAAATGTGTTATCATTCCCAGAATATCCAGGGAGGGAAAAGATTCCCCCTTTTTTGAGGTGCATTCCTGGTTTAGAATCGGATATGTGGGCGTCAGTGATTTCTGTTTTTGATGCTACCCTTCACATCCCCTACGTCCATGTTCTTACGCTCTGCCGCTTCCGCCCGTTTTCATTTATTTTATTATCTGTCACCCCCTCCAGACTGTAAGCTTCTAGATCTCCCCCTTTCTCCTGGAAATGTGGTCTCATCTTGACTTGACTAACACTCTCCTCTCCTGGTTCTTCTCTTATCTCTCTGAAAGCTCATTCTCTTCTGCCTCCCACCCTCTAACTGTAGGGGTCCCTCAGAGCTCAGTTCTGGATCCCCTTTCCTTTTCCATCTACACCCACTCCCTCGGAGAACTCATTCGCTCTCATGGCTTCAACAACCGTCTCTATGCGGATGATTCCCAAATCAACATCTCCAGCCCTGATCTCTCTCCTTCTCGCATTTCTTCCTGCCTTCCGGACATCTCTACCTGGATGTCCCGTCAAACTCTCAAACCGCACATGTCTAAAACAGAGCTCCTTATCTTCCCACTCAAAACCCATCCTCCCCTGGACTTTCCCATCCCTGTAGACAGCACCACCATCTTCCCTGTCTCCCCAAGCCCAAAATCTTGACATTATCCTTGACTCATCTCTCTCATTGGAACCACATACACAATCTGTCGCCAAATCCTGTCAGTTCTACTTTCACAGCAGTCGATAAAATCCACCCTTTTCTCTCCAACCACAGTGTTACCACGTCAATCCGAGCACTCATCCTATCGCACCTTGAATACCACATCAGCCTCCTTGGTGGCGTCCCTACCTCCTGTCTCTCCCTACTCCAGGCCATATTTCACTCTGCCACCCAGATCATTCTTCTACAAAACCATTCAGCCCGTGTTTCCCCACTCCTCAAGAACCTCCAGTGGTCGCCCGTCCACCTCTGCATCGAAGAGAAACTCCTCACCCCCGGCTTTAAAGCACTCGATCACTTTGCCCCCTCCTTCCTCTCCCCCGTTTTTCTATTCCAACCCAGTCCACACACTTTGCTCCTCTAATGCCAACCTTCTCTCTGTAACTCCGTCTCTTCTATCTCACCGCCAACCTCTCGCCCACGTTCTGCCTCTGACCTGGAACACCCTCCCTCTTCATATCCGACAGAGCATCACTCTCCCCGCCTTCACACCTCCTACGAGAGGCCTTCCCCGACTAAGCCCTCATTTCCTCTTCTTCAACTCTCTTCCTTGCCACATTTGCACCCATAATTCATTCCAAGATCCTCACCCCCCCCCCCCAGTGCTTTTATACATATCAGTAATTCATTTCTTTTAATGTCTGTCTCCCCCTCTAGAATATAAGCTTGCCATGGGTAGGGAACATGTCTACCCACTCTATACTGTAGTCTCCCAGTAGCTTAGTCCAGGGACACACAGTAAGCGCTCAATAAATATGATTGATTACATCGTCTACTCACCCCATCTCTGCTTCCAGCACAGAGCGATCTGTGCCTATGTGTTTGTGTGTGTGTGACTCCCTGCCGTAGCCTTTATCGAACAACCTGTGCAGTGTGAAGCGGGTGGAGTATCAACTGAGCCCGCTACATAATTAAAAGACCAAATTACTCATGAAAATGATTGTGAAGCAGGTGGAAAATGTAAACTGTAGTGTAAATACTTAATAATGAAAGTATTCGATTCTTCACAAAAAGTTTGACAAAGCATTTTGCCAATAGAAAGGTTAATATTTACGATTCCTATTTCCGCTGATCAGGGAGAGGTCAGCAATTAGGTTGTTTGCTTACAGTAATGGATAGGGCCCTCAAAATTCCTTTCCGTGGAGCAGTCTGGAGGGATGAAGGCCGGAGGGTGGGGAATATTGGAGGGTTGGGCTGATTTTACTAATAGACCACCCCTTCCCCCCCGAGCGCAGCTGGATTGGAAACTCACTGTGGTCAGGGAATGTGTCTGTTCTAAGGGCGTGGGAGAGTCCAGTACAACAAAATTAGCAGCCACGTTCTCTGCCCCTGACAAGCTTACTGTCTAAAGGGGGAGACAGGCATGAATATGAATAAATAATCTCTAATATATAATTTAGGCATCTGTACATGAGCGCTGGGAGTTGGGGACGGGGCGAAGATCAAATGTCTAAAGGTCACAGACGGCACAGGAGGGAGAGCGACCCTGGAAAAAGAGGGCGCAATCCGGGAAGACCTCCTGGCGATGGAGTCAGGCAGGAGTATCCAGTTTGCAGCCCTCACACGCTCCTTTCTTCTGGGCATGTTGGGAAATTTTACTTGGACTGCAGACATCCGGCCAGCGAGTTACATGTCCCTATCCCATTTGGGCCTCCCTGCGGAGAGGTGGCGTCTGAAGAAGGGGAGGCAAGGGCACTTGGAAAGAATGGAGAAGTGGGGAGAGAGGAGGAAGGGTGGTGATGGGCACAAAAGCACCCCTGGAAGGTTTCTAGAGGGTCTCTCCGGGCAGGGGGGCGAGCCCTTGAGGCCCCCCAGCCTCAACACTATAGTCTTATCTCCAACCGTGGGGGGAAGAAAAGAAAAGTTCCACTGTTCCGTCATCAAGTGATAAATTGCGGTGGTGCTGTTTACTGAGTGCTCAGTGGGCAGAAGACACTGTACTAAGCACTTACAAGAGAAAGACAAGAGATATTCCCTGACCTTAAGGAGCTCACTCTCCTAGGAGGGTGACAGAAGTACAAAAAAATTTACAAAGAGAGGAATCAGAAAAAAATATATATCTATATAGAGCATTTGTTAAGTGCTCACTACATGCCAGGCACTGTACTAAGCTATGGGGTAGATACCAGCTAATTAGGTTGGGCATAGTCCCTGTCCCACATGGGACTCACGGCCTTAATCCCCACTTTACAGATGAGGGATCGGAGGCCCAGAGAAGTCAAGCGACTTGCCTAAGGTCACACAGCGGGCAAGTCACGGAGCTGGAATTAGAACCCAGGCCCTGTGACTCCCAGACCTGGGCTCTTTCCACTGTCCTGTGCTGCTTCATTTAACTCTTTCCTCAACGATGACCCTAGTCCACCCCTTCCAGCCTGGGTCTCATTTAATGGCACGGCGATATGTTTAGGGAATTACCATTCTTTGGGCCAGATCCTGGCTGCAAATTTTATACGTGGCAAATCCCCAGCAGTTTTCTTATTCAGCGCTGGCAGAGCAACAAAAATTTCAATAAACATCTGTACGTAAATAAGATTCAAAAAAAGTAAGCGGAAAATGTTATCATTTAAAGTAATTGCCGCTGAAATTGTTTTACTGTCTTTGTTGAGATTGCTTGTTAATTCCTTTGGCATTCATTCAAAGCATGTGATACCTTTTGGTAAAATGGTCTTCTGCACATAATGCATTAATTTTCATGTTTGGATGCTTAGAAGAAAATTTTTAAAAACCCGGGAAAGCAACCCAGTCATTTTGAAAGTGTCAGTTTGAACTCCTTAAAGAGATTTGGAATTTATTAGGTTATCAAATGTGGATTGTGGTGTAAGATAATTTGGAATTAGCTCAAAATGGGTCTAGCTCTAACATCTCAGTCATTTGAAATTAGATCTGCCTTTTAAAATCCTTCCTAGTAATAATGACGATGATTATTATCATGTGCTTAGCACTGGGGTAAGTACAGGAGTAGATACGAGACAATCAAATCAGATACAGAGAAAGCAGCACTGCCTGATGGGTAAAGCGTGGGCCTGGGTTCTAATCCTGACTCTACCACTTGTCCCCTTGGGCAACTCACTTCACTTTCCTGTGCCTCAGTTACCTCCCCTGTAAAATGGGGATTAAGATTGGGAGCCCCATGTGGGACATGGATCGTGTCCAAACTGATGATCTTGTAATCTACCCCAGTGCTTAGTAAAGTGCCTGGCACCTGGTAAGTGCTTAAAAAATATCATTTTAAAAAAAAGTTCCTGTCCCACATGGGGCTCACAATCTAACGGAGAGAGCAAGTATTGAATACCCATTTTTCAGATGAGGTAACTGAAGTACAGTTTCCTTACCCAACTGGAAGGCTGACTTGCCCTCCCAACCCCACACCGCTTTCTAAAAGCCCCTAGCCGGCTACCACTAGAAATCATTTTTGTGACAGCCTCCCCCGTTAGAGCGTAAGCTCCTTAAGAGCCGGGATCCTTGTTTTCCAACTCCTTTGCCCTCCTTAATGCCTAGTAGGTGCTCAACCAATTCTATCGATATGAAAATATTTAGTCCGAGTTCTGGAAGAAAGAATTGTTGTGAAACTATAACCACGGTTTAGCAGTAAAATCTCATTGATGCAGTCGTCCTTTGGAGTCAGAGAAGAGAGCACTGGTGGTCAAGGTCACCTGCGAGTGTGCGGGTGGCTGAAAAGACCAGTAGGGAACCCATAGTCCTGTTCAAACTGGGCCCACAAATTCATATTGTGTTATCGAAACTCTCAAATATCTGACAATCAGCCGATGTTTGCGGTTTGGGGTTTCCAAGATCTGCATGAGAGTTGATCGGCTGTTTACCCCCCCCCCCCCCCAAGACCCTCACCCCACAGTCTCCTAAGTCACTCAGCTAGCCAGAAAGACCAGTAGTCCAAAAGAGATCTGATCCCATTGGCGACGGACACCAGAATATAGTCAGTGTGTCTGCGTGTTGGAGCGCAAGCCCCTTGGGAGTAGGAAACGTATCTCATAAATCAGTCCATCGATGGTATCTACTGAGCGCTTACTGTGTACACTAAGCACTGGGGAGAGGACAATACAACGAAATCAGTAAGCGCAATCTCCGCCCTCAAGAAATTTCCAGACCAGCAGAGGAGGGAGGTTTTAAAATCAGGTAGGGGAAGCAACAGAGTATAAGGGTCATGAGAAGAATTTTCGTATTTGTTAAGCGCTTACTATGTGCCGAGCACCGTTTAAAGCTCTGGAGTAGGTACAAGTTGATCGGGTTGCCCCACGTGGGGCTCGCAGTCTTAATCCCCATTTTACAGATGAGGTAACTGAGGCACAGAGAAGTGAAGCGGCTCGCCCGAGGTCAGTCAGCAGACAAGTGACGGAGCCGGGAGCCTCTGACTCCCAGGCTCTTTCCACTGAGCCACATCAGTGGCAGTTATTGAGCGCTTACTAAATGCAGAGCACTGAACTGAGCGCTTGGGAGAGTCCAGTAAAACAGAGTCGGTAGACATGTTCCCTGGCCACGACGAGGTATGTGGAGTTGGGAGATAGCAAGGTGAGTATCCCGAGTCCTCGAGGAGTATGGACTGAAATGCAAAGTCGCTGCAGTAGGGAGGTAGAAGGGGAGTGCGCTCAGTTTGTATTTCCCACACGCTTAGTACAGTACACTGCACTTTGGCCGAACTCACTAAATATCCATTACCAACTCAACAAATTCCATCGCCGCATTACCAGCGGAAAATATATGTCTGTGCAGATCTGTGCTTGAACAAATCATAAAAGCTCCATTTTCCAACAGGCATTAAAGTTTGCGGTACAGATGATTGTAAAATGGTTTACAGTGAAACACTCTGCCTCGGAGTGGTCTTGTCTTTCACGAGAATGAATCTTTTCAAATCGTGTTCGGAAGACTCGATTTCAGAGCGGAGTCGTAGAGGGGCTCTCTCGAGTGATTTGTATGAATGATGTGGGGATTATCCATAAAAAACAAAAAATGTGGAATCAACGCTTTCTAAAGAATTCCATAGGGAAAGCTCATGATGTATCTGTCTGATTTTCGGGTGTGAAGCCGGGAAAGCTTTTCCTGCGCTCGGAGTAGCAGCGCCACAAGAAGCAACTTTTTCCGGACTCTCCAGTCTTAAGTGGAAGGCATCGTTTTAAAGTCCGGTCATCACCGTGCGCAGTTAACCTTCGACTAAGGCCCTGGGAAAGCTAGAGTTGTGCCGACCTCCAGAGAGCGGCGTTCAGTCGAGGCGAAAGAAAAATACATTGTACATTCCTCAAGAATCTGGGCAGAGTGGGTGGTTTTTTTTTTTTTTCACCCGATCTCTGTTGTGCTTAAAAGAACACCGACCTTTGCCCTCTTCACCATCTTTCTCACTGCTGCTGGCTCATCCGAGTGGCCGTTTGGCAAACGTTAAGAACCCCAGTGTATTTTTGAATATTTTTTTTGTGGTATTTGGTAAGCACTTACTATGTGTCAAATACTATTATATACATATCTACATATATATATATATAAACTGCAACTGTCCTTATAAACACTGGGGTAGGTACAGTTTAATCAGGTTGGACAGGGCCCGTATGGAGTTCACAGTCTAAGAAGGAGGGAGAACGGATATCCCCATTTTGCAGTAGAGGAAAGCGAGGCCCAGTGAAGCGACTCGCCCAAGGTCACACAACAGGTGAGTGGCGGAACGAGGATTAGAACGCAGGTCCCCCCCGACGCGCAGGCCCTCTCTCCACTACGCCACACCGTGTTGTGCCGAAAGGGCAGAATTGGTGTGGCAGGCTCCGGGCCTTCTCTCGGGGAGGGGAGACCGTGGTCAGGAGAGAGTGGGGACCCCCCCTCACTGAACAGTGACCCCCAAGGCCCATCCCGATGGGGGAGCGTTGAACCCCCTTCTCTGTTCTCTCATGGACGGGGACGACGAGACGGGTTTGTGTCGCCCTGGGACATCTTGGTGATGGAGCTGGAAGGGAGGAACAGAGCCCTCGATGGCACTGGGACAGGATTTTCGGGTAGGCCCCACTCTGCGGAGGTTGCTTTGGACCACCCACTAACTATTCATTCAGTCGTATTTATTGAGCGCTTACTTTGTGCAGAGCACTGTACTAAGCACTTGGAAAGTACAATTCGGCAACAGATAGAGACAATCCCTACCCAACAATGAGCTCACAGTCTGGAAGGGAGGAGACACACAACGAGACAAGTAGACAGGCATCAATAGCATCAAAATAAATAAATAGAAGTATAGATCTATAGATTTATAGATTTAGATATAGATTATAGATCTATAGATGTATAGAAGTATAAATAAATAGAAGTATAGAGAAGCAGCGTGGCTCAGTGGAAAGAGCACGGGCTTTGGAGTCAGAGTTCATGGGTTCGAATCCCGGCTCGGCCACTTGTCAGCTGTGTGACTTTGGGCAAGTCACTTAACTTCTCTGTGCCTCAGTTACCTCATTAAGGGGATGAAGACTGTGAGCCCCACGTGGGACAACCTGATTCCTCTGTGTCTACCCCAGCGCTTAGAACAGTGCTCGGCACATAGTAAGCGCTTAACAAATACCAACATCATCATAGATCTATCCACATAGTTAAAAAATAGAAAAATATGTATATATATACACAATTGCTGTGGGGAGGGGGTAGAGGGAGGGAGTCGGGGCGATGGGGAGAAGAGGAGGAGAAGAGAGGAAAAGGGGGACTCAGTCTGGGAAGGCCTCCTGGAGGAGGCGAGCTTTCAGTTGGGCTTTGAGGGGGGAAAGTGAGCTAGTTTGGCGGCTGTGAGGAGGGAGGGCATTCCAGGCCAGAGGTAGGAAGTGAGCCAGGGGTCGAGGGCGGGACAGGCGAGAGCGAGGCCCAGTGAGAAGGTTGGCGGCAGAGGAACGGAGTGTGCGGGCTGGGCCGGAGAAGGAGAGGAGGGAGGTGCTCCTGGTTTCGGACCACCCGCTAACTAACGCTTCTGGCTTTGGACCACCCACTAACTAGTGCCTCTGGCTTCAGACCACCCACTAACTAGGCTTGACCACCCACTAATTAGTGCTCCTGGCTTTGGACCACCCACTAACTAGCGCTTCTGGCTTCAAACCTCCCGCTAGTTAGGGCTCCTGGCTTTGGACCACACACTAACTAGCACTTCTGGCTTCAGACCACCCGCTAACTAGCGTCCCTGGCTTCGCAACACCCCTAATAGCACTCCTGGCATCGGATCACCGCGCTCTTGGTTTCGGACCACACACTAACTAGTGCTTCTGGCTTCAGATCACCCATTAACTAGTGCTTCTGCAAGAAGAAGCAGTTCTGGGGCAGTTAATTATCCTAAGCAAGCTGTATATTTTTCTCTAGGCAATAAATCTTTGTTCTCTTGCAGTCTGAAACCCTAAAGTTAGTAATAGCCGAACAGTAGGATAATTTGCTGTTTCAAATTGCTGTTGTTTTCCTTCAGTAGCACGTCAGAAATCCATCCCAAATAAATATCTTGTAGGAGCTGCTCAGTGGTCCCTTCTGCTCCCTGGATCTCTTGAAGATTCCCACCAGATCCGGAATTAAAATTCCAAACTGGATCCCCAGACAGTAAGTGACCCCAGATATTGAAAGTCACGCTTTCCTTTGACAAGCCCAGACTCCCCAAGACTACCTCGAGATATTTCGTTAATTGGAAAGATTTGATCTCTTTGGGTGCATGTTTTTTAAGATGTTCTTCTTAGCTGAGGATTCTGGGAATAGATGGAGGCCTAATTAAAACGTCGTCATTTAAAGGAAGGCCTTTAGATAACCTTGATTCTTTTTTGTATTTTTGCAGACACAAAGCGACACATTCTCTTCTTTTAAACAATAAAAGTGCCTTCTGGGGGGTATGAGTGTATTGACTGGCTTTGTGGTCGTGCTGAGGTTTAGGAGAAATGAGAACTGTTGTGCGTGTGTTTGTGTGTCACACGCCACTGAGCCAGAGGGGCTAGGACTTTGAGAAGAGCCTGAGCCCCACTAGTAATCATATTAGAATCTATTCAGTACATGATAAAAATAATTATGATATTTGTTGCTTCCTGTACTAGATGCTGGGGTGGATACAAGCAAATTGGGTTGGACATTGTCCCTGTCCCACATGGGGCTCAAGCCTTGATCCCCATTTTACAGTTGAGGTAACCTAGACCCAGAGAAGTTAAGTGACTCGCCCAAGGTCACACAGCAGACAAGTGGCAGAGCCGGGATTAGAACCCATGTGCCAGGCAGTCACATTTATTGAGCGCTTACAGTATAGCAGATTTCCCTCCCCACCTATCCTTATAATCATTATCATCAGTGGTATTTATTGAGTATTTGTTGTATGCAGAACACTGTGCTGTAGAACTCAGGTCCTTATGACTTCTAGGCCCGGGCTCCAGCCACTAGGCTACCACGCTTCTCAACGTGCAGTCTATACTACCGCGTCTTGGGGGTCAGTGTTCCTGCAAGAAAGCCGGTCTCTACTCGGAGCACAGTGGTGTTGAATTGACAACGGGATTAACAGGATTAATCCTGTGCAGGATTAACACAGTTTTTACCTTGCTGGAATCCTGGTAGTCTCGTGACATGAGAGAAATGGTACCCATCCTTCCCCTCACGGGGGGCAGGTATCCCCAGGAGAGGCGGCCCAGCCGGACCCCTCGGTCACCCTGGAAAACCCTCTTCGTCGCAGCGTCACATGGAACCTCACCAGGGTCGAGCCTGGGAATCTGAAGGACCTGGGTTCTAATTCTGACACTACCACTTGTCCTGTCATCTTGGGCAAGTTGCTTTGCTCCTCTGGGCCTCTCAGTTCCCTCATCTGAGCTTAAAACTGCCAGCCCCAAGGAGGACAAGGTCTGCGTCTAACCCGATGAGCTCAGATGTACCCCAGCCCGCGGCACATTGCCTGCCACCTCGTAAGCGCTTAACAAATTAGCACACAAACGCAAAAAAGCAACTGCCATTTCCTCCGAGAAGAGAGGTGCCCCCCCCCCCCCCCCGGTTCCTTAGAAGCCGCATTCATTCATTCAATCGTATTAATCGAGCGCTTACTGTGTGCAGAACACCGTACTAAGCTGCAGTAGCCGTTGTGGGATCTTTAGGGGTCCTGGAGGGGCCCTCAGTTTAAGGAGCAATGGGGGGCCGTTGGGATCGAATGCCAGAAAGCAGTTGGCTGTTTATTTCGGGGGCAACCAAGGAGAGCTTTCTTCCCACTGACGTCTTCCCCCGTGTCCATAATAGTGACAGACACGGGAGGCGTTCTCCATCCGCTCTGTCCTGCGTGGGGAAGCCTCAGAGGAGCCGTGGCTGAAACATGTCAGGACGTGCAGCTAATTGGGAGAAGTTACGTGTGTGCACATTTCGACTTGGAATCCAGAGAAAAGGCCATTTGAGCCGAACTCGGGAAGCTCCAAGCCATCCGTGAGAGACTGCGTGGAACCGTTAGGATTGGGAAATGAAGGGAGGATTCGGGAACGTCCTCAAAGAAAAAATCCTTTGGAAGGTACTCGAGTGATTATCAATCGGTAATTAATCAATCCGTGCTATTTACTGAGTGCTTAGTTTGTACAGAACACCGGACCAAGCTTTTGAGAGTATATTACAGTAGAGTTGATAGATATGTTCCCTACCCACAGGGAGCTTACAGGGACTGTGTCTGACCGAATGATGATGATAATAATCGCTATTTGTTGAGCGCTTACTGTGTGCCAGGCACTGTATTAAGCGCTAGAGTGGATAAAAGCAAATGGGGTTGGACACAGTCCCTGTCCCATGTGGGGCTCACAGTCTCGATCCCCATTTTGCCGTTGAGGTAACCGAGGCCCAGTGAAGTGACTCAACCGAGGTCACACAACGGACCAGCGGCGGAGCAGGGATTAGAAACCAGGTCGTCCAGAGTCCCAGGTCCTTCTGACCTAATTAAGGTGTACCTACCCCAGCGCTTAGAACAGTGTTTAACACATGATAAATGCTTAACAAATACCATTAAAACAATTCACAGGTGCCAGGGATGGCTATTGGTTTGATGTGACTGGGGTCGTGTTGTGGATTAATTGGAGAAGGTTTCCTGCAGGGGCTGATTTGAATAATTGTGGTACTTGTGAAGTGCTTACTCTGTGTCAAACACTGTTCTAAACGCTCGAGTGAGTAAATACATAAATACACCCTCTTCAAGATGGTCACAGTCACTGTCCCATATGGGGCTCACAGTCTAAGTAGAAGGGAGAACAGGTATCGAAACTCCATTTTACAAATGAGGTGAGGCACAGAGAAGTGAAATGACTTGCCCATGGAGTGGAGCTGGGATTAGAACGCAGGTCCCCTTCCTCTCCGGCCTGGGCTCTTTCCACTGCGCCATGCCGCCTCTTAGATTGCTTTTAGGAAGGCTTTGAGGATGGAAGGGCTAGCACTGGGTGGATTCGGGTCAGACCGGAGTTCTAGATGGGGGAGAGGTAAGAGCAAAATTCCTCCCTGAGCTGTCGGGTTTAGCTCGCAAATTCATTTATTTAATTCCCTCCTTGGCTCTAATTTCAGCCGTCTTAGGTATTTCCGAACGGCTCGGTGCATTACGGAATGTTTCTTGGCCCGGGAAAATAGCCGGGTTTCCTGTCTTTGGCTCTGCTCAGAAAGCATCCAGTTTGCCACCGAAGGAGTCCGCCTTAGCTGTTTTGTCTCCTTTCAGTGGAGAGGCGTGCCTCTGCTGTTTATTTGGCCCAACAGGCTCTCTGCTAGGGAACAACTCGTATCGCGTGAAACTCCCACGACCTCTCCGGCCCCGGAAAAGGGGAAGGAACCATTAGCAGTCGTTGAAAGCTTGGTCTGTCTTGTATTTGCGTCTAACGGTTCAGGGGAAGATGGGATCAGTGGCTCTGAATGTGGGGTTATGAAGGCTCCGTGTCGCCTCTCTCGATGTGGCCGGTTGTGTCTTTGTGTGCAGTGTGTAATATTCATTCATTCATTCAATAGTATTTATTGAGCGCTTACTATGTGCCGAGCACTGTACTAAGCGCTTGGAATGGACAAGTCGGCAACAGATAGAGACAGTCCCTGCCCTTTGACGGGCTTACGGTCTAATCGGGGGAGACGGGCAGACGAGAACAATGGCAATGAATAGAGTCAAGGGGAAGAACATCTCGTAAGAACAATGGGCTAAAGCTGCATGCCAGTGCATGTAATAGGTAATGATATATTTGTGTCTCTGTGTCTAATAAGTGGGAATATGTGTGTGTGTTATGTGCAATAAGCAGGGATATACCTGTGTCATCACGTGTAATAATCAGGGATATATTTGGGAGTCATTGCACCTCATAAGGATATACCTGCCTGTCGTGTGTAATAAAGAGGCTATGTGGATGTCATCGGTTGTAATGAACAGAGGCATACCTGCATGGTGTTGTGTATAAATACCTGTGTGTAATAAGGAAGGCTATACCTGGGAGTCATTATGTGTAATAAACAAGGATATAACTAGGTGTCATTGTGTGTAATAAGCAGGGATATACCTGGGAGCCATTCTGTGTAATAAGCAGGGATTTACCTGGATGTCATTGTGTGAAATAAGCAGGGATATACCTAGGTGTCATTGTGCGTAATAAGGAGAGGTATACTTGGGTGTCAATGTGTGTAACAAGCAGGGATTTACCTGGGTGTCGTGTGTAGGAAGCGGGGACATACCTGGGTGTCTCTGTATATAGTAACCAGGGCTGTGTAATAAGCAGGTGTGTCAATGTGTGTAATAAACGGGGATATATCCACCTATCATTGGGTGTAATAAGCTGGGTTAAAAGTGGCCGAGAACCGTTACATTATTCAGAAGAAAAAAGTGAGGAATCGCCTTTCAAATACGGATCTGTGCTCCACAAAGAAACCTATGGATCATGATTTCAGCCTTTCCCCGTGGTAATGCTCTCTCTTATGTCATGGTTTTATAGTACTCTAACTTATTTTAGCATCCATCTCCCCACTAGATTTTAGATGTTCCTCGAGGGCAGTGCTGTGTACATAGTAAGCGCTCAATAAATAGTATCGATTGAATGCTCTTCCCTTACCTCTCTTTCATGCTGGGGCTACTCGATTTTCGTTCTTCTTTTACTTATATTCTCTGACTCTGAGGAAATGCTCTGAGGTCTTCCTTGGTTTAAGCCGTTCCCTTCCCCTTCGTCGATTAATCGGTGCCATTTATGGAGCACTTACTGTTTGCAGAGCGCTGTACTGAGTGCTTGGGACTGTACAATACAACAGAGTTGGTAGACTCGGTTCCCCTCCCTCCTCAAGGAGCTGACGGTCCTATGGGCAGGGATTGTCTCTCTCTGTTGCGGACACAAGTAAATCGGGTTGGACACAGTCCCTTGTCCCACGTGGGACTCACGGTCTCAATCCCATTTTGCAGATGAGGTAACTGAGGCCCAGAGAAGTGAAGTGAAGTGCCGAAACGTTTAGTTCAGTGCTGTGCGCACAGTAAGCGCTCAATAAATACGACCGAGGGCACGATCGAATGAATCAGTTTAGATTGAGGTGCCTTTCGGCTGAAGGGGCAGTGAAAGGGAACACTTGGAAAGTATTTACCGAGGCGCACGGAAGAATCTAATTCAAAATCCTTCATTAGTGATATCTAGCTCGTTATGGGCAGGGAATGTGCCTGCTAATTCTGTTATATTGCACATTCTCAAGCACTCAGTAAGGTGTTCTGCACATAAGCGCTCAATAAATACCACTAATTAAGTAGTAGATGCTCTACTGTGTGCAGAGTACTGTGCTGCTATGTGCTGGACAGCTTCTCTGTTCAGATAATAATTATAACAGTTATGATATTTAAGTGCTTTTTATGTGCCAGACACTGTACTAAGCACTGGGGCGGACACAAGTATATTGTGTTGGACTCAGTCCCCTGTCCCACATGAGACTCACAGTCTTAATCCCATTTTATAGATGAGGTAACTGAGGCACAGAGAAGTTAAGGGAGTTTTTTTATGGTATTTGTTAAACGCTTACTATGTGCCAGGCACTTTTCTAAGCACTGGATGGATACAAGAAAATCGGGTTAGACACAGTCCCTTGTCCCACGTGGGGCTCACAGTCTCAATCCCATTTTGCAGATGAGGTAACTGAGGCCCAGAGAAGTGAAGTGACTTGCCCCAGGTCACACAGCAGACGAGTGGCGGATCCAGGATTAGAACCCCTAACCTTCAGACTCCCAGGCCCGTACTCTGTCCACTACGCCGGGCTGCACAGATTGCTCTGCTGGACAGAAACTGTGTGTAGAGTGTGGTGCTGAACAGCAACTGCATGTAGAGCGTTGTGCTGCACAACAACTGTGTGTAAAGTACTGTGCGGATGGAGCTCTAACGTGTGCAGTAAGGAGACTGTAAGCTCGTCGTGGGCAGGGAATATCACTCATTATTGTTGTATTGTACTTTCCCAAGCGCTTAGTACAGTGCTCTGCGCACGTAAGGATACAATAAATACCACTGAATGAATGAATGAAGGTGTATGGGACTGGAGGTCAGGAGATCTGGATTCCAGTCCAAGTTCTGTCACTGGCCTGCTGCGTTATCTTGGACAAGTCACTTCTCTGTGCCTCGATCTCCTCATCTGTAAAAATGAGGCGAAAATCCCTGCCTCTGCCTACCCTCTCGATTGGAAACACTGCTTGGGTCGGTAATGGTAATAATAATAATAACTGTGGACTTTGGCAAGCGCTAACTATATGTCAGGCGTTGCTCCGAGCACTGGCGAAGGTACAAGCTGATTGGGTTGGACACAGTCCCCGCCCCATGTCGGGCGCACAGTCTTAATCCTGTTTTACGGTCGCGGTAACTGAGGCGCAGAGAAGCGAAGTGACTTGCCTGAGGTCACACAGCAGAGCAAGTGGCAGAGCTGGGATTAGAACCCAGGTCCTTCTGACTCCCAGGCCCATGTTCTACCCACTACCCCATGCTGCTTGCAGAACACTGTACTTAAGTGCTTGGGAGACACCAAGAGAACAATATGACAGACGGGTTCCCTGCCCACAACAGGCTTACAGTCTAGAGGGGGAGATGGACATTCATCTAAATTGCAGGTATAATAAATAAAGTACAGCTCTAATAAATGCATTACAGGTATAATAAATAAATTACACCGTGGGACAGAGACTGTGTCCGGCCTATTAACTTGTACATACCCCCAGCGCTTAGAATGGTGTTGGGTACATACTAAGTGCTTCACATGTGCCATAAAGAAAGACAAGAAAGAGAGGGTTGATGCCCATCGCTTTGTCCAAACTTTGCGAGGGGCTGCGTAAATCCCGTTTTCCGGCCAGCGTCTCACCACCCCTCGGATGGTTTAAGGCACGTCTGCGGAGCGAGGTTGCCATGGCTACCCTCTTTTCCCCAAAGGCCCCGCTCACCCTGTTTGTCATGTGTGAAGAAAATGCCACCCGGATTCCCTGACTAAAGGCAGGGTCGCTTCACCCCCAGCTTCAGCTCCGCTCCTGGCTCTCCCCCTACGGTGCAAGTCACGGGTTTTTTTTCTCGTTGTTGTTAAGCGCCTACTACGTGTCAGGCACTGTGCTGAGTGCCGGGGCGGATAACGTGATAATCGATCGGGCCCGGTCCCCGTCTTCGCAGTCTTCATCCACATTTTACAGATGAGGGGACCGAGGCGCGGAGAAGTGAAGCGACTCACCCGAGGTCACACAGCGAGCAACGAGAAGCCGCGTGGCCTAGTGGCTAAAGCAGTGGCCGAGGAGTCGGAAGGACTTGGGTTCTAATCCCGGCTCTGTCTCTTGTCTGCTGTGTGACCTTGGGCAAGTAATAAGTTCTTCTTTTTGTTATTATTATTGTACTTGTTCTAAGTGCTGGGGTTGATACAAGCTAATGGGGATGCACACAGTCCTTGTCCAACATGGGGCTCACCCTCTTACTCAGGAGAAGCAGCGTGGCTCAGTGGAAAGAGCACGGGCTTTGGAGTCAGAGGTCCTGGGTTCGAATCCCGGCTCTGCCACGCGTCAGCTGGGTGACTGTGGGCGAGTCACTTCACTTCTCTGGGCCTCAGTTACCTCATCTGGAAAATGGGGGTCAAGACCGTGAGCCCCACGTGGGACAACCTGATTCCCCTGTGTCTACCCCAGCGCTTAGAACAGTGCTCTGCACAGAGTAGGCGCTTAATACCGACATCATTATTATTATTAGTATTAATCTCCATTTTACAGATGAGGGAACTGAGGCCTAGAGAGGTGAAGTGACTTGCTCGGGGTAACACAGCAGACATGTGACAAAGCCGGGATTAGAACCCAGCTCTTTCTGACTTGCAGGCCCATGCCTTATCCACTAAGCCCACTGGCATCAAGGAGCGACTGTACAGTGCTCTGCATGTAGTAAGCACTCAATGAATACAATCAGTCGATTGCGCTGGAAATTGGAAGCTGTCGACCTGTCTCTGGGGGCTCGTCTCTAGACTCTTAGCTCGTCACGGACAGGGAATGCATCCATTTATTGCACTGGACTCTCCCGAGCGCTCAGTACAGTGCTCGGTACACGGTAAGCAATCAGTAAATACCACTGAATGAAGTTCTCTGTGGCATCCGAGGCGGGGCTCCGGGTTGTCGCACGGCTTCTCGGAGAATCTACCCAGCGGACACGTTGGCATTCCATCCAGATCCAGACCCGAGGGCCAGTTTTCTGTAAGCTCCCCTCTGGACCGGAAGCTCGTTGTGGGCTGGGAACGGGTCCGTTCATTATTGTTGTACTGGACTCGCCCAAGCGCTTGGCGCAGTGCCCTGCACACAGCGAGCGCTTGAGGAATACGATTGAGTGAATGAATGTTTCCGTCGCCCTCCATTTTGCAGATGAGGTACCTGAGGCTCGCTCACCGACGGTTTCATTCAAGGCAGGCCAGCTGGGCTCCCCCGGGGCCGGGAAAGAGTCCCGCAGGCACCTCGATCCAAAATAACAGGTGTTCTGCCCCCAGAACCAAGACGTCTCTGCCCCGAAGCGGGCCGACGAGTTAACTCATCTGACGCACCGACCCCGCGGATCTGGACTCGCCTCCCTCGTCCAAACGCTCCTACTCTCCGCCGGCCGAGATCCGTCTTGTGCGAACGGCTTTTTCCCCTCGCCTGTGTGGGCCCGAGGACTCTGGATTTCACAGATTCCCTCGTCCAGACCTCACACGCCCTATCCCCGACGCCGAACTCACGTCCGTGTCCCCGTCTCCTTCTCCCTCCTTTCTGTAAATATTGTAGTGTCTGTCTCCCTGTTGGATCCTCAGCTCTTTAAGGGCAGGAGACGTGCCGTGCGGCTGAAGGTGGGGGGAAGAGAGGGTGCAAATTTAAGTGTGATGGCAGCACAGAAGGGAGAAGGAGAAGAGGAAAGGAGGGCTTCGTCGGGGAAGGCCTCTCGGAGGAGATGCGCTCTTAAGGAGGCCTCGAAGGCGGGGAGAGCGATTGTCGGGTGTGAAGAGGGAAGGCTTTCCAGGCCAGAGGCGGGACGTGGGCGAGGGTTTGGCGGTGAGCTGGACAAGGTGGAGGTGATTTTAGGAAAGGGCTGGAAGTGTGGAAAGAGTGGTGGACTGTAGGATTTGAATTATGTATGAGTCGAAGCGTCAATTCGAGATTTCCAACTGGCAGCGATCCCATTCAGACCCACAGAGCTTGGTGTCTCTGTTAAGAGAAAACTGTGCAGGCATTATTTGGCTCCTCTGATTGAATCCGTCGAAACCTCCAGCATTAAATAAATAGAGCTTTGCTCACAGCAGATGACCGAGTATTAGGATGAAACTACAACAGTTTGTTGGGGGGGGGGGAGGGAAAGCAACACAACTGTCTTTTCCCATGCCTATTTGAGTTACGGACTTTCTGCTCAGTTACTGCACGGGAAAATTGGCCCCTATTGGTAAATTAATCTTTTAGGAATGAGTTACAGGTGGTGCGATGATAGAGACCGGGCGATACTTAAGAGCTAATGGAAAATCAACCTTCTTGTTTTTGGAATAGCGGTATTGAACTCCTACTGGAAGCTCACCTTTAGACCGTAAACTCGTTTCTAGACTGTAAACCTGTTGCGGGCTGGGAATATGTCTGTTTAGTGTTCTTTCGCGCTCACCCAAGTGCTTAGTACAGGCCTTTGCGCACAGTAAGCGCTCAGCGAATACGATTGAATGACTGAATACTGCAAAAGATTATGGGCTATCGGGGGGTCGATGCACGTGAACCAGAATCAAAGGGGGAATCCCCCAGGACTTGCGAGCCAATCGAACCGTCCGCCGGTGGTATTTATTGAGCGCTCACTATGTTCAGAGCACTGTACTAAATGCCGGGGAGGTTACGATAGAGCGAGTAGCATGTGGTTCAGCGTCCCTGAAGGGTCGGAATCCGCTGTTGGATCTTCCACCCCCTTGGCGTCTGCTCCTTATGGGACCTCTGTGGCCCCAAGCCTACCCTCCCACGCTCCGACAAACGCACCCTGCATCTCTCAGAGCTGCCAAAAAGCAGCACAGCCTATTGCTGTGTGACTGTGGGCAAGTCACTTCACTTCTCTGTGCCTCCAGTTCCCTCATCTGTAAAATGGGCATGAAGACCGTGAGCCGCATGTGGGATAAACCGATCCCCCTGTATCTACCCCAGCGCTTAGAACGGTGCTCTGCACATAGTAAGCGGTTAACAAATACCAACATCATCATTATTTTTGGGAAGAGCTCGGCCCAGGGAGTCAGAAGGACCCGGCTTCTAATCCCAGCTCTTGTCGGCGCTTGTCGGCTGTGTGACCCTGGGCTGATCACTTCACTTCTCTGGGCCTTGGTTACCTCATCCGGAAAATGGGGATTAAGACTGGGAAACCCATGTTGAACACGGACTGAATCCAGCCTGATTTGTTTGTATCTACCCCAGGGCCTAGTACAGGGCCTGGCACAAGGTAAGCGCTTTCGAAATATCATTCAAAAACAAGCAAAATCTTGTGGTAAATTGTACTCCCCGAGCATCCCGAGCGCTGTACTGAGCACTTGGGCAAGTCCAGAGCGTCATCACGAGACTGGCTCCTTGCCCATTCCTCATCTGAGATCGTCAGGTCACCCCGATCCGATCCCTGCGTCGCTCAGGCTGGAGGCGTTAGCATTTCTTGACACGGTCGGTTATCCAAACGGGCATTTTGCTGGATTCCGACATTTCACATCTTCCTTACCTTTCTCGGTGTCACGGGGGAGCTGTGGATAGAAGTCGAGGTCCTCCTTTCTCATTTCCGTGCATCAGTCTAGGGTATTTATTGAACACTTATGTGCAGAGCAATCCGTCGGTCAGTGGCATTTATTGAGTGCTTACTGTGAGCTGGGGACTTGGGAGAATCCAGTATAACAGTAGTAGGCACTTGAGATGGTACAGGACGACAGAGTCGCTAGACACATTCTCTACCCACAAGGAGCTTCCAGTCTTGAGGATTTGGGCGGATGTTTCCTCGGGTCTTTTCTGTGCTGGTACCCGTGACTGCTCATCTTGCACCGATTTGTAGGCGTTTCATTCGGTCGTATTAATTGAGCGCTTACGGTGCGCAGAGCACTGTACTAAGCGCTTGGAAAGTACAGTTCGGCAACAGATAGAGACGATCCCTACCCAAGACATTTCATCAGTGGGCAGGCCTCGAGGGAAGTCCGGTCCCTCAGAGATCCGGCTTTCGTGCAGTGAGACCGGAGGAAGAAGTCGGATTAATCGTAATCGCTCCTCAAGAGTCGTCGTAGTTTATTCATGGAATTCCTTCTTAAACCAGGGATCAGTGTCTCTGTAACCAAGCTGCCGCGCTGGGGGCTAGTGGAGCTCGGCTTCCGGCTGCTGCCGGAAAGCAGTAAGTGATAACGGTGGCTTATTCCTTCATTTCCCCCCGACCCCTTGAAGAGAAACAGCGTGGACTGGTGGATAGAGCCCAGGGTCGGAGGTCAGAGGATGTGGGGTCTCATCCCGGGTCTGCCCGTGGTCTTCTGTGTGACCTTGGGCAAATCACTGCACTTCTTTGGGGAAGCAGCGTGGCTCAGTGGAAAGAGCCTGGGCTTCGGAGTCAGAGATCATGGGTTCGACTCCCGGCTCTGCCACTCGTCAGCTGTGTGACTGTGGGCGAGTCACTCAACTTCCCTGTGCCTCGGTTACCTCATCTGTAAAATGGGGATCAACTGTGAGCCTCATGTGGGACAATCTGATTACCCTGTATCTACCCCAGCGCTTAGAACAGTGCTCTGCACATAGGAAGCGCTTAACAAATACCAACGTAATAATAATAACTGATTCTTTGGGCCTCAGTTACCTCCTATGTAAAATGGGGATCAAGACTGTGAGGCCCATGTGGGACGCAGACTGTGTCCAACCTGGTTATCTCATATCTACCCTAGTATTCAGAACGGTGTCCGGCACATGCAGAAACGCTTAACAGATGCCATTAAAAAACAAAACGAGAAAGAGTTGAACGAGGAGCAGTATTTGTGGGGTGGCTTGAGTGCTTATCGAGTGGCCCTGGGTATGTTAACCTCTCTTTACTTAAACCTACCCCCACCCCCAAGTGATTTGGTTAGAAATTCATTTCTGAAAAAGCAATAATGGAACTGTTCAAGTAGACCCTGAAATGATCAGGTTTCTAAGTTGCAGTCTGAATGTCTACGAGGGAGTTCTGCCCATTGAATCACGGTGCTGAAGGAGGCTCTGGACACGTCGTGACCGGGCAAAGTGGAAATCAGTTACCTCGGGTGAGGCCAGGGATCATGTCTACCAGCTCTCGTCTGCCGTGTGACCTTGCTCCAGTCACTTCACTTTTCGGCACCCCGGTTTCTTCCACCGCAGGGTGGGGATTGAAAACTCATTCTCTCTCCTTGACTGTCAGAGACCGTATCTGGCCTGATGAACTTGTGTCTACCCCAGTGATGCTGACGGTGATGGTATTTGTTAAGCGCTTACTATGTTCTAAGCGCTGGGGTGGATACAAGGTCATCACGTTGTCCCACGCGGGGCTCACGGTCTTAATCCCCGTTTTACAGATGAGGGAACTGAGGCACAGAGAAGTTAAGTGGCTTGCCCAAGGTCACACAGCAGACAAGTGGCAGAGCTGGGATTAGACCCCATGATCGGATTAGAACCCATGACCTCTGATTCCCGAGCTCGTGCTCTTTCCACTAAGCCACGCTGCCAGTGCTTAGAACAGCGCTTGCCACGTAGTAAGCGCTTAACGAGTGCCGTTAAAAAAAATCTAGTACTCTCCTAAGTGCTCAGTACAGTGGTCTGCACAGAGAAAGCGCTCCAGAAATTATTCAGATGGATTGATTGGGGAATTGCGGTCAGATGCACACTTGGGTTGAGGCTGGAAAGACGTCTTAGGAGGGATTCAAGTAAGATTCTCTTATTTACTTTCTCCTTTCCATCTCTCTCCCAATAGTCACGGCACTGGCATGTTTCCCTTTTTACTCCATTTCACCGTTTACCATTCCGAGCACCGTCGCTAGGGAGATCACAGAATCCTCCTCGGTGCGAGACATCAATTAGCTGCCGCTATATACTTAGCAACTAGAGAACCGGTCTTGCCTCTAACACGCGTCCCCGATAATTAACCCTCACAGTCTCAGATACCAGATGTTAGTACGGAGAGGAGTGGCCGACTTCATTTAGGCTCTTATCGGCATTGGCGGCGGGTGTGTTTGACTTCCCCGTTTTCACACACCCCACGGAACAGAGGAAATAAAATGAAGATAAGATTCCGCGGTGACTCGGACCCCTTTCGTCAACGCTGCCCGTCTGCGCGGCCTTTCCCATTTTGGTGGAATGCCCCGTTACAGCGCTTTCTTGTAACGATCACATCCGTCTAGTTAATATCACCTCAAGGGTTGAGAATGGAGGTCTGGTACCCTCTGCTTCGGCTCCTGCGTTTCCCTGGAACGCAGTTTCCCCCCCACCACCAGCCCACGTCAACGTGACATCTAAATCCGTGTTCTTCGTCACGAAGGACGGCATCATTTTCCAGCGTCTTCGAGGCCTGTCGTTTAAAGAGACAGGGCCAACAAGGCCCTAGCTTAAAAAAAAAAAAAAAAAAGCATTTAAGTGCTTACTATGGTCCAGGCGCTGTACTAACCTCATATAAGATAATCGGGTTGGACACAGTCCATGTCCCACGTGGGGCTCCCAGTCTTAATCCCCCTTTTGCAGATGAGGGAACTGAGGCCCGGAGAAGGGAATCGACTTGCCCAAGGTCACCCGGCAGACAAGGGGCGGAGCCGGGAATAGAACCCAGGTCCTTCCGACTCCCCGGCCCGGGCTCGATTTATTAGGCCAAGCTTGCTGTCGATGGCGTCTTCCGCGCACGTTGTGTCCCACGTCTCGGGGTCCTGTTAGCTGGTTTCCCGGCTTCTTCCCGGATGGTAGGAAGGCCTAATTCTGCGGGTCGGAGTCTCTTTCGAGGCGACGTCCGCGCTCCCTGTCAGAACGGAATTTGCTCCCTTGCATCCTCTAGACTGTAAGCTCGTTGTGGGCAGGGAACGTGACTGCAAATTCTGTTGTACGATACTCTCCCAAGTGCTCGGTGCAGCGTTCTGCACGTCGTAAACCCTCAGCGAATACCATCAGTTGATTGACGGAAATTGGCCTTGAAGTATTTTAAGTTCATGGACTTGTATTTTAATGATCACTGGTAAGGCCAAAGAATAATTGTTTGCAATCTGTTGAGTTTACCAGCCGAAGCCCTTCCATGGTGATTTGACGCTCATTCATTCAGTCGTATTACCCTGTGCAGAACCACTCTACTAAATAATAATGCTATTTGTTAAGCGCTTACTATGTGCCAGGCAGTGTTCCAAGCGCTGAGCTTACTAAACACGACATGCCCCCCAATTTATCTGATTTATCTTTGCAGCGTCCTTGGGAGATTCCTGGAGGGAAGTGCTTTATCCCCATTCTACAGGTCACAAGATGGAGGCAAAAAGCAGCGTGGCTCAGTGGAAGAAGCGCCGGCTTGGGAATCAGAGGTCATGGGTTCGAATTCCGGCTCCGCCACTTGTCAGCTGTGTGACTGTGGGCAAGTCACTTAACTTTTCTGTGCCTCAGTTACCTGATCTGGAAAATGGGGATTAAGACCGTGAGCCTCACGTGGGACAACCCGATTACCCGGTATCTACCCCAAGCGCTTAGAACAGTGCTCTGCACGTAGTAAGCGCTTAACAAATACCAGTATTATTATTATTATTATTCTCGACTTGGCCAAGTCCAAACAGTCGATGAACCGATCAACAATATTTACTGAGCACTTACTGTGTGTGGAGCACTGTACTGATGGCTTGGGAGAATCCAGTACAATAGAGTCGGGTAGACAGGATCTTTGCCCTTGAGGAGCTTACAGTCTGGAGTCTAAATTGCGGATAAGCAAACCGCTGTGGCCCTGAGGGTGAGGTGAATATCAAGTGCTTAAAAGGGCAGATCCAAGTAGGATGGTGACGCAGAAGGGGAAGGGAATAGGGGAAAAGAGGGCTTAATCGGGGAAGGTCTCTTGCCTAAGGCTAGAGCAAAGGTGTGGAGAAGGTCATGGGTTCTAATCTGCTTACCTGCTGTGTGACTTTGTGCAAGTGACTTAACTTCTCTGGGCCTCAGCACAGGGGGATTAAGACCGTGAATCCAGTGGGGTCGCAGTTTGAATGAGGAGCAAAGGGCAGTGATGTGAAGGTAATAATAATAACGTTGGTATTTGTTAAGCACTTCCTATGTGCAGAGCACTGTTCTAAGCGCTGGGGTAGACTCAAGGGAATCAGGTTGTCCCACGTGGGGCTCACAGTCTTCATCCCCATTTTACAGATGAGGTAACTGAGGCACAGAGCGGTTAAGTGACTCGCCCAAAGTCACACAGCTGCCAAGTGGCAGAGCCGGGATTCGAACCCAGGATCTCTGACTCCAAAGCCCGGGCTCTTTCCGCTGAGCCACGCTGCTTCTCTGAACCAACAGGATTTGTTGACAGACTGAATCTGGGGGGTGAACGAGAGAAATGAGGATACTGCCAAGGTGGTGAGAAGGGGAAGAGAGTGGTGTTATCTACAGGGAGGTGAAAGGCAGGGTTTAGGGAGGAAGAGGAGAAGTTCCGATTTGGACATCTGTGGTGTCAACAGAGCATCCAAGTACAGAAGTCATGCAGGCAGGAAGAAATGTAAGACTGGCTTACTTTGGGAAGGGAAGGTGACGTATTTTATATCGTACTCTCCCAAGTGCTTAGCTTAGTGCTCTGCACACGGTCCGCGATTGATGGACCACAGAGAGGAAGAGAGAAATCAGGGCTGGAGATGTAGATTTGGGAATCATCCGCTTCCTGGACTCCTTTACCTCCTAACGACCAGAGAGGAGACTAAAAATGAACTCCCTGGATTCCCAACCCAGAACTGTTGTTATCAGATTGGGCCGACAGGGCAAGCGGGTGGAAAGTTCATTAGGGGAAAAACTAGCGGCGTGCAGCGTACGAGATGAGATTAAGGAGAACATGAGGAAAAAAGGCTCCCAATAAAGGAAGGAGGCTGAGGAAGAGAACACAAGCTAATTCACATGGAAGGAAAAAGAAAGATTAAAGGATTTATCGGGGACCGAACAGGAAAGACAAGAAGGAGCCAGATGATTTGCGAATTCAGAGGAATTAGAGTTGAAGAAAGGGAATGTGAATCGGCAGTTCAGTCCATCGGGGGTATTTACTGAGCGCTTACTGTCTTTGGAGCACCGTACTAAGCCCTTGGAAGATGACAGAGTTAGTAATCGTGATCCCTGCCCTCAGGGAGTTTGCAGTCTAATAATGGTATATTTTAAGCGCTTACTGTGTGCCAAGGATTGTACTAAGCACTGGGTTCGATATAAGATAATCAGGCCAAACACAGTTCCTGGCACACATGGGGCTCACAGTCTATGTAGGAAGGGAAACAGGCACTGAATCCCTATTTGGCAGATGAGGAAACTGAGGCATGGAGGGGTCAAGTGGTGACTTCCCAAGGTCACATAATAGGTATGAGGCAGAGGCAGGATTAGAGCCCAGGTCCTCTGACTCCCAAGCCAGGGCTCTTTGCATTAGGTTCCGCTGCTTTTCGTGATACAGGCTGTGATAAGAGGAAAATAGATAAATCCCAAGATTTATTTGGGGTACGGTCCAGAATTCTGGGGGCATTCTCTGCCTCTCCGTGGCTTCTCCCCGATCCACGATCACCACAAGCGAAGGAAAAGACGGACAGATTTGGGATGATGTAACAGTGTTCTGGTTGTCGACCAAAATGAGACCCGTCAGCCTAAATTGCAGCGAATTTTCCTTGCTGCCTAAATATTCCGCTGTTCTGTGTTTTGTGTCCTTCCCTTCGTTGGGTTACTGAGCTATCCCGTTCTGAAAGGTCCAGTGGAAGAGTGCAGGGAAGCAGTGTGGTTTAGTGGCTAGAGCAGGAGTCCTCCTGACATGGGTTCTAATCCTGCTCTGCCACCTGTCCTCTGTGTGACCCTAGGCAAGTCACTTGCCTGGGCCTCAGCGACCTCATCTGGAAGACGGGGATTAAGACTGTGAGCCCTGTGTGGGACGTGGACGGTGTCCAAACTGATTAGCGTGTTTCTCTCCCGGTGTTTAGTACAGTGCCTGGCACATGGTAAAGGCTTAACAGATGCTATTTTTTAAAAAAATGACAAAGATGTGAGGTTGGTGTTTGTGTATGCCCTCAGTCGCCGCTAATAATCTGCTCTCTATCTCCCCACATACCATTTTTAATGCCATTAAAAAAAAAAGCCCCCCTCATTATCAACGTCAGTGGTTTTTATTGAACGATTGCTATGTGGCTCAGTGGAAAGAGCATGGGTTTAGAAGTCAGAGGTCATGGGTCTAATCCCGGCTCCGCCACCTGTCAGCTGTGTGACTTTGGGGAAGTCATTTAACTTCTCGGAGCCTCGGTTACCTCATCTGTCAAATGGGGATTAAGACTGTGGGACAACCTGATTACCCTGTATCTCCCCCAGCGCTTAGAACAGTGCTCGGCACATAGGAAGCGCTTAACAAATACCAACGTTATTATTATTATTAGAGAGAGAACACTGAACTAAGCACTTGGGAGGGTACCGTGCATCAGAGTTGGCAGACACGTTCCCTGTCCACAATGGAGCCCCCTCCCTTTATTCTGATATTCCCAAGATTCATATATTCTTTTGAAAAACCAGTGAACACAGTTAATCCTCGCGCTGTAATCTGTTTTCACTTCTGTCTGGTAGAAAAATGAGATTATCCCAAATGTTCAATGAAGAACACGTTGCCCGAATTGCCTCCAGGAAACCCAAAGATGGAAGAGCTGTGCGGGGTCAGAGCTTGGACTTTGCCGCCCTTGCATCCCGCCCTCCGTCCCTTCCCCGCGGGCCTTCCCCTCTCCTTTAGCCGACCGCGTGCTTTTCGGTTGACTGCAGAGAATCCACAGACTTGGAAAAAGGAAACCCAGCCCCGAGTTGAGGCCTGTTCGGGAGTGACTCTCCAGAGCCGTGATCACAAGGCCCGCACGAGTGCAGTAATTAATTCCCGAGATAGAACAGCCGTCTGCATTTGCGGTTTTTCCGCCGGGTATTCCGTCAACCCGCCTCGGGAACGGCTGATGGCTCGTCGGAGTCTCGGATCCAAAAATAAAGCCGGCCTCCTTCTCTACCTCAGCCGATCCGGCAGTCGGTGGTATTTACCGAGTACCTATCGAGGGCGAAGCGATCGATCGGTCAGTCGATGGAGTATTTATTTTTTGCCTCTTTTCTGGTATTTGTTAAGCGCTTACTATGTGCAAATCGTTGTTCTAAGCACTGGGGTCGATACAGCTAGGTTGGATGCGGTCCCTGTCCCACATGGGGCTTGCGGTCTTAATCTCCATTTCACAGATGAGATAACCGAGACACAGAGGAATTAAGTGACTTGCCCAAGGTCACGGAGCAGACGAGCGGCAGAGCCAGAAATAATTATAATAATAATTGTGGTATTTGTTAAGTGCCTACAGTGTAATAATAATTATAATAACTGTGGTATTCGTTAAGCACTTCCTATGTAATAATAATAATTACAATAATTAGGGTATTTATTAAGCACTTAACTGTGTGCCAGGCACGGCACTAAGCGCTGGGGTGGGTACAAGCGAATACGATTAGACAGTCCCTGTCCCACATGGGGCTCACAGTTTCAATCCCCATTTTACAGGTGAGGTAACTGAGGCCCAGAGAAGTGAAGTGACTTGTCCAAGGTCACACAGCCGACAGGTGGCGGAGCTGGAATCGGAACCCACGACCTTCTGACTCTCAGGCCCATGCTGTACTCACTGCACCCCGCTGCTGTGTCAGACATTGTTCTGAGCACTGGGGTAGATGGAAGCTAATCAGGTCAGACGCAGTCCCTGTCCCGCATGGGGTTCACAGTCTCAGCAGGAGGAAGAACAAGAGAACTGAGACCCAGAGAAAAGAAGTGACTTGCCCGAGGTCACACAGCAGACCAGTAGGCGGAGCCGCGATTAGAACCCAGGCCCTCTGACTCCCAGACCTCTGTTCTTTCCACTAGGCCGTGCCGCTTTTCTTTATTAATAATAATAACAGTAATGTTGGTATTTGTTAAGCGCTTACTACGTGCAGAGCACTGTTCTAAGCGCTGGGGTAGACACAGGGGAATCGGGTTGTCCCACGTAGGGCTCCCGGTCTTCATCCCCATTTTCCAGATGAGGTAACTGAAGCCCAGAGAAGTGAAGTGACTCGCCCACAGTCACCCAGCTGACCAGTGGCAGAGCCGGGATTCGAACCCGTGACCTCTGACTCCGAAGCCCGTGCTCTTTCCGCTGAGCCACGCTGCTTCTTTATTGAGCCCTTACTGTGTGCAGAACACTGTAATAATAATGTTGGTATTTGTTAAGCGCCTACTACGTGCAGAGCACCGTTCTAAGCGCCGGGGTAGACACGGGGGAATCGGGTCGTCCCGCGTGGGGCTCCCGGTCTTCATCCCCATTTTACAGATGAGGGAACTGAGGCACAGAGAAGTCCACATCGCACAGCTGCCAAGCGGCCGAGCCGGCATTCGAACCCATGACCTCCGACTCCGAAGCCCAGGCTCTTTCCACTGAGCCACGCTGCTTCTCCGTACTAAACTCTCGGGAGAGTACGGTACCACGGAGTTGGGAGGCGCGTTCTCCGTCCCCAGAGAGCTTCGGGTTTAGAGGGGGAGACAGGCGTTGATAGAAAGAAATCATTCCTAATAGATCATTTGTAGCGAGGTCCAAAGGTGTCTGTGGAGTCTACCAGGGACGGTCAGTCCACGTCTCCCCTCTCCTCAGGAAACCTCCGGTGGTTGCCCGTCCACCTCCGCATCAGACCAAAACTCCTCACCGTCGGCTTTGGAGGAGTCCACCACCTTGCCCCGCTCCTGCCTCACCTCGCTCCTTCAATGTCGGTATCTGTTAAGCGCTTCCTATGTGCAGAGCACCGTTCTAAGCGCTGGGGGAGAAACAGGGTCATCGGGTTGTCCCAGGTGGGGCTCACAGTTAATCCCCATTTTACAGATGAGGGAACTGAGGCCCGGAGGAGTGAAGTGCCTGGCCCACGGCCACACAGCTGACAAGGGGCGGAGCCGGGATTCGAACTCATGACCTCTGACTTCCAAGCCCGGGCTCTCTCCCCTGAGCCACGCTACTCGGTAAATGTGATTAACTGACCGATCGGGCCTTGTTTTTGCTCCTGTTGTTTCACCAATCCCTTCTCCCCCAACTCTTCGATTAGAGAAGCAGCGTGGCTCAGTGGAAAGAGCCCGGGCTTGGGAGTCGGAGGTCATGGGTTCGAATCCCGGCTCGGCCACTGGTCAGCCGTGTGACCGTGAGCAAGTCACCTAAGTTCTCTGTGCCTCAGTTGCCTCAGCTGGAAAATGGGGATTAAGACGGTGAGCCTCACGTGGGACAACCTCATTACCCTGTATCTACCCCAGCGCTTAGAGCGGTGCTCTGCACAGAGTAAGCGCTTCACAAATGCCAACGTTATTAATTAGCCCCTCAGGGGCCGGGGACCAACGTCTCCTTCTCACTCGTGTATCATTTTTTGCCCCCAACATTTATTACATTGCCTTTCTCGTAGTAGGCGCTCAGTAGATACTCTCCTTACTGTTACTACTGGCAGAATGGCACAGTGGCCAGAACCCGGGCCCGGGAGTCAGAGGACCTGGGATCTAACCTCGACTCTGCCACTTCTCCGCCCGTGTGACCTTGGCCGGGTCGCTTCACTTCTCCGTGCCTCAGTGACCTCACCTGGAAAATGGGGATTTGAGACCGGGAGCCCTACGTGGGACAGGGACTGCGTCCAATCCGATTTGTTCGCGTCCACCCCAGCGCTTAGTACAGTGCCTGGCACGGAGTAAGTGCTTAACAAATACCATTTCTGTTAGTAGTACAACGGAAGCGGGACACAGATTCCTTGCTCTCAAGGAGCTCGACGTCTTCAAAAGAGGGAAGGTCCGTCTTTCGTCTTTCGGGAAGCAGCGTGGCTCAGTGGAAAAGGGCCTGGGCTTCGGAGTCAGAGGTCGTGGGTTCGACTCCCAGCTCTGCCACTTGTCACTGTGTGACTGTGGGCGAGTCACTTCACTTCTCTGTGCCGCAGTTCCCTCATCTATAAAAAGGGGATTAACTGTGAGCCTCACGTGGGACAACCTGATGACCCTGGATCTACCCCAGCGCTTAGTACAGTGCTCTGCATATAGTAAACATAGTAAGCGCTTAACAAATACCAACATTATTTCCCTCTGGAGCCTTAGCGAAGGGCAAGAAGGGTCCTTTAGAGCCCCAGGAAGTGCTTTTGTCAGAGCTCCTCTTCTCCGATGCCCTGGTGGAGAGAACGCGGGCCCGGAAGCCAGAGGACTCGGGTTCTGATCCCGGCTCTTCTCAGCATGGCTCCGTGGAAAGAGCCCGGGCTTTGGAGTCAGAGGTCATGGGTTCGAATCCCGGCTCGGCCGCTCGGCAGCTGTGGGACTTTGGGCAAGTCACTTCACTTCTCGGTGCCTCAGTGACCTCATCTGTAAAATGGGGATTAAGACCGTGAGCCCCACGTGGGACAACCTGATGACCCTGTATCTACCCCAGCGCTTAGAACAGTGCTCGGCACATAGTAAGCGCTTAACAAATACCAACATTATTATCATTATTATTATTGTTGTTCTTTGGGCTTCAGCTCCCTCATCTGCCAAACGGAGATTCAGTCAATCAGTCACATTTATTGAGCGATGACTGCGTGCAGAGCACTGTCCTAAATGCTTCGGAGAGTACGATATAACAGACACGTTCCCTGCCCGCCGCGGGCTTAGTCTAGATTCAATCCCTGTTCTCCCTCCTGCTTATACTGTGAGCCCCCCGGGGGACCTGATTATCTTGTATCTACCCCCATCGCTTAGTACAGTACTTAGCAGCGATAAGCTCTTAACAGATATCTCAGTTTTTGGAATTTAAGTGCTTTCTAGGTGCCAGGCCTTGTCCGGAGTGCTGAGGTAGGTACAAGATATTCAGGACCGACACAGTCCCCGGCCCCCATGGGGCTCACAGTCTTAATCCCCATTTGACAGACGAGGGAACCGAGGCCCGGAGAAACGAAGTGACTCACCCCAGTGCACACAGTGGACACGCGGCGGAGCCGGGATTAGAACCCCGGTCCTTCTGACTCGCAGACAACTAGGCATCACCGCTTCTCCCTTCCCAGACAAATCGTTTCATGGTTTGGGACGGTGGTTTGGGACGGGGACGTGGAAGGATTGAGATTTTCCACCTGTTAAATTAGGCTCATTAAATCCAAAGAACCTGTAGGATTTGCAGCCAGAGAGAGATTTTTGAAACAAATGTATTGGGTTTTATTTTAATCCAGCGCAGCTTTCGAAATCGAGCTTCACTGGGCCCCCACGGTGGAGATGGTGTGTGTGTGGTGTGTGTGTGTGTGTGTTTGGATGTGTATGACACAGAGATTTCCCCATACCGTGCGGAGGATGTGTGTGTGTGTATATCAACTTTATTGTACTCTTTATATATATATAGTATTTAAGCGCTCACTGTAATAACAGTTATGGCATTTGTTAAGCACTTACTATGTGACAAGTACTGTTCTAAACACTAGGGTAGAAGCAGCGTAGCTCAGTGGAGAGAGCACGGGCTTGGGAGTCAGAGGTCATGGGTTCGAATCCCGGCTCTGCCACTCGGCAGCTGTGGGACTGTGGGCGAGTCACTTCACTTCTCTGGGCCTCAGTTACCTCATCTGTAAAATGGGGATTGAGACTGTGAGCCTCACGGGGGACAACCTGATGACCCTGTATCTACCCCAGCGCTTAGAACAGTGCTCTGCACATAGTAAGCGCTTAACAAATCCCAACATTATTTATTATTATGTTGGACACAGTCCCCGTCCCACATGGGATTCAGTCGAAATAGGGGGAGAGCGGGATTTAAGCCCTGTGTTACAGTTGAGAAAGATGGGGCACAGAGAAGTTAAGTGTCTTGTCCAAGGCTACACAATGAGTAATTCGCAGAGCTGGATACAGAACCCGGGCTCATACTCTTTCTATTAGCCCACATATAATAATAATAATAATAATAATAATGTTGGTATTTGTTAAGCGCTTACTATGTGCAGAGCACTGTATGTCCTTAGTGTTTTACATATATATATATATATATAAAAGTGTACGTATATGTATATATACTTTACTGGACCCATGCAAAGGGGAGCGCGCGTATGTGTGTATTCATTTGCCTTTTTGTATACGTAGACTCTTGCTGAGGGTAGTGTGTGTGTGTCTGTGATATTTACCACTTACTGTATGCCGGGCACTGTAACGAAGCGTTGGGAGTAGATATACAAGCTAATCAGGCTGGACGCACTCCGAGTCCCACGTGAGACTCAAAATCCTAATCCCCATTTTACAGACAAGGTAACTGAAGCACAGAGAAGGGAATTGACTTGCCCAAAGTCGCAAAGGAGACAAGCGGCGGAGTCGGGATTAGAGCCCGGGTCCTTCTGAAAGCCAGGTACTGGGCCACGCCGCTTCTCTCTGTGTGTACATGTTAGACAGATTCAACTGTAACCCTGCAGAATTCTTCTGGGTCTTTGATGTGCTGGGGTTTCTCCCAGTTGATTGAGTGACTGGAATGAGATAATGAATCCTTTCTTTGATCTGAATCATCCTCGCGTCAGCGTAACCTACCAGGCTGGATAATGATACCATCCATCTTGGATTTATCCTTTCCTTTGATGCGGCAATTACCTTTGCACGTATTCAGTACCGAGGCAGTGTTTGTTTAATCACACTTTAACCCGGGAAGCCTAGTCGTTAGAGCTTGGGCCTGGCCGTCGGGGGCCTTGGGTTCTAATCCCGGCTCCGCCACTTGTCTGCTGCGTGACCTTGGGAGAGTCCCTTGACTTTTCTGGGCCTCAGTAGCCTCAACTGTAAAACGGAGAATACGACTGTGAGCCCCAGGTGGGACATGGACCGTGTCCAACCAGATTATCTTGCAATCGGTCCATCTTATTTATTGAGGCCTTACTGTGTGCAGAGCACTGTACTAAGTGCTCGGAAGAGTAAAGTGTAACAATAAACAGACACCTTCCCTGCCCACAATGAGCTTACAGTCTAGACGGGGAGACAGATATAAATAGAAATAAATAAATGACAGACACACACAAGTGCTGCGGGGCTGGGAGAGGGGACGAATAAAGGGAGCAAGTCAGGGCGATGCAGAAGGGTTGGGAGAAGAGGAGTGCCTGCCATAATGTAAGCGCTTAAGAAATACCATTAAAAAACCCCCCAAAACCTAACCTTCGTGGAGGAAGAAACGCAAATGTCTGGATCCGTCTCTCCGAAAGAACAAGCTGGCATCAACAGTGGTGTAATGAACTTCAAATACGTCTTGGCTTCCGTCCGCCCCATGTTTTCCCGGAACGTGCCATATATTTCCCCGCCGTCGGTTCTCTATTGATTTCTGGATTGCCAAACCGGGTGTGTGGATTGTAAATTTTCGAGACGCAAGACCTACTCTGGCTCAAGGCGTTCGGCAAAAAGGCTCCGTTGCCTTTCCCTTTCTGGCAGTGGATCTCACCCCCGGGGGCAGGAGGAACGTTGTGTCTCGTAGTTAGCTAAATATGCTGTGCTGTGAGTGGCGCTGATGAAATCCATCTCCCCAAGCACTGTCGTCCTTGAAGAGAAGCACCGCTAGGACTCTTGAGCCTTGTGAGTGGGAGGGAGGGATGGAGGATTTAAAACATTTTTTTCTGGCATTTGTTAAGCGCTTAGAATGTGCCAGGTGCTGTACTAAGCACTGGGGTGGATACAGGCAAATCGGGTCGGACACAGTCGCTGTCTCGCGTAGGGCTCACGGTCTTCGTCCACATTTTACGGGTGAGGTAACAGGCCCGGAGAAGTGAGGTGGATTGCCCAAGGCCACACAGCAGCCAAGTGGCGGAGCTGGGATTAGAACTCATGACCTTTGACTCCCAGGCCCGAGTTCCATCCGCTATGTCATGACACATTCCCTGCCCACAACGAGCTTATGATCTAGAGGTAGAGGCAGACATCAATAGAAATAAAGAAATTACAAGTAATAAATACAGAAATATGACATAGCCTTGCACACAGTAAGCTCCCAATTCATTCATTTAATGGTATTTATAATAATAATAATAACAACGTTGGTATTTGTTAAGCACTTACTATGTGCAGAGCACTGTTCTAAGCGCTGGGGTAGATACAGGGTCATCAGGGTATCCCACGTGAGGCTCTCAGTTAATCCCCATTTTACAGATTGAGGTAACTGAGGCACAGAGAGGTTAAGTGACTCGCCCACGGTCACACAGCTGACGAGTGGCAGAGCCGGGAGTCGAACCCATGACCTCTGACTCCGAAGCCCAGGCTCTTCCCACGGAGCCGCGCTGCTTTATTAAGCTCTTACTGTGAACTGAGCACTTGGGAAAGTACAGTGCAAAAATAAAGAGTTATAGTCCCTGCCCACAACGAACTCACAGTCTGGGCAGGGAGGGGGGAGACAGACATCAATATCAATGCAAATAGACATCAATAATACAAATAAATAAAATTAAAGATGTATACATAAGTACCACTGATTGATTCGATTGGAAGTCCTGGGTAGGACGGGAACTAAGACCGATCTGATTATCTGTCATCTATCCCGGTACTTAGCCGGTGCTTGACACAGAGGAAGTGCTTAAAAAATATTGCCATTCTTATTAGGATCGTTATTTTTTACGATCATTATGTATGTTGTGATCTGGACCCAGGTTCCATTAGCGATCAATCCCGTCAGCGTGAGGCTGAACCCGGTAGCGAGGCCTCTCAGAGGTTGGGCTGCCGTAAAGAAGCGCTCTTTGGCTGGGACTCTTCCCTCATCCCCCCGGGTGGTCTTTAGAGGGAAGCTTTTTCACCTCTGGCCGGGTCTCTTCCTTCCCCAAACTCACACTCCACCATCGATCACGCAGAACGACGCTTCTGAGATATCTTCCGAGGCGAGCGCTTCCTCCCTTTTCGGCCAACGGGCCGGCAAGCGGCCCCTGAAGACTGATAGCTGAGCTTTGCATCCGAGAGGAGGAGAGTTTGTCGGGGAGGTGGAGAGACCCATCTTGGCTTTTTCAGAAGGATCTGTCTGTTAGTGTAGCACCGTCTTGCTTGGAAATGAGCCAGGGACTTGGGGGGGGGGGGGTCAGCTGCTTGCCACAGTGCTCTGTAGCAAAATCTGGGAGCCAACTTTTATTTTTTTAAAAAAATGGTATTTGTTAAGCGCTTACTATGGCCAGGCACTGTACCAAGCGCTGGGGTAGATCCAAGATAATCGGGTTGGACGCAATCCCTGTCCCACGTGGGACTCCCGGTCTTAATCTCCGTTTTACAGCCGAGGGAAATGAGGTCAAGAGAAGTGAGGTGACTTACCCAAGGTCACCCAGCAGACAAGTGAGGGAATCGGGATTAGGACCCAGGTCCTTCTGGCTCCCGGGCCCCGGGCTCTCTCCACTAGGCCACATGCTTCTCTTTGGCAAGACCGATGTTGATTTGTCTGCTTGCTCCTCGGGGATGAGATTGGAAAGACCTGGATGCTTCTTGGCCAAAGCGGCACGTCTGCGGATTCCCGCTGTAGATAGTCTGGGCTTCCGTTGGGCACAGCACGGGTAGGGGGCTTCACCGAAGAGCAGAGGCGCCTGAATGTCTTCCAGAGAGGTGGCAGGATGGTAGAGCCCCTTCAGCAGAGACGAACCAAGGGCTTCAAGTCCCCAAGGCTGGCATCTCAGCCCTCTGGTGTCCCGGCTGGCATCTCGGTGCTCCGGTGGCCCGGCTGGCCATCATCACCCAGTGGAGAGCCGGGTCAGGCCGGCCCAAGTCGGCCGTGGTAATACTTCCCGATGACGGGATTTGTTAAGCGCTTCCTCCGTGCCGGAGCAGAGAACGGGGCTTAGCGTGAGGTCGGGATACGAGACAAAGGATCGATCTACGATGGATTGATTTACGGGTGAGGAAACCGAGGCACAGGGAGATTAAGCGACTCCCCCGAGGTTACCCAGCAAGCTCAGTGGCAGAGCCGAACCCAGGTCTCCTGACTTCCAGCCGAAGGCTCTTTCCGCTGGCCCACACATCCTCTTCACAGGAAACGAGAGAGTAGGGAGAATACAAGCGAAACTAAGACCGTATCATTATAATAATAATAATGTCGGTATTTGTTAAGCGCTTACTATGTGCAGAGCACTGTTCTAAGCGCTGGGGGAGATACAAGGTATTCAGGTTGTCCCACGTGAGGCTCACAGTCTCGATCCCCATTTTACAGATGAGGGAACTGAGGCCCAGAGAAGTGAAGTGACTTGCCCACAGTCACACAGCTGACAAGGGGCAGAGCTGGAATTCGAACCCACGACCTCTGACTCCCAAGCCCGTGCTCTTTCCTCTGAGCCACGCTGCTTCTCATTACGTACGCATGTCTCTATGTGGGCCTGGGAATGTGTCCGACCTGGTTATCTTGTGCCTACCCCAGTGCTTGGCACAGAGAAAGCACTAAGCGAACATCATGATTATCATCATTACTTTTATAATAATAATACCGATAACAATTAGGTATTGGTTAAGGCCTTACTATGTGCCAGGCGCTGTACTGAGCGCTGGGGTGGATGCGAGCAAATCGAGTTGGACGCAGTCCCTTGCCCACGTGGTGCTCACAGTCACAATCCCCGGTTTACAGATGAGGGAACTAAGGCCCAGAGGAGTGAATGACTTGCCCAAGGTCACACAGCAGGCAAGCGGCGGAGCCGGGATTAGAACCCATGTCCTTTTGACTCCGAGGCCCGGGTTCTAATCACTGCGCCATGCTGCTTCTCCGATAAACAGTGCTCCTTGAACTTGGGGGGGGGGGGTCACACTCTTATTGAACTCCCGGCTCTGCCACTTATTCATTCAATAGTATTTATTGAGCGCTTCCTATGTGCAGAGCACTGTACTAAGCGCTTGGAATGTACAATTCTGCAAAAACCTATCTGCTGTGTGACCTTGGGCAAGTCACTGAACTTGTCTGCGCCTCAGTTCCATCAGCTGTAAAATGGCGATCAAGACAGCGAGCACCACATGGGACGGGGATTGTGTCCGACCCAGTTAAGCTTGTATCTATCCCAGCGCTCAGTACAGTAACTGGCTCATAGCGAACACTTAAGAAATACCATAAAAAAGTCGCCCCTGGTTCGATAGTTTCCGCAGATGTGGTCTGCGGATCTAGCTTTTGGGCTCCGAGGCTGGTTGGAATTTGAGAACGCTTTACGTTCCGTTTTAATTCTTGCAAATTGCCTGCCAATTTAATACCGGCAGCATCTAAACAGTAAGTAATTGCTTATGATAATGAGTGCAAACTCATTTGTTGGAATCCGTTAATATTCACCATGCCTGTTTTCTACTGTTGGCAGCTCCGAAAGCACTGCTCTCTTAGTTAAATGCTGGGTTGTGATTGCATCGCTATTATAAGGGAGCTCCGAAACGAGCGAGTCGATAGCGTCGAGGGGGGTAAAGAATAGTCACGCTTAGGCAACTCCGGCAAACGGGAACGAGAAATCCATCCCGTCCACTGAGAACGGTACAGGATATGAAAAGACATCAGCCAGGAAGGAATAACCACCCAAGTCTAAATAACGCATCTTGATTAGCGATTGATGTCCACCAGCCAGACGTTTCTTAGCGAAGTAAGAAATGACCCGTTCTCTCCCAAAGTGAGCCGTAAAAATGACTCCGAAGGCAGCCGGAACCCAAAACCCGTTTGGCGGTTCGACAGATGCAACGGGCATTCGTGGGGTTTTGTGGATCGCGGTTCTGTCCTTTGCACCCGGGCCAGGTCAGTCAGTCGATCGTATCGATTGAGCGCTGACTGTGTGCAGAGCACCGTACTGAGTGCGTGAGAGAGGTCGGTAGAACAGAGTTGGCGGGCACGTTCCCTGCCCACAACGAGCTTACAGTCTAGGTGGGGGGAGGCAGACTTAAATAAAAATAGAAATAAATAAATTACCGAAGTGCACTTGGGGCTGGGCGGGGGGATTCATTATCTGTTCTCCCTCCCAAGTACCGTGAGCCCCGTACGGGACCTGGTGATCCCGAATCTACCCCGGCACTTAGCACAGTGTTTGGCATCTAGTAAGCGCTGAACACATAGCACAGTTAAAGCCCGCGCTTGAGCGTCATAGGTCGCGTCCGACTCTGCCACTCGTCAGCCGTGTGACTTTGGGCAAGTCACTTAGCTTCTCTGTGCCTCAGCTACTTCATCTGTAAAATGGGAATTCAGACTGCGAACCCCACGTGGGACAACCCGATTACCTTATATTCATTCAATAGTATTTATTGAGCGCTTACTATGTGCAGAGCACTCTACTAAGCGCTTGGGATGAACAAGTCGGCAACAGATAGAGACAGTCCCTGCCGTTTGACGGGCTTACAGTCTAATCGGGGGAGACGGACAGACAAGAACGATGGCACTAAACAGCGTCAAGGGGAAGAACATCTCGTAAAAACAATGGCAACTAAATTATATGTGCCCCAGTGCTTAGAACAGTGCTTGGCACGTAGTAGGTGCTTAACGAATACCATCATTATTAATTATGGCTAGTCTATCTCTATTTACGTCTATCTCTCTGTTTTTCCCTTGAGCTATAGCTAGAGGTATCTGCTGATCTCTCCTTGAGAACGGCTGTGAGGGGGGAAATCCCTATTGTGAGCTGAAGAAATTGGGAAATGGAGTTCGTTCATTCATTCGGTCACACTTATTGCGTGCTTACTGTGCGCAAAGCACTGTACTAAGTGCTTGGGAAAGTGCAATAATACAGGCACATTCCCTGCTCGCAACAGCTTACGGTCAAGATGGGAAGACAGACATTAATAGAGAGAAATAAACTAGGGATAGGGTCATAAGTCTTGTGGGGCTGAGGGAGGGGTTGGATTCCCTCAATCAATTCCCATAGGATTCTTCAGGTATTCTGGATGATAATAGTAATAATACTAAAAATAATAATGGGGTGGATAGAGGGTAATCAGGTCGGATACGGTCCCTGTCCCACATGGAGCTCACGGTCTTCATCCCCGTTTTACAGATGAAGGAACCGTGGCCCAGAGAAGTGAAGTGACTTGCCCAAGGTCACACAACAGACAAGTGGCAGAGCCAGGATTAGAACCCAGCTCCTTCTGACTCCCAGGCCCGTGCTCTTTCAACTAAGCCACGTTGTTTCTTACGAGTTCTGGGTTGTAAATAATAATGATTGTGGCGTTTGTGAGATGCTCATTTTGCGCCGAGAACTATACTAAGCGCCGGGTCGGATACAAGCAAACTGAGTTGGACAGAGTCGCTGTCCCGCATGGGGCTCACAGTCTTAATCACCGTAGTTAGTTGCTTCTTTGCGCCGACCCAGCACTGCTGACTTTGAGCCAATTCTTCGGTGACTTTCTCCCTGAGTCCCGTCTCGGCAAAGTGATGCGGCGCCACGGTTTGGGTGATCAAGTCGCCCTGCAAGAGAACATCGATATTTATCTCAGGGCTCTGTATTTTTTCTTTCATTGAGCTTCCTTATCCTCGGACGCTCTGTTAAAGTGATCCTCTCCCCCATTCTCTCTTTCCCTGTTGCTCTCCGCCTTTTGCCCCCCTTTGACGGCAATTGTCATGTCTTCACTTAGTCAAGCAGAACATATTTAATTCTCTTAATCTTTCCTCCCAAGGAAATCGCTCCAGCCTATTAACGATTCTCTAAATCCCTTGTATTTAACTTCCATCATTCCAGTAATGAGGGTCCCTTGCTCGTCTCCTCACTTGGGCTTTTTTTTTTTTTTTTTGCATGCGAATCGTGCAGATTATTACAACGTCGGCTCCATTTCCCACTTCCTGTCTACTTCCCCTCCCGCCTTCCCCACCCTCCAACACCAACTACCCAAGATCGCTGGATGATTCCGGGGAGAGGGTGTCTGTCTCCGCGTCTAGACTGTCAGCCCGCTGTGGGCAGGGAACACGTCTACCAACTCGGTTGTATTGTACTCTCCCGAGCACTTAGCCCTGTGTTCTGCACACAGTAGGTGCCAGTGGAGAGAGCCCGGGCCGGGAAGTCAGAAGGATGTCGGCCACTTATCTGCTGTGTGACCTTGAGCGAGTCACTCCACTTCTGTGTGCCTCAGTTCCCTCCTCTGGGTGGATGGGAATGAAGACCGTGAGCCCAACGCGGGACAGGGACTGTGTGCAACCCGATTTGCTTGTATCTACCCCAGCGCTTAGAACAGTGCCTGGCATGTCGGAAGCACTTAGCAAAAGCCACAGTTATCATTATTATTGGTAGTAATAGTAATAATAGTAAAAGCTTTTGAATCTCAGAGGTCCAAATTATATGGATAATTTCCGACTCTGCCCCTTGTCAGCTGTGTGACTGTGGGCAAGTCACTTCACTTCTCTGGGCCTCAGTTCCCTCATCTGTAAAATGGGGATGAAGACTGTGAGCCTCACGAGGGACAACCTGATTCCCCTGTATCTCCCCCAGCGCTTAGAACGGTGCTCTGCACATAGTAAGCGCTTCACAAATACCAACATCATTTCCCAGTGAGTCCTGGTTCCCAAGTTGATCCAATCTCCCCAGTGTCTTGTAAGAGATGAGGCCGCCATCTCTTTTCTCCGGGATCAGTTGTGGGGGTGAGGGCGGGGGGCGATGGGGAGAGTGATCTTCGGCCACCTAGATCATGTCCCCGTTGTTCTTTACCTGCCGCTCTGGGGTGTCGGCTCTCCGTTTTCTTTTCTGGTAGCCGAAAAGCGCTCACCACTGTAAGCGCTACTCCCCCTCACCGTCGACTTCAGAGCCCTCAATCTCCTTGCTCCCTCTTCCCTCACCTTCCTGTTCTCCTTCTACAGTTCAGCCAGCACACTTCCCTCCTCTAATGCCAACTTTCTCACTGTACCTCGGGCCCGTCCATGTCGCCCACGCCTGCCTCGGGCCGGGAACGCCCTCCCTCGTGTCCGACAGACGATCACTCTTCCCCTCTTCAGAGCCTTGTCGAAACTCTTCCAAGAGGCCTTCCCCAGCTAGGCCCTCTTTCCTTTCCTCTTACTGCCTTCTGCGTCGCCGTTGTAATAATAACGATGATGATGGTGATGGCATTTGTTAAGCGCTTACTATGTGCCAAGCATTGTTCTAAAACTGGGGTAGGTACAAGGTAGTCAGGTTGTCCCACGTGGGGCTCACGGTCTTCATGGCCATTTTACAGATGAGGGAACTGAGGCACAGAGAAGTGAGGTGGCTTGCCCCAATCAGCGTGGCTCAGTGGAAAGAGCACAGGCTTTGGAGTCAGAGGTCATGGGTTCGAATCCCAGCTCTGCCCTTTGTCAGCTGTGTGATTGTGGGCAAGTCACTTCACTTCTCTGTGCCTCAGTTCCCTCATCTGTAAAATGGGGATTAGCCGTGATCCTCACGTGGGACAACCTGATTCCCCTGTGTCTACCCCAGCGCTTAGAACAGTTCTCTGCACGTAGTAAGCGCTTAACAAATACCAACATTATTATTATTATTATTATTCACACCTCCCTCAGCCCCACAGCGATATCCGTGATTTACTTCTATTAACGTCTCTCCCTGCCCTAGACTGTAAGCTCACTGTGGGCAGGGAACTTGTCTACTCATTCTCTTGTTTTGTCCCCTCCCCAACGGTTAGTACAGTGCTCTGCACGCAGTAAGCACTCAGTAAATACCATGGATTGACCGATGGATATCGGCGAATCTCCACAAGTTGTGACCGAGCAACGTGTTGAGCAGCGGCCTCGGTAGGGGAAACTGGGGCGACAGGAGAGATTAGGGAGACCCCCTCTAGACCGTAAGCTCACTGTAAACCGGGAACGTGTCCACCTCCTCCGTCGTTTTGGACTCTCCCAAGCGTTTAGGACAGCGCTCTGCACCCAGTAGGCGCTCCCAAAGTCCGAGTGATTGAATAAGGAAGGGCCCCCTTCCCGTGTGCCCTCGTGGGTGGCTGACGGGCCTCGGCTTTTGTTTTCCAGCGGGAACGACGTACATCTTCAGCAAAGGCGGCGGACAGATCACATACAAGTGGCCGCCCAACGACCGGCCCAGCACGAGGGCTGACCGTCTGGCCATCGGCTTCAGCACCGTACAGAAGGAAGCGGTCTTGGTCCGCGTGGACAGCTCTTCAGGGCTCGGAGATTACTTGGAGCTGCATATCGTAAGTACTCTTCACGTTTCCCCGCCCTCCGGCCGCCGGTTATCTCTGTCCCTGGGCGGGAGAGGCGCTGACCGCTGGTTTTCTCGATCTGCGAGGGCACACGCCGACCGCCGGTTTGTCCTTTCCGTGGCGTCGTCCGGCGGACTTCGTTATTCTCTAACCACGAGGGCGTCGAGCGGTTTCCTCCATCCACGGGGGTGTCCGCCGACCGCTGGTTTTCTTTGTCCGTGGGGGCTGCCCGCTGTTTTTTCCGTCCATGGGCGTGCTCGCTGACCACCGGCTGTGGGGATGTCAGCTGGCCTTTGTTTTTCTCTGTGGGGGAGTCTTGTGGAAGCTAGTTTTCTCTGTCCACGGGAGCGTCCGCCGACCGCCGGTCTTCTCCGTCCATGAGGTTGTCTGCTGACCTTTGTTTTTCTCTACCAATGGGGAGGTCTGGTGGATGTGGGTTTTCTCTGTCCATGGGGTTGTCTGCTGGCCGCCGGTCCCCTCTACCCGTGGGATGTCCGGAGGACCCTGGTTCGTCACTGTCCACGGGGGCATCTGCGGTTTTCTCCGGCGGCGGGGGCGTCCGCTGACCGCTGGCGTCCTTCGTCCGTGGGGGTAGTGAAGCCTCTGGCCCCTGTATGACTGCAGCGAGTCCGAGCAGCCCAGTGCGTTGGCTGTTTGCTGAGGTCCCTCAGGAAGAGGAGGAGGAAGAGGCCAGGCTCCCACATGATTTAGAGCAAGTGGCGTCTGCCCCTCCTATTTACGGAGTGTTTACCACGTGCAAAGCACTGTGCTGAACGCTTGGGTGCGTGAAGAGAATAACGTGACCGGCCCAGACGCTCTCCCTTCTGGTGGGAAGCGAGGGGAGGGGGCTTTGCTGGGGGCAACAGGGCAAGAGGTGGGCTGGGACCTAGAGGGTTCCCCGGGCCCCTTCTAGCCTGTCGTAGTGGATAGAGCCCAGGCCTGGGAGTCAGAAGGTCGTGGGTTCTAATCCCGGCTCTTGTCACTTGTGTGACCGTGGGCGAGTCATTTAACTTCTCTGTGCCTCAGTTACCTCATCTGTAAAATGGGGATGAAGACCGCGAGCCTTACGTACGACAACCTGATTACCTCGTATCTATCCCAGCGCTTAGAACAGTGCGTGGCACATAGTAAGCGCTTAAAAAAATCCAACATCATTATTATTATTATTTATGTCTCCCAGTGACAAGCAGAAGGAGCAAGGAGCCAGTTCTGGCGAGCCTCGCCATGTGGGAGAACTAACTAGGAGGGTTGCAAGGCTTGGGCCTAGAGTTGCCATTCCCGTGCTCCCCTAAATATTCCCCGGACGGACCGACGTTCGCCGGGAGGGCCCGGGGTCGCCCTGTTCCCGGGCCCCTCCCCGGAAAACCACCCACCATCCTCAAGGAAAGCGTCCGGGGGCTTTGCCGGACACGCGCGGAAAGATTCCGTTGAGGTAACCTCAGGGCGCGCTAGACGCCCTCTCGTCATTCGTCCACTTTCTAAATCTGTTTGCTCGGGTCGGATCTGAGAGCCTCGCTCAGTGGAAGGACGAGAGCTTGAAAAGAAATTGCTTATCGATCCATCGCAAATTACACTCTGTTCCCCGCCACCGCCCACCCCTCGCTTCCCCCCTCAAAACATGGCGCAACAATCGCTCGCAAATCAACAGGGCCTGTGTTTCCGGGTGGCTCACGGCAGGTTGCTTGCTTGCCGACCACAGGCTGGGTTTCTGCGGGGATGGGGGTGGTATATGGCGGGACAGAGTTCCCCCTTTTTTTTCTTATGGTATTTCAGCCCGTTGTAGGCAGGGATTGTCTCTATTTGTTACTGAATTGTACTTCCCAAGCACTTAGTACAGTGCCCTGCACACAGTAAGCGCCCGATAAATGCGATTGAATGAATAAATGAGTGAAACCACTTACTGTGTCCCAGGCACTGAGTGCTGAGGTTGGTATAAGATAATCGGGTTGGACACGGTCCCTGTCCCACTTGAGGCTCCCAGGCTTAGACCCCATTTTGCAGGTGAGGGAACTGAGGACCAGAGAAGTCATGTGACTTGCCCAGAATCACACAGCAGACAAGTGGCGGGAGCTGGAGTTAGAGCCCAGCTCCCCTGACTCCCAGGCCCAGGCTCTTTCCACTGGGCCACCCCACTTGTCTTTGTGCGATTCCTTCCCTGTGGGTCCCCGCCAGGGGAGAGGAACATCTAAGAAACCGGGCTCCGAACACCCATCCAATTTCCCAAGCTGCCTCTCTGATCACCTGTTCTGGCAGGAGACTGGAAGCCCGGTGTATTTATAATAAACATTCCACCTCCCAAAATAACCACCATCAACACGGGTGACATTTCCAGGAATATTGTAATTATCTAGTCAGGGGACACGCTGCTCTTTGAAGCCTACAAACTTCGGATTAAAATTCCACCCGCCGACGCCACGTCGCCTCTCGTCGGTGATTTTTTTTTTTTCCCCCAGGTGCACGTCTACATCTGCTCAGCAGATAAAGGTGCGTTGTCCCCCAAGGGGGTTTCTGGGGTGTGAAGTTTCAAATCAGCGATCCCATTTGGTCCTCCCCCCCCCCAGCAAAAGCTGCCTGGGATTTCAATTCTTCCCTGGGACAATTCCTCTCCGGAGGAATTCCGTCTCGCCGAAGGAACGAGGTTCTGGACGTCTATCAGTCCATCTAGTAGTGATAATAATAATAATTGGGGTATTTGTTAAGCGCTTACTACGTGCCAGGCACTGTACTAAGTGCTGGGGTGGGTACAAGGAAATTAGGTAGGACACAATCTCTGACCCATGTGGGGCTCACGGTCTCAATCCCCAGTCTCCGGATGAGGTAACTGAGGCACAGAGATGTGAAGTGATTTGCTCGAGGCCACACAGCAGACAAGTGGCAGAGCCGGGATTAGAACCCCCAACCTTCCGACTCCCAGGCCCGGGCTGTCTCCGCTATGCCATACTGCTGATTCCGGCCATCAACCAATCCGTCTGTCAGTGCACCTCCCGTGAGCAGTACCATCGGTTGTATTCATTAATTGTGGTATTTGTTAAGTGCATACTATGTGCCAAGCACTGTTCTAAGAGCTGAAGTAATCAGTCACCCATATTTATTGAGCGCTTACTGTGTGCAAAGCACAGTACTGTAGATACGAGATAATAATAATTATGTTGGTATTTGTTAAGCGCTTACTACGTGCAGACCACTGTTCTAAGCGCTGGGGTAGATACAGGGTCATCAGGTTGTCCCACATGAGGCTCGCAGTCTTAATCCCCATTTTGCAGATGAGGGAACTGAGGCCCAGAGAAGTTAAGTGACTTGCCCACAGTCACCCAGCTGACGAGGGGCGGAGCTGGGATTCGAACCCATGACCTCTGACTCCCAAACCCGTGCTCTTTCCACTGAGCCGTGCTGCTTCTCTAGTTGGACACAGTCCATGTCCCACATGAGGCTCACAGTTTTCATCTCCATTTTCTTTGGGGAGGGGTGTCCCTTACTATCCAAGCTCCTTTATAGTCTTTTTTAATGGTATTTGTTGAGCACTTACTACGTGCCAGGCACTGTTCTAAGCGCTGTGGTACGTGCAGACAAATCGGGTTGGACACGGTCCCTGCGTCATATAGGGCTCGCAGTCTTATCCCCATTTTAATAATAATTGTGACATTTGTTAAGCGCTTACTGTGTGCCAAGCTCTGTCCTAAGCGCTGGGGTGGATGCAGGGTAAGCAGGTTGTCCCACGTGAGGCTCACAGTCTTAATCCCCATTTTACAGATGAGGTCACTGAGGCACAGAGAAGTGAAGTGACTTGTCCAAGGTCACACAGCAGACAAGTGGGGGAGCTGGGATTCGAACCCCGATCTCTGACTCCCAAGCCCGGGCCCTTTCCACTAAGCTACGCCGCTACCCTGAAGCATAGTTAAGTGACTTGCCCCAGGGCACAAAGCAGACAAGTGGCAGAGCTGGAATTAGAACCCAGGTCCTTCTGACTCCCAGGGCCGAGCTTTAACCACTAGGCAACACTGCTTCTTGCCTTGAAATTTTCCCAGTTTGACAACGAGAACGTTAATAACGTTATCGTTACGTTAGGTAACGTTAGACAAGCAGCGTGGCTCAGTGGAAAGAGCCCGGGCTTGGGAGTCAGAGGTCATGGGTTCGAATCCCAGCTCCGCCCCTTGTCTGCTTTGTGCCCTGAGGCAGGTCACTTCACTTCTCTGGGCCTCAGTTACCTCATCTGTAAAATGGGGATGAACTGTGAGCCTCACGTGGGACAACCTGATGACCCTGTATCTACCCCAGCGCGTAGAACAGTGCTCTGCGCATAGGAAGCGCTTAACAAATACCGACATTATTATTATAATAATAATATTTGTGGTATCTTTTAAGTGCTCACTCTGTGCTACTGTACTACAAACTAAGTCCTGGAGGAAGTAGAAGATCATCAGATTGGTTATAGTCCCTGTCCCACATAGGACTCACAATCTAAGTAGGAGGGACTACAGGAGTGTCAGCTCTCTAATGGGCAGAGAACGTGTCTGCTAATTCTGTTGTATCCTCCCAAGTGCTTCGCACAGTGCTCTGCACGTAGTAAGTGCTCAATAAATACCACCCGATTTGCATATATCCAACCCGGCACTTAGGACAGTGCCTGGCACCTGGTGAGCTCTTAGATACCACAGTTATCATTATTGTTATTATTTTTGATCGACTGAGCGGGAATTGAATCCCCATTTTAATAATAATAATGATAATGTTGGTAGTTGTTAAGCGCTTACTATGTGCAGAGCACTGTTCTAAGCGCTGGGGTAGACACGGGAATCAGGTTGTCCCACGTGGGGCTCACAGTCGTCATCCCCATTTTACAGATGAGGTAACTGAGGCCCAGAGAAGTTAAGTTGCCCACAGTCACCCAGCTGACAAGTGGCAGAGCCGGGATTCGAACCCATGACCTCTGACTCCAAAGCCCAGGCTCTTTCCACTGAGCCATGATTTTACAGATGAGGAATCTAAGGCACAGAGTCATGAAGTGACTTGCCCCCAAATTACCTGGACCTAAATCCTCTCCACCGAAGGCTCCCCCCCGCCCCCCCGAACCTCCATGTCCAGCCCCAGCTACCTCCTGGGCCTAGCGAGAAGCTGGGTGGCCTAGTGGGTAGAACCCGGACCTGGCAGTTAGAAGAACCTGGGTTCTAATCCCAGCTCTGCCACTTGCCTTCTGCGTGACCTTGGGTAAGTCGCTTCACCTCTCTGGGCCTCGGTTCCCTCATCTGTAAAATGGGGATTAAGACCGTGAGCCCCATGTGGGCCAGATACTGTGTTCGATCCAGTTGGCTTGAATCCATTTAGTACAGTGCCCGGCACGTAGTAAACGCTTAGCAAATCCCGCGATTATCATCATCATTAGGGACCCCGGGGACCGCGGGCAGGCTCTCGGCTAACGGCGGGCGGGGGACATCGAGCCGAAGGAAACGATTCGGCCCCAGAGCCGTCGGGACAGAAGTCACCGCGCGCTCCGTGCGGAAAAAGTGATCGATGGTCCGCGGATATTTGATGATCCAGGAAGCCCTTCCCCCCCGAGACACACGCCGATGTTTCGCCCTCGTTTTAGGCTTTAATCTTCATTATGCTGTCAATTCACCCTGCTCCGAGTGCATAATAAAAGGCTTGTTCGGAGCTTGCAAACAGATAGGGCCGCGCGCATTCCAATATATATGAAAATAGATATCCGTGATTATGTAGTTGTCATGTGCCATTTGGCAGCGCACTAAAAATCGTAAATGGATTACGTTTGGTATTGTTTCTTAATACAGAAATTGCACCCCGAGTAATTCCCATTAGTAATCCGTCGACGAAAGGGTTTAATCATCTATTTCTTTAAATGTTTTTCTTTTCAATAAGCCGCGAGAAGCTATTTTTCCAATATGTCGGCCTTCCCGCCCAATCGGTTGATCTGAAGATGGGATTTAGGAGGCGGCCCGGGTATCGGGTCGTTTGTGCGGCTGGTGGGGGTGGTTGTGGCGGTCAGAGGCGCTTATGTCGGCGGCTGGAGGCCTGTTGTGTGACCTATTGTCGGGGTGGTTGGAGAACTGCCATGTGGCCGGTGGGTGTGGTTGTGGTGACGGGAGGCCCGTTGCGTGACCTGTGATTACAGCGGTTAGAGGGTTGTGTGATGGGAGTTGGGCGAGGCTGTCTGCGTGTTCAGTCGAGCCCGTCTAAAGCCATCTGTTCGTTAACCTCAAAGAAGAGTTGAATCGGTGCCGTGATAAATCCGATCCCAATTAACAGGTGAGAATTTATGCCCAGGACATGGCGAAACCGTGAACCGAGGGAGGGGCTCTTCCTTACTAGTTGGGTCTCGTGGTTTTCGGGGGCGGTTGGAATTTAAACCCTTCCTGGATTTTAGAGCAAATTAAACCAAAGTGGTCCGTGGAAGGCCAAATGACTCAATTTAGATTAGCCTGTTTTGGACGCGTAATCAGGAGGACTGATTCTCTGGAGAAGATGCCGACCCTAGGAAAGGTCCGGGGCAAACGCGGACGAGGCGGACCGGCAGCTAGATGGACAGAGACCGTAACGATAACGGAAGAACCATTAGAAAGGTTGCGGATTATGGTCGAGGACGGGACGTTCTGGAGAAAGTATATCCACGGGGTCTCTGTGAATACGAGATGACTCGACGGCACATAATAATAATAATAATAATAATAACTAAATGCCAGGCACGTTTCTAAGCGCCGGGCGAGATACACGTAATCAGGTTGGACACAGTCCGTGTCCCACAAGGGGCTCACCATCGTAATCCCCGTGTCTTACAGATGAGGTAGCTGAAGCACAGAGAATAATAATTATCATTATGGTACTTGTTAAGCACTGACTATGTGCCAAGCACGGTTATACGCACTGAGGTCGACGCAAGTTCAGCGGGATGGACACAGTCCCTGTCCCCACATGGAGTTGACACTCTTAAATCCCCATTTTACATATGAGGTAACTGAGGCCCAGAGAAGGGAAACAACTTACTCAAAGTCCCCCAGCAGGCAAGTGGCGGAGACAGGATTGGAACCCAGGTCCTTCCGACTCCCAGGCCCGGGGTCTAACCACTAGGCCACGCTGCTTCATGTATTCTCCTAATGGAGTGGTATGTCAACATTAGCATATTAATCACCTGATGAGTTTGATTATTTTCACAAGGTCCCTTCAATTAGAACTCATTTATTGTTCGGGATCGCTGTTTCTTTGATGCTAATTTTCAAATTGTGCCCGTTCCTGCCGTAATAGCTATTTATGACTCAGAGAAAGTACAGCTAATTAATACCTGTGCAGACTGCCACAATTAAACATTAATCAGATTTGATTTTTCGAGTAATGCGGCGTCAATCTTCTAATCTCCTGAGTTACAACTGGATGGAACCTCGGTTTCTCCAGAGCGGGGAAGCTAGGGTTCTACCTCCCTCTCCAACCTGAGCGCGTGCTGAAATTGAGATGGATTTCGGGGAGCTCCTCTAGACTGTAATAATAATAATAATGCTGGTATTTGTTAAGCGCTTACTCTGTGCAGAGCACTGTTCTAAGCGCTGAGGTAGATACAGGGTAATCAGGTTGTCCCACGTGAGGCTCACAGTTAATCCCCATTTTACAGATGAGGGAACTGAGGCCCAGAGAAGTGACGTGACTTGCCCACAGTCACACAGCTGACAAGTGGCGGATCTGGGATTCGAACCCATGACCTCTGACTCCCAAGCTCGGGCTCTTTCCACTGAGCCACGCTGCTTCTCAGCTCCTTGTGGGCCGCGAACACATCTACCAATGCTGTCGTATTATTCATTCATTCAGTTGTATTTATTGAACGCCTACTTTCATTCATTCATTCAGTCGTATTTATTGAGCGCTTACTGGGTGCAGAGCACTGTACTAAGCACTTGGAAAATACAATTCAGCAATAAAGAGAGACAGTTCCTGCCCATACCGGGCTCACAGTCCAGAAGCAGGGAGACAGACATCAAAACAAGTCAAGAGGCATCAGTAGCATCAATATAAATACATATTTATTTAATCTAAATAAATAGAGTTATAGATAGGTACATATATGCACAAGTGCCGTGGGTCCGGGAGGTGGGGAGAGCACCACCTCAGGGAGAAGGGGTTGAGAAACAGTGTGGCTCATTGGAAAGAGCCCGGCCTTGAGACTCAGAGGTCATGGATTCTAATCCTGGCTCCGCCGCTCGTCAGCTGTGTGACCTTGGGCAAGTCACTTCACTTCTCTGTGCCTCAGTTACCTCACCTGTCAAATGGGGATGAAGACTTTAAGCCCTATGTGGGACAATCTGATGACCTTGTATCTACCCCGGCGCTTAGAACAGTGCTCGGCACATAGTAGGTGCTTAACAAATACCAACATTATTATTATTAGAGCAAAGGGAGCGAGTCAGGGTGATGGGGAGGGGGAGCTGAGGAAAAAGAGGGAACGGTTCTAGCAACTCCATTACATTGTCCTCTCCTGAGCGCCTAGTCCAGCACTCTGCCCACAGTAAATGCTCAGAAAATACCACTGATTGAGTGAGTGATTGATTGGCGGAGATGGGCCTTTCGGCGGGCTTTAAACAAGGGGAGAACTGCGGATGGTCGGAGTCAAGGTGTAATAGGAGGCAGTGTTGGTTGCAGCGGTATCCAAAAAGACAGCTGGCCAGCGCCTTGATCTCCTTCTTTTTCCACGCTTGAAGCCAATGAGGAATTGACCAGAATCATGCAGAGTGGGAACTGCAGAGGCTGTTTTTATTTATCGATGAAAATCTCAAGCAGGAATTGTGCCTGGCATAGTGAAACAGCCCAATCGGGGACCACGGCATATGCTAGATAGGAAGACATCCGGGAGAGGAGCAAGTGAAACTTTTTTAAAAAAAGGTATCTGTTAAGTGTTTAATAATAATTGTGGGATTTGTTAAGCGCTTACTAGGTGTCAGGCACTGCTAAGAGCTGGGGTAGATACAAGTAAATCGGAGTGGACACAGTCCCACATGGGGCTCACAGTCTCAATCACCATTTTACAGATGAGGGAACTGAGGCCCAGAGAGGTAAAGTGACTTGCCCATGGTCACACAGCAGACAAGTGGCAGAGGTGGGATTAGAACCCATGACCTTCTGACTCCCGGGCCTGTGGTCTCTCCACTGTGCCATGCTGCTTAGTATGCTCCAGTCACTCTACTAAGCACTGGGGTAGATAGAAGCTAATCAGGTTGGAACCAGTCCTGTCCCACACGGGGGCTCCTGGTCTTAACCCCCATTTTCCAGATGAGTAAACTGAGGCCCGGAGACGGAAGTGACTTGCCCAAGGACACCCAGCAGACAAGTGCTGGAGTTGGGATTAGAACCCAGGTCCTTCCGACTCCCAGGCCCGGAGCTGTAGCCAATAAGCCACTCTGGGCGAAAGAGGATTGTTCTCCCCCTCTAGACTGTAAACTCGTGTGGGCAGGAAACGTGTCCGTGATCGTATTATATTGCACTCTCCCCGTCGCTTGGTACAGTGCTCTGCACACAGTAGGTGCTCATTAAACACACCGATCAACTGAGGATGTTGCTCCTGATTTTTGTTCATCTCAAGAGGGAGCCGTTCAAAGCGCAAAACCCTTGGCGTAGCTGGACGGTCGTGAACAGAAAAGTAAAGTCTTTTTCGGGCGAAACAGTTGTCAGGATGAGATGGGGAAGGTTTTTAGGATGGTGGTGTCAAGTAAAGTCCTTGAAGTGCATCCCTAAGACAGAACTAAAATGAGATCAATTTTCCTTTTTTTTTTTTTTAATGATATTTGTTCAGTGCTGACTGTGTGTCAAACACTGTTCCAAGCACTGGAATAGATACGAGTTATTTCGGTTGGACACTGTCCCTGGCCTGTATTGGCTTTAGACTGTAAGCTCAGTGTGGGCAGGGAACGTATCCAAAAATTCTATTATATTGTCCTCTCATTCATTCATTCAATAGTATTTATTGAGCGCTTACTATGTGCAGAGCACTGTACTGAGCGTTTGGAATGCACAAGTCGGCAACAGATAGAGACGGTCCCTGCCGTTTGACGGGCTTACGGTCTGATCGGGGGAGACGGACAGATGAGAACGATGGCGATAAATAGAGTCGAGGGGAAGAACATCTCGTAAAAACAATGGAACTAAATAGAATCGAGGCGATGTACATCTCATTAACAAAATAAATAGGGTAATGAAGATATATACAGCCGAGCGGACGAGTACGGTGCCGAGGGGATGGGAAGGGAGAGGGGGAGGAGCGGAGGGAGATGGGGGGAAAAGAGGGTTAAGCTGCGGAGGGGTGAAGGGGGCCACGGTAGAGGGAGTAGAGGGAGAAGGGGAGCTCAGGCTAGGAAGGCCTCTTGGAGGAGGTGAGTTTTAAGTAGGGTTTTGAAGAGGGGAAGAGAATCAGTTTGGCGGAGGTGAGGAGGGAGGGCGTTCCGGGACCGCGGGAGGACGCGGCCCGGGGGTCGACGGCGGGACGGGCGAGACCGAGGGACGGTGAGGAGGCGGGCGGCGGAGGAGCGGAGCGTGCGGAGTGGGCGGTAGAAAGAGAGAAGGGAGGAGAGATAGGAACTGCTTAGTAAAATGTTCTGCACACAGTAAGCACTCGATAAATACCACTGATCGATTGTGAGAATTGGGATTTAATCCCACTTTTACAGTCGAGGTAACGGAAGCCCAGAGGAGTTAAGTAACTGACCCACGGTCACCCAGCAGACAAGTGGCAGAGCCAGGATTAGAATCCAGTTCCTTCTGACTCCCAGGCCCGGTCTCTGGCCACTAGGCCACGCCGCTTCTCCCTCACGGGTCTCTTCTTACAGCATCCTGGCAGTCAAAGCCGTCGGGATTCTTGCCTTTTAGGTTTGCAGATGAGGTCCGTGAAAGGGGAGGGTTTGGGCGGTCGGCAGGGCGGTGCACTGTTTCACTGTCCCGTGCCTGGTTGGTACCCGCCATCATGTTGTTGGTTGGTATTTGTTAAGCGCTTACTATGTGCAGAGCACTGTTCTAAGCGCTGGGCGAGACACAGGGGAATCAGGTTGTCCCACATGGGACTCACAGTCTTAATCCCCATTTTACAGATGAGGGAACTGAGGCCCAGAGAAGTGAAGCGACTCGCCCACAGTCACACAGCTGACAAGTGGCAGAGCCGGGGTTCGAACCCATGACCTCTGACTCCAAAGCCCGGGCTCTTTCCACCGAGCCACACTGCTTCTCCATGCATCATGGAGTTATCGTGGAGTTATCATGGCAGTTAGGGCATCGCCCATCGGGAAACGCGTTTTCCCCTCGGACGCCGGGCCCCATCCAGGGCACCGCGGGCCAAGGGATGGAGAGTGTCAGAAGTGATGCCACTTTGGAGTTAGAGGAGTGGGTTGTCGGTCAAGTCGGAACGTGGCTCTGGAGAGAATCTAGAAGGCACAGATTCGGACTGGCAGAAGACAGGACAGTCGTCGCGGCGGATGCGGAAGGGGCCTGCCCTGCCCAATCAATCATTGGTATTTATCGAGCACTTACTATGTGCAGAGCAGCTCTTGGGAGAGTACAATATAACAGAGTTAGTAGACATGTTCCCTGCTCTTAATGACCGTGCAGTCTAGAGGGGGTGACAGACATAGATAAGTTACAGATGTGGACGTAAGTGCTGTAGAAGGGCTGAATGAAGGGTACGAATCCAAGTGGGGGAAGAGGAAGCGAGGTCTTAGTTGGGGAGGGCTCCTTGGAGGAGACGTACTCGTATTTGAAGGCGGGAAGAGTAATCGTCCGACGGATAGGAAGGGGGAGGGCGTTCCAGGGGCTGGAGGCAGATGAGAGGTCAGCGGCCAGATAGATGAGATGGGGGTACAGTGAGAAGGTTTGGCATTAGAGGAGCGAAGCGTGTGGTCTGGGTTGTATTAAAAGAGTAGCAAGGTGAGGTAGGAGGGGGCGAGGCGATCGTGGGTTTTCAAGCCGACGGCTTGATGCGGAGATGGACGGGCAACCGCTGTCTTGGGCGACGCTCTTTTTCCACCATCTATGGCCATGAAGCTGTTTTAACCAGCTCTTTGCTCTGAGCCCGTAAACTCGTTCCGGGCGGGGAAAGCGTCCGCTAATTCCGTTGTACCGTACTCTCCCAACCGCCCAGCGCTCTGCACGTAGTAAGCGCTCAGTAAATGCGATCGATCGATCGACGGAGCCAGGCACCGCTCCCGATCAGGGAAGAAAGAAGAAGCTCCCCAGTCGACAGAACGACGGCGGCGTCTTAGCCTGGAAAGACGCAACGGACGACGGGGTTGAGCTCCGAGAGTAAAATGACTAATGAAGCCCTGCGGTTTTGTTCGCATTCTGAGCAGTCAAAGGACATGCATAATGCAAAGCGGACTCTGCTAACAGCAGGCAGCCGCACAATCGCTTAAACTTGTTTCTGTGGACATGAAGAATTGATCGCCGAAGCAAATCCCCGAGGAACGTCTGCCTGGGCCGAGCCGCTTCTATAACCCTGCCCCTCGCCTCCCTCGGCTCACCTCTTCCGCCTGTTTAATAATAATAGTGATGGTACTTGTTAAGCGCTTACTATGTGCCAAGCACTGTTCTTAGCCCTGGGGGAGATACAAGGTAATCAGGTTGTCCCGCGTGGGGCTCATAGTCTTAATCCCCATTTTACAGATGAGGTCACTGAGGCACAGAGAAGTGAAGTGGCTTGCCCTAAATCACAGAGCTGACAGGTGGCGGAGTCGGGATTACAGTCCGCGACCTCTGACTCCCAAGGCTGTGCTCTTTCCATTAAGCCACGCTGCAATAATGATGGCGTTCGTTAAGCGCTTACTATGTGCCGAGCACTGTTCTAAGCCCTGAGGTAGATACAAGGTAGTCAGGTTGTCCCACGTGGGGCTCACAGTCTTCATCCCCGTTTTACGGATGAGGTCACTGAGGCACAGAGAAGTTAAGTGACTGGCCCAGAGTCACCCAACTGAGAAGTGGCAGAGCCGAGATGAGAACCCACGACCTCTGACTTCCGAGCCCGGGCTCTTTCTACTGAGCCTCGCTGCTTCTGTTTATCAGTCAGACGTATCTATTGATAATCACAGTAATAATCAGTGGGATGTGAAGCGCTTACCATGTGCCAGGCACTGTATTAAGTGCTGGAGTGGATACATATATATCAGGTTGGACACAGTCCCTGGCTCTCGTGGGGCTCACAGTCTTCATCCCCATTTTACAGATGGGATAACTGAGACACGGAGAAGTTAAGCGACTCACCCGAGGTCACCAAGCAGGCAAGGGGCGGAGCTGGGATTAGGACCCAAGTCCTTCTGACTCCTCGGCCCAGGCTCACTCCACTCGGCCACGCTGCTTCTCTAAGCGCTGTACTGAGCACTTATATACCGACTCCACAGGGCCGGTTTAGACTCCCGAAATTCACCCGGGACAGGGATCCCATCTGTTGTCACCAGGGGGACAAGACCAGACGGGTCTTCGGCCGATTTTTTTTTTTTATGGTACTTGTTCAGCGGTTGCTCTCTGCCAGGCACTGTACTAAGCGCTGGTGTAAATACAAGCTAATCAGATTGGCTGGCCCCAGTCCCTGTCCCACACGGGGCTCACAGTCTTAATCCCCATTTTACAGATGAGGGAACTGAGGCCCAAAGAAGTGAAGTGGCTTGTCCAAGGTCACTCGGCGGACAAGTGGCGGAGCCGGGATCAGAACCCACGTCCTCTGACTCTCAAGACCAGGCTCTTTCCACTAAGCCACGTTGCTCCTCTGTACTGTACTCTACTAAGGGCTTGAGAGAGTACGGTAGAGCAATAAACTGACACAATCCCAGCCCACAGTGAGTTTATAGTCTAGAGCTACAGTCTGGACTCCTCGTGGGCAATGCTATCGTATTGTCCTTTCCCAGGTGTGCTTAGTACAGTGCTCTGCACACCAATAAATGTTCAATAAATACCACCCAAAACAGTCTGGCTCAGGTGGAAACTCATTCTGAGGTGCCTCGTCGATGCGGGTCACCCCGGGGGCCCCACCGGTCCCCTTCAGATGACAAAATGAAAAACCGGGAGAAAATGGAAAAAGGAAAGGGGCACGGGAAAGAATTCTTATTTTCACCCCATGGGTTCAGCTGTAATTCATCAGGGTATGATTTACAGGCAAATTAGAATATTTTAAGCACATTACTGCTCATTCTACATGCGCCCTTCTCAATAAATGCGTTTCACGCTTCACAAGCCACGTTGCACCATCAGTAACCAGGGAGAGAAGGTCCACGTATTTCATGCAAGAAATCTCTTTTCTTTCAACGAACAAATCTCTGGTTATGTGAAACGCTTCTCCTTTCGTCCGATTTGTAAATGGAAAAAAATAAAAGACTGTTATTAAGAGCAAAATATTGACACTTCTCCGGCAGCCCCTCGCTAAGAGCGTAACTTTTACGGCTCTGAGAGAGGAGAAGTGCTTTTCTTGAATTCAGGAATTGAATTTCTCCCTCGTTAAGACTCACTTCACAGGATGTCATTTGCCAAGTCATTTTGAAATTCTGAATGTTAGGACATACTTCCATTTGGGTAAAATACCCTCCTCTGATGGGGTGATTTGGGATGTGCCATCTGTTTGAACATCTCCAATCGAGAATGTGCTTCACCTCCTCTGTGATTGAACATTCTTCTTCATTCATTCATTCAACCGTACCTATTGAGCACTTACTGCGAGCAGAGCACTGTACTAAGCGCTGGGGAGGGTATACTACAACGATAAACAGAAACGTTCCCTGCCCACCACGAGATCAGACGATGTGAGCTCGTTGAGGGCAGGGAATGAGTCTTTCTACTGTTCTTTTGTCCTCTCTCAAGTGTTAAGTACAGAGCTGTGCGCAGAGTAAGCGCTCAATAAATACGATTGAATGAATGAAAGAACGAGGCCGAAAAGGGGCACATAAATGGAAAGTACCATCGCTTCCATTGTATTAGCGACGTTTAAGACCGGAAGCTCGTTGTGGGCAGGAAACGTGTCTACCAAATTGACTGTATTGTTCTTTCCCAGGCGTGCTAAGTATCGTACTCTGCGCATGGTAAGAGTGTGATAAATGCCATAATATAATAAATAGGCAGGATATAGACTGTACCGGAAGCCACATCCACACTCTCCACTGGATGCAGATCTTTCTGTGTCAGACTCACCCGTTAGAATGGAAACTCCTTGTGGACAGGGAGAGTGTCTCGTGCCTCATTTGTCCTTTCCCAAGCGCTCAGTACAGCGGGTCACACCTCCGTTGTTACTATGATTCTCGTCACGGCGGGAGCTATCTAGGCAGTGGCCAGGGGGCGTCCCTGGACTAGGAGAAATTGTATACACAGTGAGCGCACAATAAATACCACTGATTGACCGATTCGACTTCCATCATCCGAAGGGCCGTATCCACCTATCGAGGGTATTTATCGAACACCTGCTGCGGGCAGAACTCTACCCCAGACGTTCGCGAGAGCACAGGGCGTGGCCACACTGAGGAGCCGAACGCGCATGGATATCGGTCAGCCGATCGTATTTATTGAGCGCTTACAGTAGAGCACCGTACTGAGCACTGGGGAGAGAGCAGTAGACCGCTATAATAGAGACATTTCATGCCCGCAGCCAAGCACTGGGATGGATCCAAGGTGGTCAGTTTGGGCTCCCCCGTTAAACGCTTTCCGTTCGGGTTTAAGCGATGAGGCGGGTGGGGTAGACTTTTCCACAGGCCCGGGTGAAATTAAGTTAAAATATGGAAAAGCTGCGTCAGGAAGAGCTTGGGGTACTTGGGGGCCTCGAAACATTTCTCCCGCTCCCCTCTCCTCACCCCGCTCAGGGCTGAACCCCCTAATCTCCGCAGTCAGAGGTCATATGGAGGTTCACTTCCATCCCCCTCCTCTCAGCCACCATCCATTCTCCCCATATGCTTTATCCGGTAGGGATGGGTTGCAATAAAATCCACGCCGATGCGTTTGGCTAATAATAAGAGTAATAATAATGGTATTTAAGTGCTTACTGTATGCCCAAGAAGTGTACTAAGTTCTGATGGTCTGGAAAATAGACGTCGGAACCCCCTTCCAACTCGCTGGACGAGACCCGGGTACGACGCAGATGTCAGTTGTGACTTCCTCGCTACTTCTGTCACTGTCCGACCCTGACCTCATTAACTTGATAAGCACATCATCTGTATAAAATGACAGATATATACATAAGTGTTGTGGGGCTGGGATGGGGGGAAGAGCTAAGGGAGCCGGTCAGGGTGACGCGGAAGGGAGTGGGAGAGGAGGAGGAGTGGGGCCTAATCTGGGAAGGCCTCTTGGAGGAGATGGGCCTTCAATAAGGTTTTGAAGGCAGAGAGAGTCGTTGCCTGTCGGATTTGAGGAGGAAGGGTGTTGCAGGCCAGAGGCAGGATGTAGGCAGGGGGTCAGCTGCAGAGGCAGGCGAGATTAGGGCACAATGAGAAGGTTAGCACTAGAGGAGTGAAAAGTATGGGGCCTGGTTGATAAAGGAGAGATGCAAGGTGTGAGGTAAGAGGGGGCAAGGTGGTGGACTGCTTAAAAGCCAATGGTGAGGAGCTTTTGTCTGATCCAGAGGTGGAGGGGTAACCCCTGGAGTTTTTTAAGGAGGAGGGCGACATGGCCTGAACATTTTTGTAGAATTATGATCTGGGCAGCAGAGTGAGGTATGGATTGGAGTGGGGAGAGACAGGAGGCTGGGAGGTCAGCAAGGAGGCTGGTGCAGTAATCCAGGAGGGATGAGGAGCCGATTGTAGTAATAATACTAATGTTGGTATTTGTTAAGTGCTTACTAAACACTCTAAAGTGCTAAACACTCTAAACACTAAAGTGCTTACTTAAGTGCTTGCTCCCCTCCTCCTCCATACCTTATCTCACCTTGGCTTCACAGACTCTGTCCTCTCCTGGTTCTCCTCTTACCTCTCTGGCCGATCATTCTCGGTCTCCTACGCCGGAGCCTCCTCCCCCTCCCATCCTTTAACTGTTGGAGTTCCTCAAGGGTCAGTTCTCGGCCCTCTTCTGTTCTCCATTTACACTCACTCCCTCGGTGAACTCATCCGCTCTCACGGCTTTGACTACCATCTCTACGCGGCTGACACGCAGATCTACATCTCCGCCCCTGTCCTCTCCCCCTCCCTTCAGGCTCAGATCTCCTCCCGCCTCCGGGCCGTCTCCACCTGGATGTCGGCCCGCCACCTAAAACTCAACATGAGCAAGACTGAGCTCCTCATCTTCCCTCCCAAACCCGGTCCGCTCCCAGACTTCTTTATCACCGTGGATGGCACGACCGTCCTTCCCGTCCCGCAGGCCCGCAATCTCGGTGTCATCCTTGACTCGTCCCTCTCGTTCACCCCACACGTCCTATCCGTTACCGAGACCTGCCGGTTTCACCTCTACGATATCGCCGAGATCCGCCCTTTCCTCTCCACCCAGACGGCTACCTTACTATTACGGGCTCTCGTTATATCCCGGCTAGACTACCGTGTCAGCCTTCTCTCTGACCTCCCTTCCTCCTCTCTCGCCCCGCTCCGGTCTATTCTTCACTCCGCTGCCCGGCTCATCTTCCCGCAGAAATGATCTGGGCCTGTCACTCCCCTTCTTAAACAACTCCAGTGGTTGCCTATCGACCTCCGCTCCAAACAAAAACTCCTCACTCTAGGCTTCGAGGCTCTCCGTCACCTCGCCCCTTCCTACCTCTCCTCCCTTCTCTCTTTCTACCGCCCGCCCCGCACGCTCCGCTCCTCCGCCGCCCACCTCCTCGCCGTCCCTCGGTCTCGCCTATCCCGCCGTCGACCCCCGGGTCGCGTCCTCCCGCGGTCCCGGAACGCCCTCCCTCCTCACCTCCGCCAAACTGATTCTCTTTCCCTCTTCAAAACCTTACTTAAAAATCACCTCCTCCAAGAGGCGTTCCCAGACTGAGCTCCTCTTCCCCCTCTACTCCCTCTGCCATCCCCCCTTTACCTCTCCGCAGCTAAAACCTCATTTTCCCCTTTTCCCTCTGCTCCTCCACCTCTCCCTTCCCATCCCCACGGCACTGTACTTGTCCGCTCGACTGTTTATATTTTCGTTACCCTATTTATTTTGTTAATGAATTGTACATCGCCTCGATTCTATTTAGTCGCCATCGGTTTTTACGAGATGTTCTTCCCCTCGACGCTGTTTAGTGCCATTGTTCTCGTCCGTCCGTCTCCCCCGATTAGACCGTAAGCCCGTCAAACGGCAGGGACTGTCTCTATCTGTTGCCGACTTGTTCATCCCAAGCGCTTAGTACAGTGCTCTGCACATAGTAAGCGCTCAATAAATACTATTGAATGAATGAATACTATGGGCAGAGCACTGTTCTAAGCGCTGGGGGAGATACAGGGTCATCAAGTTGTCCCGCGGGCGTGAGGCTCACAGTTAATCCTCATTTTACAGATGAGATGACTGAGGCACAGAGAAGTGAAGTGACTTGCCCAGAGTCACACAGCTGACAAGTGGGAGAGCCGGGATTCGAACCCATGACCTCTGACTCCCAAGCCTGGGTTCTTTCCACTGAGCCACGCAGCTTCTCTGTATTAATGTGATAGCTTGGATGGAGAGGAAAGAAAGGATTTTCCTCCCATCAGGGAGCTCTCCGGCCCTGTTCTCGTTCCATTTTTCCCTCCTCTTCCACCATCCTTTCCTCCTCATTTCCCTCTTCATCCTTTTCCTTCTCTCATTCCCTCTCCCCACCATCCTCCCCTTCATCTAGAACCACATTTATAGACAGCTCTGTCCACTGGGATGTCGTCATGCTGGAAAAACAAATAAACCCAGGCACAACTTCTGGAAAGCCGCTGTTCTGTTTATTCCTGTGTGTTAGAGTCCACCCATTCCCAGTAAAACTGGGGCTCTCATTCTATATGGACCATCTGGAACGTTGAGACCGCTCGGGAAATGTTCCATTTCCGGAGTGATTGAACACAAAACCATTGTGGATCCACTTCTATTTTGGCTTTGAGTGGGGAAAGGCCAAAAAAAAAATTCCTCATTTTTCTAGCTAGGTATAAAAGCTTGTAAATAGAAGAGTGTTCAGTCAGTACCATATGCAGGGCTTTGTACGAAGCACTTGGGAGAGTACCGTATACTGTTATAACAGACCTGTTCCTTGCCCACTATGAGCTTACAATCTACAGGGAGAAACGGATAGAAATAAAAATTACATGTATCTAAGCGTTATAGGGCCAGAAGAAGGATTAATAAAGAGAGGAAGTCAGGGCTTAGCAGAAGAGAGTGGGAGAAAAGGAAAGGAGGGCTTAGGGAAGGCCTCTTGGAGGAGGCGTGCCTTCAATAAGGCTTTGAAGTGAGGGAGAGTCATTGTCAGATATGAGGAGGGAGGGCGTTCCAGGCTTAAAGCAGGACGCGGGCGTGAGGTCAGCGGTGAGATAGACGAGATGGAGTCACAGTGAAAAGGTTGGCATTAGAGGAGCGAAGTGTGCGGGCTGGGCTGGAGTAGGGAGAGCAGGAAGAGTAGGCAGCGGGCAGAGAAGCGTTAACCCTTCTTCCTAGAGAAATTGATCAGTGGGATTTATTGAGTTCTAACTTTGTGCAGTTCCCTGAACTACGTGCTTGGGAGACTACAGTATAACAGAGTTGGTAGACAGATTCCCTACCCACAAGGAGCTTACAGTCTGGAGGGGGAGACAGACATTGAAATAAATTAGGGCTGTGACGCTAAGTGCTGTGGGGCTGAGGGTGGGGGTGAATAACAAGGGCTTAAAAGCTCCAAATCCAAGTGATTAGGTGATGCCGACAGGAGAGGAAGGAGGGAAAATGATTTAGTCGGGGGAAGGCCTCCTGGAGGAGGTGATTTTAGTAAGGTTTCGAAGGTGGGGCGAGTGGCGGTCTGTCAGATACAAATGGAGAGGGTGTTCCAGGCTGGAGGGAGGAAATGGGCAAGGGCTCGGCGGTGAGATGGACGAGACGGAGGTACATCGACTAGGTTGGTGTTAAAGGGGAGAAGCACGCGGGCTGGACTGTGGTAGGAAATCAGCCAGAAAAGGTATTCATCCATTCAGTCGTATTTATTGAGCGCTTACCAAGTGCGGAACATTGTATTGAGTGCTTGGGAGAGTACAGTACAATAATAAACAGTCACATCCCCCGCCCGCAACGAGTTAGAGGGGTGAGCTGGTGGAATGCTTTAATAATTATGTTATTTGTTAAGCACGTAATATGTGCCAAGCACTGTTTTATGTGCTGGGGTAGATAGAAGGCAATCAGGTTGTCCCACATGGGGCTCACAGTCTTAACCCCTATTATACAGATGAGGCAACTGAGGCGCAGAGAAGTTAAGTGGTTTGCCCAAAGTCACACAGCAGACAAGTGGAGGAACCGGGATTAGAACCCAACTCCTCTAACTCCCAAACCCGGGCTCTTTCCATTCAGCCATGCTGCTTCTCTAAGCCTGTGATGAGGAGCTTCTGTTTGAGGAGGTGAATGGGCAACCACTGGAGGTTCTTGAGGAGTGGGGAAACATGGGCTGAACGTTTTTGTAGAAAAATGATCCTGGCAGCAGAGTGAAGCGTGGACTGGAGAGGGGAGAGGCAGAAGCCTGGGAGATCATCAAAGAGGTTGAAATATTCATTCATTCAATCATTTATTGAGCACTTACTGTGTGCAGAGCACTGTACTAAGTGCTTGGAGAGTACAATTAGGCAACAGAGACAATCCCTGCCCAACAACGGGCTCACAGTCTAAAAGTAGTAGCAATCAAAGTGAAACAGCAAGGCCTAGCGGAAAGGGCACGAGCCTGGGAGTCAGAGGACCTGGGTTCTAAATCCGACTCTGCCACCTATGTGCTGCGAAACCCTGGACAAATGGATTCACTTTTCTGGGCTTCAGTCACCTCATTTGTAAAATGGGTATTAAGACTGTCCCATATGGGACGGGGCCTGTGTCCACTCTGATTATCTTGTATCTACCCCAGCTCTTGGTAGAGTGCTTGTCACAAGGTAAGCACTTAAATTGTTTTTAAAAAAATGTGGTTTAGAGTAAGTGCTTGGATCAGTATGGTAACAGTTTGGATGAAGAGGAAAAGGCGGATTTTAGTGATCTTGTGAAGGTGGAGACAGCAGGATTTGGTGACATTGAACACATGGGTTGAAAGAGAGAGATGTCAAGGATGACATCAAGTTTACGGGCTCGTGAGCTAGGAGGATAGTGGTGTCTACAGTGATGGGGAAGACAGGAGGAGGACAGGGGTTTATGTGGGAAGATGAAGAGTTCCGTTTTGGATATATTAAGTTTAGAGCAAAAGAAGATCACGTTAGGGCAGGGGAAGCGGTGTGGCCTAGTGGAAAAAGCACAGAATCAGAGGATCTGAGTTCTAATTCTGTAACTCGTCTGTTCTGTGACTTTGAGCAAGTCACCTGCCTTTTCTGTGCTTCAGTTTCCTCATCTATAAAAGGGGAATTGAATACTTGTTGTCCCTCCATGTGGGACAGGGACTGTATCCAACCTAATTATCTTGCATCAACCCCAGAGTTTAATACAGAGTAACGAATACCACAATTACCGTTATTATCAGTGTATCTATCCCAGTCATTCAGTCAATCGTATTTATTGAGTGCTTAGTGCAGAACACTGCACTAAGCGCCTGGAAGAGAACAGTATACCCATATAACAGACGTATTCCGTGCCCACAACGAGCTTACAGACTAGAAGGGGAGACAGACATTAATATCAAAAAATAAATTTGCAAAGACGTACATAATTACAGATAGGTACGTAAATTGCTTGATTCTCTTGCATCTACCCCAGCACTTAGTGTACAGTGCTTGGCACAAAGTTAAGTGTTCTATACCACAGTTATCTTCATTATTATTAGGAAGCGGGCTTACCCTGATTTCAGGGCAAAGAGTTAAACTCTGTTCCAAAAGCCCTTAGGGTAAAGTGCAGAGCCATTGTATACATCTGCCTGTTTTATCCGATCCACAGCCTTGTCCTGAGCACCTTTTAAAATTGAAATCTGGTTTCTGTCCACCCCGGGCAACGATGATTGTGTTTTAGGAAGGGAGCAGGATTGATATTCCATCACACATTCCTCCTTTCAAAGGGAAGGGAAGAGATCTTTCTTCATGCGCAAAGATTTTACCTAAGTAAAGATGGAATCTTCATTCGAGACAGGCTGGTTCAAAAAAAAATAAAATGAAAAAATGAAAAAACCACCCTCAGAAAACAGCTGTCTCTTTGGCAAGTGAAAATTTCAGGTTTTCCTGATTTTTATTACAGTTGTCTGTAACAAATTGACAGCTGCTATATTTGAACCCTGGTAGTATATTAAACCTCTGAAATTAACTTCCCAGCCCCAGTTGCCAATTTTTAGTCTGTTGTGTCACTCTAGAAGCAGATGCTCTTGACGCATTTTCAGTGTTGCCCTAACAGAAAAATAAATGATAGCTACATTTACTGTCTCTTTGCTTTTCTTTCTCTCTTTTTTGATGGAGGGTTTATTTTTTTTTCCCTTCCCGTCTACATTTTTCATGCCAGGAGCCTTCAGCTGGAGAGTGAGCCTCTGTCTTGAATTTCCACTGTCTCGGGGGCCCTTGAGAATGTGAATACAGAGCAGGCTATTTACTTAGTCTACTAAAGACAGAATGTTTGAACAGGGGGAGGCAAGCATTTCTTCTTTCCGTTTTCCCAGTGAGGAAACTGAGGCCCAGAGAGGAGAAGCGACTGGCCCAAGGTCACACAGCAAGATCGCCCGGTCTCCCCACCACCCAATTCCATCCTTACGCTCTCTCCTCCGACGTCAGGTCGCAACAACGGCTTCTCCGTTCTGAGAGGGTTCCTGTCGGTGATTAGACTGTAAGCTCGTTGTGGGCAGGGAATGTGTCCATTATTATACTGTGCTCCCCAAGTGCTTAGTACAGTGCTCTACACACAGTAAGCGCTCAATCAATACCATTGATGTTTGAATGAATAAATGGGTGAGGCTCGGCCACAGGTGCACTTTGAGGGGGACGAGCACCCCGTCAGGTGGCATCTACCGTGGCCTTCCTGCTGCCACAGTGTGCCAGGAAGTCCCAACTACCCAGAGCCCTAGGGGACGAGTGCTCCTGTGGATTCTTAGCACTGTCAATTCCTCGAGGGCAGGGATCGTTTCCCCCAATGCTACTGCTCTCTCCCAAGCGCGTGGGACAGTGCTCCGCACCCAGGAAACGCTCAGTAAATACCACTGATGCCTCAAAATCAGCTCTTTGGGACCACAAGCACCCGAGGGAAACAGTGAGATTCCTAGGAGACAGAGCAGCTGGGTGGGTTGATGATTATCGGGGCATCGTAGCTGGGTGATGTGCCACTTCTCCCTAAAGCCCAAGAATTGCCGCAACGATAGTCACCGCGATATTTATAAAGCCATTCGTTTTCAGTCATATTTATTGAGCACGTACTGCGTGCAGAGCACTGGACTAAGCACTCGGGAGAGGACGGTACAACAATAAACAGTCACTTTCCCTGCCTGCAACGAGCTGACAGTCTAGAGGGGGAGAGACAGCAATACAAATAAATCGAATGACAGATGTGGACATAAGTGCTGTGGGGCTGGGTGGGGGAAAGAGCAAAGGAAATAAGTCAGGGCGACGCAGAAGGGAGTGGGAGATGAGGAAAAGTGGGGCTTAGTCTGGGAAGGCCTCTTGGAGGAGATGGGCCTTCGATAAGACTTTGAAGCGAGGGAGAGTCATTGTCCGTCGGATTTGAGGAGGGAGAGCGTAACAAGCCAGGGGCAGGACGTGGGCCGGGGGTCGGCGATGAGACAGGAGAGATGGAGGCACGGTGAGAAGGTTAGCACTAGAGGAGCGAAATGTGTGCGCTGGGTTGTAGTAGGAGAGTAGCCAGATGAGGTAGGAGGGGACAAGGCGGTGGACTGCTTTAAAGCCAATAGTGAGAAGTTTCTTTTTGATATGGAGCTGGTTGGGTAACTACTGGAGGTTTTGGAGGAGCGGGATGACGTGTCCTGAACGTTTCTGTAGAGAAACGATCCGGTCAGCTGAGTGAAGTATGGACTGGAGTGGGGAGAGACAGGAGGCTGGGAGGTGCACTGCACAGAGTGAGCGCTCAATAAATACGATTAATTGAATTGAATGAATGTCGCTCCCCCTACCCGGTCGCTAGCCCTAGTGGCCAGCCAGCAGGCAGCTCCGAAACAGCCCAGGGATCAGTGGTAAAATGCCAGCGTCGCTGGACAGGGGATTGCTGTTGACTTCATTTCCTTCCTCCTGACCCAAACGAGTCCCGAGCCAGCCTCCGGCTCACGCTGGGGCTAGTTGAGAAACGGCGTGGCCTAGTGGAGAGAGCCCGGGCCTGGGAGTCAGCAGGACCTGGGTTCGAATCCCGGATCTGCCGTTTGCGTGCTGTGTGACCTTAGGCAAGTCAGCGTGGCTCAGTGGAAAGAGCCCGGGCTTGGGAGTCAGAGGTCATGGGTTCGAATCCTGCATCCGCCACTTAGCTGTGTGACGGTGGGCAAGTCGTGTCTTAAGTTCTTTGTGCCTCAGTTACCTCGTCTGTAAAATGGGGCTTAAGATTGTGAGCCTCATGTGGGACAACCTGATCACCCTCTACCCCAGCGCTTAGAACAGTGCTCTGCACATAGTAAGCGCTTAACAAATACCGACAATATTATCATTATTACTACTTCACTTCTCTGTAAAATGGGGATTCAGTACCTGTTCTCCCTCCAGTTTAGACCGGGAGTCCTGGGCGGGACAGGAACTGTGTCCAACCTAATTAACTCGTGCCTACCCCAGTGTTCAGAATAATGATGATGGCATCTGTTAAGCACTTACTCTGTGCCAAGCACTGTTCTAAGCGCTGGGCGCGGATACCAGGTAATCAGTTTACAGTCTTAATCCCCATTTTCCAGATGAAGTGACTGAGATACAGAGAAGGTAAATGACTTGCCCAAAGTCACACAGCTGACAAGTGGCGGAGCTGGGATTGGAACTCCAGTCCTGCTGACTCCCAGACTTGGGCTCCATCCACTAGGCAACGCTGCTTCTTTACAGTCGCCAAGGTGCCCTTGGTCTAGGGCAAAAGGTAATGATCACATCACCATTAAAAGGTAATTATCACAGCACCATTCATCGCTTAGGCGGAAGTGAGAGATGGGTGTGGTAACCCCTTCACCACTCTGCATCCACACGGCTCACAGACCTGCAGCCTATTCTTATTATTTTGGATTTTTATGGCTTTTCTTTATCTCTCAGTCCCGTCTCTGCCACAAAGGTGATTTCACAGTGCTCAGTCACAATTGATTATGTTTTCTACTTCCTCCTCCCAGTAAACATCAAAGGAAAGGGAAGCCACTCTGAGGTTGAAGAAGAAATTTCATCCCTGCTCTGCGTTCAGATAACAGGGTTTTATTTCCGTTCCAGGGTGCGTGGGCATTTTGGGGACGTTTGCAAACACGTTAGGGTAACAAGGAAAAGGTGACATGTATTTGTCACTTAAACAGATGCATATTGTGCTCTCCCAAGTGCTTAGTACAGGGCTCTGCCCACAGTAAGTGCTCAATAAATACCTCTGATTGACGGGTCAGTGTTCCTAGTCCCTAAAATCGTTCCTTCCATCAGAGGCCTGTAGAGAAGCAGTGTGGCCTGGTGGTAAGAGCCTGGCCCTAGGAGTCAGAGGACCTGGGTTCTAATCCTGAGCTTCCTCTTTCTTTGTGTGTGACCTTGCCAAGTCACTCCTCTGTGCCTCAGTGTCCTCGTTTGTAAAATGGGGATTAACATTGTGAGCCCAAGCTACTTAGATTGCAAGCCCATGTGGGACCGGGACTGGGTCCGACCTGATGAATGAGAATCTCTCCCAGCGCGGGGAACAGGCCTTGACAGTGCGTGAGAGAGGTGGGCTGGAACCGGATACTCCCTTTGTAGACTGGAAGCTCCTCGTGGGCAGGGAATCGTACTTTCTCAAGTGCTTAGTATAGCGCTCTGCACACAGTAAGCGCTCAATCAATACTGTTGATGGATTGATTGAAACGTGGTGAGAGCTTAACAGATACCATTATTAAAAAATGATAAAATAGAGGGAAGACAGTCACAAAAACAATGTAAACGTCTCAATCTCTGTCATGTTACCAAATCTGAAGAATACTGCAGATCAGATTCCTGAAGGGATTCTTTCCAGATGTTCTCACTTCAGTGGGAAAATTTCTCTCTCCAGCCAAAGTGAAGGCTCTTATTGAAGGAGGGGAAAGAGGGAGGGATAAACAGCCAACCACACTGATGGTTCCTGTCCACCTGCTGTGGGGGCAAGGCGTGTGGGTATTTACTGATAATAATATAATAATAATTGTATTTGTTAAAGGCTTTACTATGTATCAGGCACTTACTAAGCACCGGGGTAGATGCAAGATCATCAGGTTGGACACAGTCCTTGTCCCACATGGGGCTCACAGTCTTAATCTACATCTTCCAGATGAAGAAATTAAGGCAGAGAGAAGTGATTTTTCCCAAGGTCACACAGCAGACATGGCAGAGCCAGGACTAGAACCCAGGGCCTGCTGTCTCCCAGACCTACACTCTATCCACTAGGCCACTCTGCTTCTACTGATGGAGGAGGTCAGGAGCAGAGTGCATTGTGAACCCACAGAGTGAGATCCTAGACCAACCTCGGGGAGATTCCCCAGCGAGCGACGACAGGGTGTCATTTGACCAGAAGGTGATTGTGTCTCCGAATTTCCAGATCGGGATTCGGGGGCCGGCTCTGTCAGCGTTGGAAATTTTGTTGCAAATCCCCCAGGTGCAGACAGTATCATGGGGGCTGGGTGGGAGGGGGTTGGTATGCAGAAGCGGTGGGACAGGAGGACTGCAATGTACTGCGGGACCTCAGATTTGTCCCGAGAGTGGCATCCCGGGACTCTCTGTCCTTTCCTCTCCAGTGACATTTGTTAAGCACTTTCTATGTGCCAGGCGCTGTACTAAGCGCTGGGGTAGATACAAGCTAATCAGCCTGCACGCAGCCCGTGTCCCATATGGTGCTCACAGTTTTAATCCCCGTTTTTCCGATGAGGTAACCGAGGCCCAGGGAAGTGAAGTGACTTGCCAAAGGTCACACGGCAGAGCCGGGATTAGTACCCGGGTCCTCTGACTCCCAAGCGTGGCCTCTTTCCGCTAGGCCACACGGCTTCCTGGGATTAAGGTAGATGGAATGTGGCTTCAGATAAGGAAAAGCGTTTCTCCCCTCTTCTCCTATCGATGCCGGCGGGAAAGCATCCCCCTGATTGATGACCGACATCGCCCGATGCTGGCTCCCTCCGATACTCCCGTTCCGCTCCTAACATTCCGGGGAATTCATGATCTAACGCGTTTCCGAATCAGGTCAGAGAGCTAGAGGCAGGGGGAGGAGGGATGGAGATAAAAGATGGAGTGAGAGCCTGCTTATTTCAAAATCGTGAGGAGACCAGAATCTTGAGCGACAAACATCTGGACGCCGGGAGAGGGGGTTTACGGGCTGAGCCCGTAAAGGTTACAAGGCAACCCAACCCAGCCCAACAAGAGGCTTTCCGTTTTCCTTTGGGAAATCCTCGGTTCCTCCGATGAGCCCCTTGAGTTTTCAGCACATAGGAATCCATGCGAAGCAGATGCTTCGTTAAGGAGGAAATAATAAGGGACGGGACAAGGAACGGGTAATTATTCCCCTCCGATCTCTCTGACCCTTTCACCTTTCATCCCCTTCTCCACCCACCATGTTCCTCCCCCTTAATCCTCACCCTTCCTCCGTTCTCCCCGCCCCCAGATTTGTCTTTTCAAGCGCACCTGCACCTCTCTCCAATGCCCCACTCACACGTAATTAAATTTCAGCTGGCGTTTCCCAGGATGTCTGTAACGAAACGTACCGTCAATGAATTTTCAGCAAGCGGTAATGAATGGCTTAAGTAAGAGGCGCGTTGCACATGAATGAGTTCAAGCGAGTGAATAAGGCGTGCCCTCTGCAGCGGGTATACAATCTGCAACGCTCGAGGAGAAGGGGCATTCAGATGCCAGGTCACAAACTCACAAAGGGCATCAGAGCCCACAACGTCGACGGTGGGAGTGATGAAAATCAGAGGAAACAAACCCACGCCCAGACGCACGCCTCCAATGAAAACACAAATGTCTCAGCATTACCACCAGCATGCCACCTTTCCTTTTCTGTGGTGGTGTTTTCTTTTGTTTTTTTTAATGGTAATCGTTAAAGCGCGTACTGTGTGCCAGGCACTGTATGAAGCGCTGGGGGAGACACAGAATATTCAGGTCAGACCCAATCCTTGCCCCGGCCAGGGTTCACATTTTCTTTTCTTTTTTTATTTTGATGGTATTTGTTAAGCGCTTACGTTCCAGGCACTGTACTACTAGATCTACTACTCGGTCTCGCCTATCCCGCCGTCGACCCCTGGGTCACATCCTCCCGCGGTCCCGGAACGCCCTCCCTCCTCACCTCCGCCAAACTGATTCTCTTTCCCTCTTCAAAACCTTACTTAAAAATCACCTCCTCCAAGAGGCGTTCCCAGACCGAGCTCCTCTTCCCCCTCTACTCCCTCCGCCATCCCCCCTTTACCTCTCCGCAGCTAAAGCCTCATTTTCCCCTTTTCCCTCTGCTCCTCCACCTCTCCCTTCCCATCCCCACAGCACCGTACTCGTCCGCTCAACTGTATATATTTTCGTTACCCTATTTATTTTGTTAATGAATTGTACATCGCCTCGATTCTATTTAGTCGCCATCGGTTTTTACGAGATGTTCTTCCCCTCGACGCTGTTTAGTGCCATCGTTCTCGTCCGTCCGTCTCCCCCGATTAGACCGTAAGCCCGTCAAACGGCAGGGACCGTCTCTATCTGTTGCCGACTTGTTCATCCCAAGGGCTTAGTACAGTGCTCTGCACATAGTAAGCGCTCAATAAATACTATTGAATGAATGAATGAACACTGTATCGAGTGCCGGAGTAGATACGAGCTAATCAGTTGGACATAATCCATGTCCCTCGTGGGACTCACGGTCATAATCCCCATTTGACAGATGAGGTCACTGAGGCGCAGGGAAGTGACTTAATCAAGGTGACCCAGAAGACAAGTGACGGGACTGGGATTAGAACCCAGGACCTCTGACTCCCAGGCCTGTGTTCTTTCCAGTAGGCCACGCTGCTTCTTTAAGGACACCCGTCCTCGAAGCAGCACGGCATAGTGGCAGAAGCACGGGCCTGGGAGTCAGAAGGTCATGGGTTCTAATCCTGGCTCCACCACTTCTCTTCTGTGTGACCTTGGGCAAGTCACTTCTCTTCTCTGGCCCTCAGTTACCTCATCTGTACACTGGGGATTGAGACTGTGAGCCCCACATGGGCCTGTGTCCAACTCGATTTGCTTGCATCCACCCCAGCGCTCAGTACAGTGCCTGCCACATAGCGCTTAACAAACACCATCGTCATCATCATCATCTGTCCACAGTTAGAACCGGGCCCCGGACCCGTCTGATCCGTCTGCGTGTTTCCGATCGCCATCGATTTCGAGGAAGCTATTTGTGTCGAACGATTGCCGGGCGAGATTTAGCCGCCTATTTACTGGTAAATGAACCGACGTCGATGGAGACGGAGGAAGCTCGGGATTTATTTTGTTTTTCTCCATAAGCCTTAGCCAGTTCTTGCCAGAAGCCTCAGTAAACAGAGCCAAGTATCTTTCGGCGGCGGAAGCAACTTCCCCTGCTATTTCGTCTCACCAGCCCAGCCCTCTCTGACTGTACATTCAGTCGTATTTATCGAGTGCTTACCGTGTGCAGAGCACTGTACTGAGCACTTGGGAGAGTAAACCACAACAATAAACAGATACATCCCCACACTGTCCCCAGCCTCCTGAAACACCCCGTTTCCTGGCCGCTTCCCTTGCTCAATCAATCAGTCAATGGTATTTATTGAGCGCTTACTATGTTCAGAGCACTGGCCTAAGCGCTTGGAAGAGTGCAGTACAACAGAATTAGCAGACACGTCCCCTGCCCGTAATGAGTTTACAGTCTAGGGGATCAATAAGAAATAGAATAGTAGTATTTGTTATACGCTGCCTACATGCCAGGCGTCGTTACTAAGTGCTGCGGTGAATACAAGGTAATAATAATGTTGCTATTTGTTAAGCGCTTACTATGTGCCGAGCACTGTTCTAAGCGCTGGGGTAGATACAGGGTAATCAGGTCGTCCCACGTGAGGCTCACGGTTAATCCCCATTTTACAGATGAGGTCACTGAGGCACAGAGAAGCGAAGCGACTCGCCCACAGTCACACAGCTGACGAGTGGCAGAGCCGGGAGTCGAACCCATGACCTCTGACTCCGAAGCCCAGGCTCTTTCCACTGAGCCACGGTGCTTCTCCAGTGGGGTTGGACCCAGTCCCTGCCCCACATGGAACTCACACTCTCGATTCCCATTTTACAGATGAGGGAACTGAGGCCCAGAGAAGTGGAGTGACTTGCCCAAGGTCACCCAGCAGACAAGTGACAGAGCCGGGCTTAGAACCGTGTCCTCCGACTCCCAAGCCCAGGCTCTTTCCACTAAGCCACGCTGCTTCAGTCCGCGTACGTTTCACATCTCCGGGTACGAGGACCTCGGACACAGCTGAAGTCTGTCGGTGTCCAACCGGCCTTATTGATTCGATCTATCAGTTGTAATCGATCAGCCGTATCTGTTGATTAATCGTATTTATTGAGTGTTTCCTGTGTGTAGAGTGCTGGACTAAATACTTGGAAGAGTACAATATGGCAGAGTTGGTAGACACATTCCCTACCCACCACGAGCTTACAGTCTAAAGGGACGAGCTCAATGATAATAATAATAATAATGTTGGTATTTGTTAAACGCTTACTATGTGCAGAGCACTGTTCTAAGCGCTGGGTTAGACACAAGGGGATCAGGTTGTCCCACGTGGGGCTCACAGTCTTAATCCCCATTTTACAGATGAGGTAACCGAGGCCCAGAGAAGTGAAGTGACTCGCCCACAGTCACACAGCGGACAAGTGGCCGAGCCGGGATTCGAACCCATGACCTCTGACTCCAAAGCCCGTGCGCTTTCCACTGAGCCACGAGAGCTTACAGCCTAGCACTCACTATGTGTAGAGCACTGTGTCCACCCTTGGTGAGGGACCCCTCCGGGCCTCACTTTCTCCCGCCAGTAGCTGGAGATACCGTTAGTCTTCCCTCCCCACCCCGCCTCTACTAACCTCGTTAAACTTGCCGAGGTCCAGTTCCTATCTGTCGCCACGTGCAATTATAATCTTCAATCGGATTTCCCCTTAGCCCTCGTTTTCCTGAAGAAAACCCTCTAGTGAAAGACCTTCCTAAAGGTTTTGGTAAAATCCCAGTAAATTATGCCCGGCAGGGTTCCTTTCTCCCGTCTTCTGCTAATTCTTCATCAGTTAGAGCCCACAATTGTCCTTCCCCTAACCCATGCTGGTTTAACCACTGTAATTCTTTCTTATTGAAATACTATATTGTTCAGTTCCTAATTACACTCGCAGCCCAACCCCAAACGGCTCAGTCATTCTGAGCCCATCTGAGGTCCTTTTCGGGGGGCCGGGCGGTGTGTTACCGCCATTGCGTTTTCCAGGAGCAGAAATTTACCGGAATCGTCTGCCCCGTGACCAAGTCTTCAGAGCCCTCTGGCTTCCCTTGACACCATTTTGATTTATTGTCCCTGCCTTTCTAGCGGTTTCTTTTCCATGTCCTTTTCCTGAGACTCTAAGTGCACCTGCCCCCACACCGCACCAACATTCATTGCCATTCATTTCATTGAGCTCATGGTGAGGGTGGTGCGTTGTTTATTTTTATGGAGTTTGTTTAAAACTTACAGTGTGTCAAAAACTGGTCTGAGCGCTGGGGTAGATGCAAGTTAATTAATTTGGACACAGTCCCCCTCCCGCGTGGGGCTCAGAGGCTAAGAGGGAGGAGAGGAGAACTGAGGCCAGAGAAGGGAAGTGACTTGCCCAGGGTGACACAGCAAGCAATTGGCAGAGGTGGGATTAGAACCCACGAGAAGCAGCGTGGCTCAGTGGAAAGAGCACGGGCTTCGGAGTCAGAGGTCATGGGTTCGGATCCCGGCTCGGCCACTTGTCAGCCGGGTGACTTTGGGCGAGTCACTTAACTTCTCGGTGCCTCAGTTACCTCATCTGTAAAATGGGGATTAAGACGGTGAGCCCCACGTGGGACAACCTGATTCCCCTGTGACTACCCCAGCGCTTAGAAGAGTGCTCTGCACATAGTAAGCGCTTAACAAATACCAACATTATTATTATTATTATTATCAACCCGGGTCCTCCGACACCCAAGGCCCGGCTCTTTCCACTAGGCCGTGCTCCTTCTGTAGTGCTTGGGCTAATTCTAGTGGAGAAATGGCTTTGGTGTGTAGACCAGAGTGGCTTTAGGCAGACAGCAGACAGATAGGGGGCTCTGGGGAGCGACTGTGGTATTTATTGAGCGCCTACTGCTTGCACTGTACTGTACTAAGCACTTGGTAAAGTACCCCAAGACCTGCTCCCTGACCGTGAGGGGTTTACATTCTGATGGACACGTCAGTTTGGAGAAACTCATCACTAGTTCCTCATCACTACAAAAAGTAGTATGGCCAGAGCCGGGCCTGGGGATCAAAAGGACCTGGGTTCTAATCCCGCCTCCACCACCTGGCCGCTGGGTGACTTTGGGCAAGTCGCTTCACTTCTCCGGGCTTCACTTCCCTCATCTGGGAAATGAGGGTTAAGACTGTGAACCCATGTGAGACAGGAACTGCGTCCATCCTAATTAGCTTGTATCTACTGCAGAGCTTAGTACAGTGCCTGGCATCTAGTAAGTGCTTAACAAGTACCATAACAGTATTAATAATAGTTCACTTTCGTCTCAGGGGTCTGGCACTCTCTCCAATTGCCCCTCACCCCGCTCCTCTGTACCTGGGATCCTGGCAACGTCCGGAAGCCTGATCTGTGAATAGAGAAGGCCGCGGTAATTCTCGATTTGTGGGAATTCACAGGAATTCCCCGGAATTTCCAGAATCAGCATGCGTTTCCTGCATAATGTTGCCTTGGTTTGCATCTCAATGTCCTCGTGATCTCCTCGTGATAGATTTACAGCATTAGAAGCTGGGCTTGCCTCCCCTTGGGATTATTCAAACTGTCTCCCGAAAGGAACTTCATTTATTCATTCCATCGTTAAGCACTTAATGTGTGCGGGAGAACTGTACTGAGCGCTTGGGAAACTACAGTACGACAATAAACAGTGACAGTCCCTGCCCACAACGAGCTCACGGTCTATCGGTGGCGGGGAGCCAGACGTTAATCCAAGTAAATAAAATAGATATATACGTTAAGTGCAGCGGGGCCGGGGGGGAGGGGGAAGAGCTAAACCGAGTGACGTAGAAGCGAGTGGGAGATGAGGAAAAGGGGGACTTAATCTGGGAAGCCTTCTCGGAGGAGATGGGCCTTCACTAAGGCTTTGAAGGGGAGAGGAATTGTCTGTCGGATTTGAGGAGGGAGGGCCTTCCAGGCCAGAGGCGGGACGTGGGCCGGGGGTCGGCAGCGAGACGGGTGAGATGGAGGCCCGGCGAGAGGCCCGGTCGGTGGTGTTGATGCCGGACCCTGTGGCGGTTTCGATAAGGGACCGTCCCCCCCCACCTGCTGGTGGTAATTCTGGACCCCATCTCCGCCGCTGTCGTGATGTCGATCCTAAGTGGCGGTTGTGCCGGCCCCTCCATCTGGTGGCGTTGATCCAACACCGTCCTTCCGGTAGCGTCGGCGCCGGACCCTCCGTCCGGTGGTGTCGATGGCGGATCCTCCGTCCGGTGGTGTTGATGCCGGATGGCGTTGAACCTCTCCTCAACGTCGTCGGTGTCGGGGACACGGGCCGGGAACCTCCGGCTGCCCCTCCCGTCTCAGGAAGCGGTGGAACCAAAACCATGGCTGTTCAAGAGCTAGCTGTGCAATTCCGTAGCTCAGTGGAAAGAGCCCGGGCTTGGGAGCCAGAGGTCATGGGTTCGAATCCCAGCTCTACCATTTGTCAGCTATGTGACTGTGAGCAAATCACTTCACTTCTCTGTGCCTCAGTTCCCTCATCTGTAAAATGGGGATTAAGACTGTGAGCCTCATGTGGGACAACCTGATGACCCTGTATCTACCCCAGCGCTTAGAACAGTGCTCTGCACATAGTAAGCGCTTAACAAATACCAACATTATTATTAGTATTCTCTTCTCTTGCTGGGTGGTCTCTGCCTGCGAGGGGACCCTCTAGACTGTAAGCTCATTGCGGGCAGGAAACGTGTCTGCTCATTGTTCTGTTGGACTCTCCCAAGTGCTTAGTACAGTGATCTGCACACAGTAAGTGCTCAATAAATAGGATTGCCTGATAAGACTGACTGGCAGGGGGATGAGCCGAGAGCCACGCCGGGCTGGGCACTGCACGTAGGAATTAGCCAAAGGCAGAAAAGCGCATACCGTCGCCCCCGTCCCAGTGCTTCCGCTCCTGATTTCCTGTTAAAGTAAACCAACCGCAGCTCCCGTCGACGCATAGAAATTCCAATAATCCTTTTCCTGCCCGGGTTTTCCCAACTGTGAGAGACAGTCCCCTTAGCGGAGCTGAAGACGCAGCTTCTACCCTCTCTCCCGACGGTCACGTCTGCCAAATCCCGTCTTTCTGGGCCTCCGATCTAAAGAGCGGGGCCTAGCGGATAGAGCACAGGCCTGGAACTCAGAGGGCCGTGAGTTCTAATCCCGGCTCCCCCTCTGGTCGGCTGGGCGACCTGGGGCGAGTCGTTTCACTTCTCTGGGTCTCAATTCCCTCATCTGTAAAATGGGGATTAAGACCGTGAGTCCCATGGAGGACATTGGCTGTGTCCAGTCTGATTGGCTTGTATCTACCCCAGCACTTAGTACAGTGCCTGGCACATAGTAATCACTTAAGAGAAAAAAAACTCCTTCCCGGGAATAGGCTGAACACACAGCCTATTTGACAATTGGGCTGGAAAAGCTATCAGTTGTGTGAGCTGTCGAGGTGATGAATGGACAGGTAGAAGATAATTAACCCTGAACCGCCAAGCTGAACTCAAGTATGAAAGAGACCCAGACTCCGCCACAACGTGATCGACTGTTCTTTCTCTTAAGACGATCGGGTCTATTTAAAGGCAAATGATCTCTACGCCCTAATAGTTGTGGAAAAAATCCATCACCATCAGGAAGGGAAATAAAGTGCCCAAGAAGAATTAGAGAAGCGGCATGGCCTAATGGACAGAGGATGGCCCCGGGAGTCCGGAGGACCTGAGTTCTAATCCCAGCTCCGCCACTTGTCTGCCGTGTGACCTGGGGCAAGTCACTTCACTTCTCTGGGCCTCTGTTCCCTCATCCGGAGGAATGGGGATTAAGACCGTGAGCCGGAGTCCGGGGCTGGGCGGAACGTGGGGGCTGACCCCTTCATGGCGGACCCCATCCCATCAAGAAGATGCTCACTGCCTGATTCTTATTATTAATGATGATAATAATAATAATTGTGGTGTTTGTTAAGCAGTTGATTTGTGCCAGGCACTGTCCTAAGCACTGGGGTGGATACAAGCTAACCGAATGAACCCAGGTGCTTCTGGCTCCCAGACCCGGGCTCTTCTCGCACACCACCTGAGCGACCGCTCCAAGAGCTACCAAAGGCCAAACCAGCCAAACCTGGAGATGTAGTCAGCTGAAAGATTCAGCGATTAGAAGTCAATGAAATTCTCTCGCCAACCGCCCCCGGAACTTGGTTCTGTAACTCTGGTTCCACATCTTACAGTTTCGTCGGACCGTGAAAATGCCTTCTTAAATTATCCCCAGAGAGAAAGGAACCCCCCAGCTGTGAAATTGTCATCTCAGACCGTTCCCCCCCCCCACCCCGCATTGTGAGAGAAGGGCCCCCAGCTTCCTTCTTTGCTTCAGAGCCCCTTTGAACCCCCCAGAATACAAGATTTATATTCCAAAAAGCCAGCAAAACTCAAGCTCAGTCCTCCCGAGTTGCCACGCCAGCCGGTGAGACTCTAAGTACTTCAAAAGTGGCCAGAAAGCCTCGCTCGCTCTAACCGTCTTGGGTTGAGTTCTGTCCGAGGAGGAGTCCCTGCAGTTACTTTTAAAAAGTTCAAACCCCATTCCTCTTGAAGAAGGCTATTATTAGTTCCTCATCTCCTCATTTGATTGAATGGCCCTTTCAGTGCTCGGTCTGTCGTCAGATGTAAGTTCCTACACCGCGCCACGATCGACAATCCGAACCACACTGTGAGCACACAACTATTCCTGCTTCCCGTTGCGATGCTTTTGCCGTCCGCGAGGCCAGTTGTTGCTTGTCAGGTTCCCTTTTGATCTTCCAACTTCCCGGAGCCTCCGCTCGAGGAGAGCAACTTCTCTCCCATCTGCTGCCCGGAAAGCGGGTCGTCCCGCCTCAGTGGTCTCCCAGCAAGTCACGGCTACCACTTGGGCAAGATTAGCCCTGGGGCTTGGGAAAGCTCTTTGCGGGCAGAGGTAGTGTCTCTCAACTTAATTGTATTGTAATAATAATAATTATGCTATCTGTTAAGCGCTTACTATGTGCTGAGCACTGTTCTAAGCGCTGGGGTAGATACGGGGTAATCAGATTATCCCCCATGGGGCTCGCATTTTTTAATCCCCATTTTTATAGATGAGGTAATAATAACGTTGGTATTTGTTAAGCGCTTACTAGGTGCAGAGCACTGTTCTACGCGCTGGGGTAGATACAGGGTCATCAGGTTGTCCCACGTGAGGCTCACAGTCGTTATCCCCATTTTCCAGATGAGGGAACTGAGGCCCAGAGAAGTGAAGCGACTCGCCCACAGTCACACAGCTGACAAGTGGCAGAGGCGGGATTAGAATCCACCACCTCTGCCTCCCAAGCCCGTGTTCTTTCCACGAAGCCACGCTGCTGCTCTTGCACTCTCCCAGGTGTTTAGTACAGGGCTCTGCACACAGTAAATGCTCAAAAAATACCACCGGAGGATCCATCGATTGTACCGGATGGCACCCGGAGAAGCAGTGGTATGGGGAGTGTCCCCTCGGTGTTGGTGAGCTGAAGGCGTGATGGGATGGCATTATTGGTGGTCCTGGGCTACCACTGGCCCTGGACTGTAGCTCCTAGGCGACTCTTATGAAACCGATCAAGAAGCTGGATGGACTTACTGTCCATTATTACCCTTTGTCGCTAAACTTCCCTCCGTCCGTCTCCCAAGAGCCATCTCATTCATTCCTTCGTATTTATTGAGCGCTTACTATGCGCAGAGCACCGGGAGAAGACAGAACAATAAACAGACACATTCCCTGCCCACAACGAGCTTCCGGTCTAGAGGGGGAGACGGACGCTAGTAGAGATAAATGAATTACAGCCCCCTCTCGGACCTGTGATGTTTGCGGTAGAGACGGTTCCCTGGCGGGAGAGCCGCAACCTGATTCAAGGCTCGGGAACGTTTACGGGGAGACCAAGCGGGAGGGATGGCCGACCCGCTGAATTGCTGTAGCCGAGAATTAATGAGCTGTTGACTTCATCAGACCTCCCTCCAGATGCTCGCTCATCCTTGGCCAAGGGGATTTGCTCTCTGAAAAGGCATCTCCAAGGGAAGGGAATGGAGTCAGCCCCGTGGATCACCCCCCCCCCCCGCCCGACCCATTGGACGATGGAGTCCTTCCCTCGGGGGCAGCTGAGCCCTCCCCGGGACGATGGAGCCCTTCCCTCAGGGGCGACAGCAGCGGAAGCAGCGTGGCTCAGTGGAAAGAGCCAGGGCTTCGGAGTCAGAGGTCACGGGTTCGACTCCCGGCTCTGCCGCTCGTCAGCTGTGTGACTGTGGGCGAGTCACTTAACTTCTCTGGGCCTCAGTTACCTCATCTGTAAAATGGGGACGAAGACTGTGAGCCTCACGTGGGACCACCTGATTCCCCTGTGTCTACCCCAGCGCTTAGAACAGTGCTCTGCACATAGTAAGCGCTTAACGAATACCAACGTTATTAGTATTATTATCAACTCCAGCCAGAAGGAGGGAACGGGATGAAGACCATCTCCCTTTATGGCTGGGCTCGGAGGCCCCCGGACCCCAGGGAGATGCCGAAACCCATTCCAGGGGACGAATCTCATTCTGCCTTTTGGCCGAAATCATATCCGAGGCGGGGTGGGGCCCCCACAATATCCTTTGGCAACAGGAGCCCCAAGGGGGGCCATTTTGGAAGCTTCCAGCAAACCACTTGTGGGGTTGAGGCCTGCCTCAGTCTGGGCTCCTCTTGGGGTCAGGTGGAGATTAACAAGGAGAGTCTGGGCAAAGGGGAGGTGGGGAATCATTAGATTCTTCTCTCCATCTCCAGGCTTAATTAAAATGAGCCTAGCAGAGTTTGGGTGAAGCGGGCCTAGGATCCAGGGACCCTGTCGCAAACTTTCCAGCCTTGACCTATGCCATCTTGGGGTACCATCTTGGATCCTGCCTGGAGTCCCACCCCATCAGACATGTCTCAGAACGGATAGGGCTTGGGCAGACTGCCTGACGAGAAGCAGTGTGGTCCAGTGGCTAGAGCCCAGGCCTGGGAGTCAGAAGGACCTGGGCTCTGATCCTGGCTCCGCTTCTTTGATGTGTGACCTTGGGTGAGTCACTTCACTTCTCGCCTCATCTGTAAAGTGGGGCTTAAGAAGGCGAGCTCCTTGCGGGACACGGTCTGTGCCCTGATTAGCTTGTTTTTTCCCTGGCGCTTATTCCGGTGCCTGGTATGAATCCCGCCTCTCACCCAGTCCAAGGGTGGGAATGTGGGAGGACTGACACTTCTCCAGATTACAATCCCGAGTGACAGAGGCCCCAGGGAAAGCAGAGCTGTTTTGCTCAGTGTAGGGGGACCGGAACCAGAATTTCCCTCCCAGGGGCTGGCCGGGAACCAGCACTCAGCTGCCATTTTGCAATTTTTCAAACTCAGTTGGAAACTTTCAATCAATGGATCGATCAATCGTATTGATTGAGCGTATTCTGTATGCAGAGCGATGTACTAAGCGCTGGGGGAGAACAACATAACGGAGTCGGTGGACACGTTCCCGGTCCACTTTCAGCTTCAGTGTGAGATTTGGGATGAACGAGGCCGAGAGACCGGAACTACTTTGAGATCCTCAGATCAAACTCCAATATAGTTGGCACACTCCTTTTTTCTTTCTAGTGGTATTTGTTAGACACGTCGGGAGACACGTTCCCCGCGGGGTGCCCAGGGCCCAGTGGGCGTTAAGCCGGGTAGGCCCTGGCATCTGCCACTGTTTTGACCTCCGGGCTGACCGTAGCTTTGGCCAGGTGGAGGTGGGTGACCCTGAGTGCCGGCCTCCTGCAGATGGCACTACGGACCAGGGATCGGACCTCCGTCTCTTCCTTCTCTGCTTCCCACACGCCGCCCGCAGAAGGGAAGAAAGGGTCAGGGTGCCGGGAGTGGAAACAGGAACAGGTGGAAGCTGGGATGAGGAGGGAAAGACCCGTGGAAAGACCGGAGCACCTGGAAGGCCAAGGAGGGGAACCTGGAGGTGCTCTTTGTCCCTCGGGCCGTCCACCTCCGGGAAGCACCCTGACTCCCCTTCCCATCTTATGAGTTCTAAAACGTCAGCCTTATAATAATAATCATCATCAGGTCGGACACGGTCCATGTTCCTCATGGGGTTCACAGTCTTAAGTCTTCTATTGCTATTGTTCTTGTCTGTCCCTCTCCCCCGATTAGACCGTCAAAGGGCAGGGACTGTCTGTGTTACCGATTTGTACATTCCAAGCGCTTAAGTGCAGCGCTCTGCACATAGTAAGCGCTCAATAAATACTATTGAATGAATGAATTAATTAATCCCCATTGTACAGATGAGGGAACTGAGGCACAGAGAAATTAAGTGGGTCACCCAAGGTCATACAGCAGACGAGCGGTGGAGCCGGGATTAGAACCCGGGTCCTTCCGACTCCCAGACCCGTGCTGCATCCACTAGGCCACCGTGCCTCCGACTGCTCTCCCGGTCAGTCAATCTCTGTCCTCCTTGAGCCCTTTTTTATGGCAGTCGTTAACCGTTTACTATGTGCCAGGCACTGAACTAAGCGCTTGAGGAGATCCAAGCTAATCAGGTTGGACACAGTCCATGTCCCAGGTGGGGCTCGCGGTCTTAATCCCCATCTGCATTTGCCGACCCCTGACCCAGTGATGAGGTGGAACGGGGGAGTCCCAGCTCCCCGAAGGAGGGGAAGTGGCGGAGGCCAATATTCTTGCTTCGACCGCTGTCTTCGCGCCCAACCTTGTGTAAGAAACATGGAAAACAGCGTGGCGTAGTGAATAGAGCCCGGGCCTGGGAGTCAGAAGGTCATGGGTTCAAACCCCGGCTCCGCCGTTTGTCTGCTGTGTGGCCTTGGGTTAGTCTCCCCAAAATCCACCCCAGGGCCTCCTCTGTCACGCTTTCCAGGGTAGAGCAGGAGCCCGGAAGCCTCACGCAGACCGGCGCGTACGAAAGCGTCCACAAGTCAGTCAGTGGTATTTATTGAGCTCTCACTGTGTGCGGAGGGCACCGTACCAAAGCTCTCGGGAGAGGACAACACAACACGTTTCCTGTCCTCCTCAGAGATCGTGGCTACCACCTCTGTGCTGTCATCCTCTCCCTAGTGCTTAGCGCTTAACTTCCCTGTTACTCATCTGTAAAATGGATGAAACAGCGAGCCCCAGGTGGCACAGGGACTGGGTCTAACCGGATTTGGTTGCATCCAACCCAGTGCTCAGTACAGCGCCTAGCTCATAGTAAGTGCTTAACAAATGCCGTTAGTGTCTATTATTTATTTTCCGTAGAGCTCCTTCCTCTTAGGTCACGTCATCGTCCCTAGTGCTGCTTAAGTGCGCTGTGTTTTGTAGCTCTGCCACGAAAGAGATTAATCGGGCCTCCATCTTCTCGGGAGCAGCACATATCGGTGGGAGGTTCCCGAGTCTTTTGTCTCCATCTGTTTTTCCTCCACGCTATCCGGGCCTGGAACCTGAGTTAGTTTTGTTTGTTTCACTTCAGCTCTGCGACTCACTCTCGTCGGAACACGGTGACTTCTTGTCCTCCCTCCCGAGAGATGGAGAGATAGCGGCGGGATGGGGGAGGGGGACATCCGCTGTTCAGACAGCTATTTTTTGCCCCTCCATATTCCCAACCAACCGAGGCTCTCCTGGAGCTAGGGTGACGGCCATTCCGCGTTTTCCCATTTTAACAGCTGTTTACTGTTTCCCAATTTAAAAAGCTGTTCCTCTAAGCTCGTTGTGGGCAGGCAACGTTTCCACCAGCTCTGTTAGTTTGTACTCTCCCGGTGCTCTGCCCCCAGCAAGTTCTCAATTAATTCAATTTATTGATTGATTTTTTTTAACGGTATTTGGTAAGCGTTTATTGCTAGGTACTAAACTGAGAGCCGGGGTAGATATAAGCTAGTCAGGTTGGACGCAGTCGTGGGGGCTCACATGAGGTAACTGAGAATCAGAGAAGTGAAGCCACTTGCCCAAGGTCACCCAGCAGAAGGTGGAGGAGCCACGTGGCTCCTCCATCATCGGTAGCCAGGTCCTTCCGACAATGGACTGGTTAAGGATGGACTCTCCACAGATCCCTGCCAAATCCCTGCCCATTTTCCTGACTCTCAGACAACCTTGGGCTGGTCTCCAGAGATCCTGGGTGTCAGAAGGACCTGGGTCTTAATCCCAGCTCCGCCGCTTGTCTGCGGTGTGACCTCGGGCAAGTCGATTCACTTCTCTGGGCCTCGGTTACCACCTCGGTAAAATGGGGGTTTAGACTGAGAACCGGGATTAGGACCCAGGTTGTTAAATTCTTAGGCCGAAGCCCTATCCACTAGACCACACTGCTTCTCCTAATAACCCAGCCCTTCTCTCCAATCTGATGTACCAGGCAGCCCCAGCTATATGCCTTACGGCTTAAAAAAAAAATAACTTCTCCCAAACTGGTGTTGCTGGTTAGTCTCCCCAAAATCCACCCCAGGGCCTCCTCTGTCATGCTTTCCAAGGTAGACCAGAAGCCCGGAAGCCTAACGCAGACCGGCCGGTACGAAAGGATCAACAAGTCAGTCGGTGGTATTTATTGAGCGCTTACGTGGGCAGAGGGCACCAGGCCAAGCTCTTGGGAGAGGACGACACAACCCGTTTCCTGCCCTCCTTAGAGATCACGTCTCCCACCTCTGTGGTATCGTCCTCTCCTTACTGCTTGGCACACGGTAAGCGCTCAATAAATACCATTGATAATTCTAGACTGTGAGCACTCTGTGGGCAGGGATTGTCTCTACTTGTTGCTGAATTGTACTTTCCAAGCGCTTAGTACGGTGCTCTGCACACAGTAAGCGCTCAATAAATACGATCGAACGAAGGAATGAATGATGATGATAGAGGGGGAGAAAGGCCCTAAAATCAGGATCGGAAGGAGGGGGACCGGAAGCAGACGTATCCAGGTCCTTTATGTATGACCCCCTGTTGCCATGGCTACCGGGGGCAAGGACAGGTTCGCTCCCTCCCAACAGCACACCTCATCCCTCGGAAAAAAACTTGCCCCAAGGAAGGGAAACATCGATTGCTGAAGCCGGGCGGATTGGAGAAAGAGGCTGATTTTTTTTTTTTCCACAGTAAGAATGATTTTTTTTTTTTTAAGAGTTAAATGGAGTGTGGCAAGCTAGATAGATCTGTCTAGCAGGAGCAGAAAAAATATCACAGTGGAATAAATTGCACGATGCCAACAGCACCTGGGACTCCTGATTTGGAAATAACCTCGGTGCCTCTCTTTCTGTAATCAGGGCTGGGGCTTCAGCCCCTGCTGCGTGAAAGGAGGACCCCTTCTTCATAATCATAATTATTACGGTATCTGTTAAGCACACACTGGACGTCGAGCATTGTTCTAGGTGCTGGAGGGAGATACAAGCTAATCAGGTCGGACACAGTCCCTGTCCCACGTGGGGGCTCACAGTCTAAGTAGGAGGGAGAACAGGTATCGAATCTCCGGTTGAAGAAACGGAAGCACAGAGAAGTGAAATTATTTGCCCAAGGCCACACAGCGGACTAGTGGTGGAGCTGGCATCGGAACCCGGGTCCTTGTGCCTCCCCGACGCGGGATCTGCCCACTAGGCCACACTGCTTCCACAGGCAAGTTTGGGTCCACCGGAGTCCAGCTGGCAACAGAGCCCAAGGCCGTAGCATCTCGGTCCCGTCCCGGGGTGTTGTGCAGCTGGGAAGCAATCGTTCGATCGTATTTAAAGCGCTTACTGTGTGCAGAGCACTGCCCTAAGCTCTTGGGAGAGGACAACGCGACAACAGAGCAGACACATTCGCTGCCCATATCGAGTTTATAGTCTAGAGGGAAGCATTCATTCAATAGTATTTATTGAGCGCTTACTATGTGCAGAGTACTGTACTAAGCGCTTGGAATGAACAAGTCGGCAACAGATAGAGACGGTCCCTGCCGTTTGACGGGCTTACGGTCTAGTGGATAGAGCACGGGCCTGGAGCTCAGGGAAACTGATCCTAACCCTGACTCCACCACCTGCCTGCTGTGTGACCTTTGGCAGGTCACTTCACTTCTCTGAGCCAAGTTACTTAATCCATAAAATGAGAAATAGAGAAGCAGCGTGGCTCAGTGGAAAGAGCACGGGCTTTGGAGTCAGCGGTCATGGGTTCGAATCCCGGCTCAGCCACTTGTCAGCTGTGGGACTGTGGGCAAGTCACTTACCTTCTCGGTGCCTCAGTGACCTCATCTGTAAAATGGGGATTAAGACTGTGAGCCCCACGTGGGACAACCTGATTCCCCTGCGTCTACCCCAGCGCTTAGAACAGTGCTCTGCACACAGTAAGCGCTTAACAAATACCACCATTATTATTATTATAAAATGGGGATTAGTGCTGTGAGCCCCATGTGGGACAAGGACCATGTCCAACACAATTAGCTTGAATCTATCCCACTTGTTAGGACGGGGCTTGGCACATAGTAAGTGCTTAACAAATGCCATTAAAAAAAAAAACTGTTTTATCACCACATCAAAAGAATAAATAAAGTGATGTTTCTTTGCAGAAAAAATCCCCCGCATTTTACTTACGAAGAGCGGGGATGATAGAGAAATAAGTTCCATCCTCCTCCTTGCTGGGCAGTTCCTTTGTTCTCATGTGAATCTCTTTCCAAATTTGAATTTAATTTTCCAAAACTGTATTGTATGCGGAGGAAAAAAAACCCCACCTCCTTTTAATTGTATTCCAGCGATGATGCACTCAAGCTGCCGTCTCGTAAAGCATCTTGTTTCACTAAATTATGTCCAATTTTAGAGGGCGGATGCATGGGTAATGGGTGAAATGGTATCCGATGATTCGGTTAGAGCCAAAATACTTGGTGGGCTTACACCAGAGCTGGGAGCGGAAGCATATGGTCCGCTCCTCCTCGGAGTTGTGAGAGGAGGCGTCTGCTCTACTTCCGCCTCGGAGCTATCAGCGGAGGTGTCTGATCTACCCGCTGATCAGAGCCGGGAGTGGAGGAGTCTGGTCTAGTCACCTCAGAGCTTCGAATGGAGGAGACTGATCTTCCTCCGTCTCAGAGCTATGAGTGGAGGAGTCCAATCTATCCACCTCAGAACCCTGAGTGGAGGCATCTCGTCTATCTCCACCTCAGAGCTGTGAGCAGAGGAGTCTCTTCTACCTCCACCTCACAGCTGTGGGTGGAGGGATCGCATGAGAAGCAGCGTGGCTCCGTGGAAAGAGGCCGGGCTTGGGAGTCGGAGGTCATGGGTTCGAATGCCGGCCCGGCCACGGGTCAGCTGTGTGGCTGTGGGCGAGTCACTTCACTTCTCTGTGCCTCAGTTACCTCATCTGGAAAATGGGGATTGAGACTGTGAGCCTCACGGGGGACAACCCGATGACCCTGTATCTATCCCAGCGCTTAGAACAGTGCTCTGCACATAGTAAGCGCTTAACGAATACCAACATTAGAGAAGCAGCGTGGCTCAGTGGAAAGAGCACGGGCTTGAGAGTCGGAGGTCATGGGTTTGAATCCCGGCTCGGCCACTTGTCAGCTATGTGACTGTGGATGAGTCACTTAACTTCTCTGTGCCTCTATTGCCTCATCTGGAAAATGGGGATTAAGACTGGGAGCCTCACGGGGGACAACCTGATGACCCTTTATCTACCCCAGCGCTCAGAACAGTGCTCTGCACCTAGTAAGCGCTTAACAAATACCAACATTATTATTACCTCCACCTCATACCTGTGGGCGGAGGGATCAGATCTACCTATTCTTCAGAGCCGGGAGAGAAGGAGTCTGATATACCGTGAGCCTGTTGTTGGGTAGGGATTATCTCTACCTGTTGCCGAATTGTACTTTCCAAGCGCTTACTACAGTGCTGTACACGCAGTAAGCGCTCAGTAAAGAATGAATGATCGAATATTCACCTCAGAGCTATGAGTGGAGGCAACCGGTCTGTCTGGTCCTCAGAGCTGGGAGTGGAGGAGCCTAATTTACCTCAGCTTCAGAGTTGTGAGCTCCGGCATCACGTTTGCCTGCTCCTCAGGGCTACAAGCGGGGGCGTCTCGGCTTTATTCACCGCAGAGCTGTGAGTCGAGGCGTCTGGTCTACCTCCACCTCAGACCCGTGAGAGGCGGCGTCTGGTCTCCCTCCACCTCAAAACCGGGATTAGAGGCGTTCTTGTCTACCCCCTCCTCAGGGCTTCATTCAATAGTATTTATTGAGCGCTTACTGTGTGCAGAGCACTGTACTAAGCGCTTGGAATGGACAAGTCGGTAACAGATAGGGACGGTCCCTGCCCTTTGACGGGCTTGCAGCAGTGTGGCTCAGTGGGAAGAGCCCGGGCTTGGGAGTCAGAGGTCGTGGGTTCGAACCCCGGCTCTGCCACTTGTCAGCTCTGTGACTGTGGGCGAGTCACTTCACTTCTCTGGGCCTCAGTTCCCTCATCTGGAAAATGGGGATTAGCTGTGAGCCTCACGTGGGACCACCTGATTACCCTGTATCTACCCCAGCGCTTAGAACACTGCTCTGCACATAGTAAGCGCTTAACAAATACCGACATTATTATTATTAATCGGGGGAGACGGACAGACAAGAACAATAGCAGTAAATAGAATCGAGGCGATGTACATTTCATTAACAAGATAAATAGGGTAATGAAAATATATACAGTTGAGCGGACGAGTACGGTGCTGAGGGGAGGGGAAGGGAGAGGGGGAGGAGCAGAGGGAGATGGGGGGAAAAGAGGGTTTAGCGGCTGTGAGTGGAAGAGGTCTCATGCACCTCCTGCTCAGAGCTGCGAGTGGAGGCATCTAGTCTATCTCCATAGTCTTGAGCTCTTTATTTAGATGGATTTAGGAGAGGGGTGAGGCGGCCACCTCACGGTAGAATGAAGACCCCCAGTTACCTAACTCGTTGGCCAGTCTGGCCTCAAGGGACTGACTTCCTAAGCCACCAGGCTTCTCACTGGTGACTCCTCACCAGTGGTGAGAAGCAGCCTGGCTCAGTGGAAAGAGCCCGGGCTTGGGAGTCAGAGGTCGTGCGTTCTAATCCCGGCTCCGCCACTTGTCAGCTGGGTGACTTTGGGTAAGTCACTTCACTTCTCGGTGTCTCATGTCCCTCATCTGTAAAATGGGGATTAAAACCATGAGCCCCACATGGGACAACCTGATGACCTTGTATCTACCCCAGGACTTGGCACATAGTAAGCGCTTAACAAATACCATCATCATTATGATTGTTATAGCCAGTCGATAGCTGTGTGACTGTGGGCAAGTCACTTCTCTGGGCCTCAGTTACCTCATCTGTAAAATGGGGATTAACTGTGAGCCTCATGTGGGACAACCTGATGACCCTGTATCTATCCCAGCGCTTAGAACAGCGCTCTGCACATAGTAAGCGCTTAACGAAATACCAACATTACTACCGGATTCGCCGCCTGTCTCGATCCCCTCCCGGCCCATTACATCCAGAATGAGAAGCAGCGTGGCCTAGTGGATAGAGCCCAGGCCTGGCCTCGATCTGGCCTCTAGACTAAACTCACTGAGGGCAGGGAATGTGTCTGTTTATTGTTGCATTGTACTCACCCAAGAGCTTAATACAGCGCTCCACACACTGTAAGCACTGAATAAATACGATTGACCGAGTCGGAAGGCCCTGGGTTCTAATCCCCGCTCCACCACTTGTCCGGTTTGGCAAATCGCTTCCCGTCCCGGGGCCTCAGTTCCCTCGTCTGTTAAATGGGGATTAACTGTGAGCCGTAAGTGGGCCAGGGACTGTTTCCAACCTGATTAGCTTGTATCCACCCCAGTGCTTAGTACGGTGCCCGGAGAAGTGAAGCGACCTGCCCAAGGTTCCGCCGCTGACAAGAGGCGGAGCCAGAATTAGAACCCAAGTTCTTCCGACTCCCAGGCCCAGGCTCCGTCCACCCGGCCACGCCGCTTTTCCCTTCCTCCCTCCCGTTGGATGCGTTTCTGGGTCAGTTCTATTGAAGTGGTCAGAATCGCAAGCACGGCAGCCAACGATGCTCAGACCCAATTCTCCCCCGGCGACCGGAGAACAGAGTTGAACTTGAAGGCAAGTAAATTACAGATGAAAGGAGGGAAAGACTCACAAGGTTTTCCTCCCGGCAGTTCTCCAAGGTCGATGACACCCCCACGGCGGAGAGAGCCGTGTTCTCATCGGCCTCTACTCCGAGATCTCTGAATCTCAGAGTAGAGATTTTGGTTTTTATTTGCAGTGAGGTCTGTTCTCCCCCCTCTAGACCGCCAGCTCTCTATGCGCAGGGAATGTGTCTCTTTATTGTATCGTCCTCTCCCAAGCGCTTAGTACACTGCTCTGCAAACGGTAAGTGCTCAGTAAATATAATTTGAATGAATGAATGAATCTTTATTGTATCGTTGTCTCCCAAGCGCTTAGTACAGTGCTCTGCAAACAGTAAGCGTTCAATAAATATAATTTGAATGAATGAATGAATCATACGTGTGGCTGAGCAGGGCACATGTTTCCAACCAGGTACAGGGGTGTCTCCCCAATAGCCTCTGGCCTCAGGCCTACCAAAGGGAGTCAGTCGATCAATGATATTTATTGAGAGCTTACTGTATACAGAGCACTGTACTAAGCGCTTGGGAGAGGACAATGCAACAACAAAGAGACACATTTCATGCCCACAACGAGCTGACAGTCCAGAGGGGGAGACGGATATTAATAGAAATAAATAAATTAGGGATAATGACCTAAGTGCTGTGGGGCTGGGAGGGGAAATGAATAAAGGGAGCGAGTCAGGGCGACACAGAAGGGGTGGGAGATGAGGAAACTTTGGGGCCCCAGGGTTGATGATGATGATAATATTATAATAATTGTGGTATTTGTTAGGTGTTTACTCTGTGCCAGGCACTATGCTCAGTGCTGGGGTGTTAACAAGCAAATTGGGCTGGACACAATCCACGCCTCACGTGGGGCTCACGGTCTTAATCCCCATTTTACAGATACGATAATTGAGGCCCAGAGAATAATAATAATAATGATGATGGTAAAGTGCTTACTATGTGCCAAGCATTCATTCATTCAGTAGTATTTATTGAGCGTTTACTATGTGCAGAGCACTGTACTAAGCGCTTGGAATGTACAATTCGGCCACACATAGAGCCAGTCACTGTCCAATAACGAGCTCACAGTCTCAACACTGTTCTAAGCACCGGAGCACTGTTCTGAGAAGTGAAGTGACTTGGCCAAGGTCACACAGCATACAAGGGTCAGGATGAGAACCCAGGTCCTTCTGACCCCCCAGGCCCTAACCACTAGGAAAAGCTGCTTCTCCCTCCCTGTAGCCTTTGGCCTTGGGCCCACTGGAGAGACCCCCCCACACACATACTCTCCCCTTCTGGGCCCCGGGGTCAATAAGAATAATAATAATAATCTGTGACATTTATTAAAAACTTACTACGCACCGGGCACTGTACTAAGCACTGGAATAGCTACAAGATAATCGCCTTGGACACGGTTCCCGTCCCACTCAGGGCTCACGGTTTTAATCCCCATTTTACAGATGAGAACACTGAGTCTCAGAGAAGTGAAGTGAGGTGCTCAAAGTCACACGGCAGACAGATGGCAGAGTCAGGATTCGACCCAGGTCCTTCTGACGCCCAGGTCCAGGCTCTACCCACTAGGTCACACTGCTTCTCGTCACACAGCCCATTCCCCAAGGCAGCCAGTGGGGGACACTTCCCCACTGGGCATGCAACAGAGAGACACAAAATAATAACAATAATGATATTTATTAAGCACTTACTACGTGCCAAGCACTGTTCTAAGCACTGGGGGAGATACAAGGTCATCAGGTTGTCCCACGTGGGGCTCACAATCCTAATCACCATTTTACAGATGAGGGAACTGAGGCCCAGAGGAGTGAAGTGACTTGCCCAGTCACACGACAGACAAGAGGCGGAGGTGGGATTCGAACCCACGACCTCTAACTCCCAGGCCCGGGCTCTTGCCACTAAGCCACGCTGCTTCTCAAGGGACACTTTCGAGACCCTAGATTGTAAACTCGTTGCGGGCAGGAAACGCGTCTGTTTATTGTTTTATTGGGCTCTCCCAAGGGCTCAGTACAGTGCTCTGCGCCCAGTAAACGTTCAGTAAATACTATTGAGTGAATGAATGATGAAGAAGAGACAGAATGGAAGCAGGCGACAAGGAGGTAGACGGGCGGTGGGGGGCGGGGGGGAAGACGTCGTTGGGGGCTGAAAACCGTGGAGAGAGAGAGAAGGCGTGAAATCTCTAGGAGAACTGTAACTGCCCCGCTTGTGTGCGTGCACGGGTCTGTGTGTGCACCGGTCTGTGTGTGCACCGGTCTGTGTGTGCACCGAGGTGTGAGTACGGGGAAGGGGAGGGGGGCCAGGGGCTCGTGTCTGGGTGTTTTCTTCCTTCTTCCTCTCTTTCTTTTATTTTCTCCCTTGCTAATTGCCTGCCCATCTGCAACTTGGTATGTGTGTGCCCGGATCGGCATACAGATGAGGATTTCATTAACTCCAAAGCCCAACCAAGCCTGAGCCTCCCATTAATATTAAAAGGCAAACTCCGAGCTCCTCTGTCTCTCTCTTTTAGGGGAGAAACAGGACATTTCCTTTCACTTCCCGGCCTGGCACGGCCCGCCTCCCACACAGCCCTGTCCGCCCCCGGCCGGTGGCATCGGATTCTCACCCCCCGTTGGCGCTCTCCTCCTCGGCTCTGGCCGACGGGTTCTGACCCTCCGGGCTTCTAAGGTCCTCGAGCGGCAGCTTGGCCTGGTGGCTGGAGGCCGGGCCTGGGAGTCATTCATTCGTACATTAGCATTTATTGAGCGCTTACTATGTGCAGAGCACTGTACTAAGCGCTTGGAATGGACAATTCGGCAACGGGGCAATCCCTGCCCACTAACGGGCTCACAGTCTAAATGACGGGCCTAAGTTCAGCTCCGCCGCTCGTCTGCTATGTGATTTTGGGCAAATCGCGACAATAATAATGATAATCGTGGTATTCGTTAAGCGCCTGCTGTGTGCCGAGCACTGTTCTAAGCGCTGGGGTGGATACAAGGTCATCAGGTTGTCCCACGTGGGGCTCACACTTCTCTGGGCCTCAGTTCCCTCATCTGGAAAATGGGGGTGAAGACCGTGAGCCCCACGTGGGGCAAGGACCGTGTCCAACCTGATTTCGTTCAATTCGTTCTTTCGATCGTATTTATTGAGCGCTTACTGTGTGCAGAGCGCTGGACTAAGTGCTTGGAAAGTACAGTTCAGCAACAAACAGAGACGATCCCTACCCACCAGTGGGGCGATACAGACAACAAAACGAAACAAGTAAGCAGGCATCAATAGCGTCAATATAAAAAAATAGAATTATAGGTATTTCATTCATTCAATAGTATTTATTGAGCGCTTACTATGTGCAGAGCACTGTACGAAGTGCTTGGAATGGACAATTCGGCAACAGATAGAGACGGTCCCTGCCATTGACGGGCTTACGGTCTAATCGGGGGAGACAGACAGACAAAAACAATAGCAATAAATAGAATCAAGGGGATGTACATGTGATCCGTTGCCGATTTGTCCATTCCAAGCGCTTAGTACAGTGCTCTGCACATAGTAAGCGCTCAATAAATACTATTGAATGAATATTTACACATCATTAATAAAATAAATAGAATAATAAATATGTACACATATACACAAGCGCTGTGGGTTCGGGAGAAGGGTAGAGCAGAGGGTGGGCGATGTTACTATGTACCAAGCATTGTTCTAAGCTCTGGGGTAGCTACAAGGTTAACAGGTCGTTGGTATTTGTTAAGCGCTTACTATGTGCAGAGCACTGTTCTAAGCGCTGAGTTAGACACAGGGGAAGCAGGTCGTCCCACGTGGGGCTCACAGTCTTAATCCCCATTTTACAGATGAGGTAGCTGAGGCCCAGAGAAGTGAAGTGACTTGCCCAAAGTCACCCAGCTGACAAGTGGCCGAGCCGGGATTCGAACCCATGACCTCTGACTCCAAAGCCCAGACTCTTTCCACTGAGCCACGCTGCTTGTCTTGTCCCACGTGGTGCTCATAGTCTTAGTCCCCATTTTACAGATGAGGTAACTGAGGCGCAGAAAAGTGAAGTGACTTGGCCAGAGCGCTCCGTGAATACCATTGATTGATGAGGATGTTTTCTGAATCTATACCTCATTAATAAAATAAATAGACTAATAAATCTGTACATATATGTGAAAGTGCTGTGGGAGCGGGTAGAGCAGAGGGAGGGAGTCGGGGCGATGGGGAGCGGAAGAGGAGCAGAGGAGAAGGGGAGCTCAGTCTGGGAAGGCCTCCTGGAGGAGGCGAGCTCTCAGGAGGGCTTTGAAGGGGGGAAGAGAGCGAATTTGGCGGCTGTGAGGAGGGAGGGAGGTCCGGGCCGGAGGTGGGACGTGGGCCGGGGGTCGACGGCGGGACAGGCGGGAGCGAGGCCCGGCGAGAAGGCGAGCGGCACCAAAGGAGCGGACCGTGCGGGCTCGGCTGGAGAAGGAGAGAAGGGTGTTGAGGTAGAAGCGCTTAGGACAGTGCTCTGCACATAGTAAGCGCTTAACAAATACCAACATTATTATTAGAAGGGGGCAAGGGGCTGGACGGCTTTGGAGAGCTTCACTTCAGCGACCTCATCTGTAAAATGGGGATGAAGACTGTGAGCCCCACGTGGGACAACCTCCTTACCTTGTATCTCCCCCAGCGCTTAGAACGGTGCTCGGCACGCTAAGCGCTTAACAAGTACCATTATTGTTGCTATTGCTGCCCGTCTGCTTGTTCTGTGAGCTGAAGTAGGGGTCGTCTCCCTCTGCTGCCAAATTGTACTTTCCAAGCGCTTACTACAGTGCTGGGCACACGGTAGGCGCTCAGTAAATACGATCGAATGAGTGCACGAGGAAAGGAAGTGACCCAAGGTCCCACAGCGGGCACAGGGCAGATCTGGGATTCGAACCCAGGCCCTCGGGCACCCGGGCCCTTTCTCACTGGGGAGGTTCTCGCTTGGGGTAACTCTTCCGGGAGAGATGACTTCTTAGGGAAATTAACCTCTGCCCTAGTTCCATCTGCCAATTTTATGAGATCGTGGAAAAGACTTGGAGTCTGGCGAGACTTTGACATTTCTCCATTATCACCCCAGATAACAGAGGAGGAAGAACTTTGAATTCATTGTCACGTTGAGATAAGTGAAGAAAGAAACTTCTCAACAAGGTGTGAATAGATTTTGGAAAACAAAGGGATTTTTTTTTTTTCTTCTTTGCAAGTCTCAGGTTGATTTTAAGAGCGGGGGGCCGATCCCGTGCTTTGGCAGGCCAAGTGGCCTTGGTCATCAGTAGCACTTATTGAGCGCCTACTGGGTGAAGGGCACAGCATGGCTCGGTGGAAAGAGCCCGGGCTTGGGAGTCAGAGGTCACGGGTTCGAATTCCGGCTCCGCCCCTTGTCAGCTGTGTGACTGTGGGCGAGTCACTTCGCTTCTCTGGGCCTCAGTTCCCTCCTCTGGAAAATGGGGATGAAGACTGTGAGCCTCATGTGGGACAACCTCATTCCCCTGTATCCCCCCCAGCGCTTAGAACAGTGCTCCGCACGTAGTGAGCGCTTAACAAGTACCAGCGTTATTATTAGTGGACAAGATCCTTTCCCTTAGGAGCTTACATTAGAGAAGCAGCGTGGCTCGGTGGAAAGAGCCCGGGCTTGGGAGTCTGAGGTCGTGGGTTCTAATCCCGGCTCCGTCACTCGTCAGCTGGGTGACTGTGGGCGAGTCACTTAACTTCTCTGTGCCTCAGTTCCCTCATCTGGAAAAGGGGGATGAAGACTGTGAGCCTACGTGGGACAACCTAATCATCTGTACCCCCACCAGTGCCTAGAACAGTGCTTTGCACATAGTAAGCGCTTAACAAATGCCATCATCCTATAACGCACTCAGACCATCTTGCAGACTGTAAGCTCCCAAGGGCAAGTCACTTCACTTCTCTGTGCCTCAGTTACCTCATCTGTAAAATGGGGACTAAGACTGTGAGCCTCACGTGGGACAACCTGATTACCCTGTATGTCCCCCAGCGCTTAGTACAGTGCTCTGCGTGCAGTAAGCGCTCAATAAATACCATTAATCAATTTATTGGTACACTACAACAGAGTTGGGAGATGGAATCCGTGCCCTTAGTAATGTTGGTATTTGTTAAGCGCTTACTATGTGCAGAGCACGGTTCTAAGCGCTGGGGGAGATACAGGGTAATCGGGTTGTCCCACGTGAGGCTCACAGCTAATCCCCATTTTACGGGTGAGGTAACTGAGGCACAGAGAAGTGAAGTGACTCGCCCACAGTCACCCAGCTGACGAGTGGCAGAGCCAGGATTCGAACCCATGACCTCTGACTCCCAAGCCCGGGCTCTTTCCACTGAGCCACGCTGTAGAGCACGGGCCACGGAGTCAGGAGCTCATGGGTTCTAATCCCGACTCTGCCACTTGTCTGCTGTGCGACCTTGGGCAAGTCACTTCTCTGAGTCTCAGTTCCCTCACCTGTAAAATGGGGATTGAGACTGTGAGCCCCAAGTGGGACGGGCCGGGACAGGATCCAACCCGATTTGCTTGTATCCACCCCAGCGCTTAGTACAGCGCCTGTCACGTAGTAAGCGTTTAAGTACCATACTGAGAAATACTGCTCTAAGCACTGGGGTCGACTGTCTCTACCTTTTACCGATTTGTACATCCCAAGGGCTTAGTACAGTGCTCTGCACGTAGTAAGTGCTCAATAAATACTATTGAATGAATGAAAACAGGTTTATCATATTGGACATAGTCCCTGTCCCGCCTGGGGCTCACAGTCCGAGTTAATTGAAAGGGTGGCCAGGAGGATGGTCCCAGGGGATTCCTGCTGTCAGGGTGGGGTGTGTGGGTTGGGTTCTGGGTGCGGGGGACAGGGGACTCTCTCCCCTGCTGCCAGAGGAAATGCTGGGAAGGGCCACGCGGGGCCACAGCGGTGGGAAGGCGGCGTATTCATCCGTTCCTTCGTTCAATCGTAGTTATTGGGAGCTTACTTTGTGCAGAGCACTGTTCATTCGTTCATTCAATAGTAGTTATTGAGCGCCTTCTATGTTCAGAGCACTGTACTAAGCGCTTGGAATGTACAACTGGGCAACAGATAGAGACAGTCCCTGCCCATTGACGGGCTTACGGTCTAATCGGGGGAGACGGACGGACAAAAACAGTAGCCATAAATAGAAGCAAGGGGATGTACATCTCATTAAGAAAATAAATAGGGTAATAAAAATATATTCCGATGAGCAGACGAGCACAGTGCTGAGGGGTGGGGGAGGAGCCGAGGGAAAGGGGAGGAAAGGGGGCTTAGCTGAGGGGAGGTGAAGCGGGGGGGCGGGGGGAGAGGCAGCAGAGGGAAAAGGGGAAGTTCAATCCGGGAAGGCCTCTTGGAGGAGGTGAGCTCTCAGTAGGGCTTCGTTCTAAGTGCTCGGGAGAGTGCGGTGAAACAGTAAACACATCCACTGCCTGCGACGACCTTACAGTCTAGAGGTGGGGAGACAGACGTTATTAGAAATAACTAAATCACGGATGTGAACGTAAGTGCCGTGGGGCCGCGAGAGGGGCGGAGAGCAGGGGGAGCAAGGCAGGGTGACACAGAAGGAGCAGGGTATAATGGATAATAATAATAATGATCGTATTTGTTAAACACCCACTAGGTGCCAAGCCCCGTTCTAAGTGCTGGGGGAGGTACCAGCAGATCAAGTTGGACACAGTCCCTGTCCCACGTCGGGCCCACGGTCTCAATCCCCATTTTACAGATGAGGTCACTGAGGCTCCGGCAATTAAGCGAGTTGCCCAAGGTGGCAGTGGAAGAGCCGGGATTAGAACCCACGACCTTCGGACTTCCAGGCCCCTGCTCTTTCTAGGAAGCAGCGTGGCTCAGTGGAAAGAGCATGGGTTTGCGAGTCAGAGGTCGTGGGTTCTAATCCGGGCTCTGCCACTTGTCAGCCGTGTAACTTTGGGCAAGTCACTTCACTTCTCTGGGCCTCAGTGACCTCATCTGTCAAATGGGGATTGCGACTGTGAGCCCCACGTGGAACGGGGACTGTGTCCAACTCGATTTGCTCGTATCGACCCCTTGGCTTAGTACAACGCCTTGCACATAGTAAGCGCTTAACAAATACCATAATGTTTAGAAGGGAGTGGGAGAAGAGGAAAGGAGGGTTTAGTCAGGGAAGGTTTGTGGAAGAGATGAGCCTTCAATAAGGCTTTGAAGCAGGGAGAGAGTAATCGTCTGGCAGATTTGAGGAGGGAGGGCATTCCAGGCCAGAGGCAGGACGTGGGCGAGGGGTCGGCGGTGAGACGGGCGAGATGGAGGCGCTCGAATGCCGTGTGTTGTTCTGGCCAGGCCCCGGGGGGCTGAGGGCGGGCGAACAGAGGAAAGCTATTCTAGGTGGACGTCCCGGTTTCCGTTTCTCCGGGAGCTTTGATGGCAAGAAAATATGGCATCTGGAATGGCACCGGGCACAACGTGACCACCTAGGGAAATGGCGTGGCCTAGTGGAAAGAGCTCGGGCCTGGGAGTCAGAGGACGTGGGAATCTAATCCCAGCTCTGCCGCGTGTTTTCTGTGTGACCTAGGGCCAATCCCTCACTTTTCTGTGCCTCAGATCCCCCATCTGTAAAATGGAGATTAAATCCTCCTCCCTCCAGTTTAGACTGTGAACCTCATGTGGGACCGGGACCGTGTCCAACCTGATTACCTTGTATCTACTGCCTGGCACACCGTAAGCACCTACGAAAATAATAATAGCAATAATAATAATGTTGGTATTTGTTAAGCCCTTACTGTGTGCTGAGCACTGTTCTGAGCGCTGGGGTAGGTACAAGGTAATCAGGTTGTCCCAGGTGAGGCTCACAGTCTTCATCCCCATTTTCCAGATGAGGGAACCGAGGCACCGAGAAGTTGTGACTTGCCCGAAGTCACACAACTGACGGGTGGTGGAGCCGGGATTCGAACCCATGACTTCTGACTCCTAACCCGGGCTCTTTCCGCTGAACCACGCTGCTTCTCTAATAAAATTCCAATTAAAAATAAAAGGGATCCAAGCAGCCTCGCTGGAGGGGCGTGGGGAGAAGAGGGGAGGCCATTACCATGGCCGTGGCCACCCAGAATCCGGATATAGTAAGGCGGGAGAGAGGTGGCGGGGTAACTTTGCCTCAGTTTCCTCATCTGTAAAATAGGGATTAAGACTGTGAGCCCACGTGGGACAGGGACTGTGTCCAACCTGATTAACCAGTGCTTACAACAGTGCTTGACACAGTATGAACGCTTAATAAATGCCATCATTATTATTTTCATGCTCCTTCTCCTGGCAAGATGGTGCATAGCGGCCCTCTCCCAGGACTTCAGTGGAGTCTGCATCTTCCCTTCATCAATCCGGGGCACGTGCCCGTCCTGATGGAAAAATTAAACTTAATAAGAAAAATGCGATGAGAAAAGTGCAGGCCCGAGTGTGGCAGAGAGAGGCGGGACGTACATCGGTGCTGTGGTGTCAGCCGGGGCTGCCATGAGCGGCAGGACTCAGCAATGAGAAGCAGCGTGGCTCAGTGGAAAGAGCACGGGCTTTGGAGTCAGAGGTCATGAGTTCGAATCCCAGCTCTGCCACTTTGCATCTGTGTGACTGTGGGCAAGTCACTTAACTTCTCTGTGCCTCAGTTCCCTCATCTGTAAAATGGGGATTAAGACTGTGAGCCCCACGTGGGACAACCTGATTCCCCTGTGTCTACCCTAGCGCTTAGAACAGTGCTCGGCACATAGTAAGCGGTTAACAAATACTAACGTTATTATTATTATTATTAGTGGCTAGAGCCTGGGCCTGGGAGGGGGGGGTCAAAAGGACCTGGGTTCTAATCCCGTCTCCGCCACTTGTCTGCTAGGTGACCTAGGTCAGGCCGCTTCTCGATGCCTCCCTGACCTCGTCTGCTAAAAAGGGATTACGACTTTGAGCCCCAGGTGGGACTGGACTGTGTCCAACCTAATTTACTTGTACCCACCCCAGCGCTTAGTACAGTCTCTGGCACCTAGTAAGTGCTTAACAAATATCGCCATTCTTATTATGTGTTTTTATGACTCATATGCCGTGGTAGCGTGGCTCAGTGGAAGGAGCCCGGGCTTGGGGGTCAAAGGACATGGGTTCGAATACCGGCTCTGCCGCTTGTCAGCTCTGTGACTATGGGCGAGTCACTTCACTTCTCTGGGCCTCAGTTCCCTCATCTTTAAAATAGGGGTTTCATTCATTCAATAGTATTTATTGAGCGCTTACTATGTGCAGATCACTGTACTAAGCGCTTGAAATGTACAAATCGGTAACAGATAGAGGCAGTCCCTGCCCTTTGACGGGCTTACGGTCTAATCGGGGGAGACGGACAGACAAGAACAATAGCAATAAATAGAATCGAGGGGATGAAGACTGTGAGCCTCACATGGGACAACCCGATTACCCTGTATCTCCCGCAGAGCTTAGAACAGTGCTCTGCACATAGTAAGCGCTTAGCAAATACCAACATTATTATTATGGTACAAGAGGGTTTAACAGTGTGGAGTCATTCACACCTGTAAGCTCATCTCTAGACTCTAAGCTCATTGTGGGCAGGAAATGTATCTGTTTATTGTTCTATTCCCAGTGCTTAGTACAGTGCTCTGCACACAATAAGCCGTCAATAAATACAGCTGAAGGAATTGAATCCCCCGAGACCAAAGGGGAGACCCGGGTGGTGGTCCTTGAAGCCTCCTCACCCCCTCTAAGTGTCTGAAATGTGCATCAGATCACGTGCTCTGGATCTGCAACCCCCTGCCGTCACTGAGGGAGGGGGAGACGGGGAAAAAATTACATCAAACGTCTGCCCCTCTTCACCGGAGAGATGGCAGGGCCGAGCCGTTCCCACAGGAACTGGGCTACCGGCCTCCGTTTGCCCATGGCGGTCACGTAGCCACCGAAATTTACAGCCCGAGAAAGGTAAAAAAAAAAAAAATCAATATTTTTTTTTTCCCCGACTGCCTGCCGCTTTATGATCTGGCTCACTGAATCGGTGAGAAGTGCTGGTTGGAGTTATTCTGGTGGCGGCACAGAAGCATAAAATCAGAGCATCGCATCGAGCATTATCCACACTGGATTGTTCCTTTGGAGGCCACATAATGTGAAATGATTTTTGGAAGAATGTGTAATCATTTAATCCTCGCTCCTCCATTCCCTCTACAAATTGGTGCGTGTCCCTTCGTATTTATTTGCTTTATTAGACCAGGTAAATAACGGTGCCCAGGGCCTCAAACTCTAAGCCATCCAGGCACACACAAATTCTCTTTCCCTCTCTCTCTCTCTCTCTCTCTCTCTCTCTCTCTCTCTCTCACACACACACACACACACACACACACACGCAATTTTTGCATATTGACTGGCCCCTCTTTCTCTCTCTCCCTTCTTCCTCATTCTTTCTCTCTTTTTCCTCTCACTTTCTCTTTGTTCTTTCTTTCCCTCTCCCTCTCATCTCTCTTCTTTTCTCTCACTCTTTCTCTTCATTTTCTCTCCTTTCTTCCACTTTCTCTTTCTCTCACTTTCTCCTCCTCTTTCTCTTTCTTTTTCTTTCCCTCTCCTCCCTTCTTCCTCTTTCTCTTCTTTTCTCTCTGTCTTTCTCATCTTCCTTTCTCTCCCTTCTTCCTTGTTCTCATTCTCATTTTCTTCTCTTTTTCTCTTTCTTTTCCTCATTCTCTCAATCTCTCTTTCCCTTTCCCTCCCCTCCTTCCTCTCTCCCTTTCTCTCTTTCTATTCATCTTTCTCTTTCCCTTTCTCTCTCTCCTTCCTCTTTCTCTTTCTCTCTTCTCCTTTTCTCTGTCTTTTTCTATTTCTTTTCCTTCTTCTCTTTCCCTTTCCCTCTCCTTCCTTTCTCTTCTTTCTCACTTTTTCTTTTTCTCTTCCTTTCTCTTTCTCTCTCTCTCTCCTTCTTTTTCTCCTTTCTCCCTATCATTTCTCTTCCTGGAAATCTCATGGCAGATCCTAGGCATTCAGTAAATCAGTTTTGGCTGTTTCGTCATTTTGTAGGTTAGGAGTTGCTATTCCTTGAGTATGAAAATCTGGGAATTTGGTGAGAGGAGGTGGTGGAGAGCCACTGGGGGAAGAAAAGGACCGGGGGCGAAGAGAGGATCACGGGTTTTTATGGTTAGTGGAACCACTTGTCTGCTGGGTGACCTTGGGCAAGTCACTTTACTTCTCTGGGCCTCAGTTCCCTCATCTGTAAAATGGGGGTGAAGATTGTGAACAGGGGAAGCAGCATGGCTCAGTGGAAAGAGCCTGGGCTTCGGAGTCAGAGGTCGACTCCCGGCTCTGCCACTCGTCAGCTGTGTGACTGTGGGCGAGTCACTTCACTTCTCTGTGCCTCAGTCACCTCATCTGTAAAATGGGGATTAACTGTGAGCCTCACGTGGGACTACCTGATGACCCTGTATCTACCCCAGCGCTTAGAACAGTGCTCTGCACATAGTAAGCGCTTAACAAATACCAACGTTATTATTATTGTGAACCCCATGTCGGACATGCAAGGTGTCCAACCTCATTACTTTATATCAACTTCTGTGCCTAGTTCAGTGCCTGACACATAGTAAACGCTTAATAAATGCCATAAAAAAAAAATCTGGACTGGTGCAGGGCACTCAGTGAGTGCTCAATTATGCAGCATTGATTGATGGTTTGATATCAGCGATTCATTCTTTTTGGGCCAGTCCCTTCCCTAGAAATGTTTCTGGACCTCTTTCTGTCCACACTAGTAGATTGTAAACTTCTTGAGGGCAGGGTTCACGACTCTTACTTATACTCTCCCAAGCGCTCAGTGCTCCTGGCAGAGTCGGCACTCATTGAATACTTCTGAACAAACGATGGGCCGAATGGATCTTATTCTTCCTCTAGAGTGGAGGTTCGTCGTAGACAGGGAACGTGTCTGCTAATTCGGTGGTATTGTTCGCTCCCAAACGCTCATTCCTGTGCTCTGTACCTAGTAAGCGCTCAGTAAATGCCGCTGATTAATCGATTCCTTTCGAATCCCTCTCTGGCAGCTATTTTCCCAAGGCAGACAGCCGCCACCTCACCGTAGTTTATGGGGTGCTGGGGCTGGTACGGTTTAGTTTTCGACTCATCTGATTTAAGGTAAACCTTTCTGTCCCCCTTGCAAATCTTGTTGGTTTCTCTCCCCAAACAGAGATGAAGTCTTTAATTGATCATTTGTTGTGTTTCTTCCCGCTGACTTCACACTTCAAGTTGCATCTCTAATTGCCCCCGGGAGGTTGAGCTGGTAACTTTGCCTTCCTAGTCTTCCAGAGTCATTTATTCCAGCCCGCGCGGGACGGGACCATAAATCCTTCGGACGCAGCCGTCCCGTCCTAGACAGACCGGCCCAAGGAGACAGACCAGAAACCGAAGCGCTCGGCTCCCGAGCCGGCCCTTAGGACTTCTCGCCCCTTGCCTGCTGTGTGACCTTGGACAAGTCACTTTACTTCTCTGGGTTTTAGTTTCCTCATCTGTAAAATGAGGATCCGGTATTGTGGTTCTAGACATTTTTTAATGGAATCTGTTAAGCAAGCGCTTACTAAATGTCAGACCCTGGGACGGATACAAACTAATCAGGTTGGACACGGTCCATGTCCCACTTGGGGCTCCCAGCTTTAATCCCCATTTTAAAGATGAGGGAACTGAGGCCCAGAGAAGTGAAGTGACCTGCCTGCGGTCTCACAGCCAGACACGTGGCGGAGTCAGGATTGGAACCCAGATCCTTCCAACTCCCAGCCCCGGGCTTTATCCACTACGTCACGCCGCTCCTCTAGGCCCGAGGGAGGATCCCTGTCCCTCCAAAAGAAAGTTAGAGCTCCCAAGCGGCCAACTGATGTGTGATGATGAGAGTCAAGCAAGAAATCCAAGAGTTAAATTTTTCTTTCCTACGTATTGGGTTTGGGGAATGTAATTTTGTCTACTTCAGTAACGATGCTGAGTAGATAATCAGATACCGTGAGCTGCTGTTCAAGGCTGGGAGCCATATGTCTTCCATAACCGTTGCGTTTGGAGGGTGGTTGTTAGGGTAATTGTGTCATCTCAGCCATTCATCATAGAAATAAGTTGAAATAATGCAGCTATGATACATTGGAGCAGACATAATGATTGTTTAAATGGAACAGCGGGACACTAATTCATTGAGGATCAAAAATGAAATGCTAAGGCTGCAGATTTATCAACCTCCCCTGAAAAATATTTTCATAATTTCTGCCAGCTGAGTTGGAGGCACGCAATGAGTCGGCGTCTACTAGAGTTCGAGGCGGCTTCTGTAGGACAGTTCATTAAAACCGAGAATTTCTTCGTAGAAGGATGAAACCGTTTTAGCTGCAGTCAGAAAACCCGCAACAGAGCAGCCGACCAATCCCTCCTTTCATAACCTTTAGGGCGGATCGAGCTTTCCGCCACAGGCTTCGATCTCAACCCCGCTTCCTTCTCTCTTCTGCTTCTCCCCTAGGTTTGGTTTTTTTTGAGTATCTGTGGTTTTTATAGTTAAGCACTCAGGATGTGCCGGGCATTGCTCTAAACACCGGGGTAGATACAAATCAATCAGGTTGGACACGGTCCTGTCCCACATTGGGCTCACAGTCTTAATCCCCATTTTTCAGAAGAAGTATCAAGGCCCAGGGAGGCAAAGCGACTTGCCCAAGGTCGTACGGAAGACGAGTGAAAAGTCTCTTTTGCCACACGGGTCAAGAGAGGGAAAGATTGCTGGAGGGAAGCAGTGTGGCCTAGCAGAAAGAACATGGGCCTGGGCGTCAGAGGACCTGGGTCGCCCCTGCTTGTCCGCTGTGTGACCTTGGGCAAGTCACTTAAATCAGGGACAACCCCCGTCAGTCAGTTGTATTTATTGAGCGCTTACTGTGTGTAGAGCACAGAACCGCTTGGGAGAGGACAGTGTAACAAGAAAGAGACACATTCCCTGCCATTTCACTTCTCTGGGCCTCGGTTTCTCCCTCTGTTAAATGGGAGTAAGGTCCTCTATCTCCCTCACTTGTCTCATGTGGCATAAGAGACTTGCCTGACCTTATTAGATTGTACTTTGGGAAGGAGCGTGGCCTAGTGGAAAGAGCCGGACCTGGGAGTCAGACCACGGGGGTTCTAAGCCCCGCCCTGCCTCTCGTCTGCCGTGTGACCCAGGCCAAGTCACTCCACCTCTCTGGGCCTCAACTTCCTCCTCTGAGGATTCAATGCCTGCTGTCACTCCCCTTTACTGTGAGCCCCTTGGGTGACAGTGACCGTGTCCAACCTGGTTATCTTGCATCTGCCGCAGCAACACGGCACTGAACAAATGCCACAGGGGTTATCGTGTCAGGGCCTCCCAGGGAAAACTGCTCCGAAGGATAGTGCACCTGAAGGAAATAATAATAATAATAATAATGTTGGTATTTGTTAAGCGCTTACTATGTGCAGAGCACTGTTCTAAGCGCTGGGATAGACACAGGGGAATCAGGTTGTCCCACGTGGGGCTCACAGTCTTCATCCCCATTTTACAGATGAGGTCACTGAGGCCCAGAGAAGTGAAGTGACTTGCCCACAGTCACACAGCTGACAAGTGGCAGAGCTGGGATTCGAACTCATGACCTCTGACTCCAAAGCCCGTGCTCTTTCCACTGAGCCACGCCTCTCCTCTAAGAAAAGAAGACGTTAAGAGGGAAATAAATCTCCAGAGGAATTTCCCGGCTTTGAAACCGCCCGAGAAAATGGTATTTGCGAGCCCTCCCCGCCCAGACATTTCAGACTGTGCGGTTCAAGAGGGAGCACGCGAGACTTTTGAGATGAAGTGGTAATGAACGGTCAGATAAATGCCAACACCTGGACTGTCTATTCCCATATTTAGGTTGGTTCCTTCATTCCCCGAACTGGAGACATTTGAGCTTCCTGAGATGTGCCTTCTTATTGTTGAAAAGAGTTTCTCCAGCCAGCCTTGTCCTGTGGCTAAATCCACAGGGTTTTAAATTCAACTGTGGAATCAATCGACGGAGTTTATGGAGCTCTTACTGTGGACAGAGCACTGGACTAAGCACTTGGGAGATTACAGATTACGTGGGTTCTAATCCCGGCTCCGCCGCTTGCCGCTGTGACCTTGGGCAAGTCACTTCATTTCTCTGGGCCTCAGTTACCTCATCTGTGAAATGGAGATGAAAACTATGAGCCCCACATGGGACAACCTGATTACCTTGTATCTACCCCAGCGCTTAGAACAGTGCTTGGCACATAGTGAAGGCTTAACAAATACCATAATTATTATTATTATAGCTCAACAGAGTTGGTAGGCGTGTTCCCTGCCCACGGCAAGCTTGCAGTCCTGAGGGGGAGACAGACAGTCGCATGATGAATAATTAATAAATAATTTACCACTAAATAGGGTGGGTAGGGACTGTTATGCTACTGATGCCTGTCTACTCGTTTTGTTTTGTTGTCTGTCTCCCCCATTCTAGACCGTGAGCCCGTTGTTGGGTAGGGATTGTCTCTCTTTGTTGCCACATTCCGTCACTGGGCAGGGATTGTCTCTGTGTGTTGCCGAATTGTCCATTCCAAGCGCATAGTACAGTCCTCTGCAGATAGTAAGCGCTCAATAAATACTATCGAATGAACGAATTGTACTTTCCAAGCGCTTAGTCCGGTGCCCTGCACACAGAAAGCGTTCAATAAATGCGATCGAATAATAATAATGAATGAATGCAGAGCGCTGTACTAAGCGCTTAGGCGAGGACAGTAGAACAGTAGAACTCGTGCAGTATAGATGAGAAAATAGAAACACTGAATGGCAGTAGAGATAGAAAGACGACCAGACAGCCGTTTAGATTCCAAAGATCCTCGTGGGGTCTCAGCTCAGCAACTGGCTTTTTTGGAAGAGCTGACCCTCAGTCCAACAAGGAACCCGTTGTCCTGGATTCTGAAGGGACAGGGTCGAATTGCTGCCTTATTTCCAGTGACAAATCTTCCTGAATCCTAAACGATGATGGAAAATCTCTCCAACTGAGGTATTTGTTAAGCGCTTACTCTGTAGTGGTGATGCAGCGGAGAAGCAGGGTGGTCTAGTGGATAGAGTCAGAAGAACCTGGGTTCCAATCCCTTGTCTGCTGGGTGACCTTGGGCGAGTCACTTCACTTCTCTGGGCCTCAGTTACCTCATCTGGGAAATGGGGATTAAGAGCGTGAGTCCCATGTGGGACAGGGATTGGGTCCAACCTGCTTAACTTACAACTACCCCAGGGCTTAGAGTAGTGCTTGGCACATAGTAAATTAGCAAATACCAAAGTTATTATTATTAGTGGTGGTAATAGTAGTCATAGTATTTATGAAGTGCTGTGTGAAGAGCCCTGCACTAAACACTGGGCATAGACGGAAAATAATCATTCCAAACACGGTCCCTGTCCCATACGGGGTTTGCAAGTCTGAAGGGGAGGGGGAACAGGCATTTAATCCCCAGTTTACAGATGAGGCAACTGAGGCCAAGAAAAGTTCAGTAACTTGCCAGTGGTCTCCCAGCAGGGATTTGATTTGGGGAAGCAGCGTGGCTCAGTGGAAAGAGCCTGGGCTTCGGAGTCAGAGGTCATGGGTTCGACTCCCAACTCTGCCACTTGTCAGCTGTGTGGCTGTGGGCGAGTCGCTTCACTTCTCTGTGCCTCAGTTACCTCATCTGTAAAATGGGGATTAACCGTGAGCCTCACGTGGGACGACCTGATTCCCCTGTATCTCCCCCAGCGCTTAGAACAGTGCTTAATAAATACCAACATCATTATTATTTGAACCCAGATCCTCTGCCTCCCGGGCCCATGTTCTTCCCATTTGACCAGGCCACCTCTCCAGCTTTTCCCCCAAGGATTCACCCATCCGCAGATTTATCCCAACGCTTCATGAGAGCCCACTGATACCTTTGGCCTACACAACTGAGGCCCGGAGAAGTTTTCACGGGACGCAACTGGCAGAGCCAGGATTAGAACCCAGGTCCTCTGACTCCCGGGCCCGTTTTCTCTCCCCCGCACCATGCTGCTTCTCTCTCTCTGCTTTTCTCTCTCTCCCGCCTTCCCTCCCACCCCCAAAGCGCTTACTCTGTGCAAAGCACTATTCTAAGTCTTGGGGTAGATACAAGATAATCACGTCGCCCCCCTCCCTCCTGGGGCTCGCAGTCTTAATTCCCGTTGACATAGCTGAGGCCCAGTGAAGTGATTTACCCAAGGTCACACAGCAGACGGGTGGCAGGGCCGGAATTTGAACCCAAGTCCTTCTAACTCTCGGGCCCGGGCTGCTTCTCTCTCTCCCCCTCCCCCTTTGTCTCCCTCTCTCTCCTCTTTCTCTCTCTCTGACTTTTCCCCTATTAGCTTTTATCCATAACCTCACTTGTCGTGATGTATGGAGCAACTGGGGAGCCGGGAGGAAAGGGGAGGGGCGCGGGTGCGGGGAGAATAGCAACAACTCGTAGGGAAATGGAGAAGAACACCGAAAGAGAAAAATGTAATTAGCGAAGGGCAGGTTAAGCCCTCCATGAATCCTATTCTAGTTATTCCCCCATAGAGAGTCGGAAAGGTTAAGGAGCAGGAATGGTATTTTCTCATGGACTAATTTTCTCAGCCGCCTCCCTTCCCCCCGCACCCGCAACACCACCGGGCCTCCCGCGATGGCCAGGCGGAAGTGGCAGAACTCATCGCAGGGCGTCGTGGTTTGGCGGTTGAGTTATGGGAGAAATAAAGGTGTGCTCTGTGCGGTTAATCACTGCGCAACGGGCCCCAAACTGCAAAGGCCGGGAAAATAAATCGGAGCGATGAGCCCGTCCATTCTGAGGGCAAACTGATGTATCCTCAACCCGACTTTTCCCAAAGGAGAGGTTGGATCGGGTGTGTCTCACGGCTTTTACCGAGGGGTAAGCGTCACGTTCTCTCGTTCGATCGTATTTATGGAGTGCTTACTGTGTGTAGAGCACTGTGCTGAGCGCTTGGGAGAGTACGATATAACAAGAAACGGATGCATTGCCTGCCCACAGCGAGCTTACGGTCTAGAGTCACCCAGGGGATGCCGGAGAACCTCCTCTCCTCCACGAGGCCTCCCCTGCCTAACTCCCTCTTTCTTCTTCTCCCGCTCCCTTCTGCGTCACCCTCACTTGCTCCCTTGATTCATCAAGCAGAAACAGCGGGGCTCAGTGGAAAGAGCCCGGGTTTGGGAGTCAGAGGTCATGGGTTCGAATCCCAGCTCTGCCACTTGTCAGCTGGGTGACTGTGGGCGAGTCACTTCACTTCTCTGGGCCTCAGTGACGTCATCTGTAAAATGAGGATTAAGACTGCGAGCCTCACTTGGGACAACCTGATTCTATCCCAGCGCTTAGAACAGGGCTCTGCACAAAGTAAACACTTAACAAATACCAACATCATTATTATTATTACGCGCCAAACACTAAGCTGAGCGTCGGGTGAGGTACCGAAAGACTTGATAGAATCCCCGACTCACATGGGGTTCCCAGTGTAAAACAGCGGGAGAACGGGGGTCAAATGGGGAAGCTGAGGCGAAAAACGTTAAGTGACTCGTCATGGTCCCAGAGGGAAGATGGGTGTTGAATAAGGAAACTGAGGCAAAAGACGTTAAGTGACTCGTCCTCAGTCACGCAGCCAGCAAGCGGCAGGGCAGGGATTCTTATTTTCATTTTTTCCATCTCCAGTTGACCAAACTGTGGGGCGAGGGGTTTTTCCCGATCAGTGTGGCGATCTGATCCGATCCCTTCCATGAGCTTCTCTAAGCGTATGTTTCTTCTCGGTGAGCCGCTTTGGACCTCTCCTCTTGGAACTTAGTTAAATAACACAATTCCGATTCAGAAGCGAGCTCCTGTGAAAAATCAATAATTACATTAGTCACTATTTATTTAATGAATGTATCCAAAGACTTCATTAAATTATAAATGCCCCATTACTGATACCTTCATACTAGTTTTTTTTAAAAAAAATTACGCTGTGAACCGGTTATTCGTTTCAAAGAAGCCACGGTGTGGGGAGATCATTAAATGTCCGGCCCAAATTACTCCTGGTTTGACTAATGCAGTATTCATGAGGACTCTGAGGATGCTATCAAATTTAATCCCAGAAAATAAGAATAAGAAATGAACATTTTTAAATTATACTTTCACTGTTGGTAAGAAAGTTCAGAAAGTCGGTATTGTCTCTGTAATTGAAATTGGCCCCCTATCTTGTCAGAATGGAGGGAAGAGAAATGGGTATGGATTCTAATGGAAATAAATCACGCGTATCTCTCCCCCAAACAAAATATGGACTCATTTCCTTTTATTCTGTAAGAAGAATTCTTCGACTTAATTCTCCAAAGGTTAAAAGAGAGTGACTTACCCTAATTTGGGCTTAAACCTTTTTTGAACATCTGAGCCCTGGGCCTGTGCAAGGGAGTGATTAGGGAGTCGATGCGGAAGAACTGTAGTTAGATTTCATAATAACGATAGTAACCGTGGTATTGGTTAAGTGCTTACTATGTGTCAAGCGCTATACTAAACGCTGGGGTGGAAGCAGCGCGGCTCAGCGGAAAGAGCCCGGGCTTGGGAGTCAGGGGTCATGGGTTCGAATCCCAGCTCTGCCACTTGTTTGCTGTGGGACTGTGGGCAAGTCACTTCACTGCTCTGTGCCTCAGTTACCTCATCTGTGAAATGGGGATGAAGACTGTGAGCCCCACGTGGGGCAACCTGATTACCTGTATCTACCCCAGCGCTTAGAACAGTGGTCTGCGCATAGTAAGCGCTTAACAGATACCAACATTATTATTATTATTATTATTATTATTATAAATAGATACAAAATCATCCGGTCCTTCATGGGGCTCACATGCTACGTGTGAGGGAGAACGGGCATTGAATACCCATTTGGCAGGTGAGAGAACTGAGGCCCAGAAAAGTGAAGTGACTTGCCCAAGATCACACAGCAGACAAGTGACGGAGCCGGGATTAGAACCTAGGTCCTCTGATTCCCAGGCCCGGGCTCTTTCCACTTGGCCACACTGCTTCTCCCGGACAGGACCCCTTCCAATGGGTTTACTCCCAACCTGAGGCGAGCGCTTAACCTAAGCGCTTAGTACAGTGCTCTGCACATAGTAAGCGCTCGATAAATACGATCGAATGAAGGAGCGGGACAGATCCAAGGATTTCTCTAAAAATCGCTCCGATGCGGGAAAGGTAAATGAGCGGTGAGTGGAGTTGAAGTGACTCGGGATTTCTCAAGGAGTTTGGGGGTGTGAGACTGAGGCGGAGCGAAATGGGAGATTAATAAATCCACTTCGTTCTTCATCGACGCTGTCATCCTCTCGGCCTTTGCATCTCCCCGCTGAGGCGTCCAGCGGCCGGACTTTTGGGGTGAGGGAAAGGCATGGGGTCCCCCGTTCTAGGGGCGCTTACAGTCTCATGGGATCAATCAATCAATCTCTCAATCAGTCAATCAGCGATAAGCTCCTTGTGGGGAGGCCGACGCGTCCACAAATTCTTTTTTGTCCTCTCCCAAGCACTTAGTACAGTGCTCTGCGCACAATAAAGGCTCAATAAATACCACTCATTCAATCAATCAATCCATATTTATTGAGTGTTTATTGCGTGCAGAGCACTGTACTAAGCACTCAAGGACGTTGGTTGTCTACTCTCACCTCACTGACTTGTACTAGTGGGCGCGTCTGTGTGAGTGTGTGCGATCAAGACGCACAAGTAAAGTAGGTTGTTAGTAATAATAATTACAATAATAAAAATGGTTTTTGTTAAATAATTACTCCGTGCCAGGCACTGTACTAAGCGCTGGGGTGGACACCAGCAAATCGGGTTGGACACCGTCTCTGCCCCATGTAGGGCTCACAGTCTCGATCCCCATTTTCCAGATGAGCTGACTGTGGCACAGAGGAGTGAAGTGGTTTGCCCAAGGTCACACAGCAGATACGTGGCGGAGCCGGGATTAGAACCCGGGACCTTCTGACGCCCGGACCCGTGCTCTGTCGACTACAGCGGAAGCTTAAAGACACACAACCCCACACGACCACCACCACCATCCCCCAACCAGCCTTCGCTTTCTGAAATACGGTGTCCGTGTGAGTGAGCCTGATGAGAAGCAGCGTGGCTCGGTGGGAAGAGCACGGGCTTTGGAGTCAGAGGTCTTGGGTTCGACTCGTCAGCCGTGTGACCGGGGGCGAGTCCCTTCACTTCTCAGTGCCTCGGTTACCTCATCTGTAAAATGGGGATTAAGACTGTGAGCCCCACGTGGGACAACCTGATTCCCCTGTATCTACCCCAGCGCTTAGAACGGTGCTCGGCACATAGTAAGCGCTTAACGAATACCGACGTTATTATTATTATTAAAAAGTCACCCTGCATCACTGGGTAAACTTGAGGCGGGATCTCACTCCCTAAATACTGCCCGAGGGCCTACTAGTTGAGCGCTCTGCACATAGCAGGCGCTCAGTCAATACCGTCTTCTCCCGCTCTCCCCCTCCCCTCACTCACGCTCTCCTTTTCCGTTTCCAGCACCAGGGGAAAATCGGGGTGAAATTCAACGTCGGGACGGACGACATCGCCATCGAAGAGGCCAACGCCATCATTAACGATGGCAAATACCACGTGGTCCGATTCACCCGGAGTGGCGGCAACGCCACCCTGCAGGTGGACAGTTGGCCGGTGATAGAGCGCTACCCGGCAGGTAAGACGTCCCCGGGCGTTCGAAACGGAAAGACCACCGTCCCGCAGGCCTCTGGGGGGACGGAGTCGTCGGTCCGAGCCGGGTGCGGTAGCTGGGAGACGAGGAACGTGGTGACTTGGAAATGTAATGCTGTCCTGGATGCTCGGGGTTTTGGGGTGCGACGTGTTCCTATTCACAGGGCACGGGGCTTTATAGGGAAGCTTGATCGGGGGAGAGGCCGGACGCAACACGGAAACCGGAGAAATTCCGACCACGGAGGCCGCAGATTTCAGAGCCGGCGGTGGGGGTTTTTTGATCTTTTTTCCACTGGATCGTTGCACTGGCTAAAAAGGGAAAGGCTTTGACCAAAGCAACGAAGTGGGGGTGAGAGACCCAACGGGGAAACAAAGCAGCAAGCTTTCTGGGAGAGAAAATGGCTCATTATCTGGGGAGAACGTGGAGAGCCGAGAACCCCTCGGGGTTGTTCCAGGAGGGAGAAGAATCGAAAATAAACCCGGCTGGTCATCGCCGTAAATATTCCATCCGCGCCAAGGATATTTACTCAAACCGCTCTGATCACTGAGGATCCACGAGGATAACGTGTCGCTGGTGTTTCTCATTTCCAGCACTGATCGTCGATCAATCGGTCAGTGGGCTTTATTGAGCGCCCGCTGTAGGCGGAGCACTGTCCTAAGTGCTTGAGAGAGTAAAACACACTCAGAGCTGCAGGCGTGTTGCGTGGCCGCGGGCGGTCTACGCGGGAGATCTTATAATGCCTTGGACTTCAGCGCACCCGGTCAGGGTCGAGTCGGTAAAACATAGGTAGGGGTCTGGAAACCTGTGGTTTTTAACTGGGAAGCAGCGTGGCTCAGTGGAAAGAGCCCGGGCTTCGGAGCCAGAGGTCATGGGTTCGACTCCCGGCTCCGCCGCTCGTCAGCCGTGTGACTGTGGGCGAGTCACTTCACTTCTCTGTGCCTCAGTGACCTCATCTGTCAAATGGGGATTAACCGTGAGCCTCACGTGGGACGACCTGATTCCCCTGTATCTCCCCCAGCGCTTAGAACAGTGCCCTGCACATAGTAAGCGCTTAACAAATACCAACATTATTATTATTAATCTCACCCAGAGCCCTGGGGATCTTCAGCTGCTCAGCATCAGCAGCAGAAATAATGGTATTATAAATATTATAAATAATAGCATTTATTCAGAGCAGTGTGGCCTAGTTGAAAAAATACAGGCCTGGGAGTCAGAGGACCTAGGCTGTGTGACCGTGGGCAAGTTATTTCTCTTCTCTTTGCCTCTATCTCCCCATCTGTCAAATGGGTATTCAAAGCCAGTTCTCCCTCCTCCTTAGACTGTGAGCCCCACGTGAGACAGGGACCGTGTCACACCCGATTAGTTTGTATCTACCCCAGTGCTTACGTCCCTGCTTGAGACTCAGTTCTTAATATGCAAATGATAATAAAGATGAATCAGTCAAAATGATGATAATATTTCTGAGGTGTTTGCTGGGTGCAGAGCACTGTGCTAAGCACCAGGAGAGGCCACCCAGGTGGAATGAGACATGGCCTCTCGTCCCGACGGGAGACTCACAATCCGAGAGTGGAAAGTGGGGAGAAGAGACCGGTGACGGGCACATCGGGAAGGATGAGACTTTAAAACACGACGAGGACAAGTGCGCAAAATAAAAATGAAAATCGGCGCTGTGTGGTGGCCAGAGGAAGAGAAGGAAGACGGAAGGGGGCCGGAGAGGCGGGTTTGGGGAGGGATGCCCCCGACCCCTTCATCGCGATGCCTCCCTCCACGGGGTCTCTAGTGCCGGTCCTCAGTCATTCAGGGAATGATATTTATTGAGTGCTTACTGTGTACTGGACTAAGAGCTTGAGCGAGTGCAATACAGCGGTGTTTTTTGTCTCTTTTCCTGACTCTGCCCAACCTGATTTGCTAGCATCCAAATCCCAGCACTCGGTACAGTGTCTGGCACATAGTAAGCGCTTAACAAATACCACAGTGATTATCATTGGTATCATTATCATTAATACAGGGCACTGTATTAAACACGGGGGTGGATACAAGTTAATCAGGTTGGACACAATCCCTGTCCCACATGGGGCTCACAGTCCTAATCCCCATTTTACAGACGAGGGAACTGAGGCCCAGAGAAGTGAAGTGACTTGCCCAAGGTCACACAGCAGAGCCGGGATGAGAGGCCAGGGCCTTCTGACTGCCAGGGCCGTGCCCTATCCACCAGGCCATGCTGCTTCTCACTCGTTCTCTGCCCCCAGGGCGATTCATTCATTCAGTAGTATTTATTGAGCGCTTACTATGTGCAGAGCACTGTACTAAGCGCTTGGAATGGAAAAATCGGTAACAGAGACAGTCCCTGCCCTTTGGCGGGCTCACAGTCTAATCGGGGGAGACGGACGGACAAAAACAATAGCGATAAATAGAATCAAGGCGATCGCAGTCTAGTTTCGAGGGGCCCGGAGGAAGCAATTCAGTGAGCAAACCGGGTCTAGACTGTCTTCTCGTGGCGGGCAGGGAACGCGTCCGTTATACTGTACTCTTCCAAGGGCTCAGTACAGTGCTGGGCATATAGGAAGCGCTCAGTAAATATGATTGACCCACAGGTCTGAGGCCCAAAGAGAGAAAGTATCCAGGAACCCGAAAAGAAGGGGAGGCTGAGAGAGAGCTGAAAGTTCCCCGGGACGGTACAGCGTTTCACTGCCTGAAGGGTGGGATGGTGGAGCGGGGAGAGGGGAGGAAAGAGGAACCTTGAGAAGCAGTGTGGCCTAGTGGAAGGAACCCGGGCCTGGGAATCAGAAGGACCCGGGTTCTAATCCCGACTCCGCCACTTGTCCGCCGGGTGACCCTGGGCAAGTCACTTTCCTTCTCTGGGCCTCAGTTACCTCATCTGGAAAATGGGGGTTAAGAGCGTGAGTCCCACGTGGGACGGAGGCTGTGTCCAACCTGGATTAAGTAGGATCTACCACGGCGCTTAGAACGGTGGTGCTTGGCACGTACTGAGAGCTTAACAAGTACCATTATCGTGGTTACTTGAGGTGGATCTACTGGTGAGAGCAAAGACCTGGGTTCGAGGTCCTCGTCGGCTACGTGACCCTGGGCAAGTCGCTTCGCTTCTCTGGGCCTCACTTTCCTCATTTGTTCCCCCACCCCATTAAAAGGGGGTGACTCTGTCCGATCGAGTTAGCTTGTATCTACCCAGCATTTAGCACGGGGCTTGGCACGTAGTAAGCGCTTAAATGTCACGCTTTTCCCAAACATCCAGAGGGGGCCACCACCGCCAAGAGCTCCATGCTCCAATTTCCAATTTTCCATTCCATCGGATGGTAGGATTTAATGAGACGCAGAGCACCGTAGCGAGCACTTGGGAGAGCACAACAGAGCCAAGTTCCCGGCCCCCAAAGAGCTGGCAGTCTTATGTGTGAGAGTCGGTTCTTTCACAGGCGTTCTACATCCCAAAATGGTACCCACCGCATCGCTTGGGAAAATGGGTCTGTGGGGGGCGACGTCTCGTCGCTCAGATTTACAGTCGGAAAAAGACGCTGTTCCACCTCAGCTCGGTTATCGGTCCGAGTTCTTCGGCCACCAAATCCCCGAATCCCCCAAAGGATCGTAAATCCCGTTCCCTTTATGGGCCTCACCTGCGAAACCTAGGGATTCGGGCCTGAAATCGGGGATAACTTGAGCGACTAAGTGGGGTACTTAACCTTCCATTCATCAGGCTTTGCCGGTAACTATGTTTGTTGGAAACAATCTCGCGGTTACGATGCGCTTTTAATGGAATGTGCCCCAGATATTGACTAGTGGTCTTATTCTGTGATTTTCTGGACTGCTTTCAAAAGGGAATAAGGTGATAGATTCAGGCCTCCTGGGCTATTTGGGGAGTGTGCGATCCTTTTACGTGATCCGCTTTTATAACAGACGCAGGACTCTCTAAGAACGAAACGACCTCTTGCAGTAGCGGACCGGGATATGAAAAGCGCTACTTAGTAATAATAATAATAATAACGTGTGATATTTATTAGGCGTTTATTCTGTTGGGTGACCCTGGGCAAGTCATTTTAACAGCTCCGGGTCTCGGTTTCCTCGTCTGTAAAATGGGGTCTAACCCCTGTTCTCTCTCCTACTTAGATTGGGAGCCCCATGTAAGACAGGGACTGCGTCTTACCTGATAATATTGTATTCATTCATTCAGTCAGTCGTATTTATTGAGCGCTTACTGTGTGCAGAGCTCTGCACTAAGCGCTTGCAGAAGTAGAAGACAACAATAAACAGCGATCTTCCCTGCCCACAATGAGCTTGTAGTCTAGACCAGGGGAGACAGACATCATTGCAAATAAATAAAATGACGCCTATGTACATAAGCGGTGTGGGGCTGGAAGGGAGGAAGAGCAAAGGGAGCAAGTCAGGGCGACGCAGAAGGGAGTGGGAGATGAGGAAAAGTGGGGCTTAATCTGGGAAGGCCTCTCGGAGGAGATGGGCCTTCGATGAGGCTTTGAAGGTGGAGAGAATCATTGTTAGATGTGAGGAGGGAGGGTGTTGCAGGCCAGAGGCAGGATGTAGGCAGGTGAGATTAGGGCACAGTGAGAAGGTTATTCATTCATTCAGTAGTATTTATGGAGAGCTTACTACGTGCAGAGCACCGTACTAAGCGCTTGGAACGGACAAATCGGTACCAGATAGAGACGGTCCCTGCCCTTTGACGGGCTCACGGTCTAATCGGGGGGAGACGGACAATAACAATAGCAATAAAGAGAATCGAGGGAGGTTAGCACTGGAGGAGTGAGAAGTATGCGGGCTGGTTGATAGAGGAGAGAAGCAAGGCGTGAGGTAAGAGGGGGCAAGGTGGTGGACTGCTTTAAAGCCAATGGTGAGGAGCTTTTTGTTTGCTAAGGAGGTGGATGGGCACCCACTGGAGTTTTTAGAGAAGCGGGGTGACACGTCCTGAATGGTTTTGCAGAAAAAGTGATCCGGACAGCGGAGCGAAATATGGACTGGAATGGGGAGAGACAGGAGGCTGGGAGGTGAGCAAGGAGGCCGTGCGGTAATCCAGGCGGGAGAGGATGAGTGACTGTATTAACGTGGTAACAGTTAGACCGTAAGCCCGTCAATGGGCAGGGACCGTCTCTATCTGGTGCCTATTTGTACATTCTAAGCGCTTAGTACAGTGCTCTGCACATAGTCAGCGCTCAATAAATACTATCGAATGAACGAAGGAACGGTTTGGATGGAGAGGAAAGAGCGGATTTAAGCGATGTCGTGAAGGGGGGACCGAAAGTTCTCGCTTAGTACGGTGCTTGGCACGGAGTAAGGACTTAACAAACACAACAGAATTTACTTAAAAAAAGGAAAGCGGCAACGCGGGAGCCGAAGTTCCCCTTTCGACCGCGGTTGGTCTTACCCTGGAAGGCCAGCGCCATTTCTGCTCTCCCGACAGCTGTTCGAAACACATCCGGAGCTCACGAAACACATCCCGCCTGACCCTCCACGGGCGATCAACCCGTCTGAATCCGGCCCCTTGGTCAGATCCCTCCATCCTCCCCCTCGCTTCTTTTCCCGGGATCCCCAGTGAGGACGGGCCGCTGCGAGGACACGGAGGCGTTCCCCTGCCTCCAGCCGAGACCCACGTTATCATTATCGTGATTCGCCCGCTGCTTCTCACTGCCTTACCGTTGACTTGTCGATCAGCGGTATTTATCGACCGCTTACTGGGTGCGCTGTACTAAGCACTGGGAGGGTACAGTGCAGCAGAATTAGCAGGCACGTTCGCTGCCCGGTCCTGACCCCCTCCTGAGTGGGACCTAATAGGGAAGCAGCACGGCCTAATGGAGAGAGCCCGGGCCCGGGAGTCTGAAGGACCCGGGTTCTAATCCCGGCCCTGTGACCTTGGGTAAGTCGCTTTTCCGAGCCTCGGTTACCTCAGCTGGAAGACGGGGGATTGAGACTGTGAGCCCCATGTGGAACAGGGACTGTGTCCCACCTGATTAGCTTGACCCCAGTGCTTAAAAGAGAGCGCGACACACAGTAAGCGCTCAGCAAATACCATCCTCATTATTATTATTATTACCTTTCCTGGGGGACTGAAGGGTGAGGAACTGACTGTTTTGTGGCTGCTGCCTTTTGGGTCCTCTTACTGATTCTTTTCATTCATTCATTCATTCGATAGTATTTATTGAGCGCTTACTATGTGCAGAGCACTGTACTAAGCGCTTGGAATGGACAGATCGGTAACAGATAGAGACGGTCCCTGCCCTGTGACCGGCTCACGGTCTGATCGGGGGAGACGGGCGGACGAGAACAAGAGCGATAAATAGAACCGAGGGGATGGACATCTCATGAAAACGATAGCAAATAAATAGAATCAAGGCGATGTACGTTTCATTAACAAAATAAATAGGGTAATGTTCTAGCTTCCCCTCAATCAGGAGACCAGTCGCTCATCCGGTCGTATTTACTGAACGCTTACCGTGTGCAGGGCACTGTACGAAGCGCTTGGGAGAGGACAGCACCATAATACGACACATCCCCTGCCCACGACGAGCTTCCGTAACGGAATGACGTGACACGTTCTTCATTCAGTCGTATTCATCGGGCGCTTACTGCGTGCGGGGCGCTGTCCGTTCTCCCTGTGGTCCGGAAATGTCTGCTGGAAGTTTCCCCACCAACAAGGCAGAACTGACGCGTGGGAAACGAACGCTTCGATGAACGCTTTTGCCGGAGGGAATCTGATCTCCGCGTGGCCAAGGTCCAGACTCTCTCATCTCCCCCCAGTTTGGTCCGTGGCCCATTTGTGTGCGGTCGAGAAGCAGCGTGGCCTGGTGGAAGGAACCCGGTCCTGGGAGTCAGAGGTCCTGAGTTCTAATCCCACCTCTGCCACTTGCCTGCTGGGTGACCTCGGGCCAGTCACTTCACCTCTCCGGGCCTCCGTTTCCTCAACGGTAAAATAGGTCGTGGGTTCTAATCCCGGCTCCGCCGCCTGCCTGCTGGGTGACCTTGGGCAAGTCACCTAACTTCTCTGTGCCTCAGTTACCTCATCTGTTAAATGGAGATCGAGACTGGCAGCCCCAGTTCAGACAGGGACCGGGTCCAAACTGATTTAGTGGTATCTCCCCCAGCACTCGGAAGAGTGCTTGGCACACAGTAAGTGCTTAACAAATGTAATAATAAGAATTTTTAAAAAATCTTTAGACCCTCCATGTCATGTCTTTCTGAAATCCAGGGGACGAGGCGTTCTGAACACCACAACTAGAGCCCTCGATGAGCCATGTTCTGTGTTAAACCCGTGGCCTTTTTCGATCCGTCAGTCAGTCAGGCGCAGTCCACGGCTCATCAGTCAAATAATCGGCCAGTCGATTGATTGATGAGCCGTGGACCGTGTTAGCTATCACCGCTTGCCTTTTTCGGATGATGATGTCATTTATCAGACCTCTCTGCTCCCGTTAGCCCCGGCAGATTTAGGGTTTGTTTCTTTAAAGGCATTTGCTAAGCACTTACTGCGTTCTAAACGCTGGGGTAGATAGAGGATAATCGAATCGAGGCTCACAGTCTTAATCCCCATTTGACAGAGGAGGGAACTGAGGCCCAGAGAAGTGAAGCGACTCGCCCAAGGTCACCCAGCAGACAAGCGGCAGAGCCGGGACTAGAGCCACGTCTTTCTGACTCCCGGGCCCGGGCTCTAGCCACTGGGCAACGCTCCCCAAATGGAAGGCTACCAGCCGGGAAGAGGGGCTCGGAGCCATTTCCGGATCCGGAAATCGGATTCGCTGGGTCGGGGCGTCCGCCGAGGGTGGCAGCTACCGAGGCCGGCGTGGACGGGGCTGGCATCCTTCTCTTCGGTCAGGGCCCGTGGCCACAGAGATCGAAAATGCCGTCCACCAGCGGAACAGCGTTCACTCCTGGAGAAAGGACCCCGTGGAGCAGGAGTGGGATGTCGGGAAGGACACTTTATTCTCTCGCGCCACTGGGGAGCTACTCCCGACTTGGAGATCACCGAGTTACTGCCGAACCCTGACCCTGAACCTATCACTTAATAATTATGATAATTATGGAATTTGTTAAGAGCTTACTCCGTACCCGCCACTGTACTAAGCACAGCGACTTATACACGCAGAGTGGGTTGAACACAGTCACTGCCCCGCATAGAGTCGCAGTCTTAGTCCCTGTAGCCGCCCCAGCGCTTATCATAGTGCCTGGCACACAGTAAGCACTTAACAAATGCCTTTATTATTATTATTATTATTAATCATCGCCATTTTACAGATGAGAGAACTGAGGCCCAGAGAAGTGAAGTGACTGACCCTAGGCCATACATACCGATTTGTCCATTCCAGGCGCTCAGTACAGTGCTCTGCGCCTAGTAAGCGCTCAATAAATACTATTGAATGAGTGAATGAATACAACGGGCAAGTGGCGGAGCCGAGATTAGAACCCATGACCTTCCGGCTCCCAGGCCTGCGCTCTATCCACTCGGCCACGCCGCTTCGCCTCAGCCTGTTCCCCTGGCGTCGGTTTAATGACCGACCCTCCCACAGTTGGACCATGTCTTTCCTTTGCCCACTTACTCCCACCACCCTAAAACCCACTCATTTCTCGCCTCTTCCTCACGGCGGGGAGATGAGGCTAGAAGTAAAATGTAAAAGTCAGGAGGGATGATCTCTTCTTGGCCCCAGAACTAGTCCCCCGTCCCCTCCCCTCCAAAACTGAATTCAAGAGCTCAGTGAAATTTCAGTCCACTATTCATTGCCCGCTGTGTGACCTTGGACCGGTCACTTCACTTCTCCGGGCCTCACTTTCCTCATCTGTAAAATGAGAAGCAAGTAGCTTAGAGGGTACAGCGCAGGCCTCGGGGCTCAGAAGGACCTGGGTTCTAATCCTGGCTCCGCCACTTGTCCGTTGTGTGGCCTTGGGTCAGTCACTTCACTTCTCTGGGCCTCAGTTCTCTCATCTGTAAAACGGGGACTGTCCGCTGGCTGATCTCGGGCGAGTCGCTTCTCTTCGCCTCAGTTACCTCATCTGAAAAATGGGGATTAAGACCGTGAGCCCCATGCGGGACGGGGACCGCGTCCAACCCGATCTGCTTGTATTCACCCCGGCGCTTTGTGCGGTTCCTGGCAAATAGTAAGTGCTTGACACATAGCATAATTATTCTTAATCATTAGCATAATTATCATCTACCCCAGCACACAGAACAGGGCTTGGCACGTAGTGAGCACTTAACAAGTACCATAATTATTATTATTACCTCTTCTCCTGTACTACGTTTATTACCCGTTCTGCCCGGCACATAGCACTTAACAAATATCATAAAAAAAATATGTTGATGCTTAGCCATACTTACCTGTTTATGTCTCAGTTGGATTTTGACCTTGCTCGAAACTCTCTTTCAACATTTCCATAAGGTTCCTACCGTGTCCAACACAGACTGAATTTAGGGACACCCGTGACCTTTGTCAATCACCGGGCTCAATTTTATTTTCTTCACCGGCAATTTGTCCTCTTTCGGAGGAATTAAAGCCAACTTGTTTCATTTTCAAAACACAATCCGTGCAGCTCCGACTCCCGAAAGTTGACAACGCAGAACACGACAGCTTAAGCGGCTTTGGCCCGGAGGTCAGAACCTTGATTTTTTTGCCCCCCCCCCCCCCCCGCCCGCCCCGTCTGTTGAAAAACACCGATTGAAATGTTCCATCATTATCGATCGTATCGCCGAAACCGGTGCCCTGAACGTTCAGCGGTGTCCTCTGAAACCCAAAGCAAGCCTATCTTCCTTTTATTAGCCTGGTTCTGGATATTATCATATACAATTCCCAGGAAGGGCTTCAGCTGGATTTATGGCACAAAGCGGCGAAGAGAAGAACATTTTGTTTCTTTTCTCATAATGAATGTCAACTAATTGATATCGGGCCAGAATCATTTTGGCAGGGTGACCTTCACAGGAGCGTTTGTTGAGTAAGAATGGTCATCCCTTTTCCCATTCGTCATTACGCGTTTTGCTCAGCGAGCCAGGTGTCTTGGTGGGGAAAAAAAAAAATGCAGCAAACTGTCTTTTTTCCCAGGGAGGGGAAGGGAGCTTCTTAGAGCTGGGAAAGAGCTAGACCAGAGGAGGTCAATCAGTAGCCTCTCTGGAGCATCTGCACGGGGAGAGCACTGTACTGAACCTTTGGGAGAGTGCAGTAGAGTTAGAAGACCCGATCCATCGATCGGCGGCACTGGGCAAGTCTTCTCTGTGCCTCAGTGACCTCATCTGTAAAATGGGGATTAAGACTGTGAGCCCCACGAGGGACAACCTGATTCCCCTGTGTCTACCCCAGCGCTCTGCACATAGGAAGCGCTTAACAAATACCAACGGTATTATTATTATTATTATCTATTGAGCGGCTTCAGCGAGTGGAGCTTACTCCCAACTGGGGGGAGGCTAGAAAACAGGGCGGTATCGGAGTCCAACAATATGGCGGGCGTGCGCCCGTATTGGATGGGTAGAAGCCAACGATGTAATGATTAGATTCCAACGCCATAGCGATTATTCATTCATTCATTCAATAAATAGTATTTATTTATACTATACTATATACTATACTATATACTATACTATAATACTATATATTTATTTATTTATTGAGCGCTTACTATGTGCAGAGCACCGTACCAAGCGCTCGGAATGGACAAATGGGTAACAGATAGAGACGGGCGCACGGTCTGATCGGGGGAGACGGACGGAGGAGAACAGTAGTAATAAATAGAATCGAGGGGATGAATAGACTCCGACACTACGGGCGGGCGGATGCCTTCAGTGCTTCCAGCGCTTAGAACAGGGCTTTGCACATAGTAAGCGCTTAACAAATACCATCATTATGGTACAGCACAGCGGCGCGGTTCCCGGAAAGCAGCGTGGCCTAGTGGAAAGCCCACAGGTCCGGGAGCCAGAGGTCCTGGCTTCTCGTCCTCACTCCGCCGTTTGTCTCCCGGCGTGGCTCAGTGGAAAGAGCCCGGGCTTTGGAGTCGGAGGTCATGGGTTCGAATCCCAACCCTGCCCCTTGTCAGTTGTGTGACTGTGGGCGAGTCACTTCACTCCTCTGGGCCTCAGTTCCCCCATCTGTAAAATGGGGGTGAAGACCGTGAGCCTCACGTGGGACGACCCGATGACCCTGCATCTCCCCCAGCGCTTAGAACGGTGCTCGGCACATAGTAAGCGCTTAACAAATACCAACGTTGTTATTATTATCGAACAAGTCACTTAGCTTCTCAGTGCCTCAGTTCCCTCATCTGTAAAAGGGGGATTAAGGCTGTGAGTCTCCTGTGGGACAGGGACTGTGTCCAACCTGATGAGCATCTAGTACAGAGCCGGGCACATAGTAAATGCTTAACAAATACCATTAAAAAAAGATACGGCGGGAAGACACCAATCAATATGGTGGGAAAGGGCAACAGTATGGTTGTTTATCTCATCCGGAGGAGAGCCACCACTGAGGAAACAGCTTATGACTTTGGGTTTGTCCTACTGAGCTCCTCCCCCTGTCTGACAGAGACCATCCCCATTAATCGTGGGGCTGTTCTTCTCCCCAATTTACGCAAGCGCTCGCTATTATTAAACGGCACGTCGATTTTGAGATTCCAAATTTAATCCAGGCGGGACGGCCGTTTTTCCGTAAATATCCGTTTCGCCTCCCGGTGAGAACGTTGAACGTCACGGCGGTGACCCGGACGCCTGCGGGATTCGGGCCGGGGTGGGGGGGGGGGGGGATGTGATGGACTGGAAATGAGATCAGAGGGAGATGTGCAAAGGAACAAAGTTTTCAAGAGACTCTGAGTTTTCCCGATTAGGCCGAACCGGGTTTTAGACTAACTACTTACTTTCCACCCGACCCCGGGGCCTAGAGTCTTCCTCCGGTACCCGGGAGACTTTCGCAGATGCGGCAAATGGAAAATGAGGAGCGCTGAACCTTTCCGTTTTGGAAAGTAGCTGGCCAGCCACGTGTCCTGTGTGAAAATGAAATTATCTGGCCGTTGAAGATCGATCCCCAATAAAATAAGATCATCAGGGCTGTTGAGATTGATCCCAAATAAAAAATGTCTTGGAGGAGACAGTATATCCTAGGGGTTAGAGCCTGGGAGTCGGGACTTGGGTTCTAATCCTGGCTCCACCACCTGTCTGCTGAATGGCCTTGGGCTAGTCACTTCACTTCTCTGGGCCTCACTTCCCTCATCTGTAAAATGGGGATTAAAACTGTGAGCCCCGCGTGGGACGGGGACTGTCGAGTAGCCCAGGGCGAACTTTTCATCAGTCGGTAATCAATCGATCGTATTTATTGAGCGCTTACTATGCGCAGAGCACTGTCCTAAGTGCTGGGGAGAGTACAGTGCAACTGAGTTAATAATATGACCTTGAATAATGTCGAATGATATTATTCAGCCATGTCTCTGGGCCTCAGTTACCTCATCTGTTAAATGGGGATCAAGAGAGTGAGCCCCATGTGGGACAGGGACTGTGTCCAACCTGATTAGCTTGGATCTACCCCAGCGCTTAGTACAGTGCCTGGCACATAGTAAGCACCTAACACATACCTAAAAAAAAAAAAGAAAAGAACAGGATGTAGATCGGGTATGTTTTTTTTATTTATTTTTCTTAGATAAGGCAGAGGAAATGGTGCCAATTCAGAGAACTAGTGCCCACTTTCTGGAATTCAGCAAGATCGGGGTGGTCATGTCACCCTGTATTATTTTCTGCCTTTTGCACATTTTTTTCCTCAAAGAGGTTTTGTCGCTCAGCGGGGAATGCACACGGGAATATCTGAAGCTTCCAGGCGGGGAAGAGGGTGGGCAGATTCAGAGAACGGTCCTAGGAGCGAGCGGACGTGGGTTCTAATCCCAGCTCCACCATTAACCAGCCGTGCGACCTTAGGCAGGTCACTTTACTTCTCTGGGCCTCAGTCCCCTCATCTGCAAAATGGGGATTCAGTACCTGCCATCCCTCCTATTTCATCTGCGAGGCCCATCCGGGACCTGATTATCTTGTATCTACCCCAGTGCTTAGTACAGTGCTTTATTATTTAGGGCCTTATTAAAATCCCTCTCCTCCAGGAGACCTTCCCAAATTAAGCCCACATTTCCCCAGTTCCCTCTCCCTCCTGCGTCACCTAGGCCCTTGGATCTGTATTCGTTCAGTAATATTTATTGAGCGCTTACTATGCGCAGAGCACTGTGCTAAGCGCTTGGAATGGGCAGTTCGGTAACAGATAGAGACCATCCCTGCCCAATGACGGGCTCACGGTCTAATCTGTACCCTTAGGGCACTTGATAGTCACCCCGAGCGCTTACGCACGTAGCCGAAATTTATTTTAATGGTCCGTCTCCCCCTCTCGACTGCAAGCTATCGCTGGAAGCAGCGGTGTCTTACCGGAAAGAGCCCAGGCCTGGATGTCAGAGGACCTGGGATCTAATCCTGGCTCTGCCGCTGAGTGATCTTGGGCAAGTCACCTTTCTGTGCCTCAGTTTCCTCGTTTGTAAAATGGAGATAAAACAAATGACCGCCCTCCTGCTTAGACTGTGAGCCCCATGTGGGACAGGGACTGGGTCCTACCTGGTCATCTTGTGTCTATGTACCTGACGCGTAGTAAGCCCTTAACAAATTCCACAATTATTATTGTTATCATTCCTATTGTATTGGTTCATTCATTCGGTAGTATTTATTGAGCGCTTACTATGTGCAGAGCACTGTACTAAGCGCTTGGAATGGACAGTTCGGCAACAGATAGAGACAGTCCCTGCCCAGTGACGGGCTTACGGTCTAATCGGGGGAGACGGACGGACAAAACTTAAGACCTTAACTATGTACCACGCACTTTATTAAGCATTAGGGTACGTAGAGAAGCAGCGTGGCTCAGTGGAAAGAGCCCGGGCTTGGGAGTCAGAGGTCGTGGGTTCGAATCCCGGCTCTGCCACTCGTCAGCTGTGGGACCGGGGGCAAGTCACTTCACTTCTCTGGGCCTCAGTTCCCTCATCTGTAAAATGGGGATTAAGACTGTGAGCCCCACGTGGAGCGATCCGATTACACTCTGTCCACCCCAGCGCTTAGAACAGTGCTCGGCACGTAGTAAGCGCTTAACAAATACCGACATTATTATTATAAGATATTTGGGTTGGTTACAGCTACGGCGCCACATGGGGCTCAGTCTTAATCCCCGTTCTACAGATGAGGTAACTGAGGCACAGAGGAGAAGTTGAATACTAAAATTCAACATAATTGAAAGCAATATTATTATCATCAACTCTGTTGTATTGTACTCTCCCCAGCGCTTAGTACAGTGCTCTGCACACAAGCGCTCAATAAATAGGATTGATGGAAAGTACACACTGGGTTATTCAGGAAAGAGTTAGAGGCATGAAGGAAATGTTGGCTGAACTAGAGCCATGAAGACGTTCGTGTCTGACTCCCCCCCCAAGACTGTAGGCTCCTTGTGGGCGGGGAATGTGTCTAATAATAGCAATATTAATAATAATTGTGGTATTTGCATAATTGTGGTATTTGTTAAGCGCTTACTATGTGCCAGGCGCTCTACTAAGCGCTGGGGTGGATCCAAGCAAATCGGGTTGGACCCAGCCCCTGTCCCACCAGGGGCTCGCTGTCTTAATCCTCACTGGACAGGTGAGGGAACTGAGGCTCAGAGAAGTGAAGCGACTTTCCCGAGGACACACAGCAGACAGGTGGCGGACCCCTTCCGTTCTCCATCAGTCATTCGATCGAATTCATCGAGGGCCTATTGTAAGTGCGGTGTGGCCAGGGAATGTGCCTGTTTAATAATAATAATAATAATAATAATGTTGGTACTTGCTAAGCACTTACTAGGTGCAGAGCACTGTTCGAAGCGCTGGAGTAGATACAGGGGAATCAGGTTGTCCCACGTGAGGCTCCCGTTAATCCCCGTTTTACAGATGAGGGAACTGAGGCACGGAGAAGTTACTTGCCCCCAGTCACACAGCTGACAAGTGTCAGAGCCAGGATTCGAACCCACGACCTGTGACTCCCAAGCCCGGGCTCTTTCCACTGAGCCATGCTGCTGCTCTTTATTCTTCTGTTTATTGTTCTGTTGTACTCTCCCAAGCGCTTAATACGATGCCCTGCACAGAGTAAGCGCTCAATAGATACGATGGAAGGAGGGGATGGATGAATGAATGCAGAGCACTGTACTGAGCACCTGAGAGGGTACAATCAAACAGCGCAACAGGCACATCCCCTACCCCCAGGGACTAATTTTATCAGATCGTGATTCTTCAGTATTGCCTGGGTTCGCCGTTGACCTAACCGGCAATTGGTTGGATGCGGTGTTTCAGATTACGCCGAAGCCTGTGTGGAGGACGAAATCAAAATCCCAATATTCCACTCTTCCTAAAGCCGTGCTCTCCTTTGTGTTAAAGAACCTCCTCGAATTCACAAAGCAGGGGAAAAGCGGTATGACACAGAATTTCCTTAGCTTCCGTGCACTTCATTCTATTATGTGAAAGGTCGAGCAGTTCCTTTTTGGAAAGAGAAAGCGAAGCTGTGCGTTTTTATTTTTAATTCTGTTAACGAAGCCGGGGATTATTCACTGATTTAAGTCCCAAAAAAGAGGCTGTTGAAATGAGCCGTTTGGCCATATGGTTCACGGAACGGAGAACGGAGAACGGCGCTGACCGTAATTCTAGGGATCGCACGCCGTTGGCCATTAAGCGGGGTAGCCCGGCGGCTAGAGCCCGGGCCTGGGAGCCAGAAGGACCTGGGTTCTCATCCCGACTCCGCCACTTGTCGGCTGTGTGACCCCGGGTAAGTCGCTTCGCTTCTCTGAGCCTCTGTTCCCTCATCGAGAAAAATAATGATTTGTTAAGCGCTTACTATGCGCAGAGCACTGTCCTAAGCCCTGGGGGAGATACCGAGTAATCAGGTCGTTCCCACGGGGGGTTCACAGTCCTCATCCCCATCTTACAGATGAGGAATCCACTTCACTTCTCTGGGCCTCAGTTCCCTCGTCTGTAAAATGGGGATTAAGACTTACCCATGACCTCTGACTCCCAAGCCCGGGTTCTTCCCACTGAGCCACGCCGCTTCTCAGAAAAGCAAAAGAAAAAGGGGCTCAATAATAATGTTGGTATTTGTTGAGCGCTTACTACGTGCCAAGCACTGTTCTAAGCGCTGGGGGGATACAAGGTGATCAGGTTGTCCCCCGTGGGGCTCACAGTTTTAATCCCCATTTTACAGATGAGGTCACTGAGGCACAGAGAAGTAAAGCGACTCGCCCAAAGTCACACGGCTGGCAAGCGGCGGAGCGGGGATTCGAACCCATGACCTCTGACTCCCAAGCCCGGGCTCTTTCCACTGAGCCACGCTGCTTCTCAAAAAAGCAAAAGAAAAAGGGGATTAAGACTGTGAGCCCCATGTGGGTCAGGGTCTGCGTCCCTCCCGATTAGTTTGGATCTTCCCCAGCGCTTAGTACAGCGCCTGGAACACAGCGTCTAACAAATACAGTGAGAAAAAATTGGAGCAGCCGCATGACCTAGCGGAAGGAGCACGGGCTTGGGAATCGGAGGATCTGGGTTCTGATCTCGGCTCTGCTGCTGGTCCGCTGCGTGACCTCGGGCACGTCACTTCTCGGAACGTCCGAGAAGCAGCAGGACCTAGCGGCGAGAGCCCGGGCTTGGGAGTCGGAGGTCGTGGGTTCTAATCCCGCCTCCGTCACGTGTCAGCTGTGTGACTTTGGGCAAGTCACTTCTCTGGGCCGCAGTTCCCTCACCTGTAAAATGGGGATTAAGACCGTGAGCCCCACGTGGGACAACCTGATCACCTTGTATCTACCCCGGCGCCTAGAACAGCGCTTGGCACATAGTAAGCGCTAAACAAATACCATCTTCTCCCCCTGTGCCTCGGTTCCCTCCCTGAGGGCCCGAGAAGCGAAGCGACTCGCCCGAGGTCACCCAGCGGACAAACGGCGGAGCCCGTTGTTGGGTAGGGCTCGTCTCTATCGGTGGCCGACTTGTACTTTCCGAGCGCGTAGTACGGCGCTCTGCACACGGTAAGCGCTCGATAGATAGGATTGAATGAATGAATGAAAGGATTAGAACCCATGACCTTGGGACCCTCGCTGTAGCCGCTATGCCCTGGTAATAATATTAACGTTAATAGCATTACTCATAGCAGTAATAGAAACGGCAATCGGAGTCGAAGGTATAGTCGTAATAGTGACGGTGGTAGTGAAAGCAGGAGGAGTGATAGTAATGATAATGATAATAATAATAATAATAACGATGGTGTTTATTAAGCACTTACTGTCCCCTAGGCCACGCAGCCACTTGTAGGGAGACGCTTCGCTCCTCGCTTACCCGTCTCTGGCCTCCTAATGGGTTTTGGCGATCAGCCTAGGCAGAAACCTCCGATTCCTGTCAGAGCCACCCATCTGTACAAATTAGCCACTTTGGTCACCGAATGTAAACTCCGTCCAACGCCGTTAAATTCCAATGTACTTAACTCTGCAGTCAAGAGAAGATCAACAAAAATCACATTTCCCCGTGCGCTTTTCCCAAGCAAGCGGCCGGTTGCCTTTCATTTTCCATTTGTCTCCTGAACGTGCGATGTCTCTGGAGGCGGAGAGAACTAGAATTGGCAGTTAAACATGGGAAATTACCAAGTGATATCTTGCGAATGGTAAATGACAACGAATTTGGAAAAATGAAATGAGTCTTAAGCAAGAATTTAAAACTACAATACCCTAATTACCGCTCCCCTCTAATTGTCATCCTCACTGTGTTAATTAAAATTATCGCGAGCGATCGAAACGCTGCACGAGGAAGGCGTCGGAACGAGCGGCTGCAGAGCCGTCTGCAGTTCTCAGCCGTTCGGAGAAACCCAAGACCCAGTCGATGGTGTTTAGCGAGCGCTCGCTGTGTGCAGAACGCTGGAGCGGAGCGCTTGGGAGAGCACGACGCAACAGAATTAGCGGACCCGTCCTCCCCGCCCGCAACGAGCTCGCGTTCGAGGATCGGACAGCGACCCGACGGTTCTAGTTTTCCTCTGAGTGGAATCTTGCAGCAGAAGACAAACTGCATCTGTTGCCGGTGCAGAAGAAAAATCCACCCCCCGGGAGGAGAGAGAATTTGATGTTTTGGGGGGGATTCCTAAAACAGCGACAACTAAACACCTCCTCTGGGTTGCTTCCTGCGGTTTTGATTTCAAGCAGCAATATTATTAATCACGGTAATATTCCCTGCGGTGTTGGCTAAGTGCGCATTACTGTGCCGAACAGAGGAGTGGGGCAGAGTGCTTAGAACACGGTCCTGGGAACCAGAAGGAGCTGGGTTTGAATCCTGGCCCTGCCGTTTGTCTACCGGGGTGACCTGGGGCGAGTCACTCGGCTTCTCTGGGCCTCAGTTACCTCACCTGTGAAATGGGGATGAAGACTGAACGCCCCAACGTGGGACAGGGACTGCGTCCAACCTGATAAGCTCGTATCTACAGCGCTTGGCGTAGAGTAAGCGCTCAACACCATCATTAGCGCTAAGCACTGGGCAGACTGTGTGCTAACAGCCAAGCTTTCCCTACATTCTTCAGTTTGTCTCTGAATGCAAAGCGCCAGAAGCGGGATGGGTTATAGATGAGGGAACCGAGGCCCAGAGAAGCGAAGTGACTTGTCCGCGGTCACCCGGCAGACGAGTGGCGGAGCCGGGATTAGAACCCAGGTCCTCTGGCTCCCAGGCCTCTTCCACTAGGCCACGCCGCTTCCTGTTTTTCCGCAGAGAGGGATCCAAGGGCTCCCTTTGCATCTCTGGCACTCGGTTGAGGACAGGCTCCCTGAGGCGGCCGTTTCCTCACAAGTCAGGGGAAAAGTCAGATTTTCCTCTCCGTCGAGCGGGCCGAGCTCCACGCCGCGGAGAGCGAGGCCGGTCAAATCCGCGGCCAGTCGAATCCCTCCGGTCAAAGCCCCTTCCCTCAACGGAGCCCGCGGTCGGCCGGTGCGGGACCCCGCAGCCAGGCGGATCGCCTTCATCGAAGTGTCTTCCCCTCAACGAAGCCCCCGGTTGGCGGCCGCGGGACCCCGCGGCCGGCGAAATCGCTCGGGTCGACGCCCGGCCCCTCTACGAAGCCCGCGGCCGGCCGGCGCGCGATCCGGCGGCCGGTGAAATCGCCGTCGTCAGAGCCGTCGGGGAAGACCGTCAGCCGGTGCACGATCCCGCGGCCGGTCAGATGGCTTTCAGCGAAGCGTCTTCCCCTTAACGAAGCCCACGGTTGACCGGCGCGGGATCCGGCGGCCAACGGGAACGCTTCGGCCAACGTCTGGCCCCTCAACGAAGCCCGCGGTTGACCGGCGCGGGATCCGGCGGCCAACGAGATCGCTTCGGTCAGAGTCTGTCCCCTCGGTGGACCGGCGCGGGATCCGGCGGCCGACGGAATGGCTTTGGCCAAGGCCTCGTCCCCTTAAAAATGTCCGGAGTTGGCCAGCGCGGGGGTCCGGCAGCCGGCGAGATGGCTCTCGTGGAGACCTCTCCCCCCGCCGAAGCCCGCGGCCGGGGCGGGATCCGAGGCCTAGTAGGGCCGTAGCCGGGGAGACCCACCGGTCCCAATTCCGGCCGGGAACGGCGGACTCTCCGGTTTCCGTGAAGGAGGAGAGGGCGGCCCTCTCGATCTTGGGCGGGATCTGGGGCAGAGTCGTAGAGGGGACGGGGGAGAAAAGGCGTAACCACCGGGAAAAGGCGGGCGGGCGGGCGGGCGGACTCTCGGGTGGCAGTCAGAGGTTGGATGTGTTTGGAAACCTTAAATCTGTTTCACCTGAACATGTTTAACTAGTTAATAAGAAAATTTCCAAAAGAGAACGCCCAGAGGTCACCGCTCATTTTTCGGGTCAAGCCATGCTATGCTGTTTAAATTTGTTGTTTGGGTCTGTCTATAACATAAGTTCAATTAACCTAGCTCAAATGCAGATTTCTAATTTTCCATTAACGTAGGAATAATTCTGTCTGCTAAAATAAAATAAATGAATGAATGAAAAGTCTGAGCCATGAAATGTTCTAGGCAGCGCTTTTTAAACATTCCAAATTTCAAAAAAATCATGTGGCGACTGTGTAGCTCACGCTTTAAGTATTAACTTTTAACCTTTGACCTTACAGATTTTTAACCAATGAAATGTCTCTTTAAACTTTAAAGGAAACAATGATAACGAGCGCCTGGCGATTGCTAGACAGCGAATTCCATATCGACTTGGTCGAGTAGTTGATGAATGGCTACTCGACAAAGGTAAAAAAACATTGATTAAAACTTCAAATAAAAAAATAATTTGAACATAACCGAGTAGTACTTCATTGTTAACACTAATAAACATAAAAAATAAATTTTCAGTAAAACTAAATTAAACAAAATTTTAAAACCGTAAAAATGTAGCCAGCGACTTTTGCCTACCTTGTATAATAATTTTCGATACATTTTTTTAGCGGTACCAGCTGTTTAATAATCTGACCCTGTTAACTTAAGGTTAAAGGGACTGTTAAATATAATCCACTAACTCAATCTACGAGGATACTCAGCAAACATTAATGATAAAAACGATAAATCGTTCAGCGACGGTATGACGTATGCCGACATCTAAATTCTTAACTAACATCTCTGTAGTCGTGATCTCTTCATTACGGTCCTGAAAAAACAGAACAAAACAAAACAAAACAAAAAACAAACCAAAAGCAAACAACAACAACAACAACAAAACTCTTTGTTTAAACTGTAGGCATCTTAAATAGTGGGCAAAATGAATTGCCAGCCAAAACAAAGTCCCTTTAACGTTTGCAACCTTCTAAGAGGCTTTGGGCAACGAAACCCTGATTCGAAGTGAACTTGAAGTTGTGTGCATGCTTTTTCACCGGCAGAACTCAATCTGGATGTTCAATTTGATAATGCCGGCGCGCTGTCGCTGAGAGTCTGTGTTTGATGGAAATTCCGTGCCATGACCTCCCCCGTCGCTTTGTCTCGTCCCATCCCACACACCCCCCCCCCCCCGCCCCCGAGAGGGTTTCCTCTCTCGGATCGGTTCCGTTTGAATCGAAAGACTTGCCCGGGAGCCGGTGACGCCTGGATTTTTCGGGTCCCTCGTCTCCGAGAGACCCCGCGCCCCTCTCCGGCTCGGAGCCTGGCGCGTCCCAACGGGCCGGCGGTACGCTCTCGTCGCCCGGTCGGTCCCCCCCGTCCCCGCCCGCCCGCCACCCGGGGCGGCCGCCGGCCGCCGAACGTTCCGGGTCCCGGGCGATCCCGGGCGGTGGCCCGAATTCTTGGGACCGTTTTTTTCCCAAAGCAGGTAGCCGCCACTCTAGGGAGCCAGCGTCCACCTGCCTCCACCCGTGCCTCCCTCGGGGCCGGACCCTTCCCGACCCAGAGGCCGGCCGGGCGGGCCTCCCGGCCCCAGGGGGAGAGAACGCTCCCCCGGGCCGAGCCGACGGCCCCCTCCTCCCCCGATTGGCAGAGCGTCGAGAGCAGATTCCGAAACCTCCCAAGATTGACCGGCGAGATCGCATCTCACGGGCACCTCATTCCAAAGCAATGAATTATGAGGCAACTGCCTGTCTTATAGTTTATTGCTCCCATCCTTCACTCCATGCAGAGATCCCTTTCCGTCATCCTTCGGTTGTTCGTTTGTTCGTTTTTGATTTTTTTTCCATCTCTTCTTAGACTCCAGAGTGCCCAGTCAACATTTCTGCATGTATGTAATATTATCTTTGCAGGGCGCCAGCTCACAATCTTCAATAGCCAAGCCAGCATAATAATTGGCGGGAAAGAGCAGGGCTTCCCCTTCCAGGGCCAGCTGTCTGGGCTTTACTACAATGGCTTGAAGGTTCTCAATATGGCGGCCGAAAACGACGCCAACATCGCCATAGTGGGGAACGTGAGACTGGTCGGCGAAGTGCCTTCCTCCATGACCACCGAGTCCACGGCCACCGCGCTGCAGTCCGAGATGTCCACCTCCATCATGGAGACCACCACGACGCTGGCCACCAGCACGGCCAGGAGAGGGAAGCCCCCGACGAAGGAGCCCGTCAGCCAGGTGAGCCGGGTCTCTCTCCGGCCGGCGGCCCTCCCGTCCCCTCGTCCCTCTGCGGCCCGGGGGGCGTCGGACCGGCCCCGGGGAGCCCTCGGGGGGGAGGCTTCTCGGGGGAGACCCCGGCGGCCTCTCCCCGGTTGCTTCCGCGCTCGCCCGGACGGACTGCCGGTCCGTCGCTCCGGAGTCCTCGCCTCTCCCCGCCGGGACCGGAGGTGAGCGGCCCGGGCTCTGAGCGGCCCGGGGTTCAAACGCTCCGGCCTCCCCGGAGGCGGGTCGAGGCCGGACCGCGTGCCGGGGCCGAGGTCGGGACGGTCCCCGCCACCGTCGAGGCGGTCGGGGTGGCTCGAGGCGAAGGCTGGCCCGGTCTCTTTCCCTCCCGCGAACCGATCGTCGGATGCGGTCCCGGGGCGCCTCAGGCACCCGCCGTTGAGCGGAGGTTTGCGAGGAGGGCTTCGGGCTCGGACCGGGGCCGGGACTCCCGGGAGAGCGTAGCCCTGACCCGTGGTCGGTCCGGGGGCCTGATTTGCGGTCAGCCCGCGGCTGCCGTTTCCGGTGACCCCCGCGGGCCCGATTCCCGGTTGAACCCGCGGCCCCCGAAGCGCGGGGAGCCCGTGGTGGCGATTCGCGGTCGGATCGCGGCCGCGTTTCGGGGTCGGCCCCGACTCGCGGTGACACCGGGGTCCCGATTCGTGGTCCCGAGGTGCGGAGAGACTATGGCCCCCATCTGGGGTCAGATCACGGTCTGTGGTGACCCGGGGTCGGATCCCGGCCCCGACGCGTGATGACGCCGGGGCCCTGAAGCGCGGCGAGGCGGCGCTCCCGATGCGTGATGACTCCGTGGCCCCGATGCACGGCGAGGCCGCGACTCTAACGCGTCCCCCGGTCTGGGGCTCCGGTGCGTAGTCAGACCGTCAGTAGTGAGACCGTGGTCCCGATCCGTGGTGATGTCGTGGCCCTGGTTCCCGATGGCACCGTGGCCCCGATTCGCCGGCAGACCGGGCCCCGATTCCGAGGCGACGCCGTTGGGAGCCCGCGGTCCCGATTTGTAGGGACACCGTGGTCCCGATTCGTGGTCAGACCGGGGCCCCGATTCCCGCTGAGTCGGTGGTCAGGCCGCGGGCCAGATTTGCGGGGGGACGTGGCCCCGGTTCACCGTCGGGCTCTTCCACATAGAACTCACGCCGAGTGACTCGTCGTTCCTTTGGGCCCGAGAGGTCGGAGGCTGAATAAGTTGCTGAATTGTCCATTCCAAGCGCTTAGTGCGGTGCTGTGCACATGGTAAGCGCTCAGTAAATACGACCGAATGAAGGAAAGCGTTAGACGTGTGTGTATGCTGAGGAGATGTGTGGGAGGGGACGTACTGAGCACTTGGAAGAATTCAGTAATCAAAGTAATGATGATGATGGTATCTGTCGTGCGCCTACGACGTGCCGAGCACTGTTCTAAGCGCTGAGGTCGTTACGCGGTAATCGGGTTGTCCCACGCGAGGCTCTTAGTCTTAATCCGGCATTATTATCATCGATCCCCCTTTTACAGAGGAGGGAACCGAGGCCCAGAGAGGTCGAGTCACTTGCCCGCACAGCAGGCAAGCGGCGGAGCCGGGATTAGAAGCCGGGAAGCGCTCACTAAATAGCAGTGATCGATTGATCCTGTGGTTCGTGCCGTGGGTAATAGTGAAAACCGCAGGGAGAAAGTCCACGTGAAAGAAAGGGCAGAGAGGACACGGGAGGAAAGAGAAGGGAACGGGGAGAAGATGAGTCCGACCCGAACCCAGCGGAGAATCAGAAAAAAAATCGAGGTCAGATTGCCTCGCTGGAAAGAGGCCGGGCTTGGGAGTCCGAGGTCGTGGGTTCCGATCCCGGCTCCGCCGCTCGGCAGCTGGGCGACTTTGGGCACGTCGCCTCACTTCTCTGTGCCTCGGTCACCTCGTCCGTAAAATGGGGATTAGGACTGTGAGCCCCACGTGGGACAAGACCGGGAGCTAGAAGGTTAAAGACCGTAACGACGACAACAGAAGAACCGTTAACAAGGTTATGGCAGGAGAGAAGAACGTTCCGGAGAAAATATACCCATAGAGTCGCTACGGATCGGAAACGACTCGACGGCAACTGATGACGATAACGACCGATATAAGACATTCGTTCCTTCTCACCTTCTCACGGTGCCCCGTTCTAACCTTCTCATTCGATAGTATTTATTGAGCGCTTACTGTGTGCAGAGCACCGGACTAAGCGCCTGGAACGGACGATTCGGCAACAGATAGAGACCATCCCCGCCCATTACGGGCTCGCGGTCTAATCGGGGGAGACGGACGGACAGAAACGAGACAACCTAATCGCCATAAGTAGAATCCAGGGGATTCATTCGATGGTATTTATTGAGCGCTTACTAGGTGCAGAGCACCGGACTAAGCGCCTGGAACGGACGATTCGGCAACTGATAGAGACCATCCCAGCCCACTGACGGGCTCGCGGTCTAATCGGGGGAGACGGACGGACAGAAACGAGACAACTTAATCGCGATAAATAGAATCAAGGGGACGGACGCCTCATCAACAGAATAAAGCTGGGCCGCGTCCTCGCCTGTCCCGCCGTCGACCCCCGGCCCTCGTCCCACCTCCGGCCCGGAACGCCCTCCCTCCTCAAACCCGGCCGAACAATCCCTTTCAAAGCCCCACTGAAGGCTCCCCTCCTCCAGGAGGCCTTCCCAGACTGAGCTCCCCTTTTCCTCGGCTCCTCGTCCCCCTCCCCGCCCCACAGCACTGGTGAATATAATAACAATAATGGTATTTGTTAAGCGCTCGCTGTGTGCAAGGCACTGTTCTCAGCGCTGAGGGGATACGAGGCGATCAGGTCGTCCCGCGTGGGGCTCGCCGTTTGATTCCCCGTATTAACAGATGAGGTGACTGAGGCACAGAGAAGTGAAGCGACTTGCCCAGAGTCACCCAGCTGACAAGTGGCGGGGCCGGGATTCGAACCCATGACCGCCGACCCCTCTGTCCACGGAGCCACGCTGCGGGCTGCTTGAATATACGTACGTAGCTATAATTCTATTTATATCAATGATGTGCATCGATCTATAATTCTATTTACGTGTATTGATGCTACCGATGCCTGTTTACCTGTTTGGACGTGTCTCTCCCCCCTTCTGCCCCGCGAGCCCGTCTCTGTGGCCGCGTCGTACTTTCCAAGCGCTCGGTACAGCGCTCTGCACAGAGTAGGTGCTCAGTAAATACGGTGGAATGAACGAACGAATGAATTTATCGAGCGCTTAATGATAAACAGGTCAGACACGGTCCCCATCCCACATGCGTGCAGAGCACTGTATTCCTTCGTTCCTTCGGTCGTATTTATTGAGCGCTTATTGTGTGCAGGGCACCGTACCGAGCCCTTGGACCGGACAGATCGGCAACAGATAGAGACGATCCCTGCCCAACGACGGGCTCACGGTCTAAAAGGGGAGGGGGGGGACTGTGAGCCATCAATGGGCAGGGATCGTCTCTATCCGTTGCCCATTTGTCCGTTCCAAGCGCTCAGTCCAGTGCTCTGCGCATAGTGAGCGCTCAAGAAATACTACTGAATGAATGAATGAGACAGGCAGCCAAACCAAGTAGACAGGCTAAAATAAATGATGTGGAAATAGACTTCGGTGCACTGGGGCTGAGGATGGGATGAGCCCCAGCGCTTAGTACAGTGACGTGGTGTAGTGGGTAGAACACGGGCCTGGGAGTCAGAAGGTCGCGGGTTCGAATGCCGGCCCTGCCGCTTGTCAGCTGTGTGACTGTGGGCAGGTCGCTTCTCTGGGCCTCAGTGACCTCATCTGGAAAATGGGGATTAAGACTTTGAGCCTCACGTGGGACAACCTGTATCTCCCCCAGCGCTTAGAACGGTGCTCTGCACATAGTAAGCGCTTAGCAGATACCAACATTATTATTATTATTATTAATCCCGGCTCAGACCGCTGTGTGACCTTGGGCAAGTCCCTCCACTTCTCTGGGCCTCCGTGACCTCATCTGTAGAAACTGGGGATTAAAAATGCGAGCCCCATGTGGGGCGGGGACGTGTCCAACCTGCTTCACTCGTATCTACCCCAGCGCTTAGAACAGAGCTTGGCACGTAGTAAGCGCGTCACAAGTACCATAATTAGTATTATTAATATTACCGCGCACGTAGAAAGCGTTTATCAGATACCATTTAGAAAAAAATCAAGTGTTTGAAGGGAATGGATCTATCGTTATCATCGTAATGGTTACAGTTGGATAATCACTGTTACTATTACTATCATTATCATTATTATCACGTCTCCAACGGGGCCGCTGCTGATTCCAGGTGACCCGGGGGGAGCATTTACCCGGAGGCGGACTCTGGGACGCGGTTGACTCCCAGAGACGTTTCCGTCACGTGCCCGAGAGACGCCCCAAAGTTGCGGTTTCTAAAAAAAGATGCCAAAGAGCCACTGGACGAACGGAAGCGAAAATCCCGGAACGGAGAAGGGGGGGGAAAAAAAAAAAACCCAAAAAATCACCCCTCGTGAAATTAATTAGCTCAGAAGGGAAAATAGTCAGTTTAACATTAATCGCTAATGAAAGGAGGCTCTTTGATTATTAGCCCGCACGAGTTTAAAGACAAAAGTGGTTTAGAGAAGTAAATGATCTAATCAATTAGTGATTACTTGGTCTGTTTGCAGGGTATTGAGTTAAATTAAAGATTACCGGGTTCATTAAAAAAAGATTTTATAAATCCTTTTTTTTTTTTTTTTTTGGTATCTCATGGTTTCTTTTTCCCCTTCCCAAACTGCAGCACCCGCATTTAAGCCCTTTCGATGAGCGCGTTGTACGGACGAGGGTTTCCTTCGCGCGTCCTGCCCTTATTTCTGTTAATGTCTCGGGGGACGGGGATTGTGTCCATTCCGATTATCTGGCACCTCCCCCCAGCGCTCAGAACAGTGCTTGTCACACAGTAGGCGCTTAACAGACACCATCAAAGGAAAAGAAAAGTGTCTGTCTCCCCTTCTAGATGACGGACTCACTGTGGGCAGGGACGCCGGGGTGTTGGCGTCTCCCAAGTGCTTAGCGCGGTGCTCTGCACCCAGTAAGCGCTCAATAAAGAATCCCTGGCTCTGCCACTTGTCTGCTGCGTGACCTTAGGCTTGTCGCCGCACTTCTCTGAGTCTTAGTTAAGGGCTCAGTGGAAAGAGCCCGGGCTTGGGAGTCCGAGGTCATGGGTTCGAATCCCGGCTCTGCCGCTTGGCAGCTGGGTGACCGTGGGCAAGTCACAGGTGAGACCGCTGAGGCCCAGAGAAGTGAAGTGACTTGCCCACGGTCACTTCACTTCTCTGGGCCTCAGTTCCCTCATCTGTCAAATGGGGATGAAGACCGGGAGCCTCCCGGGGACGACCCGACGACCCCGTATCTCCCCCGGCGCTTAGAACGGCGCTCTGCACGTAGTAAGCGCTTAACAAATACCAACATTCTTATTATTATCAGTTACCTCATCTGGGAAATGGGGGATTAAAACTGCGAGCCCAAACCCGATTGTGCCCAAACCCGATTTGCCTGTATCCACCCCAGCTCTTAGTACGGTGCCTGGCACATAGTAAGCGCTTAACAGATACCGTAATCATTATTAGAAGCCGCGTGGCTTAGTGGCAAGAGCCCGGGCGGCTCGGGAGTCGGAGGACCTGGGTTCTATTCCCGCCACTCGTCCGCTGCGTGACCTTGGGCAAGTCGCTTAACTTCTCCGTACCTCAGTGACCTCATCCGTGAGGTGGGGATCGAAAGCGTGAGCCCCACGTGGGACGACCTCGTTACCCTGTATCAACTCCGGCGCTCAGAACAGTGTGTGGCGTATAGTGAGCGCTTAACAGATACCATCATTATGATTATCCAATACATACCGACTGATTAAGTACACAGACGGCGGGGGCCCGGAGAGCGGCTAGGAGGGAGAGTGGGTCTGTGTGGTCGCTGCTGGGAGGAGGGTTGGGTTGGAGCAGCACGGACTTGGGAGGCAGAGGTCGTGGGTTCTAATCCCGGCCCCTCCGCTTGCCTGTTGTGTGACCTCGGACTCGTCACTTCACTTTTCCGTCGCCTCAGTTCCCTCTTCTGTAAAATGGGGATTGAGACGGTGAGCCCCAGGTGGGACAACCCGATCACCTCGTATTCACCCCAGCGCTCGGAACAGGGCTTGGCACATAGAGCTTGACAAATACCATAATCATTATTATTATTATTTAAAGCACGGGGTTCTTTCCCGCTTCCACTGGAGGTCCCAGGAGGAGGATTCCATGTTCTCCCAAACGCCCGGTGCCGGTCCCCAGGAGACGAGATCTCCGTGAGATGAGCCGGCCCTCACAGACTCTCACGGTCACCTGGCTCCAGGGGAGCATCGGTCAGGCGTATTTATCGAGCGCTTGCCGTGTGCAGAGCGCCGTACTAAGCGCACGGGAGAGGACGGCGTAACAACAAACGGACACATTCCCTGCCCGCGACGAGCTGACGGCCCAGGCGGGAGATGGTATTTATTAAGCGCTGACCGTGTGCAGAGCGCTGTGCTAAGCGCTCGGGAGAGTACCGTACGACAGTAAACGGGCCCATTCCCTGTCCGCAACGAGCGTCCAGTCTAGAGGGGAAGCAGGACCGGGTAGCAAAACTTCCTTTTTCTGTTTTATTTCAGTTCGATTCAGCCGTATTTACTGAGCGCTTACGGTGCGCCGAGCACTGTACTAAGCGCTCGGGAGAGTACAACAATAAACAGACGTGTTCCTCTTTGTGACTCTGTGTCTCCCCCAGGCATCTTTCGCCTCATCCCTTCGGTGTCTCTCTTCTCCCATCCGTCTGTGCCTCCCTCCCGTCTTTATCTACCTCCGTGCTTAGAACGGTGCTTGGCACAAAATAAGCTCTTAACAAATACCATAATTATTAGGAGCAGTGATAGAGGTATTAGAATTAGTATTAATAACGTTGGTATCTGTTAAGCGCTTACTATGTGCCGAGCACCGTTCTAAGCGCCGGGGGAGATGCAGGGTCATCGGGTCGTCCCACGTGAGGCTCCCGGTCTTCATCCCCATTTGACAGATGAGGGAACTGAGGTACAGAGAAGTGAAGCGACTGGCCCACAGTGACACAGCTGACGAGTGGCAGGGCTGGGATTCGAACCCGCGACCTCGGACTCCCAAGCCCGGGCTCTTTCCGCTGAGCCGCGCTGCTTCTCTGTCAGAAGCCTGGGAGTCAGAAGGTCACGGGTTCCGATCCCGACTCCACCGCTTGCCTGCCGCGTGGCCTTGGGGGAGTCACCTTCTCTGTCCCTCAGTTAACGTCTCTGTCCCTCACTTAACTTCGCTGTGCCTCGGTTACCTCATCTGCAAAATGGGGATGCAGACCGTGAGCCCCACGTGGGACGACCTGATTCCCCCGTGTCTACCCCAGCGCTTAGAACGGTGCTCTGCACATAGTAAGCGCTTAACAAATACCTTCTTCTTCTTCTCAGTTCCCTCATCTGTAAAATGGGGATTAAGTCCGTGAGCCCCACGTGGGACGGGGACTGCGACCGACCCGATCTGCTTGTCCAGCGCTCAGCACGGTGCCTGGCGCGTACTGAGCGCTTAACAAATACCACAATTCTTCTCCTTATTATTATTATTTCTCTTTCTCGGCGTCTCTCTCTGTACCTCACCCCCCCCCCCCCCCCAGCCACTGCCTGTCTCTTTCCCCATCGCGACGTCTCCTTTCCTGTCTCTCTCCCCCGTTCGCGCTCCCTCCCTCAACCCGGAGGACGATTTCTTTGAAAGCCCAGGCGATCCTTCAAGCTACAAAATCGATAAATCGGGCATCGTGCGTGATTCAACTGCCCGTTACGTCCTCGGAATGACCGGGTGGCGTTGGGAGGGCACGGAGTCATATTTAATCCTATTAAAAAGCGAAATAACCAGCAAAGAACGAGATTAGGCCACCGAGTTCCCAGCATTTTCAGAAAGAACAGGGAATCCGGGAATGAAACCTGAAGCCGCGTTTCCGGGCCGGGACGCGTAGCTGTGCAGAGGTGATTATTCGTCCAGTAGGCTTTATTGAGCGCTTACTATGTGCAGAGCACTGCACTAGGCGCTTGGAGTGGACAGATCGGCATTGCGAGCCACAGAGAAACACAAATCTATCAGGAAGCCCGGCTCCGATCTTATTCGGGGGGTCGGTCATTCCTCATTCCGGCCGTGGGTTCGGATGCCGGCTCTGCCACCGGTCAGCTGTGTGACTGTGGGCGAGTCACTTCTCTGGGCCTCCGTCTGGAAAATGGGGAGTAACTGGGAGCCTCCCGTGGGACAACCTGATGACCCTGTATCTCCCCCAGCGCTCAGAACAGTGCTCGGCACATAGTGAGCGCTTACAAATACCAACGTTATTATTATTATTATTCCAGAACCTCTCCCGGAAAGTGGAATTTGGGAGAGTTGAATGGTTGTCAGGCGGCGGCTCCAGTTGTATTACCCAGCGCCGGCCTTTTCTCGAACTGGCTCGGTCTACGTTATGATTCATTCGTTCGTTCACTAGTATCCATTGCGCGCTCACTATGCGCAGAGCACCGGACCGAGCGCTTGGAATGGACAAATCGGTAACAGATAGAGACGGTCCCTGCCCTCTGACGGGCTCACGGTCTAATCGAATTACCAGAAGGAATGGCAGACCCTAGCGATCGCCAACTCCGTTCGTTCATTCGGGCGTATTTACTGAGCGCTCACTGGGTGCCGAGCACTGTACTGAGCCCTTAATAATAATAATAATAATAATAATGTTGGTATCTGTTAAGCGCTTACTATGTGCCGAGCGCTGTTCTAAGCGCTGGGTAGCTTGGCGAGTACAATTGGGCAACCGATAGAGACGATCCCTGCCCAGCGACGGGCTCGCGGTCTCGAAGGGGGAGACCGACAACAAGACAAATAATAATAATAATAATAATGTGGGTATCTGTTAAGCGCTTGCTCTGTGCCGAGCACCGTTCTAAGCGCTGGGGGAGATAGAGGGTCATCGGGTCGTCCCACGGGAGGCTCCCGGTCTTCATCCCCATTTGACAGATGAGGGAACTGAGGCCCAGAGAAGCGAAGTGACTTGCCCCCAGTCCCACAGCTGACAAGCGGCGGAGCCGGAATTGGAACCCACGACCCCTGACTCCCGAGCCCGGGCTCTTTCCACTGAGCCACGGCTACGGAGCCTGGCCTGTAGTGAGCACTTAACAAGAACCGCAGTTATTGTCAATGTCGTCGTCATCGCCAGATCTGAGGCCGAATGGTCCCACCCGCAGTGGGCCCGAGCGCTTGGTAGAGTGCTCTGCGCCCGGTAGGCGCTCAATCAATAGAATGAATGGCCGAAGCCACGCTCCAGGCCTCCCCCATGACGGTGACCCACCTGACCCCCACCGGGCCAGGGTGTAGGGGACGGGAAGGGAGGGGGTGGACTGGCGGGTGGCGAGCAGAGTCCAGGACCCCCAAAGGGTCTGTGAGCCCGTCAGCGGGCAGCGACTGTCTCTATCCGTTGCCCATTCCAAGCGCTTCGTCCGGCGCTCTGCACCTAGTAAGCGCTCCGTAAATACGATTGAGTGAATCCCCTTGCTTCTGTTTATCGCGATTAAGTTGCTTTTGTCCGTCCGTCAGACCGTGAGCCCGTCACCGGGCAGGGACCGTCTCTATCTGTTGCCCAACTGTCCGTTCCGAGCGCTTCGTCCGGTGGTCTGCGCGTAGTAAGCGCTCAGTGAATACTACCGAATGAACATCGGATGGCCGGGTTTCTCTGGAAGAGCGATCCGAACGGCTGTCAGAGGCCACCGACGGTCCGCGAAGCCCTGCCTCGGCGGGAGATGTTAGAGCCCATCCCCGCCAGTCAGAGGAATGATTTATCGGGGCCCGAAACCTTTCGTTCACGAAGCCGGAGTCCCGCTACCGCCGCCGTCCGTCCCCGGGCCGGTGTGGGTTCGCCGGGGGAAGTCGCGCGGGGAGACCGGAGTCCAGCGGCGATTCCTTTCCACGGCGATTTTCCTTCTGCGAGGTCGGCAGGAGAACCGGGCGTCCGTACTAAGAATGATAACAACGTTGGTATCTGTTAAGCGCTCACTATGTGCCGAGCCTGTCCTGAGCGCCGGGGGAGATACGGGGTCGTCGGGTCGTCCCCCGGGAGGCTCCCGGTCTTCATCCCCATTTGACAGATGAGGTCAGTGAGGCCCAGAGAAGTGAATAACGATGTTGGTATCTGTTAAGCGCTCACTATGTGCCGAGCACTGTCCTGAGCGCCGGGGGAGATACGGGGTCGTCGGGTCGTCCCCCGGGAGGCTCCCGGCCTTCATCCCCATTTGACAGCCGAGGTCACTGAGGCACAGAGAGGCGACTTGCCCACGGTCACCCAGCTGACAAGGGGCAGAGCCGGGATTCGAACCCATGACCTCTGACTCCCAAGCCCGGGCTCTTTCCACTGAGCCGTGCCGCTTCCCAACAGTATCTGTTAAGTGCCAAGCACTGCTCTAAGCGCTGGGGTGGACGATGATAATAGTAATCGATTATGGTATCTGTTAGGCGCTTACTATGTGCCGAGCACCGTGCTCTGTAAAATGGGGGTGAAGACCGTGAGCCCCACGTGGGACGACCCGATCACCTCGTATCTCCCCCGGCGCTTAGAACAGTGCTCGGCATATAGTAAGCGCTTAACGGATACCAACATTATCATCATGGTTATTATCCTGAGTTTCTACGAGAAGCAGCGTGGCTCAGGGGAAGGAGCCCAGACTTGGGAGTCAGAGGTCTTGGGTTCTAATCCCGGCTCCGCCGCCTGTCCGCTGGGGGACTTTGGACAAGTCACTTCGCTCCTCCGGGCCTCAGTTCCCTCACCTGTAAAACGGGGGTGAAGACCGTGAGCCCCACGTGGGACGACCTGATGACCCGTTAGAGAAGCAGCGGGGCTCAGCGGAAGGAGCCCGGGCTCGGGAGTCAGAGGTCGCGGGTTCCGACCCCGGCTCCGCCACTCGGCTGTCGTCCATTCCTTCGGTACGTAGCGAGCGCTTACTGTGTGCAGAGCGCTGGACCGAGCGCTTGGAAAGTACAATGCGGCAATGAAGAGAGGCGGTGAAGAGAGAGAAGTAAACGGAGGGATACGGAGAGAAGCGCCGTGGGTTCGTGAGGCGGGAGCAAGTCCGCGTGACGCGGGAGGGAGTGGGAGAAACCCAGTCGGCAGGTCTTTCCGACTCGCCCAGTGGCGGCTAAACCGGGAATCCCACCCGACACCCGCCGCGGAAAGGGCTCGAGGAACCCCGCAGCCGGAGAGAGGCCTCGAACCCGGGCCTGGGAGTCACGGGGACCTGGGTTCTGATCCCGGCCCCTCCTCTTGTCCGCCGTGGGACCTCGGTCCGGTCGTTTCACTTCTCTCTGCCTCCGTTCCCTCATCTGTAAAAGGGGGATTGAGACTGGGAGCCCCAGGTGGGACGGGGAGGGGACCCGGTCCCACCTGATTATCCTGGGTCTACCCCGGCGCCTAGTACGGCGCCCGCTACGTAGTAAGCACTTAGCAGGTATCGCTGCTGTTGTTGTTATTCTTGCTCCAGGATGAATTACGGATAGGGGAAATATAGTGCATTAGAGAAGCAGCGTGGCTCAGTGGAAAGAGCCCGGGCTGGGGAGTCAGAGATCATGGGTTCGAATCCCGGCTCCGCCGCCGGTCAGCTGTGTGACTGGGGGCAAGTCACTTCACTTCTCTGCGCCTCAGTTACCTCATCTGGAAAATGGGGAGGAAGACCGGGAGCCCCGCGTGGGACAACCCGACGACCTCGTATCCCCCCCAGCGCTTGGAACAGCGCTCTGCACATAGTGAGCGCTTAACAGATACCAACGTTATTATTACCCCGGTGCTTAGAACGGTGCTTGGCACATAGTAAGTGCTTAACAAATACCATCACCGTCGATATTATGATGATGATTATTTTTATGAGGCTTTGCGGGTGGGGAGAGGGGTGGTCCGTCGTATGCGGAATGGGGCGGGGGGGGGAGGGGGGGAGTTCCAGGCCGGAGGGAAGGGACCCGGGCGAGGGGTCGGCGGCGAGACAGACGGGGTCGAGGTTCGGTAGGTTGGTGCTAGAGGAGTAGTCGGAAATAACAGTAATAATAATGATGTCGGTATTTATTAAGCGCTCACTATGTGCCGAGCACTGTTCTGAGGGAGGCTCCCAAGTCTTCATCCCCATTTTCCAGATGAGGTCACCGAGGCACAGGGAAGTGACCGGCCCACAGTCACACGGCCGACGAGTGGCAGAGCCGGCATTCGAACCCATGACCTCTGACTCCCCATCGTCCCCCTTCATTGCTGAATTCTACCTACCGTCCCACGTCTAATAATGGTATTTGTCAGACACTGACTATGTGCCGAGCCCCGTTCCCCAACGTCTGGCGGGGCGGGATTAGAACCCACCACCTCCGACGCCCGGGCCCGGGGGCCCTTCCCACTAAGCCAGGCTGCTTCGTGGCTTAATAATAACGTCGGTATTTGTGAAGCGCTCACTATGTGCACAGCACCGTTCTGAGCGCCGGGGGGAGAGACAGGGTCATCGGGTTGCCCCACGGGAGGCTCACAGTCTTCAACCCCCATTTTCCAGATGAGGTCACCGAGGCCCAGAGAAGCGAAGCCACTTGCGCACGGTCGCCCAGCTGACAAGTGGCGGGGCCGGGATTCGAACCCATGACCTCTGCCTCCCGAGCCGATCGTACTCTCCCAAGCGCGGACGGAGTGCCCTTGCCCAGAGGAGGGTACTCGGGCAGTGCTCCTGACCGGGTTTCCGGATCCCCGTGAGATTAATCGGTCGACGGATGTTATTTCCGGAGCGTCCGCTACGGGCCGAGGTGGTATTTGTTAAGCGCTTACTATGTGCAGAGCACTGTTCTAAGCGCTGGGGGATACAAGGGGATCGGGTTGTCCCACGTGGGGCTCCCAGTTTTAATCCCCATTTTACAGATGAGGTAAAAGAGGCACAGGAAAGTTAAGCGACTTGCCCAAAGTCACGCAGCTGACAAGCGGCGGAGCGGGGATTCGAACCCGTGACCTCTGACTCCCAAGCCCGGGCTCTTTCCTCTGATCCATGTGCTGTACCGGGGGGACAGAGTGCAGTAGAGTTAATAGGGCGGGGAACTCATGCCTCCTAGCTGCCGCGCGCCCGGCGCGGACAGAGCGCCGGCCCGGGAGTCGGAAGGCCCTGGGTTCTAATCCCGGCTCCGCCGCCCGTCCGCCCTGGGGCCTCGGGCAAGTCGCGTCGCCTCTCCGGGCCTCAGGCTACCTCCTCTGGAGAATGGGGAGAAACCCCGGGAGCCCCACGAGCGACGGGGACCGCGCCCAACCCGACCTGCTTGTGTCCACCCCCCCGGCACTTAATCCGGTGCCGGGCACGTCCCGCGGTCATTATCGTCATCGTTATAACCGTTACTTCCCGAGCGCCCCGCCCAGAGAGAGCGCTCGGTAATCTCCCAGTCCCTGCCCTCAAGGAGCTTAGAGTCCAGCAAAGATCAACGGATCGGGGAGCGTCGACGCCGGGACGTCGATCTTTCAACCCCCCGGCTCCGGCCGGGGGCCGAGACGGCCCAACGTCTTGCCCGTGCGGCCTCCTCTCCTCCGGCGGCCGGGCAGCGGGCCCCGTTTTCTTCTCCGAGGCCCGACCTCCGCGCCCCCGGGATCTGCGGGCGGCCAACGCACGGATGATGATCGTCGTGGCGCTCGGGGGGGGGGGGGGGGGGGGGGGCGCCGGGCGATGATGATAATCATAATAATCATGTCGGTATTCGTTAAGCGCTTACTACGTGCCGAGCGCCGTTCTAAGCGCCGGGAGACGCGGGGGAATTCGGGTCGTCCTCGTGGGGCTCACGGTCTTCATCCCCCATTTTACAGATGAGGTCACCGAGGCACCGAGAAGTTAAGTGACTCGCCCAAAGTCACACGGCCGACGGGTGGCCGAGCAGGGATTCGAACCCATGACCTCTGACTCCAAAGCCCCTGCTCTTTCCACTGAGCCACGCTGCTTAGCATTAGTCTAAGCACCGGGGCAGAGGCGAGTTAATCAGGTCGGAGACGGGCCCTGCCCCCACGGGCTCACGCTCTCAATCCCGCGGTACAGATGAGGGAACCGAGGCCCGGAGAATAATGACCTTGGCGTTCGTTAAGCGCTTGCTACGTGCAGGGCACCGTTCTAAGCGCCGGGGGAGATACAGGGTGGTCGGGCGGCCCCGCGTGAGGCCCCCCGGTAAATCCCCATTTTACGGACGAGGGAACCGAGGCCCAGAGAAGCGAAGCGACCGGGCCGCGGGGCGGAGCCGGGATTAGAACCCAGGCCCTCCTGACCCCGGGCCCGCGCCTTCTCCGCTGAACCGCGGAATCGAGAACGTTCCCCGCCCCCGCGGGCCAGGATCTTCTCCCGAAAACTCTTCCCTAAGTCCGAGGCACCTCTTCGGAAGAACAGGGCGGCGGGGCCGCCGGTTCGGGGCGAAGGATGGGGCCAGATGTTCCCGCCAAAGAGCCCCTTACGGCGTCCCAGACGCGCAGGCCCCGATCACCGAGGAATCCTAGCACCTCGCCGTCATCCGGCGGTATTTATCGAGCGCTTAGCCTTTCCCTTGGGCCGGGGAGGCGAGGGGTTGGCGGGGCGGCCACCCGCTAGGTTCCCCCTCTCCCTGCACCCCAGGACCCGGAGCCCCCGGCTTCCTCGGGCCCGAGGGTTTCGCGAAGCCGAACGGGGAAGACGGGCGGCCATCGCCTTGACCGAGAAACATCACCTCCCCGCGGGGCCCCGGTCCGTCCTCCGGTTCCGGGACCGGCCGGGACCCCCGTCGCCCCCTCGAAGGGGGTCGACCGGAGAGGAGAGCGGAGGCAGACCGTGAGGCGGAGGGATAGCGGGGCGGGGGGCCCGGACACGGAGGGTCCAAGGGATGGGAGAATGGCGGGTGGGGAGGTTGGGTGCGTGTCCCCTTCCCGACGGAAGCGTGGGGCTACCGCCACCGCCCCCCATTCCCCCTCTCCTCTCCGTCCTCCCTCTCCTCTCCCTCCTCCCCCGTTTCCTCCATCCTCCCTCGTCTACCTCCCTCCTCCTCCTCCCTCCCCTCCTTCCTCATGCCTGGCTTCCTCTCTCCTCCCTCTCTCCTCCCCCTGCCTCCTCCCCTCCTCTCCTCCCCCTGTTCTTCCTCCTCCCCCTCCCTCCCCCTCTCCTTCCCTTCCCCCTCTCTTCCTCCTCCCCCATCTCCTCTCCCCTTCCCCCCCCCCCCCCTCCTTGGTCCCCCTCTTCTCCTTCCCTCCCTCCCTCTCCTTCCTCAGTCCTTCCTCCTCCCCCTCCCTCCTCCCTCCCCCTCTCCTTCCCTTCCCCCTCTCTTCCTCCTCCCCCATCTCCTCTCCCCTTCCTCCCCCTCCTCTCCTTGGTCCCCCTCTTCTCCTTCCCTCCCTCCCTCTCCTTCCTCAGTCCTTCCTCCTCCCCCCCCTCCTCTCCTTGGTCCCCCTCTCCTTCCCTTCCCCCTCTCTTCCTCCTCCCCCATCTCCTCTCCCCTTCCTCCCCCTCCTCTCCTTGGTCCCCCTCTTCTCCTTCCCTCCCTCCCTCTCCTTCCTCAGTCCTTCCTCCTCCTCTCTCCCCCTCTCCTTCCCTTCCCCCTCTCTTCCTCCTCCCCCATCTCCTCTCCCCTTCCTCCCCCTCCTCTCCTTGGTCCCCCTCTTCTCCTTCCCTCCCTCCCTCTCCTTCCTCAGTCCTTCCTCTTCTCCCTCCCTCCTCTCCTTCCTCTGTCCTTCCTCCTCCCCTCTCCCCCCCTCCTTCCCTTCCCCCTCTCTTCCTCCTCCCCCATCTCCTCTCCTCTCCCTCCTCCTCCTCCTCCCCCCTCCTCTCCCTCTCCCCCCTCCCCCGCCCCCTCCCCCCGACGGGGCGGACCCACCGCAGCGGCGCCGCCATTGGCTGGCGGGAGGCACGTGACGGGCGGCGCCCCCGGGCCGCTCCCCCCTCCCGCTCCCTCCTCGGCGCCTGCGCGTTGTGGCGCCGGGCTCCCCCCTCCCTCCCCCCGCGGAGCCGCCCGCCGATTGGTCGGGACGCGGCGCAGCCCGTCGCTCCCCTCCCCCTCCCTCCCCCTCCCTCCCCCGCCTTTTTCCCACCTGGCCCGCCGAGGCCGCGCCCGTCCATCGCCTCCCCTTCCCATTAACCGTTAGGGAAAGGGGCGGGGGAGGGGGGGTGGGAAGGAAAAAAAAAAAAGGAAAAGGAGGAAGGGGGGGGGGACCCAAAAAAAAAAAAAAAAACCCCAAAAAAAGGTCCCCAGCGGGCAGAGATGGATATGCGCTGGCACTGTGAATCCTCGCAGGTAGCCGCCGCGCGGCGGGGGGGAGGGGGTTATCGAGGCGCCCCTCCCCCCCTCCTCCCCCCCCCTTCCCCCCCTCCCCCTCCCCCCCGCAGCTCCGTGCATCCCCCGGCCCCACCGGGGGTGGCGACGAAAAGGAGTTTCCAGGCCCCCCCCTTCCAGCCCCAGCGAGGTCTCCCTGCGGGCTGCACCCGTTCTGCCCCCCCCCCTTGCAGGGGGGGGGGTCTTTGCATCCCCCCCCCCCAGGACCCCTTGCAACGGGGCGGGTGCTGTGCAGAACGATGAGCCCCGGCGCAGGATGAATAAAAGGACCGGTTTCCCCCCCCCCCCACCCCCGGTCCCCACCCTCCCCTGCACTCTGTCCCGTCCCCCCCCCCCCGCCCGCCGTCGGTCAGAGCGGCTGCCGGGGTGCGACGCGCTGCGCGGTGCGCTGCGCTGCGCTGCGCGGGGATGGTGGGCGCCTGGCCGGCGCTGCTGGCGGGCAGCGCGGGGCTCGCCCTCTCCGGCGCCTGGCAGCACTGGACGGTCGGGCGGTCTGTGAGTTAGGGCCGCGAGGGGAGGGGGCTTCTGCATGCCGCGGGGGGGAAACTGAGGCAGGGGGCGGGCCCGGCCCTCTGGGGGTCCGGCATCGAGGCGGCAAGGCGGGGAGGGGGGGGGAAACTGAGGCAGGGGGCGGGACCGGCCCTCTGGGGGTCCGGCATCGAGGCGGCAAGGCGGGGAGGGGGCGGGGACGGAGGGGAGGGGGGGGTCAAGCAGTAGCCTCCTTCCCGGGACCGATCCTACGCCCCCCCCCCCCCCCTTCGCTGGATCGGGACAGTGGACGGTAGCCGAGGGCTACTTGGGGGGCGGGGGGGCGAGGGGGGTCCTTTCTCCTCCCCCCGGCTTCCTGGCAGTGGGTTGGCAGAGGGGGGAGGAGGTGGTGATGATGGAGGGGAGGGGGCCAAGCAGTAGCCGCCTTCCCGGGACCGATCCTACGCGCCCCTTGGCTGGATCGGGACAGTGGACGGTAGCCGAGGGCTACTGGGGTGGGGAGGGGGTCCTTTCTCCTCCACCCTTCCCCCCCCCCCCCCCGGCCTCCTGGCAGCGGGTGGGCAAAGGGGAGAGGGGGTGGTGATGGAGGGGAGGGGGCCGAGCCGTGGCCTCCTTCCCGGGACCGATCCTTCGCGCCCCTTCGCTGGATCGGGACGACGGACGGTAGCCGAGGGCTACCGGGGTGGGGAGGGGGTCCTTTCTCCTCCCCCCCCCCCAACCTCCTGGCAGTGGGTTGGCAGAGGGGGGAGGGGGTGGTGATGGAGAGGAGGGGGCGCGGGTGGAGGGGAGGGGGTGGAGGGGGGCCGAGCCGTGGCCTCCTTCCCGGGACCGATCCTTCGCGCCCCTTCGCTGGATCGGCACGACGGACGGTAGCCGAGGGCTACCGGGGTGGGGAGGGGGTCCTTTCTCCTCCACCCTGCCCCCCCCCCGGCCTCCTGGCAGTGGGTTGGCAAAGCGGGGAGGGGGCGACGACGGAGGGGAGGGGGCCGAGCCGTGGCCTCCATCCCGGGACCGATCCTTCGCGCCCCTCCGCTGGGTCGGGCGAATGGACGGTAGCCGAGGGCTTACCGGGGTGGGGAGGGGGTCCTTTCTCCTCCCCCCCAGCCTCCTGGCAGCGGGTTGGCGGAGGGGGGAGGGGGTGGTGATGGAGGGGAGGGGGCCAAACCGTAGCCTCCATCCCAGAAATAATCCCCCCCCCGCCCCCCGCCCCTTCGCTGGATCGGGACGAGCGGACGGTAGCCGAGGGCTGCTGGCGGGGGTCCTCTCTCCTCCCCCCCTCAGCCTCCAAACGGCAGATTTGGGGACGGGAGGGGGCGATCCCTGGGACGCCGCGGCGGTGGACGAGAACCGGCCGGTTGGATCTCTCTCCCCACGCCGCCTCCCTGGGCCCGCGGGGTTCCTGAGGGGCTACCGCAATTATTAAGATTTAATAATAATACTATTGGTATCCAGTAGGCGCTCACTATGTGCGGAGCACCGTCCTGAGCGCCGGGGGAGATACGGGGTCATCGGCTCGTCCCACGGGAGGCTCCCGGTCTTCGTCCCCGTTTGACGGATGAGGTCGCCGAGGCCCAGAGAAGTGAAGCGACTGGCCCGCGGTCGCCCGGCTGACGGGGGGCGGGGCCGGGATTCGAACCCGCGACCCCTGACTCCCGAGCCCGGGCTCCTGCCGCTGAGCCACGCCGCTTCCGAGTAGAACGGCGCGGCCGCCTCGGCGGCCCACGCCCCCGGTTCGGGAGGCAGACACCGGGGCACCCCCCTTCCGTTCATTCGGTCGTATTTACCGAGCGCCTGCTGGGTGCGGAGCACTGCGCCGAGCGCTCGGAGAGGACGATTCGGCAACGGAGAGACGATCCCCGCCCGCGCCGGGCGCGCGGTCGGGAAGGGGGAATAACGATGGCAGCCGTTAAGCGCCTACTCTGCGCCAGGCGCTGTTCTAAGCACGGGTCATCGGGTTGTCCCACGTCTCGATTCCCCCTTTTCCAGATGAGGGAACTGAGGCCCAGAGAAGTGAAGCGACTTGCCCAAGGTCACCCAGCAGACGTGGGACGGGGCCGGGATTAGGACCCGCGTCCTCGCCCGCTGCTTCCGGCGTCTGCCGTTACGTTCGTTCGTTCGCTCGTATTTACGGAGCGCCGGGCTGAGCGCTCGGAAGGTGGAATTCGGCGATAAAGGGAGACGGTTGGGAGTCGGAGGTCACGGGTTCGAATCCCGGCTCCGCCACCTGTCAGCTGGGGGACTGTGGGCGAGTCACGTCACTTCTCTGCGCCTCGTCTGGAAAATGGGGACGAAGACCGTGAGCCTCGCGTGGGACAACCCGATGACCCCGGATCTCCCCCGGCGCTTAGAACGGTGCTCGGCACATAGGGAGCGCTTAACGGATACCGACATGGTTATGATTATTATCGTCCCACCCCCTCTTCCATTGGCACCTCCCCCACCGTTGGCGGGGAAGAGGGCCGGAATCTGAACCCGGGACCCGGGGGTCCAAGGTGAGGACCAATCCTGCTAATGAGCCTCCCTTAAAAAATGACAAAAAGGAGTCGCTTGGGGGGTGGGAGGAACGTAATAATAATAATAATAATTACGACGGCATTTGTGAGGCGCTTACTATGTGCAAAGCACCGTTCTAAGCGCTGGGGAGGATACCAGGTGATCGGGTCGTCCCCCGTGGGGCCCACCGTCTTCGTCCCCATTCGACAGATGAGGTCACTGAGGCGCGGAGAAGTGAAGCGACTCGCCCAGAGTGGCACAGCTGACAAGCGGCGGAGCCGGGATTTGAACCCATGACCCCGAGGCTGGGACGTAGAAGATCGTGCTCTCTGGCCTCCCAAAGTGACTCCTTTTTTTCTTTCTTTATTAATCATTTCTTTTACGGGCGGCTCGTCGGCACCGTTTGTTTTGCTCTTTACCTCGGACCCCTGGGTCCCGAGTTCAGATTCCCGCTCCCTTCCCCTCCCCCGCTCCCCGCAGAGGCCGGGTGAATAACGTTGGTGTCTGTTAAGCGCTTACTCTGCGCAGAGCACCGTTCTAAGCGCCGGGGGAGAGACAGGGTCATCGGGTCGTCCCACGTGCGGCTCGCGGTCTTCGTCCCCGTTTTCCAGATGAGGTCACTGAGGCCCAGAGAAGTGAAGTGACTCGCCCACGGTCACCCGGCTGCCAGGTGGCAGAGGCGGGATTCGAACCCGTGACCTCTGACTCCCAAGCCCGGGCTCTTGCCACGAGCGCCTTCCTCCCACTGCCATTCGCTCGATCGTATTTAGGAAGCGCCTCCTGTGTGCGGAGCGCTGTGCTCGGCGCTTGGGAAAGTAGCCCTCAGCACAGTGCCCGGCACGTAGTAAGCGCTTAACAAATACCGTATTTATTATCATTAGAGCGCAGCAACAAATAGACCCCCGTGCCCGTCCTTCACGGCACCCCGGGCCCCGCCCCGCGTCGGACCCGGCCGGTGGGCCCCAGTTGGAGAAACTGAGGCACGAGGGGTTTAGCTCCCCCACACGGGCCCCGATCGCCGAAAGTAGAAGCGCCGACTGCGTCGTCTAAGCGGGCGTGCCGGGCTGTGTACTGGGCGCCTGCCGGGTTTGCCTGACTCCGTCCCGGAGACCCGCTGGGTTGGCTGAGCTCCGTATCGGACACCCACCGCGTGGGCCGGGAACTCCGTCGCGCACCTTCTGCGTGTCTGACTCTGTATCGGACACCCGCCGGGTCCGCCGGGTGGGCCGAGAACTGTACCGGATGCCTGCCGGGGCGGGGGGGGGGGTGGCGCGCGTGTGCCGGACGCTGTATCGGATGCCTCCTCTAAGCGCCACAGACCGTACTGGGTGCCGAGCACTTGGCGACCGTACCGGGCGCCCGCCTTGGGCGCCGAGCTCTGTACTGGACGCTTGCTGTGTGTATCGAGCATTGGACCGGAAACCTGTTGGGGGGTACCGAGCACTGTACTGGGCCCCTGCTGGTTGAACTGAGCACTGTGCCGGGCGCCGAACGTCGTACGGGACGCCGCCTCTGTGTGCCGAGCGCCGTACTGGGCACCCGCTGTGGGTACCGAGCACCGTACTGGACACCTGCTGTGTGGCAGCGTGGCTCAGTGGAAAGAGCCCGGGCTTTGGGGTCCGAAGTCGTGGGTTCGAATCCCGGCCCGGCCACCTGTCGGCTGCGTGACTGTGGGCGGGGCACTTCTCGGTGCTTCAGTGACCTCATCTGTAAAATGGGGATAAAGACCGTGAGCCCCACGTGGGACGACCCGATTCCCCGGCGTCTCCCCCAGCGCTTAGAACGGTGCTCGGCACATGGTGAGCGCTTGACAGATACCAACGTTATCATTACTGTATCGGGCACCTAGTGTGTGAGAGCTGGACTCCCCAGTGAGAGAACGGAGGCCCCCCCCGCAAACCCTAGAGGAGCACCGTGGCCGAGTGGGAGGAGCCCCGGCCCGGCTCCGCCGTTCCCCCGCCGCGTGACCTCGGGCCCCCCGCTTCACTTCTCTGGGCCTCGGTTTCCCCCGTCTGCGAAGCGGAAGACTAGAACTCGGAGCCCCAGGTTAGGACTCGAACTCTGGACGAGTTGATCAGCTTGCATCCAACCCCCACGCTTAGTACAGTGCCCGGCCCGTAGCGAGCGCTTAAGTAATGGCGTGAGAGACCACGTATGGTAGAGAAGCGGCGTGGCTCAGTGGCAAGAGCCCGGGCTTTGGAGTCAGAGGTCATGAGTTCGAATCCCGGCTCGGCCTCTTGTCAGCCGTGTGACCGTGGGCGAGTCACTTCACTTCTCTGGGCCTCAGTTCCCTCATCTGGAAAATGGGGATGAAGACTGGGAGCCCCGCGGGGGATAACCTGACTCCCCTGTGTCGACCCCAGCGCTTAGAACGGTGCTCCGCAAGTAGTAAGCGCTTAACAAATACCGACATTGTTAGTATTCTTTAGGTGCTTACTATGCGCTAAGCGTCGGGGTAGAAGTAAAACGGACCGAGTCCAGGGCTCATACTCTTCATACTAAGCAGCGTGGCTTCGTGGAAAGAGCCCGGGCTTGGGAGTCGGAGGTCATGAGTTCGAATCCCAGCTCGGCCGCTTGTCAGTTGTGTGACTGTGGGCGAGTCACTTCACTTCTCTGGGCCTCAGTGACCTCATCTGTCAAATGGGGATGCAGACCGTAAGCCTCACGTGGGACCACCTCATGACCCTGTATCCCCCCCCCCAGCGCTTAGAACAGTGCTCGGCACATAGTAAGCAAGCGCTTAACAAATTCCAACATTATTATGATTATTCATTCGGTCGTATTTATCGAACGCCTACTGTGTGCAGTGCGCTGTACTGTCCCCACCCGAAACCCCCCGATTGAGAAACACTGTATCGGGGGCCTGCTCGTGTGCTGAGCGCTGTGCTGGATGTGCTGCACTGTACCGGGCACCTGCTGTGCGTGCCAGCTCTGTCCCGGGCCCCCGCTTGGCGTGCCGAGCTGTGTACTGGGCGCCCGCTGCGTGAGTTGAGCACTGGGCGAGGACGTGGCACCCATTCATTCAGTTGTATTTAGTGAGTGCTGACTGAGTACAAAGCACTGTACTAAACGCTTGGGAGAGGACAGTAGGGCAACAGACGGTCCCCTGCCCACCACGAGCTCACGGTCTGGAGTAAGAGTCGGGGTACGTGTTAAGCGCTTCCTGTGGGCACCAGGCGCTGTGCTAGACGCTGGGGCGGCAGCCTCGAGCCCCCTTTTCGAGATGAGGTCACCGAGGCCCGGAGATGATCCTAATAATAATCGGGCTATTTGTTATGTGCCAGGCACTGGACTAAGCGCTGGGGCGAGAAGCGGCGTGGCTCAGTGGAAAGAGCCCGGGCTTGGGAGCCGGAGGCCATGGGTTCGAATCCCGGCTCTGCCACTCGTCAGCCCTGTGCCTGTGGGCGAGTCACTTCACTTCTCGGTGCCTCAGTTCCCTCATCTGGAAAATGGGGATTAACTGTGAGCCTCACGTGGGACCACCTGATCACCCTGTATTTCCCCCAGCGCTCAGAACGGTGCTCCGCACATAGTAAGCGCTTAACAGATACCAACGTTATTATTATGATACAAGTAAATCAGGTCAGACCCAGTCCCTGACCCACGTGGGGCTCACAGTCTCCATCCTCATTTTTCCAGATGAGGGAACTGAGGCCCAGGGAAGTGAAGCGACTGGCCCCAAGTCACCCAGCGGGATTCGAACCCACGGCCTCCTGACTCGAAGGCCTGGGCTCCCACCACTCGGCCGCGCTGCTTCTCGGTCACGCGTGGGGGATCCACCCTGTCAGAGGGGCCGTGAGAGAATGGCGGGCTGAGCCGCCTTCCCTGGCAGAAGCCCCCGTCCCCCCGTCGGGGATTTCCGCTCGCCCTAACCCCTCGGTCTTACCCTTGCGCAGCCCCCTCCCGTCATCCCCCGCCGCCTAATGATAGCAATAATAATGACGACGATGGTATTTGTCAGGCGCTTCCTCTGTGCCGAGCGCTGTCCTAAACCCTGGGATAGATGCAGGGTCATCGGGTTGTCCCCCGAGGGGCTCGCCGTCTTAATCCCCATTTTGCAGACGAGGTGGCCGAGGCCCAGAGGATAGTAATAACAATGTTGGTATCTGTTAAGCGCTTACTGTGTGCCGAGCACTGTTCTAGGCGCCGGGGTAGACACGGGGGAATCAGGTTGTCCCAGAGAAGCGAAGTGACTCGCCCAAAGTCACGCAGCAGACAGGCGGCGGAGCGGGAATTAGAACCCACGTCCTCAGACCCCCAGGCCCGGGCTCTTTCCACTGAGCCAGGCCGGCTTCTCCCGGCGGCCTCGGGGCACCCCAACTTCCCCGGAAGCACCCGGGGGGAATCAGGGCAGACTCCGGCGGGCCGTTGGGAAGCGGGCCCGTGCCCAACGGACGCCGCCGGGTGCCAGGCCCGGCGAGGCCATTTTGTGGCTTCTCCCGGAGCTCGACAAAATGGGGCCTCCCTCCTCGGTTAATTCGGTCCATCTTCCCCGGCCGACGCTTCCCTTTTAAGTTCAGGTTGGAGCCCTTCCGCCCCGCGGCCCGTATCGATCGCCGCCGATACGTCGGCCTCCTCCCTTCAAATCCGAACGCCTCTCTTTCCCCTCGTAGCGGGGCAGGACGAGGAGGCCCGGCCGACGGCCGACCCCGGGTGTCCCCCGGGCCGGGGCCCTCCGGCCTTCCTCGTCCGTTAAGCCTCCCTGGGTCTCCCGACGTTTGGAAGGAGATTTTCCTTATTTTGGAAAAGAAATCCCCCCGGGATAAGCGCGGCGTGGCAATCTGCCTTGGCTTGGTGGCTCCCAATCTGGACCCTGATCCAGCCAAAGCCCTAGTGATGATCTCTCTTTCTCTCTCTGGGTTTAGTTTGGGAACCAGAAGAGGAATAGGGCACCCCTCGAGAAGCAGGGCGGCCTGATGACTAATAATAATAATGATAGTGGTATTTATTAAGCGCCTGCTACGTGCCGAGCGCTGTTCTAAGCCCCGGGGGAGCCACAGGGTCATCGGTTTGTCCCACGTGGGGCTCCCAGTCTTCATCCCCGTTGTACAGGTGAGGTAACCAGAGGAGTTCGGTGACTCGCCCAAAGTCACACGCGGCTCCTAAGCGGCGGAGGCGGGATTAGAACCCACGACCTCTGACTCTTTCCCCAGAGGCTTAGGGCCCGGGAGTCGGAAGGACCTGGATTCTAATCCCGGCTCGGCCGCTTGTCCGCCGGGTGGCCTCGGCGAGTGACTTCATTTCTCTTGGCCTCAGTTCCCTCGTCCGGAAAACGGGGGTTGAGACTGTGAGCCCCAGGTCGGGCAGGGGCGGCGTCCAACCCGATGGGCTTGTTTCGATCCTGGCGCTCGGAACAGTGCCAGGCACCTGACCGGCGCTTAACGGATACCGTAAAAAAAAAAATCACTCTGTCCGAAAGGCTTGGAAATCATTTGAGGGGCAGAGCAATTCCCCGGTGAATAAAGAAATCCACCCTAGGGCTCAAAAAACCCAAGACGACCCAGCTTTCACAGACGTATTTTTATGGCCGACAGATAGAGGTGTTCGAGCCTCTTGCCCGCTTCCATATCTGTGAAACCTTGAGGGGTATTATAATAATAATAATAATAATAATAATGATTAATAATGATCGATAGGTCATTCATTGAGTGCTTTTTATGTTAAGCCCTTGGGGGAGAATCTGTAGGCACATTCCCTGCCCACAACGAGCTAACAGACTAGAAGGTGCTTGAGAAGCAGCGTGGCTCAGTGGAAAGAGCCCGGGCTGCGGAGTCGGAGGTCGTGGGTTCGAATCCCGGCTCCGCCGCTTGTCAGCTGGGTGACTGTGGGCGAGTCACTTCACTTCTCGGTGCCTCAGGTCCCTCATCTGGAAAATGGGGATTAACCGTGAGCCTCACGTGGGACGACCCGATTCCCCTGTATCTCCCCCAGCGCGTAGAACGGTGCTCGGCACGTAGTGAGCGCTTGACAGATACCAACATTATTAGCGGTATTATTATTATTCTCTGTGCCTCAGTTCCCTCATCTGTAAAATGGGGATGAAGACTGTGAGCCTCAAGCGGGACAACCCGATGACCCTGTATCTACCCCAGCGCTTAGAACGGTGCTCGGCACATAGTGAGCGCTTAACGGATACCAACCTTATCATTGACCTCGCCGAGACCTTCGGCCGCCGCCGCCGTCCCGGAACCGGGAGAGACGCGGGGAAGGCCCCTCCGAGAGGGCCGGGGAAACGAGAGAAAATTGAACCGAGCCCTCACCACGCCGACGTGACGGGGACGCGGTTAAACATCTCGTTAGCCCTGGCCTTACGGAAGCGGGATTTAATGACGGCCGCCGGAAGTCAGCCGGATCTTCATCGATAGCGTAATGAGCAGAGAGGCAGAGAAAGAGTTCACTCGGCCAATCTTCCCGCCCGCAAGGTGTCAGGCCCCGGGCAAGGTTGCAGCGGAGGAATTAATAAATCCAGATCACCTCCACGCCCCGAGGAAATGAGCAGATGCGGAGTCGCGGTGCCACGTTCCGCGAGGAAGGAGGTTTCTCCGTTTTCCGATCCTCCCCCAGCGGTGTGTCGGTTTCCAGAGTAAACCTCAGCACCCGGGGCTGTTTCTGGAGGGAAATTCTGGGAGCCGAGAAGCGGCACGGCCTGGAGGCTAGAGCCCGGGAGGCAGAAGGACCTGGGTTCTAATCCCGGCTCTGCCACCTGTCTGCCGGGTGACCTCGGGCGGGGGGCTTCACTTCTCTGTGTCTCGGTTCCCTCATCTAGAAAATGGGGATTCAGAGCGTGAGCCCCACGTGGGACAGGGACTGACTACCTTACGGGAAGCAGCGTGGCTCAGCGGCAAGAGCCCGGGCTCGGGAGTCAGAGGTCGTGGGTTCTGATGCCGCCTCCGCCACTTGTCAGCTGGGTGACTTGGGGCGAGTCACTTCACTTCTCTGGGCCTCAGTTCCCTCATCTGGAAAACGGGCATTGAGACCGTGAGCCCCGCGTGGGACAACCTGATTAGCTGGTATCTACCCCAGCGCTTAGAACGGTGCTGGGCACATAGTAAGCGCTTAACAGACACCATAATTAATTATTATCATTACCTACCTCAGTGCTTAGTACAGTGCCTGGCACATAGCAAGTGTTTAACGAGTACCATAAAACCCTTAACTACTCCGTGCCTCAGTCACCTCATCTGTAAAATGGGGATTAAGACTTCAAGCCCCACGTGGGATAGGGACTGTTAGGTCCAACCTGATTAGCTTGGATCTACCCTAGCGCTTAGAACAGTGCCTGGCACCTAGTAAGCGCTTAACGAATACCAACGTGGCGCAGTGGAAAGAGCCTGGGCTTCGGAGTCAGAGGTCATGGGTTCGACTCCCGGCTCCGCCACTTGTCAGCTGTGTGACTGTGGGCGAGTCGCTTCACTTCTCTGGGTCTCGGTTACCTCGTCTGTAAAATGGGGATTAACTGTGAGCCTCACGTGGGACGACCCGATTACCCTATATCTACCCCGGCGCTTAGAACAGTGCTCTGCGCATAGTAAGCGCCTAAACAAATACCAACATCATTATTATTATTTTAAGACAAAACCAAAAGCGTTCCCTGCTGCTTTCGGGGCCAGCTCTGCCTCTCTTCTGGAGAAGGTTCTGTTCTCACCGGGGAAAAGCCCAGTGAAGAATGGAATTGATTAATCTGACATAGCTGAGTTTTCTTTCTCCGACTGTCCCAACAGCCAGTCACGGGGAGCGGTGGCGAGCCCAGCAAATTAAATTTGAATTACACAGTGAGAGCGAGAGAATTGCTCCCTTAATTCAACTCCCAAAATGAAATTTGATTTTTCTTTTTTTTTTTCCCCCTTTCCCACTTGAGCCGTTTTCTGATTTTTCATACTCTGGTGATTTCTGCCAGCGCATCCGTTGGTGTGGCGTTTGTTTGGTGTTTGTTTTGTTTTTTCTGCTTTCTCTCCGTACCTTAAAGGGGAAACACTTAAGAGACTCGTCTTCCGGGAGCTCCGTTTGGGACCAGGAATAGATTCCACTCCTTTAGCTTGGCGGGCGGAGATTTGGACTACTAAGTGCGTTTTCGGTCAATTAATAATAATAATAATAACCCAGGTCCTCCTGAGTTCCGGGCCCAGGTTTACGGTCGAATAGACAACCCCTCCTGTTCCCAGAGGCGGAGGGTGGAGGGGAGACAAGGTGCTGTCCTGAACGCCCTAGCGCTCCGTGTCCAACCCGATGATCTCGTAGCTACCCCAGTGCTTAGCTCAGTGCGTGGCACGTAGTAAGCGCTTGACAAATACCACAGTTATTATAATGAGCAGACCCGGTCCCGGGCCACCGGGAGCTTACCGTCCAGCCGGGGAGGCGGACACTTAAGCGACCGTTTCGCCGACGGGGAGTAGACGGTTGGATTTCACGCCGTCGCGACGTGAATTTAATTGCGGGTCTTCTGCGAAAAGTTATTTAACGATCCAAGAATTAAGCAGGGGGTGGTATGTGACGCAGGCAGAAGTGAAGGATTGACTGCCGCGGAGAAAAGCGAGGATGGCGGGGGCACCCGCCCCCTGTCTGAGCATAGGGCGATGCCAGGTTTTTTTAAAATAGTCTTTGTTAAGCACTCACTATGGGCCGGGCACCGTACTAGGTGCCGAGATGGCTACGCGACGATCGGGTTGGACACGGTCTGGGTCCCAGGCGGGGCTCCCGGGCTTGATCCGCGTCTCACGGATGAGGGAACTGAGGCCCAGAGAAGTGAAATGACTGGCCCGGGGTCACCCGGCAGGCGAGGGGCGGGGCCGGGATTAGAACCCGGGTCCTTCTGACTTCCCGGCCCGCATTCTATCCACCAGGCCATGCTGCTTCTCTTTATTGCGCCGGTTTTATTGTTATTCCCAACTCTGTTGTACTGTCCTCTCCCAAGTGCTTAATACAGTGCTCTGCACTCAGTAAGCCCTCAATAAATACTGTTGACTGACTGACTCCGTTAGCTTGTACGTACCTCGGTGCTTGGCACACAAGCGAGCCCCTAACGGATATCTCTTACCGTCCGTACCCACCGTCATCCAGGGCCTGGGCTGATCCCGCCCATCCCAGAGGCCCCTCCTCGGATACGGCGTTCCCGACCGCTTCCGGCATTCGGGCCGAGGATTTCCCACGTGTCCCATATCCAAGGAGCCGAAGGGCAGCGTATTCCACCCACCCACCGGACACAGCGGCTCCAGACCCCCAGACCCAGCTCTTCCGCCCGGTTCCGTGGCAGTGAATTGTGAAGCGGTCAGTCGGTCGTACGTATTGAGCGCTTACCTTGTGCAGAGCGCTGTAATAAGCGCCTGGGAGAGGATAATACCATGATATAGCAGACACATTCCCTGCCCCCAACGAGCTCACAGTCTAACAAGTCGGAAGGTCATGGGTTCTAATCCCAGCTCTGCCACTTGTCCGCCGTGTGACCTCGGGCAGGTCGCTTCACTTCCCTGTGCCTCGGTTACCTCCTCTGCAAAACGGGGAGTAAGACTGTGAGCCCCGTGTGGGACAGGGACCGGGCCCAACCTGATGACGTCGTATCTACCCCAGAGCTTAGGACGGCGCCTGGCACATAGTGAGCGCTTAACAGATACCGCAATTGTTCTTATTATCGGCAAATTATTAGCCACGCCGCTTCCCCTCCGATGTCACCATTTTTACCCAGCGCTCAGGACGGTGCCGGGCCCCGGGACCAGCTGTATTTCCAAACCAGGCGAGACACCAAAGGTCACGATCCCGTGAAAACATCTCCGATCCGGGTCCCAGCCCGGTAGAATCCCCGGCTCCGAGATGGGCATCTCCGGTGGATCTAGCCGCGCCGGCCTGCGTCGAAATCCACGGAACGTCCTCGGCGCGCCACGGGAGGGACACGGGCCCGGCCCCGGGCCCTCCGCTGCCCCGGGGGACCGGGTCGAGGGTCAGGGTCCCCGGAGACACCTGAGGACGGGGCCCGGGACGCGAGGCCCCTCCCGGGGAGACCTCGGTGCCGGCCCGCGGACCAGGCCCGCCATGGGCTCCCAGGTCGGCGGCCGCTTGCCCCTCGGCAACCAACGGGCCAAAACGGCAGTGGGGAAGTCGTGAGGCGGATCGTATTTCCCGAGCTCCCGCGGCCCCCGCTCCGGGGGAAGGGGTGGGGGCGAACGGCAAGCCCCGAGTCCCCTCGGTGACCCCCCTCCTCCGCGTCTGTTTGCCTTGCAGACCACCGACGACATCCTGGTGGCTTCCGCCGAGTGTCCCAGCGACGATGAGGACATTGACCCTTGTGAGCCGAGCTCAGGTGGGTTAGGTTAGTCGCATTTTTTTCTTACCTTCTATCCCGAAGCCCCGACTCCCCCCCACCCACCCGCCCCCCGCCGTCTCGGTGTGCATGTTGTCGCCCCGGGTGCCCCCTGGCACCGCCTCCGCCCTCTCCGCGCCCGCCAGGCCGAATCCCCGAGCCCGCCCACCCCTGCTGTTTTCTTTCCTTTTGTCCGGTATTCGTGAAGCGCTGGAGTAGTTGGACACCGTCCCTCTCTCATATGGAGCTCACCGTCTTCGTCCCCATTTTGCAGAGGGGTAAACGGAGGCGCAGAGAATAGTAATAATAATGTAGGTATTTGTTAAGCGCTTACTATGTGCCAAGCACTGTTCTAAGCGCCGGGGGAGATACAAGGTGATCAGGTTGGCCCACGTGGGGCTCACAGACTTAATCCCCGTTTGACAGATGAGGGAACTGAGGCACAGAGAAGTGGAGCGACTGGCCCTAGGTCACACAGCCGACGAGTGACGGAGACGGGATCAGAAGCCAGGTCCTTCAGACTCCCGGATCCTGTCCGAGTCCCTTTAGAGGGGAAGCTCCTCGTGAGGTTAGGGTACGGGTGTCCCGCTTCTGTCGGACTTGCCCGAGCGTTCAGTAATAATACTAATAATTGTGGTATTAAGTACTTACTATGTGCCAAGCACTATACTAAGCGCTAGGGTGGATACAAGCAAATGGGGTTGGCACAGTCCCTGTCCCACGTGGGGCTCACCGTCTCAATGCCCGTTTTCCAGATGAGGGAACTGAGGCCCAGAGAAGTGAAGCGACTTGCCCGAGGCCACACGGCAGACGGGGGCGAGATTAGAACCCAGGTCCTCCCGACTCACAGGTTAGAGAGGAAGTCTGAGTCGCGTTAGAGAGGAAGCTCCTCACGGGCAGCGTGCAGGTGCCCTGCTTCCGTCGGACCTGCCCTTCCCGAGGGCTCGGGACAGCACGCTGCCCCGGGGGGCGTTTAGCACACACCGTCACCGATCCCACTGCTCCCAGGAGGCGGGTGGAAGGAAGAGCAGAGAGCCGTCCCTCCCTCCCGGGTCGGACCCCCGGAGAAGACCGTGGGGAGCTTTGGGGGGCCGGGCCCACCTGACTTCGTCCACCCCCACCACCGAGGGACCCTCAGATAATACTAACGTTGGTATTCGTTAAGCGCTTACTATGTGCCGAGCACCGTTCTAAGCGCTGGGGGAGATACGGGGTCATCGGGTTGTCCCTCGTGAGGCTCACGGTCTTCATCTCCATTTGACAGATGAGGTCACTGAGGCACCAAGAAGTGACTTGCCCACAGTCACCCAGCTGACAGGTGGCGGAGCCGGGATTGGAACCCACGACCTCTGACTCCTAAACCCGGGCTCTTTCCACTGAGCCGCGCTGCTTCCCAGGGGTCCGGCTCTTCGGGAAGCCCAGAGAGGCAGAGAGAGAGAGCGAGGCTGCCTCTCCCTGGGAGGGGAAAGAACGAGAGGCAGGGCTCATTTCAATTCTCAGGCACCCCGGGAGGCTGCCTTTCCAATTTTCTTTTCACAGCACTAATGAAAACCGAACCCTGGAAACAGACTAAATCTTCCCATCTCCGATCCAAAACCATTTTCGGGCAACTGCCCGGAATTCTAACCGGTTTCTAATCCTCCCTGGCCCTCGTTTCCCCTTCCCCCACTCCCTTCTGCGCCGCCCTGACTTGCTCCCTTTATTTATCCTCGTTGCCGGCAGGGAATGTGCCTGTTTGTCGTCCTGTTGTGCTCTCCCGCGCGTTTAGTGCAGTGCTCTGCGGATAGTCCGTGCTCACCAAATACGGTTGAATTGAGTGAGTCCCCCCTCCCAGCCCCGCAGCACTTACGTCCGCATCTGTCATTTTATTTGTTTCTATTAATATCTTCCTCCCCCGCTGTAAGCTCGGTGTGGGCAAGGAGTGTGTCTGTTCTGTTGTATTCTCCCGAGCGCTTAGTACAGTGCTCTTTACACGGTGGAAAGGGAGCGGGAGGAGAGGAGGGCGCAGTCAGGGAAGGCTTCTTGGAGGAGATGGGCCTTCGATAAGGCTTTGAAGCGGGGAAGAGTCATTGCCCGTCGGATATGAGGAGGGAGGGCGACCCGAGACGTGGGCGAGAGGTCGGCGGCGAGATGGATGAGACGGAGGCACGGTGAGAAGGTTGCCATTAGAGGAACGAAACGTGCGGGCCGAGTTGTAGTCGTAATAATAATGTCGGTATTCGTTAAGCGCTTACTATGTGCAGAGCACTGTTCTAAGCGCTGGGGGAGATACAGGGTCATCAGGTTGTCCCCCGTGAGGCTCACAGTCTTCATCCCCCTTTTACAGATGAGGGAACTGAGGCACAGAGAAGTGAAGCGACCCGCCCCCAGTCACACATCTACAAGGGGCAGAGCCGGGTTTCGAACCCATGACCTCTGACCCCCCAAGCCCGGGCTCTTTCCATAGCGAGGTGAGGTAGGAGGGGGCGAAGAGATTGAGGGCTTTAGAGCTAAGGGAGAGGAGTTTTGGGTTTGATGTGTGTTGTATCGTGTTCTCCCAAGTGCTTAGTACAGTGCTCTGCCCAGAGTAAGCGCTCAGTAAATACCACTGATTGAGGGGCGTCCGGTGGCGTCGGGGGATTGAGGGCCGGGTTAGGGTTTGTGACCTCCCCCTCCCCTCTTCGCCGTCGCGAGCCGAGCTTTGTTCAGTTGGCCCGGGTTGATTTTTTTGTTGTTTTCTGAGTCTTAGGACCTGCCCCCTTTGATCTGACTCTCTTCGCTGCGTCCTTAAAGTCTCAGCTCTCAACTCCCCCATCTTCAATAAGACTCCAGTTGGGTTCTGGTGGAGCCGGCGTCAGAGGCAGCGTGGCCTAGCGGGTAGCGCTAGAAGCAGCGTGGCTCAGTGGAAAGAGCACGGGCTTTGGAGTCCGAGGTCATGGGTTCGAATCCCGGCTCCGCCACTTGTCAGCTGGGTGACTGTGGGCAAGCCACTTCACTTCTCGGCGCCTCAGTGACCTCATCTGTAAAATGGGGATGAAGACTGTGAGCCCCACGTGGGACAACCTGATTCCCCTGTGTCTACCCCAGCGCTTCGAACAGTGCTCGGCACATAGTAAGCGCTTCACAAATACCAACATTATTATTATCATTAGAGCCCGGGCCCGGGAGTCAGAAGGACCTGGGTTTTCATCCCGGCTCCGCCACTTGTCCGCTGTGAGACCTTGGGCAAGTCACTTCATTTCTCCCGGCCTCGGTGGCTCATCTGGAAAAGGAGGGACGAAACCTAGAAGTTCCATGTGGGACGGGGACTGTGTGTCCAACCTGGTTATCTTGTATCTACCCGCAGCGATCAGCACAGTGCCTGGCCCATAGTAAGCGCTTAACAAATACTATTATCATTATTAAACCCGTTACAGTCCCGTTCAAACGAAAAAGGCCAAAGCTGATTTTGTAATCTGTGGATTATCCAGGCCTTTTGCCCTCCTAATAATAATTAAGGTATTTGTTAAGTATTTACTATAGCAGCCTGAGAAGCAGAAGGGCGTAGTGGAAAGAGCCGGGACTTGGAAGTCAGAGGACGTGGGTTCTAATCCCCGCTCTGCCACGTGTCTGCTGTGTGACCTCGGGCGAGCCACTTCACTTCTCTGTGCCTCGGTTGCCTCGTCTGGAAAAGGGGGCTTGAGACCCTGAGCCCCACGAGGGACAATCTGATCACCTTGTATTTACCCCAGCGCTTAGATCGGTGCTTGGCACCTACTAAGCGCTGAACAGATACCATCATTATTTAGTATTATTTAGTAAAGGGCAAACAGCAGATCCTATCTACGGCAGCGCTTAGAACAGTGCTTTGTACATAGTAAGTGCTTAACGAGTACCGTAATTATTAGTACTATTATTATCTACTCCAGAGCTTAGAACAGTGTGCTGTACATAGTATGTGCTTAACAGATAATATAATTATTATCTTGTATCTACCCCAGTGCTTAGAACACTGTTTGGTACATAAGTGCTGAACAAATACTATAATAATTATTATTACCTTGTATCCACCCCAGCGCTCAGAAAAGTGCTTTGTACATAGTAAGTGCTTAACAAATACCAAAGTTATTATTATTATCTACCCCAGAGCTTAGAAAAGTGTTTTGTACATAGCACGGCCTTAACAGATAATATAATTAATATTATTACCTTGTATCTACCCCAGTACTTACAACACTGTTTTGTACAAAAGTGCTTAACAAATACTATAATATTTATTATTACCTTGTATCTACCCCAGCGCTTAGAACAGTGCTTTGTACATAGTAAGTACTTAACAAATACCATAATTATTATTATCATCTCCCCAGAGCTTAGAACAGTGTTTTGTACATAGTACGACCTTAACAGATAATATAATTAATGTTATTACCTTGTATCTACCCCAGTGCTTACAACACTGTTTTGTACAAAAGTGCTTAACAAATACTCTAATAATTATTATTACCTTGTATCAACCCCAGCGCTTAGAACAGTGCTTTGTACATAATAAGTGCTTAACAAATACTATTTGCTCCCTTTATTCACCCCCCTCCCTCAGCCCCACGGCACTTGTGTCCATATCCCTAATTTATTTATATTAATGTCGGTCTCCCCCTCCAGACAGTAAGCATGTTGTGGGCAGGAAACGTAACTAACAACTCTGTTAAGTTGTACTTTCCCAATAATAATAATTATTATTATTATTTTGGGACCGTTCAGGGCCCCACACACAGTAGGGTTTGGTACGGTGCTCTGTACTCAGTGGCCGCCCAATACATGATAATAATTTGGGTATTTTTAGGCTCTAACTCTGTGCCAATAATAATGATAATAATAATATTGGTATTTGTTAAGCGCTTACTATGTGCCGAGCACTGTTCTAAGCACTGGGGTAGATCCAGGGTAATCAGGTTGTCCCACATGGGGCTCACAGTCTTGATCCCCATTTTACAGATGAGGTCACTGAGGCCCAGAGAGGTTAAGTGACTTCCCCAGAGTCACCCAGCCGACAAGTGGCGGAGCTGGGATTAGAACCCATGACCTCTGACTCCCAAACCCGACCTCTTTCCACTGAGCCACGCTGCTTCTCTCCAGGAAGGACCCCCTGGGCCCGGTGGAGAGACCGGCACGGGAATGGAGGGGTCGTAGGTGCGAGAATCGAGCACTGGGACGGTTAGGACACGAGCAAGGAAGGAGCTGACCAACAGGGATGCAACGCCTCGGAGCCACTGGGAGGCATGGGGAAATCAATCCATCAGTGGTATTTACTGAGCGCTCACTATGTGCAGAACACTGTACTGGAAGAGTCCACCAGAGCAGAATCGGCAGGCACGTTCCCTGCCCACAGTCAGTTCATCAGTCGACCTATTTATTGAGCGCTTACTGTGTGTGGAACATTCATTCATTCAGTCGTATTGATTAATAATAATAATAATAATAATGTTGGTATTTGTTAAGCGCTTACTATGGGCCGAGCACTGTTCTAAGCCCTAGGGGTAGACACAGGGGAATCAGGTTGTCCCACATGGGGCTCACAGTCTTCATCCCCATTTTACAGATGAGGTCACTGAGGCACCCGAGAAGTTAAGTGACTTAATAAATAATAATAATAATAATAATGTTGGTATTTGTTAAGCGCTTACTATGTGCAGAGCACTGTTCTAAGCGCTGGGGTAGACACAGGGGAATCAGGTTGTCCCACGTGGGGCTCACAGTCTTCATCCCCATTTTACAGATGAGGGAACTGAGGCCCAGAGAAGTTAAGTGACTTGCCCACAGTCACACAGCTGACAAGTGGCAGAGCTGGGATTCGAACTCATGAGCCCTGACTCCAAAGCCTGTGCTCTTTCCACTGCGCCACGCTGCTTCTCTAAGTCACACGGCTGACAGGTGGCGAGTGCTGACGGTGTGCAGAGCACTGCTCTCAGCACTCGGGAGAGTACAGTAGCACAGACACATTCCCTTGCTCACAACGAGCTTCCAGTCTAGAGCGGGAGACAGACATTAACTTGAATCGAGCAATTTATTAGATATAATTTAAAGCTATGCACATAAATCCTGTGGGACTGGGGCCGATATCAAATGTCCCCAGAGAGACAGACGTTAATATAAAGAAATAAATTACAGATATGGACCCAGGTGCCGTGGGCCGAGAGCCGACGGTCTCCAGCTGAGCTCAGTAGTTCAAGTCGCCCCTTTCCTCGAGCTGGCTCCGCCGCTCTCCCCGAGTCTCAAGTCTGGTGGTAGAAAAGAATAGTAATAACGATGTTGGTATCTGTTAAGCGCTTACTACGTGCAGAGCACTGTTCTAAGCGCTGGGGGAGATCCGGGGGAATCAGGTGGTCCCACGTCTCACGGCCTTAATCCCCATTTTGCAGATGAGGTCACTGAGACCCAGTGAAGCGACTGTGGGCGAGTCACTTCCCTCCTCTGGCCCTCAGTGACCTCATCTGCGCCTTGCCCACGGTCACCCGGCTGCCACGCGGCAGATCCGGGATTCGAACCCACGCCCTCTGACTCCCGAGCCCGGGCTCTTGCCACTGAGCCCCGCGGCTTCCCCGAAATGAAAAGGCTTCTCCGAAAAGAAACGAAGCGTCTCCCCGCCAGACGAGGCAGAGGTTTTCCCACCGCCACCCCCCCCCCGTCCAAATTCCGAGCCCGGCCGGCGCTCGAGCCCAAGTGCGGGTCTCGTCGGCAGCCGAGGAGCTTTCTGAAAGGATTCCGACCGATACGCGAGTCTCGCGTATCGGCGGAGAGGAAGGCCGGTCTCCCTCCCTGAGGTAGCGAGGCCGGAGAAGAGAGCATCGGAAAGAGCGGGGATCCGAAGCCCGTTTTAGCCGCCCGCCTGAGAATAGCTCAGCCTTCCCTCCGGGCGCCGAGTCCCCTCAGATCCTGTCGTTTCAACGGCGAGGACGGGCCGCCTCTCCCCGTCCTCCTCCTCTTCCTCCTCCTCCTCGCCCTCTCCCTCCTCCGCCGCCTCTCCCATTTCGAAGGCAGATGGCCCGAATGAGCTCACTGTGAAAATGGGTCTAAAATTAAAAGCGTTCTAGCAGGTGGGAGAAGTTATCCAAGGAGGCTTTTGATGTTCCTGGTTTCCAGGCCCGGCGCCCCCGCTCCTAAGCCCGGCCTGCCGGAGAAGCAGCGCGGCCTAACGGAGGGAGGCGGGGGATCCCGGCAGCGTGGCTCGGTGGAAAGAGCCCGGGCTTGGGAGTCAGAGGTCCTGGGTTCGAATCCCCTCAGCTGTGTGACTGTGGGCAAGTCACTTCACTTCTCTGGGCCTCAGTGACCTCATCTGGAAAATGGGGATTAGCCGTGAGCCTCACGGGGGACAACCTGATGACCCCGTAACTCCCCCAGCGCTGAGAACAGTGCTGTGCACATAGTAAGCGCTTAACAAATACCAACGTTATGATTAATCCGGGCTCCGCCACCTTTCTGCTGGGGGACCTTGGGCGCGTCTCTCACTTCTCTGGGCCTCAGTTACCTCATGGGTAAAACGGGGTTAAGACCGTGAGCCTCACGTGGAGCAGGGACGGTGTCCAACCCGATTAGCTCGTGTGATGATGGTATTTGTTAAGCACTTACTGTGTGCCAAGCACCGTTCTGAACGCTGGGGTAGATACAGTGTAATCAGGTTGTCCCACGTGGGGCTCCCAGTCTTCATCCCCATTTTACAGATGAAGGCACAGAGAAGTGAATAATAATAATAACGTTGGTATTTGTTAAGCGCTTACTATGTGCAGAGCACCGTTCTCAGCGCTGGGGGAGATACAGGGTCATCAGGTTGTCCCCCGTGAGGCTCCCAGTCTTCATCCCCATTTTACAGAAGAGGGAACTGAGGGACAGAGAAGTGAAGTGTCTTGCCCAAAGTCACACAGCTGACCGGTGGCAGGAGCGGGATTAGAACCCACGCCCTCTGACTCCCGAGCCCGGGCTCTTTCCACTAAGCCTCGCTGCTTCTCTACCCCAGCGCTTAGTACAGTGCCTGGCACATAGATCTGAGGAAGGAACAGCCGCGGGGTTCCTGTTGGCTTTGGATCCAGCCCAGCTTCTCCCTCACCTCTGTTGGCTCAGGAAACGCTGGAGCGGCTCTCTTCAGTCAATCATCTGTATTTATTGAGCGCTCCCTTTGTGCAGAGCACTGTACTAAGCGCTTGGGAGAGGACAATACAGAATTGGGCAGGCCTATCTCCTGCCCATAATGAGCTTACAGCCTAGAGCAGGAGAGAGACATTAACATGAATCAATCAGTAATTTATATTATATAATTTAAAGATACGTTCATACGTCCCGTGGGCTTGGGGCAAATATCAAATGTCACAGATCCAAGCTCATACGAGGCCATTTGAAGATTGAGTTCTTGTTAAACCAGCCAATTTATAATAACAATAATAATGATAATTGTGGTATTTCTTAACCTCTTACTATGTGCCAGGCACCGAATTAATCGCAGGGGTGGCTACAAGCAAATCGGGTTGGACGCGGTCCCTGTCCAATATGGGGCTCACCGTCTTAACCCCCATTTTACAGATGAGGGAACTGAGGCCCAGAAAAGCAAAGTGACTTGCCATAGCCACACAGCAGACAAGTGGCCGAGCCGGGATTAGAACCCAGGTCCGTCTGACTCCCAGGCCGGGGCCCTATCCCACTGGAAACAGTGTACACGCACACACAAACATACATATATTTGTAGAGAGCAGCGTGGCTCAGTGGCAAGAGCCCGGGCCTGGGAGTCAGAGGTCATGGGTTCGAATCCCAACTCTGCCCTTGTCAGCTGTGTGACTGTGGGCGAGTCACTTCCCTTCTCTGGGCCTCAGTTCCCTCATCTGTAAAATGGGGGTGAAGACTGTGAGCCTCAAGTGGGACAACCTCGTTCCCCCGTATCTACCCCAGCGCTTAGAACAGTGCTCGGCCCATAGTAAGCGCTTAACAAATACCAACATTATTATATATACACGTACACACCCACAGACGCACCACCAGAGTTCTTGAGCGTTTCCTGGCTGGACGTATCGGTCAATCACTGGTATTTGTTGGACACCCTCTGTGTGTGGATTGAAAGAGGACTCAAGCTCGTTATGGGCAGGGACTGTGCCTACCAAATCCGCTGTTAGCAACGCGGCTCAGTGGCAAGAGCCGGGCCTTGGGAGTCGGAGGTCGTGGGTTCAAATCCCCACCCTGCCACTCGTCAGCTGTGTGACCGTGGGCGAGTCACTTCACTGGGCCTCAGTGACCTCATCTGTCAAATGGGGATGAAGACCGGGAGCCTCACGTGGGACAACCTGATGACCCCGTATCTCCCCCAGCGCTTAGAACGGTGCTCTGCACATAGTAAGTGCTTAACAAATACCAACGTTATTATTATTGACCTCTAAGTGCTGACTACAGTGCTCCGCACACAGTAAGCACTCAAAAACTCCCCTTGGTTGCTGATTGACGGGATGTTTGCAGGGCACCAGAGTTAGACTCAGTAGAGTCCATCCCCACTCTCCCGGCGTTTCCAAATGCATATTTCCCTACAGGAGGGAGAAAGAGCAGGGGGTGAACTTGAGTTTGGGATTCAGAAACGGGGGTGAAAGACAGGTACGTAAGGGTTCTGGGCACACAGGTTGGCGTAGGTGGCGCGGAAGGAGCCTAGCGCTAGAGCCCGGGCCTGGGAGTCAGAAAGACCTGGGTTCTGACGGTGCCTCCGTCACGCGACCTTGCGGTCAGTCGCTTCACTCCTCGGGGCCTCGGTGACCTCACCCGGAAAATGGGGAATGAGACTGCGGGCCCCGTGTCCAACTGTGTCCAACCTGATGCCGTCGGCTCGGCCCCGGCGCTCAGTACGGCGCCTGGCACCTCGTGGGCGCCGCGCCAATACCGTAAAAGAAACGACAAGGCCACGCCGCGTGGCTCCCTGAAACGAGACGTCGTCCAACGGTGGCCGCCCCCGGCGAGGGGTCAGGGAGGGCGGATGGGCGTCGGGCGGATCCCGAAACAGGGCGATAACTTCCGTCTCCCCCCCCCCCTTCTCTCTGTCCCGCGTCCGTGTCCCCCGTGTGCCCACAGCCAACCCGACGCGGGCGGGCGGGCGGGAGCAGCAGTTCCCGGGCTCGGCCGAGGTGATCCGCGAGTCGAGCAGCACGACGGGCATGGTGGTGGGCATCGTGGCGGCGGCGGCCCTCTGCATCCTCATCCTGCTCTACGCCATGTACAAGTACCGCAACCGCGACGAGGGCTCCTACCACGTGGACGAGAGCCGCAACTATATCAGCAACTCGGCCCAGAGCAACGGCGCCGTGGTCAAGGACAAGCAGGCCGCGGGGCCCGCCGGCGGGGCCGCCGGCGCCAAGGCCGCCGCCAAGAGCAAGAAGAACAAGGACAAGGAGTACTATGTCTGATCCCAGCGGCGGGCTCGCCCCGCGGACCCTCGCCCGGACCCCCGAGACCTGAACGCACCCCCGCCCCGGCCTCCCCCGCCCCCTCCACCCCGCTCCCCCGCCAGAGGACCACCACCTCACCCCCCTCCACACTTTGTACGAAGCACACACGGACCCGGGCCGGGAGGGCCGCGGCACGAGGACGGTCCGGCCGGCCGGCCCCGGGACCTTCGGGAGGGAAGACGGCCGGGGCCCCCGCCTCCTCCCGCGCCCCGCCCCCCCCAGAGCCGAGGAGCGTCACCGGGCGCGGCAGAGGCACAAAAGGAGCGTGAGACACAATCGACGAGAAGCTACCTACGCGGCCGGAGGCGGCGGGGGGCCGAGGCGTGGTGGGGGGACACGCCGGTCCGGCCCCCGACGCCTCTTCCGGAGACTGACGCGGGAACGGCCGTGCCCCAGCCGACCCCCCCCCCCCGTCCCCCGACCCCTTCCCCCCTACCCCTTTCCGGTCGGGAGGGGAGACGGGGGTTGGCCAGAGGACACTCCGTTTCCAAACCGTACCCCGGCAGGAACGCAGCGAGAGGGCATAGATGCGATCGTTGGGAAATTTTCATGCACGCTTACTACGTTATTACATATGTTTATATAAAAAAAAAAACACATCTCTGTGTGCTTTCTGGACCGTGATCAGTGACGTTTTATAGCCTGTTGTATAGACGATGCAAACTATATCCGCTCATCGGCCATTTTGGGTAAAGTTTGATGTTCTCTTAGTATTGCTAGGTATAGAGAGTTTTTGCTCCATCCGGAACCTCCGACCCCCTCCACCCCTTTGAGTTTTCTGCCCTTCCCGACCGCCACCCACTTCTCTCTGTCTCTCTCTGTCTCTCTCTGTCTCTCTCTCTCTCTCTCCCCCCACCCCCACTCTCCTCCGTTTGATTTACAGCGTGTGGGGGTGGAGTGGGGGATGTGTCAATAAAGAGCGAGTCCGCTGGTTTCTTTCTTTCTTACCTGTACAGCCTCTGTTCGTTGCAATTGAGTTTTAGTAGTTTGTACGGAAGAAGTGGATTAGAAAGCAAAACATATATAAATATATAATATATATCTATCTCTTGTAAACTTCCTCCCACCCTCCCCCGCCCCTCCACCTGGGTAGCCACTGACCATAGCCAGGTTTGTTGGATGGTAGAAGATCTCCCCCCGGTCCCTCCCGGCAGCCCACCCCATCCCACGCTCACCCCAATTGGCCAAACTGCGGGAGGAGACCCCGACAGCCAGACAGACCACCTGACCTCCAAGCCCAACGGGCACGCTTGAAACGCCGCCGCGAAGAGGCCGCTTTTTTCCCCCGGGAGACGAGTAGCTCAAGGAACTCGCCCGGCTCCGACAAGGCCCCGGTCCCGACTCGCTCTGACCCCGGAGGGCCCGGCCGGAAAGTCCCCCGAGCTCCGGCCTCCCCCGCTTGGCCGCGAGGCGGGAACGGGAGCCCCCCGCCTTTCTCGGCACGTCCGGTGCTCGGGGGGTTCACAGCAATAAATCTCGGAGCCCCGCCGGGGTGGGGGACGGAGGTCCCGGAGGGGTCAAAACCCGCTCCACTGCCGCAAAGAGGTCGTGGCGGGGGCTCGGGAAGGGGGACGCGCACCCCCCTTTACATGAGGAATTTCCAGTTTCCTTTGACCAACCTCCCCCCGCCCCAAGGCGGAAATATTGGGGTGGGGGGCACCTCCCCCGAAAGATCCCGGCTGTCTGGGCCCACCACCGAAAGGTGTCTCCCACCCCCACAATCTGATTTCAGTAGCCGCCCCCCCACCACACACACACACACACACACACATCCCAAATATCTATTTTTCTAACCCCGCCGGCTCTCCGGGGTGGCCCGGCTCGACCCCGCCAGATTTCAGCCGAACTCAGGGAAGACGAAGGCGAAAAAGCAAGAATCAGCGGGCAACCCCAGAGTCCCCCACGCCCGGCTATTCTTCCGTAGCGTAGCCGGGCCTCGCACCTCGCTGCCCGCGGAGGGCGGGAAAACCCGGGGCGCGTGGTGGCCGGGCCGGAGGAAAGGCGTCCCACCCCGTCCGGCGGCGAAAAGAACTGAGTCCTGACCCTGCCATCCCCAGAGGGGGCAAAGGTCAGGGGTCACACGGAATGGGGGGGAAGGGGGTGCGCTGTGGGAGAATCCGACAGCAGCCATCTTTATGGTTTCAAACTACCTAACGGCAATTCGATTTCACCTCTCCGCCGCGCGTGTCCGACTGAGATGGCTTCTTTTCTATCCCTGTAACGTGCTGCCTTTTTTAAAATGAAAGCCCGAAGCGATGTGTGAGACCCCTCGCGCCCCCCCGCCCCTCTACCACCGCCCCCCTCCCGACATCAGAGAGAGGTCAGAAATGCCCCTATAACCTTATAGTGCTTTGTGTGATTGATATTTAAGGGTTTTCTTTCGTTGTTGCAAGGCCTATTTCTCCATTACTGGAAATGCTAAGCAAGTGGACTTTACTGTTTTGTTAATAAAATGTTTCTTAATACAAGTGGCGCTGCGTGTGTTCCTCCGGTCAGGTGAAGCAATAATAATAATAATAATGGTAGTTGTTAAGCGCTTACTATGCGCCAGGCAATTTAGTAAGCGCCGGGGGTGGGTACAAACAGATCGGGTTGGACACGGGCCCTGTCCCTACGTGGGGCTCGCAGTCGCGGTCCCCGTTTTACGGGGGAGGTGACCGAGGCCCAGAGAAGCGAAGTGACTTGCCCAAGGTCACACAGTGGCGGAGCTGGAATTAGAACCCGTGCCCTTCTGACTCCCAGGCCACCTCGCCATGCTGCTTCCCCCCACTCGCTGAGGACCAAGTAAATCAGGAAGAAAAAGCACATACCTGGGTCCGATTGGAGATGCTCCGTTCATTCGGCCCCTTGGAAGCCGACAGAGGGTCTTCAGTCGATCAACAGTGTGTACTGAGCGCCTCCTCTGTAGAATGGGGCTAAGACTGTGAGTCCCTTGTAGGACAGGGACTGTGTCCAACCCGATTAGCTTTTATCTACCCCAACGGGGTCCCGCAGATAGTAAGTGCTTAACAAATACCACAATGATTATTATTATTATTCTCTGGGCCCGGCCCTCTACTGAACACCTGACAGACTACTACAGATTTAATACTTTATAGCGATGTTAATAATAATAGTAGTGGTATTTGTTAAGCGTTTACTCTGTGCCAAACACCGTACTAAGCGCTGGAGTAGGTACAAGATCAGCAGGTCCCACATGGGGCTCGCAGCCTAAGTAAGAGGAAGAACAGGTATCGAATCCCCATTTTGCAGATGAAGGGACTGAGGCCCAGAGAAGTGAAGTGACTTGCCCAAGGTCACCCAGCAGATAAGTGGCAGAGTTCAAAAAGTAATAATCCTCCCCCAAGTGCTTTGTACTATGCCAAGCGCTTGGTACAGTGCTTTGCACACGGTAAGCATTCAATAAATAGGATTGAATGAATGAATAATAACAGTAATAATAAGGGCTGAACAAATAATAAGGGCTTGCCCTTCCAAGGCGTATTAATAATAATGATGGTATTTGTTAAGCGCTTACTATGTGCCAAGCACTGTTCTAAGCACTGGGGTAGATACAGCGCAATCAGGTTGTCCCACATGGGGCTCACAGTCTTCATCCCCATTTTAATAATAATGTTGGTATTTCTTAAGCACTCACTATGTGCAGAGCACTGTTCTAAGTGCTGGGGTAGATACAGGGTCATCGGGTTGTCCCACGTGAGGCTCCCCGTCTTAATCCCCATTTTACAGATGAGGTAACTGAGGCATCAAGAAGTGAAGTGACTCGCCCACAGTCACACAGCTGACGAGGGGCAGAGCCGGGATTCGAACCCACGATCTCTGACTCCCAAGCCCGGGCTCTTTCCGCTGCGCCACGCTGCGTCACTTTTGAAGGCCCATCTCCTCCAAAAAGCCTTCCCAGACTAAGCCCCCGCTTTCCTCCTCTCCCACTCCCTTCTGCGTTGCCCTGACCTGCTCCCTTTATTCGTCCCCCCCCCCCATCCCAGCCCCGTGGCCCTTATGTCCACATTTGTCATTTATTTATTTCTATTAACATCAGTCTCCCCCTCTAGACTGTAAGCTCACCGTGGGCAGGGAATGTGTCTGTTTATTATATTGTATTCTCCCGTGAGCTTAGTACAGTGCTCTGCACCCAGTAAACGCTCAATAAGTACAATCGAACGGATGAAAGGAGTGGTTGAGTCGGCGGGAGAAAGAGGACCGGGGGGAGAGCAGTGTGGCCAAGCATCTAGAGTCCGGGCCTGGGGATCAGAAGGACCTGGGTTCTAATCCAAGCTCGGCCACCCGTCTGCTGTGTGACCTCGGGCAAGTCACTTCACTTCTCTGGGCCTCAGTTCCCTCATCTGTAAAATGGAGATGAAGACTGTGAGCCCCGTGTGGGACAGGGACTGCGTCCAACCTGATTAGCTTGGATTTACCCCAGCATTTAGAACAGTGTCTGGCACATAGCGAGCGCTTAACAAGTACCATAGAAAAAGAGAGCGAACAGGGGTGAGGAGAAGGGAAAGAGAAAAGGTGAGAAAAGGTCAACCTGATTCAATATAAAAACACCAATTAACCTCATGTAGGCCCTTCTCCTACACACAAAGGCCAAGGGAAGGCTGAGAGAAATTCCAAATTTCTTTCCTCTTCCTCCCCGTACCCTGTGACCCAGTGGAAAGACCCTGGGCCTAAGCAGTCAAGGGACCTGGGTTCTAATCCCACCTCTACTCCCTTCCTGTGAGAACTCGGGCAACTCTAAACATCTCTGGGCCTCCATTTCCTCGTCGGTAAAATGGGGGGTGTTAATCCATCAACCAGTGGTATTTACTGATTGCTTCTTGAGTACAGGGCTTGGGAGTGTAATAATAATAGCGATGGGGCGTGTTAAGTGCTTACTCTGTGTCAAGCACTGTTCTAAGCCCCGGGGTAGATACAAGCTAATCAGATTGGACACAGTAGGGCAGAGTTGGTCAAATATTTCCCTGCCCTCTAAGAGCTTCCAGGCTATAGAGAAGAATTTATAGTCTATAGCTTCATTCATTCATTCAATTGTATCTATTGAGCGCTTACTGTGTACAAAGCACTGTACTAAGCGCTTGGGAGAGTACACTATAACAACAAACAGACACATTCCCTGCCCACAACATGCTCACCATCTACAGGGGGAGACAGACAATATAAATAAATAGATAAATAAATGACATATATCATATATATATTATATATATAATATATATTATATATATTATATATATATATAAGAGAAGCAGCGTGGCTCAGTGGAAAGAGCACAGGCTTGGGAGTCAGAGGTCATGAGTTTGAATCCCGGCTCTGCCACTTGGCAGCTGACTGTGGGCAAGTCACTTAACTACTCTGTGCCTCAGTTACCTCATCTGTAAAATGGAGATTAAGACTGTGAGCCCCACGTGGCACAACCTGATGACCCTGTATCTCCCCCGGCGCTTAGAACAGTGCTCTGCACGGAGTAAGCGCTTAACAAATACCAACATTATTATATATATTTATATATACACACCTGTGCTGTGGGGATTGGAAGGAGGATGAATGAAGAAGCAAGTAATAGCTTAATGAGGTTAATACCTCGTCTCTCCTCTAAAGGGTGAGCCTTATCAGATGTCATCTGATTATTTTGTCTCTACCCCACTGTCTATTACAGTGCTTGGCACATAATAAGTACCTTGCAAATACCCCCAGGTAGACCATGCAGAAAAGTTCGGACAGGAAAGGAATTTTAAGCTCCCCTCACACCAAGACTCTGATATCCCTACTTTCCCTTCCCTCCCAATTAGTCATTCGTAGTCTTTGAGAGCTTACTGTGTGCGGAACACTGTACTAAGCACTTGGGAGAGGACAATAGAACAATGAAACGGACACATTCCCTGCCCATAGCGAGCTGAGAGTCTCGGTGGGGAGACATTGATATAAATAAAGTTACAGAGATGGATGTAAGTGTGTGGGACTGGGAGAGGGGATGAATAAAGGGAGCAAGTCAAGGCGACACAGCGGCCGGTATTTATTGCACGCTACGTGCGGCATGCTGTGATAAATGCTTGAGAATTTTCTCTCCCCCTTCCTCAGAAGGATGTGCCTTCTAGATGCTGCACGGACAGATAGATCCCCGGGACCCGGGAATCAGAAGGACCTGGGTTCTAATTCCGGCTCCATCCCTTTTCTGCTGGGTGACCTTGGGCAAGTCATTTCACTTCTCTGGGCCTCAGTTACCTCATCCGGAAAATGGGGATTAAGACCGTGAGCCCCGTGTGAGACGTGGATTGTGTCCCAGACTATCTTATATCTACCCCAGCCTTTAGTATTCGTTCATTTGACCGTTATTTATTGAGGGTTACAGTGTGCAGAACACTGTACTAAGCGCTCGGGAAAGTCCAATACAACACTAAACGGCTACATTCCCTGCCCACAGCGAGCTTACACAGCACCTGGCACATGGGAAGTGCTTGACAAGTACCACAAAAAGCCTGGGGTTTATCAAAAACAATAGCACTTCAATAATTTGGACTCATACAATTTAGATGGCTTCCTCATTCCCTGTCTCTACCAAGTGACCAAGGACAACAGCTAAGGGGGTGAGCTCGTTGTGGGCAGGGAATGTGTCTGTTTGTTGTTATATTCTACTCTCCCAAGTGCTTAGTACAGTGCTTTGCACACAGTAAACCCTAGTGTTTCAACATAACCAACATGGGAACCCCCTGTCGCCCCCCAACCTCTCCCCTTCCCTAACTAACCTCTCACGATGATGATGATACTTGTTAAGCACTCACTACACGTCAAGCACCGTTCTAAGCGCTAGGGCAAATACAAGTTAATCGGGTTGGACACAGTCCCGTTCCCACACGGGGCTTGCTTCTTAAACCCCATTTTACAGAACTGAGGCCCAGAGAAGTGAAGTGACTTGCCTCCGGTCCCACAGCTGACAAGTGGCAGCGTGAGGATTAGAACCCAGGTCCTTCCTTCTATAACACAGGCCTGGGCTCTTCCCACTAGGCCAGTTCCCTTTTAATCAGGTAGCAAATCCAATGGAATCTTTTACAAGCGAGACAGCCAGGGATTTAAGAGAGATTTTGGGGTTTTGTTTTTTGGGTTTTTTTTAAAAAAAAAAGCTTCCCCCGTTTAATCCCCCGAGCCTCATGGACCTCGGCAAGAAAGGAAAACCCAATCAGGTCGGTAGAGGCTTTCATCGATTTTGTTTCCGATCAATGATTTTTAAACCTATCGATCAAGGTTCAGTTCTTTACCGCAGAATGGAATTTGAAAGAGCAGGGGAACGATCGGACAAAAGCCGTTTATTCCTTCCCATTTAAATGCAATAAATCCAATTATCCTACGGGTCCGGGTTAGGCAGGCTCAGGAGCGGAGAAAGATAACGAGTTTGACAAAAGCCATCTCGTTCTATTGCTTCAGAACAGTCATGAGGTCAGAGGTCAGGGCCGCTGGGTGAGCAATCAATCTGTGGTACTTATTGAGCGCTTACTAAGTGCAGAGCACTGTACTACTATTAATAATCATAATAATTGTGTTTAAGGGCTTACTATGTACCAAGCACTGTACTTAGTGCTGGATTGATGCCGGAGAGCCGGGAATGTGTCTGCTCTACTGTCTTTCATTCATTCGTTCATATTTATTGAGCGATTGCTGTGTGCAGAGCACTGTACTAAGCGTTGGGAGAGTGCGATACAAAAATGTCAGACAAATGTCAACATTATTATTATTATTACCTATTCCCTGCCCACAAGGCAGTCTAAGGACTTTTGCGCCGTACTGCCGCAAGAGCTTAGTACAGTGCCCTGCACACAGTAAGCGCTCAATAAATCCGATTGACTGCCTGACAGACCTCCAGGTCACTTAACCACGCGGAGCCTCAGTTTCCTCCTCCAAACAACTGGGATAAGATCGGTGGCGAAGCCGGGATTACGTTCGATCCGAAAGCCCGGCCTCTACCCTGGCCCGTAAGCACACTGTGCGGGCTTGCTCAGTGCCATCATCTTTGGAGAGGAAGACAGGTGCGGGAGGGATCGGCGCCGCCCAGATCCTCCTCGACGACACACGGTCCCCCAGATACACACCCACACATCAACAAAGCCACTACCTTGACAGCTGTGCGAATCCCTGACCGAACCACAAACTCAAATCAGGCTGGGAGAGGCCGCCCTTTGGCTCTAATTAATTTTAATGAGTCTGGGGGTGACAAGCTCTCCCGCCATCCGCCCCCCACCAGGGCTACGGCAGAATCGGCCAGAAGGGACGGCGTCTCCGGCCCCCCGTTTTCCTCTCAGTGACACCCCAAATCCCAGGAGGGAAAAATGACCAAAGTCTCCCAGCGCCCCTGCACCGCTCTGGCCCCGCCAGAGCACGGACATGTGAACCGCCGGGTTTCTATGGCAACGTCGCATCTCCCCTAGTGTCCCCCATCCCTCCCGGCCTCATTAATTATCGGCCCCGAGATATCACTATTTATATTGACCTGCATACGGGGAAACGCACCCTTTATGTAACAGGGCAGTGCTCCACCTGAAACGCACGGAGTCTTCCGTCCCGTCCCCCTGAGGTGCGGCTTCATTCCTGACCGTTTGCAGGGTTACACGTCCAGGCGGAATCCTTCCCGTTAATGGGGAGTCCGACGGGTTTCGGGGTGACGTCTGGATTCCAGTTAGACCCAGTCCGGACTTGAGCCGGGTGGATCCAGGCCAAGTCCACATTTATGTCTGTCTCCTTGTCTAGACTGTCAGCTCCTTTGGGTCAGGGCACACGTCTGCTAATTCCAAGCATTTAGTACAGTGCTCTGCACACAGAAAGTGCTCAATATATATGATTGAATTGAATGAATGAATGTTGTGGTGGATCCTCCCAAGACACTAATACAGTGCTCTGCCCATAGTAAGCACTCAATAAATACCTTTGATTGACTGACTGATTGAATCGGCCGGGACGACAAACTGGGCAGAGACAAGGGCTACCCTATGCGGGCTACCTACTGCCCACATTGGCCTAGAGTTTGGGGGAAGCATGAATAAAAATAATGTGGTATTTTGGAAACGCTTACTATGTGCCAGGCACTGTACTAAGCGCTGGGGTAGATGCAAGATAATAGGGTTGGACGCAACTCCCTGTCCCATATGGGGCTCAGGGTCTTCATCCCCATTTTACAGATGAGGTAACTGAGGCACAAAGAAGTGAAGTGACTTGCCCAAGGTCACACAGCAGACGAGTGGCAGAGGTGGGATTAGAACCTAGGTCCTTATGGTTCCCAGGGCCAGGGTCTTGCCATTAGGCCACACTGTTTCTCTAATGAAGATTTCCCCTTCGATCACTGATATTTATTAAGCACTTACTGTGTGCAGAGCACTGTACTCAGCACTTGGAAGAGGTCAATACACAGCTTAGTATAGTGCTCTGCATGCTGTAAGCGCTCAATAAATACCACTCCCTGACTGATGGTGTCATTCATTCAATCGTATTTATCAAGTGCTTACCGTCTTATAATAGTGTTGGTATTTGTTAAGCGCTTACTATGTGTGGAGCATTGTTCTAAACGCTGGGGGAGATACAGGGTCATCGGGTTGTCCCACATGAGGCTCACGGTCTTCATCTCCATTTTACAGATGAGGTAACTGAGGCACAGAGAAGTTAAGTGACCTACCCACAGATACACAGCTGACAAGTGGCAGAGCCGGGATTCCAACCCATGACCTCTGACTCCCAAGCCTGGCCTCTTTCCACTGAGCCACGCTGCACCGTATTAAGCGCTTGCATAGACACCATCCCTGTCCTCGAGGAGCTTACAGTTCAGTGAGGCAGACACACACTAAATAAATATAAAGAGAGGGAGTGAGATAGACAAGCAGCAAGGCCCATTGGAAAGAGCCCGGGTCTGGGAGTCAGGGGATCTGGGTTCTAATCCTGCCTTCGCCACTTGCCTGCCCCCGGGGAGGGCAGAAGCACACAAAGAAAAGCGGGTGACCCCTCTGCCGGGTCCATGGGGGGGGGGGGGGTCACGCTGTGAGGTCAGGCTGGGAATGCTGCAAGCTCAAAGCGCATTGTGGGAAGCTGCAGCAAGCTAATATATATAAATATAAATAAATGATATAAATATATATTTAAAGGGAGAGAGAAAGAGAGAGTGAGAGAGCTCACAATCAATTGGAGATCACCAGACCAAAGCGGACTGAAAATGTGACCCACAGAAACCACCAAAACGTCTGGATTTAGATACACACCCCTCCTACCTCGGGGGCTGCCTGGCAGAGTGTAAGGAATATTAATTTCTCTTATTGAGGTACTTGAATTGTCCATTCCAAGCGCTTAGTACAGTGCTCTGCACATAGTAAGCGCTCAATAAATACTATTGAATGAATGACTGGTAAGCATTTACCAAGCACTTGAGAAGCAGCGTGCCTTAGTGGAAAGAATATGAGCTTGGGAGTCAGAGGTTGTGGGTTCTAATCCCCGCTCCGCCACATGTCAGCTGTGTGACTTTGGGCAAGTCACTTAGCTTCTCTGAGCCTCACTTACCTCATCTGTAAAATGGGGATGAGGACTGTGAGCCCCACGTGGGACAACCTGCTTACCTTGTATCTATCCCAGCGCTTAGAACACGGCAGACAAGTGGTGGAGCCGGGATTAGAACCCATGACCTCTGACTCCCAAGCCCGGGCTCTTTCCACTGAGCCACACTGTTTCTACAGAGAAGCCAACCGCCTACTGTGTGTCAAGCACTGTTCTAAGCACTGGACCGGATACAGGATTAATCTGGTTAGATACCGTCCCTGTCCCACATGGGGCGGGGGCTCTTGGTTTAAATCGGACGGAGGAGGATTCGCTCCCCTTTGACGAATGAGGAAATCGAGGCATAGAGAAGTGAAGTGACTTGTCCAGGGTCACACAGCAGGCCCGAGTGAAGCCTGGATGAGGACCCAGGTCCTCTGGCTCCCAGCCCCGGGCTCTTTGCACTGGGCCGCGCTGCATCGGGTCATGCGTTAGTCGTATTTATGGAGCGCTTACTGTGGGCAGAGCACTATACTAAGCGCTTGGGAGAGGATAGGGTAACAATAAACCCACACTAGTTTGGACCCCTTGAGGCTGTTGTCACCCTCTGTGCTGCTGCTGTGGAGATTGCTGGGTGGGTTCCTATGGCAACCCAAGCAGAAGAGTTCATTAGGATCAGAGGTGAGAGATGGAAGAAATAGTTTTCACTTCCAGTGAAAAGAAACTCCTCATCATAGGACTGTCTCTGTCTCTCTCTGTTACCGATTTGTACATTCCAAGCGCTTAGTACAGTGCTCTGCACATAGTAAGCGCTCAATAAATACTATCGAATAAAACACTCCATCAGCTCGCCCCCTTATTCATTCATTCAATCGCATTTATTGAGCGCCTACTGTGTGCCGAGCACTGTACTAAGCGCTTGGGAAAGTACAATTCAGCAACAAATCGAGACAATCCCTGCCCACAACGGCCTCACAGTCTAGAAGGTGGGGAGACAGACATCCAAACGAGTAAACGGGCATCAGTAGCGTCGTTATAAATAAATAGAATTAAGATATAGACACCTCATTAATAAAATAAATACAATTATAAATGTGTACAGATATACGCAAGTGCTGTGGGGCGGGGAGCGGGGTAGAGCAGAGGGAGAGAGTCGGGGCGATGGGGAGGGGAGGAGGAGCAGAGGAAAAGGGGGGCTTAATCTGGGAAGGCCTCCTGGAGGAGGTGAGCTTTCAGTAGGGCTTTGAAGGGGGGAAGTTTGGCGGCTGTGAGGAGGGAGGACCTTTCCAGGCCAGAGGTAGGACGTGGGTCAGGGGTCGACGGCGGGACAGGCGAGAACGAGGCCCAGTGAGAAGGTTACCTCCTACTTACCTCTCTTTTTCCAATCAATCGTATTTACTGAGCACTTACTGTGCGCAGAGCACTGTACTAAGCGCTTGGAAAAGGTCAAGAACGATATAGCAGAGTTGGTAGATATACTTCCTGCTCTTCCTACTACAACCCAGCCCACGGCACTTCGCTCCTCTTATGCCAACAGACTCAGTGGACCTCCATCTCGTTCGGTTCCCTCATCTGTCAAATGGGGATTAAGACCGTGAGCCCCACATGGGACAACCTGATTACCTCGAATCTACCCCAGTGCTTAGAACAACGCTTGGCACATAGTAAGCGCTTTACAAATGCCACCATTATTATTATTCTCTCTGAATATTTCCCATCTGTTTTCCCCATCACAGTGGAGAAGGGACTGTGTCCCACCCGATTAGCGTGTATCTACCCAAGCGCTCAGTACAGTGCCTGGCACATAGTAAGCACTAACACAGGAAGAGAAAGGAGGGCGAGGAGAAATAAAGGAATTCGAAGTTCAAATGATGCTCGTTGGTCGAGGCACACCATTTTCCAATTAGCAGGATGGCAGCTTGGTGGGTGGTGAGGGGTTTCTTTCTCTGTGGATCCTGCGTGCTAATTACAACCGGCCACCGACCCTCTGGCTAATTGACACAGAAACCCCAGGATCACCTCATCTCCAACCAGCCATTTTTCTTGTGCCTGACCAAGGGACTCTTCTACTGAGAAGCAGCGTGCCGTAGTGGAAAGAGCCCGGCCTTGGGAGTCAGAGGACCTGCGTTCTAATCCTGCCTCCGCCACTTATCAGCTGTGTGACCTTAGGCAAGCCACTTCACTTCTCTGCGCTTCAGTTCCCTCGTCTGGAAAATGGGGGTTAAAAATGTGAGCCCCACGTGGGACAACCTCATTACCCTGTAGCTACCCCAGTGCTTAAAACAGTGTTTGGCACATGGTAAGCCCTTTACAAATACCATCATTATTTATTATTATTTTGTAAAGGACAAACAGCAGATCCTATCTACCCCAGCGCTTAGAAAAGTGCTTTGTACATAGTAAGTGCTTAACAAATACCATAATTATTATTACTTATCTACCCCAGAGCTTAGAACAGTGTTTTATACATAGTATGTGCTTAACAGATAATATAAGTATTATTACCTTGTAGCTACCCCAGGGCTTAGAACAGCACTTTGTACATAATAAGTGCTTAACAAACACTATAATTATTGTTACCTTGTACCTTCCCCAGCGCTTAGTACAGTACTTTGTACATAGTAAGCACTCAGAAAATACTATAATTATTATTGTTACCTTGTATCTACCCCAGGGCTTAGGACAGTGATTGGTACATAGTAAGTCCTTAACGAATACTATAATTATTATTACCTTGTATCTACCCCAGGACTTAGAACAGTGCTCCATATATAGTAGGTGCTTAACAAATATTCTAATTATCATTCTTACCTTGTATCTACCCCAGCGTTTAGAACAGTGCTTTGTACATAGTAGGTGCTTAACGAATACTAGAATTATTAGTACCTGGTAGCTACCCCAGCGCTTAGAATAGTGCTTGGCACCTAGTAAGCACTTTGCAAATGGAGTCATTATTATTATTATTATTATTATTAGAGGAGAACGAGCTTTTCCCAGGCCGGGGTCGCAGGCCCTCTTGGTCCTCCCGGGCTCTGAGTTCGGGTTGTGCCCCCAGGGGTCACATCTGGCCGCGGCAGGGAGGGGGGAAGGGGCAGGGCAGAGCCTCAAATCCGCCCACCTGCCCTGCCTCCTCCCCGCCCCCTCCCCAAAATCCTCACACCTGCCTGCCGCAGCCCCAAATGCTCAGGCCCGGGGGATGTGGGCACACAGCGATAATAATAATAATAATGTTGGCATTTGTTAAGCGTTTACTATGTGCCAAGCGCTGTTCTAAGCCCTGAGGAGGATACCAGGTGATCAGGTGGTCCCACCTGGGGCTCACGGTCTTCATCCCCATTTTACAGATGAGGTAACTGAGGCCCAGAGAAGTGAAGTGATTTGCCCAAAGTCACACAGCTGACAAGCAGCGGAGTCAGGCTTTGAACTCATGATCTCTGACTCCCAAGTCCAGGCTCCTTCCACTGAGCCACAGTGCTTCTCTACAGAGAGAGAGAGAGAGAGGGTGGGGGGAGACAAAGAGTGCAAGAGAGCAGGGGGAGACAGGGACACAGAGAGAGAAAGAGGGTGGGGGAGACAGAGACACACAGAGAGGGAGGGTGGGAGAGACAGAGACACACAGAGCGAGGGAGAGCAGAGGGAGACAGAGACACAGAGAGAGAAAGAGGGTGGGGGGAGACAGAGACACCCAGAGAGAAAGAGGGCAAAAGGAGACAGAGACAGAGAGGGAAAGAGGGCAGGGGGAGACAGAGACACAGAGAGAGAAAGAGGGCAGGGGGAGACAGAGACACAGAGAAAGAGGGCGGGGGGAGACAGAGACACAGAGGGAGGGCAGGGGGAGACAGAGACAGAGAGAGAAAGAGGGCAGGGGGAGACAGAGACACAAAGGGGGGCAGAGGGAGACAGAGACACAACGAGATGGCAGGGGGAGACAGAGACACAGAGAGAGAAAGAGGGCAGGGGGAGACAGAGACACAGAGGGAGGGCAAGGGGAGACAGAGACAGAGAGAGAAAGAGGGCAGGGGGAGACAGCGACACAAAGGGGGCAGGGGGAGACAGAGACACAACGAGATGGCAGGGGGAGACAGAGACACAACGAGATGGCAGGGGGAGACAGAGACACAAAGGGGGGCAGAGGGAGACAGAGACACAACGAGATGGCAGGGGGAGACAGAGACACAGAGGGAGGGCAGGGGGAGACAGAGACAGAGAAAGAGGGCGAAGGGAGACAGAGACAGAGAGAGAAAGAGGGCAGGGGGAGACAGAAACACAAAGGGGGGCAGAGGGAGACAGAGACACAATGAGATGGCAGGGGGAGACAGAGACACAACGAGATGGCAGGGGGAGACAGAGACACAGAGAGAGAAGGGGCAGGGAGAGACATATAGAGACAGAGAGAGAAGATGAGACAGATCGAGACACAGAGATAGTCATTGGTATTTATCGGGCGCTTACTATGAGCAGAGCAGTGTACTGAGCGCTGGAGAGCGGACAATAGAAGAATATAACAGAAACATTCCCTGCCCACAGTGAACTTAGTCTAGGGAGAGATGGAGACAGAGAGCCCCAGAGAGGGCAAGAGAGACAAATAGGGAGAGACAATGAATCAGACAGAACTAGGGAGACAGAGAAAGCCATACAAACGAGGAGCAAGGGTTGGAGGGTGGATGGATGCGAATTCAATTCATTCATCCATTCAGTCGTACTTATTGAGTCCTTACTGTGTACAGGGCACTGTTCTAAGCGCTTGGGAAAGTAGCAACATAAAAAGTGACATTTCCTACCCACAATGAGCTGTCAGTCAGGAAAAGCCTCTGGGAGATGGGATTTCAGAAGGGCCTTGGAAGCAGGGAATTATGTAGTCGACCCAGCGTGAAGCAGGGAGGGGGTCCCAGGTGGGAGGGAGGGAGCAAGAGGTCAGAGAGGTGAGAGGGAAGCACAGGGAGTAGATGGCCTTGAGTGGAGTGTGAGCTGGAGTCCGGTGGGAGAGGAGCCCAGAGAGACAGCAGGGGCCTAATGAATCCAAGCTGACTGCCTTATTTCCAACGACCCCTTTATAAATGAGATAAATGATTCCATGTGCTGCATTAATTGGGTCACCTGAGGGCCTCAGCAGGCAGAAGCTTGGGTTCCTTTGGGCCGTCCAGAACCGCTGACCACGTTTGAGGTTTAGTCACCGCAGTATCCGACCCCTCTCCTCCCCCACCCTACGCAGACCCCCTGTCCCAGACTGCTCCCTGCAGCAGAATCCCACTCGCTTATTTGGACAAATAATGGCTTCTTAATTGTCATAGAGTTTAGGCACTGACAAAGCCTTCATTCGCCTTTCTGGGGACTCTCAATTCAATCGTATTTATTGAGCTCTTACTGTGTACTAAGCGCTCGGAAAGTACAATTCAGCAGTAAAGACAATCCCTGCCCACACCTGGTCTGTACGAAAGGTTTGTATTTGCTGTGTGAGCGCCTTTAAAGAGTTCTGCCCGGCTCTGTTCCTTAAGCACTAACTCCTGTAATAATAATAATGGTATTTGTTAATAATAATAATTGTGGTATTTATTAAGTGCTTATTATATGCCAAGCACTGTTCTAAGTGCTGGGGTAGATTCAGGGTAATCAGGTTGTCCCACGTGGGGAACACAGTCTTAATCCTCATTTTACAGATGAGGTCACTGAGGCACAGAGAAGTGAAGTGACTTGCCCAAAGTCATCCAGCTGTTAAGCCCTTACTTTGTGTCAGGCATCGTACTAAGCACTGGGGTACATACAAGGTAAATGAACCGGATACAGCAGCGTGGTTTAGTGGAAAGAGCGCGGGCTTGGGAATCAGAGGATATGGGTTCTAATCCCGGTTCCCCCACTTGTTTGCTGTGTGAACTTGGGCGAGCCGCTTCACTTCTCTGTGCCTCAGTTACCTCATCAGTCAAATGGGGATTGAGACTGTTAGCCCCACGTGGGGCAACCTGATTACCTTGTATCTACCCCAGAGCTTAGAACTGTGCTTGACACATAGTAAGCACTTCAAAAATAGCATGATTATTATTATTATTAGAGGAGAGTGGGAGAGAGGAGTCGGGGCTAAAAGGGCTTAATCGGGGAAGGCCTCTTGGAGGAGACGTGACCTTTATTTATTGACCCCTCCAGACTGTAAGATCGTGGTAGGCAGAGAATGTGTTTGCTTAATGTTGCATTGCAACCTTCCCAGCGCTTAGTACAGTGCCCTGCAAAAAGTAAGCAGTCAATAAATTGATTGAACGAACGAACGAGGCTTTGAGGGTGGGGAGAGTAGTGGTAGGATGTAATTACATATTATTCCATTAATGTGTTTGTAAAAATAATAATGGTGGTATTTGTTAAGCACTTACTGTGTGCCAGCCACTGTACCAAGCACTGGGGTGGATACAAGTAGCTCAGGTCAGACACAGTCCCGGTCCCACCTGGGGCTCACAGTATTAATCCCCATTTTACAGATGAGGTCACTGAGGCCCGGAGAAATGAAGTGATTTGCCCAAAGTCACACAGCAGACAAGCAGAGGAATCAGGATTAGAACCCATGACCTTCTGACTCCCCGGCCCGTTCTCTATCCGCTATGCATGCTGCTTCTCTGAAGCGTTTACTAAGCGTCAAACACTGTTCTAAGCACCAGGTTGATAAAAGTCAGTGGACTGTGTCTGAACTGTGGAGCTTGAATCTAGCCCAACGCTTAGTACAATGCCTAGCAGCATGGCTCAGTGGAAAGAGCCCGGGCTTGGGAGGCAGAGGTCATGGGTTCGAATCTCGGATCTGCCACTTGTCAGCCGTGTGACCGTGGGCAAGTCACGTCACTTCTCTGTGCCTCAGTTACCTCATCTGCAAAATGGGGATGAAGACTGTGAGCCTCATGTGGGACAACCTGATTACCCTGTATCTCCCCCAGCGCTTAGAACAGTGCTCGGCACATAGTAAGCGCTTAACAAATACCAACATTATTAGCAAGCATTTAATGGATACCATAAAAACAACAACAACAGGGAATTGTCAGAATCAGGATTAGAACCCAGGATTCCTGATTCTTCAACAATATTTCACTAAACACCGCGCATTAGAATCAGGAGTCTTAGGCCCTTTTCACTAGGCCAACTGCATCCCAGAAAGTTCTTCGTAAAGATTTGGTTCTGGATTTCGCCCTAAATAGTGACAAACTCTTTTTTTTTCCCTTCCCTCTTTGGGCTGTAAAGAAAGTAATGGGCTAATGCTTTCTCCATTCTTCAACGTCACTCTAATCACGCTGACAATAATTGGATGGCTGGGCCTGCCTTCTATTTTCATTACTTTCTTCGTCCCATAAATAAGGTGTCAAGAGTTTTAATATCTCACGAACGGTATTCTGTAAATTATGGTAATGCACCGTACTACTTTGACCTTTTCGGTATGGCGCGATCTGGTTGGCTGCGTCTGCTATTTATAGCCCGGCTGAATGGTGGGGGACGAATGAAGAGATCCCAGCTAATGAAAATACGGCAGATTGAAAACGTCAAGCAACGTTACTGTCTTGGAGGCGGCTACAGTATTTCACTAAACACCGCGCATTAGGCCTCGATCATTCTGCTAAATCTTTCTCGTGACTCGGGGTATAATGAGCTAAGAAAATCCCCCCCAGGTGAATCCGCTCAATGCCAAGAGTTTCCCGAAGGGTAAGAGATGTGTACAAATATCTCGTCATCTCCTTAGGGTGCCAAGTTCCCCATCAGATTTCCTGGTCTCTCCTGTCACCGGACCTGCTCGTCTCAAGGGGGATCATTTAAATTGGTTGACTCCCAAGGTGAAACTTTAAAAATTAAGATAAATGGTGCTCATTAAGCTCTGGGGTAGGTACGAGGTAATCAGGTTGGACACAGTCCATGTCCCATACAGGGCTCATAGGCTTAATCAATGAAGCAGCGTGGCTCAGTGGAAAGAGCCCGGGCTTGGGAGTCAATGGTCATGGGTTTGAATGCCGACTCTGCCACGTGGCTGTGGGCAAGTCACTGAACTTTTCTGTGCCTCAGTTACCTCATCTGTAAAATGGGGATTAAGACTGTGAGCCTCACGTGGGACGACCTGATGACCCCGTATCTACCCCAGCACTTAGAACAGTGCTGTACACATAGTAAACACTTAACAAATACCAACATTATTATTACTATTAATCTCCATTTGACGGTAGAGGTCACTGAGGCCTAAAGAAGGGAAGTGACTGCCCAATGACACGCAGATGACAACTGGCTGAGGCAGAATTAGAACCCAGTTCCTTCTGACTCCCAGGTCCTTGCTCTATCCAGTAGGCTATGTTGAAATTGTGCCCAGATCTATAATGGGCATTCCTTCAAAAAATATTATTTTATTTTTTGAATTCAGCCACGTCTTCCTGGAATATCAATGAAGCAGTGTGGTCTAATGGCTAGAGCACGGGTCTGGGAGTCAGAACGACCTGGGTTCTAAACGTTCTAATCCCAGCTCCATCCCTTGTCTGCTGGGTGATTTGGAGCGCAAATTCACTTCTCTGTGCTTCAGTTTCCTCAAATGGGGAACTCAATTCTCCCTCCTACTACTGAGAAACAGCGAGGTGTAGCAGATGGAGCCCAGACCTGGGAGTCAGAAGTTCGTGGGTTCTAATCCCAGCTCTGCCACTTGTCTGCTGTGTGATGTTGGGCAAGTCACTTCACTTCTCTGGGCCTCAGCTGCCTCATCTGTAAAATAATAATTTTGGTATTTGTTAAGCGCTTACTATGTGCCAAGCACTGTTCTAAGTGCTGGGTAGATAGAAGATAATTAGGTTGTCCCACTTGGGGCTCACAGTCTTAATCCTCGTTTTCCAGATGAGGTAACTGAGGCACAGAGAAGTGAAGTGACTTGCCTAAAGTCACACAGCTGATGAGTGGCAGAGCCGGGATTAGAACCCACGACCTCTGACTCCCAAGCCCGGGCTCTTTCCACTGAGCCATGCTGCTTTGTAAAATGAGGATAGAGACTGTGAGCCCCATGTGGGGCAGGGACCGTGTCCAACCCGATCTGCTTGTGTACACCCCAGCGTTTAGTACAGTGCCTGGCACATAGTTAAACGCTTAACAAAAACCGAAATTATAATTATCACTGCGGCTACCTATTAGATCGTTCAATCAGTGCTACTTATTGAGTGCTTACTATGTGCAGAACACTATACTAAACACTTAGGGGGAGTTCAGCGTAACAGAGTTACACTGCCCACAATGAGTTTACAGTCTAGAGAGGAAAATGGACACTACTAGAAATAAATAAATTACAGATGGGGACGTAAGTGCGGTGGGACCGAGGGCGGGGTGAATATAGGGTACAAATCCAAGTGCCAAGGCGATGCAAGACGGAGAGGGAGTAAGAGGAATGAGGGCTTAGTTGAGGAAGGTCTCTTTTAGGAGATGTTATTTCACTAAGGCCTGAAAGTTGGGAAGAGTAGTGAAATATCAGATATGAAAAGGGGAGGGTGTTTCAGGCCAGGGACAAGACGTGGAAAAGGCATAGATGAGGTTGAGGTGCAGGGAATAAATTGGCAGTAGTTTGTGCTGCTGTGTGACCTTCAGCAAGTTACTTAACTTCTCTGTGCCTCAGTTTCCTAAGTACTGAGGAAAGGACTTAGTACTCCCCGAAGTACTAAGGAGGGGAGAGTTGTAGCGTTACTATTATAAATCCCACCTTCTCTAGATGGTCAGCTCGTGGTAGGCAGGGAATGCATCTGTTTATTGTTACACTGTCCTCTCCCAAGCGCTTAGTTCAGTGCTCTGCAGATACTAAGTGCTCAATAAACGCCACAGACTACAGTGCTCTACACTCAAAAATGCTCAATAAATACCATTAATTGTTTGATTGAGACCCGTGTGGGACAGAGACTGTCTGACAGTGCTTGGCACATAGTAAGCACTTAACAAAAACCATCATCATGATCATCTATGTTTCATTTGTATTTCCCCCAGCGCTTAGGACAGTGCTTGGCATAGTGAGGCCTTAACAAATACCACACTTCGATTCACCCACATCCCATTCATCCTCCCTCCCATCCCCACAGCACATATACGTATATTTGTATTTATCTGTAATTTATTTACTTATATATATTAACATCTGTCCCCGCCTCTGGACTGGGAGCTGGTTGTGGGCTGGGATAATGTATCTGTTTATTGTTGCTTCATTCTCTCCCAAACTCCTAGTACAGTGCTTTGCACACAGTAAGCGCTCAATAACAGTGCTTTGCACACAGTAAGAGCTCAAAAGATTGATTGAGTGAATGAATCTCACTGGACGTGAATATTTTAAACAAGGAGTCTATTACGGCTGCTGGCTAATTAATGCAGCCTTGTCTCCTACCCACAATTTACAGCAAGAGACGGGATGACGATCAATCCTTTCCATGTCTGAACATTATGTTCCTCCTTCCCTATCTCATTCTTTTGTTAATTAAATAAGATTTGTTATTTTCCTGCTCACAACTCCAGGAGTTCAAGGAGCCCTGTCTGTTTGCGATTCAAAAGCTCGGTGCTATTTTTATATGGGAAAAAGAATCAATTTAGTTTAGGAAGAGATTATGCGTAGAGAGTAATGGTCTAATCGGAGACCCCGGGGCTTTGAGATATTAAGTTACATTTCTGTTTCAAGTTATTCTTGTTATCCACTTTTTTTTTCTTCCCTTCTCCATTAACACGCGATCAGAAGGAAGAATAAAATGGTTTTAATGTGCTGCGAAGATCACAAAGAAAGAGTAAGGTGAATAAACAGCAGGCAGAGAGGATGAGAGATGGTCAGATCACAGGTACATTAGTAAATGTGAAATAATACAGGTTGGCTAATAGATGGAGAGGATCCGCTGTTTGTCCTTTACTAAATAATAATAAATAATGTTGGCCCTGAAGCACTTACTATGTGCCAAGCACTATTGTAGATACAAGGTAATCAGGTTGTCCCACGTGGGGCTCACCGTCTTAATCCCCATTTTACAGATGAGGTAACTGAGGCCCAAAGTCACACAGCTGATGAGTGGCAGAGTCAGGATTAGAACCCACGATCTCTAACTCTCAAGATCGGGCTTTTTCCACTACGCCACGCCTGAAGTCCACCTGCTTGCCCCTCCTTAGGTTGCAAGGTCACCTCTCACTAGGTAGTCAATCGTATTTATTGAGCTTTACAGCTGGGGGAGGGGGATTCTTCACGGCAGACCCCAGTTGACACCTCCTTCAACTGAGGCAGGGGGAGTATTTGCTGCTGAGGTATAGGGAGTAATAATAGTAACTATTATTATGGCATTTGTTAAGCGCTTACTATAATAATGTTCGTATATGTTAGGCGCTTACTATGTGCAGAGCACTATTCTAAGCGCCGGGGTAGATACAGGGTCATCAGGTGGTCCCACGTGGGGCTCACAGTTAATCCCCATTTTACAGATGAGGTTACTGAGGCACAGAGAAGTGAAGTGACTTGCCCACAGTCACACAGCTGACAAGTGGCAGAGCCAGGATTCGAACTCATGGCCTCTGACTCCCAAGCCCGAGCTCTTTCCACTGAGGCACTCCGCTTCTTTTATGTACCGGACACTGTCCTACGCAAGGGGCTAGATACAGCAAATCGGGACCCCTGTGGGGCTCACAGTCTCAATCCCCATTCTACAGATGAGGGTACAGAGGCCCAGAGAGTTGAAGTGACTTGTCCAAGGTCACACAGCAGGCAGGCGGCCAAGCCAGGATTAAGACGCAGGTCCTCTGATTTTGAGGCCCGGGGGGCCGCGGGGACCCTCACAGCTTGGATAGGGATGACTTTGTCGTGGAATCCTGCCTAAATTGCATTCTCCTTCCCATTAGACAGAAAGTAAGAGCCAGAGCCCCAGGAAAAGGTGTTTCTTAGTCCCAGGCACTAACACAGAGCACTGTATTCGATGCTTGGGGTGCCAAGCCAAAGAAGGAAAAGATGCTCTTCCTGCCTTCCTGGGGCTGACAGTCTGGTTCAGAAGCAGTGTGGCCTAGCAGATAGAGCCCGGGGCCCGGGAGTCAGAAGGACCTGAGTTCTAATCCCAGATCCGCCACTTGTCTGCTGTGTGACCTTGAGGAAGTCGTTCCACTTCTCTGAGCCTCAGTTCCCTGAAAATTCACTATGTAGACTGGGTGCTCCATGAAGGACAGGAACTGTGTCTAACTGGATCACATCTCTGACCCTCAGTTATCTCATCTGTAAAATGGAGATTAAGACCATGAGCCCACTGTGCGACCTGGACTTTATCCAACCTGAGTAGTTTAGTACTGTGCCTGGCACATAGTAGGTGCCTAACGAATACCACTTAGAAAAAAAAAAAGGGTGTTCAGAACCATCTTCCGTTTTGGAGCAAGTCTGTTTCTAAGATGTGATTTAGAGGAATGACACGTCCTCCACAACCTCCTCCGTAAAATTTCTGCAAACGGTGGTGTCCACCTCAGCCGTGGTCTGAATCCCCGAGATGACAAATGGAAATAGTTCCCTGAAACGCTTCTCCTGCCTGCGAACGGGACAACCTTGTGTGTTTGGGGGTAATCAAGATAAATCGTTTCTTTGTGCTGGGCACATCTGTTTTTACAGAGCCTCTGTTTGGAGTAGGTGTGAATTAATTCAGGAGAGGAGTCAGAGCTCAGACTTAGCGTGGATCCTCGTTGAAATCCTGAGCAGCTCTCAGCAAGAGCGGTGGGGAGGGATGAGGCCAAGGCAGCCCCCTATTCAGGAGACCCAAACTGCTGTCTTCCTTTGCCTCAGTTTCCTTCAGAGGCAGCTGAACGATCCCGGGCCTGGGAGTCTCTTACTCTGCCTGGGAGTCAGAAGACCTGGGTTCTAATCCCACTCTACCACCTGCCTGCTATGTGACCATGGGCAAATCACCCCACTTCTCTGGCTCTCAGTTTCCTCATCTGTAAAATGGAGATTCAATCAACCAGTCAATAATCTAACATATTTTTTGAGCACTTACTGTGCGCAGAGCACTATACGCGGTACCTGTTCTCCCTCCTACTTAGACTAAGCGCTTAATACAGTGCTCTGCACACAGTAAACTCTCAATAAATATGATTGAATGAATGAATGAATGAATGAATGACTGGGGAGTCCTATGCGGGAAAGGGACTGTGTCCAACCTAATTTTGTGACCACCGTGAGCCTTACTAAAATCCCAACTCCTCCATGAGGCCTTCTCTGACTGAATCCCCACTTCCTCTACTCTCTCTCCCTTCTGCCTTATTTTTCCTCTTGGATCTGGATCTTTTTAAGCACTTGATCTTCACCCCACCCTCAGCTCCACAGCACTTATGTCCCTATCCATAATTTCTTTCAGTGACTACCTCCCCTCTAGACTCTAAATTGTATGTTGATTTGGTCTTCCCCAAACTCTTAATAATAGTAACAATAATGATGATGATATTTGTTAAGCACTTGCTATGTGCCGGGCACTGTTCTAAGCGCTGGGGTAGATACAACACTATCGTAGAGTCCCACGTGGGGCTTACAGCCTTAATCCCCATTTTACAGATGAGATAAGTGAGGCGCAGAGATGAGAAGTGACTTGCTCCAAGTCACACAGCTGAGAAGTGGCAGAGTCGGGATTAGAACCCACTACCTGTGACTCCCAAGCCTGCGCTCTTTCCACTAAGCCACGCTGCTTCTCAATACTCTGCTTAATACATTACTCTGCATACAGTAAGCACTCAATAAATACCATTGACTGATTGGCTACCCTAGCGCTTAGCACAGTAGTGAGTGCATTATGACATATGGGAAAGTACAGTAGAAGAACGATGACATTTCCTGCCCACAACGACCTTATGGTGTAGAGGAGGCTCTTTGGCCAAATTGGGCTGGACCGTGGCCACCCACATTCCCACAGTGCGCTCGTCCTTCAGACAGAGACCGTTAATACTTGCCCACAAATTAGGGAGGAAACTGTGGAATGAGCAGGCCTGAAATAAACCAATGAAAAGATAAAAATACTTCAGCAACCTGAAACCCAGACAACATCTCGGCGGGCCTCAAACGATTTAAACCCAAACCTGCGTTATTAAAAAAAAAATTCCACTTAGAAATTATTGATCCCCAAGATTGATGAACCGATGATGATTTTGCCGTGGACATTTATATATATAAAAAAAGGTCGGGTGCCGAAATCTATCCCTTTCCTGTTCAGATCTTTGTTTCCTCTGAAGATGAATGTCTTAATTATGAGCAGGGCCAAAAATTGATTTGGAAGGTACCTGGAAAATCACAATCTTGTGTTTTCCAAAAGTGTTTTTGGCCAGGAGGTATTACTGTCTTAAATTCTCATCGCTATGAAAACTCCGTGAACGCAATAAAATCGAGATCCAGGGGAACAGTCTCCAGACTACAATTCAGTAGACTTTTTCTCCTATCCCAAGTAGAACCATCCATCAGCTCTCCTTGGCAGGCAGAGAGGGGAGAGTACGGAAAAGATGCAGGATGGTCCAATAAATTATCAGCCACATGAACATGTGGGCTCCCGTATTAAATATTAAAGCATCTTCCTCAGGCAGATGAGATTAAAAAGGAAAGAGATCACACCGTCCACCCTGAAACTCCCCAAATGAAAACAGAGAAGCAGCGAGGCTCAGTGGATAGACCCCGGGCCTGGGAGTACAAAGGATCTGGGTTCTAATCCCGACTCCACTCCTTGCCTGCTTTGTGACCTTGGGCAAGTCACTTTGCTTTACTCAGTTCCCTCATCTGGAAAATGGGACGTGGCCAGCACGCGCTCAGTAAATATGACCGAATGAATTGAATGAATGATTTGTTTGTATCTCTCCCAGCTCCTAGTTTAGTGACTGGGATGTAGTAAGTGATTAACAAATACCGTTTCTTAGAAAAAACATAAAAAAAGAAAAAGATCGAACAGAATAAGGAGTCAGTTCTGTAGACCTGGAGTTTGCTCCCTAGAATTTGGGGTTGGGTCTCTGACATGAAGTGGTGGATTTCAGCGCTTAGTACCGAGCCTGGGACATAGTTAAGCACTTAACAATTATCATAATTATTATTATTATTATTCTGCTCCACAGCAGTGTGGGTATGCGTGTGCATGTGTCCAAGTGGGTAAAATAAAAATAATAGTGGTATTTGTTAATTTGATTAACTACCTACTAGGTGCCAAGTGATATAAAATAATCAGGTCAGATCAAGTCCCTGCCCCACAAAAGCCTTTCATTCATTCATTCAATCAATCATATTTCCTGAGCGTTTACGTGTGCGTAGTACTATACTGAGCACTTGGGAGAGTACAGTACAACAAATAAATACATTCCCTGCCCACAGAGATCTTACAGGCCAGAGGGGTAGCTTTGCAAACCAAGGGAGAGGGAGAACAGGTATTTGATCCTCATTTTACAGATGAGGAAAACGAGGCAAAGAGAAGTGAAATGACTTGCCCAAAGTCCCAGAACAGATAAGAGCTAGTACAGTGCTCTGCACATAATAAGTGCTCGACAAATACGATTGAATGAATAAGAGGCGGAGCGAGGATTAGAAGCCAGGTCCTTTGACTCCTGGGTCTGTGTTATATATCTACAGTTCTATTGATCTATTTTGATGCTATTGATGCCTGACTAATTGTTTTGTTTTGTTGTCTGACTCCCCCTTCTAGACTGTGAGCCCGATGTTGGGTAGGGATCGTCTCTATCTCTTGCCGAATTGCACTTTCCAAGCATTTGCACAGTGGCCTGCACACAGTAAGCGCTCAATAAATACGAGCGAATGAATGAATGAATGTTCTATCCTCTAGGCCTCGATGTTTCTCGGTTTATTTGATTTAACCACATTGCTCCCCGCAGATAAACAACACCCCTGCCTCCTGCCCCCTTCCCTCCTCCCCCAGCTTTTATAGGAAGCTGAAAAGCACAAATAAATCCGCTCTGAAGCCCGCAAGCTTCGGCCACATTAGTGAGATCTGTTTACAGCCCTGCCTTGCTCCAGAGCCCAAAGAATATCGCTGAGTAAGTGTGAAGAATGCAAATAAGAAATCTCTCTTCTTTGTTCACGCATCAGCTCCCTGCAGCTTCAGTTAGCTCCCTGTCTTTTAACAGATCTGACCCTACCAAATTTCCCTGTGATCTTCCTCAATTAGAGCCCCTCCGGCCAATAGAACAAGGCAGACGAAAAATATTTCTCCAAACCGACCCGAAAACGCTCACCGGTGGATTAAGAATCGAGTGGGGAATACAAAACTCATTAATCTCCAGAGAGAAGAGACCAGTCTCCCCTTAGGATAGGTTGTTGTTTCCAATATTGCACGGGATATTTATTTTCTCTTGGCCTGCCTCGGTATCCCCCTCTGTCTTACATCCTGGTCCCCTCTTCTAAAACAGGTTGGTTGAGGTTTCCAAAGCCCCTGCCGCCCCCCAGATTATCTCCTTCTAGCACAGCGAGGGACTCAGGCTGGGTTTTATAGCCTGGCATGGTCGTAGTTTGGGGGTGGAATGTTTGCTGTGTGTCCTTGGCCAAGTCACTTCACTTCTCTGGGCCTCAGTTCGCTCCTCTATAAAATGGAGATTAAGACTGTCAGTGTGTCTGTTTATTGTTCTACTGTACTCTCCCAAGCGCTTAGTACAATGTTCTGCACACGGTAATAATAAGAAGAACTGTGGTATTTGTAAAGCGCTTACTAAGGTCATGGGTTCAAATCCCGGTTCGGTCGCTTGCCAGCTGTGTGACTTGGGGCAAGTCACTTCACTTCTCTGTGACTCAGTTACCTCATCTGTAAAATAAGGATGAAGACTGTGAGCCCCACGTGGGACAACCTGATTACCTTGTATCCCCCCCAGCGCTTACAACAGTGCTTTGCACATAGTAAGCGCTTAACAAATGCCACAGTTTTTATTATTATTATGTGCCAGGCATTGTACCAAGCGCTGAGGTGGATGCAAGCAAATCGGGTTGGACACGGTCCCTGTATCTCATGGGCCTCACCGTCTTAATAAGCGTTCAATAAATTTGTAATCGTTCAATAAATTCGATTATTTGCTTGCTTGATTATTATCATGTCCCATAAATTGCCAAAGAGCTGGCGGACTTCGTCCCATCCACTGGAGGTTTAGAAAATGTTGCCGGTTCCTGCAGAGGGGGCAATAGTCAATAATGAGAAGCAGCTTGGCCTAGCGGATAAGAAATTTTATCAGGAGGACCTGGGTTCGAATCCCGACTCCGCCACTTGGCTGTGTGACCTTGGGCAAGCCATTGCACTTCTCTCTGCCTCAGTTACCTCATCTGTAAAGTGAAGATTAAAGCTCTAAGGTCCATGTGGGACACAGGGACTGTGTCCAACCTGATTAGCTTGTATCTTCCACAGCGCTTAGATCAGTGCTTGCCACCTAATAAGAATTTAACAAATACCTGTGACGTCTGTAAATTCTTTCCCCTTGGGCTCTGGTACCTTCTGGAGGCCTGGGAGGGGAGTGAAACTCCAGAGCTCCTTCCTTTTATCAATCAATCAATCCGTGGTATTTATTGAGAGCATATTACGTACAGAGCAGTCATTCATCTATTCATTCGATCGTGTTTATTGAGCGCGTATCGCGTGCGGAACATTGCACTAAGCGCTTGGGAGAGTCCAATAGAACAATAAATTCTATAGAAAAATAAACAGAACAATAAATAGATAAATGGATACATTCACTGCCCACAGTGAGAAGCGGCCTGGCATAGTGAATAATACTAATAATAGTAATGATGGCAATTGTTAAGCGCTTAGTATGTGCCAAGCACTGTTCTAAGCACTGGGGAAGATACAAGATAATCAGGTTGTCCCACGTGAGGCTCACAGTCTTCATCCCCATTTTACAGATGAGGGAACTGAGGCACAGAGAAGTGAAGTGACTTGCTCAAAGTCACACAACTTTTAGGTGGCGGAACCAGGTTATAACCCCAAACCCGGGCTCCTAAGCCATGCTGCTTCTCTAGTTTACAATCAAACAATCAATTAGCGGCAATTAATTAATAATTAATAATAATAATGTTGGTATTTGTTAAGCGCTTACTATGTGCAGAGCACTGTTCTAAGCGCTGGGGTAGATACAGGGTAATCAGGTTGCCCCACGTGAGGCTCACAGTTAATCCCCATTTTCCAGATGAGGTAACTGAGGCACAGAGAAGTGAAGTGACTTGCCCACAGTCACACAGCTGACAAGTGGCAGAGCCGGGATTAGAACCCATGACCTCTGACTCCCAAGCCCGGGTTCTTTCCACTGAGCCACGCTGCTTCTACAAATAATTGTATGTGTTAAGCGCCTACTATGTGCCAAGCTCTGTTCTGAGCGCAATTATTACCGCTTACTATGTGCAGATCACTGTTCTAAACTCTTGGGAGAGGACAACACAAGAGAAATGAGCAGACACCTTCCCTGCCCACAATGAGTTTACAATCAATCAATCCATTAGCGGTAATTAATTAATAACAGTATTTGTTAAGCGCTTACTATGCGTCAAGCACTGTTCTAAGGGCATTTATTAGCTCTTACTATGTGCAGATCATTCATTCATTCCTTCAATCGTATTTACTGACCGCTTACTATGTGCAGAGGACTGTACTAAGCGCTTGGAAAGTACAATTCACCAACAAACAGAGACAATCCCTGCCCAAGAGGAATCACTGTTCTAAGCTCTTGGGGGAGAACAATACGAGAGAAATTAGCAGACACTTTCCCTACCCATAATGAGTTTACAATCAATCAATTAGCGGTATTTATTAGCGCTTACTATGTGCAGATCACTGTTCTAAGCTCTTGGGAGAGAACAATACAAGAGAAATTAGCTGACACTTTCCCTGCCCACAATGAGTTTACAATCAATCGCTCAATTAGCGGTATTTATTAGCGCTTATTATGAGCAGATTAGTGTTCTAAACTCTTGGGAGAGGACAATACAAGAGATAGAAGAGATATTAGGGGCACGTTCCCTGCCCATAATGAGCTTTCAGTCAAAAACAAACAAACCAAAAGGATGTTGTTGGATTAATCGCCCTCATTTCCCCCAAGGTCTGAATTCGCCTTGGGCCTCTCCCACCGCGCTCTACAGGCCCCCTCCCTGTTCCACAATTCTCCTAACAATAGTAATAACAGTTGTATTTATCAAGCCTTAACTGGGTGCTAAACAATCCCGGCCCTGCCCCTTGTCAGCTGTGTGACTGTAGGCAAGTCACTTCACTTCTCTGGGCCTCAGTTACCCCATCTGTAAAATGGGGATGAAGACCGTGAGCCCCACGTGGGACAACCTGATTCCCCTGTGTCTACCCCAGCGCTTAGAACAGTGCTCTGCACATAGTAACCGCTTAACAAATACCAACATTATTATTATTATTGTTATTAGAGTAGGCGCAATCATGGCTTAGTGGATAAAGCCCGGCCTGGGATTCAGAAGCTCAGGGGTTTTAATAACAATGTTGGTATTTGTTAAGCGGTTACTATGTGTAAAGCACTGTTCTAAGCGCTGGGGGAGATACAGGGTAATCGGGTTGTCCCACGTGAGGCTCACAGTCTTCACCCCCATTTTACAGATGAGGTAACTGAGGCCCAGAGAAGTGAAGTGACTTGCCCACAGTCACACAGCTGACAAGTGGAAGAGTCGGGTTCGAACCCATGACCTCTGACTCCCAAGCCCGGGCTCTTCAATTCTAACTCTGCCCTTGTCTGACAAGGTTACCTTGGGCAAGTCGTTTCACTTCTCTGGGCCTCAATTCTCCTAACTGTAAAATGGGGATGAAGACTGTGAGCCCTATGCGGGACAGAGACTGTGTCCAATCCGACAAGCTTGTATAAGAATAATAATAATCATAATGGCATTTGTTAAGCGCCAAGCTTTGCTTTGATATGCTTTGCTACGTGCCAAGCACCGTTCTAAGCGCCGGGGTAGATACAAGATAATCGGGTTGTCCCACGTGGGGCTCACAGTCTTAATCCCCATTTTACAAATGAGGGAACCGAGGCCTAGAAAAGTTAAGTGACTTGCCCAAAGTCACACAGCTGACAAGTGGAGGAGTCGGGATTAGAACCCATGACCTCTGACTCCCAAGCCCGTGCTCTCTCCACTAAACCACACAGCTTTAGAGAACAGTGTCTGACACATATTAAATGCTTCATAAATACCATAATAATTGTGATTATTATTAAAATCCAGTGAGACACCCAATCCCTGGTTAACACAGGGCTCACGGTCTGAGATAGAGGGGGAGATGGGAACTAACCCCCATATCCAGAGGAGGAAACTGAGCTCCAGAGACGTTAACTGATTTTCCCCAGGTCACACAGCAGCTGGCCAGTGACAGCCGGAATTAGAATTCAGGTCTCCTGACTCCCGATCCATCTTTTTAGAAAATGTGGTATTTGTTAAGCGCTTTGTTAAACGCTTACTAGGTGCCAGACACTGTACTAAGGTTTGGGGTAGATACAAGCTAATCACCCATTCATTCAATCGTATTTACTGAGCGCTTATCGTGGGCAGAGCACTATATTAAGCGCTTGGGAGAGGACAATACAACAATAAACAAATTCTCTGTCCCGCGCGAGGCTCACAGTCTTCGTCCCCATTTAACAGATGAGGTAACTGAGGCATAGAGAAGTGAAGTGACTTCCCCAAGGTCACACAGCAGACAACGGGAGGAGCTGGAATTAAACCCCTTATGCTCTCCTTCCGCTTAGCTTCTAAGAGGAAACATTTCCTACCTCTGGTCTACCAGAAAAGTATGTACCCACGATTTACCACCTTCAATTCATCTTAATTGGTCTTAATTTGTCTTGGTTCCTGTTTTAGCACAGGTACATTCTGTTCCTATCCACGCCGCCTGATTCTCTAGCTCATTATGAGCTGGGAACGTGTCTGCCAATTCTGTTGTATTGTACTCTCCCAAGCGCTTAGTACAGTGCTCTGCACATAGTAAACGTTAATAATAATAATAATAATGTTGGTATTTGTTAAGCGTTAACTATGTGCAGAGCACCGTTCTAAGCGCTGGGGTGGACACAGGGGAATCAGGTTGTCCCACGTGGGGCTCACAGTCTTCATCCCCATTTTACAGATGAGGTATCTGAGGCCCAGAGAAGTGAAGTGACTTGCCCACAGTCACACAGCTGACAAGTGGCAGAGCCGGGATTCGAACCCATGATCTCTGACTCCAAAGCCCGTGCTCTTTCCAGTGAGCCACGCTGCTTCAACATGATTGGGAGATGTCCGTCTCCCAATATAAACTACACGCTACTTATGGGCAGGGAACATGTCTGCTTATTCTGTTTTATTGTGTTCTCCCAACCTCTTAAGAATAGTAATAATAATAACAGTATTTCTTTAGCGCTTACTATATGCCAGGCACTGTACTAAGCACCGGGGAGGATGCATGCAAATCGGGTTGGACACAGTCCTTGTCCCACATGGGGCTCACAGTCTTAATCCCCTTTTACAGATGAGGGAACTGAGGCCCAGAGAAGTGAAGTGACTTGTCCAAGGTCACTCGACAGACAAGAGACGGAGCCAGGATTAGAACCCAGGTCCTTCTGACGCCCAGGCCCGCGCTCTATCCACTTGGCCACGCTGCTTCTCAGTGCTCCGAGTGCTCTGCACAGAGTAAGTGCTCAATAAATGTAATTGATAGGTGCTCAGTAAAAACTCTTGATCGATTTGTCCTCTTGTCTCTGCAAAAAAGATGGGGGAGGGAGTGTCAATGTTGCTTCTGTTTGACTCTCCCAAGCGCTTAATACAGTGCCTTTCCCCCAGTAGGCGTTCAGCAAATACTACTGAATGACAGGAGGAATTAGCAAGATACAGGGACTGATTTTTTCTAACGCTTCTGCAACCTCTCCTGTCGATGCTGCTTTCCTCTCCCCTTAAAAGTTTCTCCAGCTCTAACCCATCACCCATCTGCTCCTTGAGCCGAGTACAGTAGGTTGCCAAGGCAACCTTTTCTCACCCTCGTATTGTACTGCTAACGGAGAGGGATGAGAATAATAATAATATTTAACATATAATAATATACATTTATATCAAGATAGTTGTAATATAATGATATCTAATACGTAATAATTATTATTATAGTAGATGTTAAGCACTTACTATGTTCCAGGCACTGTACTAAGCGCTGGGATTGATATAAGCAAATCAGGTTGGACAAAGTCGCCGTTTCAACGTACGGCTCCCAGTCTCAATCCCCATTTGACAGATATATATAGAGATATATATATATATGTATATCTCTATATATATTGGTATTTGTTAAGCGCAAACAATGTGCAGAGCACTGTTCTAAGCGCTGGGGTAGACACAGGGGAATCAGGTTGTCCCACGTGGGGCTCACAGTCTTCATCCCCATTTTACAGATGAAGGAACTGAGGCCCAGAGAAGTGAAGTGACTTGCCCACAATCACACAGCTGACAAGGGGCAGAGCTGGGATTCGAACTCATGACCTCTGACTCCAAAGCCCACGCTCTTTCCACTGAGCCACGCTGCTTCTCTATGAGCCACGGGGAAGTGACCTTCCCAAAGTCACACAGCAGACGAGTGGCGGCGGGATTAGAACCCATGACCTTCTGACTCCCAAACCCGTGCTCTATCCACTACACCATTACTACATTACACTACACCCTATCCACTACACCGTGCTGCTGCTGAGAAGGATATTTAATTATGGATCATCTCCAAGGCCACATCTCCCAGGTCCCGGGCTTAGTGACACAACTTGCCCAAAGTCACACAGCCGACAAGTGGCAGAGCTGGGATGAGAACCCGCGTCCTTCTGATTCCCAGGCCTGTGGTCTATCCTCTAGGCCAAGCTACTTCTCTTTTTTTTAAAATAGTATTTGTTAGGCGTTTACTGTGTGCCAGGCACTGTTCTAAACGCTGGTGTAGATCCAAGGTAATCCAGTTGGACCCAGTCCCTATCCCGAGAAGCAGACAAAATTGAGATTGCGAGCCCCATGTGGGACACGGATTTCTCCAACCTGATTACCTGGTATCTACCCCAGCGCTTAGAGCGGGGCTCGGCACCTAGTAAGAATTTAACAAATACTATTAGTATAATTATCTAATCTCCAACAGCGTTGTCACAGGCTGTTAGGAGGAACCGCATGTTAGGGGCGAGATGGAGGAAGACATTTTAGGCCCCCAGAATTTATGTCTGAATTTTGAAGTGTGTGGGAGGTTGTGCTCAGAAGGAGGTGTTTCCTTTATTATCTGCGCCGTTTAAAAAACAATCGCGTTTTCCTCTCTAAGTGTGCCATTAACCACAATTAAGCATTGTAAAATCTCCCCTAGTGCATTTTGTAGGGTTGGGGGATGAAGGGGGAGGGAAAAATCCCACTACTTCCAAGACTAAAGTTATTAGTTTGTTGTTTGGTAGCTCGACCTAGATGAGCATAATTTGGACACATCATCGGGAGGACTGATTCTCTGGAGAAGACGCTAATGCTAAGAAAAGTCCAGGGAAAACGTGAATGAAGCAGACAGGCAGGAGGTGGATAGAAACCCTAACAACGATAAACGGAAGAACCGTTAGAAAGGTGGCGGATTATGGCAGAGGACGGGACGTTCTGGAGAAAGTATATCCACGGAGTCGCTATGAATCAGAAAATAACGTTGGTATTTATTAAGCGCTTACTATGTGCAGAGCACTGTTCTAAGCGCTGGGGGAGATACAGGGTCATCAGATTGTCCCATGTGAGGCTCACGATGAATCCCCATTTTACCAGATGAAGTCAGTGAGGCACAGAGAAGTAGTGACTTGCCCACAGTCACACAGCTGACAAGTGGCAGAGCCGGGATTCGAACCCATGTCCTCTGACTCCCAGGCCCATGTGACTCCATGACACTTAATAAATGTTTGGTGGCTAAAAGAGACTCCCAGGGAGCGAGGATCTCGTTTTCCTCTAGACAGCCAGCTGCAATGAGGGTATTTGTATAGCGCTTACTACGTGCCAAGCACTGTACTAAGCCCTGGGGTGGTTAGGAGCAAATCGAGTTGGACACAGTCCCTGTCCCGCATGGGACTCACAGTCTCATAGGCAGGGAATGTGTGTCCCAACTCTGCTGTATTGGACTAAGCAACCAAGCGCTTAGTACAGTGTTCTGCCCAAAGACAAGCAGTGTGGCCTAGTGGATAGACCACAGTTCTGCGAGTCAGGTGACCTGGCTCTACCCTTTGTCTTCTGTGTGACCTTGGGCAAGGCCCTTAACTTCTCTTTGCCTCAGTTCCCTCATCTGCAAAGTGAAAATTAAGACCGTGAGCCCCATGTAAAACAGGGACTGCGTCCACCCAATTTGCTTGTTTCCACCACAGCGTTTAGTACCGAGCCTGGCACATAGTGAGCGCTTGACGAATATCACAATTGTTATTAAGCTCTCAATAAACACCATTAATTGATTGACTCTAGACGGGGAACGTGCCTGCTGATTCTATTGTATTGTCCTTTCCCAAGCGCTTAGTACAGTGCTCTGTACATAGTAAATGCTCAATCAATCAGGGGCCTTTACTGAGTCCTTATTGTTGTGAGCAGAGAATGCGTCTGTTTTATTGTTGTGTTGTCCTCTCCCAAGCTGTCAGCACGGTGCCCTGCAAACAGTAAGCGCTCGGTAAATCCGACTGATCGCAGAGCACTGTACTTGAGCTCTTGGGAGAGTACAACGCAGCTGTTGTATCCTAGACGGTCAGTTCACTGTGGGCAGGGAATGTGTCTGTTGCATTTTTCTACTGTCCTCTCTCAAGGGTTGAGTACAGTGCTCTGCACACAGGAAACGCTCAGTAAATACGATTGACTGACTGATGATGGAATAAAGTTGACAGACAGCCCACAAGGGTAGTCCAGGCCCTCTCAACTCCCACCTCCATCCAGTCCAACAAGGCCACCATTTTGGCCGACAGCATCCTTGGACTGGCTCGCTCTGCTCCACCCCTTGTTAAAAGACAGTTGTCCCACATCAAGTAGCACATTAACATTTAAATTCAATCACGAAGCCCAAACCCTTCCACAAACAAACCCGGCGGCTGCCCCGCACAACGTGGGTTACATGTGTGTGCATACACACACACACCCAACACACTCCGTCCCACGCTGTCCTGTTGCCTAGTGCCATTTTGGCTCTCTAGGCCCCGCCTCGCTGGTCCACGGGCTTCCATCCACCTGTCAGCTCTTAGTTGTGATGGCGCGTTGTCTGACCTTGACTTTTGGAGCCCTGATAACGTTGGGTCTGTTGTCATTCATTCATTCAATCGTATTTATTGAGCGCTTACTATGTGCAAGGCACTGTACCAAGCCCTTGGGATGTAGAATTCGGCAACAGATAGAGACAATCCCTGCCCGACAACGGGCTCACGGTCTAGACTCGACAACAGTCTCCTCCCTCATTTTTATTTTGGGATTGTGAACCCCTGAGGGTGGACCGTATCTAATTCCTACCTGTGTATTCTTCCCCAGCATTTAGTACAGTGCTTTCCCTTCCCACCCCCCCAAAAAGCAACCTTCTTTGGGGAGCCCCCACTCCGTCCTTCCCTTGCTCGGAACGAATGTGACTGATTCCCCCCACCCCCCTCCCCGGATAACAATGCCCTTTTCTCATTGTGTTACTTTTAGCAACAACCTACATTCGCACCTATTCAGCCCACCCATGTTATTTGGTTATTTACTCCTCTCCCCAGGCGTTTCTTCTCCCATGTCCCCTCTAACGGTTTCACCCTTCTCCAGAAATGCCATCTACAGGACTCCCTATTCCACCGCCTCAGAGAAAATTCAGCCAAGACCCCCTGGACTCTCCTTGCCATTTCGCTGGGTGGCCCTGGGCAAGTCACTTCACTTCTCCCGGCCTCAGTTCCCTCATCTTTTAAATGGGGATTAAGACGGTGAGCCCCAAGTGAGAGAGGGACTGTTCCCGGCCTGATTAGCTGGTGTCTACCCGAACGCTTAGTACAGTGCCTGGCACATAGCAAGCTCTTAGCAAAATCAATGAAAAAATAACCCACCAAATGCCAGGCCCCGGGACATATTTCTCGCCTCCCTTATTATTCCAAAAAATGGAACATGGTCCTGGCATTTGGTGTTGATTAAATTACCCTGCTGTTGGAGGTGGTAAGTGGACAGGTTTTCCCATCAAAAGCTGGTACATAAGCAACAACTGCACCAACTTTAGGGACGATTCTCCTCAGGGAGCATCGTCCATCCAGCTGGGCAGTATCCCTGCCATCGCCAAGGCAACGCAAGTTACCGCTTGACAAGGAGCGCTCCTTTTTTAAAAGAAAAATAAAATGCTTCCAGATGCGGACTGTTTTATCGGTATGGCCCGAGCGTGTCCTGTTGGGTTTGGACGGGATCCTCCGGACCGTCCTACCGGCTTGGACTCTGGGGAATTTGGAGTTGATCTGCGACTAAGGGGACAACCCCCCCTGCTCCCTTCACTTCCCAAGAAATGTTGGGAAACCAGACAAGTGCCAGAAAGCCCCACAACCCCGACTCACCCCTTAGTGACCCAGGACGGACCATCCAACGTCCCTGACTCTCTCCTCTCCATCCCTGACCCAGTGACCCAGCCTGGACCACTTTCCAAGCTCAATAAATACCAATGAATGAATGCCAAACAGCTTGCTAAGCTTAGGTAGAGTTAGGATAATTAATAATAATGTTGCTATTTGTTAAGCGCTTACTATGTGCAGAGCACCGTTCTAAGGGCTGGGATAGTTACAGGGTAATCAGGTTGTCCCACGTGAGGCTCACAGTCTTCATCCCCATTTTACAGATGAGGTAACTGGGGCACAGAGAAGTTAAGCAACTTGCCCACAGTCACACAGCTGCCAAGTGTCAGAGCCGGAATTCGAACCCATGACCTCTGACTCCCAAGCCCGGGCTCTTTCCACTGAGCCAAGCTGCTTCTCAATTAAATGAGAAGCATTTACCTACCCTACCCTCCTTAACTAAGAAGGAAGGAAAAGCAGAGTGACCCAGTGGGTAGAGCATAGGCCTGGGAATCAGAAGGACCTGAGTTCTAATCCTGTTCTTCCACTTGTCTGCTGTAAAACTTTGGGCAGATCAAGTCGCTTCTCTGGGCCTGGTGACCTCATCTGTAAAATGGGGCTTAAGACTTTGAGCCCTGTGTAGGACAGGGACTATGTCCAACCTGATTAACTTGTATCCACCCCAGCGCTTAGGACAGTGCCTGGCGCATAGTAGGCACTTCACAAATACCACAATTATTATTATTATCAGAGCAGGTGTTTTATACAGTGGCTTATGCTGTATTTGGCGGCTGGGCTATTTCTCGCCACTGTTGTACGCTTCCAAGCATTTAGTGGGATGTTTTGTGCCTAACAGATGCTCAGCAAACAACACTGATTGATTTAAAAACTCCTTTCTCGGGTGAGGGAACTGAAGCCCAGAGAGGCTAAGTGAGTTGCCCAAGGTCACCCAGCAGGACAATGAAAGCCTCCCCACCCCCCCGGCTCCCCCCCCTTGACTCCCCATCCTGGATTCTTTCCACAAGACCACTCTGCCTCTCGCCCTTTTCTGCTATTTTTCGTCTCCAGACTGAATTTTGTTTAGGAAGGGCTGTGCGTCTGGTCTCCATGGTGGCAACGGCCATGAACAGATGCTGCTTCTAACGTCCTCTTTCTTGCAACGTGAGAGTTAATTTGAGAAGCGTGGAACGGCGCTGAGCTGTGATTACTGGGTTACTTCCAGCTAAAATTTCCACACCCATGACGGAGCGCTCCCTCCCTTGAAGCAGCGTGACTTAGTGGATGGATCACGGGCCCGGGAGTCAGAGGACCTGGCTTGATGGTGGTGGTATTTGTTAAAGGCTTACTATGTGTCAAGCACTGTTCTAAGCACTGGGGTAGATATGAGCTAATTAGGTTGGACGCGGTCCCTGCCCCACATAAATCCCTGCTCCCCTCCCCCCCCCCACTGTCTTAATCCCCATTTGACAGCTGAGGTAACTGAGGTGCAGAGAAGTAAAGTGACTTGCCCAAGGTCCCACAGCAGACAAGTGGCAGAGCCGGCATTAGAACCCAGATCCTCTGACTCCCAGTGCCATACTCCATCCACTGGACCATGCTGCCTTCCAACCCTGGCTCCGCCACCGGTCTCCTGGGTGATCTTGGATAAGTCACTTCCCTTCTCTGGACCTCAGATACCTCATCTGATTAAGACTGTGAGCCCCATGTGGGACAGGGACTGTGTCCAGTGATAAGCTCGTATCTACACCAGCGCTTAGAACAGTGCCTGGCACATAGTAAGCACTTAAATACCGTGGGGGAAGAAAAGCCCGACAACAATCCAGAGGTCTTCAGCTTTCCCACTCATTATCTTGGCGGTGGAAGCTAAAAATGATCTCCCACAGGCCCATCTCCTCTTGGAAGAGAAGCAGCAGGGCCTGGTGGATGGAGCCCGGGCCTGGGGATCAGAAGGACCTGGCTTCTAAACCCAGCTCTGCCATTCCTCTGCTGTGTGACATCATTTCTCTGGGCCTCAGTGACCTCATCTTTAAAATGGGGATGAAGACTCGAGAACCCCATGTGGGACAGGGACTGCGTCCAACCTGATTAGCTTGTATCTACCCCAACGCTTAGTACAGTGCCTGGCACAAAAAAAGTGGGGAAAGTGCTGCTCACTCTCCTCCCAGACAGAAACCCCCTCCCTTCCTCATCTCCGAAAGACCACCGCTCTCCCCATCTTCAAAGACCAACTGAGAGTCCTTTGACAAGTCACTTCACTTCTCCGGGCCTCAGTTTTTCTCATCTGTGAAATGGCTTTCAAGACTGTGAGCCCTTCCGAGGGACATAGATTGGGTCCAACTTGATTAAGTTGTATCTCCCCCAGCGCTTAGCTCAGTGCTTGGCACATCCTAAGCACTGAACGAATATCACCTTGGTGGTCATCATAAAACCCCGGGCACTTATGCTGAATCTGGGCACCGTCCTAGGATCTGCTTTGGGGAATCCAGCCACAGCGGGCTTTCAATCCATCAAGCAATCAATCCAAGGTACCTACTGACCCCTCACCTTGTGCAGAACAATATACTAAGCGCTGGGGAGAGTACGATATAACAGAGTTGGCAGACACGTTCCCTTCCCATGAGTTCCTTTCAGACCTACAGCACTTCTGATTTCCAGCTTTTAGTACAATGCCTGGCACAAAATAAGTGCTTAAATGGCGCAATTATTACGATGATGATGTACATGTTTGCAATTGTATTTATTTCTGTTAATGTCCGTCTCCCCCTCTAAGTTGTCAGCTCGCCGTGGGCAAGGGGTGTGTCTGTTACACTGCTCTATTGTCCTCTCCCAAGCACCTAGTACGGTGCCCTGCACACAGTAGGCGTTCAATAAATACCACCGACTGACATGGAGGAAAGGCTCCGTTAGATTCCTAGAGCTAGTCCCAGGAGGCTCAACCGGGTGGCCAGCGGGCAGCGGGCATGGCTAGCGGCCAGCTCCAGATGCCCTCCTGTTCTCTACTCATCCTGTGCCCACCCATCTCCTCCTTCCCTTCTCCTGCCCCTTTCCTCCAAGCACCAGCCACGCCACTTGGGCGAAGACTAGCCAACCCCGGCGACACGGCCTACATGAAGCACAACTGCCAAATGAGGTGTTTGCCCGTTAATTATCTCATCTGATGGATTTACAGCTGGATAACTCTGGAAATAATGAGGGGAGCATTACAATAATAAGTTTTGCTCAAACGCATTTAGCGATGGTTATTTTCTCGGTGGTTGCCATTTCTCCAGAGCGGAAGGGCCGCCGGAGCCAGGCACTAACCTGGAGGTCATTTTAGTCCTTGGGGCAAGTGTTCTCATTCGTTCAATCGCATTTATTGAACACTTACTGTGTGCAGAGCACTGTACTAAACGAGACCCTCCAGTGCTTGCCCATCCACCTCCCCATCAAACAGAAACTCCTCATCACCGTCTTTATTCATAATAATAACTGTGGTATTTGTTTAGCATTTATTATGTACCAAGCATTGTTCTAAACGCTGGGGTAGACACAAGGTCATCCGGTTGGATGCAGTCCCTGTCCCATGTGGGGCTCACATTCTTAATCCCCATTTTGCAGATGAGGTAACTGGGGTACAGAGAGGTAAAGTGACATGCCCAAGGTCACACAGCAGACAAGGGGTGGAGCTGAGATTAGAACCCATGACCTTCTGACTCCCAGACCCATGTTCTATCCACTTCACCACGATTTAAAATCCTCACTCCTTTTTCTCCTTCCTACCTCACTTGGTTACTCCCCTACTACAGCCCAGCCCGCGCACTTCACTTCTCTAATGCCAACCTGTGAGCCCCACGTGGGACAACCTGATTACTTCTTATCTACCTCAGCGCTTAGAACAGTGCTTGACACATAGTAAGCGCTTATTGCCATTGTTCTTGTCTGTCTGTCTCCCCCGATTAGATTGTAAGCCCGTCAAAGGGCAGGGACCGTGTCTATCTGTTATCGATTTGTACTTTCCAAACTCTTAGTACAGTGCTCTGCACATAGTAAGCGCTCAATAAATACTATTGAATGAATAATAGTAATAATAACCTTCTCACTGTACCTCCATCTCGACTATCTCAATGCCAACCCCTCACCCACGTCCTGCCTCTGGTCTGGAAAGCCCTCCCTCTTCATATCCAACAGACAGTGACTCTCCCCGCTTCAAAGCCTTATTTTAAGGCCTGTCTCCTCCAAGAGGCCTTCCCTGATTAAGCCCTCTTTTTCTTTTCTCCCGTTCCCTTCTGCGTCACCCTGATTTACTCCCTTTATTCATCCCACCTCACTTCCACATCACTTATGTACAACATCTGTTTCCATATTTTTTGCATTATACTCTCCCAAGCTCAAGTCCCAAGCAGAGATTGGGTCTGATCTGATTAAATTGTTCCTACACCAGTGCTCAACGTAGTGCTTGGCACATTGGAAGCGCCTAATCAATACCATAATAATACCAATATCATAATCATACCAATACCAACACCATAATCATACCACAATCAACAAAGTCCTCTAGACCGCAAGCTCATCGTGGGCAGGAAAAGTGTCTACCAACTCAGTGTGGTTTAAAAGAGCCTGGGCTTGGGACTCAGACGTCGTGGGTCCTAATCCCGCCTCCTCCACTTGCCTGCTGTGTGACCTTGGGCAAGTCACTTCATTTATCTGGGCCTCCGTTATCTCACCTGTAAAATGGGGATTAAGACCGTGAACTCCACGTGGGACAACCTGATTACCTTGTATCTACCCCAGCGCTTAGAATAGTGCTCGGCACATAGTAAGCGCTTAACAAATACCATCATTATTATTATTATTATTATTCCAAGTGCTCAGTACAGTGCTCTGCACATATTGAGAAAGAGGGTTGGCATTAGAGGAGCTAAGTGTGGGGGCCGGGTTGTAGTAGGAGAGTAGGGAGGTGAGGCAGGGGGGTGGGAGGGGATTGCCCTAAAGCCAAATCTCCATGTTCCAGTGGGTGGATTGTATTCTTCCAGATAATAATAATAATGATGTTGGTATTTGTGAAGTGCTTACTGTGAGCAGAACACTGTTCTAAGCGCTGGGGGAGATACCATGCTTGTGGCCTTGTCCTTCCATCATGTTCTATTCAAACATGAGGTGGAAACTTGTGTCAAGCAGAACTCTGTGTGGATGTATGATTCTGGGTGCTTACATGCCGTGTGCGGTTCTGTGCATGGGTGTGGTAATAATAATTATGGTATTTGTTAAGCGCTTACTACGTGCAGAGCACTGTGTTAAGCGCTGGTGATCACGGGTGCTGGTTTGTGGGACCACTTTTGTGCGGGCGTATGTGCGTGGCATGTGGATTTCTGGAGACCAAGGCATGGGCGGCCCCTGGACCCCCTCTGGGTCTGATTCCACCCTCCCACCCTCCAAACGGACGTATCTTTGTCCTGTTTTTCTGTTGAAAGACACAGAATGAGAGGAGGAAAAGGGCGGAATCAATCGACCCGTCGATCATATTTATTTTTTTCCACAATTAGTTAAGAGCTAACTGCGTGCCTGGCACTGTTCTAAGCGCTGGGGTAGACCCAAGCTAATCAGTCGGACACAGACCCTATCCCGCATGAGGCGCCCAGTCATGATCTCCATTTTACAGATGAGGGATCTGAGGCCCAGAGAAGCAAAGTGACTTGTCCAAGGTCTTGCAGCAGCAAAATGGAAGCGCCGACAGTAGAACCCAGGTCCTCCTGATGCCCAGGCCAGGGCTCTTTCCACTAGGCCACGCTGCTTCTCTAAGGATTCTCAAGATCGGCTAATCTCCCGACTGGAGACCGAATCCCAGGCTGGATGCGGCTCTTTGCTCTGACAGAGCTGTGGGACTTATTACTAAAAACTCAGATGCTTTTAATGAGTTTGATTTATGAGGCATAAGGGTGTTGGCATTTCATTTGGAATCCTCCACACTCCACAGACTCCCTCCCGCCCCCCACCACCGGCCCTCAGGGGCTTGGGTGGAGAACGCACAGACCGGTCTCCCCGGGAACGGGCCCGAATTAGTCACGGTGGGTTTGCTTTTTTGTTTTTTAATGGTATTTAACGTTAACGTTGGTATTTGATAAGCGCTTACTATGTGCAGAGCACTGTTCTAAGCGCTGGGGTAGACACGGGGGAATCAAGTTGTCCCACGTGGGGCTCACAGTCTTAATCTCCATTTTACAGATGAGGTAACTGAGGCCCAGAGAAGTGAAGTGACTTGCCCACAGTCACACAGCTGACGAGTGGCAGAACTGGGATTCGAACTCACGACCTCTGACTCCAAAGCCCGTGCTCTTTCCACTGAGCCACGCTGCTTCTCTGTTTGTTAAGGGTTTACTCTGTGCCAGGTGCCGTACTAAGCGCTAGGGGAGATACGAGCTAATCAGGTTGGACACAGTCCAGGTCTTACATGGGTCTCGTGATCTTAATCTCCATTTTCCAGAGGAGGCAACTGAGGCCCAGAGAAGTGAAGTGACCCTTCCAAGGTCCCACAGCAGACAGATGTGCTATATAACAGCTCAGAACAGTGCTTGGCAGATAGTAAGACCTTAATGAGTATCTTGTTCTCGGCTTATGACCCCCTCACCGTCCAAAACCACCTCCCACCTCGCCCTTTCCTGCCCGGCCCAGGGCCACGATCCCAGTCAGTGTCCCCCTCCCATCCCAGCCTGGAAGCAGCGTGACCCAGTGGAACGAGCCCGGGCTTGGGTGTCAGAGGTCATGGGTTCGAACCCCGGCTCTGCCACTTGTCAGCTGTGTTACTGTGGGCAAGTCACTTCACTTCTCTGCGCCTCGGTGACTTCATCGGTCAAATGGGGATTAAGACTGTGAGCCGCACGTGGGACAACCTATTACCCTGTATCTACCCCCAGCGCTTAGAACAGTGCTCGGCACATAGTAAGCGTTTAACAAATACCAACATCATTGGAAGACGGGAGAGGTTTCGGGAGTTCGTTCTCATTAGCGATGACATCATGAGAACTCTGTCACCTTGGTAATGGAATAATCACCATAGCAACGAAGACTTCACGCTCCGCAGCCCTGAAATTTGGGCAGATGGGAGAGACGGATCGAAGCTGGCCAGCAGGACCCCGAAGTATCACGTCTCGGAGGGCCAAACCAGAGGAACGGAACCCCGACATCAAACTCTTAACGAGGACGGAGTCGGGAGAGAGTGACATAATGTTTCTCGCCGCTTATTTTTGCTCAGCTTAGTTTAGTTTAGAGAAAGAGCGAGGCCTAGTGGCTAGAGCCCGGGGCCTGGGAGCCAGAAACACTTGGTTCTCATCCCTGTTCCGCCCCTTGTCTGTTGTGTGAGCTTGGGCAAGTCACTTCACTTCTCTGAGCCTCAGTTCCCTCGTCTGGAAAATGGGAAATAAGCCTGTGAGCTCCATGTGGGACATGGATTTTGCATCCAACCTGGTAAGCTCCAACCTCAGCAGTTACGACGGTCCCTGGCAAACAGTAAGCACTTAACAAATACCATAAAAAACAAAAATTAAGATGTGAGCCCCATGTGGGACAGGGACTTTGTCCAGGCTGATTAGCTAGTATCTAACCCAATGCTTCATGCACTGTCTGGCACATATTAAGCACTTAACAAATAGCATAAAGAACAAAAATGAAGAGTGTGAGCTCCATGTGGGACAGGAATAATAATAATAATAATAATGATGTTGGTATTTGTTAAGCGCTTACTATGTGCAGAGCACTGTTCTAAGCGCTGGGGTAGACACAGGGGAATCAGGTTGTCCCACGTGGGGCTCACAGTCTTAATCCCCATTTTCCAGATGAGGTAACTGAGACACAGAGAAGTGACTTGCCCACAGTCACGCAGCTGACAAGTGGCCGAGCCGGGATTCGAACCCATGGCCTCTGACTCCAAAGCCCGTGCTCTTTCCACTGAGCCACGCTTCTGGAATTGTGTCCAGCCTGATTCGCTTGTATCTACCCCAGAGTTTAGAACAGTGCTTGGCACAGAGTAAGTGCTTAACAAGAACCATTAGTATTATTATTATACACCACACAGAAGGAAGACTGAACCAGGGGAAAAGATGGTTTAATCGGAGAAGGTCAAAATCCATTATCTATCCCAACTGCCTCCCGCGTCAAGCTCTCTGAGAGCAGTAATTAGATCTTAAACCTGACTGTTGGTTCCCTGAGCACCAGCCCCAGGGAAGCGATCAGTACACTGCACATAATATACACGTGTGTGGTGCTCAGTGCAGGGCAGATGCAAATTCAGCATTCCGATCAGTGCTCTGCCTACAGTAGGTGTCCAGTACAGTGTCCTGCTCTCAGCAGGTGTTCAGCACACTGTTCGGCGATGCCCGTGGGGAAGGTGAAGCGTCTTTGGCCTGTGATCCAGGAAGCTTCTCTGCTAGGGCCCAGGTTAACTGCACAATTTTGCAAAGAATAAAAACGGCCAGGCTCCTGGGAAACGATCAGTAATCCGACAACAAATACAAAAATTCTCCGAAGCGGCCCATGGCAGCGGTATGTTTTCCAAACCGCTCTTGCAAATCACCTCAAACAGACCCTGGGAAAATTGAACTCAATTTCTTCAGAAATACCTCCTGATTAGGGTCGGCTGCGGAGCATTTGAAAGCTGCGGCTCATTTCGATGAGATCCGCCCAAAAGAGTACCCCGTTCTCTGGAAAAAAGGCATCTAAATGCAAGAAAAATCATGTTTGACAAGAGTGACTCTTTTCCGGAACGCGGTAATCAAGGCTTGGATCCAGGACCCAGTGAGGAAGGGATTCTCCCTTGGAAAAGCGATTTGATCCATCGATCTTCTTATGCCATTTGTTAAATTATTATTAAATAATATTAAATAATAACAATTATAATGGTATTTGTTAAGCACTTACTATGTACCAAGCACTGTACTAAGTGCTGGGGTGGCTCCAAGCAGGTCAGGTTGGACACCGTCCCGATCCCACGTGGGGCTCAGTCTCAATCCCTATTTTACGAGATGAGCTAAATGAGGCGCAGAGAAAGTAAAGTGACTTGCCCAAGGTCACACATCAGACAAGTGAAGCAGCTGCTCAGAGAAGCGGCGTGGCTCAGTGGAAAGAAAACGGGTTTAGGAGTCGGCGGTCATGGGTTCTAATCCCGGCTCTGCCGACTGTCAGCTGTGTGACTTTGGGCAAGTCACTTAACTTCTCCGTGCCTCAGTTACCTCATCTGTAAAATGGGGATTAAGACTGTGAGCCTCATGGGGGACAACCTGATCAGCTTGTATTCCCCCAGCGCTTAGAACAGGGCTTTGCACAGAGTAAGCGCTTAACAAATGCCATCATCATTATTATGAAGTGGCGGAGCCGGGATTAGAACCCACAAGAAACTGACAGCCTAGGCAGGGAGACACACTAAAATAAATGAGGAATATGGAAATGAGTGCTGAGGGGCAGAGATTAGAGTTAATAAAGTGCAAAGATGAAAAAGAAGGGAGAGGGAGCACTGCCCTTTCCCAAGCGCTTAGTGCAGAAGTCTCTCCACTGTAGGTGCTCAGGAAATATCATTGATTAATTGATCGATTGGGGATGATAGGTAGAGAAGAGCAACGAGCTTCATCAGTTGCCGAATTGTACTTTCCAAGCGCTTAGTACAGAGGTCTCTCCACTGTAGGTGCTCAGTTAAATACCATTGATTAATTGATCGATTGGGGATGATAGGTAGAGAAGAGCAATGAGTTTGATCAGTTGCCGAATTGTACTTTCCAAGCGCTTAGTACAGTGTTCTGCACACAGTAAGCGCTCAATAAATACGATTGAACGAATGAATCGATTGAGAGATTGTAAGCGGCCAACTGAAGTAGCTTGTGCAGGGGAAATGGGGGGGAGGCAGGGAGTAGGGAGGAGAGAAGCAGGGTGGGTCGGTGGAAAGAGCACGGACTTGGGAGTCAGAGGTCGTGGGTTCTAATCCCGGCTCCGCTACTTGTCCGCTGTGTGACCTTGGGCAAGTCACTTAACTTCTCTGTGCCTCAGTTACCTCGTCTGTAAAAAAAGGGGGATTAAAAAATGTGAGCCCCACGTGGGACAATCTGATTACCCCGTATCTACCCCAGCGCTTAGAACAGCGCTCAGCACATAGTAAGCGTTTAACAAATACCATAGTTAGTATTATTATTGCCCTAGCGCTTAGAACAGGGCTTGGCAGATGGTACGCGCTTAACAAATACCATCATCATCATCATCATCCCTTAATAAATCCCAGAACTAATAGGATTAAGTATTTTATGCCTACTTCTCTCTTCAGTGGTTTATCCTAAGGACGAAAGATTCAGTGGGGAATCGGAAAGAATTGACAGCTGAACAATGTCCCCTCTCTTGCATGTGGATGCATAAACACACACACACAATCTGGGTTCATGTATTGCAGGGTCCAGAACAGGAAGAGCATGATATTTGCAAAATGCCACGTTGCCATGATAACCTGGGAAACGGAGAGTGACATTTGGTCACCAGACTTCCATCTGCTTTCGAAGTGGGAAGGCTGTGAGCCGCGTGAAGTTCAGAAATGCCGCCCCACGGGCCGACCTCCTTTTCCTGCTCCCCCTCCCCAGAGAAACACCCGCTTAACCCACCCCCTCCCCTTTCTTCTTTTCCTCTTCCTCCCCTGGCCTCGGTCCGTCAATCGTGCTTAGACTGTGAGCCCGTCACTGGGCAGGGATTGGCTCTATCTGTTGCCGAATTGCCCATTCCAAGCGCTTAGTCCGGTGCTCTGCACATAGTAAGCGCTCAACAAATACTACTGAATGAATGAATTGAGCGCTCCTTGTGTGCAGCGCACTGTACTAACAAGAAGCAGCGTGGCTCAGTGGAAAGAGCCTGGGCTTGGGAGTCAGAGGTCATGGGTTCGAATCCCGGCTTTGCCACTTGTCAGCTGTGGGACTGCAAGTCGCTTCACTTCTCTGGGCCTCAGTGACCTCATCTGTAAAATGGGGATTAAGACCGTGAGCCCCATGTGGGACAACCTGATCACCTTGTATTCCCTCAGCGCTTAGAACAGTGCCTTGCACATAATAAGCGCTTAACAAATACCAACATTTGTTATAATAATAATAATAATGTTGGTATTTGTTAAGCGCTTACTAGGTGCAGAGCACTGTTCTAAGCGCTGGGGTAGACATAGGGGAATCAGGTTGTCCCCCGTGGGGCTCACAGTCTTAATCCCCGTTTTGCAGATGAGGTAACTGAGGCCCAGAGAAGTTAAGTGACTTGCCCACAGCCACCCAGCTGACAAGTGGCAGAGCTGGGATTCGAACTCATGACCTCTGACTCCAAAGCCCGTGCTCTTTCCACTGAGCCACGCTGCATTATTATTATTATTACTAAGCACTTGGGAGAGGACAGTAAAGCTATATGAGTCACATTCCGTGCCCACAAGGAGCTTATGGTCTGCCACTTGTCAGCTGTGTGACTGTGGGCGAGTCACTTCACTTCTCTGTGCCTCAGTTCCCTCATCTGGAAAATGAGGATGAAGACTGTGAGCCCCACGTGGGACAACCTGATTACCCTGTATCTCCCCCAGCGCTTAGGACATTGCTGTGCACATACTAAGCGCTTAACAAATACCAACATTATTATTATTATTATATGGGGAGACAGACGTGAATATGAATAAATAAATTACAGATAAGGACGTAACCGCTGTGGGACTGAGAGGAGGGACGAATTAAAGGTTTCCAGGCTCAGTGGAATGGGACTCAGGCCACTTCTTTATTTTGTACCTCCCGAGTGTCTAGTACACGCTCAGGCGAGTGAACTGTCGGCTTCCTCTAGACTGTAAACTCATTGTGGACAGGGAACGTGTCTGTTATATTGTTATAACATAGTCTCCCAAGCGCTTAGTACAGTGCCCTGCACACAGTGAGTGTTCAATAAATACGATTGACTGACCGACCGATTGAAGCGGAAACATCCTCCCTGCCCTTAAAGGAGCTTCCGATCTAAAATGGGGAAAGGAGAGAAGAGTAGGGGCCGGACCAAGGATTTTGCCACACGGCTTTTCCTCCGTAGGATCACTGTGGAAAGACTCAACCCGGCCAGGACAAGTCCATATTTGGGATCGGGAATGGTAGCTTTATGGCTCTGATGTGGATCAAGATGATAATTGTGTCACTCCAGATGGATTTCTGAAACTTCTTAGAACAGTGCTTGGCACATAGTAAGCATTTAACAAATGTAATAGTAATAATAACAACAATAATATTTGCTCAGAGCTTACTATGTGTCACGGGCTGTACTAAGAGCTGGGATAGATAGAAGATAATCAGGTCCTACATGTAGCTCACAGTCTAATAATAAGAATAATGATGGCATTTGTTAAGCGTTTACTATGTGCCAAGCACCGTTCCAAGCGCCGGAGTAGATAGAAGGTAATCGGGTTGTCCCACGTCGGGCTCACAGTCTTAATTCCCATTTTACAGATGAGGTCACTGAGGCACAGAGCAGTTAAGCGACTTGCCCAAAGTCACACTGCTGCCAAGTGGAGGAGCCGGAATTAGAACCCACGACCTCTGACGCCCAAGTCCTTGCTCTTTCCATTAAACCAGGCCGCTTCTCCTTTAGGAGGGAGGACAGGTATTGAATTCCCATTCTGCGGATGAGGTAACTGAGGTAGAGGGAAGCTAAATGACTTGCCCGAGATCACACAGACAGAATGTGACAGAGCTTGAATTAGAATCCAGGTCCTCTGACTCCCAGGCCCGCTCTCTGTCCGCTAATATTTAAGCTCTTCGCGGCCTCCTTTGAGTCGGGGAGAGAGAGAAGACACGTTCAGGGGGAGAGTGAGATTTCATCCTTGGTAGTGACAAGCAGAGGAAATCTCATTCCACGAGAGAAACCTCCAAACGGAAGATGAAATAGATGCGCAGCGAGTTCCGTTTAATATCAGCGTGACCGTTTTCTCTTAGATCCCCAAGTGCTTCGGAGAGAGCCAAGAACCTGAAATCCTTTCTGCCTTTCCTCTCCTAGACCACCGAGTTCCCTTTAGGCGCTCAGTAAATACTGCTGATGGATTGCTAGGCACCCTACTGAGTGCTCCTCCAGGCTCCGGGGCCTCTGGTCTTAGGGCCATTTTGAAACTCAAGCCATCTTGTTCCGAGTTGGACTCCTCTCCCTTTTTTTCTGGCTAAAATATAACAGTTGAACGCAAAGTTGTGGCAATACATGATCTTTGACATAACTCCCATAACACATTTAGGAGTCTCGTCTAATTTACCGGGGAGGTGTTAAAAACAGAAATATGTGTGAAGCAATTATCCAAAAATATATGATTCCTCGCCCTCACACGGTCCCCAAGTTAAAATGCAGAATGTTATTTCGGTCGGCTCGGCTTCTCCCGGCTTATTTGCTCAACTTTCCTTCCGAATAAATCTGATCCGCCGCCGTCAGCTCTTGTGAGTTATGAGAATGGCAGTTCTCCGCTAGCCAGAATCCCCCAAGACCCTGCCTCCGTGGGCTTGGCCGCTCCCGTCCTGAGAGTCGATCGTACATCTCAAGCTGTAGATCAAACCAGAAGCAGTCTTTTGGGAGAAAAGAACAGTCCGGGTGAATAATTTAACAGCCGGAATGATGGTCTTCTACTTTCAGATGGAGCCAATTAGGAAAAACGTGGAGAGACTTGGGCGATTTTGCCGATGTTGGGGATTCTCTGAGAGGGTGATAATTCACTGTAATGGTGGCATCTCTGAAGCGCTTATCACGTGCCGAGCGCTGTGCTAAGCGCCTGTGTAGGTCCGGGCAATTGGATCGGATGCGGCCTCTGGTCTCCGTAGGCCTCACAGAGTGTGGGAGAGCGAGGATTCATTCATTTATTCATCCAATCGCATTTATTGAGCGCTTACTATGTGCAGAGCACTGTACTAAGCGCTTGGAAAGTGCAATTTGGCAACAGAGACAATCCCTACCCAACAACAGGCTCACAGTCTAGCTTTGATCCCCATTTTACAGAGGAGGAGAAGCAGCATGGTCTTATGGTTAGAGCATGGGTCTGGGAGTCAGAAGGACCTGGGTTCTAATCCCGACTCTGTCATTGTCTGCTGAGTGACCTTGGGCAAGTCATTTCTCTTCTCTGAGGCCTCAGTTACCTCATCTGTAAAACGGGGATTGAGGCTGTGAGCCCCACAGTCAAGAACTGTGTCCAACCCGATTTGCTTGTATTCACCACAGAGTTTATTACAGTGCCTGGCATATAATAATACTAATTATGGCATTTGTTAAGTGCTTACTATGTGCCAAACACTGTTCTAAGCGCTGGGGGATACAAGGTGATCAGGTTGTCCCACGTGGGGCGCACAGTCTTAGTCCCCATTTTCCAGATGAGGTAACTGAGGCACAGAGAAGTGATGTGACTTGCCCAAAGTCACACAACTGACAAGTGGCAGTTACTGGATTCGAACCCAAGACCTCTGACTCCCAAGCCCCAGATCTTGCCACTAAGCCACGCTGCTTCTCCAATAGTATAGTAAGTGCTTAACAAAATACCACAATCATTATTATTATTGTTATTATTCTCTCCGTCTGAGTTAACACATCTTTAAAATGGAGAGTAAGACTCTGGACCCCATGTAGGACCGACCAGAACCGCATCTAACCGGATTACCTCGTATTTACCTCAGTGCTTAGAACAGTACCTGGCATATAGTAAGAGCTTAACAAGTACCATAAAAAAAAGTTTTAAAAAGGAAACTGAGGCCCAGAGCAGGGAAATGACTTGCCCAAGTTCATCCAGCAGGTGGGAGGCAGAGGTAGATTAGAACCAGTCTCCTGACTCCCAGGCCTGACACGACTCCAGTTTGGTCTGGAACCACGTTCTTCGGCTTTATCTTTCCTCGGTTTGGACAGCCCCTCAGTCAATCAACCAGTCGATCCATCCGGGGTATTTATTGAGCGCTCACTCTGTGCGGAACACTCCTCTCCGAGACGTCCAGGGCGACGGTAGGAAAGCCTGATCGATTGATGATGACTGATCGCTGATGGGGCCGCTCATTGCCCCTGTGGAGAGCCTGGTGGATTATCCCGGCACGAAGGAGGGTTCCTCGGGAATTAAACCGCCATTCATCACCTGTCCACCCTTATTCAGGATGCAAAAGTTCGAAGTCCGGGCTCCTCCGCCTGGGTGGAAGCTCTCTCCTACCCTCCCACCTTCCCTCCCTCTCTCCCAGTGCAGGAATGGCGGACTGCAGAACTCCGTCTGGTAGGCCCAGACAAGAGGAAACGTCAACCCCTAAGAGCCCCATCCCATCCACGGGGTGGACGCTTCACCTACCTCCCTGACTGAAGTTCCCCAACCTCCTTACCTTCATCGGTTTTCTTTTCATCAGAGTCCTTGAGGGTTTCTCAGAACAAAGACCAAAAGAAATTCCATTATAGGGCCTGATCAATAACGCACTCAGTCCAGGGCTCTGTCTCCGACAGGGAGGCCGAAATGTTGAAAGGGGCTGTGGTGAGGGTCACCCTCCTGGACGTCTTCCTTCAGGATTAGAGATCCAACACTCCTGACGCTCCTCTCTCCTTCTCTGACTCTCCCCAGTGACCCAGCACAGACCATCTAACACCCCTGACTCTCCCCTCGCCATCCTTGACTCTCCCCCAGTGACCCAGCACGGACCATCCAACCCCCCCGACCCTCCCCTGGGGCAGATACAATATAAACTCACTGGGCACAGTCTCCATTGCCCATGGGGCTCACAGTCTACGGGAGAGAACAAGCTGTCTTATCCCCATTTTTACAGGGAAGGAAACTGCAGAGAAATCAGGTGACTTGCCCAAGGTCACACAGCAGGCAAGCCACAGATCCGGGATTAGAACCCAGGTCCCCCGTTCCCCCGGCCCCAGGCTCTTGCCACCAGGCCGCACTGCTTCTCAAACCGTAAGCCCGCCGAGTCCCTTCTCAGCCGGTCGATCGTATTTATTGAGCGATTACCGCATGCAAAGCGCTTGGGGGGAGGACAACATAACAAGAGAAGCAGCGTGGCTCAGTGGAAAGAGCCTGGGCTTGGGAGTCAGAAGTCATGGGTTCTAATCCCGGCTGCGCCACTTGTCAGCTGTGCGACTTTGGGCAGGGCTCAGTGACCTCATCTGTAAAATGGGGATGAAGACTGTGAGCCCCACGGGGGACAACCTGATCACCTTGTATCTCCCCCCAGCACTTAGAACGGTGCTTTGCACATAGTAAGCACTTAACAAATACCATCATCATCATTATTATTACATAACAGACACATTCCCTGCCTCCAACGAGCTTACAGTCTAGAAGGGGAAACAGACATTCCTATAAATAAAATTACAAATACAAAAGTGCCGTGGGGCTGGGATGGGGGATGAATGAAGGGAGCAAGTCAAGGAGACGCAGAAGGGGGTGGGAGGAGAGGAAAGGAGGGCTTAGGCAGGGAAGGCTTCTCGGAGGAGATGGGCCTTCGATAAGGCTTTGAAGGCCGGGAGAGAAATTGTCCGACGGATATGAAGAGGGAGGGGGTTCCAGGCCAGAGGCAGGACGTGGGCGAGAGGTCGGCGGCGAGATAGACAAAATGGAGGCCCAGGGAGAAGGTTGGCATTAGGAGAGCCAAGCGTGCTGGCTGGGTTGGAGTAGGAGAGCATCAAGGTGAGGTAGGAAGGGGCAGGGTGACTGAGGACTTTCAAACCTATCATGAGGGATTTTTCTGTTGGATGCAGAGGCTGGAAACTGAATCAGAGCCGTCTCCATTTCCATCAGCGTGGCCCCAGCCGGTGTGTCCCTGACTAGAGGGAAGGGGGCTTTTCTAGAACGCCATGGTCTTCCCTGGGCCCGGGAAGCAACTCCAGTCGGCTGGAGCCATCTGCCAGGCTCCGTCTTCGCCCAGATCTACTCGCAAGGCTCCGGCCGACTGACGACCCAGTTCGAAATGTGATTTGAAATTAAAATGATGACTCTGTTGGGTGTCTTTAATTGTACAAAGGCAGCCCAGATGTCAGTGATGCCAGGAATAAACAGATTTATTTTTAATATTCGCTTTCTGCCTCGGCTCATCCCTTTTGCATCTCTTTTGATCTGTCTCGGTAGGAGCAGAAACGAGGGTCTAAAGCACACCCCCTTTGCATCCCCCTCTTCCTCACACACACTTTCACACTCCCGCCCCACCTTCATTACAGATTCACACTCACGCGTACACAACCCACACATATTCACACACCCCCTCGTACACCCCTTATACACACCCGCACACATACATAGCTCCCACCCACTTGCACACACAGACTCACACTCAACACATTCACTCAAACACAAGTGTCACACCCCACTGACACAGTTACAGGTCCGTCCACACACCCCCACACCCCCATACATGCCTCGACACAGTGCTTACACATTCAAAAACCTGATAGTGTTTACTGAGTGCTGATCGAGCACTTGGAAGAGCACAATAGAGCAGTTATCCGATACGGTCCCTGCCCTCAAGGAGTTCACTATGTGCAGAGCACTGTACTGAGCACTCGGGAGACACCGATAGAGTTATCAATCAATGAGAAGCAGCGTGGCAAGAGCCCGGGCTTGGGAGTCAGTCCTGGCTCTGCCACTTGTCAGCTGGGTGACTTTGGGCAAGTCGCTTCATAATAACAATAATAATAATAATAATGGTATTTATTAAGCGCTTACTATGTGCCAGGCACTGTTCTAAGCACTGGGGTAGATGCAGGGTAATCAGGTTGTCCCACGTGGGACTCACATTCTTAAATTAAGTAACTTGCCCAAAGTCACACAGCTGACAAGTGACAGATCCGGAATTAGAACCCATGACCTCTGACTCCCAAGCCCGTGCTCTTTCCACTCAGTCACTTAACTTTTCTGTACCTCCGTTCCCTCATCTGTGAAATGGGAATTAAGACCATGAGCCCCACGTGGGGCAACCTGATTACCTTGTATCTATCCCAGTGCTTAGAGCAGTGCTTGGCACATAGTAAGCGCTTAACAAATGCCATCATTATTATTATCTGCCACAGGAAGGGAGCGGATGAGAGGTCGTGTCCACTGCTGGACGTTGAGGCCTCTTAGATGGCCCCGATTCTCCCCGCTCCACCGCCCGGGCCTCTGTGGTTTCTTCTGGTCAGTAATTGAGAGGATAAATCTCGGAAGAACTTACATAACTGCAAAGGGAAAAAATACATGAATCCGGCAATAAAGTGCCTGCGAGCGAGTGGTTTATAGTCTTCGGACGGCTTGCGGCCAGGCCGAGAGAGGGGTTGAGGATCCTTCAACGATGGTCCTCCCTGGCCCCTGGTCATCCCCCAGTTTATCAGCACCGCGTATTCACCACCACCACCATCACACTTCCAGCCCCACAGCACTTATTCATTCATTCTTAGAGAAACAGCATGGCCTAATGGCAAGAGCCCGGGCTTGGGAGTCAGAGGACGTGGGTTCTAATCCTGGCTCCTCCACTCGTCTGCTCTGCGACCTTGGACAAGTCACTTCACTTCTCTGGCCCTCAGTTACTTCATCTGTCCAATGGGGATTAAGACTGTGAGCCCCACGTGGGGCCACCTGATTAATAATGAAAATGTTGGCATTTGTTAAGCGCTTACTATGTGCCAAGCACTGTTCTAAGCGCAGGGGTAGGCACGGGGAATCAGGTTGTCCCACGTGGGGCTCACGGTCTTAATCCCCATTTTACAGATGAGGTAACTGAGGCACAGAGAAGTTAAGTGACTTTCCCACAGTCACTCAGCTGACAAGTGCCTTGCAACTAGCTCAGTGCTTGGCACATAGCAAGGGTTTAACGAATACCAACATTATTATTAATATGTAATAATGCCATACAAATGCTATAACTGTTATTATTACATATTAATAATAATGTTGGTATTTGTTAAGGGCTTACTATGTGCCAAGCACTGTTCTAAGCACTGGGGTAGATACAAAGTCAACAGGTTGTCCCATGTAGGACTCACAGTTTTCATCCCTATTTTACAGATGAGATAACTGAGGCCCAGAGAAGTGAAGTGACTTGCCCAAAGTTACACAGCTGACAGGCGGCGGAGCCGGGATTCGAACCCATGACCTCTGACTCCCAAGTCCGGGCTCCGGCCACTGAGCCACGCTGCTTCTCTGAATATTACTATTCTTTCATTCGATTGTGTTTATTAAGCCCTTTCTATGTGCCAAGCGCTGTACTAAGCGTTTGGGAAAGTACAATACAACAATAAACAGTGACATTCTCTGCCCACAATAAGCACTTATGTCCATATCCGTTATGTATTTATTTCTATTTCCAATACCAGTCTGCCTGTGCGAAAATCCCTGTTGTGTCCCCATCTCTTACTTAGTCAGTCATATTTATTGAGAGCTCACTGTGTGCAGAACACTGTTCTAAGTGCTTGGGAGAGTATGATAGAACAATAAACAGACGCATTCCCTGCCCAAAGCTACCTGACAAGTCTAGAGGTCTTAGAGTCAAGTTGCTCACATACTGACCTGTCTTCCCTCTTAGTTCATGCAGACCTTTCGTTCATTCATTCAGTCCTATTTATTGAGCGCTTATTGGGTCCAGAACACTGTGCTAAGGACTCAGGAGGGTACGACAGAACAAAAAAGACGCATTCCCTGCCCGCAACAAGTTTACACAGTCTAGAGGACCTCCTACCTCTGCTTCCACCCTGACTTGGCACAGCCAGTGGAGTGCATCCAGACCAGATGATAATAATAATGCTGGTATTTGTTAAGCGCTTACTATGTGCAGAGCACTGTTCTAAGCGCTGAGGTAGATACCGGTAGATATCAAGTAGATAATCAAGTTGTCCCACGTGAGGCTCACAGTTAATCCCCATTTTACAGATGAGGGAATTTAGGCCCAGAGTAGTGAAGTGACTTGCCCACAGTCACACAGCTGACAAGTGGCGGAGCCGGGATTCAAACCCATGACCTCCGACTCCCAACCTCGGGCTCTTTCCACTGTGCCACGCTGCTTCCCAGCCTGATCTGAGCAGGTGGCTAGATTGTAGACACCTCGTGGGCAGCGATCAAGTCTACCTACTCTTTTGTACTCTCTTAAGCGCTTAATGCAGAGCCCCAGTCAGTCAATCAGGTGTATGTATTGAGCGCTTCTTGTGTCCAAAGCACTGTACTAAGCACCTGGTACAGTGAGAGACTATAACATACACTTTCTACTCACAGTGGACTGTCAGCTCCTTGATGACAAGGATCATGTCTAGCTACCTCAATTTAGTAAAGTGCTATAAGTTTTTATACAAGGTTCACAGGGTAGCTCATCCCCATTTTACAGATGGGAAAATGGAGGTCCAGAAAGATGAAGTGATTTGGCCAAAGTCACCCAGCAGCCACAGGGTGGGGCGGAGACTCGAACGCAGGTCCTTTTAGACTGCGTTCCCGTTCGTTTAGACTGTGAGCCCATGGTTGGGCAGGGATTGTCTCTACCTGTTGCCGAATTGCACATTCCGAGCGCTTAGTACAGTGCTCGGCACATAGTAAGCGCTCAATAAATACGAATGAATGAATGAGGTCTACAGACTCAAACAACATTACCTCCAGATTCTAAACTCGTTATGGGCAGAGAACGTGTCTGCTAATTCTGTTGTACTCTTGCAAGTGCTTAGTACAGGGCTCGGCCCATAATAGGCGCTCAATAAATACCATCGATCGATTGCTTTACAGCAGACTGTACTAAGCACTCGAGTTAGACTCTCAGCTGGGCCCTCAGGAAGCTTATGGCAAAACGATAGGAGGAGGGCAGCCGTGGAGTAGAGATATATGAGGAAAATGTGCCAATTTTCCGCTTCAGATGAGGAAGGGTGTGGGAGTTCAAACCTTAAATTAGGGCTAGCGCACTTTGCTCCCATAATCCGCTTCACACCCACCAATTAGACATTAGACGAATTAAAGTTTTATGTGCTTTTAATTGTACCTCCGGTAAGTGAGGAGTACGGCTTGTCGGTTAAATATACGGTAAATTATTTAACCGCGGTCTTCGGCCCCTGCTTCTCTCAAATTTAATTACCTGTGGCAAGGCCGGGGGCGGGGGGCGGGAGGGCAAAAGTTGGGGAAGGGGAGCGAGAGGCCTCCAGATGGCTTTTTTTTTTCCTGAATGCAATCAACCCATCAATCAATCGATCAATCAATCACATTAGAACCCGGGTCTCCTGACTTTCAGCTCTTTCCACCAGGCCATACTGCCATCTGGGGGGAACTGGGAATATTCTGTTATCCCTCCTACTTAGGTTGGGAACCCCACTGGGGACGGGGATTTTTCCGACTTGATCACCTCGATCTATCCCAGCGCTTAGTACGGTGCTTGACATGTAATAAGCACTTAGCAAACGCCACAGTTCTTATTTAAAATTATTTTCCTTCCTGGAAGGTTCCCTTCCTCCTTGATTCTCACCTCGGAGTGTCCGCCCTAAACTGAAAACATCAGCCATTTCCAAAGGCGCGAGGTGTGAGTCAGAAGGTCGTGGGTTCTAATCCGAGCTCCGCCACTAGTCTGCTGTGTGACCTTGGGCAAGTCAGTTACCCCATCGGTAAAATGGAGATTGAGACGGTGAGCCCCACATGGGACTGGGTCTGTGTCCAACCTGGTTTGCTTGTGTCCACCGGAGCGGTCAGTACAGTGTCTGGCACATAGCAAGTGCTTAACAAATGCCATTACTTTTATTATTATTATTATTATTATTATCGTTATTATCAAGGCTTCTGCTGGATCCCAAGGACCTGATCCAGGCAACCAGGGTTCTGATCTAGAAGGGACAACAGGGGGGACCATTTCCGTAGCAACTGTAATACCCTCAGTCCTTTGGAGCCAAGGGTCATTTTGCTCTCTCAAAGGAAGCTATTTAGGTGAAGATTGAGTGGTGGTTTAACACAGTGCAGACTATTTTAGACTTCACAAGTTTTCTTCTGATCTATAAAGTTGTTCCTGGTCCTGAATTTAAAGATCGGGCCAATGTGATCAGGAAGGAAAATGCCGTCCCGTCTGGTTTCTGCTGGAAATGGGAGTTTGGGGTAAATGGAAACCAAATGATTGGTTCCACGAAGGAGGGGGCTTAAAGGGAGAATGAAGGTGTGAACGTTTTAAGAAAGGTTTGGACACGATTTAAAAGACTGCTTCTGGGATCGGAGCAGAATCTGGGTGCTTTTCAGAAAAACCGAATTGATTCAGCGACCTTAATCCAACAGTCGATCAATCACTGGCCTAAGTGGAGCCGGGAACTAGGAATCTGACCTGGGTTCTCATCCCAGCGCTGACCCCGGCCTGCTGTGTGACTGCCGGAAAGTCGCCGAACCTCTCTGGTCCTTGATTTCATTCATTCATTCAAATGCATTTATTGAGCAGAGCACTTTACTTAGCACTAGGGAGAGTACAATAAAACAACTGACGCAATCACATTCCTTGCCCACAATGAGTTTATAGTCTGGAGGGGGAGGGAGACATTAATATAAATGAATAAATAAATTACAGATGTGTAGCTAAGTGCTGTAGGGCTAAGAGGGGGAATGAACAGCAGGAGCAAGTGAGGGGGTTGCAGAAGGGAGAGGGAGAAGAGGAAAGGGGGGGGGGGTTAATCAGGGAAGGCCACTTGGAGGAGATGTCCTCATCTCTAAAATGGAGATCGTTCTTGCCTCCGGGGCTGGGCTGAGGAGACAATGAGATCTCCCCCTCTGGACTGTAAATTCCTGTGGGCGGGGAACAAGTCTACCAGCTCTGGTACACTGTGCTCCCCCAAGCCCTTCGTACAGTGCTCTGCACACAGTAAGTGCTCAATCAATATGACTGAAGGATTTATCGCCAGTGAGAGACCATTTGGAGGAAAAGAAAAGCAATGGACCAAATCAAACCGTCTCTAAAGACTGCCATTTTGTTCCTCGGCAGTTGCTGGCAAGAAGGAGGGGAAATAGGCAGGCCCCAAAATCAATCAATCGATCAATCAGGCCGTGGTTCGGCCCTGGATCTCCCCGGCAGCAGGGAAGGCTTCCGGCCCATTCCCATCGGCATCTGATGGATTTCTGGGCTTTCCGTTGTGGGAATGGAAGCAGAGCTCTGAGGCTTTATTTGGGTTTTTATTCAGCCATTCCTTCCTGGGAAAGGGGCAGTGGCCACAAAGGAGGGAGGTGACAGGGAAGGGAGGGAAGTTCTGTTGTCTGGAGTGACAATTGGCTTTGGAATCGGACTGTTGGACAACGTCGAGGGATGAGTCTAATGGGTAGCTGTCGACCGCCTCCACTACAGGCTTGGGGTAGTGGATAGAGCCTAGGCTTGGAAGTCAGAAGGTCAGGGGTTCTAATCCCAGCTCTGCCACTTCATTCATTCATTCTATCGTATTTATTGAACGCTTACTGTGTGCAGAGCACTGTACACAGTGGAAAGTACACTTTACACTTGGAAAGTACAATTCGGCAACCAACAGAGACAATCCCTACCCAACAGTGAGCTCACAGTCTAGAATTGTCTTGTCATTTGTCTGCTGTGTGGTCTTGGGCAAGTTATTTCACTTCTCTGTGCCTCAGTTACCTCATCTGTAAAATGGGGGATTGAGACTGAGAGCTCAATGTGGGACAGGGACTACGTCCAACCTGATTGGCTTATATCTACCCCAGTGCTTAGTACAGTGCCTGGGACCTAGTAAGCACTTAAATACCTCAGTTATTATTATCATCATTGTTATTATTTGTTAAGCATTCACTCATTCATTCTAATGCATTTATTGGAGCGCTTACTGTGTGCAGAGCACTGTACTAAGCACTTGGGAGAGTACAATATAACAATAAACAGACAAATTCCCTGCCCACAACAAGCTTACGGTAAAGAAGCGGGGAAGGGGCAGGCCTTGTACTAAGGGCTGAGGTAAATACAAGGTAATCAGTCAGGTTGGACACAGTCCCTGTTCCACATGGGGCTCACAGTCTTAATCCCCATTTTACAGAGGAGGGAACTGAGGCACAGAGATGTGAAATGACTTGCCTGTGTCGCACAGCAAGGCTTCAGTGACAAGGCTCTGCCCTGTGGAGGACACCAGTCATTAGTTTGTCAAAAATAAGAGTGGTGCTTGCTTGTTAGTGCTTACTATGTGTCAAGCACTGTACTAAGAGCTGGGTTAGATACAAGATAATCAGGTCCCCCATGGGGCTCACAGGCTAAATAGGAGGGAGAGAAGGTATTGAATCCCCATTTTGCAGTTGAAGGAACTGAGGCACAGAGAAGCAAAGGGACTTGCCCAAAGTCACCCAGCAGGTAAGCGGAGGACCAGGAACCAGGATCCTCTGACTCCCAGGCCTGTGCTCTTTACACAAGGCCCTGTTGCTTCCCACACTGTTTCTGGTGCAGAAATGAAAGATAGATGATAATAATAGTGATAACTGTTCCTTATGAGCTCACTGTGTGCCAACCACTATACTAAGCGCTGGGGTTGACACAAGACAGTCGTGTCAGACACAGTCCCTGTCCCTCTTGAGACCCACTCTCAATTAGAGCAGCAGCATGGCTTAGTGGAAAGAGCACGGGCTGGAGACACAGAGGACATGGGTTCTAATTCCGCCTCTGCCACCTGTCTGCTGTGTGACCTTCGGCAAGCCACTTAGCATCCCTGTGCCTCCGTGACCTCATCTGTAAAATGGGGATTAAGACTGTGAGCCTCATGTGGGACAACCTGATTAACTACCCCGGCGCTGAGAATAGTGCTTGGCACATAGTAAGTGCTCAACAATTACCTTAATAATAATAATAATGAGGGCGGTAGGACGGGGTTCAGATCCCCATTTTACAGAGAAGGAAAATGAGATATGGAAAAGTGAAGTGACCTGCCCAAGGTCACACAACGACCAAGCGGCAGAGCCAAGATTAGATCCCAGCTTCTCTGACTCTTCCGTAGAGCTTTTGGGCTCACCGGGGGCTCATTTTCCAGGCCGCGAAAGGGGTCTCTCTCTCTCTCCCTTCTGCTTCCTATCCCTCTCCCCTCACTCACGGAAAACTATGTATTTCTTAAAAAAACATTTTGCCTAATAGGGAATGCGCAGAGAAAACAGTTATGGCGCCTGCCATCGGTGTTAATTAAATTATATGGCGGATGCATGGGCAATTGGCTTAAATGTTGGGGATTCTGTGCAGTATATCGTTATGAACAAATGCCCATATGCTTTCCGCCTTCTGGATACTTTCTCCATTACCTCGAGCGGTGCCTCACTGCTCTTTGCTTCAAGGGGGGAGAATCCCAAGGGAAAGCATGGGCGGCTCGCCAAAGGTGGATCGGAGAGGGAGCGGGAGAGGCTGAAGCTGGGGCTGGGAGAATCCCAGAGTCTCTTTGGGAAGCCTGGATTGGTCCCCAGGAAGATGTAGCAGCGTGGCGTTGTGGATAGAGCGTGGGCCTGGAAGACAAGAGGTCATGGGTTCTAATCCTCGCTCAGCCACTTGTCTGCTCTGTGGACTTGGGCGAGTCACTTCACTTCTCTGGGCCTCAGTTCCCTCATCTGTAAAATGGGGATTGAGACGGTGAGCCCCATGTGGGACCCGATTTCCCTGTGATCAGGACTTAGGAAAGTACTTGGCACATTGTAAGTGCTTAGCAAATGCTATTATCATTATTATTATGACAAAGCATCCAAGAGCCTGTCAGAGACAGTCTTGGGCTGGATGGCCCAATGGTCTGAGTGAGTAATGGTGATGCCTTTAATCTGATGATGCCCATCATTTTCTCCAGCCTCACGGTGTCCTCCTTCCCTTCCTCCACTTCCTGGAGACGTTAGCTTCCCCAGCTCTGAACCCTGAGCCCGAACTTCTCCAGGCAGCTGGCTCTTCCCAGTGAAACATTCCTGCACCTATCTAGATTAAATGAAACACTACCATTTCTTGCTTTCTCCCCTGGTAATTCGGCTTTGCCTCCCCCTTGGCGACTGGCTCTGCGTGGCTAGCCGTTTAGGATGGTCTCGGTGGAATAATAATAATAATAATAATAATAATAATAATAATAATGTCGGTATTTGTTAAGCGCTTACTATGTGCCAAGCACTGTTCTAAGCGCTGGGGGAGATACAAGGTAATCAGGTTGTCCCATGTGAGGTTCACAGTCTCCATCCCCATTTTACAGATGAGGGAACTGAGGCACAGAGAAGTGAAGTGACTCGCCCACAGTCACACAGCTGACAAGTGGCAGAGCCGGGATTAGAACCCATGACCTCTAGACTCCAAAGCCCAGGCTCTTTCCAGTGAGCCACGCTGCTAAGTCACCCAACAGATTTAGGGTGGTCTAGGGGGACACCCCACACCCAAACCGGCTCGGAGCTCGAAACCCGAAAGTCAATTCCCTTCTGGGTTTCCTCAGCTTGTTGCCTTGGTAAAGTATTCTGGGCCTCCGGGAAGGCTGAGCTTAAAATAGAATGCAGCAGGTAGGACACGGACCCTGCCTTAACCACTGCTATGCTCCTCCAAGTTCCCAGGTCAGTGCTCTGCAAACGTTCTGCTCCTGATACAGTGCTCTGCATGTGCAGAAGACATCAAATAAAGCAGCATGTTGTGAAAAGCAGCATAGTGTAGTGGACAGAGCATGGGCCTGGGAGTCAGAAGGTCATGGGTTCTAATCCCATCTCCTCCACTTGTCTGCTCTGTGACCTTGGGCAAGTCTCTTCACTTCTCTGTGCCTCAGTGACCTCATCTGCAAAATGGGGATTGGGACCGTGAGCCCCACATGGGACAAGGACTGTGTCCAACCTGATTGGCATGTACCCACCCCAGCGTTTGGTACAGTGCCTGGAACATAGTAAGTGCTTAACAAATGCCATAATAGTAATTATTATCATTATAAAGTGTTCTGGAGAGGACGGGGGGGGGGGGGAAGATGGGGAGAAGGAGAGAGGGAGACAGGGTTGAGGGGAGGGAAAGGGGAAGGGGGGAAAGGAGAAGGAGAGAGGAAGGGGGAAGGGGGAAAAGGGAGAGAAAGGAGGGGGCAAATGAGCCTCGGGATGGGGGAGGAAAGGAAGGGGGAAAAGAGGAAGGAAGGAGGGAGAAGGGGAAGGGGGGGGGCAGAGAGAGGAAGTGGAAGACAAAGAGGGGCACAGAGAGCTGACTTTTAAAAGGGCACTGACCACTTAATGGCTTCCAATCCCAGATCCTTCTGGGAAATGTAGGTCATTTCTCTCCTGAGAACTGTACTTCCCCAAGGGAGATTTTCCTATTTCTTTTCCCTAGCACCCTTCAGCCCTTCAGCCAAATGCCTATTTCTCATCTAGGGCTGTATTTTTCTCTGCATAAATTTTTCCTTGAAAATTCCCTGAAAACCAAGTGGACTGCAGAAAAAAGAAGCAGCATACTTGTGTGTGTGTGTGAGAGAGAGAGAGAGAGAGAGGGACACCTGTTAATCTTCTTGTCCTACCCAAAGGAAACTCAAGAGAATCTGTTGTGATTTTGTAATGGGGACACGCGTCCTTTGCAAAATTCACTCTTGGAGCAAATGTAACGCTCTCTGATGCCTGTATAATGGAGAGCTTGGATCAAAGGATTAAAAGCACTCACTTCAAGCACTTTCTGGTACTATTTTTGCTCTGTGAGATTCATATCGGCAGCTCATTTAGGGAGAAGAGGCCCATCTGTGAACAATCCTCATCCCAGATTGTTTCCTGGCGCTCAGAGACCAGACTCTCCAAGAAACAAAATCGGGGCTCACAATGGGTGGTCAGAGACGGCACCAGGGAAAGAGGACTCTGGGATGCTTGTGATGTCAGAGGCGTCATGCAGAGGGGTGGGATGATATCATGCACACCATTTGGGGGAAATAATAAATGGGGTATTTGTTATACACTTACTATGTCCCAGGCATTGTACTAAATGCTGGGATTGCCACAAGAAAATCGAGTTGGACACAGTCCCTGTCTCAGTTTTAATCCCCATTTTCCAGATGAGGGAACTGAGGCCCAGAGAAGTGAAGTCACTTGCCCAAAGTCACACAGGAGACAAGTGGCAGAGCTGGGATTAGAACCCAGGTCCTTCTGACTCGTAGGCCCATGTTCTATCCACAGCGTCGTGCTGCTACGTTACTTCATGGGTAGGGATGGATCATCCCACACCCCCATGACTCCGCTGTCCGTCCCTGACTTTTCCCAAATGACCCAACAAGGACCACTCAACAGCCCTGACTCTCCCCTCTCCATCCCTAACTCTGCCTCCAGTGACCCAGCAAGAGCCCCTCTGTATACTTCATATTGAGCCATCTGACCCTCTGAGGAGAGTGGTCATGATTATTTTTCTTATTAAAGTATTAAGCACCTACCTTGTGTCAAGAATTGTACTAAGCCCTGAGTCTGGAAAGAGATAATCACCTCAGACAGAATCCGTCACGGAAAACCCCACAGCTTCCTCTCATCCCCATTTTACAGATGGAGGAACTGAGACCCAGAGGTTAAGTGACTTATTCAAGGTCACACAAGAGGCCAAGGGCAGAGCTGGGACTGGAGCTTCCAGTCCTGAGCTGTTTCTACTTCTAATAATAATAACTGTGGTATCTGTTAAGCACTTACTATGTGCCAGGCACTGTTCTAAGCACTGGGGTAGATAAAGGTCAGTCCATTTGGGGATCTGCTCCTAATTAAGAATGGGGACAAGTCTTTCCCTTCTCCCTCCACTCTCCTGGGTAGAGAACAGTAGTAATTATTGTTATTATGGTATTTGTTAAACACTTACAAAACAGTACTAAACACTGAGGGAGATTCAAGATGGAAACAGTTCCTTTCCACAAGGGACTCACAGCCCAAGTAGTATGGAGTAGGATTTAATCCCCATTTTACAGATGAGGTAACTGACACGCAAAGACTAAAAATAATAATAATAATAATGGTATTTGATAAGGATTTACTATGTGCCAGGCACTCTACTAAGCACTGTGTTGGATACAACTAAATAGAATTGGACACAGTCTCTATTTCCATTTTACAGATGAGGTAACTGATGCACAAAGAGTAATAATAAAAATAGTATTTATTATTATTATTACTGTTACTACTAATAATAATAATGGCATTTGTTAAACGCTTACTGTATGCCAGGCACTGTACTAAACGCTGGGGTGGATACAAGCAAATGGGGTTGGACACAGTCCCTGTCCCATGTGGGACTCACAGTCTCCATCCCCATTTAACAGATGAGGAAACTGAGACCCAGAGAGTGAAGTAACTTGCCCAAGGTCACACAGCAGACAAGTGGCAGAGCCGCGATTAGAACTCAGGTCCCCTGTCTCCCACTAGGTCAAGCTGCTTCCCCAGTGAGGGAGGAGAAAAGAGGAGAATGAGGAGCAAAGGGGGCTTTCTAGACCAACACAGAGGCCCACGTCTGAAACTCCGGTGCTTCCACGAGCCCCTGCTGATTTATTTGCAATGATGCCGGACTGCTACTCTGGAGCGGGATAATCCATCCTGCCGGGGGAAGACAGGCCAAATTCTCCAGAGCTTTCGTCCAACTGGGCAGACTCTGGTATCCTTTGATAAGAAAGGCCGACCCTCTACCGGAAAGATTTAGCAGCCGCTAAAAGCCAGGGAACAGATGAAAAATGACACACAAGCCGGAAGACCTCACGGCATTTCATCACGAGCCCTCGCCGCCTAGCTTGGGTCGGGGTAGGCGTTCAGGACTGAATAAATATTCATGAGAGGGTAATGAATCCGCCCTGGATCGGGCAGTCGAGTCCATTAGAGATAGGTCGCCGTTAGGTGCGGATCCCCTCCATTAAGACACCAAACCAACGCCGTCGTCAGAGGCCTATGGCCTGCTCGCTTGGTCTCCTCTCGACAAGTTTCTAGGGCCTCCGTGGCACGCCAAAAGCGACGCGGCTCGGACCGGTAATGGAATCGGGGTCTCCGTGACCCCCAACTGGAGACACGGACGTGTTCATAAATATTTATCCCACACCGGCTCCTCGCTGACCTTGAAGAAAGTGGCCCCTGGATGATGTTTATGGAAATCTAAAGATGGCGGAGGGGGGCATTTCTGTATCCTGACAAACATGAGAGATTCAGGTTAATTTGTCCTGGGAGAGGCGGAGAGTCTGTCTTTTACATGGCCACCCTGTGCAGTCTGCCTGGGGGACTCCAAGGGAACAACTTCCTGAACCATGAGTCTGGGAAAGATAAAACAGACTTTCTGGGCTGCCTCGAGACATTAGCGCTGCGGGAAGGTGGGCCATTTATATCACGGTGACTGTCCTGTGGGCAAGCTCTCTGTCCCCTCTCCGATAAGGATACGACACCAGACACCTTTAGGTCCGGGAATAATAATGGGATTTATTAAATGCTTACTATGTGCTTACTGTGATAGACACGGGATAATCAGACTGGACACAGTCCCCATCCCACATAGGACTCAGAGTCGAAGGGAGAACGGTTATGTCATCTCCATCTTACAGATAAGAAAATCAAGGCACAGAGAACGAAGTGACCGCCCAAGGTCGCCCAGAGGCATGTCGAGGAGCCGGGATTAGAGCACAGATCCTCTGATTTCCAGATCCAGGCTCTTTCCACTGGACCTCACTGCTTCTTGGTGTGTATTTTTTTATTCTTATTGTCAGTGTCCAACTTCCCTTCACCATTGCTCAGAAGTAGCTCTGGAGCAAAAATTCAGTAGAATCTTCTCACAAAATCTATAAGATTTCCTTCAATTCCCTGGAGCTTCTTAATAAGATCATCTACAGGTTCCTTTCTGGAGTTTTTGGAATACTGACTGTCTTGCCTAGAGACAGGAGAATGGCCCCAGTGACATTTTTTTTAATAGTATTTGCTAAACGCTTATTCACTAGGGTAGTTACAAGAGAATCAGGCTGGACAGTCCCTGTCCCACATGGTGCTCACTGTCTTAATCCCTATTTTACAGATGAGGAAATTAAGGCACAGAGAAGTGAAATGATTTGCCCTAGGTCACCCCGCAGACGAGTGGCGGAGCCGGGATTAGAACCCCGGTCTTTTGACTCCCAGGCCTGTGTTCTTTCCACTAGGCCATGTTGTTTCTCATCGTCATCACCACCACCACCACCATCATCCTCACCATAATCACCCAATCAGTGTGCTCTCGGTCTACCGTGAACCACTCAAGACATTTTGGAATTTACAAGATTGAGTTTGGGATAGAAGATTCAGTTTGAGGAGAGAGATACGGGCCTGGCCATCTTGCATTTCTGATTGTTTTAGTAGAACAGTTTCTCAGCGCTTAGAACACTGCCTGGCACATAGTAAGCGCTTAACAAATACGATTATTATTATGGTCAGTGGGAAACTTCAGGATTTCCCCTCTTCCGGGCTGGGAAGTGGAATGCAAATCAGAAATAGAAAATGGCTTCTAAGACCTTGCCTCCGTCTAATGCAGAGCCTTTGTCTAGCTTGACTCTCCTCCTCAGCCCAGCCTCGGGTCTGTGGGAAATGAGTTCTTGAACCTTTTATGGATAGGCCATAATACCTGTGGTATTCATGAAGAGCTTATTCTGGGTCTAGCACTGTAATAAGCACCTGGTCTGGCCTGAGTTACTGGAGAGAGTCAGGGATGGAAAGGGGAGAATCGAGGTGTTGGATGGTCCATGTTGGGTCACTGAGGGAGAGTCAGGGGTATTGGGTGGTCCTTGCTGGGTCACTGAGGGAGAGTCAGGGATGGAGAAGGAGAATAATCAAGGGTGTTGGGTGGTCCATGCTGGGTCACGGGAGAATCGGGAGGGCCGGTCCATCCCTAACTGTGAGGGATGTTAGAGGGCAAATATCACACGATTCCTTTGAGAAGCCCTTTACCATGGAGACCGAGTCCTAAGGTGGATGGACTAAAGGTCCAACCCAGAGTTGACGTTCATCATAGTTTGAGGTTCTCAAACACCTTGGCCTCCAGCCCCCTGTTTCCCAGCAGCCTCGGGGTGGTGCCTCCGCTCACCTCTCCACAAGGCTTTCCTACGGGGAAAATGCGAACCAAGCAGTGCCGGTGTGTGAAGTAGGATTAAAAAAGATGAAAAGATGAATCACTTCATCAAAAGAATAGATGAAAGTCAATATTTACATCCAGATAATAAGTTTCAGAGGCTAATGTGGTGCACCTTCTAAGCAGAATCCTGGTGAGAAATTGGCGTGGCCTAATAATAATAATAATGTTGGTATTTGTTAAGCGCTATGTGCAGAGCACTGTTCGAAGCGCTGGGGTAGATACAGGGCAATCAGGTTGTCCCTCGCGAGGCTCAAAGTCTTAATCCCCATTTTACAGATGAGGTAAATGAGGCACGGAGAAGTTAAGTGACTTGCCCACAGCCACACAGCTAATGGATAGAGCACAGGGCTGGGAGTCAGAGGACCTGAGTTCTCCCCCATTTGCCTGCTGGGTGATCTTGGGTAAGTCACTTCACTTCTCTGGGGATTCGTTATGCATTCTCCCTCTTAGAGACGCTTCTGCACTGCTCCCTCCCTCCCTGCCTCAAGATGCCTTGACTACAGACATTCAATCCATCATTAAATCCTGTGGGTTCGATCTTCAAAACATAACTAAAATCGGCCCTTTCCTCTCCATCCAAACGGCTACCACGTTAGTCCAAGCATTTACCCTATCCCGCCTTGAATACTGTATCAGTTTCCTTGCTGATCTCTGCCTCCCGTCTCTCTTCAATCCAATCCATACTTCACTTTGCTGCCAGGATTATTTTTCTACAAAAATGTTCAAACCGAGTTTCCCCACTCCTGAAGAACCTCCACTGATTGCCCCTCCACCTCCTCATCAAACTGAAACTCTTTACCATCAGTTCCAAAGCTTTCGATCACCTTGTCCCCTCCTACCTCACCTCGCTATTCTCCTACCTCAACCCAGCCCACACACTTCACTCCTCCAGTGCCAACCTACACAATGTACCTCTATAAATACCATTATTAATATTATTATCTCTCCTATCTCACCGCCGACCTCTCATCCAAGTCCTGCCTCTGGTCGGGATCTCCCTCCCTCCTCATATCTGACAGAAAATCACTCTCCCCACCTTCAAAGCGTTATGAAAACACATCTCCTCCAAGAGGCCTTCCCTGACTAAACCCTCATTTCCTCTTTTCTCACTCCCTTCTACGACACCCCAACTCGCTATCTCTATTAACCACGCACCGTCGCCTTTCAGCCCCACAGCACTTATGTACATATATATTACCCTATTATATTTTTATTACCCTATTCATTTTGTTAATGAGGTGTACATCCCCTTGCTTCTATTTATCATTATGAAGCTGTCTTGTTTTCGTCTGTCTGTCTCCCCTGATTATACTGTAAGCCCATCGGTGGGCAGGGATTGTCTCTATCTGTTGCCGAATTGTACATTCCAAGCGCTTAGTACAGTGCTCCGCACACAGCAACTGCTCAATAAATACTATCGAAGGAATGAGTGAATATCCATAATTCATTTATTTATATTGACATCCGTCTGCCCCTCTAGACTTTAAGCTCATTATGGGCAGGGAATATATCTGCTACACTGTTTTCTTCTCTCCCAAGCACTTAATACAGTGCCCTGCATACAATTGCTCAATAAATACAATTGATTGCTTGATCGAATACCACAACTATTACTATTCGTATGCTCTCCTCCAGCCCCAGATAATCAATCATCAATAGGTGAATACCAATAGAGGCTGTGTTTAAAAACCAATGCAGTATGGAGCATGGGTTCTAGTGGGTATGCATCTAAACCAACTTGGAGCTTGATTTAGTGGTCTGTTAGCAAGAAGAAAGGACAGCTGAGACCTGCCTAGTATTAAATAACCCCCTGAGGTTCCCTGGAGGTTTTGACGAAAGAATCACTGTGAAAAAGGAAGTGTCCCACAAGCTGCTTCAGGCTGGCAATAGCAGCACTTATGTCCATGTCCCTAATTAATTTACCTTAATGTCTGTCTCCCCCTCTAGACTGTCAGCTTGTCATGGACAGGGAATGTTTCTACCGATTGTTATACTGTACTCTCCCAAGCGCTTAGTACGGGAAGAGCTCAATAGATTCCATCGTTGGGTTGATTTGTTGACCCTTGACGTGAAAGGAAAAAAGCGGCTACGATGCGGTTGTTTTACTGCTTCTATTGCCTAGAAAAAAAGGAACAAAGACACGCAAAGCTTGGACTCTCTTTTCAGGGGGAGGCGTGTGACTGGAGGTGTGGGGGAACGGTGAGGGGAATGCAGATTAAAAGAGCGGGGAGCTTTACTGGAATTACAAAGTGACACTCTGAGAGGAGAGGGAGACAACAGAGGCAAAGATATTACACTTTATCCCCTCTAGAAGTCCCCCTTTCTAGCGGGCTCAGCGTAGCGGGAAGCGTAAATCACTCTTCCCGGAACGTTGCTGAGGAACTTGGGTTATTAGAAGAGGCTGGATTCAGTCCCAGTTTTTACCCCCCACCTGACCTTGCGTGACCCCCTGGGAGGTTGGAGATCCCAAACTAAGCCCCCCTTTTCCTCTGCTCCCCCTCCCCATCGCCCCGACTCACTCCCTTTGCTCTATCCTCCCACCCCTATAGCACTTGTGTATATATGTACGTATTTATTATTCTATTTACTTATATCAATGATGTGTATATATCTATAATTCTATTTATTTAAATCAAAGCTACTGATGCCTGTTTACTTGTTTTTGAGGTCTGTCTCCCTCTTCTAGACTGTGAGGCCATTGTGGGCAGGGATGGTCTCTACTTGTTGCTGAACTGTACTTGCCAAGCGCTTAGTTCAGTGCTCTGCACACGGTAAGCGCTCAATAAATACATCTGAGTGAATGAATCCTAGGAGAAAAGAAGTATAAGCTAGCAGAAATAGCATGGGCCTGGAAGACAGAGGAATCTCAGCTATGCCACTGGCTGCTGCGAGACCCTGGTCATTTCGCTTCTCTGTGCCTCTGTTTAGTCATCTGTAAAATGGGGATTAAGACTGTGAGCCCCACATGGGATAGGGATTGTGTCCAACCCGATTAGCTTTTATCTCCTCCAGCTCTTGGCTCATAATAAGGGCTAAACAAATAACATTGAAAAAGAAATATCAATCAATTGATCAAAAACAGGAATTCCCGGACACCCACTGGGAGCTGAGGAAAAAGGAACTGGGAGAGAAAATCCCTGCCCTCTCAGGAGCTCACAATCTAGCAGGGGAGATTGGCACTAAAATATTACAGAGCCCGGGCCAGAGAGTCAGAAGGTCATGGGTTCTAATCCCAGCTCTGTCAGTTGTCTGCTGGGTTTCCTTGGGCAAAGACACTTTACTTGTCTGTGCCTCAGTTCCCTCATCTGTAAAATAGGGATAGAGACTATGAGCCCCACGTGGGACAGGGACTGTTTCCAACCCCATTTGCTTGTATCTATCCCAGCGCTTAGTACAGCGCCTGGCATAAGTAAGCGCTTAATGAATGCCATAATAATAATGATTACTATTATTATTATTAAGGCACCTGTGAAATAGGGATTCATTCTTTCATTCACTTATTCAATGGTATTCATTGAGTGTTTACTGTGTTCTGAGCACTGTACTAAGCACTTGGGAAGTACAATACCTGTTCTCCCTCCCACTTAGACCACGAGCTACCTGTGGACAAGGAATGTCCACAAATCCACTCAGTATATCGCTTGGAACAGAGTAAGCACTCAATAAATGCTATAAACTCCTTGGGATGAAAGTGCAATAATAATAAGAAAAGCAATAATAACAGTGGTATTTGTTAAGCGCTTACTATAGGCCAGGTACTGTACTAAGTGCCGGGCTAGATACAAACCCCTTACCCACTCTCACCAGCCGTATCACTTGGACTTGAGGCTTTAGGGGAATCACTTATCAATAGATCCAGCTTTATGGCTGGTTATAGTTCTTGATTCCTTCAGCGTGTTTGATGGTACTTTCTAAACACTTACTATGCATCATACACTGTTCTAAGCACTGGGGTAGATATACAAGTCAGTTAGGTAGGACACAGTCCCCATCCCGCATGGAGCTCACAATCTTAAGTGGGAGGGAGAACAGGCTTTGAATCCCCATTTTACAGTTGAGGAAACTAAGATGCAGAGAAGTTAAGTGACTTACCCAAAGTCACACAGCTCCCATTTGGCCGAGGTGGGATTAGAAACCAGGTCCTTTGACTCCCAGCCCCGTGCTCTTTCCTTTGGGCAATGCTGCTTCCCTTCAGTACCCATTTTTCCCTTCTTTATGAGCTCCCTGATCTGGTCATCCAAGGGAAAATCTGTAATAGTAAATATAAAATCTTTATTAGTTCTGTTCTTCCTGCCACTTTCAAGGTGAACTTGGGATTTGTGCATCTTCTTTTTTGTCACCACCCCAACTCTCTCTCCCTTTCTCTCCCTTTCTCTCTCTCTCTCTCACTTTGGCTCTCACACACTCACTCATTCTCACTCTTCTTTTTTTTAATGGTATCTGTTAAGCACTCTTACTATGTGCCAGACATTGAACTAAGCGCTGGGGTAGTTACAGAATAATCAGGTTGGACACAGTCTATGTCCCACAGGGGGCTCCCAGGCCAGCCCAGGCCAGACTGAGCCAGATCCAGTCAAACCAGTGGCCTAGTGGGAGCCAGAAGTACTTGCGTTCTAATCCCGGTTCCACCACGAGTCTGCTGTGAGACCTTGGGCAAGTCACTTTGCTTCTCTGTACCTCACTTCCCTCCTCTGTAAAGCGGGGATCAAGACTGTGACCCCCCCATGTGGGACATGGACTGTGTCCAACTTTATTAGCCTGTATCTATCCCATTGCTTAGTACAGTATAATAATAGGAATAAAAATGATGGTATCTGTTAAGGGCTTACTATGTGCAAAGCACTGTTCTAACCGCCGGGGGGGGATACAAGGCGATCAGGTTGCCCCATGTGGGGCTCACAGTCTGAATCCCCATTCTACAGATGAGGTAACTGAGGCCCAGAGAAGTGAAGTGACTTGCGCCCAAAGTCACACAGCTGACAAGCGGCAGACCCGGGATTAGAACGCATGACCTCTGACTCCCAAGCCCGGGCTCTTTCCACTGAGCCACGCTGGCACAGAGTCGGTGTTTAACAAATACTGTAAAAAAATCAAATAAAACCAGGACAGATGGAGACAACCCAAGGCAGGCTAAGCTTGACCAGGCCAGGCCCGGCCGAACCAGACCGCCCGTGGATGGGACATCCTGAGTTGGACCGAGCCAGACCGAACCAGGCCTGCCCCGCAGCCTCAAGGGGGACGGGACGGCGGCTAAGGGAGTAGGGGGTGCCTCAGGGACCCCGGGAAGCAGCCCCCCACCAGGGAAAGAGGCCCCCCAGGACCACCCTGCCCTTCAGAGTAGCCCATGATGGAGTGGTGGGTCACTGCATCGCCAGGATGCAGACGCCATCCTGTGGCCTCACGTGGAAACCGTGCCCAGTGGGAAGTCCAGGTCATCGACACTGAGTTTTTTCCCCCCTTACAGATGATCATTCACTCATTCAATAGTATTTATTGAGCGCTTACTATGTGCAGAGCACTGGACTAAGCGTTTGGCATGTACCAGTCGGCAACAGAGACAATCCCTGCCCAAGAACGGGCTCACACACACACATACAAGCACACACAAATACACCCTAAAGATGCGGGAACAAACAGACCCTTGGAAGAGGAATTAAATCCAAACTTAAGTCTGGAATTTCTCCCTCGATTCCTTCCAACCCGTGAGACGAGGAGGGCGTTCAGATAGCCGGGATGCACGAAATGCCACCATGCTTACATAATCGATCGATCATATTTATTGTGTGCAGAGCACTTGTACTAAGCGCTTGGGAGAATACTATGTAACAGAGTCGATAGATACGTTCATTCATTCAGTCATATTTGCTGAGCGCTTACTGCGGGCAGAGCGCTGTACTAAGTGCTTTGGAGAATACATTTCCTTTCCACAGTGAACTTACATACAGATACGAACAGAAAAGTTTGGGGAGCTGAAGGTGGGGTGAATATCAAGTTTTTAAGCGGGGCATAGACAAGTTTCTGGACGCTACCGAAGGGAGGGTCAGTAGGGGAGATGGAGGACCTAGTAACACCAATATTCTGCCACTGGGCAACTGAGTGACCTAACAGTAATCATTTTAATATTTGTTAAGTGTTTACTATGTCCCAAGCACTTTTTTTAATGGTATTTGTGTGTATTATTGTATTACAATGTATTACTATACATTGTATAGTACAATACAATGTATACAATTGTATAGTACAATACAATAATACAATGTATTATTATAATACAATGTATTACTATGTGCCAGGCACTATTCTCAGTGCTGGGGTAATAATAATAATAAAGTTGGTATTTGTTAAGCACTTACTATATGCAGAGCAGTGTTCTAAGCGCTGGGGTAGATACAGGGTCATCAGGTCGTCCCACGTGAGGCTCACAGTTAATCCCCATTTTACAGATCAGGTAACCGAGGCACAGAGAAGTTAAGTGACTCGCCCACAGTCACACAGCTGACAAGCGGCAGAGCAGGGATTCAAACCCGTGACCTCTGACTCCCAAGCCCGGGCTTTTTCCACCGAGCCACGCTGCTTCTCCAGGTAGACACAGGGTAATCAGGTTGTCCCACGAGGGGCTCACAGTCTTAATCCCCATTTTGTAGACGAGGTCCCTGAGGCCCAGAGAAGTGAAGTGACTTCCCCAAGGCCACCCAGCAGACAAGTGGCAGAGTCAGGATCAGAACTCATGACCTTCTGACTCCCAAGCCTGTGCTCTACCCACTACGCCAGGCTGCTTCTCTTATAGACCGTAAGCTTGCCGTGAGCAAGGAATGTGCCTCTCAACTCATTTATATTGTACTCTCCCAAGCGCTTAGCACAGTGCTCTGCATATTCATTCATTCATTCAATCGTATGAAGAGCTTACAAGGTGCGGAGCACTGTACCAAGTGCTTGGGAGAGTACGATGCAACAATAAATAGTAAGCGCTCAATAAATAGCATTGATTGATCGATCGATTAGTATCCCATAATGGGTAACTGTGGAGCAGACAGGAGGAAGAGAAGACGTTATCCAATCAATGAATAGTTCATTTATTGAGCTCCTACTGTGTGCAGAGCACTGTACTAGGTGCTTGGGGGAGTACAGCAGAAATGAAGACATCTGTAACTTTCGAGAGTTTACAGAGTCTAATGGGGGACGCAGGCAGACATAAATTGTTTACCAACAGGGAAAGCAGCAGGAAGTACAAGGATCCAGCAACTAGCAACAAGACTTTGGAGAGAGAAATAGTTTAATAAATAATAAAAATACTGGGATTTGTGAAGTGCATCCTATGTGTCAAAACACTGAGCTAAACCCTGGGGCAGACACAAAATAACCTGTCCCACATGGGGCTCGCAATCCAAGAAGGAAGGGGAGCAGAGCTCTTACTCCTTATTTTGTAGATGAGGACAATCAGTGCGTGGCCCAGTAGAAAGGGCATGGGCTTTGGAATCAGAGGTCATGGGTTCGAATCCCAGCTCCGCCGCTCGTCAGCTGTGTGACTGTGGGCAAGTCACTTCACTTCTCGGTGCCTCAGTTACCTCGTCTGTAAAATGGGGATTAAGACTGTGAGCCCCACGTGGGACAACCTGATTCCCTGTGTCTACCCCAGCGCTTAGAACAGTGCTCTGCACATAGTAAGCGCTTAACAAATACCAACATTATTATTTATTGAGCCTTCACTATGCGCAGAGCACTGTACTAAGCACTTGGGAGAGGACAATTCAGCAGAATTAGCAGACACTTCGCTGCCCGTAATGAGTTTACTGTCTGGAGGCAACGCAGAGGCTCAGCGAGGTTAAGCGACCTGCTCAAAGTCACAGAGCAGGCCAGGGGTGAACCTGGGACTAGAATCCAGGTCTTCTGACTTGAACTAATAATTATGGTGTTTGTTAAGTACTGAAGCAGCATGGCTCAGTGGAAAGAGCCCGGGCTTGGGAGTCAGAGGTCGTGGGTTCGAATCCCAGCTCTGCCACTTGTCAGCTGTGTGACTGTGGGCAAGTCGCTTCACTTCTCTGTGCCTCAGTTGAGGGCATCTGTAAAATGGGGATTAAGACTGTGAGCCTCACATGGGGCAATCTGATGACCCTGTATCTCCCCCAGCGCTTAGAACAGTGCTCTGCACATAATAAGTGCTTAACAAATACCAACATTATTATTATTCTATGTCAAGCACTGTTCTACGTGCTGGGGTAGCTACAAGTTAATCGGGTCAGAGACAGTCCCCGTCCCACATAACCGTCTCAGCAGCAAGAAGAACAGGTACTGGATCCCCATTTTACAGATGAGGAAACCGAGGCCCAGAGAAGCTGTGACTTGTCCAAGGTCACACAGCAGGCAGGTGGCGGAGTCACGATTAGAACTCAGGTCCTCTGACTCCCAGGTCCGGGCTCTGTCCACTAGACCACCCTATCTGGAGTCTCGCTTAATGGGAAAAACTTACGTTTTGATGGATTCCGACAACATCTCTGAAACCTAGCCCTTAGAGTGGGTATAATTTCCTTTATAGTAGCAGTTTCCCTAAGAAAAACGAGAATGATATACCGCGGTGAGGATTAACTAGTATTTCGAGCATTTTTTCAGCTGGGAGATGACTAAATCCATCTCCCCGAACTGAGACACTTTAGAACTGCCTCGCAGGTTAATGAGAAAATCCATTCAAAGCTGGATATTTTGCTAACCGTTAACTTTCAAACGCCAATTTGAAACTCCAATAGAAAAGAGTGCTTCATGATGAGATTGAATATAGCGCAATAGTGGCCCATTACTGCTTCTGGCCAAAAGCAGAAACTCCTAACAAACCCATCTATCCCCAAACACGCTCTTGCTATCTTGCTAATGGTCATCACACTGGCTCCCCTTCTAGACGACATCCTCTGATTTTTTCGGTTGTTGTGTTTTCGTGGTTTTTGTTAAGCCCGGACTAGGGACCAGCACTGTTCTAAGCACTGGGGTAGACACAAGCTAATGAGGTTGGACCGATCCATGTCCCACGTGGGGCTCCCTGTCACGCACCGGGCATGATCCCGTCCGTTCTTGGGCAAACACTGGGCACGATCCTGCCCGCTACTGGAAAAACACCAGACACAATCCTGCCCATCACTGGACGAGCGCCGAGCACAATCCTGCCCACTATTAGATAAGCACCGGGCACGATCCTGCCTGCGATTATTGGTCAAACACAGGGCACAGTTCTGCGTGCTAATATCTGGATGAACACCAGGCATGATCTTGAGCTCTACTGGATAAGCAGCGGGCACCAAGATGGAACAGTGGAGCCGGGGATCTCTCCGCAGATCGGCCTTCTCCGCAAACCCGCCAGGAGAGGGTAACCGCCTCGTGTCCCAGAATGTTTTGCGGCGCATGTTGAACACGGATTGAGCCCGCTCCGGCCTGGAATTGCTTCCAGGACCGGGGGCCAGGGACCAGGTCAACCAGGATCGGGTCCAAAAATTCTAGAATTCCCCAGGAGGCTTCATGGAAAAGCAGCCGTGTCCTTCCGCCCCGGCTAAAATAGATCGCTCCGTGATTATTTCAATCTATCGATCATTCATCCCCTGTCTGGATTGGATAGGGCACTGGACGCTTTTATAGCCCAGATCTTTTTAAACCTGGCGCCCCACCTTGGCTTCTGCTGCCGACTTCCATGGTTTGGAAGCGTGGTTTGAGAAGCAGAGTGGCCTAGTTGATAGACCCTAGTTGGGAGTCAGAAGGAGCTGGGTTAATAATAATAATAACTATGGCATTAGTTAAGGACTTTCTATGTGCCAAGCACTGTACTAAGAGCTGGGGTGGATACAAGCAAATCAGTTTGGACACAGTCCCTGTTCCCCATGGGGCTCACAGTCTCAATCTCCATTTTAAAGATGAGGTAACTGAGGCCCAGAGAAGTGAAGCGACTTCCCCAACGTCACACAGCATTCGAGTGGCAGAGCCGGGATTAGTGATGGAATTTGTTAAGTGCTTACTATGTGCCGGGGACTGTACAGACCACCTGACCGCCAGGTCCGTGTTCTCTCCGCTATGCCTCCGCCACTTGTCCGCTGTGCGACCCTGGGCGAGTCACTTCACTTCTCTGGGCCTCAGTTTCCTCATCTGAAAAATGGGGAATAAGACTTTGAGCCCCGCATGGGAGATGGACTGCGTCTAACCTCGTTAGCTTGTATCTACTCCAGCACTTAGAACGGAGCCTGGCACTTAAGCGTTTAACAAATGCCATACAGAAAAGGGGTGTCCGTGTTCATGGGACCCCCAGAGGGAGATGCGTGGGTTTTGGAGCGGGGCAAGACATCAGGGGTACCCCCAAGGGGCACGTGCTATGCCCCTACGATGCCGTGACCTTACAGCCCTCTAACGTGTGTGATTAGCAGCCACCATGCTGCTCCAGCTAGCCTCGGACAAGTGGAGACTGGCAAAATCTCGCCGTGGGCAGGGAATTAATCTGTTTATTGTTCTACCGTAGTCTCCCAAGCGCTTAGGTCAGTGCTCTCCACACAGTGAGCGCTCAATACATACGGCTGAACGAATGATTGAATGAAAACTGGGCCCGCGGTGAACTGAGAGGCTAGCTGGAATGGCAGGGTGGCTAATCACGCACGTTAAAGCACCGGAAGGTCTGGGCTAAGTTTTATCAGAGACCCCGCTGCCGCGTACTAACACCCCACTACGTACACACACCCAAGACACCCCCCAGATACCAGTAGGCCCGCCAAAGTGGTCCTGTGGCAAACTGAGGGGCTAGCTGGAGTGGCAGAGTGGCTGCTTGTCACGTTCGTTGAAGCGCCGTAAGGTCTCGGCTAAATTTTATCAGAGATAAACTGGACGCCGCTGCCATATACTAACAACACCCCCAAACGCACACACCCCCCCCCAACGACCACGTCCAGACACCAGTTGCCTCACCAAACTGGTCCCTCGGCGAACAGAGGCTGTCGGCTGTCGTTGGGGGTGGGCGGGATTTAGCATGTGGCAACTCGGCCCGGTTTCGTCTCTGATCAGACTTAGCCCGAGAGGTATTTGCTGATGATTGTCAACAATCGGATGAATTATAGATGATGTTGGTAAACAAAACACTGCCTTGATGAATGACGACTCGGCTCCGCTATGACATGACTGCTAAGTCATTCAAAGCGCTGATTAAACCCATTACAGGAAAATAATCACCATCCATTACTTTTAATGTCGCGAACTGACAACCTAGTTAAGGCGGCTGATGGTGTCAGCAGAGTGATTTGTCGGCCCGCCTGTCCATTGACAATAAATCACTCCGATAAATCAATGAACAGTGGCAATAAAACAATATATTTTCATTTTTCTTGACATTCAATTACAGAGTGTGTGTATACCGACTTATTCTTAAACACTAACGTGCTATGGCAAGGTACCGTTTTCGCTGGAGACTAACTGTGCTGTTTTAGCCCCCCGGTTGGGAGGGGAGAGGGATGGTGGGAGAGAGGAAGAGGAAAGAGGAGGAAGAGAGGGGAGAGGGGAGGAGGGAGGAAAGAAGCAGTGCGGCTTAATGGCAAGAGCCCGGGCTCGGGAGTCAGAGGACGTGGGTTCTAATCCCGGCTCCGCCACTTGTCTGCCGTGTGACCTTGGGCCTCAAATTCTCTGGCCTCAGTGACCGCACCTGTGAAATGGGGATAAAGACCGTGAGCCCCATGTGGGACAACCTGATTACCTTGTATCTACCCCGGCGCTTAGAACGGTGCTTGGTACACTGTGAGTGCTTAACAAATACCACAATTATTATTATGAAGGAGGGAGGGAGGAGAGAGGGGAGGAGGGGGGTGGGAGGAAGGAAGGGAGAAGAGAAAGATGGAGGAAGGAGAGAAATAGAGGTAAAGGGGGGATGGAGAGGGTGATGGTGGGAAGGAAGGAGTGGGAGTGTGTGCCTGGATTTGGGGGGGGGGGTGTTTGCAAGCTCACACACACACACACACACACGCTTTTCTCCCCTTTAATTGCAGCAGCAGCTTTCATTCCCAAAGCTGTTGATCACTCAATCAATTATATTTATTGAGCATTTACTGTGTGCAGATCTCATGGATCTGCACTCAATAAGCGTTCAATAAATAGTATCGAATGAATGAATGAATGGATCGTGGGATTCTTGTCACTTTCCCGGATCGAACTCGGTCATCACTGAAGGAAGGTGGTATTTTGGCTTTTTCGGATTGAAAACATCCCTCCCGGGATTGGATATCTGAGTACCTGTGGGCAAACCCACTCTCAACGCCAGGATTCATCCACTCGTTCAATAATCCATCTTGGGGGCGGAGCACTATACTGAGTAGCTACTGTGTGCAGAGCACTGCACTGCTCACCTAGCAGAAGCGGCGTGGCTCAGTGGAAAGAGCCCAGACTTGGGAGTCAGAGGTCATGGGTTCCAATCCCGGCTCCGCTGCTTGTCAGCTGTGTGATCCCGGGCAAGTCACTTAACTTCTCTGGGCTTCAGTTACCTCGACTGTAAAATGGGGATGAAGACTGTGAGCCCTACGTGGGACAACCTGATTACCCTGTATCTACCCCAGAGCTTAGAACAGTGCTTGGCACATAGTAAGCGCTTAACAAATACCAACATTATTATTATTATTAATAATATTAACAATAATTACAGTATTTGTTAAGTGCTTACTGTGTGCCAGGCATTGTACGCATTAAGCGCTGGGGTGGACACAAGCAAATTGGGTTGGACACGGTCCATGTCCCACACGGGGCTTACAGTCTTAATCCCTATTTTACAGGTGAGGTAACTGAGGCACAGGGAAGTTAAGTGACTTGCCCAAGGCAACACAAGAGACAAGAGGTGGAGCTGGGATTAGAACCCATGACCTCCTGATCTCCAGGCCTGTGCTTTATCTACTAAGCCATGCCGCTAGAGTACTGAAAGCATACTCTAGAGAGGAAGTTTGCTGTGGACAGAGAACATATCTACCAATTCTGAAGCACTTAGTACAGCGGTCTGCACACAGAAAGAGCTAAATCAATCGATTAAATGTATTTTTGAGCATCCACTGTGCAGGGCACTGTACTAAAGTGTTTGAAAGACTACAATTCAACAACATAACAGACATACTTTCTGCCACAATGAGCTTACAGGCTAGAGGAGGAGAGAGGTATGAATAGAAATAAATAAATTATGGTTATGGGCATAAATGCTGTGGGGCTGGGGACGAGGTGGTGAAGAAAGGGAGCCAGTCAGGGGGACACAGAAGGGAGTGGAAGAAAAGGAAAAAAGGACTTAGGGAAGGCCTCTTGGAGGAGATGGGCCTTCAATAAGGCTCTGAAGGAGGGGAGAGTCATTGTCTGTGGGATATGAGGAGGGAGGGCGTTCCGGGCCAGAGGCAGGATGTGGGCGAGAGGTCGGCGGGGAGATAGGCGAGATGGAGGCACAGTGAGAGGGTTGGCATTAGAGAAGCGAAGGGTGCGGGCTGAGTTCTAGGAGGAAAGCAGCTAGGTGAGGTAGGAGGGGACAAGGGGGTTGAGGGCTTTAAAGCCAATGGTGTTAAGTGTGTGTGTGAGAGACTGTGAGCCCGTTGTTGGGCAGGGGATTGTCTCTATCTGTTACCGAATTGCATATTACAAGCGTTCAGTACAGTGCTCTGCACACAGTAAGCGCTCAATAAATACATCGATTCATTCAATTGTATATGTATGTATGTGTGTGTGTGCTTGAGAAGCAGTGTTGCCTATTGGAGAGAGAGAGCCCAGGGCCCAGGCATCAAAAACTGCCTGCTGATACTAGCTCTTTTACTCGCCTTCGGTGTAACAGTAATAATAATTACAATAAGAATTATAATAAGAACAAAACGAGAACAATAAGAGCGATAATATTTGTGAAGCATTGACTATTTGCCCAAGCACTGTATGAAGCTCACTATTTGCCCAAGCACTGTATGAAGCTCTAGGATAGCTATAATACAATCAGTTGAACACAGGGACCTTCATGGGACTCACTATCTAAGTAGGAAGGATTGAAGCCCCATTTGACAGATGAGGAAAGCAAGTCAAGGCTCGGACAAGCGAAACGACTTGTCCAAGGTCACACAGCAGGCTGGGGCTCACGGTCTAAAAAATGAGAGCAAATAGGTAGGGATTTTATCCTCATTTTTTAGGTGAGGAAACTGAGGCCCAGAGAGGTCTACCGTCTTGCCCGAGGTCACACAGAAGGCTGGGGCTCACGGTCTAAAACGTGACAGTGAAGAGGTAGGCATTTTATCCTCATTTTTCCGATGAGGAAACTGAGGCTCAGAGAGGTCTAGTGACTTGCTCATGGTCACCCAGCGGGCCGGGAGCCGAGCTAGGACTAGAACCCAGACCCCCCGGTTCACCGGCCGTGGATGACTTCCCCGCAAGAGGAAGACGGAGGAATCTTCAGGCCTCCTTAAAGTCCTGGGCCCGTCGGTCATTCCTGATGGGAAGCTCCATCACTGTGCTCAGCCCTCTGCTAAATGCTGGAGTACGATTCCACAACCTCAGGGCGGGTAGAGCATCTCAGCCGAGGTTCTGAGTCCTGTGTACGTGTGTATGTGCGCGCACGTGTCCGTCCGCACATGCGAGTGGGTGGCGAATTGGGGGCACACGCGTCTGCCTGTGATTCAGCCTTGACCAAGGAGGCGGCCCAGGGTCATCCTTGGAGAAAACCACCATCGCCCCCGCCTCTCCTGGAATCGCAACGTTGGCTCCCCAAGGCTAGTTTGTGTTTCAGAGTCACAGCCCCGAGGGGGAGGACCACGTCGCCTCCAGAGCCCGGCCCTCGTCCGGGCTGCCGGCGATCCATCAGTGGCATTTGCTGAGCGCTTACTGGGTGCGGGACACTGTACCGAGCGCTGCGAAGCAGCTTGACTGAAGCAGCGCGGCTCAGTGGATCGAGTCCGGGTCTGGGAGCCAGAAAGACCCGGATTCTAATCTCCTCTCTGTCACTTGGCTGCTGTATGTGACCTTGGGCTAATCTGGAAAAAGGGCGTTAAGACTGGAAGCCCCACGTGGGACCGGTACTGTATCCAACCCGAATAACTTGTATCTACCTCAGTGCTTAGAACAGTGCCTGGCACATAGCAAGCGCTTAACGAGTACCACAGTTATTATAACACTATAGAAGTGTGTCAGCGTTGGTGGACTCGTTATAATTTATGATTGCATATTTTATTATAATGATATAATAATAATCGAATGTTATTCATTTATTGAGCTCTTACTGTGTGCAAAGCACTGTACTAAGTTCCTGGAAGAGTTCAATATAACATCAGACACATTCCCTGCCCACAAGGAGCTGACGGCCTAGACAAGGAGACAGACGGGAATAGAAATAAATAGATTACGGATGTGGACATAGGTGCCGTGGAGCGGAATAAAGGGGACAAATCCACGGGCAAGGGCGACGCAGAAGGGAGTGGGAGAGGAGGAAATGAGAGCCTAATCGGGGCACTGGACCTGAGAGACCAGGCCGGGAGTCCCCAGACCGGACCTGGAATAATAGTAAATAATAATAATTATGGTACTTTTTAAGCGCTTACTGTGTGCCAAGCACTGTTGCAAGCACTGAGGTAGGTACAAGTTAATCAGGTTGGACACTGTCCCTGTCCCACACGGGGCTCACCTTCTTAATCCCCATTTTACAGATGGAGTAACCAAGGCATGGAGAAGGGAAATGACTTTCCCAAGGTCACACAGCCATCAAGTGGCAGAGCCGGGGGTAGAACCCTACGACTGAATGAATGAATGAAGCCTGAGAAGCAACGAGGCCTAGTGGCGAGCGCACGGGCTTGGGAGTCAGAGGACGGGGGTTCTAATCCCGGCTCTGCCACTTGTCTGCTGCGTGACCTCGGGCAAGACTGTGAGCGCCACGTGGGACAACTTGATGACCTCGTATCTACCGCAGCACTTAGAACAGTGCTTGGCACATAGTAAGGTTTAAGAAATACTATAATGATAATAACTCAGGTCCTTCTGACTCCCAGGCCCGGGCTCTATCCCCAAAGCCAAGCAGGTCAGAGGTTGGTTGGTCAGAGGCCTGGCGGGAAGCAGATCTGAGGGTGTCCCCCCTCCCCTCCCGTACTGGTGGGAGCTGCCCTGAGGGAGTTGTTGTGGCGGCGATGATGCGCCCTGTCCCGGGGAGGGGCCGTCTCGGGGAAACACGCCAACTATGCCAGGCATTCCCGCATCTCCCCCGGGCCGCGGCCTCGGGCTCTCGGGGTCCCCCGCCTTTCCCCCCGGGGCACGTGACCCACCCCGACCGACCTGCTCTTAAGGGCGCCGGGAGCCATCGAGGATCTGTGCCCAGAGGGACAGGGCAGGGCCGGGGGGCGGGCATGGGCATGGCTCTGCTTCTGGTCTCCTGGCTGGCGGTCCTGGGCACCGGGGCCAGCTACCACCACCGGCTCTGCCGCTGCTCCGGTGGCGTCTTCGTGTGCCAGGAGAGCCCGGTGACCGAGGTGCCCGCCGACATCCCCAGAGATGCCAACGAGCTGTGAGTCCGCAAGGGGCCTGGAAGCCAGGGTCCCTTGGCCCCGGGGGCAGAGAGACGGGGAGGAGGGAGGCTTCAGATACCACCCGTTCACTAGAGAAGCAGAGCGGCCTCACGGGTAGGGCACGGGCCTGGGAGTCAGAAGGACCTGAGTGCTTGGCACATGGTAAGCGCTTAAAAACTACAATCTTTATTATTATTATTATCCTAATCCCGTCGACCTGCTGTGTGACCTTGGGTAAGTCACTTCTGTGCCTTGATACCCTCATCTGTAAAATGTTCATCTGCTCTACACACAGTAAGCGCTTAATAAATACGATTGAACGAAAGAATGAAAATGGAGATTGAGAACGTGAGCCCTATGTGGGACGGGGACTGTGTCCAACCCGATTAGCTTGTATCTGCCCCAGCGATGGTGCCTGGCACATAGTAAGCGCTTAAAGAATACCATTAAAAAAAAGAAAGTCATCCAACAGGTGGGGTGGGGCCTCACTGGGGGATGGGGACCCTCTCAAGGCCCAAGCGAGAAAAAACAACGCAACTCTATTTCGGGACCAAACCAAAGTCTACGTTTTGAACGTTGCTACCATTCTCCCCTCCCCGTCAGCCCGTCCCCTTCCGCCTTCCAACCTCCCCTCGGTCCCCAAAGCACTAATTTCACTTCCACACCGTGGGACCACAAAGGGTTAAGCATCCAGGGGTGTCCCCAGGCCACGATAACAAGAATCGAACAATTAAAAAGTCAGTCCGTCCGTCGCCTTTACTGAGCGCTCACTGGGTGCTAGGAGCTGGGGAGAAGACAACACGGTAGTGTATCAGACACAGTCCCTGTCCACGAAGAGCTTCCAAGGTACCGTTTAAGCACTACCGTGCGTCAAGCACTGTGTCGAGGGCTGGGGTTGAGACAGGATGAGATCGGACACCGTCCCCGTCCCCCACGGGGCTCACAGTCTAAACAGGAGGAGGAGGAGGGAGCATCTCGCCATTTTATAGATGAGGAGACCGAGGCCCAGAAAGCCTAAGTGGCACCCCCGAAGTCACAGAACAGGCCAGGGGTAGAGCCGGGACTAGAACCCAGGTCTCCTGGCTTCCAGCACCATGTTCTTCCCACAAGGCCACACTGCCTCTTACCTGAAATTCGCCAACGTTGCCAACTTGGCTTCCTCTAGTCTGCCCTGAATCACTTTAGGGCACGGCCAGCCGGGGCTGTGGGTGCTGGTCCGGCCTGGCCAGTGAACGTCCTCGGGCCTGGGAGTCAACCCCACTCCTATCCGGGCCTCGGTTGCCCTCGTCCATAAAATGGAGAGGCTGAATCTTGTCTCTCCCTACCTCACAGGGATGATGTGGCGAAGGTGAAGTGAATTCACCGATGGTAAAGCGCTGTGGGAAAATGGTCGCCAGATGGGTTCAAGGTGGCGTCATGATAATGCGGCTCAGCTGCCCTGGTGACTGTTAGGACGCCCCTCCCCCTTTACAGACACTCTTAGTGCCTGCGTTTAATTAATTAACTGGGGTATTTGTTGAGCACATACTATGTGCCGGGCACCGTACTAAGCGCTGAGGTGGATACAAGTAAATGGGGCTGGGCGCGGTTCCTGTCCCGCGTGGGGCTCCCCGTCCTAATCCCCATTTTACTTAACTTCTCTGTGCCTCAGTTTCCTCAAGTGTAAAATGGGGGTACCTGTTCTCTCCCTCATCCTTGACCCATTCCTACATTTTGCTGCCGTTGGTGGGGGGTGCCACTAAAGGGGTGGTGGGCTGGGCAGGACTGTGGGGGGACGAGGGACAAAGGGGCTCTCATCTCAGCCCCTCCCAAACCCAGCTTGCTTAGAGGCTGGAGGAGGCCGAGGAGCTCACTGGGGAAGCAAAGGGAGAGAGAAAGCAGCCCCCACTTGGGGAAGCAACGTGGCCTAGTGGGTAGAGCCCGGGTCTGGGAGTCAGAAGAACCTGGGTTCTAGTTCCGGCTCCACCACTCGTCTGCTGATTGACCTCGGGCCAGTCACTTCACATCTCTGTGCCTCAGTTCCCTCATCCGTAAAATGGGGATTAAGACTGTGAGCCCCACGAGGGACATAGACGGTGTCCAACGTGATTGCCTTATATCTGCCCCGGTGCTTAGGTCAGTGCCTGGCCCTTATGTACATATCTGTACATATTTGTTTGTATTGATGTCTGTCTCCCACCTGCAAGACTGGAAACTCATTATGGGTGGTAAAAATCACTGTTTATTGTTATACTGTACTTTCCCAAGCACTTAATACAGTGCCCTGCACACAGTAAGCACTCAGTAAATATGACTGACTAACTGACCGACTGACTGAATGAATGACACATAATATAATAATAATGTTGGTATCTGTTAAGGGCTTACTATGTGCAAAGCACTGTTCTAAGCGCCGGGGGATACAAGGTGATCAGGTTGTCCTACATGGGGCTCACGGTTTTAATCCCCATTTTACAGGTAATTGAGGCACAGAGAAGGTAATAATAATAATAATGTTGGTATTAGTTAAGCGCTTACTATGTGCCGAGCACTGTTCTAAGCGCTGGGGTAGACATAGGGGAATCAGGTTGTCCCACGTGGGGCTCACAGTCTTAATCCCCATTTTACAGATGAGGGAACTGAGGCACAGAGAAGTTAAGTGACTTGCCCACAGTCACACAGCCGACAAGCGGCAGAGTGGGATTCGAACTCATGAGCCCTGACTCCAAAGCTCGTGCTCTTTCCACTGAGCCACGCTGCTTCTCATAGTATATGCAGCATGGCATAGTAGATAGAGCCCAGGCCTGGGAGTCAGAAGATCATGGGTTCTAATCCCGGCCCCGCCGCTTGTCTGCTGTGACCCTGGGCAAGCCACTTCCCTTCTCCGGCCCTCAGTTACTTTATCTGGAACATGAGGTTGAAGACTGTGAGGCCCGTGTGGGACAGGGACTACGTCCAACCCGATTTGCTTGTATCCACTCCAGCGCTTAGTTCAGTGGCTGGCACATAGTAAGCACTTAACAGATACCATAATTATCATTAATAATTATCATTTACTGTTATTAAGTGCTTAGAAATACCATAAAAAGCCTTGAATGTCCAGAAAAAGGCTGAGAAAAGTGTGTGTGTGTGAGTGCGTATATGCTCAAGCCTTCCTCTCCCCAAGCAGCGTGGCTCAGTGGAAATAGCCCGGGCTTCGGAGTCAGAGGTCATGGGTGGGAATCCCGTCTCTGCCACTTGTCAGCTGGGTGACTGTGGGCGAGTCACTTCACTTCTCTGGGCCTCAGTTACCTCATCTGTAAAATGGGGATTAAGTGTGAGCCTCAAGTGGGACAACCTGATTACCCTGTATCTACCCCAGCGCTTAGAACAGTGCTCGGCACGTAGTAAGCGCTTAACAAATACCAACATTATTATTATTATTATTATTATTATTATTCCCCCCCCTCCCCCGCCATCACTCCATCCGTGCCAAGCCGGGTGGGGAAAGCAGCAAGGGGCAGAGCCTGTAACATCTCAAGGTCGCCGGGGATATTTCGTGGGAGGGTTGACGCTCCGGCAGATTCCCACGGCTCCCCGAACCCCCGCCCGGCCCCCTCCCCGCCGGGCCTCCATGACCCCCCTCAACCCACCCAGGGGCAGTGACTTACCCACCCAAGGTCACACAGCAGGCCGAGGGCAGACCCGGGATTAGAACCCGGCCCAAAGCCCGGTGAGTCCCCAGAAGCCACTGTGCCCTCAGGGGGGTCCGTCACGAGCCAGAGACGGCCCGATGAAGCATTAGACGTAAGCCCCTCGAGGGCAGGGGATAATGGTATTTCTTAAGCTCTTACTATGTGCCAAGCACTGTTCTAAGCTCTAAGGGAGATACAAGGTGATCAGGTTGTCCCACGTGGGGCTCACAGTCTTAATCCCCATTTTACAGATGAGGTCACTGAGGCCCAGAGAAGTGAAGTGACTTGCCCACAGTCACCCAGCTGACAAGTGGCAGAGCCGGGATTCGAACCCATGACCTCTGACTCCCAAGCCCGGGTTCTTTCCACTGAGCCACGCTGCTTCCCACCGGGGATGAGTGTTTAAGTGCTAAACGCTTAGTACAGTGTTAAGCGCTTAGTCCAGTGCTCTGCACAAAGTAAGTGCTCAATAAATACGATCGAATGAATGAATGCCTTCCTACTGTCAACCAATCACTCACTCAGCGACGTTCACTGAGCTCTAACTGTGTGCAGAGCACTGAGTTAAGCGCTTGGGAGAGCACCTTAAAGTAAGTAGACAGGATCCCTGCCCTCGTGGAGCTGACAATCTCTCTCTCTCCCCAGCGCTTAGCACAGTGTGTTGCATACAGTGGACACTCAGTCAGTCCCACTGATGGTCAGATTGAAGCACGATGCCCAGCTCGGTCAGCCCTTCCACGGGGTGGCCCGGTTTCCACTCTGGACCGTGAGCTCGCTGTGGGCAGGGAATTTGTCTAGCAACTCTGTTGTAGTGTCCTCTCTCAAGCGCTTAGCACAGTTCTCCGCACACAATAAGCGCTCAGTAAATACCACTGATTGATTTCCTGGGTCTTTTTGCACTTACTATGTGCCAGGCACTGTACTAAGCACTGGGGTAGATTCAAGCTGGCCCGTGGGCCCCTGCAGATGACGGAATCGGTCATGGCCTCTCCTCCAAGAAGCCTTCCCTGACTGCGCCCTCCTTTCCTCTTCTCCCACTCCCCTCTGCGTCGCCCTGACTTGCTCCCTTTATTCATCCCCCTCTCCCAACCCCCCAGAATTCATGTCCATATCCCTAATTTATTGATTTCTATTAATGTCAATCTCCCCTCCAGACTACAGTGAGCTCACTGTGGGCAGGGAATGTGTCTATTATATTGTTCTAGCGTACTCTCCCAAGTTCTTAGTACAGTGCTCCGCACACAGTAGTGCTCAATAGATATGATTCAATGAATGCACCCGCTCGGCTTTTGGGGTCATTTAATGTTCTCATTTCCTTTAACTTCTGGAAAGGAAGGTTCTTTCCATGCAACCGTCTTCCCCAGGAGATGCCCGCCCAAAATAGAGGCCGGTGGGGTGTGGGTTGGGAGGGGGGTTGGGAGGGGGTACCTCTGCCCAATTTTCCATCCCCCTGCCTCCGTCTTCCCCCGCGGCCGCCTGACGGCGTCTCCTCTGTGATTTCAGGAGATTTGTGCTCACCAAGCTGAGGGTCATTCAGAGAGGAGCGTTCTCGGGACTGAACTCCCTGGTGAAAATGTATGTATTCCTTCCCACCCTGAGGGACATTTTGTGACTGACCCCTGCTCAGGACACAGCCCTGACCTGGTCACTTGGCCGTCTCTTGACCGCCAACAGGAAATGGCTCGTGTATTCATCGATGCTATTTTTTGTGAGAGGCACTTGTTTAAACGCTTATTACGTGCCAGGCACTGGGCTTTTTTAATGGTCTTTGTTAAGCCCTTACCATGTGACAGGCACTGAAAATAATCATAATGACAATAGTGATTAGGATAATAATTATGGCAATAATAATAAAAATAATCATTGTGGTATTTGTTAATCGCTTACCATGTGCCAGGCACTGTTCTAAGAGCTCGGGTGGAGACGAGCAAAGCGGGTTGGATACGATCCCTTGTCCCACCCGGGGCTCGCAGTCTTCAACCCCATTTTACAGATGAGGAAAATGAGGCACGGAGGAAGTGAAGTGTCGTGCCCAAGGTCACACAGCAGACAGGTGGCGGAGCCGGGATTAGAGCGTAGGCCCTTCTAACTCTCCCAGGCCCGTGCTCTGTACTGAGCGCCCCTGGGTGCAGTTGTGGGCAGGAAATGTCCCTTATTCTATTTCGTACTCTCCCAAGTGCTTAGTACGGCGGTCTGCACACATTAAGTGCTCATTAAATACCCTTGACTGTATCGAGCATCCCTGGCTGCCGTGCCCTGTACTGAGCACCCCTGGTTACGGTGCACTGTACTGGGCACCCCCCGGGTGCAGTGCGATGTACTGGGCATCTGAGGAAGGACCAAAGAAGCTCAAGACCCAGTCCCTGCCCACAGGGAGCTACCACTTGGGCGGGGAGCTGCCCCTGGTCCAGATCTGCCCTTTCCCCAGCTTGAGTTCTTGGGGTGGCTCGAGTGTGCGGGCTGGGGGCGGGTGGGGAGGGGCAGGGGCAGAGAGGGGCCTGGCCCGGCCTTCTCCCGTGGGCACTGCCGGCTCCAGCCTCTTGGCTCCTTTCTCCTCAGAGAGATCTCTCAGAACGACGCCCTGGAGACCATCGAAGCCAACGTCTTCTCCAACCTGCCCAGGCTGATGGAGATGTGAGTGACCGGATCCTGCCCCCTCTCCCCCTGCGAGGAGCTGGGCCAGGGTCTTAACACCGTCCCCCAGGCACGGAGGGGGTAAACACATTGCCCCAGTCCTCCAGGCACTGGGATGGGGGGTCTAGACACATTCCTCTGGTTCTCCAGGCCGGGGAGGAGAGGACAGTATAGACGCATTCCCCCGTCCTAATACGGGGAGGCGTAGATACATTTCCCCAGTTCTCCCAGTATGGGGTGGACGGGTAGGTACATTCCCCCATTCTCCCGGCGTGGGGGTGGGAGGGTTCATTCATTCAATAGCATTTATTGAGCGCTTACTATGTGCAGAGCACTGTACTAAGCGCTTGGAATGTACAATTGGGCAACAGATAGAGACAGTCCCCGCCCATGGACGGGTTTACAGTCTACTTGCGAGCCGGGCAGGAGTCGAACCTACAAGCTTCTGATCCTTGCTTCTATTTATTGCTATTGTTCTTGTCTGTCCGTCTCCCGGGATTAGACCGTAAGCCCGTCAAAGGGCAGGGACCGCCTCTATCTGTTACCCATTTGTCCATTCCAAGCGCTTAGTACAGTGCTCTGCACATAGTAAGCGCTCAATAAATACTATTGAATGAATGATTGCGATTGAGACCGTGAGCCCCACGTGGGACAGGGATTGCATCCAACCCAATTTGCTCGTATCCACCCCAGCGCTTAACACAGGGCCTGGCACATAGTAAGAGCTTAACAAATACCACATTTATTATTATTATTAGAAATGTTCTCCCAGTTCTCCCAGCCTGGAAGTTGGGCGGAAGATACAGTCCCCTGGTTCTCCCAGCACAGGGGGCGTCTAGACATGTTCCCCCAGTTCTCCCAGCATGAGGGGGGTGTAGATACGTTCCCCTGGCTCTCCTGGCATGGAAAGGGCTGTAAGCTCGTTGTGGGCAGGGAATGTCACTGTTTATTCTTTCATTCATTCAATCATATTTATTATTAATAATAATAATAACGTTGGTATTTGTTAAGTGCTTACTATGTGCAGAGCACTGTTCTAAGCGCTGGGGTAAACACAGGGGAATCAGGTCGTCCCACGTGGGGCTCACAGTATTAATCCCCATTTTCCAGATGAGGTAACTGAGGCACAGAGAAGTGAAGTGACTTGCCCACAGTCACACAGCTGACAAGTGGCAGAGCAGGGATTCGAACCCATGACCTCTGACTCCAAAGCCCGAGCTCTTTCCACTGAGCCACGCTGCTTCCCCGTGGAAGCATATTAAGTGCTTACCATGTACAGAGCACCATAATAAGTGCTTGGGAAAGTACAATACAGCACTAAACAGTGACTTTCCCTGCCCACAGTGAGTTCACAGTCTAGAAGGGAGAAAAAAAAATAATAGTACTTGTTAAGCACCTACTATGTGCCAAGCACTGTGCCAATCATGAGAAGCAGCGTGGCTCAGTGGAAAGAGCACGGGCTTTGGAGTCAGAGGTCATGGGTTCGAATCCCGGCTCTGCCCCTTGTCAGCTGTGTGACTGTGGGCAAGTCACTTCACTTCTCTGGGCCTCAGTGACCTCATCTGTAAAATGGGGATGAAGACTGTGAGCCCCACGTGGGACGACCTGATTCCCCTGTGTCTACCCCAGTGCTTAGAACAGTGCTCTGCACACAGTAAGCGCTTAACAAATACAACATTATTAAGCACTGTTCTATTCAATGCTGAGCAGTGTTCATTGTTGTGTTGTTCTTTCTTAAGGTGCTTAGTAAGTGCTCAGTAAATATGACCAAATGAATGATGGAATGAAAGGAGGGGTAGACATGTCCCCCCAGTTCTCCCAGTATGGGGGGTGTAATAATGATAGTAATAATAATAATAGCATTTAATAATTTATCTATTTTGCTGCTATTGATGCCCGTCTACTGGTTTCGTTTTGTTGTCTGTCTCCCCGCTTCTAGACTGTGAGCCCGTTGTTGTTGGGTAGGGATTGTCTCTATCTGTTGCCGAATTGGACTTTCCAAGCGCTTAGTACAGTGGTCTGCACACAGTAAGCGCTTAATAAATAGGATTGAATGAATGAATGAATGATGGTATTTATTAAGCGCTTACTAGGTGCCAAGCACTGTTCTAAGCACTGGGGTAGATACAAGCTAATGAGATTGTCCCCTGTGGGGCTCACAATCTTAATCCCCATTTTACAGAATGTGAGGTAACTGAGGCACAAAGAGGCTAAGTGCCCAAGGTCACACAGCAGACAAGTGACAGAGCCGGGATTAGAACCCACGTCCTCTGACTCCCAAGACCGTGCTCTTTCCACTAAGCCACGCTGCTTCTCACGCATTTGTTAAGTGTTTGCTATGCAATAATAATAATAATGTTGGTATTTGTTAAGCGCTTACTATGTGCCGAGCACCGTTCTAAGCGCTGGGGTAGACACAGGGGAATCAGGTTGTCCCACGTGGGGCTCACAGTCTTAATCCCCATTTTACAGATGAGGGAACTGAGGCACCGAGAAGTGAAGTGACTTGCCCAAAGTCACACAGCTGGCAAGTGGCAGAGCCGGGGTTTGAACCCATGACCTCTGACTCCAAAGCCCGTGCTCTTTCCAGTGAGCCACGCTGCTTCTCGTGAGCCACGCTGCTTCTCTATGCTTCTTCTATGTGCCAGCCACTGTACTAAGCGCTGGGGTGGACGCCAGCAAATCGGGTTGGACACAGTCCCTGTCCCACATGGGGCTCACAGTCTCAATCCCCTCTGACAGATGAGGTCCAGAGAAGTGAAGTGACTTACCCCAGGTCACACAGCAGACAAGCGGCGGAGCTGGGAGTAAAACCTATGACCTTCTGGGCTCCCAGGCCCGGGCTCATCACACCGTGCTGCTTCTCCCATTTCTCCCAGTTCTCCCAGTACGGGAGGTCTGTCGGCCTCTCCTCCCCCTTCCACCCCCTTCCAGCCCACAGTGAGGCAGCTGGTCCTTCCATCCCAGATCCGAGACCCTCCCCTCCTCTGCCCCTTCCCCACCTCCCTCCCCAAATTTGCCCCCTGAAACGTTGCCCCCTGGGAGGGAGTGGGTCGGAGGCCGGGTTGGAGACAGGGAACAAGAAATAATAATAATAATAATTGTGGTATTTGTTAAGCGCTCACTATGAGTCAAGCACTGTTCTAAGCCCTGATGTCGCTACAAGATAATCAGGTTGTCCCATGTGGGGCTCACCGTCTTAATCCCCATTTCACAGATGAGGTCACTGAGGCCCAGAGAAGTGAAATGACTTGCCCAAGGTCACCCAGCTGACACGTGGCGGAGCTGGGATGAGAACTCACGTCCTCTGACTCCCAAGCCCGGGCTCTTTCCGCCAGGCCACGCTGCTTGTCTAAGAAAGCGTGCCTCCTCCATCCCCCCAACAAACCCGGGCCGTTTTCCCTCCCTTGCAGAAGAATCGAGAAAGCCAACAAGCTCGTCCGCATCGACCCCAAGGCCTTCCAGACCCTCCCCAGCCTCCGCTACCTGTGAGTGACACTTCCAGACCCTTTGGGAGCTGGGCCCAAGGGAGGGGAGGGGCAGAACAGGGAGGAGTGAAAAGTCTGGAACTAATAATAATAATAATAATAATTGTGATATTTGTTAAGCACTTACTCTGTGCCAGGCACTGTACTAATCACCGGGGTGGATACAAGCAAACCAGGTTCATTCATTCATTCAATCAATCGTATTTATTGAGCGCTTATTGTGTGCAAAACACTGTACTAAGCGCTTGGCATAGTTGAACACAGTCCCTGTCCTACACGGGTCTCACGGTCTTAATCCGAACGGGGCTCCTGTTCTGTGTCAGGTGCTCTCTTGAGTGTCTACTAGGTGCCGGCTGTTTGCAGGGCGCTGTACTGGGCACCTACTGTGTGTAGAGCGCTGGACTGAGCCCCTGTGGTGGATAGATCACTTTAGTGGACACTTACTGTGTACAGATTGCTGTATTTATAATAATTATAATTGAGGTGTTTGTTAAGCACTTCCTATGTAATAATAAGAAGAATGATATTTGTTAAGGGCTTACTATGTGCCGGATCGGGGTAGATAGAAGATAGGTTGGACACAGTGTTGCTGTGTGAGCTGGGGTAAGTCGCCGCCCTCTCTGAGCCTCAGTCTCCCCATCCGTTCAGGAAGACCCAATAGAAGTGAGGAAAAGGGAGCGTGACATAGGTCTTCAGGGGTCTGGCGGCTCCTTCTTGCTCTGCCGGGAGATGGCCGATGATGGTGGCTGTAAGCCCGTCAAAGGGCAGGGACCGTCTCTATCTGCTACCGATTTGTCCATTCCAAGCGCTTAGTCCAGTGCTCTGCCCATAGTAAGCGCTCAATAAATACTATCGAATGAATGAATGAATGGTGGGGGTTTTTTGGATGGTATTTGTTAAGGGCCTACTATGTGCCAGGCACCGTACTAAGCACTGGGGTGGATTCAAGCTAATCAGGTTGGACACAGTCCCCGTCCCACAGGGGACTCGCGATCTTCATCCCCATTTTACAAATGAGGTCACCGAGGGCCAGAGGAGCGAAGCGTCTTGCCCAAGATCCCACAGCAGACAAGTGGCGGAGCCAGGATTAGAACCCAGGTCCTCTGACTCCCAGGCCCGGGGTCTAGCCACTAGGCCACGCTACTTCTCAGTCGTTCCTCGCTGGGGTCAAGGCCGCAAGAGAAACCGCCCCCCCCCCCCCCCCCCCCCCCCCCGGCTTCTGGCCGGCGATTAGAAGGAAAATGTTGAAACTCTCTCCAGCTGCCCGGGCTGTAATTTGGGGGAGGATGTCGTCATGGCAACGTGGGGGTTTGGGCACAATCGAGACGGCACAAATGCTTATTTTATAAGCAGCGCGTCCACTCAAGCTGACTCCCCTTCTATAGTCTGCCGGGTTCCAGAAGGGTTTCTCTCCGCCTTATGTAAGGCCCGGTAATGAGCGTCCTTGGGAAGACTTCGGTTTCTCAGCTCCAACAGAGCCAAATCCAGGCCCTTTGCTTTCCTGTGCTGGATCTAGGACGGGACTTTTCTGGCCTTTCCGGGAGATTTCTGGGAGTTTTCCAGGGATGGTACATTTCTGGGTGGAGGAAACGGCAGAAATGTCCAGATCAGACTTGCCTGAGAGGGGAAGACAAGGGATGAGAGAGGGTTTAATTGGAGTCTGCCGAACTCTGCCGGCGCAGGGGGAGCTTAGCAGGGTGAGGGAGCCATGGTGACGAAGCTCCAGGGATCTGCACACAGTAGGTGCTCAGTACAGGGCTCCGCACTCACTGAGTGTTCAGTACAGGGCTCTGCACTCAATAAGTGCTCAGTACAGGGCCCTGCACACAATGGGTGCTCAGTACAGGGTTCTGCACATAGTAAGTGTTAGGTATAGGGCTCTGCACACAGTAGGAGCTCAGTACAGGGTTCTGCACCCAATAAGTGCTCAGTACAGGGCCCTGCACACAATAGGTGCTCAGTACAGGGCTCTGCACATAGTAAGTGTTAGGTATAGGGCTCTGCACACAGTAGGAGCTCAGTACAGGGCTCTGCACACCGTAAGTGCTCAGTATAGGGCTCTACACACAGTAGGAGTTCAGTAAAGGGCTCTGCACACAGTAGGAGCTCAGTACAGGGCTCTGCACACAATAGGTGCTCAGAACAGGACTGGGCACAGAGTAGGCGCCCGGTACAGAGCTCTGCAGGGGCCTATAAACCAAAGCTTTACCCTGCCAGCAGAGCCGTATTGCCCGCTCCCCAGCCCCAGTCTTGGGGTGAGACACCTTAGCACTGAACACGGCTCTCTCTCTTCTTCCCCCCGCAACCCTGTCATCCCCTCTCCATCTAATAATAATAATAAGTACGGTATTTGTTAAGCGCTTACTATGTGCCAAGCACCGTTCTAAGCGCCGGGGTAGATACAGGGTGATCAGGTTGTCCCACGCGGGGCTCACACTTTTAGTCCCCATTTGACAGAGGCGGTAACTGAGGCCCAGAGAAGTGAGGTGACTTGCCCAAGATCACCCAGCAGACGAGTGACTCTATTTATTGCCATTGTTCTTGTCTGTCTTGACTCTATTTATCGCCATCGTTCTCGTCTGTCCGTCTCCCCCCATTAGACCGTAAGCCCGTCAAACGGCAGGGACCGTCTCTATCTGTTGCCGACTTCTTCATTCCAAGCGCTTAGTACAGTGCTCTGCACATAGTAAGCGCTCAATAAATACTACTGAATGAATGAGTGGCGGAGGCGGGATTAGAACCCACGACCTCTGACTCCAAGCCCCGTGTTCTTTCCACTAAGCCAGGCCGCTTCTCTTCTCCAGGTTAATATCCAACACGGGCCTCAGACTTCTGCCTGCAGTTCACAGGATCCAGTCCCCCCAGCCCGTGCTGCTGTAAGGTTTGCCTCGAGGCTCTTCCCGCCCCCACCAGCCCCCGGGGGTCTCTGGACCGTGAGGGTCCCCCTGGTCTGTCCAAGCCCCGGCCCCCCGCTCCGGGACTCAGCCTGACAGACAGGGCCCCTCTGGACCGTCCGCTCATTGTGGGCAAGAAAGGTGTCTGTTATATTGTTGAATTATCCTCTCCCACGTGCTCAGTACAGTGCCCTGCACATTGTAAGCGCTCCATAAATACCCTGGATCGACTCACTGATTGACCCCGCCGGCTTCGCCCCTGTTGTCCGTACGTCGGATAGACTGTTATTGGTACCGATGCCTGATTACTTGTTTGGTTTTGTTGTCTGTCTCCCCGTTTTAGACTGTGAGCCCATAGTGGGTCAGGGATTATCTCTATCTGTTGCCCGGTTGTCCATTCCAAGCGCTTAGTACAGTGCTCTGCACTCAGTAAGCGCTCAGTAAATATGATTGAATGAATGAACTAGCTAGGGCCCTCCTCTTCTTCCTCCTCTTACCTTTTCTGTGGGGAAGGAGCCAGAGTCTCACCCTGGTTCAGTTCGCTTCCCCTTCCGCCCGGTCCTGGACGTAGACCTCGGCAACGCCGACCTCTGGTCACGTTCTCGGGCCGTATCTGGTGCCGGGCTCCGGGGGCGGGAGGGGACCCGCCCCAAAATTGTGGTTCTTTCTGTTGCTTCTTTGAAGCCGCCCCCCACCAAGAAAAGACTCTTCCCCCTTTAGCCACAGGTGGGGAATGTCCCGGCTGACCCTGACCCCCACTGGGAGCAAATTTTCAAATTGATCTAGGCCTATCCCAGCATTCCACAGAGCCGGGGCCTCAAACCTTTCTGCATCCCCTCGATTTCCGGACACTCGGCTAGTTTTTCCCGCATCCCCTTCCCCGACCCCGGGACTGCCCTCTTGCCGAAGTGCCAGACTCTCCTCGCCCCCCCACCCTCCTCTCTGCTCTGCCTCTCCCAGGGACATCCAAGACAACCTGCATATCCGGACTGTGAGCAGGAACGCGTTCGCCGGGCTGAGTTCTGAGCACATTACCCTGTAAGTGACTGGTCACTGGGGTCTTTTCCCCTGCAGGTGGGCCCGGGGCTCCTCTCCTGCTGTGGGGAGGGTCTGTCCACGGGGTCTCCCCCATCCCCCCAACACTCGGAGCTGTAGGAGTCTGGGGTTCCGGAGGTGGGCACCAAGGATGGGTCCCGCTCCTCTAATGCCAACCTTCTCAATCTCGCCCACATCCTGCCTCTGGCCTGGAATGCCCTCTCTCTTCATATCCGACAATGACTCTACCCCTCTTTAAAGCCTTATTCATTCATTCAGTCGTATTTATTGAGCGCTTACAGTGTGCAAAGCACTGTACTAAGCACAGTTCCTGCCCACAACGGGCTCACAGTCAAATCTCCTCCGAGAGACCTTCCCTGACTATGCCCCCCTTTTCTTCTTCTCCCTCTCCCTTCTGCATCAACCTGACTTGCTCCCTTCATTCATCCCCCCTCTCAGCCCCACACCCCTTATGTCCATATCCATCCTTTACTTATCATTATTAATGTCTGTCTGCCCCTCTAAACTGTAAGCTCACTGTGGGCAGGGAATACATCCGTTTCTTAATACACGGTACTCTCCCAAGCGCTTAGTACAGTGTTCTCTATGCAGTAAGTGCTCAATAAATTCAACTGAATGAATGAAGTAGCGGTTTGTTGCTGAATCTGCAGCCTGCTAGGCCTGGTTTTTGGTTATTTTTATTGTATTTAAGTATTCGCTATAAATATGATTGAATGAATGAAGGAATATGACCAGTCACTGTACTAAGCATTGGGGTGGATACAAGTTAATCAGGTTGGACACAGTCTATATCCCGCACGGGGCTCCCAATCTTAACGCCCATTTTGAGGTAACTAAAGCCCAGAGAAGTGAAGTAACTGCCCAAGGTCATCCGCCAGACAAGTGACAGAGGCAGGATTAGAACTCAGGTCCTCCTGACTCCCAGGGCCTGTGCTCTAGCCACTAGGCAACACTGCTTCTCTGTCTGCTGGAGGGCACAACTGGACAATAGGGTGGGGAAAAATGGGGGGAGGGCATCGACCACCCTGAGGCGAGGGGGATGGGGAAGGGAGGGTCAGCGAGACCCTCTGACTACGCCGGGCCTCCGTGCTAGGAGGTCCACAGCAACCAGGACTAGAAACCTGCAGATTTGGCCACCAAGTAGCCGCCTGGGACGGGTAGCCACGCAGCTGAACGGCCGCTACCCCTGACTACTCAGTCCTGCTCGATTGACTGTCATCTCCTGTTCTCTTCTGTCTGTTGGAGATGGCGCGTCTCCTCCCCCTGGGCTTTTTTGTTTTTTTTATTAATGATCGAGGTATTGACTGAGCGCTCCCAGGTGTTACACCACTGTGCTAAGCACTGGGTTAGATGCAAGAGAGCCAGATCAGACCCAGGCCCTGTCCCACCTGGAGCTCACAGTCGAAGAGAGAGGGAGGGAGAGTGGGGATCCTTCTTTCCATTTTAAGGGTGAGAAAACTGAGGCCCAGGGAAGTGAAGTGGCTGGCCCCGAGTCACTCAGCAAGCCGGTGACAGGGCTGGGACTCGAACCCAGATCTCCTGACTCCCACCCGCACACGTTTTCCATGGGGCACACTACTCTTCCATCCCCTTTAGCTGCCTGCCTTCCCCCCAAGAGGGGGGGGTTCCTCTGGGCGGACCTAAAACATTTTCCTCCTCCCGCAGGTGGCTGAGGAGAAATGGAATTCGGGAAATCCAGAACTACGCTTTCAATGGAACCCAACTGGATGAACTGTGACTATCCCTCCTCCTCTCCTCCTCCTCCTCCTCCCCCTTCTTCCACCTCTCTTCCTCCTCCCCTCTTCCTCCTCCTCCTCATCCCCCTTCTTCCACCTCTCCTCCTCCTCCTCATCCCCCTTCTTCCACCTCTCTTCCTCCTCCCCTCTTCCTTCTCCTCCTCCCCCTTCTTCCACCTCTCTTCCTACTGCTCCTCCTTCCCCTCTTCTTCCTCCTCTTCTCCCTTCTTCCACCTCTCTTCCTCCTCCTCCTCCTCCTCCTCCTCTTCCCCCTTCTTCTACCTCTCTTCCTCCTCCTCTTCCTCCTTCTTCTCCCCCCCCCTTCCTCCTCTTCCTCTAGCCCCTCTCCTTCCTCTCCCCTTTCATCTTCCCCTTCTTCCTCCCCCTTCTCCTTCCTCCTTCTCCACTTCCACTCCTCCTCCCCCTTCTTCCTGTTCCTTCTCCTCTTCCTCCTCCCCTCCTCTCCCTCTCCCTTCTTCCTACTCCTCCTCCCTCCTCATCAGCAAGCTGTCAGCACCTGCTAAGTGCTAAGCACTTGGGGGTCGGTTTGGGGTCATCAGATCCGACACAGCCCCACCCTACGTGGGGCTCTCGGTGTGGTCTGAAGGGGTGAGAGAGCGGGAGTAGGATCCCCATTTTCCAGAAGAGGAAACTGAGGCCCAGAGAGGTTCAGTGACTCACCCGAGGTCACATAGTATTCAGGGGCAGAACTAATAATAACAGTAAAGGCTGTGGCATCTGGGGAAGGGTTACTACGTACCAAGCACTGTGCTAAGCCCTGGGGGGCCAAGCTGAGAGTAAAACCAGGGTCTCCCATCTCGAGGCTCTCTCCACTAGGACCCTCGGCCTCCCTGACTCTGTTGGTTTCTGGCCTTTCCTTCCTCGGGGAGGAGGGAGGAGACCCTCATAACTGCTGGAGAAGCAGAGTGATCTAGTGGGTAATAATAATAATAAAGTTGGTATTTGTTAAGCGCTTACTATGTGCAGAGCACTGTTCTAAGCGCTGGGGTAGATACTCTGTGCCTCAGCTACCTCATCTGTAAAATGGGGATTAATCGTGAGCCTCACGTGGGACGACCTGATTATCCTGTATCTCCCCCAGCGCTTAGAACAGTGCTCGGCACGTAGTAAGCGCTTAACAAATACCAACATTATTATTACAGGGTAATCAGGTTGCCCCACGTGGGGCTCGCAGTCTTCATCCCCATTTTCCAGATGAGGTCACTGAGGCACAGAGAAGTGAAGTGACTTGCCCACGGTCACACAGCTGACAGGTGGCAGATCCGGGTTTCAGACCCACGACCTCTGACTCCCAAGCCCGGGCTCTTTCCACGGAGCCACGCTGCTTCTCTACCTGGGTAGAGCCCAGGTCTGGGAGTCAGAAGGACCTGGGTTCTAATCCCGGCTGCACGACCTGTCCACATGTCTGCTGGGTGATCTTGGGCAAATCACTTTGCTTCTCCGGGCCTCAGTTCCCTCATCTTCGAAATGGGCTTAAGAGTGTGAGCCTCAAGTGGGACGGGGACTGTGTTCGACCTGATTAACTCGTACCCCAGCGCTTAGTACAGTGCCTGGTACATAGTAAGTGCTTAACAAGTACCATCCTTCTTCTTCTTATCATTATAACTGTGTTCTCACTCTGTGCTGCCCCCCGAATCCCTCTCCGCGTCCCCCCAGGAATCTGAGCGACAACCACCTCCTGGAAGAACTGCCAGACAAGGTCTTCCTGGGGGCCACTGGCCCCGTCGTTCTGTAAGTGCTCCCCCAATCCCATCTCCCTCCCCCCATCCTCGACAGCCACCGGCCCCGGTCGGGCCCCTAGTTCAGAGCACTGTACTGATCGCTTGGGAGAGGACAAGACGGTGGAAAGCGCCCGGGCTTCGGAGTCAGAGGTCATGAGTTCGACGCCCGGCTCCGCCACTTGCCAGCTGTGTGACTATGGGCGAGTCACTTCACTTCTCTGTGCCTCAGTTCCCTCATCTGGAAAATGGGGATTAAAAGTGTGTGAGCCCCACGTGGGACAACCTGATTCCCCCGTATCTCCCCCAGCGCTTAGAACGGCGCTCGGCACCTAGTAAGCGCTTAACGAATACCAACGTTATTATTATTATTATTATTCCCTGTCCACGATGAGCTTATCTACAGTCTAGAGGAGGAGATAGACATTAATAAAAATCAATAAACTAATAATAATTGTGGTATTTGTTAAGCTCTTACTATGTGCCGAGCACTCTACTAAACACCGGGGTGGTTTCAAGCAATCTGGACACAGTCCCTGTCTCTCGGGGGGCTCCCAGTCTCAATCCCCCTTTCACAGATGAGGTAACTGAGGCACAGAGAAGTACGGTGACTTGCCCAAGGCCGCCCCTCTGTCTCAACCCTCTGCCCAGTCCACTTCTCAACAGCTCTACCCCTCCTGGACACGTGGCCGGGTGGGTGAAGACCCTTGGAGCGGAGGCGGGCGCCGGGGGTCTCAGCCGGGTGGGATGGGCAGGGCCCAGACCCTCCGATGGTGGGAGAGTTGTCCTGGCTGGCAAGGGGGTCCTCAGTGGCTCCGCTAATACTGTCGTCCACCCTCTCGCCCCCCCCACCCCGCTGGGGCCCTGGGAGGGCCCGGTGCCCACCCCGCTTTATCTCTCTCCGCCTCCCCCCAGGGACGTTTCCGGCACCAGCGTCCGGGCCCTCCCGCGGGGCGGGCTGGAGGCCGTGAAGAAGCTCCGGGCCAGGTCGGCCTATCGGCTGAAGACCCTGCCCGGGCTGGACCGGCTCACCGCCCTGCTGGACGCCGACCTCACCTACCCCAGCCACTGCTGCGCCTTCATCCAAGGGCACCGCCACCCGTGAGTCCCCCACCACCGGGCCCCCGGACCCCAGGACCCCCCGCTCCGGCCTCTACGCCCACTCCTAGAACGACTGATTCGCCCACGGTCACACGGCAGATGGGTGGCGCAGCCGGGATTAGAACCCAGGTCCTTCTGACTCCCAGGCCCAGCCTCAAGCCGCTACGCCATGCTGCTTCTCTAAGACAAGTGACGTGACTTGCCCCGGGTCACACGGCAGACGAGTGGCAGAGTGGGGATTAGAACCCAGGTCCTTCTGACTCCCGGGCCCACGCTCGATCCACTAGGCCACGGTGCCTCCGCCCCCATCCCCGAGTCCCACGTCCAGTTCAGGCCGGCGCCCCGATCAGGCACCCAGTAGATAGCGACGACTGACCGGCCGCTTCTTGTCCGATTCCAGCTTGGAGCCGCATCCCATCTGCAACGCGTCCCTGCTGAGGCCGGAGGCGGGCGAGGGGAGAGGGTGGACCGGCCCCCCGGGCGGGGACGCCGGGGACCCGGATCTGGAAGCGGGGGGCGAGTGGGACTACGGGCTGTGCGGCGGCGGGAGAGGGGGTGCCGTGACCTGCGCCCCCGAGCCGGACGCCTTCAACCCGTGCGAGGACATCGTAGGCCCCGCCGGCCTACGCGTCCTGCTCTGGGCCGTGGGCCTCCTGGCCGTGGGCGGGAACGGCGTGGTCCTCTCGGTGCTGCTGAGCAGCCGGGCCAAGCTGACCGTGCCGCGCTTCCTCATGTGCCACCTGGCCTTCGCCGACCTCTGCACGGGCCTCTACCTGCTGCTCATCGCCGGGGCGGACGCCCGCACCCGCGGACGCTACCACGACCACGCCATCGACTGGCAGACCGGGCCGGGCTGCCGGGCCGCCGGCTTCCTCACCGTCTTCGCCAGCGAGCTCTCCGTCTACACGCTGACCGCCATCACCCTGGAGCGCCGGCACACCATCGCCCACGCCCTGAGGCGGGAGCGGCGCCCGCGTCTGCGCCACGCGGCCGCGGTCATGGCCGCCGGCTGGCTCCTGGCCGGGGCCGCCGCCGCCCTGCCCCTCTTGGGCGTCAGCGGCTACACCAAGGTCAGCATCTGCCTGCCCATGGACGTGGCCTCCGCGCCCGCCCGGGCCTACGTCCTCGTCCTCCTGGGCCTCAACGTGGCCGCCTTCGTCGCCGTCTGCGTCTGCTACGCCCGCATCTTCGCCGCCGTGAGGAGCCGCTCGACGGCGTCGGCCCCGGCCCCGGCCTCGGCCGGCGACGCCCAGGTGGCCAAGCGCATGGCGGTGCTCATCTTCACCGACTTCCTGTGCCTGGCGCCCATCTCCTTCTTCGCCCTGTCGGCCGCCCTGCACGCCCCCCTCATCACCCTGTCCCACTCCAAGCTGCTCCTGGTGGTCTTCTACCCCATCAACTCCTGCGCCAACCCCTTCCTGTACGCCATCTTCACCGAGGCCTTCCGCCGCGACTGCTTCCTGCTGCTGGCCCGCTGGGGCTGCTGCCGGGGCCGGGCCCGCCTCTACCGGGCCGACACCTCCTCCTCCGCCCCGCGGCCCCCCGGGTCGGCGGCGCCCCCCGAAGGGAGACCCCGCCTCCTCCGCCCCTGACGCCCCCTCTCTCCTCGCCGGCGTCGAGGGGGCTCCGGGCCGAGCGGCGGGGACGGGAACCCATCCGACGGGACGCGGGCCTCGTCCCGCGCGGGGCTCGCGGTGGGACGTTTCGCCGTCCCCCTTTCACGGAAGTGGAAACTGGGGCGCGGAGACGGCCCCGGGCCTCGGAGGCCGCCCGGCGGGCGAGCGGCCGGGCCGGGCCGGGCCGGGCCGGGCCGGGCGCCCAGGCTTCCTGGCTCCCGGTCTTCCCACTAGGCCTCACGGCTTCTCCTGCGGACGAGTCGGGGGGGTGGGCTCGGGAGGTGCAGGGAGGAGGAACGGTGGGGGCTGGGGGTCGGGGTGGGGGGCGCTGGCTGAGGAGGAGAGAGAGCCGGAGGCCAACGGTGAGGAGTCCCGGTGCCAAGGGAGGAGGACGGTCGGAGGGGAGCAAGGAGACGTGTGGGTCCGCTGTCCTCTCCCGAGCGCTTAGTCCAGTGCTCTGCACACGGTAAGCGCTCAATAAATACGACCGAATGAACGAATGAATGTGCGCCTGACATCTCAGGAGGGCGAGGGGGCTGCACCGAAGGGTAGGGGCTGAAGTGGAGGAAGAGAAGAAGAAGGTCGTGGGTTCTAACCCCGGCTCCGCCCCTTGTCTGCTGTTGTGGCTTCGCTTCTCTGAGCCTCAGTGACCTCATCTGGAAAACGGGGATGAAGCCTGCGAGCCCCACGGGGGACAACTACTTTGTACCCAACCCTGCGCTTAGAACAGGGCTTGTCACATAGTAGGCGCTTAACAAATACCATCTTTATCATTAAAATTATGAAGGAGGAGGAGAAGAAATAGGAGGAATGGTATTTATAATAATGTCGGTATTTGTTAAGCGCTTACTATGTGCGGAGCACTGTTCTAAGCGCTGGGGCAGACACAGGGGAATGAGGTTGTCCCACGGGAGGCTCGCAGTCTTCATCCCCGTTTTACACATGAGGGAACTGAGGCACAGAGAAATTCAGTGACTTGCTCACGGTCACACAGCTGACAAGTGGCGGATGTGGGATTCGAACCCATGACCTCTGACTCCCAAGCCACGAATGCACTTACCGCGTGCGGAGCCCTGTTCCAAGCACTAGGGAAAGATGCGTGGGTGGGCAGGATACGGTCCCTGGCCCTCGGGGGCTGTAGTGTGGCCTAGTGGGGAATGCCCTGGATGGGGAGTCAGGAAAACCACTGCCCTGCCAGGAGACCCTGGGCGAGTCATTTCACCTCTCCTGGCCTCAGTCACCTCCTCCGTTCAATGAATAAAATACCCGTTCTCTCTCCCTCTTAGATGGGAACCCCTTGTGGGACAGGAACCCGTGTCTCACCTCATCAGCTTGTATCTAACCCAGTGTTTAATACAGTGTTGGAACCTAAGACGTACTGTACGAATACTACAGTGACGATGATCCCGGTGGTGATGATCACACCGTTCACGTTTCCAACCTAGTCTCTTTCCAGGGAGGAGGAGGAGCAGCTGCAGCGGCATTTATTGGGTGCCCGCTGGATGCCAGGGACTGTACTAAGCTCCTGTGAAGTACCGAAGAAAGAAGCGACACGTTCCCCGCCGCAAGGAGTTTCCGTTCGAACGGGAGAAGACAGAGCCACGGCGTGATCCGAAATAAATAACAGTGCAAGACAGTAAACATATTTTCATAAATCGGTCCTTCTTATTTAACAAGCGCTTACTGTGTGCGGAGCACTGTAGTAAGCGCTTGGGAGAGTACAAAGTAGCAGAGTTGGTAGACACATTCCCTGCCCACAACGAGCTTGCAGCCTAGAGGTTACGAAGGCTGTAGAGAAGCAGCACGGTCTGGTGGATAGAGTCCGGGCCCGGGACTCAGAAGGACCTGGGTTCTAATCCCGGCCCTGTCACTTGTCTGGGGTGTGACTTCACTTCTCTGGGCCTCAGTTCCCTCGTGGCAAAATGGGAATTAAGACTGTAAGCCCCCACGTGGGGCAGGGACTGGGTCCAACCCGATCTGCTTGTGTTCACCCCTACACTTAGTACAGTGCCCGGCACTTAGTAAGCGCTTAACAAATGCCATTATTATTATTATTATTATTACTATTATTAGAGGGGGAGAAATAAATAGAAGCCGGGGTGGGTGGACACACCTTGGAGTGCTGGGAATGACACAGAGGAGGAGGGATTTCCGTGAGACTGTGAGGATAGGGAGAACTGAGCTGGGGTCTGTCCTACGGAGGGAGGGAGGGAGTCCAAAGCCACGGCGGGGCAACTGAGGCGGGATAGGAGATCGACAAAGTCTGGCCGGGAAGGACCGACTCTGTCTGGGGAGTTGGAGAGGAGGGCGGATTTGGGTTGGGGAGAAGGGGGTCCGCCCCATGGTGGAGGACCAGGAAGCCGGCGGTGAGGAAGGGGTTTTTTCTCGGCCCGGTGGGATGTGGGGATCCGGCGGCGTTCCCGGATAGGATCAGGACACGGCCAAGGGCACGGACATTCCAGCGAGATAAGGGCTGCGGGGTTATCTAGCCCCCAACCTCACAGGTGCCTGGGGTTTCACTGCTCTGGGTCAAGCCGCCGTGGGCCCGGGGCTACTGGCCCGGCCTGAGGGGGTAGGCGAGGGGCAGCTGCTTCAGCTTTCCGACTGCCGGCTGGGTGACTTTAGGCGAGTCACTTAACTCCCCTGTGCCTCAGTCACCTCATCTGCAAAATGGGGATTAAGAGTGTGAGCCCCATGTGGGACGGGGACTGTGTTCAACCTGATTAACTTGTAGCTACCCCAGCGCTTAAAACGGCGGTCGACACATAGCGCTTAGCAGGTACCATTGTCATTTCTACTATTATTATTAATTTTGCTGGGAGCGGGAGCCCCTGCCATCCGCTCCAGGGGCGGGGAGACGGAAGGACCCCGGGGTGAAGAGGCATGAGACCAGAGGGTGAAGGAGAGGATCGAGTGGCCAGGCCCCCAGCCTTTGCTGGGTGACCTCTGGAGAGCCTCTGAACTTCTCTGGGCCTCGGTTTCCTCCTCCGTACAACGGGGATCCAATTCCCGCTCTCCCTCCATCTCAGTCTGGGACCTGGGGTAGGGGCATCACCCTAAAGGGTGGGCAGTTCTTCGTCAGGTCTTTATGTGGCTGAAGGTTTCCGCGGGGTGTGGAGGGGCTTGAAGAAGGAGAGGGGGGCAGGATGCCCGTGGCTCATGAATCAGAAAGACCCCCCCAGCCCCGGTGGGAAACATGGAGCTCACGCTCTTAATCCACATTTTACATATAACTGGGCCCAGAGAAGTGAAGCAATTAACCCAAGGTCCCACAGCAAACGTGACAGAGCCGGAATTAGAACCCAGATCCTTCCGACTCCCACGCCTGACTCTATCCACTAAGCCACGTTGCTTCACCTCCATCAGTCGATCAATCGACAGTATTTATTGAGCGCTTACTATATGTAGAGCACTGTGTTAAGTGTTTGGAAGAGTAACAGTAATAATAATTGTAGTATTTCTTTAGCGCTTACTGTGTGCCAGGTACCGTACTAAGCACTGGGGTGGCTACAAGAAAATGGGGTTGGACACAGTCCCTGGCCCATGTGGGGCTCACAGTCTCAAACCTCATTTTACAGATGAGGTAACCGAGGCACAGAGAAGCGAAGTGGCTTACCCAAGCTCACCCTGCAGAGAAACAGCAGAGCCGGGATTAGAACCCACAGCCTTCTGACTCCCAGGCCCGTACTGCAGTATAAGAGATACGGTAAACACGTAGCCTGCCCAGACTAGAACTCGGGCCCCCAAAAGAAGAAGAGAAGAACTAGACAGAGCACCAAACTCACAGCGGCCTGCTCTCGACGCCGCCGCCGTCCTCCGAGGCGTCCACCCCACAGCGTGGCCTACTTGGGGAGGCAGCGTGGCCTTATGGCTAGAGCACGAGCCTGGGAATCAAAAGGATCTGGGTTCTAAACCCCCGGCTCCACCGCCTGTCTGCTGCGTGACCCTGGGTGAGTCACTTCACTTCTCTGGGCCTCAGTTCCCTCGTCTGTAAAATGGGGATTAAGACGGGGAGCCCCACGCGGGATAGGGACCGTGTCCAATCCGATTTGCTTGTATCCAGCCCAGCACTTAGTACAGCGCCTGGCATAGGGTAGGCGCTTAACAAATAGCACAGTTGCTATTATGAAGTACCGTTACAAATAAATAACAAGTTCCGAGTCCTGCGATTGTTATTCCAATCGGCCCGGGAGAGCCTTCAGGCTGTCTGACCCAGCATCGGGCATACATTCATTCGTTCAATATTTATTGGGTGCTTACTGTGCGCAGAGCACTGTACTAAGCACTTGGGGGAGTATAATAGAACAATAAACAGGTACATTCCCTGGCCACAACGAGCTTACCATTTAGAGGAGGAGACAGACATCAATAGAGTTAAATACATTACGGACGTGGACCTAAGCGGTGTGGGGCTGGAAGGAGGGATGAATAGAGGGAGCAAGTCAGGGTGACGCGGAAGAGATGGGAGGAGAGGAAAGGGGGGCTTAGTGAGGGTTGGGAGGGGAGGAGGCCGAGCCTCATCTTCGGTGCGATCAGCCGCCTGCATTCTCTGACCGGCGGCCGATAACGGCCCGTTCTCGGCCACGGGAGCAAGAAGGGCGGGGAGTGGGGATTAAGAGCCAGGCGTTCTGGCTCCCGGGCCCGTGCTCTCCCCCTGAACCCCTAAACCAGTACCTCGGGGAGAGGGGGTCTCCCCGCTCCCAGCCCGCCCACCTCAGGGTCGCACCAGGGCTAGGATCGGATGGACGGGAGCAGCCCGAGAGGATGACTGGTCCGAGGGGAAGCGTGTCGGCCTGAAACGTCATCAGGCCTCGGGTGCCTATTCCCAGCTCTGCTCCGGCCTGCTGCGGGACTCTGGGCAAGCCACTTCACCTCTCTGGGCCTCAGTTTCCTCCTTCGTAAGATGGGGAGAAGAGAGCTCTGCTCTCCCTCTCCCCCTGCTTATTGGTGTATTGTACTCTCCCAAGGGCTTAGTACTCATCTGTAAAATGGGGATTAAAGCTGTGAGCACCACGTGGGACAACCTGATCAACTTGTATCCCCCCAGAGCTTAGAACAGTGCTTTGCACGTAGTAAGCGCTTAACAAATGCCACCGTTATTATCAGCGTCTAGAGCAGTGCATGGCACATATTAAGCCCTGGACAAATACCGTTATTATTATTATTACTACAGTGCTTGGCACATGGTAAGCGCTTAAATACCATCATTATTATTACAGTGCCCTGCACACAGTAAGCGCTCAATAAATAGGATTGAGTGACTGAATGAATCCCTCTCAGAATGGGAGCCCTAAATGGGGCAGGGACCGGTATTAACGAATACCGTCGGCGGCGACCCCAGGACAGCCCCGTTGGAGCCCAAGCGGCCCCTCTTCCCTGCCGTTCATTGAAGGCCCATCTCCTCCAAGAAGCCTTCCCTGATTAAACCCTCTTTTCTTCTTCTCCCTCTCCCTTCTCAGTCGCCCTGACTTGCTCCCTTTATTCACCCCCCCCCCCATTCCAGTTCCGCAGCACTTATCTCCGTACCCGTCGTTTACTTCTTTCTATTAACGTTTGTCTCCCCCTCTAGACTGCAAGCTCACTGTGGGCAGGGAATGTGTCTTTTACATTGTACTCTCCCGAGCGCTTAGTACCGTGCTCTGCACACGCTAAGCGCTCACTAAATGAGATGTTCTTCCCCTTGACTCTATTTATTGCCATTGTTCTTGTCTGTCTCCCCCGATTAGACCGTAAGCCCGTCAGAGGGCAGGGACCGTCTCTATCTGTTGCCGATTTGTCCATTCCAAGCGCTTAGTACAGTGCTCTGCACATAGTAAGCGCTCAATAAATACTATTGAATGAATGAATGAATAAATACGATCTACTGACCGACCGACCGTTCTGGCTCTTGGGCACGAGGTCCGGGGCAATGTCCACTAACAGACCCGCTGGGACCTTCCGGTCAGAAACGCTTCTGGCAAAGCAGAAAGTACCTCCGACCTCAGTCACTGCCCATCCCGGTCCCCAAGCATTTTATAATGTTGGCATTTGTTGAGCGCTTACTATGTGCAAAGCACTGTTCTAAGCGCTGGGGGGATACAAGGTGATCAGGTTGTCCCTCATGGGGCTCACAGTCTTCATCCCCATTTTACAGATGAGGTCACTGAGGCCCAGAGAAGTGAAGTGACTTGCCCACAGTCACACAGCTGACAAGTGGCAGAGTATTTGGATACTCACCCCTCCCCAGCCCCTTCCACGACGTCCCCCCAACAATCTCCTTTTTTATGGTATCCGTTGAGCACGAGCCACTTTTGTACATGCTGGGGAGGATACAAGTTTAACAGGATGGACACCGCAGTCCCTGTCCCACAAGGGACTCACAGTCTAACTTGGAGGGAAGAGGATTTATTCCCCATTTTACAGATGAGGTAACTGAGGCACAAAGAAGCTAAATAATAATAATAATAATAATGTTGGTATTTGTTAAGCGCTTACTATGTGCAGAGCACTGTTCTAAGCGCTGGGGTAGATACAGGGTAATCGGGTTATCCCTCATGAGGCTCACAGTCCTAATCCTCATTTTACAGAGGTGGGAACTGAGGCCCAGAGAAATGAAGTGACTTGCCCACAGTCACACAACTGACAAGTGGCAGAGCCGGGCTTCGAACCCATGACCTCTGACTCCCAAGCCCGGGCTCTTTCCACTGAGCCACGCTGCTTCTCTGATTAGAGCCCGGGTCTTCCGTCTCCCAGGTCTGTGTTCTTTCTACTAGGCCATGCTGCTTCACTTATATCCGTATCCTGACAGACATTTCCCTCGTGAGAAACTTATTTTAATGTCACACTCCCCATCTAGATCGAAAGCTCCTTGTGGGCAGGCAATTTGTCTGCCAACCCTGTCGTATTGTCCTCTCCCAAGTGCTTAGTACAGTTCTCCCCATACAGTAAACTCTCAGTAAAGACCATCGATCAATTGTTTCCCACTTGAATTTAAACTCCTTGAGGACAGGGATCGTGACAAATTTTTTATGGGTTTTGTACTAAGCGCCGGGGTAGATACAAGCCAATCAGGTGGGACACAATCCCTGCCCCACACTGGGCTCACACTCTACGTAGGAGGGGAAAAGTTATTCAATCCCCGGTTTAAACCCTCTAGACCATAAGCCTGTTGTGGGCAGGGATTGTCTCTATTTCTGTATTGTACTTTCCAAGCGCTTAATACAGTGCTCTGCACACAGTAAGTGCTCAGTAAACAAGATCGAATGATTGAATGAATGGATTTTACAGACGAGGCAACTGAGGCACTGAGCAGTTGAGAAGCAGGAGTCCCTAGTGGGCAGAGCTCAGGCCTGGTTGTCAGAAGGATCTGGGTTCTAATCCCAGCTCCCTCACTTGTCTGCTGAGTGACCTTAGACGATTCACTTCACTTCTCTGTGTCTCGGTTCCCTCATCTATAAAATGGGGATTAAGACTGTGAGCCCCGTGTGGGACAAGGACTGTGTCCAACCTGATTAACTTGTATCTACCCCACCATTTAGTACAGTGCCTAGCAGCTAGTAAGCGCGTAACAAATGCCATAATTTTTTTTTTTTTAAGTGAAGTGACTTACCCAAGATCACACAGCAGGCAAATGGCAGAATGGAGACTAAAACTCGGGGCCTCTGACTCCCGGGCCTGATCTCTTTCAGCATGGCTCAGTGGAAAGAGCACGGGCTTGGGAGTCAGAGGTCATGTGTTCTAATCCCAGCTCCGCCACCGGTCAGCTGTGTGTCTTTGGGCAAATCACTTCACTTCTCTGTGCCTCAGTGACCTCATCTGTGAAAGGGGGATTCAGACCATGAGCCCCACGTGGGACAACTTGATTACCTTGTGTTTACCCCAGTGCTTAGAATAGCGCTTGGCACATCGTAAGTGCTTTAACAAATACTGTCACTATTTATTTATTATAACTGCGTCACCATGCTCAATGCCGCTTGAGAGCCAGGCCGTGGTGCCTCTCTTGCCCTTCCCACTAGGCTCCACTGCCCCCCGCCGCCCCCCGAGAGAGAAATTGGATTCTATTTATTGCTATTGTTTTTGTCTGTCCGTCTCCCCCGATTTAGACTGTAAGTCCGTCACTTGGGAAGGGACTGTATCTGTTGCCGATTTGTCCATTCCAAGCGCTTAGTACAGTGCTCTGCACATAGTAAGCGCTCAATAAATACTATTGAATGAATAAATGAATGAAATTGGATGACTGCGGGTTCACAGAGGAGAGTTGGGCTTCCCTGCCCCCCCCAGAGAGAAATTGGATGACTGCAGGTTCACAGAGGAGACCTGAACTTCCCTTCCTCACGCACGGCCATTCCCACCGGGAGAGAAAACCGGGCCTCCTCGGGGCCCAGACCTCCTCGGCCGATTCCTCCAAAATATTTGGGCCTCCACCCCCGCCCCCTCCACCTCCCCCGGGGTGGCCAAGGTCTCCGCGGGGCCGCTCGGCCCGAGTCCGACGGAGAGATAAATGGGTTCTCTGGCCTTCATCTCCCCCCCCGCCCGTAACTGTTTGTGCTCGGGGAAAAGATGATTTCTGGTTTATGGCCGAGTCAGCCGCCCCGCCAGATGGGGAAATGAAACAGGGAAAAGATGCAAAACAAATGTGACCAGCTCAGCTCTTTGGGAGTTTTTTCCAGAGTTCTTGCTGTGTTCATCCAGAATCCTAACTGTCCCTGGAACTGCGAGGTGGTGAAGCTTCCAAAGGGCAGGGAATCCATTCATTCATTCAGTCCTATTTACTGGGGACTGTGTGCAGGACACTGTACTCAGTGCTTAGGAGAGCATCATACAGCAATAGACACGTTCCCTGCCCAGAGCTAGCTTACAGCTTGGCGGGGGAGAGACAGACATTAATAGAAATAAATAAATTACAGAAATGGAGGTAAGTGCTGTGGGGCTGGGAGGGGGGAGCAAGTCAGGGAGAGGCAGAAGGGAGTGAGAGAAGAGGAAAGGGGGGCTTAATCAGGGAGGGCTTCCTGGAGGCGAGTCACAGGACTTCTCTGTGCCTCATTTACCTCATCTATAAAATGGAGATAGAGACTGTGAGCCCCACGTGGGACAGGGACTGGGTCCAACCCGATTGGCTCGTATCCACCCCGGCACCCAGCCAGGCACCTAGTAAGCGCTTAACAAATACCATCGATATTATTATTATTATTAGCCACCCTGTTCCTCAGTGAAGGGGCGGCCACTTGTGGCTCGGGTCACGCTATGATGGGGGAGACTTTCTAGGCTGTGGGGAGCAGGATGCTGGGGGTGCTGACCCCTCTCCGTTTCAGATCGCGCCCAGAGAGATCCATAAAGCAACAGACACCCCCAGTTCCCGCCCCATCTTTCCAGTAGCCCCCTCACCCTCACCGCCGGGCCTACCCGGCCCTGTTCCTGGGAAAGTCTGCCCGAGGGTCTGGCACCCCTGAGTCTGGGAAGGGAGGGATCCAGCCGGCTCTCTCCCCCCCTCCCTCTAAGGGCACCTCCTCCTTGAAGCCCTCCAAGACCCGTCACTCTTCCTCATCTCCCCGGCTTGCTCCCTTTGCCCTTCCCCCTCTCCTCCCCCCTCGGCACTTATGGCCATATCTGCCCTTTTATTTATTCCTATTAATGTCTGCTTATTAGCGTTGCTGTTTCTCTTCCCCCTCCTCTCTAGACTGTGAGCTGGTTGTGGACGGGGATTGTCCCTCTTTATTGCTATATTGGGCTTTCCCAAGCGCTCAGTACAGCGCTCTGCACACAGTGAGCCTTCAAAAAATGCCATCGAATGAATGAATGAGGAGGGGTTGAGGGCTTCTCTTTCTCACCTCCCATCTGGGGCAGGAGGTGGGAGGGGGTCCTAATCCCACCTCAGTCACTTAATAATAATGTTGGTATTTGTTAAGCGCTTACTATGTGCAGAGCACTGTTCTGAGTGCTGGGGTAGATACAGAGTAATCAGGTTGTCCCACATGAGGCTCACGGTTAATCCCCATTTTACAGATGAGGTCACTGAGGCCCAGAGAAGTGAGGTGACTTGCCCACGGTCACACAGCTGACAAGTGGCAGAGCAGGGATTCGAACCCGTGACTTCTGACTCCAAAGCCCAGCCTCTTTCCACTGAGCCACGCTGCACTTGTCTGCTGTGTGATCTTGGGTGAATCCCTTTATTTCTCTGGGCCTCGGTTCCCTCATCTGTCAAATGGGGATGGAGCCTGTGGAGCCCCACGTGGGACAGAAACTGTGTCCAATCCCATTTGCTTGGATAATAATTATGGTTTTTGTTACACGCTTAGTAGGTGCCAAGCACTACTCTAAACACTGGGGTAGATCCAAGGTAATCGGGTTGTCCCAAGTGGGGCTCACAGCCTTACTCCCCATTTTACAAATGAGGTCACCGAGGCACAGAGAAGTTAAGTGACTTGCTCAGGATAACGCAGTAGACAAGTGGTGGAGCTGGGATTGGAATCCACCCCAGCCCTTAGTCCAGTGCCTGGCACCCAGGAAGAGCTTAACAAGTAATAATAATAATGGTATTTGTTAAGGGCTTGTTATTCTTTCATTCATTCGATCATGTTTATTGAGCGCTTACTGTGTGCAGAGCACTGTACTGAGCACCTGGAGAGTACAGTTCGGCAACAGATCGAGACAATCCCTACCCAACAACGAGCTCACCAAGCACTCTTCTAAGCGCTGGGGGAGGTACAAGGTAGTCAGGGCGTCTCGTGTGGCGCTCACAGTCGGTGGCTCAGTGGAAAGAACCCGGGCTTGGGAGTCCGAGGTCATGGGTTCGACTCCCGACTCTGCCGCTCGTCAGCTCTGTGACTGTGGGCGAGTCACTTCACTTCTCTGCGCCCCAGTTACCGCATCTGTAAAATGGGGCTTAAGACGGTGAGCCTCATGTGGGACCACCCGATTACCCTGTATCTACCCCAGCGCTTAGAACGGTGCTCTGCTCAAAGTGAGCGCTTAACGGATACCAACATCATTGTTATCGTTATCCCCATCTTTCAGATGAGCTCACTGAGGCACAGAGAAGTGAAGTGACTTGCTGCTCAAGGTCACACAGCTGAGGAGTGGCGGAGCCGGGATTAGAATTTACCCCAGCCGGTGCCTGCCACCCGATAAGCCCTTGGCAAGTAATAATCGTGATAACAGCGGTGTTTGTTAAGTGCTACGTGCCGAGCACTGTGCTAAGCACTGGAGTAGCCACAAGGTAGTCAGGTTGTCTCACGCGGGGCTCACAGTCAGCATCCCCATTTTCCAGAGGCGGTCGCCGAGGCCCAGGGCAGGGAAGTGACTTCCCCCAAGTCACCCAGCAGACAAGCGGCTCAGTGGAAAGAGCGCGGGCTTGGAAGTCAGAGGTCATGAGTTCGAAGCCCGGCTCTGCCGCTCGTCGGCCGGGTGACTGTGGGCGAGTCACTTCACTTCTTCGCTTCACTTCACTCCCAGACGGTCGCCGAATTGCAGAGAAGCCGTGTGGCTCAGTGGAAAGGGCGTGGGCTTTGGAGGCAGAGGTCACGGGTTCGGATCCCCCGCTCGGCCGCTCGTCAGCTGGGTGACTTCGGGCGAGTCACTTCACTTCTCGGGGGCCTCAGTTCCCTCATCTGTAAAACGGGGATGAAGACCGGGAGCCCCACGTGGGACGACCCGATTCCCCCCCGCGTCTCCCCCAGCGCTTAGAACGGTGCTCGGCACCTAGTGAGCGCTTAACCGACACCAGCATCATCATCATCATTATTGTTGCTTTCCAAGCGCTGGGTCCAGCGTGCTGCACCCGGAGCTCCGGCAATCCGACCGGAGGAGTGAACGGGCGCATCCCGAGGCCCGGAGCAGGGAAGTGACTCGCTCGAGGTCACCCGGCAGACGAGCGTGGGAGGCGGGAGGAGAAGGCCGGTGCGGGTTCCGGAGGGGAGCGGGGGGGAGCGTTGAGGGCAGGGCCGACAGCTGGAGGAGGGGCGGAGGGGAAGCCAGGCCCGTCCCGGCCCGTCCCGGCCCATCCATCCGTCCCGGCCCATCCATCCATCCCGGCCCATCCATCCATCCATCCATCCATCCCGGGCCGGCCATGCGGCGCTCCGGGCCCCCGTGGTGGCCGTGGCCGCTGTGGCTGCTCTGCGTGTCGCGGAGCCCCCCGGCCCTGGGCGCCGTGCGCTGCCCCGACAGGTGTCTCTGCCACCCCGGGGGGTCCCTCCGCTGCACGCCCGGACCCGGACCCCCCACACTGTGAGTCACGGGGGAGGGGCGTCCCGGGGAGCCCCCTCCCCTTCCTTCCTCCCCCCGTCACCCGGGGGGGACCCCTCGGGTCTCCGTCCCGGCCCCCATCCCCTGGGGGCCCCCCTTTCCTTCCCTTCCCCCATCGTCCGGGGGACACCCCCTTCCTCGCCCCACCGTCCGGGGGACCCCTCGGGTCTCCGTCCCGGCCCCCATCATCCGGAGGACACCTTCCTCCCCTTCCCCCTTCATCCGGGGGACCCCTTCCTCCCCCTCCCCATCCTCCGGGGGACACCCCCTTCCTCCCCTTCCCCCATCCTCCGGGGCACACCCCCTTCCTCTTCATATGGGGGACCCCTCGGTTCTCCGTCCCAGCCCCCATGAGCCGGGGAACCCCTTCCTTCCCCCATCATCCGGGGGACACCCCACCTTTTGCCCCCCAGAGGGACCCCCGTCCCCCCCCCTCCCCCATCATCCGGGGCACCCCCTTGGTTCTCCGGCCCCCATGACCGGAGGGACCCTCCCCCCTTCCTGCCCGTCCTCGTCCTGCATCATCTGGGGGGGACCCCTTGGTTCTCTGCCCGGCCCCCAAGACCCAGGGACCTCCCCCGCCCCCCAGATTTCCTCTCCAGCCCAACTCACTTCACTTCTCTGGGCCTCAGTACCCTCATCGGGAAAATGGGGATTGAGACTGAGAGCCCCGCGTGGGAGAGCCCGGTTTGCTTGGATCACCCAGCGCTCGGTACAGGACTTGGCCCGTAGTGAGCGCTTCACAAATACCATCATTATTATTACTGTCGATTGACCTCCTCCGCGGGACCCTTAGAGTGGGGAATGGGTGAGTCAGAGGTGGATGAGAGTTGCTTTCCCAAACTCCCGTCCAACGGCGGGGGAAAGTCAGCTTGAGATCAAGCATCGGGGGTGGGGGACGAATTGCCACCTCCTCCTTGATGATGATGATGATGATGATGATGTTGATATTGGTTAAGCCTTTACTATGTGCCGAGCACTTTTCTAAACGCTGCGCTAGACACAAGGTTATCAGGTCGTCGCACGTGGGGCTCACAGTCTTCATCCCCATTTTGCAGATGGGGTGATCCCAGAGAAGTGAAGTGATTTGCCCAAAGTCACACAGGTGACAAGTGGCGGAGTGAGGATGAGAACCCACAGTCTCTGAGTCCCAAGCCCGGGCTCTTTCCACTAAGCCACACTGCTTCTCCTTCCTATCTCTTTTTCTTCCTCCTCCTCTTCCCTTCCCCCAAATTCCCAGCGTTTGCCCCCCACCCCCATCGTGTCTTTTGATTTGGGGAAAGGGGGGGTGGGAAGGGAGTCGTCATGGGAGGAATGTGATTCAAAGCCCCTGCCAGACCAAGGAAAAAAAATCTTTTCTGGCTCCTGAAATGAATTTAAGGTGAGGAGGTTTTCCCTCAACACCTTGCCGCCCTCATTAAATAAAAATGCTCTGGGAATGTTGCATTCCTCTCCTCCTCCAACTTTTCCGCTTTCCGAGGTGTTCAGGATTCATCGTTTGCACCTTCAGCCATTACTAATTGTCTGTGAAAGAGGGATGGAATCTTTGAGGCTTTCTTAGATCAATACTGTAGAGGGCTGCTGGGTTCAAAAAAAAAACAAACCAACCACAACCAATTTGGGGCTGGTGAATAAGAATGTTTTGCTTTTACAGTGGAACAGGAGAGTCTGTGGTACAGGTGGGGAAATAGGAATTAGGGCAGACGATCCCCTGTGAGGAGCCCGGAGAGAAGGGGATGGAAGATAAGGTGGTACGGGACTACCGATAGGTCTTCCATGGACGAGCTGTTGGCCCCAGGAAAATCGCTCATTCTCCCTGAGCCTCAGTTTCCTCACCTCTAAGGCCTGGGGAATTTGTTCATCCTCCTTGAGCCTCAGTTCCCTCACCTGTAAGGCCTGGGGAAATCGTTCATCCTCCTGAGACTCAGTTTCCTCTCCTGTAAGACCGGGGGAAATCACTCATCCTCCCTGAGCCTCAGTTTCCTCATCCGTAATATCTTCCCACAGAAAGCCCTGTCTTTTCCTTGGAGATCCCAAACTCCAAGAAAAGCGGTGTTGTCTAGCGGAAAGAGCCCGGGCCCGGGAATCAGAGGATCTGGGTTCTAATCCCAGCTCTGCTAATTGCTCGCTGTATGAATTTAGGCAAATCACTCAACTTCCCTGTGCCTCGGTTTCCTCAACTGTAAAATGAGGATTCGATCTCCACCTACTTAGACCGTGAGCCCCATGTGGGAAAGGGAGTGTGCCCAACTTCATAAACTTCTATCTGCCCCAGTGTTTAGAACAGTGCTTGACGTGTAGTAAGTGCTTACTAAATACAGAAAAAAAAAAAGATCCGCCGTAAATGGCCACCCAACAAGGAAAAAACGGGCCTGGGCGTCAAGATGATCTGGGTTCTAATCCCGGTTCTGCCGCTTGTCTGTTGTGTGACCTTGGGCAAGTCACTTCACTTCTCTGGGCCTCAGTTCCCTCCTCTGTAAAATGGGGATGAAGACTGTGAGCCCCACGGGGGACATGGACTGTGTCCAACCTGATTAGCTTGTATCTACCCCAATGCTTAGTACCGTGCCTGCATAGTAAGCACTTAAATACCATTTTTTTAAAAAAAAAAAAACCACTCCAGGTCACTCAATCATATTTATTGAGCTCTTACTGTTTACAGAACACTGTACTAAGCACTTAAGTAGTCTGTCAATATGACTGATCGATTTACAGTTCTCTTCCACCTGGGGATAACCGTCCAAAAGTAAAAGGGAAGAAGAAAGCTTCCGGGGCAGCTGTTGGGTTGGTGCGACTGAGATGCTGCAATCCAATGAGGGAGGGTTTCCTGGAGGAGGCGGTGGGATTTTAGAAGGGATCTGAAGATGGCGGGGGCCGAGGCCCGGTGGATTTGGAGCCAGACGCCCGAGTTCCAGGCCGTGGGAACGGCATTCCCCAGGGGATCTGGCTTGGACCCTGGGAAGTCCCAGAATCCGGAGCATTTGGACTCCCTCCTCTCTATCCCCCAAAACTCGCTCCTCCTCCAGACCCAACCCGGCCAGGAACTACTAACGCGTCCCTTCCACCTGCCTGGAAAAACAGCTTCGAAGGGATTTTATGAAGCCTTTATGGAAACACCCCTAAAAATCTGCCCCGGCCTGGGTGACAGCCAGCAATAGGAGACTGGAATCTGCTGGGGCTTGTGTCGGCTCGGCGGAGGAGAGAGCAGTGAAATTTTGTTTTTGATCTGCACGCCAAGCAGATGTGATTCGGAAGGAATAGAGGCAAACCCGCTCCAGCAGACGGCCTTCTTTTTCCAGACTCCTCTCCTCTTTCTCATTTTATTTTTTTAACTCAAGTGCTTACTAGGTGTCAGGCACTGTTCTAGGTGCTGGGGTAGATACAAGCTTCTCTGGTTGGACACATCCATGATTTCTCATGTGGGACTCAGAATCATCCCCATAACAGTAATAATAATAATGATGATGGTATTTATTCAGTGCATGGTTCTAAGCGCTGGGGTGGATACAAGCTAATCATGTTGGACACAGTCTATGTCTCTCATGAGGCTCACAGTCTTACTCCCCATTTTATAGATGCAGGAACTGAGTTCCAGAGAAGCAAAGCAACTTGTCCAAAGTCACACAGCAGACAAGTGGCAGAGCTAGGATTAGAACCCAGGTTCTTCTTACTCCCAGGAGTGGGAGAGGTCAGGGGGTAGCTCCAAATGGAAGGAAATAAGCAGGCTCAATCCCACACAGACTGGTGTGTTCCATGCTGGAGAGAATAGTAATAATAACAATAAATAATTAATAATACTACGTTTATCAATAGTAATAATAAGATGAGGTATTTGTTAAGCACTTACTACGTGCCAAGCACTGTACTAAGCACTGGGGTAGATTCAGTGCAACCAGATCAGAGACGCAAAGGGCTCTCAGTCCAAGGGGAAGGAAGAGCAGGTATTACTGTATTTTACAGAAGGGATAACTGAGGCACAGATAATAATAATGAGAAGAATGGTATTTGTTAAGCACATACTATGGGCCAGGTACTGTACTAAGCACTGGGGTGGATACAAGAAACTGGATTGGACATAGTTCCTTGTCTCACTCCCCCATTTTCAGATGAGGTAATTGAGGCCTAGAGAAGTGAAGTGACTTACCCAAGGTCACACAGCAGACAGGCAGCAGAGCCAGGATTAGAACCCATAACCCTTTGACTCCCAGGCCACGCTGCTTCAAGTCAAATGACTTACCCCAGGCTCCTCAGCAGGCCAGTGGTGGAATCGGCATAAGAACCCAGGTCCTCTGACTCCCAGACCCGGGTTCTTTTCTGGAGATTTTTCACCGGCCTTCTTTTCTCTTTCAGATCTTTCTCCTACCTCCCCTTCAAAGTCATCCCGTCACACACCTTCAGAGGATTCCACGACGTTTCCATAATGTAAGACGGGGCCGTTGTCGGAGCGGTCACCCGTGGCCTCGCGGTCGGTGTCCAAAACCTACGCAGTGGCAATTTCTCCAGCGGACAGAGCGTGCTGTTGAAATGAGGGGTTCTGGGGCCCGGAGGAGGCCATGGGGGAGGAAATTTATCTAAGAAATAAGCCCTATTTATTCTGAGGCCCTGGACACCGAGGGAGTCCTGAAGAGCGGGAACGATTTTCAAGCATCATTAAAATCCAGCTAATTAACCTCACGTCGAAGAAGCCCGGGCTCTTTGACAGTAAGGGGCAGCCGATAGAGAAGAAGCAGACTCCGGGCCCCCAAAACCTGCCTGGGGCAGAATGAGGCAGGGGCAGAAACCCTATCACCCATTCGAGCTTGTTCATTCATTCATTCGCATTAATTGAGAGCTTACTGTGTGCAGAGCTCTGTACTAAGCACTTGGGAGAGTGTGATACAACAATAAACAGTCACATTCCCTGCGCACAATCAGTCTTTTCAGTCTAGAGGGGGAGGGGGACATTCATATAAATTCATTACAGGTGTCGATGAAGGTATTTAGTACGGCATCTGTTAAACACTGCCTCTGTGTCAAGGGCCATCCCAAGCACTGGGGTAGATACAAGTTAATCATTCTGGACCCAATCCCTGTCCTACAAGAGGCTCAATTCCTAAGTAGGAGGGAGAACAGGTATTGACTCCCCATTTTGCTTTTGGCGAACCTGGGGCTCAGAGAAGCGAAGCGACTTGCCCGAGGTCCCACAGTTTGCAAGTGGCGGAGCCGGGATTAGAATCCAGGTCCCCTGACTCCCAAGCCCGGACTCTTTCCACTAGGTCACGTTGCTTTTCTCAAAGCCAAGGTGTCCCTCGGCAAATGTTGGGAAGACCAACATCTGAAAGCCTTGGATAAGGTCCTGCTAACCCTTTGGACAGCTTTGGGTCAGCCTGATCCTCCGGGAGACATCCAACACAGTGCTCTGCACAAGGCAGACACCCAATACAGTCCCCTAGACTGTAAGCTCGTTGTGGGCAGAGCATGTGCCTGTATATTGTTCTACTGTCCTCTCCCAAGCGAGGGAAGCAGGGTGGCTTAGTGGAAAGAGCCCGGGCTTGGGAGTCGGAGGTCGTGGGTTCTAATCCCGGCTCCGCCACTTGGCAGCCGTGTGACTTTGGCCAAGTCACTTCACTTCTCTGGGCCTCAGTGACCTGACCTGTAAAATGGGGATTCAGACTGTGAGCCCGTGTGGGACAACCTGATTACCTTGAATCTACCCCAGAGCTTAAAACAGTGCTCGGCATATAGTAAGCCCTTAACAGATACCATAATTATTATTATTACAGTGCTCTGCACACGTTGAGTGCTCAATAAATACAATTGAAAGAATAAATGCTCTGCTCAGAAAAACAGCTGAGGAGCCGGGGGGCAGAGGCGGGAGAATCAACAGTTTTTTTACAAGATGAGTCTGACCAAATAGGAGAACTGAGGAAAAGGGAGAGAAGGCGGGAGAGAACCGGGGAAGAGCAAATGGGAAGAACCAAAGGGCAGGAGTTAGTCCCAACTCTATGTGATGGGAGATGGTTTGTAGATTTTTTCATTTTTCCCCCCAGAGGGGACAAAAATTTTCCATTTCTCTAAAGCTCAGGACGCAGGACTCGGTTCACTCTCTCACCCTCCATTTCTCTCCCGTCCCCCCGGTGCTTTCTCTCCGTCTCTCCCTCCAGTGAGATCTCGCAGAGCGATTCCCTGGAACGGATCGAAACCCAAGCCTTCGACGGCCTCCTCAGTCTGTCTGAAATGTGAGCATCTCGCCGCCCCCATAAAATAAAACAAAAAATGACGGTACTTCTTGAGCGCTTACTATGTGCCAAGCACTGTTCTAAGCTCGGGGTAGAGACAGATGAATCAAGTTGGACACGGTCTCTGTCCCAAACTGGGCTCACACTCTTAACGCCCATTTTTTACCGATGAGGTAAAGTGAGGCCCAGAGGAAGGGAAGTGACTTGCCCAAGGTCACACAGCAGACAAGTGGAGGAGTCGGGATTAGAACCCCTGACCTTCTGACTCCCAAACCCGGGCTCTATCCACTAGACCACGCTGCTTCTCTATTTAAACACTTGTTAAGCACTTGTTAACGTGTTAACACTTGTTAATTTGTTGCTGAACTGTACTTTCCCAAGCGCTTTCTACAGTGCTCTGCACACAGTATGTGCTCAATAAATACGATTGAATTAATCAATTAATTAATTTAAACACTAATTCACAAACCTAACACCTTTTTCTGCTTCCTCCTGTCTGCCTCCCCCGCTAAACAGGAGGGACCGTGTCTTCTAATGCCATCGTTCTTTCCCAGGTCCTCAGTTCATTCAGTCAGTCAGTCCTACCTACTGAGCGCTTCCCGTGTGCAGAGCACTGTACTAAGCGCTTGGGAAAGTACAATACAACAATAAACGGTGACATTCCCTGTCCACAACGAGTTTACAGTCTAGAGACGAGCTCAGTCCTGTGTCTGCGGGCAAGTCACTTCACTTATCTGGGCCTCGGTTTCCTCATCACTAAAATGGGGATGAAACACCCATTCTCCCCCTGAATTGTAGGCCCCTTTGGGGACGGGAACTGTGGACGATCCTGTATTTACCCCAGCGCCTGGCACAGCGTTCAGCGTGCAGTAAGCACTTAACAAATACCGCAGGAAACTGCCGTTATTACCTGCCGACTCGTTCCGTCCCCCGTTCACCCTCGCTTAGTCCACTGCTCCCGTGCTGTGCTCCCAGCAGGCGCTCAATAAATTCATTCAATAGTATTTATTGAGCGCTTACTATGTGCAGAACACTGTACTAAGCGCTTGGAGTGAACAAGTCGGCAACGGATAGAGACGGTCCCTGCCCTTCGACGGGCTCACGGGCTGATCGGGGGAGACGGACGGACGAGAACGATGGCGATAAACAGAGCCGAGGGGAAGACCGTCTCGTAAAAACAACGGCGACTAAAATAGAATCGAGGCGACGTACATCTCATTAACAAAATAAATAGGGTAATGAAAACATATACGGTCGAGCGGACGAGTACGGTGCCGAGGGGGTGGGAAGGGAGAGGGGGAGGAGCGGAGGGAGATGGGGGGAAAAGAGGGTTAAGCTGCGGAGAGGTATCCCAACCGATCAATCAGTCGGATGTATTGGGTGCTTACTGTGTGCAGGGCACTGTACTAAGCGCTTGGGAGAGGATGATAGAGCAATAAACCACACATTCCCTGCCCACAACGGACTGACAGAAGGGGGGACCGCTCTAGGCCCGACGCGTCGTCGAACTCGGCCACGTGGCCTCGCTAGCCGAGTGAGCAAGGGGCCAGCGAGGGGCTCCCAACCCTATTTTCTCCTTCCAGCCTCATCCAGAATGCCAAACACCTACAGCACATCGAACCCGGAGCATTCGCCAACCTCTCCCGGCTCCGCTACTTGTAAGCGACACCTCTCTGCTCTCCCCCGAACGGCCCACTGAAAACCCGGGAGTCGAAAAGATTCCATTTGCACCCGGATTTTCGTTCGTTTCTTGGTTCTGTGGTACCGGTCGAGCGCTTACTCTGTGTCAGACGCCCTCCTAAGCTCTGTCGTTACGGGTACGGGTCATTTAAGTCGGACACGGTTGCCGTCCTCACGGTCTGAAGGGGGAGGGAGAACACATAGCGAATCCCCATTTTACGGTTGAGGATACTGGAGCACAGAGAAGTGAAGTGACTCGCCCAAGGTCACCCCGCAACGAGTGGCAGAGCCGGGATTAGAACCCAGATTCTTCTGACTTCCAGGCCGGGGCTCGATCCACTAAGCCACTAAGAGAAGCAGCGTGGCTCAGCGGAAAGAGCACGGGCTTTGGGGTCAGAGGTCATGGGTTCGAATGCCACTCGTCAGCTGTGTGACTTTGGGCGAGTCACTTCACTTCTCGGTGCCTCAGTTCTCTCATCTGTAAAAGGGGGACTGTGAGCCCCACGTGGGACAACCTGATTCCCCTGTGTCTACCCCAGCGTTTAGAACGGTGCTCGGCACATAGTGAGCGCCTAACGAATACCAACGTTTTATTAAGCCATGCTGCTTCTCTTTGTGGTATTTGTTGAGCGCTTACTACGTGTCAAACGCTGTTCTAAGCGCTGGGGTAGATGTAAGTGAATTAGGTTGGACCCAGTCCCCGTCCCAACTGGGGCTTACGGTCTTAGTAAGAGGGAGAAGCGAAGTCAGAGAAGCGAAGTCGGGCAGTCAATCGTATTTATTGAGCGCTTACTGTGTGCAGAACACTGTACTAAACACTTGGGAGAGCACAATACAAGAGTTGGTAGACCTCTAGACTGTAAATTCACTTTGGGCAGAGAACCTGCCCGTTACTTCGTTCTATCACCCTCTCCCGCATGCTTAGTACAGCGCCCTGCGCACAGTGAGCGCTCAATAAATACGGCTGACTGCCTAGACACATTCCCTGCCCTCGAGTTTATAGTCGAGGACTCTGCTGAGATTGAGACTGTGAGTCCCAGGTGGAACCTGTTAAATTTCTATCTATCCCTGCGCTTAGTACAGCACCCGGCCCACAGTGCGCGCTTAACAGATATCACAATTATTATTATTATTATTGGTTTCCAGGGGGAGAGAAGCAAGAGGCAGCGTGGCTCGGTGGAAAGAGCCCGGGCTTGGGAGTCAGAGGTCATGGGTTCAAATCCCATCGGCTGTGTGACTGTGGGCAAGTCACTTCACTTCTCTGGGCCTCAGTGACCTCATGTGTAAAATGGGGATTAGCTGTGAGCCTCACGTGGGACAACCCGATGACCCCGTATCTCCCCCAGCGCTTAAAACAGTGCTCTGCACATAGTAAGCGCTTAACAAATACCAACATTATTATTATTATTGTCATTATTTTTAAGAGGGAAGCATCTTCCCTTGGGTGGGTCTTTTCCTTCCCCTCCCCATGACCCCCAACCCCCCCCCCCGGCCCGGTCTTTCATTCATTCACTCATTCAATCACATTTATTGAGCACTTGCTGTGTGCAGAGCACTGTACTAAGCACTTGGGAAGTACAATTCAGCAAGAAGCAGAGACAATCCCTGCCTACAACAGGCTCTCCGTCTAGAAGCAGCATGGCCTAGTGGCTAGAGCCCGGGCCTGGGAGTCAGAGGGTCATGGGCTCGAATCCCGGCTCTGCCACTTGTCTGCTGTGTGTCCTTGGGCGAGTCACTTCACTGGGCTTTAGTTCCCTCATCTGTAAAATGGGGATTAAGACTGTGAGCTCTAAGTGGGACAGGGACTCTGTCCAAAATGATTACCTTGTATCTACCCCGGCGCTTACAACAGTGTCTGGCTCATAGTAAGCGCTTAACAAATAGCATAAGTATGCAGGGAGCGGCATGGCTTAGTGGAAAGAGCACGGGTTTGGGAGTCAGAGGTCATGGGTTCTAATCCCAGCTCTGCCACTTGTCTGCTGTGTCACCTTGGGCTAGTCACTTAACTTCTCTGCGCCTCAGCTGTGTGACTTTGGGCAAGTCACTTCACTTCTCTGTGCCTCAGTTACCTCATCTGTAAAATGGGGATTAAAACTGTGAGCCCCACGTGGGACATCCTGATCAGCTTGTATCTCCCCAGCACTTAGAACAGTGCTTTGCACATAGTAAGCGCTTAACAAATACCACCATCATTATTATTATTATTAAAATGGGGATTGAGACTGTGAGCCCCACGTGGGACAAGCTGATGACCTTGAATCTACCCCAATGTTTAGAACAGAGCTTGGCACATAGTAAGCACTGAACAAACACCATCATTATTATTATTATCATCAGAAGGGGGGAGACAGACATCGAAACCAGTAAACCAGCATCAATATACATAGAATTATGGAGATATATACATTAAAACCAGGAATCGGGCATCCGTAGCATCATTATAAATAAATAGAATTATAGATTCTTCATCTCCGTCCGCCTCCCGGTCGCAGGAGCATCTGTAACACGGGTCTGAGGCAGCTTCCGGACGTGACCAAGATCCTCTCCACCGAGTTCACCTTCATCCTGTGAGTGACCCCACTCCGCCACCCCCGTGCCCCCGCGTCTTCCGGGCCGGACCCCCAAAGACCAACCTTCCCGCCCCCCTTCTCGTCCCCCCCACCCCCGACCCCCAGGGAGATCTGCGACAACGTCCACATGACCACCATCCCCGGGAACGCCTTCCAGGGGGTGACCAATGAATCCTTGACGCTGTGAGTTCTCTCCCCGGGGGCCGGAGGGGACGTCCGCTACGTGCGGCGGGAGGAATTGGGAGCTCGGGGACCGAAGGCCACGGTCGGCGGTGATGGCACGAGGGGTCACCGGCAACCAAACCGGTCAGGCCGAAGAGCGAGATGCAGAACGGAGACCGGAGGGCCTGGTTGTTCATTCATCTATTCCATCGTATTTATTGAGGATGATGATGGTACTTGCTGAGTGCGTACTATGTGTCGAGCACTGTTCTAAGCCCTGGGGTAGATCCAAGCTAATCAGGTTGGATACAGTCCCTGCCCCAGGTGGGGCTCACCATCTTAATCCCCGTTTCACAGATGAAGTGACCGAGGCCCAGAGAAGCAAAGTGACTTGCCCGAGGTCGCTCGACAGACAACCGGGATTAGAACCCAGGTCCTCTGACCCCCCGAGGGTGGATTATTTCCAACCGGCCCCGCCGCTTCCCTCATCCCCATGGTGGTTAGACTCCGCGGCATCAGCAGCGGAGCCAGAGTCTATTTTCCAGCCGGTCGGTCGTATTTATTGAGCGCTTCCGGCGTGCGGAACACTGCACTAAGCACTTGGGAGAGGAGAGGAGAGCGATAGACACATTGCCTGTCCACAGTGAGCCTACGGTTTAGGTACAGGAGAGAAGCAGCGTGGCTATGTGGAAAGAGCCCAGACTTGGGAGTCGGAGGACGTGGGTTCTAATCCCGCCTCCGCCACTTGTCTGCTTTGTGACCTCGGGGAAGTCACTTCACTGGGCCTCGGTGACCTCATCTGAAAAATGGGGATTACGACTGTGAGCCCCACGTGGGACAACCTGAATACCTTGTACCTCCCCCCCAGCGCTTAGAACAGTGCTTGGCACATAGTAAGTGCTTAACAAATACCATAATTATTATTAGATCAAGGCAGAGATTGGGGGGTGGGAGGTCCCCGACTTCTAACTCCCTTTCCTTCACACTCCTGCTTGACCTCCCTCCCCCGGGCCCGCCCCGGGCCAGCAAGCTGTACAGGAACGGATTTGAAGACGTGCAAAGCCACGCGTTCAACGGGACGACGCTGAGCTCCCTGTGAGTATAGGCCGTCTCACCCCTTCCCCCCACTCCGGAGGACATGAGGACCCCCCCCCCAAAATAATGATGTTTGGAGTCAGAGGTCATGGGTTCGAATCCCGGCTCTGCCACCCGTCAGCTGTGTGACTGTGGGCAAGTCACTTAGCTTCTCTGTGCCTCAGTTACCTCATCTGTAAAATGGGGATTAACTGTGAGCCTCCCGTGGGACAACCTGATTACCCGTATCTACCCCAGCGCTTAGAACAGTGCTCTGCACATAGTAAGCGCTGAACAAATACCAACATTATTATTATTATCCCCACCCACCTCCCCAAATAATGAAAATAATAATGGCATTTGTTAAGCGCTTACTATGTGCCAGGCACTGTTCTAAGTGCTGGGGTGGACACAAGCAGATCGGGTTGGACACGGTCCCTGTCCCACGTGGGGCTCACAGTCTTCATCCCCATTTTACAGACGAGGGAACTGAGGCCCAGAGAAGCGAGGTGACTTCCCCAAGGTCACACAGCAGGTGGGATTAGAACCCATGACCTTCCGTCTCGGACGCGGAGCCCTGCCTTTGTCTAGTGGGTGGCTCGGGGAGGAAGGGATTAGCATCTGGGTTTGGGGAAGCCCCCGCCCCACAGCCCGCTGTGGGCTAAACTCATTGTGGGCAGGGGGAATGGGTCTATTGTCCTATTGTAATAATAATGATAATGATGGTATTTGTTAAGCGCTTACTATGTGCAGAGCACTGTTCTAAGCGCCGGGGTAGACACAGGGGAATCGGGTCGTCCCACGTGGGGCTCACAGTCTTCATCCCCATTTTACAGATGAGGTAACTGAGGCACAGAGAAGTGAAGCGACTTGCCCACAGTCACACAGCTGGCAAGTGGCAGAGCCGGGATTTGAACTCATGACCTCTGACTCCAAAGCCCGGGCTCTTTCCACTGAGCCACGCTGCTTCGCTTGTACACTCCCAAGCGCTTAGCACAGCGCTCTGCACACAGTAAGCACTCGATAAATACGATTGAACAAACCCTCGAGACCGAAGGCTCATTGTGGGCAGGGAACGTGTCCGTTATATTGTTCTGCCGTCCTCTTCCAAGCACTTAGTAGACAGTAGACTTAGTAGCGCTCATTACATAGGATTGACTGACCGAACCCCTCCCTGCCCCTCCCCAGGGACCTGAAGGGCAACAAGAACCTCCGAAAGATCGACGACGAGGCCTTGAGAGGCGCCACGGGACCTGACATCTTGTGAGTATGGTAGGCCCCTCCTCGAAGCTTATTCATTCATTCATTCAATAGTATTTATTGAGCGCTTACTATGTGCAGAGCACTGTACTAAGCGCTTGGAACGAACAAGTCGGCAACAGATAGAGACGGTCCCTGCCGTCTGACGGGCGCAAGGTCTGATCGGGGGAGACGGACAGACGAGAACGATGGCGATAAATAGAGTCGAGGGGAAGAACATCTCGTAAAAACAATGGCGACTAAATGGGAGCGGGGCCCTGCTTGGCGACAGAAGGTCGGCCTGCCGCTCTCTCGGCCCATCTCCTCGCGGCCTCCTCCCCCGGGAGGCCTTCCCCGACTGTCTCCGGCCCGTCCCCTCCCGACGGCCGCCTCAGCCTCCCCGCTGACGCGCGTCCCCTAAATCCAGGGACGTGTCCTCCACCGAGCTGGAAGCCCTGCCCCGCCACGGGCTGGCGGCCGTCCAAGTCCTCATCGCCGCCTCGGCCTTCGCCCTCAAGGAGCTGCCCCCGCGGGAGACTTTCACCAACCTGCTGGACGCCACCTTGACCTACCCGAGCCACTGCTGCATCTTCCAGAACCGGCCCCCGGACGAGTAGGTCACCTCCGCCCGGCCCGACGTCCGGGGCCGTCCCTGGGTCGGCCCTAATGATAATCGGAATACTTGTTAAGCGCTTACTCTGTGCCAAGCACTGTTCTAAGCACCGGGGCAGAGTCACGTTAATCCGATTGGACGCAATCCCTGTCCCGCATGGGGCTCCCGGGCTTAATCCTCGTTTCTAACAGATGAGGTAACTGAAGCCCAGAGAATAATAATAATAATAATGGTATTTCGTTAAGCGCTTACAATGTGCCAAGCACCGTCCTAAGCACTGGGGCAGAGACAGGTTAATCGGGTCGGACGCAGTCCCCGTCCCACCTGGGGCTCACTCTCTTAATCCCCATTTCTTACAGATGAAGTGACTGAGGCTCTGCCACTTGTCTGCTGTGTGGCCTTGGTCAGGTCACTTCACTCCTCTGGGCTTCAGTTCCCTCCTCTGGAAAATGGGGATCGAGACTGAGCCCCACGTGGTAGAGAGACTGTGGCTGACCTAATTGGCCGTATCCACCTCAGGGCTCAGTACGGTACCCGGCACATAGTAAGCGCTTAACAGATACCGTAATTATTATTATCGAGCACCGGGATAGATACAGGTAATCAGGTTGGATCCGGCCCCCGTTTCCTCACAGGACTCACTGTCCTGACCTCCATTTTACCAATTCTCCCTCCCCCTTAGCCGGTGAAAATGTGAGACGGGGACTGTGTCTGGTCTGATCGAATCAGCTCTATTTTAGCATTCAGCACCTAATAAGCACTTAAATATCACATTTATGACAATGTTTCCCTTTTAGATTGTGTAACCCTGTGTAGGGACGGTGCCTAACCTGATTAGCCTGTGGGTCCTCCGTGCTTAGCCCTTAATAGACCACTAATCAATCAATCAATCAACGGTATTTATTGAGTGCTGACTGTGTGCAGAGCACTCTACCAAAAGCTTGGGAGACTACCATACAGCAGTATATGGTGGTAATAATAATAATAATGTTGGTATTTGTTAAATGCTTACTATGTGCAGAGCACTGTTCTAAGCGCTGGGGTAGACACAGGGTCATCAGGTCGTCCCACGTGGGGCTCACAGCTTTCATCCCCATTTTACAGATGAGGTAACTGAGGCACAGAGAAGTGAAGTGACTTGTCCACAGTCACACAGGTGACTAGCGGCAGAGCCGGGACTCGAACCCATGACCTCTGGCTCCAAAGCCCGTGCTCTTTCCACTGAGCCACGCTGCTTCTCTAGACACATTCCCTGCCTCTAGATACATTCTCTAGACACATTCCCTGCCTACGACGAGCTGACGGCCTAGGCGGGGAGACAGACACGACTATAAATAATAAATTTCCGGTAGGGACATAAGTGCTGTGGGGGTGGGAGGGGGGAAGAGCAAAGGGAGGAAGTCGGGGTGACGCAGAAGGGAGCGGGAGAAGAGGAAATGAGGGCTCAGTCGGGGAAGGCCTCTTGGAGGAGGTGGGCCTTGGATACGTTCCTATCGGTACGGGGTACACCGGAGGGGAAAGGGACTCAGAGCCGACTACAGGGTCTTGCCCGACGCCAACCACCCCCACAGCCGCGGGAACCTCCGTGGCCTACTCACCGCTCGAACCCAACACCCGAACCCCCTCGGCTGAGGCTTCCAGGGGACGGGCCCGAATTAGCCCCGAACGGAACGTCCAGGCCGGCGGAGTCGGGCCCCTGACCCGCAGCTGGGTATCTGGAGGCCGGCTAACTGATAGCGGCTGGAAGCCGAGACCAATCCCTCGCCACAGGCTTAATAATGATAATGTTGGTATTTGTTAAGCGCTTACAACGTGCAGAGCGCTATTCTAAGCGCGGGGTAGATACAGGGTCATCAGGTTGTCCCACGTGAGGCTCGCAGTCTTAATCCCCGTTTTACAGATGAGGTCACTGAGGCACAGAGAAGTTGAGTGACTTGCCCACAGTCACACACTTGGCTCTCAGGCAACTCAAGAAGATAATAATAATGACGATGGTATTTGTTAAGCGCTTGCTATGTGCCAAGCACTGGGGTAGGTACAAAGAGATTAAAAATCGGCATAAAACCCGCGGGGACCTCCACTCCCTGACTCTTATTCTTAGTTTTAGAGCCCCATAGGGGCCAGGGACCCTGTCTAGCTCTCCCCTGGCTATTTTTTTTTTTTTTTTGCCGGCGCTCAGTACACTGTACTTTGGGGTCATAGTCATTCAATAGATGCTCTTACCGTTTACTACCCTACGCAGATCTTTCCAGCCAGGCTCCCACAGCCGGATGGGCTCTCGCCGTCCACAGCATCCTCACAGACGGAGGACGGCTAGCGACATTTCATTGCTTAGGGGACTGACTTGTTGGTTTTTTGTCAGTTTTCCTCGATTAACCCTCAAGAGTTGGGGGGACTAAAGAAAAAAAGAGTTTCCCCGAACTCTCCTTAGGAAGCAGCGTGGCCTAGCGTATAAAATCTCAGGCTTGGGAGTCAGAGGACCTCGATCCACCACTTGCCTGCTGTGTGACCTTGGGCAAGTCACCTAGCTTCTTTATGCCTCTGTTTTTCCTCAACTGCAAAATGGGGATTCAGTACTTCCTGAATTCTCCCTCCTACTTGACTGTGGGTCCCATTCAATCGCATTTATTGAGCTCTTACTGCGTGCACAGCACTCTACTAAGCACTTGGGAGAGTCCGATGCTACAAAAAACGGACACGTTCCCTGCCCGCAAGGAGCTGTCAGTCTAGAGGTGGGGAGACGGACGTCGATAGAAACAAATAAATGACAGATAGGGAACACAAGTGCTGTGGGGGTGGGAAGGGGGATGAACAGGGCGACGCAGAAGGGAGCGGGAGAAGAGGAAAGGGGGGCTTCATCAGGGAAGCCCTCTTGGAGGTGATGGGCCTTCGATAAGGCTTTGAAGCCGGGAGACAGTCATCGTCTGCCATTATTCATCTGAAAACCCGGCACCGGCTCCGTGAGGCCAGAAACCAGTCGAGCTTCGAACGGCGCAGATTCTCACCGCCCCTAACCCTTCCGCACCCAGCTCCGGGGTGGGTTTTTATGAGCAATCGAAGATCCGGCCCCGTACTGGAACAAATAAAAGATTTCCGTCCTCCCAGGCCACACCAAACGCTTAGCATTCGGGAGCGTTTCATCCAAGCTGGAGGCAGCAGACGAACGATTCCAAAGCCTTTTTCCCTCACCCCGGGAAGCATTTCGGTTCAGATAACGGTGCCGCAAGAGTAAAGTCTATGGATTGGGAAGCGAGTTTGTGTGAACAAAGCATAAATAGAGGGGACCCGCTTGAGTCGAGAGACTAAGTGCGCGACTCCTTTCTTCTCCCCGGCCAGGCAGAATCTTTCGCTCGCCATTTTTGAGAACTTTTCCGAACACTGCGGAGATGCGGAAAAGAGGTCGGACGGGGACACGCAGTGAGTACCAGGATGTCGGAAAACGCAGAAGCGACGACTTCTCTTCTTGTCTTTGGTAGCGACGGGCTCCTTCTGATGTAATAATAATAATGATGGTATTTGTTAAGCGCCTAATGTGTGCCAGGCACTGTACTGAGCGCCGGGGTGGATCCGAGCAAATCGGGTTGGACGCGGTCCCTGTCCCGCATGGGGTTCACAGTCTCATTCCCCATTTTCAGGTGAAGCAAGTGAGGCGCAGAGAAGCGAAGTGACTTTGCCCAAGGAAACCCAGCAGACAAGTGGCAGAGCCGGGATTAGAACCCACGACCTTCTGACTCCCAGGCCCGGCCGCTAGCCACCGCGTGATGCTGCTTCTCAGTCTTTTCTCAAGCTATCAGATCAGTCCGTCTTTTGGGCTCGTTCAGAAGACGTTCCGCCGGCTTTGATTCAAGAAGCGGTCTGGTCTAGCTCAGGCCGGGGAGTCAGAAGGACCTGGGTTCTCGTCCCGACTCTGCCACTTGCCTGCTGTGTGACCTTGGGCAAGTCCCTTCCCCGGGCCTCAGTGACATCTGTAAAATAGGGATTAAGACTGTGAGCCGCATGAGGGACAGGGACTGTATCCAGCCCGATTATCTTGTCCTTACCCCAGCACTTATTATGGCTCCTGGCACGTAGTAAGCGCCTAAAAGCCAGTATTATTATTATTATCGTCATTATTCTTGAATTTTTCCTTTCCAAGGATCCCTTTCTCCCCAACTCCAACAAACTCCACTCCGTCCTAATCCTCCTCGACCTCTCGGCTGACTCGGACGCCGTAGGCCTCTCCCTTCTCGCAGAAATGCCATCTGTAGCCTCGGTTCTTCTGACCAAGTCCTCGCCTCGTTCTCCAGGGCTTAGTTCGGTGCCCGGCACATAGTAAGCGCTTAACCAGTACCATCGTTATTGGTTCGTTCATTCATCTTTTCACTGGCCCAAGGCCACACGGCAGACAAGTGGCGGAGCCGGGATCGGAACCCAGGTCCTTCTGACTCCCGGGTCGGTGCTCTACCCGCTACGCCGGGCCACTTCCCCTTCGTCGCGGGCGGGGGTCTGCCGGCTCTGTCTTGTCGTGGGCGTATGCCCCTCGCGCTTAGTCCAGTGCTCCGCAGAGAGTAAGCGCTGGATCGACAGCATCGGGCGATCGATTCTTCCCGCAGGGCCTACCTCGCCCTCTTCTCGGGGGGTCTCCCGGACTACGAGGAGAGGTTCTGCGCCCCCCGGACGCTGCGCTGCGCCCCCGAGCCGGACGCCTTCAACCCGTGCGAGGACATCGTGGGCTTCCGCTTCCTGCGCCTCGCCATCTGGCTCATCAACGTCCTGGCCGTGGGCGGGAACGGCGTGGTCCTCTCGGTGCTGCTGAGCAGCCGGGCCAAGCTGACCGTGCCGCGCTTCCTCATGTGCCACCTGGCCTTCGCCGACCTCTGCACGGGCCTCTACCTGCTGCTCATCGCCGGGGCGGACGCCCGCACCCGCGGACGCTACCACGACCACGCCATCGACTGGCAGACCGGGCCGGGCTGCCGGGCCGCCGGCTTCCTCACCGTCTTCGCCAGCGAGCTCTCCGTCTACACGCTGACCGCCATCACCCTGGAGCGCCGGCACACCATCGCCCACGCCCTGAGGCGGGAGCGGCGCCCGCGTCTGCGCCACGCGGCCGCGGTCATGGCCGCCGGCTGGCTCCTGGCCGGGGCCGCCGCCGCCCTGCCCCTCTTGGGCGTCAGCGGCTACACCAAGGTCAGCATCTGCCTGCCCATGGACGTGGCCTCCGCGCCCGCCCGGGCCTACGTCCTCGTCCTCCTGGGCCTCAACGTGGCCGCCTTCGTCGCCGTCTGCGCCTGCTACGGGAAGATCTACCTGGCCGTGAGGAACCCGGGGGCGGTCGCCGCCCGCAAGGACGCCAGGCTCGCCAAGAAGATGGCCGTCCTGATCTTCACCGACTTCCTGTGCCTGGCGCCCATCTCCTTCTTCGCCCTGTCGGCCGCCCTGAAGGCGCCCCTCATCACCGTGACCCACTCCAAGATCTTGCTCGTCCTGTTCTACCCGGTCAACTCCTGCGCCAACCCCTTCCTGTACGCCATCTTCACCCGGGCCTTCCGGCGCGATCTCTTCCTGCTGCTGGGCCGGCTGGGCTGCTGCCGACGCCGAGCCGAGCGGCACCGGGTCAAGGGCTTCTCGGTCTGCTCCTCCTCCGCCGCCGCCGGGCGGGACGGCCCCCGGGCCCCCGGCGAAGCCCCCCGACCCGAGCTCGGCCCGTCCCCGCTCGGCTGCCGGGCCGCGGCCCCGAGCCGGGAGGCCGGCCGCGACGGCCGCCCGACGGCCCGGGCCTGAGGGCGGGACCATCCTTCCGTTCAATCCTATTTATTGAGCGCTTACTGTGTGCGGAGCACTGTATTAAGCACTTGGGAGAGGGCGACACCACAATAAACAGACACATTCCCCGCACACAACGAGCTCACGGTCTAGAGGGGGAGAAAGACATTAATATACTTAAATAAATAAATGACAGATTTAGACTTTGTGTTGAGGGCTGGGACTGTGGGGGACGAATGAAGGCAGCAAGTCAAGATGATGCAGAAGGAAAGTCGTACCCGGGCAACCACCACCCTGTGCCAACTTGGTTCCCCTCCCCTCCATGGTATTTATAATAATAATAATGGCATTCGTTAAGCGCTTACTATGTGCAAAGCACTGTTCTAAGCACTGCAGAGGATACGAGATGATCAGGTTGTCCCACGTGGGGCTCACATTCTTAATCCCCATTTTCCAGATGGGGTAACTGAGGCACAGAGAAGTGAAGTGACTTGCCCAAAGTCACAGAGCTGACAAGCGGCGGAGCCGGGCTTAGAACCCATGACCTCTGACTCCCAAGCCTGGGCTCTTTCCACTGAGCCACGACCCTCTGACTTACTATGTGCCAGGCACTGTACTAGGCGCTGGGGTAGATACAAGCACCGTGGTAGGGAAGCAGCATGACCTAATAGATAGAGCATGGACCTGTGAATCAGAAGGTCATGGGTTCTAATCCCGACTCTGCCACATGTCTGCTGTGTGACCTCACGCAAGTCACTTCACTTCTCTCTGCCTCAGTTATCTCATCTGTAAAACGGGGATTGAAACCGTGAGCCCCATGTGGGACAGGGACTGTGTCCAACCCGATCTCCTTACGTCCACCCTGGTGCTTAGTTCAGCTCCCGGCACCTAGTAAGCACTTAAATACCTCTATTATTAGTATTTTTGTTATTACAAGCTAATCGGGTTGGACGTCCTTGCCGTCCCATGGCCGGGGCTCACAGTCTTAATTCCCATTTTGCAGTTGAGAGAACTGAGGCCCAGAGAATAATAGTAATAATTGTGTTATCTGTTAAGTGCTTACTACGTTCCAGGCACTGTACTAAGCGCTGGGGTAGATAGAAGCAAACCGGGTTGGACACAGTCCCCGTCCGACATGGGGCTCACGGTCTTAAATCCCATTTTACAGATGAGGGAACTGAGGCACGGAGAAGTGAAGTGGTTTTGCCCGAGGTCACGCAGCAGACGTGGCCGAGCCGGGATGCGAACCCATGAACTCTGACTCCAGAGCCCGTGCTCTTTGCACTGAGCCACGCTGCTTCTCCACCTGTAAAATGGCCCCAAGTGAGCCCCAAGTGGGGGCTTTTTCAGACCTCTTTTCACTTCTGCCTTATAGATTTGTTTTCCAGAACCAGCTAAATGAGCAATAGATGTCTCGGCTAGGGCCAAGAGAAGGGAGAGAAACCATTTACATCAATGTGAAACGGCAAAAGGAAACCACGATCGGCCTCACCAACACCACAGAGGCACAGCACCCTACTTAAACGCTTGGAAACATAAAATATCCAGCATTGAATGAGCACTTTCTCCACCCTATGCCCTATGCAAAATGTCTAGAAGAGTATGTTCCCCGCCCTCAAGGATTTTTCAGTCTAATGAACTAGGAGAAGTAAAAAAATAATGAACGGCGTAAGAAACGGTCTTCTCCGACCTCACTGGGGAGGGGGTGGGGAAGGAAGACAATTTTCTACACGTACAATAACGAGAAGCACCGTGACCTAGTGGAAAAAAACACAGACCTGAAAACCCTACTCTTAGCTACAAACTCTTCTAGGCCTGAGATTGAGTCTACTATCTGGATATCGTATCCTCCCAAGGGCTTACTACAGTGCTCCCCTTCCAGTAGGCACTTAATACTGTTAATGGATCAGTTTTGCTCTCCGGTATTCTCCCAACAGCTCAATACGGTGTGCTGCGTACAACAGGCATAACGGATCAATCCTATTTGAGTGCCTACTGTGCGCAGAGCACTGTCCTACGCACTCTCGAGAGAGTAAAGCGTGAGCCGCACGGCGGACAGGGACTGCATCCAACCTGATTATCTTCTTACTCCACTGCTTGGCACATAGTAAGCGCCTAGCAAATACCATGATTACTGCAGTGAGCCCAATCTACCGCCTGCTGCTCAAGACCCCCAACCGCACATCCCCCCCAACAATAAAATCTTATTAACCGCCAAGGTTTCATTTGAACCCGCTCATCCCGTCTTGAGAATCCTCTCTTAAGCCTCCGCGATGTCACATTTTCTTTCTTCCTCCATTACGCCGGTCGACGGCGTTCCGCTTTCCGCGTTCCCGTCAAAGGAAGAGTCCGGCGTTTCCCCTTGGATCCCTTCGGTCGTTTTTTTTTTTTTTTTAAAAGTATTGTTCTAATGGACTTCACGCAAAGCACTTACGGTTACTCTGACCCTTCCAGCGGGCGGGTTATTTACCAGAGGAAGGCCTTCCTCGGCCTCCGGTGCTAATGGCTGACATTGTCACGGCGTCCAAAATGGGGGGCTCGGGGCCGGAGAAAGGTGGGGAGAAAATGGGTGGTCCGTGCTGCGGCCCCATTACCGCCGATATCGGAGCATCTCCGAAACCATTACTGGAGGGAAGAGACGAGAGGCCCATTAGCCGGGTACACCGAGTAAAATGGAAAAAGCTTCGGAAGGAGAATGGTATTTTGTGTGTTTTGTTTTTGGGGTTTTTTTTTTTTTTAATGGGGAGGTACAGTCTGATCTGCTTTCAAAGAGAAGCAGCGTGGCTTAGTGGATACAGCCCGGGCCTGGGAGTCATAAGGATGTGGGTTCTAGTCCCCGCTCCACCGCTGTCTGCTGTGTGATTTTGGACAAGTCCCTTAATTTCTCTGGGCCTCAGTTACCTTATCTGGAAAATGGGGATTAAAACTGTGAGCCCCGAGTAGGACAGGGACTGTGTCCAACTTCATTAGCTTGTGTAGAACAGTGCATGGCCTATAAGCACAAATATTATGAAATTATTAGATTGGGGGGATATCAACTCCAACACCCCATCAATCCACTGGGATGTCAATGTGTGTGCAGGGGGTGCCCTTTCCTTCCCACTCATCAATCACTGGCTACGGGAGATTGCGGGTGGGGGGCTTCCCTCCAACATCTTACCCTTCTCTTACCCACCTACCACTTGATGACAATACACGCAATTTACAAGAAAAGCTATTTTTTCGGGGTGGGGGGCGGTGGTTGCCGACCGCCAGCCCCGGAGACCCAAAAAGAGAACGTAGATTCCCTCCCTAAACTGCAAACTCCTAGGCGACAGAGACCGTGTTTACTATCGTTCTCTCCCAAGGGTCCGGTACAGTAATAGTAACAATAATGGTATTTGTTAAGCACTTACTATGCGCCAAGCACTGTTCTAAGCGCTGGGATAGATACGAGATGATCAGGTTGTCCCACGTGGGGCTCACAGTCTTAATCCCCATTTTAGAGATGAGGTAACTGAGACACAGAGAAGTCAAGTGACTTGCCCAAAGTCACCCAGTTGACAAGTGGTGGAGACGGGCTTAGTCTGCAAAGTCACTCAGTGAATACTCTTGATGGATTCAAATATCAGATGGCAAAAAAGGTTCCCAAATGATCGCTTGGTGGGCTTGTAGGACAGGGACGATTCTTCATCTGAAAGTCGGGAGAATCCCTGAGATGTATACACCCTAAAAATGGATCTTAGCCCAGTGGACCACAAACACGTTTTCCTAGCGGTTAATACAGTGCCCCGCCCAATAAGCGCTCAATAAATACAATTGAATTCACTCATTCAGTCGTATTTGAGCACTGACTGTGTGCAGAGCACCGTATTAAGTGCTTGTACAATTCGGCATCAGATAGAGACAATCCCTACCCAACGATGGGCTCACAGTCTAGAAATGAACGAGTGAATAATAATGATGATGATATTTGTAAGTGCTTACTATGTGCCAAGCACTGTTCTAAGCACTGGGGTAGATATATGGTAATCAGGTTGTCCCACAGACTTAATCTCCATTTTACAGATGAGGTAACTGAGGCTTATAGAAGTTAAGTGACTTGCCCAAAGTCACACAGCTGATAAGGGGGAAATTAGGGAAGCAGCGTGGCTCAGTGGAAAGAGCCCGGGCTTGGGAGTCAGAGGCCATGGGTTCGAATCATGGCTCTGCCCTTCTCAGCTGTGTGACTGTGGGCAAGTTACTTCACTTCTCTGTGCCTCAGTTACCTCATCTGTAAAATGGGGATCAACTGTGAGCCTCATGTGGGACAACGTGATGACCCTGTATCTACCCCAGCGCTTAGAACAGTGCCCTGCACATAGGAAGCGCTTAACAAATACCAACATTATTATTATTAAGTGGCAGAGTGGGATTAGAACCATGACCTCTGACTCCCAAGCCCAGCCTCTTTCCTAAGCCACACTGCTTTTCTAGTGAATAAATGAAGCATGGCCTAGTGGATGGAACCCGGGCCCGACGGCGAAAAATCAGAAGGACCTGGCTCCTAAACCCATCTCCACCTCTTGCCTGCTGTGTGACCGGAGACAAGTCACTTCATGTCACGGTGCCTCTGTTCCCACATCTGTAAAATGGGGATGAAGACTGTGAGCCCCAACTGGGACTGCATCCAACCTGATTTGCTTCTATCTACCCTAGCCCTCAGGACAGTGCCTGGCACATTTTAAACCCCTGTCCTGAAAGACACTTTGAATTACTCCTCAACTGGAAAAAGGAGATTTCTCACTATCAAAGGAGGGGAAGGAGATTTCTCACTATCAACCACGATGTGAGCTCAGGGGCTGGTCCCGGAGGAAGGAGGGTGCTGATAGGAGCCAAATTTCTCTTCCAGTACACAGCATCAATGACCTCGAATTCCCAGCTGGAGCCGATCTGACTCTGGGGAGAACAGACAGGTCTTCTGCAATCGTTTCTCTGGAGAAGCAGCGTGGCTTAGTGGCTAGATCCCGGCCCTGGGAGTCAGAAGGACCTGGGGTTCTAATTCTGTTTCTGCAGTGTGACCTTGGGCACGTCATTTTGCTGGGCCTCAGGTGCCTCATCTGTCAAACGCGGATTAAGAGCGTGAGCCCCATGGGGGACTGGGACTGTGTTCAACCCGTTTAACTTGTATTTACCCCAGTGGTTAGAAAAGTGCTTGGTGCTTAAGAAGTACCATTATTATTAGAAGTCGGCATTCTACTAGTCTCGGAAGTGGGAACCCCTCAGCCAGGACTAGAGGGGAGAATACGGGCCTGAGGGGTTTTAATCCCAGCTCTGCCATTTGTCTGCTGGGTGACCTTGGGCCACTCAATTTCTCTGTGCCTCAGTTACTTCACCTGTAAAATGGGGATTAAGACTGTGAGCTCCATGTGCAACATGGACTGTGTCCAACTTGATTAGCTTCATTCAATCATATTTACTGAGCGCTTACTGTGTGCAGAGCATTGTACTAATCTAACCCAGTGCTTACTACAGTGCCCGGGACACACAGTAAGCACTTAAATACCTTTTTTTTAAAAAAAAAAAAGTATAGAAGCCCTGAAGAGAGGTAGGCCACATGGTAGGATTTGAAAAACAAAAGGAAAAATCTTCTGCTGTACACAGTGCAGGCAGCTAATGAAGCTAATAGAATATTCCATTTACTTTAATATAGATTTACTAGGAGGAAAAATACCTAATTCAAGTATTCCTATTATTAAATTTACTTTAGCTTTTTTTTTTTTGGTTTATTTAATGGTACTCATTAAGCACTTACTTTGTGCCAGGCACTGTATTAGGCGCAGGGGTAACTACGAGATAATCAGGTTGGACACAGGCCGTGTCCCACCAGGGGCTCACAGTCTTCATCCCCATTTTCCCCATTTTACAGCCGAAGGAACCGAGAGCCAGAGAAATGAAGCGACTTCCCCAAGGTCCCATGAAAGAAGACTGGTGAAGCCGGGATTAGAACCCGGGGCCTTCCGACATCCAAGTCTGGGCTCTAACCACTAGACCTCTCTGCTTCTCGATCGCCTCATCAAAACAATTCTTGGATGGTCCCTGCTCCAGAAGCGACCAGGAGCTTCACAGCGGGGCCTCCAATGATTTTGCCACAGTGGAGGGGGAAGGAAAGAAAAAAGTAGTCGTCAAATCAGTGAGAAAGCAGAGAGGTCGACAGAGGAAATCCAGAACGGCACACTCTTATCATGTGTCGGCAAACGGAGTTCCATTTTCTAACCCCTAATTTCACACACAGTTGAACTGAAAACATTAGCGGCTTTGCACTCGGCTACTTTATTTAAAACCATCTGGGGGGATAGACTCCATCTAGGTTGCTCGATGAGCATCTTGGCTTTGGCTAAAGCCAGGGTCGAAGGCATGTGCGCACACAGGCACAGACACACACTTTACCACTCCGCATCTCCAGTGGCCCTCGCAAACACATAATCTTTGCCCCCAAAGCACATCACACCATCTTTCAAGTAGAATTTCCATTTGTTTTTGCTTCGATGGATCTAGGTGGAAAAAGGAGAGGGGAGGTGTGGGTGAGGAAAAAGAAACTAAAGAAGAGTCATAGAACGCTTATGAAAATACCTTGCATTTTAAATTACAGAGTGAAATTGAACAATTGCACAAATTAAGGGAACCTTTTAAAAAAAAAAAAAACCACCAAAAAATATCCTCCGTGTACAGAAGCAGCGCTTTACGGGTAAGAACAATCCGATGAGATGCGGAAGAGCTGTGGCGGGGGACTAAGTTGGTGTTTTCAAAAACTGAAGTTATTTGGAAATTAGATGGGCTGGGGTCCGGTGGAGCTTGATACGGGGATCTCCCGGGAAGGGCAGATGTCGGGGTGGAGAGGAGGGGGGCCCAAAAGGGAAGGTTTGGGATGAATCTGGGATCTAACGATCTGCACAAATGGCAGTAAATGAACATCGATCGACAAATCGTATTGAGCGCCTGAGCTTGGGAGAGGACGATATAATGGAGCTGATAGACATGTTTCCTGACCACAGGGAGCTTACAGTCTAGAGGGAACATGATAGATGTCGTTTTCAGGCCTGTCTTTCAGATTTTGAGATCCACAAGGGATAGGGACTGTGCTTAACTGTGCATTTTTTTCCAGCACTTAGTACAGTACTTTTTACACAGTAAGTGGCTAATGAATATTATTGTTATTATTGGATTATTATTGTATTTGTTTAGCGATTACTATGTTCCATGCACTGTTCTAAACACGGGGTAGATACAAATTAATCAGGCTGGGCACGATCCCTGCCTAATATGAGGCTCGCAGTCTAAGTAGTAATAATAATAGTAAGGGTATTTCTTAAGCACTTACTATGTGCCAAGCACTGTTCTAAGCACTGGGGTAGATACATGAGAAGCAGCGTGGCTTAGAGGAAAGAGCACAGGCTTGGGAGTCAGAGGTCCTGGGTTCTAATCCCGGCTCCGCCTCTTGTCAGCTGTGTGACTTTGGGCAAGTCACTTAACTTCTCTGTGCCTCAGTTACCTCATCTGTACCATGGGGATTAAAGGCTGAGCCCCACATGGGACAACCTGATTACCTTGTATCTACCTTGGCACATAGAACGGTGCTTGGCACACAGTAAGCACTTAAATACCGTAATTATTATTATACAAGGTTAACAGGTTGTCGCACGTGGGGCTCACAGTCTTGATCCCCATTTTACAGACGAGGGAACTGAGGCACAGACAAGTTAAATCACTTGCCCAGTCACACAGCTGGCAAGTGGCAGAGCCGGAATTAGAACCCACGACCTCTGACTCCCAAGCCCAGACTCTTTCTCCTAAGCCACGCGGCTTTTTAAGCAGCGGGGAGACTAGGCACTGAGTTCCCATTTTACAGATGAGGAAACGGAGGCAGAGCAGTGCCGTGACTTGCCCGAGGTCACGCCGGCAGGCGAGTGGCCCAGTCGATATCAGAACCCGGATCCTCCGACTCCCAGGCCAGCAGAGTTGGCTACCGGCAGTCAAGCACGGCACACATCTCCCTGGTTATTTCAGGTCCCTAGTTTGGCCATTTCTTGAGCACTTACTCTGGGCTAAGCGCTGAGGTAGATATGAGATTATGAGATTGAACACGGTCCCCGTCCCACGTGGGGCTCACGACCTATCTCATCCCCACGTCACAGATGAGGGACTGAAGCCCAGAAGTGAAGCGGAGAAGTGGCTTGCCCAAGAAACAGCATGGCCTAATGGAAATAAGGAGCTGGGGGACCCGGGTTCTAGTCCTGGCTCCACCCCTCGTCTGCCGAGCGACCTCGGGCAAGTCGCTTGGCTGTTCTGCGCCTCCACTTCCTCCTCTGTAAAATGGGGATTCGATACCTGTCTTCCCTCCTCCTCAGACCGTGAGGCCCGTGGGGGACAGGGATTGGGTCCGATCTGATTATCTTGTACGTGCCCCAGTGTTGAGTGCAATGCTCAGCATGCAGTACTCTCGACGCCGCAGTCATCATTGTTCTTTTCAAACCGGCTCCCTCTCGGAAATCCAACTCCCCGGGGCCCTGGGCTGGGGGAAGGCATCACACCTTGTCGTACTGACACACGATCACGTTGTCCGTCTCGAACAGGTCCGGCACGTCCTGTTCGCTGACGTCGTCCCCGGAGTTCAGCGGGTCCTGGGGAAGGAGGCGGGACCAGCCCAATCAGCTCACCAGCCAGTGCTATTTACTGAGCGCTTACTCTGTGCAGAGCACCGGACTAAAAGCTCGGGAGAGGACGGTATAACCGAGTTGGGAAACACATTCCCTGCCCACAACGGGCTTACCGTCAGCGGCGGGGGGAGGGGGGAAATGGACATTTATTTTATTTTTTGAATTTATCAGACAGCTGTGGGGCAAAGATCAAGCGCCCAAAGGGGACAGAACCAAACGCACGGGTGACACTGAAAGAAGAGGGGAGTCCAGCCTCTCATCAAGACTGATAGTCCTAATAATAATAATAATAATAGTATTTGTTAAGCGCTTACTTTTTGCCAGGCACCGTTCTAAGTGCTGATATTCGGGTTAGACGCAGTCCCTGTCCTACATTGGGCTCACGGTCTTAATCCCCATTTTACATTTGAGGGAACTGAGGCACAGAGAAGTGAAGTTAGTCGCCCAAGATCACACACCAGACAAGTGGTGGAGCCTGGACCCATGACCTCCTGACTCCCAGGCCTGTGCTCTATCCCCTAGGCCACGCCGCTCCTCGAGCCTGTAAACTCATCGAGGGCAGGGAACATGTCTGTTATATTGTATTCTCCCAAGCGCTCAGTACAGTGCTCTGCACAAAAGTAAGTACTCCAAAATACGATTGATGCGGCGTAGTTGGGGGGGCGTGGGGGAAGCCATTCCATTCTCCAGAACGGTTCACAAGATCAGTTTCACCTTGCCTACAGGCAAACAAGGGTGGCTTAGTGAAAAAAGGCGGGGCCCGGGAGTCCCAGCACCTGGGCTCTAATTAATCAAGGTCGGACAGGTTCCCTGTCCCACGTGGGCCTCAATCCATCACATTCTTCATTTTACGGATGAAGGAAATGGAGCCCAGAGAAGTGAATTGGCCGGCGTCACCCACACAAGTGGCAGAGCCGGAATTAGAACCCAGGGCCTTCCGCCCCCCAGGCCCGGACTCTAGCCATTAGGGGATGCTGAATCCGACCCCAGAAAGGTTAAGGGCCTTGCCCAGAGTCACGCAGCGGCCCAGCGGCAGAGCTGGGACCAGATCCCGGGCCTCGGGACGGACCCCGCCGCGCTCTTCCCACCAGGCCGCCGTGTTCGGAGGCTGGGGGGTCCCCTCTCCCCCGTCACCTCCTCCACGACGTCCAGCTGGGGGTCCTCTCGCTCGTCCCCGTCGCTACTGCTGTCGTCGCCGCTGGTGGAATCTCCGTTGGAGGCGGTGTCCCCTTCCTCGTCCAGGGCCTTCAGGTCCTCCGCGCCCATCATCCCCAGGAACTCGTTCTCGTCGGCCTCTCCCGCGCTGCCCTCGGCCCTACCGGACCAGGCGTCGCCCGCCCCGTCCAACTGGATGATGCCCGGCTCGCTGGGGGACGCCTGGGTGGTGGGTTCCCTCAGACGGGGACGTGCACGGGGAGGGAGACACAGAGAGAAAGAAAACATACACGAGAGCCAGACACACACACGCACAGAGACAACGAGAGACATGCACAGACGCAGAGAGCAAGACCCAGAGACCCAGAGTGAGACACAAAGAGAGATACCGAGGGAGACACACACACGCACAGACACGTGCACAGAGAGAGAGAAAAAGAGAGAGATGAAGTCAGAAGCGTTCTGAGAATATTCCAGGAAGGCAACTCTCCAATTAATACAGTAACCACATCCCCACAGCTGATCCATCAACCCCCTGGAATAGTGTGGCTGAGTGGAAAGAGTCAGGGCCTGAGGTTTAGAGGCCATGGGTTCTAATCCCAGCTCTGTCAATTGCTTGTAGCTACCCCAGCACCTAGTTCAGTGCCTGGTACATAGTAAGCGCTTAAATATCATCTAAAAAAAACAAACAGTAAGTCATTTAACTTCTCCGTACCTCAGTTTTCTCAACTGTAAAATAGGGATTAAATACCCGTTCTCCCTCCGACAGACTGTGAGCCCCATGTGGGATGGGGCTGGATCCACCCTAATTCACTGGTACCTACCCCAGCGCTTGAAGCTGTGTTTGACATACCATGTGCTTAAAAAGTACCACAAAAAAAAAAAAAATGAAAAACAAAAGCCACTCCCACTTATCGGCCATCTTCTTGTGCTCTTTGCCCCTCACTCTCAAATCTCCGGCCTCCAAACCTTTGCCCCTATCTTGCCCCCAGGCCTACCCTCTCTACCCCATAACTGTCATCAAACTGTGTCCCTTCCCCACCCTAAAGCCACCTCCTCCTGGGGAGGGTCGGGGGTCTTCCCAGCCTCGCCAACCACACACCCAAGATCTCATCTGCTTCTTAATAACAATAATCCCCTTAGCACGGTACCTGGCACATAGTAAGCGCTAAATACCAGAGTTATTATTAATAAATGATTGACTGACGGACCACGCCAGCTTCTTGGAAATCATGGACACCAAGGGAAGGTTTGCCAAGAGGTCCTTGGGGCTCGATCATTTCTTCGCTCCTGGTAAGTTTGGACAAGAGGAGGCTGAACCTTTCCCTCGGTTGGGAAGGGGGAGTGAGTCGGGGATAGGAGAGCCAATTTTTCCAAGGAACTCTTTGAAGTGGAACGCTCTCTCCAGCAGGGGAATGGACGAGGTGACTTTACTGACCCTTTCTACTCTTCGATTCGAACCCAAAATGGAGAAGAGAACACCGTCCGGCTTGTAGTAAGTGCTTAACAGATACTTAGAAAAAATTTAAAAATAGTGCCAAGTTTACCTAGGTGCCTTAGTAGGTTGTTCACATTTAGGTGACTAAAGTGTTTCTTCAGAAGGGTACAGTCCCTAACCTCCCACTTTCCTCATCTCCCACTCCCTTCTGCGTCGCCCTGACTTGTTCCCTTTTTCCTTGCTCCCTTTCAGTTCCACACTGCTTATGTCCGTGTCTGTCGTTTATTGATTTCTATTCATGTCTGTCTCACCGCCTCTAATAATAATTATAGTATTTAAGCGCCTACGATGTGCAAGGCACTGTTCTAAGCGCTGGGGTTGATACAAGGTAATCAGGTTGTCCCACGTGGGGCTCACCGTCTTCATCCCCATTTTACAGATGAGGTCACCGAGGCACAGAGAAGTGAAGTGACTTGCCCAAAGTCACACCGCTGATAAGTGGCGGAGCCGGGATTAGAACCCATGACCTCTGACTTCCAAGCCCGGGCTCTTTCCACTGAGCCACGCTGCCTCTAGACCGTAAGCTCGACCTAGACGGGGAATGTGTCTGTTTATTGTTGTAGTGTACTCTCCCAAGCGCTCAGTACAGTGAGCACTCGACATAGACGACTGAATCAAGTCACCTGGGATTTCCCCCAAGGCCCCGCACCCCTCCAAAACCACCCACTCCCCCCCCCGGCCTAGGCCTCAGTGCTATTCCCCACCATGAGCGAGACTTCATCGCCCGCCCGGATCCGGCCTTACCTCTTCCGAGCCCCCGGGGCCGCCGGACGCCATCCCAGGGGGCAGCAGCCACTCTCCTCGGGGGCTTTCGTCCCCACTCCGTCCAGGAGCCGGAAGCCAAACGCCATCGTCGGCCTCTCGGTGCGGCCCAGAGGCCTGTAGGCCTGCCACGGCCCAGGGGACCACCTGTGGAGTCCCCCGGGGCCCGGGCTCCACGGCGGGGGTCCCATCCTCCCCGACGCTGGGCGGCGGGGAAGCCCGGGCGTCGCCGGTGGCCCCTCCGGAGGCCTTCCCTTCTCCCAGCTCCCAGGGGGGCAGCCGGAACCCGGCGTCCGGGACCTGAGGCTCGGCCCCGACGGCCACCGGCGGCTGCCCGAGCCGCTGGAAAATCGTCTGGATCTGGTGCTGGAGGAGGCCACCCCCCTCCGGGGCCTGGGTCACCACGACGGGGATGTTCACCTTGTACAGCTGCCCTGCCAGACGGACATAAAAAAGCCACAGTAATAATTGTGGGGTTTGTTAAGCGCTTACTATGTGCCAGGAACTGGACTACGCGCCGGGGTGGATACACGTAAATGGGGTTGGGCACAGCCCCTGTCCCACCTGGGGCTCGCAGCCTCAACTGAGGAACTGCTGACAATAAGCAGAGAGGCGGTTGACGAGATGTTTTAACATCCCAGGACAGGGCAAGAGCTGAGAATTCTGTGAAGACGGGTGGTTAAACAACTCAATTTAGATTCTATAGCAATATCACTACCGATGCCCAGTATTGGAACTGAGGCCCAGTGAAGTGACTTGCCCAGGGTCACACAGCGGACAAGGGGCAGAACCAGAATTAGAACGCACGATCTCTTAACTCCCAGGCCGTGGGTCCTAATCCCGGCTCCGCCACACGTCTGCCGCGTGACCTTGGGTGAGTCGCTTCGCGGCTCTGGGCCTCAGTTACTTCATCTGTAAAATGGGGATTAAGAGCGTGAGTCCTGTGTGGGACAGGGACTGGGACCTGCCCGACTTGTATTTACCCCACCGCTTAAAACAGCGCTTGGCATACAGTAAGCGCCTAAAAAGTACCATAATCTTTAATCTAATCGGGCCTGCGCTCCATCCACTACGCCACGCTGCCGACGGGGGAGAGCCGAGATGCATCCGGAGGGGACCTCACCTGCCTCCACGGACACTTGCGAAGCCGTTTCCTTGCCCCAAGCCCCTCGAAGTCCGGGACCACGTGGCAAAACTGTGCACTTACACCGCTGTGTCACTTGCCAGCTAGGTGATCTCAGGCAATCGGGCAAGTCACTTAACCTTTCATTTTTGATTACTTTTTTTAATATCAGTTAAGCGCTGTGTGTCAAATACTGTTCTGTCAAATACCGTTCTAAGCACGGAGGTAGGTAATAATAATCATAAGGAAGGTATTTGTTAAGCTCTTTCTATGTGCCAAGAACTGTTCTAAGCGCTGGGGTAGATACAAAGTAATCAGGCCGGCCCACATGGGGCTCACACACTTAATCCCCATTTCACGGATGAGGTAACCGAGGCCCAGAGAAGTGAAGCGACTTGCCCCAAGTCACACAGCTGATAAGTGGCGGAGCCGGGATTAGAACCCACGACCCCCGACTCCCAAGCCCGGGCTCTTGCCACTAGGCGACACAGTCCCCTGTCCCACGTGGGGCTCACAGTCTAAGTAGGAAGGAGGAAGAACACGCACTGAATCTCCATTTTGCAGACGAGGGCCAGAGAAGGGGGACGGAACTGTGTCCGACCTGACTTGTTTGTAGCAATAATAATAACGATGGTATTTATTAAGTGCGATGTGCCAGTCACTGTTCTAAGCACTGTGGTACCTACAAGCTAAGCAGATTTGTCCCACATGGGGTTCACAGTCTTCATCCCCATTTTACAGACGAGGGAACCGGAGCACAGAGAAGTTAAGAAGTTGTATCCACCCCAGTGCTCAGTCCAGTGTCCGGCTCATAGTGAGCGCTTAACAAATACCATAATTACTATTATTAGAGGCAACGGTCTTCCAAACAGGTTATTCGGAGCTGGTCTTTTGGAAGCTAGAGACTTACTGACTGCCGCAGTTCCCGACGGAAAAGGGCGTCTGTCTTGGGGGGGGGGGGGCGGGGACACACCTCCTCTCCCACCTCGGAAGGACAGAAGCCGCCCGTCGCCCCCCGAGTTTCAGCTCACCGGATGCAGTCTGCAGCGTCACCCCTGCCGGGACGTGAATGGGATAACCGATCCCCGGAGGAAAAGTCGAGTTGGCGCTGTTGCTGGAGGTGCCCTGGATGTGGGAATTTTACAGCAGTCAGTCCATCGTATTTCGTGAGCGCTTACTGTGTGCCGAGCACTCTATTAAGCGCTTGAGAGAGTACAATATAACAGACACATTCCCTGCCTATGACAAACTTCCAGTTTAGAGGGGGAGACAGACACTGATAGAAATCGACCAATAATAATCGTGGTATTTGTGAAGAGCTTACCGTGTGCCAAGCACCGTACCGGGCACAAGCAAATTGGATCAGCCCTGGAGGGTAAAACAAGGCAGCCTCTGGCCTCACCCCTGGAGCCCCAAAGGGTGATGGGGCTTTTCCAACTCTCCTCAGAGCCCAGGGCCAGTCTGGCTGAAAAATGCATCAGAGCTAAGCTCTCAAACAAGTCTTGGCTAATATTATTAATAATAATAATGGCGGTATTTGTTAAGTACTTGCTATGCACCAAGAACTCTATTAAGTACTGGGGTAGATACAGGCAAATCGGGTTGGCCACAGTCTCTGTCCCAGCCAGGGCTCACAGTCTTAATCCCCATTATACAGATGAGGGAACTGAGGCACAGAAGTGATCTGCCCAGGGTCACACAGCAGAGAAGTGGTGGAGCCAGGATTACATATCAGGTCCTTCTGATTCCCAGCTCAGGCTCCATCCACTAGGCCACACATCCAGACTTTTCCCATGATACCTGAAGCCCCTCGGGTTCTGACGCTCCAAATCGGAAGCCTCACATCCCAACCTTTTGTCCCTTCCCAGTCTAAATAGGAGGGAAGACCCAGTGTTGAAATCCCATTTTACAAGGAGAAATTGAGGCAAGAGAAGTGACTTGCCCAAGGTCAGTCAACCAGCAGACGAGGGGGATTAAAACATAGGGCCTATAGGCCATCAGCTCACTGAGGGCAAGGAACTCTTATATTGTAAGAACAATTATTATAATAATGGTATTTGTTAAGCGCTTACTATGTGCCAATCACTGTTGTAAGCACTGGGGTAGAGACAGGGTTATCAGGTTGTCCCATGTGGGGCTCACAGTCTTCATCTCCATTTAACAGATGAGGGAACTGAGGCACAGAGAAGTGAAGCGATTTGCCTGAAGTCACACAGCTGACAAATGGCAGAGCCGGGATTTGAACCCCATGACCTCTGACTCCCTAGCCCGGCCTCTCTCCACTCGACCACGCTGCTTCCCAAGCAGCACTCTCCCAAGCACTTTGTTGAGTGCTCTGCCCACAATAAGCGCTCGATACATAGGATTGAGTAGAACCCCTGACGTATCCCCTAAGTTGTGTTGTTTCCCTCTTTTCCAGGCATGAATTGATGAGGAGGAGAAGGACGATGATGACAGTGAGGATGACAGAGCCTCCCATCAGGAAAGATGAGCGAGCCTCACTGCCAACGCTTCGAGACCAAGAATCGGTCTCGCTGGGGAACTGGTTTGAGAGCTGGTGGTCGCGCCGTCGGGGGGGGGGTCTCATCCCACCTTTCCTGTTCCCCCTGGGGGCACAGAATGCCATTAATCCATGGTATTTATTGAGCGCTTACCATGAGCGGAGCACTCTAAGCACTTGGGAGAGAGCGACCCAACGGAGCTGGTAGATACGTTCCCCGCCCATCACGAACTGATGGTCTAGAGGGGAACGGGTGCAGCAAGCCAGTCGGTGGGCTGGGGGAAGCGCTCAAAGCCAGATCGGAGAAACTAGACGGCTACAATTTTGTTCCCTAATTAAGACCCCCCCCCTCCTCTTCTCCCACTCCCTTCTGCGTCCCCCTGACTTGCTCCCTTCATTCATCCCCCCGCTCCCAGCCCCGCACCACTTATGCCCATATCCCTAATTTATTTCTATTCCTATCTGTCTCTCCCTCTAGACCGTAAGCTCGTTGTGGGCAGGGAATGTGTCTGCTTATTGTTCTATTGTCCTCTCCCAAGCGCTCAGTACGGCTCTTTACACACAGTAAAGCGCTCGACAAACACGATCGAATAATAACGTTATTTGTTAAACGCTTACTACGTGCAGAGCACTGTTCTAAGCGCTGGGGTAGACACAGGGGAATCGGGTTGTCCCACGTGGGGCTCACGGTCTTAATCCCCATTTTACAGACGAGGTAACTGAGGCGCAGAGAAGTGAAGTGACTCGCCCACAGTCACACAGCTGACAAGCGGCAGAGCTGGGATGAATCGGAGAAATTTCGGCTCCGCGTTCCCACCACCTCGGGGTATTTCGCCACGTACCAGTTCTCTGGTAAAACTGGAAACGCTTCTGCCGGCAGGGATGACCAAAGATGCTGCGGAGAAATAAAATGAAAATGACAAAGCCATCTTGGCACCCTGGCATATTTCCCGCGATCGTTACACACGGGTTCCTTCCAGCCTACGTCACAGCTACCCAACCCCTCATCTTCAGTGCATAAATAAACCTTCATTCATTCAGTTGTATTTATTAAGCACTTTACTACGCGCAGAGCCTTGTACTAAGCACTTGGAAAGTACAATCCAGCAACAAAGAGAGACAAGCCCTACCGAACAACGGGCTCACAGTTTAGAAGGGAGATGGGGGGGGGGAGGGGAGAAAAGCTCCCCGAATCTATCTGCTTCTTAATCCTGGGAAATGCTCTACAGGTGAACCTTTAAAAAGAAATAATGTGACAAAAGACAGGGGAAGGAAAACCTCTTCGGCCTTGTAGCCCCACTGAAATTATCTGCCGCACCTGATGCATAATTGTATGCTTTGTAGGACACTTCGGTGGCAGATCCACCGTGAAAAAGTGACATTTCTGACGCGTCTATTTCACACCTGCTATACCACCTGGGAAATGAATTTTGCTACGGAAGAGAGATTACTGAAACCCGGGGAACGCTGAATCAAATCGAGCAGTCGTATTTATTGAGCGCTCGTGGGCAGAGCGCTGTAACTAAGCACTTGGGGGAGGACAACAGGACAGAGTCGGTAGGCACGTTCCCTGCCCACAACGAGCTTACACAATCAAGAGGGTGAAGATGGACGTGGAGAGAAATAAGTTGATTACGGATATGGAGTCGGCACAGAGTAAGCGCTCGATGAGTACGACTGTTTGTACGATGAGTATGACTGTTGAAAATCTGGTTTAAAAAACACGAGTCGTTCCCGGATCTGAACGCCTGCACATGGGCCATTATGTATCCCCTTCAATTTTCTCCCCCACGGCTTCCCCTCCAAAAGACTGCAGAGACTCTCTTATTGAGGGTTGGCTGGACCTTAAATAATCAACCCCCCAAAAAATTCCCTTTTAAGATTAATTCCTTCATTCAATAGTATTTATTGAGCGCTTACTTTGTGCAGAACACTGTACTAAGCGCTTGGAATGGACAATTCGGCAACAGAGAGAGACAATCCCTGCCCAAAGACGGGCTCAGAGAAGCGTGGCCTAGTGGAAAGGGCCCGGCTCTGGGAGCCTGAGGACTTGGGTTCTAATCCCGGCTCCGCCACTTGTCTGTTGTGTGACCTTGTGAAAGTCACTTCCTCTTATCTAATAATAATTATTGTGCTGTTAAGTGCTCACTACATGCCAGGCACTGTACTAAGCGCTGGGGTAGATACAAGCCAGGTAAATGGCGGTCCAAACCCTGAGATCCTGCCCTCTCATCTGTAAACTAGGGATAGACTGTGAACCCCATGCGGGTTACGGATTGTGTCCAGCCTGATGATCTTGTATCTACCTCAGTGCTCAGTACAGTGCCTGGCACAGAGTAAGTGTTAAATACCGTAGAAAAAGGTTCCATGTGAGACACTTTAAGTAGGAGGGAAGATCCAGCATTAAATCCTCAGTTTACAGATGGGAGGGCAGGATCTCAAGGCTTTGACCGCCAGTTACGTCATGATTATCTAAAGATTTCTCACAAAGAACCCGAGCGCCTTAAGGAATTCTCCCACGTACTCGCTCGGAATTGCTGAAGCTTTTTTTTTTTTAATCCAACGTGTGTCGGCTAGAAATAGAACGAGACGTCGCTTTGCCAGAGTGACGAGGCCCCATAGAGTGGAGGATGAAGACGGGTTTCCACGCACCTCCGAGGCAGGCAGAATCTCACCCTGCTACCCTACTGATCCTCTAGCCCTCCCCGATAATAACCGCGGTATTTGTTAAGCGCTTACCATGTGCCCGACCCTGTACTAAGCGCTGGGGCAGATTACAAGATGATCATATGGGGCTCACCATTTAAGTTGAAGGGACCGTGAGTCCCACGTGGGACGGGGCTTTGCCTGAGCTGATCATCCTATACCTTATGAGAATCAGCATGGCGAGATGGATAGAGCACGGGCGTGGGAGTCAGGTCATGAGTTCTAATCCCAGCTCCTCCACTTGCCTGTGTGGCCTTGGACAAGTCACTTCTCTGGGCCTCAGTGACCTCATCCTGCCAAATGGGGATCGAGACTGTGAGCCCCTCATGGGACAGGGACCGTGTCCAACCCGACTTGCCTGTCTCCACCCCGGCGCTTAATACAGTGCCTGCAACATAGTAAGTGCTTAACAGATGTCATCCGTCTTGCTTTATGCTGTCGAGTCGACCCTGAGAGGGGTAACAAATACCATAATTATTATATCATCTACCCCAGTGATGGTGATAATAGTAATAATAAACCGCGGCATCGGCCGAGGGCTTACTACAAGCCAAGCTCTGCCACTTGGCAGCTGTGTGACTGTGGGCAAGTCACAACTTCTCTGTGCCTCAGTTACCTCATCTATAAAATGGGGATGAACTGTGAGCCTCACGTGGGACAACCCGATTACCCTGTATCTACCCCGGCGCTTAGAACGGTGCTGTGCACGTAGTAAGCGCTTAACAGATACCAACATCATTATTATTATTACCAAGCACTGGGGTAGATGCAAGATAATCAGGTCGCATTTGGCACGCAATAAAGCCCCTCACCCTTACCGCAATTATTATTAAAGGACGTGGCGGAGGATGCTCACAGAAAACGGAGAGGGATCTGAGTTTGGAAAGAACGGAGGGCAGGAAAGGTGTCACAACCGAGACCTCGCCAGTGAGCCGTGGCGGGGTGAGAAAAACACGGCAGAGGACACCGGGACCCCTCTCCGTGCCCACCTTCCGATTTTATGGGATGAGTCCATCGGGATCCCAATTGCCCCCCTCGGTTGAAACGATGCCAGCCGTCGAGCCTCACGACGCGCTCTCGCAGAGAGAGTCTAAATGCACCACCTGGCCAATTAATTTCAAAAGCCTTCCCTCCCTTAAAGGTCATTAGTTTTATTTCTCGGAAGGCACCTACCACCCCGAGGGGTGGGAGAAGAAAATGAGGAATGGAACGAAGACTGGGGTGGACCCTCTGTGCTGTCGCCGGAGTGCTTTGTTGCGATCCGAATCGCTGCTAACATTACCATCTTGTGGTAAACGCAAAGAGTTGCAGTTTTCACAGGGGCTGGAGGAGAATTTCCAAAAGCCGCTTCGATTTTTTGGTAAATCGTTATTTGTTTAAGCGCTTACTATATCGCCAGGCACCCTTCTAAGCGCTGGGGTAGATACAAGCTAATCAGGTGGGGCAGTGTCCATGTCCCACATGGGGCTCAGTCTTCATCCTCATTTTCCAGTTGAGGGAACCGAGGCCCAGAAAAGTGAAATGACTTGCCCAAGGTCACACAGCAGACAAGGGGCGGAACCGGGACTAAAAGTCAGGTCCTTCTCCCGGCCTGGTGCTCTATCCACTAGGCCACACTGCTTCCCTCTGTTATACTGTACTTTCCCGAGCGCTTAGTAGAGTGCTCTGCTCTCAGTAAGTGCTCAATTAATTGATTGGGGGAGAGGAGGGAAACTTTTTCTTCCCTCTAGACTGTGAGCCCATGGTTCAGTAGACATTGTCTGTATCTGTTGCTGAATTGTACTTAGCACAATGCTCTGCATAGTAAGCGCTCAATAAATACCATTGAATGAGTTGTACTTTCCACGCACTTAGTACAGTGCTGTGCACACAGTAAGCGCTCAGTAAATATGAATGAATGAATGCAGACCGTGAAAAAGAACAGGATCTGAAGCGGAGGAGAAGAAAAGTAATTCTCACCAAATCGTTTCTCTCCTTGGCCAGACAAAACACATATCCCCTAGACCGTAAACCCATTTGGAGTAGGGAGTTTGTCTACCAACTCTGTTATACTGTACTCTCCCAAGTGCTTAGTACAGTGCTCTGCACGCAGGAAGCACTCGATACATATGCTGGATTAAGACCTTAATTTCCACGTTGACAGACGACAGGGAGGAATGGATTCACATGAACTGTGGAGTCCCGAATCGATGCTTTTTATTGAGTGCTTATGACGTGCACAGCACTGTAATAATAATAAGGATGGTATTTGTGAAGCACTTACTGTGTGCACAGCACTGTTCTAAGAGTTCGGGAGAGTACGGTATAACAGAGTTGGGAAACGTGTTCCCCCACCCGGAACAAACCCTCATCTCAAACTGTTTCTGCAGTTTGGGGAAATATTCATGTTTTGACTACATTATGGTGGAAAGGGAAGCTGCGGGGGAGGGAGGTGGAAGAGAGGAATCGGGGAGCGGGGGGGAAGACAAGCAGAGATTACACGAAACAGACACTGAAAGTAAGGAAGACAAATGAGGGCATCTCTCCTTGAACAAAAGCAGCAACATTTACCGCTATCTTTTATCAGCCAGCCAACACAGAGTTTAAGCAGATAGGAAATCATTTTTTTTTTAAAAAAAAAAAAAAGGTATTTGTTAAGCACTTACTATGTGCCAGGCACTGTACTAAGCAATAGGTTGGGGGTGGGAGGGGGGAGAAGAAATACAAGCTAATCAGAGCGGACACAGTCTACAAGGGGCTCACGGTATTAAATCCCCCATTTTGCGGATGAGGGATAACCAGAGAAGTGAAGCGACATGCCCAAGGTCACCCAGCAGACAAGGGATGGAGCTGGATATTAGAACCCAGGTCCTTCTAACTCCCAGACCCACGCTCTAGCCACTGAGCTGTGCTGCCTCCAGCTGTCTCAGGTTACAGTTCATTCCCAAGGACACAAGCCCCAAACCGATGATAACAGATTTTCTTGTCAATCCTGACAGCAACTGGGCCATGGAGAACCAAAGTTGTCCTTTTGCCCTTCCCAGCAGTCAATCGATCGATCGATGGCATTGACCACTTACTATGTGCAGTGCTAAACTATGACAAAAGGACGCGACGACCTCCGAAAGCCTTTGTCTAAACCCAGGAGACAGTGTGGCCTAGTGGATAGAGCCCGGACCTGGGAGTTAGAAGAACCTGGGTTCTAATCCTGGCTCCGCCACTTGTCTCCTGGGTGACAAATCTCTTGGGCAAATCACTTTGCTTCTCTGGGCCTCAGTTACCTCACTTGTAAATATGAGGATTAAGACCGTGAGCCCTCTGTGGGACAAGGATTTTGTCCGACTTGATCACCTCATATCTACCCCAGCGCTTAGTACACTGCCTGGCACATAGTAAGCACTTAAATACTACAAAAAAAATTCCTCACTTCCAGTGTGAAGAAAAAAAAATTTTGACCGTAAAGAAGCTATTGGGGGTATGTTCAGCTAGCTTTCTGAAATGAATTTTGCATAAAAGAAAACACATTAAAATCAGCCCTTTCCACTGGATCTATGACATTGAGCAGTTGATATCTACCCCTTCCTCAGCCCCAAAGCACTACATATCTTTAAATTCTATAATAATATTCTATATTAGTTATATTCATATCTGTGTCCCCCTCTAGACTGTAAGCTCATTGTAGGCAGGGAACCAGTCTGCCAACGGTTAGATTGTCCTCTCCCAAGTGTTCAGTACAGTGCTCAACACATAGTAAGTGCTCAATATATGCAATCGATGACACTGATGATGCCATTTCAGCACTTCCGTGCCATCCGAACACTCTTAACCAAGCAAGGGCACTTCCATCCGTAACTTTTATACCCGGCTACCTCTGAGGGGCCCCTCTCGGGATCGCGGCCGGGGAGTTTCCAGTCCTCTCCCAGTCTCGGCTATGGGACGGAGAGTCAAGCAGAGGCCTGTCCATTCCATTCCGACTTTGGCCAGTGGCTAGCGAGTAGAAGGTCATCTGCCACAAGTCGAAACCCTCCCATGCTGGGCAGCGGTGCCATGCGAGAGTCGAGGGCGGAGACTCAAGTTTACCGCGCAGATGGTAAAACGCTTCCAGATTTTTACCAAGATGGATCCACTACCAGATCGATGGCAGATGGAGGTGGGGCATTCGGGGAGAGATGTGTCCATGGAGTCGCTATGGGTCAGAGATGACTCAACAGCGTAAGACAAGGTCTCTGAGGGAAGAATTTGCTTCTCCTAAGTTTATCGTACCTCCCGAGCGCTTAGTCCAGTCCCCTGCAAACAGTAGGTGCTCAGTATATACTATTAATTTTATTTTTAAACAGCATTTAAGCGCTCCCTATGGGGATAGGCATTGTCTTAGATACAAAATCAGGTTGTACACATTCCATGTCTCACATGGGTCACAGTCTTAATGCCCAATTTTTTTTTTAAACAGATGAGGGAAATGAGGCATAGAAAAGTGAAGTGACTTGCTCAAGTTCACACTTCAGACAAGGGGCAGAGCTGGGACTAGAACCCAGGTCCTTCTGACTCCCAGGCTTGTACTCTACCCACTAGGCCACGCTGGCTAGACGCTTATTGACATCACTCACGTCAATGGAAAGGGTTGGGCTTTATTTTTAATGGTACTTTTTAAGCGACAGGCACTGTACTAAGCTCTGAGTAGATCTACGCTAATCAGGTTGGACACACTCCACGTCCCACATGGGGCTCACAGTCTTAAATCCCCACTTTGCAGGTGAGGGAACTGAGGTACAGAGAAGGTCGCCTCACCCAAGGTCATGCAGTGGAGAAGCGTCAGAGCCGGGTGCAGATTGAGCTCCCACACAAACTCTCCCCATCCGGGACTGGTGTTTTTTGTTTCGTTTAATGGCATTTGAGAAACCGTTGCTATGTCGTTACAGGGAGTTAAAGATTCACGCTTCCAGACTTCTTTGGTTCCGAATAAATAGCACCGTGGCTTAGTGGAAAGAGCCCGGGCTTGGGAGCCAGAGGACATGGGGTTCTAATCCCAGCTCTGCCACTTGTCTGCTGTGTGATCTTGGGCAAGTCACTTCACTTCTCTGTGCCTCATTTCCCTCATCTGTAAAATGGGGATTAAGACTGTGAGCCCCAGATGGGACAACCTGATGACCCAGGTTGTCTACCCCAGCGCTTAGAACAGTGCTTGGCACATAGTAAGCACTTAAATATCACCATTATTATACACCCTCCTCCTCCCAACACACACACACTCCAACCTGTTGATGTGTGCAGGGTCTGATGCATGTTGGACGGCAACTTCAGTGTCAACAGAGGCATATGCAGGGTGTTCTTGAAAAATCCTTCCGTTGCTTTGGACTGCACAACTTTGGTTTCCCAAAGCTGTGAAAAAAAAGATTTTAAGAGGGTTTTAAACACACACACACACACACCCCAAAACAAAAAAAACCTGGAGATTATTTGTTCGGCACAATTGGGATAGCTCTCAAATAAAAAAAGATTGGCTATTTCGGTACAGATTGTCAACCCTGAGCACAGTGAATGGCTCCATCTGGGCAATAATCAAATAGAAAGCAATAATTAAGAAGCGGGGCAGGGAATTGGCTGGTGTCAGACTGTGGACTCTGAAAGAGAAAGAAATAATGAAATGCATAAGGAAGCCACACCACCTTCCATCGCCAACGAACCTGCTTCAAGTCGTTCAGAACCTGCTCGTCGACCCCTTCTTCGGCAAAAAGCTCTCGCATCCCCTCAATGACGTCCTCGATGACAGATCTGTAGAGAATGGGCTGCACGAAGACAGTGGATCAAGCTTTCAAGGGCTCACGTCTGGGGAAAAAGTGGCTCTGCCACTTGTTTGAGTGATCTTGAGCGAGACACTTGACTTTTCTGGGTCTCAGTTCCCTCATCCGTAAAACGGGGATTAAGACTGTGAGCCCCCAGTAGAACAGGGACTGTGTCTAAACTGATTAGCTTCTATCTACCCCAGGGCTTAGAACAGTGCTTCACTCATAGTAAGCCCTTAAATACTATCATGCTTACTATTATTCTGTGCCTCAGTTTCCTCAACTAGAAAATGGGGATTTGATATCTATTCTTCCTCCCCCTTAGACTGTGAGCCTCATATGTCATACAGGTGCTACAGAAGCAGTGTGGCTCAGTGGAAAGAGCCCGGGCTTGGGAGTCAGGGGTCATGGGTTCGAATCCCAGCTCCGCCACTTGTCAGCTGTGTGACTGTGGGCAAGTCACTTCACTTCTCTGTGCCTCAGTTACCTCCTCTGTAAAATGGGGATGAACTGTGAGCCCCACGGGGGACAACCTAATTACCCTGTATCCACCCCAGCACTTAGAATAGTGCTCTGCACATAGTAAGCGCTTAACAAATACCAACGTTATTATTACGTTAGCATTTAGTAAAGTACAAGTACATGGAAAGAAAACACACCTACCCACTCTGTTACATCACTCTCCCAAGCGCTCGGTAGTCAGTAAGCGCTCAGTAAATACCATATATTGTTGGAAAGTCCTTAACAAAAAGGCTAATTATTACAGATGGGTAGACCCACCTCCAATCAAACCACATAGACCCAGAGATCACCCTTCATTGTGCCGTGTCCAGCAGCTGTCTCTGTTTCCCCTTTGATTACAAGCAACTCAAAGGCAGGGTTCCCCCCAGATGCCTACTCAGTAAATTCCACTAAACTGACTCACACATATTCTTAAGGTCATTTCTCAAACCCACATTCTGTGCTGTTGGAATTTGGCCTGGATTTAGCGGTGGCTCTCCGCCTGGCTGCATTTCATGCATTTTAGAGTGGCATTTCTCAAACCTGGGCCCAGCTGATTTCGCTTAAACCGAGGCTAAAAACTATCCACTAAGGGTAAATCTTCACTGTATAAGAAACGAATTTCACCTGAACACAGTCATCCCACTCCCAAATGCACTCAGATTTAGCATAGCCTCAGCTGGAAAAAGCACAGACCTAGGATTCAGAAGATCTGATTCTAATCCTAGCTCTGCCTCTTGGCTGCTGTGTGCCACTTACCTTCTCTGTGCCTTAATTCCCTCATCTGCAAAACAGGGATTAAGACTGAGCCCCACATGGGCCAGGGACCCTGTCCAACCTGATTACCTCATATTTACCCCAGCGCTTAGAACAATCCCAAATGCAGGATAAGTGTTTAACAAATGTTTAAAATACCCACAGAGATACACAATAATCGGGATATTTGTTAAGCACTTACTACATTATAGGCACTATACTAAGTGCTGGGGTGGATACAAGCACACTGGCTTGGACACAGTCCCTGTCCCACATGGGGCTCACAGCCTTAATCCCTATTTTACACCTGAGGTAACTGAGGTACAGAGAAGTGACTTGCCCAAGGTCACCCAGCAGCTGAGTAGAACTCTACCTCCCAGGCCCATTTTCCTACTTTTAACTTCTAATTCCCACTAGACTATGCTATTTCCCTTATATATCTAGATATTTTGGGGGGGGGGGTAGGTGTCTGCCTATTAAACAAGATTATAAACTCACTGTAGGCAGGAATTGTGTCTACCAGCTCTATTGTATTATATTCTCCCAAGCACTTAGCCCAGCGTGCCACGCTCCCAATAGACGTTAGATATAGACCCCGATGGACTGACTGAACGAAGCGGTATTCATTCATTCAATAGTATTTGAGCGCTTACTATGTGCAGAGCACTGTACTAAGCGTTTGGCATGTACAAATCGGTAACAGATATGGGACTGGCCAGCCAGGAGCTCAGGGGGCTGCACCCGGGACCACAGGCAAGAAGCCGCAGGCACTTTGCCAAGGAGTGGCAGGACGCCCTCCCACCATCTGCTCTCCCCCCAAACCGTGTCCAGGCCTCTATGGTGGCCCGGGTCAGAGACTAGGAAAAAGTTTCTGGACAGTGGGGGCTTATCCCCAGACCTGGATTGTGGGAGGGAGGAAAAGGGAGAGGCCCGGGGAGCAAAAAGGAGAGGATGGCAGGGGGCAACGTTAGGGCAAGAGAGGGGAAAGGAGAGAAGGCGGGGGGCAAGAGAGGGGAAAGGAGAGAAGGCGGGGGGCAAGAGAGGGGAAAGGAGAGAAGGCGGGGGGCAAGAGAGGGGAAAGGAGAGAAGGCGGGGGGCAAGAGAGGGGAAAGGAGAGAAGGCGGGGGGCAAGAGAAGGGAAAGGAGAGAAGCCGGGGGGGGCAAGAGAAAGGAAAGGAAGAAGATGGGGGGCAAGAGAGGAAAGGAAGAAGATGGGGGGGGCGAGAGGAAAGGAAGAGGATGGGAGCATGGGGAGAGAAAGAGGAAGGAAAGAAAATCTGTGGGGGGCATTTGGGAAAGGAGATACGGTTGGGGCAACCGAGACCTGGGGAACCGCCTGGCCAAGGCCTCGGTACCTAGGACAGGGGTCTATCTCCTCTCTCTCCCCCAAATTCCCTCCCCAAAGTGAGGGCAAGCTCGTCCTTACCACGGGGTTGGCGCAGGCCATGGGTGCGGATCCGGCTGAGACCTCCCCCCTCCCAGCCCTCTCCCCCCGGGCCGGAGGCGCGCGCCGCTGGGGTTATAACGCCCCCGGGCCACGCGCAGCGACCTCAACCCCGCCCCCAGCCTCCCCTTGCAACCCCCATCCCGGAGACCCCTCCCACCTTGCTCACCCCTCCCTTCGGGAAGTGGGAAAACTGTACTGGGAGGAGGAGGAGGAGGAGGAAGGGATTAACGATTTGGGAGGGTGGGGTAGGAAGGCCTTTCCCGAGTTAATTGAGGGTGGGGAGGAGTAACTGTCATGGGGAGGAGGGAAGGGGTTGAGGGTGGGGGCAGGAACCCGTTTGTTGTTCTGTGGTACTCTCCCAAGCGCTTAGTACAGTGTTTTGCACCCAGTAAGTGCTCAATAAATACACTTGAACGGAGGGGTGAGGCAGGGGCAGAGAAGAGGGAGGAAGGCTACAGGCAGGGCACCGCCCCTCCAACCAACAGGGCCCAAACCACACCACCAGACTCCAGATGTCTCTACCGGGGCCTCAGTCTCACCACCAGACCCCAGATATCACTGCCGGGACCCACGGCTCTCCTCTGGGCCCCCAGATCTCACCCCCAGACTCCAAACCTCTCCGCCGGACCCCAGATCTCACCCCCGGACCCCAAACCCCCCCACTGGGCCCCAGATCTCACCCCCGGACTCCAAACCACCCCCTCCGGGCCCCAGACCGCAGGCCTGGGGGCGAATAAAGGAAACTGCCGCCCTTCAAATCCATCCCGGCCACCCGCTTGACTGTCTTCCATCCCCGGCACTGGTCCGATAACTGCCCGTGGTCATCCTGTCTTCCCAAGATCTCTCCTCCAGGCAGGGGGGATCAGTGATATTTATCGAGTACTTACTTTGCGCAGAGCGCCGGACTAAGCACTTCGGCGACCATGGTTCAACAGAGTCGATAGACACGGTCCCTGCCCGCAATAAGATCACGCAGCAACCAAGTGGCGGGGCCAGGATTAGAACTCGGGTCTTCCGACTTCCAGTTTGGGCTCTTTCTACTACTACTAATAAGGTCGGTATTTGTTAAGCGCTTACTTTGTGCAGAGCACCGTTCTAAGGGCTGGGGTAGATACAGGATAATCAGGTTGTCCCACGTGAGGCTCCCAGTGTTCATCCCCATTTTCCAGATGAGGTCACTGAGGCGCAGAGAAGTGAAGTGACTTGCCCAGAGTCACACAACTGACAAGTGGGGGGGGGGATTCGAACCCATGACCTTTGACTCCCAAGCCCGTGCTCTTTCCCCTGAGCCACAGCTGCTTCGCTAGACCACCGAAGGCTCCCTGCAGGACTCACCTGTGATGAATGTTTAGCATTAACACCGGGCTGCTTAGTTCCATTCCGGCAGCTCAGCTTTTGATATTGGAACCGATGTTCTCTAATTTTCCCCACCTATTCTGGCCAAGATATCTTATAAAAACACACTCAGGCACACTTGAGAGTGGGGCTCAATCAAACAGTGTTATTTTATGGTATTTATTAAGCAGTATCAAACACCGTTCCAAGCGCTGGGGGAGGTACAGGTTCATTAGCTCGGACACAGTCACTGTCCCACCTGAGACTCACAATCTAAATAGGAGGGACAACGGGTATCGAATTCCCATTTTACAGTCGAGGAGACTGAGGCACAGAGAAGAAGAGTCATTTGCCCAATGTCACACAGAAATAATAATAATAATGATGATGGTACTTGTTTAGCATTTACTAAGTGCCCAGCACTTTTCTAAGCTCCGGGGTAGATACAAGGTAATCAGGTGGTCCCACGTGGGGCTCCCAGTCTTAACCCCCATTTTACAGATGAGGGAACTGAGGCACAGAGAAGTGAAGTGACTCGCCCCAGGTACCACAGCAGACAAGTAGCAGAGCCGGGATTAGAACCCACATCCTCCGACTCCCAAGGCCCCGATCTTGCCACCGGGCCGTGCTGCTTAATGTCCAGAAGACAAGCAAGTTGACCTGGTTTTCTATGTGGGCCATGATGAGGATTAGAACCCAGGTCCTCGGACTCCCAGGCCCGTGCTCTTTCTACTAGGCGGCTCTGCTTCCCTAAAGAAGAGTCCTTAAAGACCTCTTGGGAGAGAGAATGGCCCAGTCTTTCACAGAGGGGTTAGAAATCAGTCATTTGTATTTATTGAACTCTTACTGCGTGCAGAGCACTGTACTAGGCGCTTTGGAGAGGACCATACGACATGTACATAGCTGTAATTTTATTTATTTCATTTCATTTATTTTGACGCCTGTTTACTTGTATCGATGTCTGCCTTCCCCCCCCATCTAGACTGTGAGCCCGTTGCGGATGGGGATTGTCTCTCTTTAGTGCTGTATTGTACTTTCCCAAGCGTTTAGTACAGTGCTCTGCCCGGAGTAAACGCTCAATAATTACGATTGAATGAATGAATGAACAGACACATTCCCTGCCCACCATAGGGAGGGAGTAAATAGGGTGGGTCCACAAGGCGCCTCCGTTGCCTCCTCCGCATCGTTATTGAAAATGTTAAGCACCTGCCTGGGACCACCTGCTGAATTCGGTGCAGGGTGAGGAAATGGTTAGATCGATTCATCAGTCAATCTGTCAGGGGTATTTGCTGAGCATCCGCTGAGATTAGGGCACTGTACTAAGGATTGGGGGGAATACCACAGTGATGATCATAATCGTGATATTTGTTAAGTGCTTAGTGGAAAGAACCTGGGCTTGAGAGTCAGAGGATGTGAGTTCTAATCCAACCTCCTCCATGTGTCTGCTGGGCAAGCCACTTCCCTTCTCTGGGCCTCAGTGATCTCATCTGGGATTAAGACTGTGAGTCCCACGTGGGAAAAACTGATTACCCTGTATCTACTCCAGCGCTTAGAACAGTGCTTGGCACATAGTAAACCCTTAACAGATCACATTATTATTATTACCTTCCCTGCCCACAGTGAGCTTACACTCTACTGAGGGTGGGGGAGGCAGACATCAATACAAAGAAGCAGCGTGGGACAACCTGATGACCCTGTATCTCCCCCAGCGCTTAGAACAGTGCTCTGCACATAGTAAGCGCTTAACAAATACCAACATTATTATTATTATTAATGAAATTACAGATATGCGCAGAAGTGATTTGGGGCTGGGAGGAGGGATAAGTAAAAGGGATAAATAAATTTTTGTGTGCTTTTTTAATGGTATTTGTTTAGCACTTACTTTGCGTCAGGTACTGTACTAAGCGCTGGGGGAGATACAAGCAAATCAGGTTGGACACAGTAATAATAATAATGTTGGTATGTGCAGAGCACTGTTCTAAGCGCTGGGGGAGACACAGGGGAATCAGGTTGTCCCACGTGGGGCTCACAATCTTAATCCCCATTTTACAGATGAGGCAACTGAGGCACGGAGAAGTTAAGTGACTTGCCCACGGTCACACAGCTGACAAATGGCAGAGCTGGGATTCGAACTCATGACCTCTGACTCCAAAGCCGGTGCTCTTTCCACTGAGCCATGCTGCTTCCCTAACTGTAACGGTCTAACTGCAAGCTCACCGTGGGCAGGGAAGTGCTCAATAAATACGGTCGAACGAAAGAATACTTATTGTTAGAGCGCCCTCTCCCAAGTGCCAAGTACAGTGCTCTGCACACAGTAAGCGCTCAGTAAATACAACTGAATTAATATGAATGAACGAATGGGGTTGACAGTCTTAATCCCCCTTTCTCCAGAGGAGGAAACTGAGGCCCAGAGAAGTGAAGTGACTCACGCAAGGTCACCTAGCAAGCTGGGAATTAGAACCCAGGTCCTTCTGAGTCCGGGGCCCGGTCTCCGTCCACAAGGCCATGCTGCTTCTCCAGTCAATCTCTGATCTGATCTTTAATCCGTCGGTTCAGCCGATGGTCTTCGTGGGTCCCAAGAAAGTCTGCATGGTCAGACAGCTCTTCTTTTTCTTGCACCGAACTTCATTTCATCTTTAAAAAAATGTCTCAGCCCAGGGAGTCACCCGGCAAAAATAAACGTGATTTCTCAAGAAGACGAGCAAACAAACACCCTCCGGAATACAGTTTTGATCACCAACCCGTTTTTCCCCAGCTTCAAAAGTCAATATGCCACCTACAAAATATTCTGTTACAAGATCATCAGCTCGCTCAGCCTTACGCTTCTATCGACGGAACAGAAATTGGTCATTTGAGAAAAGCACCGAGACACTCAGTCGTCGGTATTTAAAAGAGATCAGGGGCCTGTTGGTCTCGGGCAGGGAGGTCATTAAAATACTCAGCCCAAAACGTAAGCCGCGCCTCCCAAACTCTTTCTCCGTAGAAAATCCTAGTCGTTTTTAGCGTTTTGGACTGCGCAGACGAAGGCGGGAAGAGGTTTGGACGGCTGCTGACCGAATTTAGGGTATTTCTGAGGCTCATATGCGGTGCCAAGCCTGGGAAAGCTAGAGATTAGCGGATCGGCCACGGCTTCTGCCCCTTCCCGGGTTCCCCTGCCTGAGAGGGAGGGAATCGGTCAGTCAAGGTATTTATCGGGCGCCTGCTGCGCGCAGAGCTCTGTACTAAGCGCTCGGGAGGGTACGATACGACAGGATTGGTAGACACGCTCCCTGCCCACGACGGGTTTTCGGTCTAGAGGGAGCTGCGGGTCTCTTCTCCCCGCTTTCCAATCAATCAATCAATCGGTGGGATTTACTGAGCACTGACTGTGCGCAGAGCACTGTACTAAGCACCTGGGAAAGGACACTGTAATAGAATTGGTAAGCACGATCCCTGCCCATAACAAGCTTTCAGTCCAGAGGGGGAGACCAGATGGTTATTATCCCAGCCGTGCCACGGGCCTGCTGTTTGACCTTGGGCAAGTCACTTAACTTCTCCGTGCCTCAGTTTCCTCCTCCGTAAAACGGGAATGTGATACTTGTTCCCCCCTCCTGCCTGGACTGGGGACAAGAAATGTATCCGGACTGCTTATCCGCTTAATACAGCGGAGCAGCAGTGTGGCTTCGTGGATAGAGCACGGGCCCATCAGAAGGACCTGGGTTCTAGTCCCGGCCTCCGCCACATGTTTGCTGTGTGACCTTGGGCAGGTCACTTCACGTCTCCGCTTAGAGAAGCAGCGCGGCTCGGTGGAAAGAGCCCGGGCTTTGGGGTCCGAGGTCATGGGTTCGAATCCCGGCTCCGCCACTTGTCAGCCGGGTGACTGTGGGCGAGTCACTTAACCTCTCTGGGCCTCACGAGGGACAGGGACCGCGTCCGACCCGATTTGCTTGGATCCGCCCCCGCACTTGTCCAGGGGTGTCCGGCACACGGGAAGCGCTTAACGAATACCACGATATCTATTATTTCCTCGGCGCGGGGAGGGGTCCCGGTCATCACCCCCACCACAGCCAGGATTGGCTTCTCCGTCTACTGTGTAGCGCAGTCGTCGGCTCTGCCCGGGTGTTCTCCGTCTGCCGCGATCCTTTTCTTTTCGATTTCGACCTAGGCATTGAGAGAGGGTTTGTTACGCCGTTGATGTCTCCTCTAGACCGTAAGCTCGCTGCGGGCAGGGGATGTGTCTGTCATATTGTCGCGTTGTCCTCTCCCAAGCGCTTAGTACAGTGCTCCGCCCACAGGAAACGCTCAATAAATAGGATCGATCGACTGATTAGTCGACAGGGTACGTCAAGCACTGTGCTGAGCCCTGGGGTAGGCACGGCATCAATACGTCGGTCAGATGGGGATGAAGACTGTGAGCCCCATGTGGGACGGGGACTGGGTCCAACCTCATTCACTTGTATCTACCCCAGAGCTCAGTACAGTGCCCGACGTATAGTAAGCGTTTAACAAATCCGTTAAAAACAACAAAAAAACAAAACCCAACCGACCTAGTCCCTGTCCTACATTGAATCCCCATTTCACAGATGAGGAAACTGCGGCCCAGAGGAGTGACTTGCCTCGGCGTCACCCGACGGGCAGGTGGCCGAGCCGGAACTGAAGCCAAGCGACTTGCCCGGGGTCACCCGGGGGACGAGTGGCGGAGCCGGGATTAGAATCCAGGTCCTCGGACTTCCAAGCCCAGGCTCTTTCCACTAGGCCGCACGGCTTCTGGCGGCCCAACACTGCCCTAAACACTGTATTCACAGGGCCTGGAAGTCAGAAGGACCCGGGTTCTGATCCCAGCTCTGCCACTTGTCTGCTGCGTGACCCCGGGCGAGTCACTTCACTTCTCTGGGCCTCAGTCCCCTCACCTGAAAAACGGGGATTAAGATTGCGAGTCCCATGAGGGACGGCGACTGTGCCCATCCTGATTATCTTGTATCTACCTCAGCGCTTGGAACAGTGCTTGGCATACATTAAGCGCTTAACGAGTACCGTAATTATCACTTCATTTCTCCGTGCCACGGTCACCTCATCTGTAAAATGGGGATTAAGATTGCAAACCCCACGTGGGACAGGGCCCGGGTCCGACCTGATTCTCTCGTCTCCACCCCAGCGCTCAGAACGGGGAGTAAGTGCTTAAACAGATGCCATCGTTATTAAATTATTATTACTAAGAGCTGGTCTCTTCCCTCCGGAAGAAGCTTACACCCAGAACAGGCAATGACAAGCGAGTAGGAACCCAAGATAATAAGCGTGGCTCAGTGGAAAGAGCACGGGCTTTGGAGTCAGGGCTCATGAGTTCGAATCCCAGCTCTGCCACTTGTCGGCTGTGTGACTGTGGGCGAGTCACTTCACTTCTCTGTGCCTCAGTTCCCTCATCTGTAAAATGGGGATGAAGACTGTGAGCCCCACGTGGGACAACCTGATTCCCCTGTGTCTACCCCAGCGCTTAGAACAGTGCTCGGCACATAGTAAGCGCTTAACAAATACCAACATTATGGAGAAGCAGCGTGGCTCAGTGGAAAGAGCACGGGCTTGAGAGTCGGAGGTCATGGGTTTGAATCCCGGCTCGGCCACTTGTCGGCTGTGTGACTGTGGGCGAGTCACTTAACTTCTCTGTGCCTCAGTTCCCTCATCTGTAAAATGGGGATGAAGACTGTGAGCCCCACGTGGGACAACCTGATTCCCCTATGTCTACCCCAGCGCTTAGAACAGTGCTCGGCACATAGTAAGCGCTTAACAAATACCAACATTATTATTATTATTATAATGATGATAATGGTATTTGTTAAGAGCTTACTATGTGCCAAGCACTGTTCTTAGCGCCGGGGGAGATACGAGGTGATCAGGTCGTTCCCCCGTGGGGCTCACAGTCTCGATCCCCATTTTTCAGATGAGGCAACTGAGGCCCAGAGCAGCGAAGTGACTCGCCCAAAGACACACAGCTGACAAGTGGCGGATCCGGGATTCGAACCCCCGCTCTCACCCGGGCTCTCTGCACCGAGCCACGCTGCTTCTGTAATAATAGCGATGGTGTTACTAATAGAGAAGCAGCGTGGCTCGGTGGAAAGAGCCCGGGCTTGGGAGTCAGAGGACCTGGGTTCGAATCCCGGCTCGGCCACTTGTCGGCTGGGTGACTGCGGGCGAGTCACTTCGCTTCTCTGGGCCTCAGTTCCCTCATCTGTAAAATGGGGATTAACTGTGAGCCTCACGTGGGACGACCCGATGACCCCGTATCTACCCCAGCTCTTAGAACGGTGCTCTGCACATAGTAAGCGCTTAACAAACACCAACATTAGTATTATTATTTGTTAAGCGCTTACTATGTGCCAGGCACTGTTCTAAGCGCTGGGTAGCTAGAAGGTAGTCAGGTTGGACACAGTCCCTGTCCTCCGCTGGGTTCACAATCTCAATCCCCCTTTGACCGATGAGGTAACCGAGGCCCAGAGAAGTGAAGCGACCTGCCCAAGGTCACCCAGCGGACAGGCGGCAGAGGCGGGATTAGAACCCACGACCTCCTGACTCCCAGGCCCGCGCGCTGGCCACTAGGCCACGCCGCCCTTCCTCCCAAAGCGGACCCAGCCCGCGCGGTACCTGGAGATGGTAGCGCGTGTTCCGGACCACGTGTTTCTGGGGCTGGAGGTCGCCGTCGGTGCCCAGGGCCCGCACCTCCGTGCCCGAGGCGCACACGTCGGGGGTGACGAACTGCACGTCGGCGAACGGGGCCCAGTCTTCCGGGAGGTCCTGATCGGAACCGAGCTCCAGCTTGCACAGCAGGCTGTGGGGGTGGTCCGGGGCTGCCGGCCGGAGCCGAGGGGAGGAGAAGGCCGCGGTCAGGGCGACCCCTGGTTTCTCTGTGCCGCCCGCCTGCCCCTCCGTCGCCGGCGGGGCCGGGCCCGATCGGAGGGGAGAACACCCGAGCGGCGGCGAGGCCCGGCCAGCCGGGACTCCGTCTCCGGGGCGATGGGATGCCGGGCGTAGCTAAGGGACGGTCGTCTTCCCGGACCCCGACTTCAGCGGGTGGAATGGCCCACCCCACATCCCTGCCTCTCCCGCAGGGACCCAGCACGGACCATCCAACACCCCTGATTCGCCCCTCGCCGCCCCAACTCTCCCTCGGTGACCCAGCACGGATGATCCCGCACCTCTGACTCTTCCCTCTCCATCCCCGACTCTCCCCCGGTGACCCAGCACGGACGATCCCAAACCCCTGACTCTTCCCTCTCCATCCCCGACTCTCCCCCAGCGACGCAGCACGGACCATCCCACGTCCCAACTCTCCCGGCGACCCAGCACGGGCCACCCCGCGCCCCGACCCTCCCCCGGTGACCCAGCACGGACCATCCCGCGCCCCTGACTCTTCCCTCTCCACCCCTGCCTCTCCGGTGCCTCTGGCTGGTCCACCCGGGCACGCGCCCACGGCGACGAAAGCTGGGGGAAAAGGGGGCCGAAAGCGGAGAGACCCTCCCCGGCCCCCGGTCCCACCGCGCGGGGCCAGGCCCTTACCCGAGTTCTTGTCCGGGAGACGCTCGATCCTCCAGACGACGGCCCGGTAGGCCCCCTCGTACCGGGCGGTGCCCACGCTCACCCGGACCGTGGGTTCCGGGTCCGGGTCCCGCCCGGCCCCCAGGCGGGCCCCGCGGTTCATCCTGGCCCTCAGGGAGCCGGGCCGGCGGGGCCCGGGGTTGCCCGGGGCCGGGTCCCAGCGGGCGGGGACGGGGAAGCGGACGGCCACGTGGCGGCAGGCCGGCGGGGAACCGGCGCGGACGAAGGCCCTCAGCTCGACGCGGGCCCCCCGCACGGCCACCTGGGCCCGCAGCGTCAGCGGCGGGGCCGCCCCGTCCGGGGCCGTCCTGAAGCGCATGAGCTCGAAGCGGCAGGCGTCCGGCGGGGAGAAGCGGACGGCCGGCGGGCCGGCGGGGTCCGCGGCCCGGGCGCACGGGTGGACGTGGAGGTCGCCCGGCCCGGGCGCCGGCCGGGGCCCGTCCAGGGTGAGGAAGCACCCGTCCCCGTCGTTCAGGAAGCAGAGGCAGCTCACCCGCGTGACCACGGCCGCCTCGGCCACTCCGCCGTCCCTCCGGACCGCGGCCCAGACGCGGTCGTCCAGCTCCAGGAACATCTCCCGCTCCCCGTCCGGCCTGGCGGGGCGGGGGCCGGCGGGGGCCGGCGGCAGCTTGACCAGCTCCTCTTCCACGGCGCCCAGGAAGTCCAGGAAGTCCCCGTGGTCGGGGCTGGCCACCTTGAGCAGCTGGTCGGCGTGGACGGCGCGGGCGGCCTGGGCCCCGGCCCGGCCCCGACGCCTCTCGGCGTAGGTCACGTGCTCGAGCTTGACCGCGTGGACCGGGCCGGAGGCCCCGCCGCGCTCCACCGTGGGCTCGGACAGACGGCAGCGGGGCCCGAGCCGTACCTCCCGGAAGGGCCGCTCCAGGCCCGGGGCGTAGAACAGCTGCAGGACGCCCCCGGCCGCCACCCGCAGGAAGACGGGCCCCCACTGGCGCGACGACATCACGCTCTTCTTCTCGGGGATGCGCAGCAGCAGGGCCCAGCCGGATCTCCCGCGGGGGTGGAAGAGCGAGCGGGGGACGAAGGCCGGGCCGGGGGCCTCGGACGAGGCCCGGAGCCGCTCCAGCCTCTCGCACACGTACGAGAACGAACCCGGGGTCAGGCCCGGGCCCCGCCGTTCGGGCCCCGTTTCCCGGCCCCGGGCCGGGCCGGCCGGGGGACGGTCGGAGTCGGGCGGGAGTTGACCGGACGAGGCGGCGGGGCCCGTGTGGGGCGGGCCCGGCGGGCCCGGGCTCGGAGGCCACTCCGGGATGGGGGAGAGGGCGAGGGCCCCCGGCGGGGGGGAGCCGGGGGCGTCCCGGGTCGGGGTGGGCAGCGGGGAGTTCCGGGGGGGCCCCGGGCTCAGGTAGAGGTCCGGCGGGGGGCTGCCCGGGGGCGGGGGGCCTCCGCGGGGGGCATCCGTGGCCTGCCGGGGGGCACGGAGCACCGGTTCGTCATCGAAGGTGACCCAGGTCCCCGACATCCCGCCGGGGCCGCCGCCGGCCGACCGCCACCTGGCCCCTGGGGACGGAAGGGACACGCTCTGGTTAATAATAATAACAACGTCGGTATTTGTTAAGCGCTCACTACGTGCAGAGCACCGTCCTAAGCGCCGGGGGAGATACGGGGTCATCGGGTCGTCCCACGGGAGGCTCGCAGGTAATCCCCGTTTTACAGATGAGGTCACTGAGGCCCAGAGACGTGAAGCGACTCGCCCACGGTCACACAGCCGACGAGTGGGCGGGCCGGGAATCGAACCCATGACCTCCGACGCCCAAGCCCGGGCTCTTTCCGCCGGGCCACGCTGCTTCTCTATCAGAGGGACAGTGGACGTTTTACAGATGAGGTAACTGAGGCACAGCGACGTGAGGCCACTCGTCCTGGGTCGCACAGCAGATCGGAGGTGGAGTCGGGATTAGCGCCCCGGTCCTCTGACTCCAGGCCTGGGCCCTTTCCACTAGGACACGCTGTTGAAAAATCGATCGGTGGTATTTACTGAGCGCTTATGGTGTGCAGAGCACTATACTGAGCGCTCTGGAGAGGACAACAGAACAATAAACGGACGCATTCCCCGCCCACAACGAGCTCACAGTCTAGAGGGCGAGACGGACACGAAAGCGTGGCTTAGTGGAGAGAGCCCGGGCCTGTGAGTCTGAGGTCGTGGGTTCTAATCTTGCCTCCGCCACTTGTCGGCTGTGTGCCTTCGGGCAAGTCACTTCAGTTCTCTGCGCCTCGGCGACCCCCTCCGTAAAATGGGGACTGAGACCGTGAACCCCACGTGGGACCACCCGATGACCTCGTATCCACCCCAGCGCTTAGAACAGTGCTTGGCATCTAGTAAGCGTTTAACTTCTAGTAATAATTATCATTATCATTAGCTGCGGAACTAAGCGCTGCGGGGCCGGGGCGGGGGATGAATAAAGGAATAAAGCGCAGGGCTCTGCGCACGGTGGGTGCTTAGTAAATACCACCGATTGGTTCAGGGCCGGGAAGAGTCCTAAAGCGAAGAAGGGAAGAGTTCCCTGCCCGACAGGAACTTCCACTCTAACTCGGGGCCCGGAGCGAGGAGCAGAGACCGGAGCGGTTTTCCAGGCCGGAGGCCCAGAGCTGCCATCCCGGGCTCCGGGACCGAATAATAATAATAATAATGTTGGTATCTGTTAAGCGCTTACTACGTGCAGAGCACCGTTCTAAGCGCCGGGGTAGACACAGGGGAATCGGGTCGTCCCACGTGGGGCTCCCGGTCTTCATCCCCATTTTCCAGATGAGGTCACTGAGGCCCAGAGAAGCGAAGTGACTCGCCCACAGTCACACAGCCGACGCGTGGCAGAGCTGGGATTCCAACTCATGACCTCTGACTCCAAAGCCCGGGCTCTTTCCACTGAGCCACGCTTGGAAGAGACCCAAGGAAGCGCCCCCGCTCCTCCGTCCGTCCGGAACGCTTCGTCGCCGACCCGCGATGGCCGGAAATGCCATTTGGAGGAGATCGGAGACCGCGCCGGGGGGGGGGGGGCGGGGAGGGGGGGGAGAAACAGCCTCCCTCTGTCCTCGAGAGAGCCGGGATCACAGCCGGGGGAGGAAAAGAGGGAGGGAATGCGAGTGTGTGTCTGCGTCTCTGTGCGAGAGAGACAGAGAGAAAGAGAGAGAATGGGGCCGCGTGGCCGCGGGAATGTGTGTATTTGTCGAGCGCTTACTACGTGCCAAGCGCTGGGGTAGATCCAAGGTCATCAGGGTGTCCCACGTGGGGCTCACATTCATCATCCCCTTTTTCCAGAGGAGGTCACTGAGGCCCAGAGAATAATAATAGTAACGTCGGTATCTGTTAAGCGCTTACTATGTGCCGAGCACCGTTCTAAGCGCCGGGGGAGATGCGGGGTCATCGGGTTGCCCCACGCGAGGCTCACGGTCTTAATCCCCATGTTCCAGATGAGGTCACTGAGGCCCAGAGAAGTGAAGTGGCTTGCCCAAAGTCACACAGCTGAGACGAAACTCACAGGCATTACATAAAACACCTCATAGACACACACCCGACTCACAGGCTGGAGTGCAGTGCAGACTCAACCACGCACAGACACAAACACCACACAACTCAGAGACACACATCTAATTCACAGAGGCACACGCAACTCACTCAACTCACAGGCGCACACACGACTCGCACTCACCCAGTCTGGACTCACGAACACACACGATCTAACTCACAGGCGCAGCTCAACACGGACTCCTACGCCCACGTTCTCACACAACCACAAAGATTCACGTACGCCCACAAATACGTACCGAGACTCACGCCCATATACCACATACGCGCACTCATACGTCGCAATACACAACGCTTAGAGACATCTTCCACGCTAACAAAAAGAGCTCTCGCACCCACATCTAGACACACGTCTCACCCATGTGCCTTCCACAGCGCGGCCTAAAGGATAGAGCCCGGGACCTGGGTTCTAATCCCGGCTCCGCCACTGGTCCGCCGTGGGATCTCGGACCAGTCGCTTCGCTTCTCTGGGCCTCAGTTACCTCATCTGTGAAACGGACACCCGGAACCCTACATGGGACCACCTGATTCCCTTGTATCTACCCCAGCGCTTAGAACGGTGCTTGGCACAGAGTAAGCGCTTAACAAATACTGTCAAAGTCATCGTCGTCGACCCCCGGCGCTTAGTACAGTGCCCGGCACATAGTAAGCGCTTAACCAATACCACGAAGAAACGAAAAACGAAACTCCGACAGCGAGCGGGGGAGCGGGTGCCCATCTCTCCTCGCCCTCCGCCCCAGATGCCGAGACCCCTGGGGTGCCCCCCTTGGCTTCTCGGACTTGTGGGGGGGCCCTGTCTGTGGGGGTGGGGGTTGGGGGGCGAGGGGAGGGAAAGGGGGAGAAGGAGGGGGGCCCCCCACAAACGGAGGATCAGACCCGGGCCAAAGTCAACCCGAGCCAGGGGCAGGGGACGGGGCAGGAAAGGGGCGGGGGTGGCATAGGGGTAGGGAGAGAGGCAGAGGGGAGGGGTGAGCCAAGGGCAGGGAAGGGAGCAGGAGAAGGGCGAGGGTGGCACAGGGGTAGGGAGAGGTGAGCCAGGGGCAGGGAGAGGGGCAGGAGAAAGGGCGGGGAGAAGGGCGAGGGTGGCACAGGGGTAGGGAGAGGGGCAGAGGGGAGGGGCGAGCCAGGGGCAGGGAGAGGGGCGGGAGAAGGGCGAGGGTGGCACAGGGGTAGGGAGAGGGGCAGAGGGGGACGGGTGAGCCAGGGGCAGGGAGAGGGGCAGGAGAAGGGCGAGGGTGGCAAAGAGGTAGGGAGAGGGGCAGAGGGGGACGGGCGAGCCAGGGGCAGGGAGAGGGGCGGGAGAAGGGGAGGGAGAAAGGCAAGGGTGGCAGAGGGGTAGGGAGAGGGGCAGAGGGGAGGGGCGAGCCAGGGGCAGGGAGAGGGACAGGAGAAGGGCGAGGGTGGCCCAGGGGTAGGGAGAGGGGCAGAGGGGAGAGGTGAGCCGGGGCAGGGAGAGGGGCGGGAGAAGGGGAGGGAGAAGGGCGAGGGTGGCCCAGGGGTAGGGAGACGGGGAGAGGGGAAAAGTGAGCCAGGGGCAGGGAGAGGGGCAGGGAGAAGGGCAGGGGTGGCAAAGGGGTAGGGAGAGGGGCAGAGGGGAGGGGTGGCCCGGAACCAGGGTAGGAGGGGCAGGGGCAGGGGGGGAGACACTCACGTAGCTCAACAGGTCCGGGTGGGTTGGCGGCCACCGTGGGGGGAAGGCCGGGGAGCGGACCGGACGCCGGACAGACGGCCGCCACGCTCCTCCTCCTCCTCCTCCTCCTCCTCCTCCTCCTCTTTCCCTTCCCTTTTCCCTCCCCTTCCTCCTCCTCCTCCTTCTCCTCCCCTTCCCCTCTGCCGCCGGGGTCGCCCCCCGCCCCCCACCTTCCCTCCGTCCGTCAATCGACCGATCGTACCCGCCGAGCGCTTCCTGACGGGCAGGGCGCTGTGCTAAGCGTTTGGGGGAGGACCATCCCGCACGGTTGGGAGACGCGGTCCCTCCCTTCCAGGTGGGCCCGGGGATGTCGGGGGACCCCTCGATCGGGAAGGGGGGTGACCCTCTCACAAGGGGGAGGGGAGGTGACCGGTCCCCCCCCACTTTGAGCCCCCACCCCTGCTTTGGCAGACCCCCCCCCCCGGCCCACTTCGTCTCTCCTCCCCTAAAGGTGACATCCCGGTATCTCCCCCGGCGCTCGGAACGGGGCTCGGCACGTAATAAGCGCTTAATGATAATGATAATTTGGGTTTGGGGCGCTCACTGGGTGCCGAGCCCCGTTCCGAGCGCCGGGGGAGATACGGGGTCATCGGGTGGTCCCACGTGAGGCTCCCGGTCTTCATCCCCGTTTGACAGATGAGGGAACTGAGGCCCAGAGAAGCGAAGTGGCCCGCGGTCACCCAGCTGACGAGTGGCAGAGTCGGGATTCGAACCCGTGACCTCCGACCCCCGAGCCCGGGGTCCTTCCGCTGAGCCGCGCTGCTCAACAGATACCCTCGCCATCATCATTGATCATTAAGTCACTTCACTTCTCTATGCCTCGGTTGTCTCGTCTGCGAAGTGGGGGTGAAGACTGTGAGCCCCACAAGGGACAGGGACCGTGTCCCACCTGATCATTAGCGTTATTATTGTGCTCGTTAAGCACTCACTAAGTGCCAGGCACTGTTCTAAGCGCTGGGGTAGGTACAAGTCGATCAGGTTCGACACGGTCCCTGTCTCACGTGGGGCTCCCGGTCTTCATCCCCATTTTCCAGATGAGGGAACCGAGGCCCAGAGAAGTGAAGCGACCTGCCTCGGGTCACCCAGCAGACAAGTGGCAGAGTGGGGATTGATTAGAACCCGGGTCCTCCCGACGCATGGCTCGGTGGAAAGAGCCCGGGCTTGGGAGTCGGAGGTCACGGGTTCGAATCCCCGCTCCGCCGCCTGTCAGCTGTGTGACTTTGGGCCAGTCACTTCACTCCTCGGTGCCTCGGCGACCTCATCTGGAAAATGGGGATCGAGACCGTGAGCCTCACGTGGGACAATCTGATGACTCTGTATCTCCTCCAGTGCTTAGAACAGTGCCCGGCACCTAGTAAGCGCTTAACAAATACCAACATCATCATTATTATTATCATCATTACCTAACCCAGCGCTTAGTCCGGCGCCTGGCTAATAGTAAGCGACGCTCAGGATAGGATGATTCTCGCTGGACTCGACGACCAGGCCCGCGTCCGATCTGGTCAGCCCGGGGTGATTCATTCATTCATTCAACTCATTCAATAGCATTTATTGAGCGCTCACTATGTGCAGAGCACTGTACTAAGCGCTTGGAATGTACAGATCGGTAACAGATAGAGACAGTCCCCGCCCTTGGACGGGCGCACAGTCTATTGCCACGGAAACAGTGCGGTGGGCCGGGTCGCGGGGGGCGGGGGTGGTGGAGGCGGCCGAACCGACGCCGAGGACCCCCCGGACTCGGTGGCGGCGTTTTCTGGGGGTCCCGGGCTCAGCTGCGCGATCGTCGGCCCCCCCATCCCGGTCTTCTCCGACGCGTCTCGGTCTCCGACTCTGGCATTTTTGATATCCGCCCCCACCCCGCCCCATTTTCGTACATCTGACGGATTCTAAATGGCTTATTCTGTCACGTCTGTCTCCCCCTCGAGACTCTGAGTTCGGTAAGGGCAGGGAACGCGTCCGCTAATCCTGTTGTTCATTCATTCATTCATTCAATAGTACTTATTGAGCGCTTACTAGGTGCAGAGCAACACTACTAAGCGCTTGGAATGTACAAATCGGTAACAGAGACGGTCCCTGCCCTCTGACGGGCCCACGGTCTAATCGGGGGAGACGGACAGACGAGAACGACGGCAATAAATAGGATCAAGGAGCGTTGTCCTCTCCCCGGGCGCCTCGTACAGGGCTCAGCGCGCCGTAGGGACTCCGATACCATTGCTTGATGGTGACGAGTAGCTCGTTTTGTCGATGGATTGAGAGGGGGCTCCGGGTGCCTATGACGGGCGCTGTACTGAGCGCCTGGGTCATTTCTCTTTGGGCTCCCATCTCCATTCCCTCCAAACTGGACGCCTCCCTCCCCCTTGGGCTAGCAGCAGCCCTCCCTCGGGCCAGCGGGCTCCTAATTTGCCTAATGGATAGAGCCCAGGTCCGGGAGTCAGAACTGGGTTCCGATCCCGGCTCCGCCGCGTGTCTGCCGTGTGACCTTGGACAAGTCATTTCCCTCCTCTGGGCCTCAGTTCCCTCACCTATAAAATGGGGATAATAATAATAATGGTATTTGTTAAGCGCTACGTGCCGAGCACTGAGCACCGTTCAAAGCGCTGGTGAGCCCACGTGGGGCAGGGACCTCGTAGCTACACCGGGGCTCAGTCCAGGGACCGACACACGGTAGGCGCTTAACAAATACCACAGTTATCGTCGTCACCGTTTAGACGGAAAGGGAAGCCAACGGCCGGTGACCTGGTTCCGCCCGTCCCTTGGTGCCGGGGTCCCGGCGGGGCGCCCGGAGCGGAAACGGACGGTCCCGGAGCCAGGGGGCCGGGCCGCGGCCTCTGTCCGCGAAGATCCCGAGGATCGGGAGGGATCGGAAGCCCGGCCCCGTGGTCGGCGGAGGGGGCAGCAGGTGACGCTTCCAGGGATGGAACCAGTTTTCCTTCAACGGAAGCAGCGTGGCCCAGTGGCTACAGCCCGGGCCTGGGAGTCACGAAGTCACGGGTTTCGATCCCGGCTCCGCCTCTCGGCTGCCGGAGACCTCGGGCGGGTCCGTTTACCTTCTCTGTCCCTCAGTTCTCCCGTCCGCCCTCCTATTTGGACCGTGAGCCCCGTGCGGGACGGGGACTTTGTCCAACCCCATCATCCTGTGTTTACCCCGGCCCTTAGGACGGCGCCTGGCACCCGGCCCTTAACAAATACCACGACTACTATTAAGTGTGAATTTATTGACGCCGGTTTCCCGGGACCGGTGGCCGGCGGGGCCGGAGGTCGGGAGACGAGAACGGACTCTGACCGGACGAGGAGGGGGAGGAAGAGGGAGGGAGGGGGGAGTCACCCGAGAGGAGCTCGGCGGGCAACGCGACCGCCGTCGTCCCGGGACGCACGTCGACGGCCCGGACGGCGGACCCGCGACCGCCTGAGCGAGCCGGGCCGTCGACGAGCGTCCTCGGCCGGTTCTCCCGCCCGGAAAACGGAAGCCCCGTCTCGCGGGGTCCCCGGCGAGGCCGCCTCGGGGACGAGGCCCGGGTCGCCCCGGGCGGGCCCGAGCCTCGGCTCCGTGCCCGCTCGGGAGCCCGGCTCGGTGCGACCGTCGCGAGCTGAGCGTCTCTCCGCGCCGCGGGTTGGCCGTCGGGGTTGGGGCGGACGGCGGTTCGGACGACGGTGGCGGCGGCGACGTCCGTAAACTATCGACTCTTGTTCTTTTTGGAATTTCCCTGGCGAGGACAAACACGGGCGTCAGTCAAAACCGCCCACCCCCGGGTACGGACAGGGTACGGGGGTGAGCGAGGGCGGCTTCCGCCGGCTGCCTCGGCTAATTTTAGGGGCCGAGGCGGGAGATGACCACGTGTCTCCCCAACGGAGTCCCCAACTCCGAGTCCCCGAGTACCCTCCCCCTCTAGACTGGAACCTCGGCTGTGGGCAGGGAACGTGTCGGCCGACTCTACCGTACCGGACTCTCCCAAGCGTGTATTCCCAGTGAGGGAGAGGCAGCACGGCCTGCGGACAGAACCCGGGCCCGGGAGTCAAAAGGTCCCGATTCTAATCCCGGCTCCGTCGCCTGTCTGCTGTGTGACCTTGGACAAGTCACTTCGCTTCCCTGGACCTCAGTTACCTCATCTGCAAAAGGGGGATTAAGACTGTGAGCTCCAGGTGGGACACGGACTGTGTCTAACCTGATTTAGCTCAAATCTACCCCAGCGCGTAGTAGAGTACCCGGCCAGTAATAAACGCTCAACGGATACCATTAAACACATCGAAAAAGTGCTTAGTACAGGGCTCCGCACACAGTAAGCGCTCAATAAATACAAATACGACCGACTGACTGCCACCGGTCCCAAGTTAAAGGTCTGACCGGATGCCCGGGGGCAGGCGGCGGCGGGTCTACCGACGGACTCGTCCTCTCCCGAGGGTTCAGTTCAGGGCTCCGCACCTCGCGAGCGCTCAATAAATACCGCTGCTCGGTTCACCCGGACGGAACTTTCCGGCCAAATGCGCTTCTCAGAGGCGGCGGCCTCGTATGGCGGTGCAGGGGGTCGGCCTTAAACCGCAGGATGGACGAGGCGGTGTGGTCTAAGGCCAAGGGCCAGCTAGATGACCCATTTTGGATGGGGCCTCAGTTTCCCCACCTGAGGAGAACGATCTCGGCCCCGCCCGAGTGGGGAGGAGAAGGGAGAGGAGAAGGAGGAGGCCCTCGGGAGGGAAAAGACCACGAACTTCTTCTCCAGGGACCATCGGGCTGCTGTTCTCCCCCAGAAGCCCTGAGCCTGGATCCTGGCGACGGCCCCGCGCACTGACACGGCCCGGAGTCGTGGGACGGACAGATGGTCCTCCCGGAGGCCGGAGCTCAAACCGGAGACCCCTTTGAGACCAGCCGCCCCGCCCAGGCAGACCCGGAGGGGCTGCTGTGCCGTGAAAAAAACGGGCCCTCGGAAGGATGCAGAATCCAGCCGTCGGCGTGCTATTTACCGAGCGGTCACCGAGTAAGCGAGCACCGTGATGAGCGCCCGGTGGAGGGTGACCGAAGCCAGGCCCGCGTTCCTTGGCCTCTGGGAGCTCCCCGAGTGCCCTGGGACCCTTAAAAACTGGCCGGCAAGGAGCCGGGCCGTCCCCGAGGGCAGTCACCGGTGCCCGCTGCCCGGCCGTCGGCAGGCGGACGGGTGCGACCCGAGCTCCCCGGCCTTACCTTGCCGGCTATCTTGAGCGTGTCGATTTCTTCTCTCTGCTTCGACAGGGTCTCGTTCATGCTGCAGAGGTGGTCGCTCATCATGCTCAGCTGGCCCTCGTAGCTCCTCTTGGTGGTGGTCAGCTCATCCTATGGGGAGGGGACGGAGGGAGGGAGAGAAAGGGGAATGGGAAGAGGGAAAGAGAGAAGGAGGGAAAGTGGGAGGGAAAGAGGGAGGAAGGGAAGGAGAAGAGAGAGGGAAGAGAGGAGGGAGGAAAGGAGAAAGAAAAGGAAGGAAGGGGAGGGAAGCAAAGAGGGGAGGGAGGAAGGAAGGGAACCACGGAAGAGAGGGAGCCGAGGGGACTATTCTTCAGCGGCATCTGCTCTATCTGGCAGCAAGATGGACCCGGGCGGGGGGGGGGGGTCTCTTCCAAGCCTCTGACCGGGCCAGGGAAGATGATTCGGGGACCAGAAGCAGAAGGCCAAACTGTCCTCCGTCTTCCTGGCTTTCCAAACCCGGCGGAGTTCCTCTCCGCTCTGGGGGGTTGGGTGGGCTCGGGGGGGGCGTTAATCCCTCCCACACCCAGAGTACGGACCCGGGCCCGCGGCTTGGAGACCCCACTTGAGGACCGGACGGACTCCGGGAAATCAGGTCCCGGGGGAGACGGCGGTCGGAGCCCGCGGCGGCGAGGCAGGAGGAGGGTGGGGCTGACTGGACGGGCAACTCTGGGGCAGAAGGCCAGCCCGGGGTCACCTCTCTTCAAACCCCCCCGGTGGTCGCCCACCCTTAAACTGCTCCGCTCTGCTCCGGGGCGACTGGGTGTGGGGAGCTCGGGGACAACGGGTTTTGGACATCCGGCGCTACCCAGAGGCACCGGGGCAACGGCTGGCCCCACCCCCGGGGACCCACCTGCAGCCGGCTGACGTTCTGGGTGGCGGACTTCACCTCTTCGGCCAAGGACTCCTTAGACTTCTCCGCCAAGAACAGTCTCTTGGCGAGAGCGCGGCACTGTCGAATCGGAAAAGAACCGGTCAGGCCCGGGCCCCCCGCGGCGGGCGGCCGACTCTGCCCCGCGGGGACGACGGCTTCGCTAAAACGGGGTGGGGGAGAAGGGGGGTCAGTCGGTCAAATCAATTGTATCTATTGAGCGCTGACTGTGTGCAGAGCACTGTGTTAAGCAGTTGGGAGAGTACAGTAAAACAATATAACAGATATATTCCCTGCCCTCAGTGAGCTTACGGTGCAGATGGGGACGACGGTCTGGGGGGGAGGAGTAGAAAAGGGGAGGAGGAGGAGAAGGGGGAGGAAGAGGGGAAGGAGGAAGAGGAGAAGGGCAAGGAAGGAGAGGAGAGGGAGGGGAAGGAGGAGGAGAATGAGAAGGGAAGAGGAGGGGAAGGAACAGGAGGGGGGGAAGGAAGGGGGTGGAGGAGGAAGAGATGGAAAAGGAGGGGAAGGAGAAGAAGGAAGGGGGGAGGAGGAGGAGGAGGAGATGGGCCGCTAGTATTTAGGTCCTCAGCGGAAAGAGCCACAGGCTTCTTCCCGGGTCCCTTGGGCTACTGGAAAAAAACCCTTACTCCCCCCCAGACCCACTTTCCTCTCCCCGATTACCCCCCCTTTTCCCCGGCTCGCTCTCCCTTCTGCGTCACCTACGCTCTTGGATCTGCAACCTACGGACGTTTGATCTTCGCCCCACCCTCAACCCCACGGCACTCGTAACATACCTTCAGATGATACATTACAATTATTTATTCACATTAACGTCTTCCCCCCACCCCAAGACTGTACGCTCATTACGGGCAGGGGACGGCGGCTGCTAAGTCTGCTGTACCGTCCTCTTTCTAGCGCTCAGAACGGTGCTCCGCACATAGTAAGCGTTCGGTATATACCATTCATCCATCGATTGATTCTGGAGACGGTCTGCATCAACGCGGCCCAGAGCGAAGAGCCGGGCTCCCGGCCCGGCCGTCGGGTCCGGAGCCGTGGGGCCGGAGGAGGGGACGGGCGGTCTTCCCGGAAACCGGGACTCAAAGAGGTGATTCCTTTGAGACCGGCCGCCCTGCCCAGCCAGACCCCGGACGACTGAGGATTCAACCCACCGGCTCGACGCTACCAAGCGGCACTTACTGGACACCCGGGCAGGCAGCTCTGTACTGAGCTCTTGGGGAAGTACGACTGAAGCCAGAACCCCCGTTTCCCACCCACGGGGAGCTTCCGTTCCAACGGGCGAGTCGGACGGGCCCGGGGGACGGCGGGCCGACGCGCCGTGGGGTCTGGGCGGGAGCGGCTCGGGCCCCGCCGGGCCCCCCCGCCCCCGGCCCCTCACCTCGGCGTGGAAGTGCACGGACTTGCTGTCGGCCAGTTGCAGCTGGGACGTGAGGTCCACGATCCTGGCCAGGTAGTGGGCCCTGATCAGACCTTCTCGCGCCTCGGCGGCGGCCGACACCTGAGCGGCGAGAGAGAGCTCTGGGCGCCGCCCTCCCGGCCCGGAAACCCGTGGTGCCCGCGGAAAGCTCCCGGTCGAGCCTCCGGTGGCTTATCCGGGGACACCGCCGACGCGTCGTCCCCTCGTTGCAGAACTAATTCCGGTTCCCGGCCCGGGCGGTGACCCCCCCCACCCCCTCGAAGGGTCAGGACGCAGCAGAAAGCCCGGGGGACGGAGCGGACGAGGCCGGCCCCCGACCGCCTTTCCCGGGGTTCTGAAAAGGCCCACGGGCCAGGGACGGTCCGAACAGTCAGCGGTACCTCAGAGTCCGACGTCACGGCCAACGTCCCGACCTGCAAAGCGAGAGGACTTCCGGCTAGCCGAGGGAAGGACGGGGGACGACCGGCCGAGGCCCGGCTGCGACGGGGCTTCCGTGCCGGGAGCGGGACCCCGGTTGGAAGGAGTCCGGTTTGGAAGTCAGGACGCCGGGGGTTTTTATGGTATCCGTTAAGCTCCGCGTCAGATGCTAAGGGCTGCTGCAGATACCGGGGTGGACCCAGTCCCCGCCCCACGTGGGGCTCACGGTCTTCATCCCCGGTTTAATAATAATAATAATAATGTTGGTATTTGTTAAGCGCTTACTATGTGCCGAGCACTGTTCTAAGCGCTGGGGTAAACACAGGGGAATCAGGTTGTCCCACGTGGGGCTCACACTTAATCCCCATTTTACAGATGAGGGAACTGAGGCACAGAGAAGTTAAGTGACTTGCCCACAGTCACAAAGCTGACAAGTGGCAGAGCTGGGATTCGAACTCATGAGCCCTGACTCCAAAGCCCGTGCTCTTTCCACTGCGCCACGCTGCTTCGGTTTACAGGTGAGGAAACCGAGGCCCAGAGAAGTAAAGTAATTCGCCCAAGGACACACAGCGGACAAGTGGCGGAGCCGGGATTAAAAGCAGAGAAGGCGCCCGGCCTAGCGGATAGAGCACGGGCCCGGAAGTTAGAAGGTCACGGTTCTAATCCTGGCTCCGCCACTTGTCTGCTGTGTGAGGGCGGGCTTCTCCGTGCCTCAGTTACCTCATCCGTAAAGATGGGGTTAAGACTCTAAGCCCTGTGGGTCCGATTTTCTTCTATCTACCCCAGCGCTTAGTACAGTGCCTGGCACATAGTAAGCGCTTAACAAATACCACGGTTATTATCCCTGTGAACCCAGGTCCTCCGCCCCCGAAGCCCCGCTGCTCCTCGGCTCGGGGTGCGGAAATCCAAGCGCCTACCGGGCCGGAGGTCTTCCCGGGCTCTGGCAGAGAGCGGTCGGGGGCGTCGTCTCCGTCCGGGGCCGCCGGTCCCGCGGGGGAGACGGCGGCAGCGAGGTCCTGGACGCTCTTCAGCCGCTCGGCCTTGACTTTGGCCAACTGGGCCTCCAGCATCCAGTGCTCCTTCTCCTGCTCCAGCTTCGCAATCTTCTCCAGACTCTGTTGGACCTGGACAAGAGGAAGCCGGGGGGTCGTCAGGAGACGGGACGCTCCTCCTCTACCGCCCCGGTCCCCTCATCTATAAAATGGGGGTGACGACCGCGAGCCCCGCGCGGGACTCGGACCGCGTCCGATCCGATAACCTCGCATCTCCCCCAGCGCTAAGTACCGTGCTTGGCACAAAGTAACTAATGACACTAAATAATAATGATAATTTTAAAAAAAGGCCTCTTGGAGGAGACGTGCCTTCGATAAGGCTAAGTGGCTCTGAAACCAGACCTGAGCTCCACGCGCAAAGGCCCGCGACGGTTGCGGAAACCCGCGCAAACGGCCGGTGGAATGAGGTGAACTCATTCGCTCTCACGGCTTTGACTACCATCTCTACGCAGATGACACGCAGATCTACATCTCCGCCCCGTCCTCTCCCCCTCCCTTCGGGCTCGCATCTCCTCCCGCCTCCGGGACGTCTCCGCCCGGATGTCGGCCCGCCGCCTAAAACTCAACGTGAGCGAGACCGAGCTCCTCATCTTCCCTCCCGAACCCGGTCCTCTCCCGGACTTCTCTATCGCCGTGGATGGCACGACCGTCCTTCCCGTCTCTCGGGCCCGCGATCTCGGTGTCGTCCTTGACTCGTCCCTCTCGTTCGCCCCACGCGTCCTATCCGTTACCGAGACCTGCCGGTTTCACCTCTACGATATCGCCGAGATCCGCCCTCTCCTCTCCACCCAGACGGCTACCTTACTATTACGGGCTCTCGTTATATCCCGGCTAGACTACCGTGTCGGCCTTCTCTCTGACCTCCCTTCCTCCTCTCTCGCCCCGCTCCGGTCTATTCTTCACTCCGCCGCCCGGCTCATCTTCCCGCAGAAACGATCTGGGCGTGTCACTCCCCTTCTTAAACAACTCCAGTGGTTGCCCATCGACCTCCGCTCCGAACAAAAACTCCTCACTCTAGGCTTCGAGGCTCTCCGTCACCTCGCCCCTTCCTACCTCTCCTCCCTTCTCTCTTTCTACCGCCCGCCCCGCACGCTCCGCTCCTCCGCCGCCCACCTCCTCGCCGTCCCTCGGTCTCGCCCGTCCCGCCGTCGACCCCCGGGTCACGTCCTCCCGCGGTCCCGGAACGCCCTCCCTCCTCACCTCCGCCAAACCGATTCTCTTTCCCTCTTCGAAACCCTACTTAAAAATCACCTCCTCCAAGAGGCCTTCCCAGACCGAGCTCCTCTTCCCCCTCTACTCCCTCCGCCATCCCCCCTTTACCTCTCCGCGGCTAAAGCCTCATTTTCCCCTTTTCCCTCTGCTCCTCCACCTCTCCCTTCCCATCCCCGCGGCACCGTACTCGTCCGCTCGACTGTCTATATTTTCGTCACCCTATTTATTTTGTGAATGAATTGTACATCGCCTCGATTCTATTTAGTCGCCATCGGTTTTTACGAGACGTTCTTCCCCTCGACGCTGTTTATCGCCATCGTTCTCGTCTGTCCGTCTCCCCCGATCAGACCGTAAGCCCGTCAAACGGCAGGGACCGTCTCTATCTGTTGCCGACCTGTTCATCCCAAGCGCTTAGTACAGTGCTCTGCACATAGTAAGCGCTCAATAAATACTATTGAATGAATGAATGAACGAAAGGGTCGATTCGCAGCCTCCGCTGACGTCGTGCCGTTCGAGGGCCCGGCTGGACGGGGGCGGGGGGGTGAACTCAAGCGCTTTTCCTCTGCCAAGCGTGCTTAGAGACGACCCGCGACCCCCCCCCCCGGGACCCGGCCCCCTCACTCTCCGCCGCCCACGGGCTCGGACCCCTCAGACCGGGCCGCGGAGGCGCGGGTCGTGGGCGGAGTGGTCCCCGACCGTCGGGAAGTCTTGCGCTGGGGGGCTGGGTTGGGGGTAGAGGGGACAGAACGGGGGAGGGTCCGGGGGCGGGGGGGGGGGTCCGTACCTGCTGGGAAAGGGCTTCTCGGCTCTCGGTGGAGCTCAGGAGAACGCGGCGGTTGGCCAGGGCCTCTTCGTAAGGCACCGAGTCCCCGCTGGGCTGCAACGAAACCACCGCGAGGGGTGACGATCACACCCCGTCGTCGCTCACGTGCGCGCGCGGAAACAGACACACGGGGGCCCGTGGACACACACACGCTCGCTCGCAATTCGGACCCCCAGGGACGATATCTCCACTAAACGATAACCCGAACCATCGCCGTGTGCACTGTACGCTTTCCCTTTCCCTCTAGGTCACCTTCACTAAACGATACGGATCACGTGCGGGTCCAGAGAGCAATACTACTACCGACGGTATCTGTTAAGCGCCCACTATGTGCCCGGCACTGTTCTGAAAAGGGGTTCGGGTTGGCCCGGGTGGGGCTCACGGTCTCAATCCCCATCTTCCCGATGAGGGAACTGAGGCACCGAGACGCGAAGTGGCTCGCCCAGGCGGAGCCGGGAGGAGAACCCGGGTCGCCGTCTTCTCGGCCCCTGTGGGATGCCCTCCCGCACGGCCTCCCCTGGGCGTGCCCGTTCCCCGCGGGGCCCCTGACCTTTTTGAGGGACTTCACGTAGGCGGCGGCTTTCTTCTTGTACTGCAGCATGCAGGCGGCCGACGCCGGGCTGACGAACCCGGTCGCGGACTTGGGCCCGTAGCTCAGCGAGGCGATGAAGTAGTGCACGTTGTTGCTGAAGAAGGCCGCCAGCTACCCGAAACCGGGAGGGACGGGGTTGGCCCTCCGGAGGGGGGGCGGGGGGGTCCGCGAAGAAGGGCCGGGGAGACGCGACCAGGGCAGAGGTTTGGTTTCTTTCCACGGTACTTAAGTGCCTATTAATAGCTGCGGTATCTGTTGAGCGGCCACTACGTACCAGACACCGTTCTAAGCGCTGCGGTGGATACGGGTGAAGGGGGTGGGCCCCGGTCCCTGTCCCACGTGGGGAGCGCCATCCTCACTCCCCATTTTACAGGCGAGGGAACCGAGGCCCGGAGGAGGGAAGTGACTCGCCCGAGGTCCCGCCGCCGCCGAGAGGCAGAGCGGGACCAGAACCCAGGTCCCGCGGACTCCCGGGCCCGTGCTCGATCCGCTCCGCCACGCTGCTTCTCCACGGGGCGGCGGACGGACCGCCAGCGTTTGGGGAGCGGTGTGGCCTGGCGGGAGAGCACGGGCCCCGGCGTCAGAGGACCCGGGTTCTAAACCCGGCTCCGCCACCCGTCTGCCGCGTGACCTGGGGCAAGTCACTTCGCTTCTCTGGCCCTCGGCGACCTCGTCCGTAAAACGGGGGGATTAAGACCGGGAGCCCCACGTGGGACAGGGACGGCGTCCAAGCTGATCGCCCCCAGCACTTAGTACGGTGCCTGGCACGTAGTACGCGCCTAACAAATACCGTGGGGAAAAAAAGTAAACTTAAGGCGGGGTCTGGCCAAAGTGTAATATTAGCGACCGTCTTTGACGCTTATTATTCCGAGCCTCCCGGCAGGGGACTAAATGAGCCCGGATAGCTATATCTAACGATAACGATAACGACGACGGTATCTGTTAAGGGTTTATTATACGCCGAGCACTGTTCTAAGCGCTGGGGTAGACACAAGGTAATGGGCTGACGGTCTTAATCCCCATTTTACAGATGAGGTAACTGAGGCACAGAGAAGTTAAGTGACTAGCCCAGAGTCACACAGCTGACGAGTGGCGGGGCCGGGGTTAGGACCCACGACCTCTGACTCCCGAGCCCGGGCTCTTTCCGCTAAGCCGGGCAATCCACGGATACAGCTATCCGGACCTAGATGTAATACTAACGTTGGTATTTGTTGAGCGCTTACTATGGGCCGAGCACTCTTCTAAGCGCTGGGGGAGGTACAGGGTAATGAGGTTGCCCCCCGTGAGGCTCACAGTCTCCATCCCCATTTTGCAGATGAGGTCGCCGAGGCCCAGAGAAGTGAAGTGACTCGCCCCCGGTCACCCAGCTGCCAAGTGGCAGAGCCGGGATTCGAACAGCGTGGCTCGGTGGAAAGAGCACGGGCTTTGGAGTCGGCGGTCATGGGTTCGGATCCCGGCTCGGCCACTTGTCAGCTGGTGACTTTGGGCAAGTCACTTCGCTTCTCGGTGCCTCGGTGACCTCATCTGTAAAATGGGGATTAAGACTGTGAGCCCCACGTGGGACGGCCCGATTCCCCCGTGTCTATCCCGGCGCTTAAAACGGTGCACAGTAAGCGCTTAACAAATACCAACGTTATCATTATTATTATTATGACCTCTGACTCCCAAGCCCGGGCTCTTTCCGCTGAGCCCCGCTGCTTCTCTGTGACGTCTCTCTCTCTCCCTCCACCCCTCTCTTTCCCCCCCTTTCTCCTTCTCTCTCCCTCTCGTGTTCAGCTCAGGGCCCACCCCCCGGAGCGGGCCTGCCGTCCCCCCGGCCTGGCTGGCCGAGCCGGGTTACCTTGCCCGCCCCGTTGGCCAGCGCCACCACGGACGACAGGAAGCAGTCGTTGGTCGTTATCAGCTTCTGAGTGGCCGTGGGCAGCTCCCGCTCTATCGTGGCTTTCTGGCCGTAATGCTTGGAGATCTCTGCGGAGACAGCCCCGAGAGACCCCGGGTCAGAGCGGGCTCGCGGAGAACGGGGACGCTCCCCTCCGGCCGCCCAACCGGTCAGTCCGTCGTAGCGATCGAGCGCTTACGGGGTGCAGAGCACTGGACTGAGCCCTTGGGTGAGGATGATAGAACGATAAAGAGACACGTTTCCCGCCCGCAAAAAGCGAGTTTCCAGTCTAGAGGACACATCAGTTGGTCGGTGATAACGATCGGGCGCCCGCTTGATCGGGGCCGGGGGCGTCTCATCCCCGTGCTGCCTCCCACCCACCCTCCCCAAGTCCCCCTCTAGACTGTCAGCTTATTTCGGGCACGGACCGTGTCGACTCATTTTCCCGTACTATCTTCTCCTGAGCGCCTAACACTCTGCATCCAGTAAGCGCTCGGCAGGTACCATTATTAATAACGATCCCAACTGTGGCATTTGTTAAGCACTTTCTACGGGCCAGGCGCTCAACTACGTGCTGGGGTGGATACAGGCAAATCGGGTTGGAGCCAGTCCCTGTCCCACACGGGGCTCATGGTCTCAATCCCCATCTTCCAGATGAGGGAACTGAGGCCCAGGGAAGTGAAGCGACCTCCCCAAGGTCGCGCAGTGGACAGGTGACGGGAACCCAGGTCCTCCCGACTCCCAGCCTCTGGTTCTATCCACTGGGTGATGCTTATTGATCGACTGGCTCTGGAGAGAAAGCGAGAGGGAGGGAGGGAGGGAGGGCGGCAGATGGAAGAGAAGGCTGGAGAGACTCCTCCAAGAAGCCTCCCCTGACTGCGCCCTCCTTTCCTCTTCTCCCACTCCCTTCTGCGTCCCCCGGACTCGTTCCCTTCTGCGTCCCCCGGACTCGTTCCCTTCGTTCATCCTCCCTCCCAGGCCCACACCACCTAGGTCCCTGTCTGTCATTTCTTTACTCATCTACGTACAGCGCCGTCTGTCGCCCTCCCCCTCTCGACTGTGAGCTCGCTGTGGGCAGGGAACGCGTCGGTTGTTGCCCTGTCCTCGCCCAAGTGATCGGTACGGTCGTCTGCACACCGTAAGCGCTCAATGAGTACAGCTGAATGAATGGCAATTATCACGGTATCCGTCAGGCGCTTACTATGTGCCAAGCACGGTTCTAAGCGCTGGGGTAGACACGAGGTAATCAGGTCGTCCCGCCTGAACGACAGCGAGGTGCGCGTGCGGGAGCCCGGAAGACCGAGACGGCGGCCGGTCCGGTCCGCCGGCTGAGGGGCCGAGGGCGGCCCGCGGGGGCTCACCTTTCGTGACGTCGTGGAAGGCGTGGAGGGCGGCCGCCAGGTGGGCTAGCACCGCGCTGTAGTTGGCTCGGAGGAGTCCGTCCGTCTTCGTGCCTACGGCGGGGGGGGGGGAGAGGACGAGGTCCCGAAAGACGCTCCCGCTTGGCTTTTTCCTATCATCTTGGACGCCCGGGGAAGGGAGACCCACTGCCTCGTAATGACGGCAACAATACCACCACCTCTATCGTTATATTAGCGGCGTGCCTAGTAGTGGTAATAATAATAATTGTGGGATTTGTTACTGTGTGCCAGGCACTGTACTAAGTGCTGGGGTGGGCACGAGCAAATGGGATTGGACACGGTCCCCGTCCCCCACGGGGCTCCCAGTCTCGATCCCCCTTTTACGGATGAGGTCTCCGAGGCCCAGAGAAGCCAAGTGACTTGCCCAGGGTCACATAATAATGTAACACTAATAATGTTGGTATTTGTTAAGCGCTTACTGTGTGCAGAGCCCCGTTCTAAGCGCTGGGGTAGATACAGGGCAATCAGGTTGTCCCACACGAGGCTCACAACCTTCATCACCATTTCACAGCTGAGGGAACTGAGGCCCAGAGAAGTGAAGTGACTCGCCCACAGTCACACAGCTGACGAGCGGCAGAGCCGGGATTCGAACCCATGATCTCGGACTCCAAAGCCCGTGCTCTTTCCACTGAGCCACGCTGCTTCGCTAGTATAGTGCCTGGAATGTGGTGAGTGCTCAAGAAATACCACAGTAATAATTATGGCGCTTGATAAGCACTTACTACATGCTACCGTCCTGTTCTAAGCACTGGGGTAGACACGAGTTAATCAGGTCGGACCCAATCCCTGTCCCACATGGGGCTCAGAGTCTGTACTCCCATTTTACAGATGAGGGAACTGAGGCACCGAGAAGTGACTTCCCCAACGTCACAGAGCAGACACGTGGCGGAGCTGGGATTCGCATCCAGGTCCTTCGGACTCCCGGGCCCGTGCTCTGTCCACTAAGGCGCGCTGCTTCCCAATTAATTATTATTGTTACTCTCCAAAGCGGTGCTGTACGCACAGGAAGTGCGCAACAAGTAGCACGGATGCAGCGAGGACCCCACTCCGCCTTCATTCATTCGATGGCATTTATCGAGCGCTTACTACGTGCAGAGCACTGTACTAAGCCCTTGGAACGTACAGATCGGTAACGGATCGTCACGGGGCGTACTTGGCGACGCCGGGCGACTCCCGCTAGCCCCGCCGGACGACCGCGGGTCAGGTGTCCGCCACCGAGGGCACCCCCCCCGCCCCTCCTTCCCACCCTCCCCGCCGCCGAGATCTCCCCCCGTGCCCGCCCCCTCCCCTCCGGCCCTCCCCGAGGCGGGGGCGGCCCAGAAACCGGGCCGGGCGCGTACTCGGCAGGGCGAGGAGCGCGACGTAGGTCCGGAGCTTCTCGAAGACCGCCGTCATCCTCCTCGTGTCCCTCTGCAGGTCGACGTTCCGGGCCCTCAGCGGAGGGGTGCACAGAGGGGACTCCCCTTCTTCCTCCAGACTGGGGGCAGGAAAGACCGCGGCCTGAGCGCCCCGCAATCCTTCCGCCTGAATCCTCCCTCCTCCGTGGACTGCGCGGCGGGGTCCGCTCCCCTCAAGCCCCGGAGGCCTTCCCCGGGCTCTGGGAGGAAGTACCTCTTCAGCTGATAAGGAAGGATCTTCCTCAGGAAAGCCAGGTAGGTCGTCAGATGCTCGGAAAACGTTTTCAGTTTCACGGTTGTCTCCTGCAAGAGAGAGCCCGCCCCCGGTCAACGGGGCCGTGCGAGACGCACCGCGGAGAGACGTCACTCTCCGGAGATGAGAGATGCAGACTGGGGGGGAGAGACGGGGGCAGGGGGAAGGGAGGCGGGGCGGGGGGGGGGGGGAGACTGGCAGAGAAGGAGAGAGGGGCAGAGAAGGGGAGAGACGGGCAGAGCGGGGGAGAGACGGGCAGAGCGGGGGAGAGAGACATTACCAGCACTGTGACGGTGTCCTCGGTGACGCTCTCGAAGAGGTGTAGCATCCCTTCTTCGAGGGGGCGGACGTAGGCCGCGTTCTCATGGAGGTACTGAGAGAACTGAGGAAGGAGACGGGGCGAGATTGGGGGCGGGGGGGGACCGGGCCACCCCGGCCCCCAGCCCGCCCGCAGTCGCCAACCACGTCCCCACCTACTCCCGGTGGAAGAGGCGGGCGCGGACACACGCTTAGCGCGGTGTCCCCCACGGCCCCCGTCGACGACTTCCCGGGGGCCGCCGCGTTCGAGGGGGGCTGTCCGGCCGCTGCGGACCCGGGGTCGGGGGTCTCCGGGGTTCCGAGACGGGCCGGACGAGCACCCTCCGGCTGGGACTCCGCCCGCCCCCCCACCCCCGGGCCCTACATCCCCCCCGGTGTTGAGGCGGGGCTACGGACTTGCAGGAGCCAAATCTAGAACCGGGCCCCGGTCAGGCGCGAAGGCTCCGTCCCCCAAAATAACTCTGCTCCCCCGAAGGACAGTAACACTATCTGTGGAATTCGTTAAGTGCTCACTGTTTGGGGTGGACAGAGGCCAATCAGGTTGGACACCGGCCGGGCCCCACGTGGGGCTCACGCTCCTAATCCCCATTTTACCGCTGAGGCAACCGAGGCCCAGAGAAGTGAAGCGACAAGGTCACCCGGCGGACAGGTGGTGGAGCTGGGATTAGAATCCAGGCCCTTCTGACTCCCGGGCTCTAGCCATTAGGCCACGCTGCTTCGAGCCCCTTTTCTCCAAACCCCTCCTTAAATGTCAGACCGAGAACAGGAGAGAACTGAAGCCAAAAGTGAGTGCAAACTAACGCGCTCTCTCTCTCTCTCCCCCTTCCCCCGGCCCCTCCCCACCACCCCCTGGCGAATTTCAGATTTAGGAGGCCAGAGGGGCGGGTGAAGAAACGGCCCGAAACCCCGTCTGAGAAAGATCAAGAAGTCCCCTGGCGCGTCTCGAGAGACGGGATGAGTTGGGTTAGGTTTTTTTACCTTCTGATTTACGGGGGAGATGACATCGATGGCCGAGTCGACGGGGAAAATCTGGACCCTCTGTTCCGTGTAGGTGTGAAAGTTGAGAAGTGCCATCACCAGGTCTTGAACAAAGGCCAGGGCCTGCCCGGTCAGATCCCGCATCTTCAGCTTCGGGGCGACAGACACGGAACGACAAATGCCGCGTTAGCCGACCGGCGGCCGCGCTATCCCCGCGGGCTACGTCTCCGACGCGACCACGCCTAAAGACGGCCGAGCCGTTGCTTCCGGAATCGAATGAGTTCCACGTGGACGGGGATCGTATCGCACCTTTTTGTTTTCAGTGGTACGGGTTAAGCATTTACTTTGCGCCGGGCAGCGTACTAAGCGCTGAGGTCACGGGCTAATGAGGTTGGACACAGCCGATGCCCCCCCCCCCCCCCCCCCCGCCGGTGGGGCCCACGGTCTCGGTCCCCACTCTCCGGATGAGGGAGCCGAGACCCAGAGAAGCGAAGCGACTTGCCCGAGGCCACGCGGCAGACGAGCGGCGGGGCCGGGACGGATTCTGGACCACGGGAGGGGGAGATCGCCGGAAGGCACGAGACCCACGGGGGTCTGGACGAGGAGTCCCCTCTTCCCAGCGGGCCTGATTTGGGGGGAGTGGGAGTTTGCCACTCTTCCCTCCCCCGACCCGGCCCCTCCGGCTCACCTGATGTCTCCTGTCGTGCGGTGGGACGTTCAGGGCATTGTACTGACCGAACCCTACAAAATTAAGGGGGTTTTCTGTGACGCTCCGAGGGCCGACTTTTTGACGTGGTAAAAACCGGCGGGGAGGGGGGTTCCGGCTCTGGAGGAAAGGGACCACCGTTAGGAGTTAAAGGGGGCGCGCTCGGAAAGATATCGGGGTGCCCCACGTACACGGAATAGCGACGTTGGTATTCGTTAAGCGCTTACTGTGTGCAGAGCACCGTTCTAAGCGCCGGGGGAGATACAGGGTCATCAGGTCGTCCCACGTGAGGCTCACGGTCCTGATCCCCGTTTTGCAGATGAGCGAACTGAGGCCCAGAGAAGTGAAACGACTTGCCCACAGTCAGCTGACAAGTGGCAGAGCCGGCATTCGAACCCATGACCTCCGGCTCCCAAGCCCGGGCTCTTTCCACCGAGCCACGCTGCTTCCCTAGGCCTCCTCTCAGCTGCTGCCGCGGGACGAAACTCCGGCCGCCCGTTTCAACTTGTCCGGGGCTTCCCCGGGCCCCAGCCGACACGCCGGGACTCGATGCCCACGCGCCGGCTGGCTGCGTCGGCGACTCCGGGTCCCCCCTCTCCGCTCAAAACACGGCCCGCGTGAGGCGAGTAATACTAACGATAACGTCGGTATTCATTAAGCGCTTACTACGTGCAGAGCACCGTTCGAAGCGCTGGGGTAGATGGGGGGTCATCAGATTGGCCCACGTGAGGCTCACGGCCTTCATCCCCATTTGACAGAGGAGGGAACTGAGGCCCAGAGAAGTGACTCGCCCCCGGTCGCCCAGCTGAGAAGTGGCAGAGCCGGCATTCGAACCCACGGCCTCTGCCTCCAAACCCGGGCTCCTTCCACCGAGCCACGCCGCTTCTCGGCGTGTACGAGCGGCTTCGCTCGGCAGGCCGGCTGAAGGCAAGAGAGGACGGCGCTGCCTCGCGGCCGGGGCTCGGCCTCCCGTCTCAGAGACGGAGGTCCGCGGACGGACCGGGATCCGATTTTCACCCGCCGGGCCCAAGGCGTCTTCCCAGGCGCCGCTGGCCGCGGGCCGCGCTGCCCGGCCCCAAGCCGCCGGCTCTAGGACCGTCCGGCGGCCGCCCCCCCCCCCCCCCGCCCTCCTCGTCGTCGCGACGGAGGAAGCGGGCGGTACTCACGGGTGTCGTTGAAAGGGACTTTTTCACTGATGATCGCTAAGGACTCGTCCAATCGATCGGCCAGATCCTCGTGGAGATTCTTTAACTGCCGCTGGCTGGGGAACGGGAGACGTCTCACCTCACCGAGAGGCCCCCGCAGGGCGAACCTCTTCCTTCTCGTCGCTCCTTCTTTTATTTTAGGGTATTTGCTGAGCGCTTTCTGTGCGCCAGGCGGCCGGCGCGGACACGGGGCGATCGGTTTGGACGCGGTCCCTGTCCCACGTGGCCTCAATCCCCATTTTGCGGATGAGGCCCAGGGAAGCGAAGTGACTTGCCCAAAGCCTCGCAGCAGAGCCAGGATTAGAACCCAGATCCTCCCGACTCTCAGGCCCGGGCTCTATCCGCTACGGCATGCTGCTTCTCCATTTTGGGGCCTCGCTTTCCAGGTTGGAAAGTGGTTGGACTGTGTCCTCCATCTACCCCGGCGCTTAGTAATAATAAGAAGAAGAATTCAATCCAGAATCTTTATGGAGCGCTCACTATGTGCAGAGCACCGTACTAAGCGCTTGGAATGGACAGATCGGCAACAGATGGAGACGGTCCCCGCCCCCTGCCGGGCTCACAGTAACGACGGCAATGTGTTAAGCGCTTACGATGGGCTACGCGCCGCTCTCCCCCTCAGCGCCGGGGGTGGTGATCGGCCCCCTTGGGGCTCACGCTTTGAATCCCCATTTTGCGGATGAGGTCACTGAGGCGCGGAGAAGTTCAGCGACCGGCCCGAGGCCGCCCAGCCGACGAGCGGCGGAGGCGGGATTAGAATCCACGTCCTCCGACTCCCGAGCCCGGGCTCTTTCCCCTAAGCCCCCCGCCCCGCTCTTGAGCTCCATATCTGATCGAGGGAAGAACTGACGTCACAACGTCGGTCTCCGACACTAGATTGAGGGCGGGGGTCCGCGCCCGCTCGCTCTACCGTCCTCTCCTCGGTGCGGCGTTCTGGACGGTGGGCGGGGGGGGGGGGGGCGTGGGAGGCGTTCGGTAAATAGGACGGATTGACCGACCGGAGAGGCACGTACCACTCTTCTGTGCGCAGTCGACAGTCCTTGGCCTCCCTCTCCAGGGTCTGCGATTTCACCTGAGGGGAGAGGGGAGATTTCCCCCCTCAAAAAACGGAGACCGTTCCGGGTGGACCGGGGCGGGCTCGGGCCCCTCGGTCGATCCTGCCGAGCGCTTACGCCGTGCAGAGGGCCGCGGGCAGGGCACGTATCTGTCTACGGCCGTGCCGTACTCTCCCGGGCGCCCGGTACGGCGCCCCGCACGCAGCGGGGGCTCAGTAAACGCGACCGGATGAACCGAGCGGATGCGGCGCGCCGTACTAAGCGCCCGGGAGGGGACGGGATGACGAGACACGTCCCCCGCGGGGCCCTCACCTCCAGTTTGGCCTTGTCATTCTGCAGCTTCTCGATGGCGTCCATGTACTTGCGGGTCAGGGCGTCCACCACGGCCCGGTGCTGGGCGGCCTCCTTCTCCAGGCCCTCCAGCCGGCCCCTCAGCTCCGCCTCCAGGTGCCTGTGCTGCTCGTCGGCTTCGAAAAACTGAGGCGGGGGGGCGGGGCGGGTCCGTCAGCCCCCGCCGGGGTGGGCCCGAGGGGCCGCCTCCCCCCGCGGGGCTCCCGGAGCCGACGGCCTGGCGGGGCCCCGACCCTACTGAGCGCTCACGGCGTGCAGACCGTTGAGGGCGGGGAGCGATAACGTCGGTATCTGTTGAGCGCTCACTACGGGCGGAGCACTGTTCTAAGCGTTGTCCCACGTGAGGCTCACGGTCGATCCCCATTGGACAGACGAGGGAACCGAGGCCCAGCGAAGTGACTCGCCCACAGTCACCCAGCTGACGAGGGGCGGAGCCGGCATTCGAACCCGTGACCTCTGACTCCCCAGCCCGGGCTGTTGCCCCTGAGCCACGCTGGACCGTACCTGTTTAGCGCTGTACTGTCCTCTCCCGGGCGCTCAGTACGGTGCTGAGCACCCAGCGAGGGCTCAATAAATACGGCTGAATGAACTGAATGAACGCAGGGCACTGCACTGAGCGCTTGGGAGGGGACGAGAGAACATAAGAGACACGTTCCCTGCCCGCGACGAGCTCGCAGAAGCAGCGCGGCTCAGTGGAACGGGCCCGGGCTCGGGAGTCGGAGGTCACGGGTTCGAATGCCGGCTCCGCCGCTCGTCAGCTGGGTGACCGCGGGCGAGCCGCTTCGCTTCTCCGGGCCTCGGTTCCCTCACCTGTCAAATGGGGATGAAGACCGGGAGCCTCACGTGGGACCACCCGATGACCCTCCATCCCCCCCGGCGCTTAGAACGGTGCCCGGCACACAGTCGGCGCTTAACAGATACCAATACTATTACGGGAAAGCAGCGCGGCTCAGTGGAAAGAGCCCGGGCTTCGGAGTCAGGGGTCACGGGTTCGACTCCCGGCTCCGCCGCTCGTCAGCTGGGTGACCCCGGGCGAGTCACTTCGCTTCTCTGGGCCTCAGTCACCTCATCTGGAAAACGGGGATTAACTGTGGGCCTCTCGTAGGACAACCTGATTACCCTGCATCTCCCCCAGCGCTTAGAGCAGTGCTCGGAACATAGTAAGCGCTTACCAGATACCAACATTATTACTATCATTGCAGCCCAGAGGGGGAGCTTACAGGGGCTCGGTCGTCAGCTGCGTGTGACCTCGGGCGAGTCACTTCCCTTCTCTGGGCCTCGGTTACCTCATCTGTAAAATGGGGATTAAGCCCGCGAGCCTTCAAGAGTACCATCGTTATCGCCAGGGAGACGGGGATTCGGTTGCCACCGCTGCTGTCGGCTTCAGGAGGAGAAGAGGCGGAGCGGGCGGGCCTCGGTCTCCCCGGGGCCCCCCGGGTGCGAGGGGCGGGTCTCCCACCTCCCACCCGGGACCCCGTGCCAGGTCTCGTCCCCGTCTGTCCGTCTCCCCCGATGGGACCGTAAGCCCATCAAAGGGCAGGGACCGTCTCTATCCGTCGCCGGCTTGTTCATTCCGAGCGCTCAGTCCAGTGCTCTGCACCTAGTAAGCGCTCCACAAGTACTTCTGAACGAACGAAGGAGAGGGCGCCATCGGTCCTCTGGCCGCGGCGTTCCCCGCAGCCCCCCGGCCCCCGGGGCCGGGCCCGCCGCCGCAGCAGAGAAGCGCTCACCTGGATGTGCAGTCGTTCGTTCTCCTCGATCTTCTTCTGCAGGTCTTCGTCGAAGACGCTCTTCTGCTCTTGGCTCAGCTGAGCGGAAGACTCCCCGCTTTTCTGCAGGGACTCAACCAACGGTATTTATTGAGCGCTCTCTGCGGGCGGCGCGCCGCCCGCTCGACTCGAGACCGCAAGCCCGGCGTGGGCAGGGGATGCGTCCGTTTACCGTTCTGTCCTCTCCCAAGCGCTTAGGAGTAATGATAACGTCGGTATCTGTTAAGCGCTCACCGTGCGCCGAGCACCGTTCCGAGCGCTGGGGGAGAGACGGGGGAATCGGGTCGTCCCACGTGAGGCCCGCAGCCCATCCCCCCTTTTACGGACGAGGTCACCGAGGCACGGTGACCCGCCCAGAGTCACACAGCCGACAAGTGGCGGGGCGGGGATTCGAACCCGTGACCGCGGACTCTCAAGCCCGGGCTCTTTCCGCCGAGCCACGCTGCTCCCGCACCGGAAGCGCTCAATGAATTCGACCGAATGAGGCTGCGGGCCGAGAATAATTCCATGCATTCTACTGTACTGTCCTCTCGGTACAGAGTCCCGCACGTAGTAAGCGCTCGATGAATACCACCGATTGATACGTCAGCAGCTCTGAGTCATAGATGGATTACCTCTATTAATGTCGGTCTCCCCCTCTAGAGCGGGAGCTCGCTGTGGACAGAGACTGGGTCTACGGTTATTTTATACTCCCCCAAGTGCTCAATACGGGATTCTGCACACTGTAGGCGCTCGATAAATGCAACTGAACGAAGAACACGTCTACCAACTTTGTCGTACCCACCCAAGCGCTCAATTATAATGATAATGGCATTTGTTGAGCGCCGGGAGGGAGAGGCGGCGTGGCTCAGTGGCAAGAGCCCGGGCTTTGGAGTCGGAGGTCATGAGTTCGAATCCCGGCTCCGCCACCTGCCCGCTGGGTGACCGCGGGCGAGTCACTTCGCTTCTCCGGGCCTCGGTGACCTCATCTGTCAAATGGGGAGGAAGACCACCGTGAGCCCCCCGTGGGACAACGTGGAGAAGCAGCGTGGCTCAGTGGAAGGAGCACGGGCTCTGGAGTCAGGGCTCATGGGTTCGACTCCCGGCTCCGCCACTCGTCGGCTGGGTGACCGTGGGCGAGTCACTTCACTTCTCCGGGCCTCGGTTCCCTCATCTGGAAAATGGGGATGAAGACCGTGAGCCCCCCGTGGGACAACCTGATTCCCCCACGTCTCCCCCGGCGCTCGGAACAGCGCTCGGCACACAGTAAGCGCTTAACAAATACCAACGTCATTATTATCATTACAACCCGACTCCCCTGCGTCTCCCCCGGCGCTCAGAACGGTGCTCGGCACATAGTAAGCGCTTACCAAATGCCAACATTATCATCATTATTACAAAGTGATCAGATGGCCACAGTCTTCATCCCCATTTGCCAGATGAGGTCACCGAGGCCCGGAGAAGTGAAGCGACTTGCCCGAAGTCACCCAGCTGACGGGCGGTGGAGCCGGGATTCGAACCCGCGACCCCCGACTCCCAAGCCCGGGCTCTTTCCCCTGAGCCGCGCCGCTCCCCCTCCCCGCTTCCCCGCTTAGCACAGCGCCGCGCACGCAGCTGCGCGCTCGGTCGATGCCATCGGCTGATTTCAGAGCCGGCTTAACGGGTACGACGCCGACGGTGACGCCGACGCCATTACCGGCGGGGCGGGAAGGGGGCGAGAGGGCTGCTGATCCCGGTGGCGGAGTCCGTCGGGCCGCAGGCGGTCCGACCGGATAACAGCCCGGAGACCCCAGCGGGTGCCCGTCGGGCCCTCCCCCGGCAGCCGGCCTTCAAATCGAAGGGCTTCGGCCGGACCTGATGCGTTCTTCTCTCCCGGCTCCGGCCCCGGAGGCTAATTCGGCCACCGCCACCGAACGATGACCCCCGTGTTCCCGGCTCGCTCTCTCCCTCCTCGCCTCCCTCTCTCCCTCCTCTCTCCCCCTCCCCGGCGGTTTCCGGCGGTCGGGGCAAATCCGGGAGAGGGGGATCGGACGCCGTCGGACGCGAAGGTCCCCGCCTCTCCGAACCCCGGCGTCCGGGCCGGTTAGGTTGCCTCGTTCCTCCCGAGGGGGGGGCCGTACTCGGGGTGGGAGGGACGGAAGGGACGGGCGGAGACGGGAGGGGGAGGAGAACGGGCCGGGAAGCGGCGGAGCCGGGATTTGGGACCCGCGGCCTCGGCCCCCCCCCCCCCCCCGGGCCCGGGACTCCTTCCGCCACGCTGCCTCTCGGCGCGGAACGGCGCTCGGCTTCTCGGGACAGTGCTCCGCACGCAGCGAGCGCTCCGGCAATCCGTCGGTGCCTATCCGAGTGCCGCCCGGCGGCTCGCGGGGGACGGAAGCCGGGCCGAGATTCTCCGCAAGGTTCAATTAAGCCTCCGGCCCCTACCCCGGGCCCCCACCTTGTTTCTCTTGCCCCGGGGTTCGCTCAGGGCCAGTTCCTCTTGGAGAAGCTCGACCCTCTTGGCGAGCTGTAGGTTACGGAAGTTCAGGCTGTCCATCTCCTGCTGCAGTTTTCTCAGCGACTGGTCCTTCATTTTCACTTGTTCCTGGGAGGGAGGAACGAGGTCGGAGGACGGAGGGAGGACGGAGGGGGGTTTCGCACGGGGCCGCGCGCGGCGGACGGAGCGCGGCGGGGGGACCGGCGGGGCGCTGGTTTCCGGCAGGCTCTCGGGAGACCCCGGCCCCCCCGGACATCCGACCACGCGATGCCGAGGGGACTCCCGGAAAACTGGCGGACGCCTCGGGATGCGGGACTCAAGAGGACCTGGGTTCCGTTCCCGGTTCCGCCGCCGGCCCCCGCTGTTGGACCTCGGGATCGTCGCTTCGTTTCTCCGGGCCTCGGTTTCCTCGTCCGTGAAACGGAGGTCCGGTACCCTCCCCGTGACCCCGGGATCGTCACCTCGCTTCTCCGGGCCTCGGTTTCCTCGTCCGTGAAACGGAGATCCAATACCCTCTCCCTCAGACTGTGCGCTCCGTGTAGGTCGGGGGTCGTTTTTTAATTAATTTTTTCTCTTTCCACGATATCCGCTTAGGACTCGCCACGTGCCAGGCACCGGACTAAGCCCTGGGGTAGATACGGGCCGATCGGGTCCAACACAGTCCCTGTCCTACACGGGGCTCACGGTCTTAATCCCCATCTTCCGGATGAGGGAACTGAGGCCCAGAGAAGTGAAGTGTCTTGCCCAAAGTCACGCAGCTAAGCGGCGGAGCCGGGATTAGAACCCACGACCTCCGTCTCCCAGGCCTGGACTCCTTCCACTGAGCCCCGCCGCTTCTCTCATCTGACGATCCCGGACCCGCTTCGGCGCACAGAGAGCAGTGAATAAAGACGGCCGTTATCATCCCGACGGATTATTTTCTCCAAGCGTCGGGCGCCGCGGGCTTCTGAGATCCCCGTCGGGGTGAATCTGGCCTTCCGTGCCTCCGATCCCAAAGCGCCAGGGGGACGGGGTGGAGAGGGGAGAGGCGGGGGGGGGGGGGGGGGGGCGTTGGATGGACACCGCGCCGGGTCGCCGGGGGAGATCGGGGGATGGAGAGGGGAGAGTCGGGGGGGCGGATGGTCCGTGCCGGGTCCCCGGGGACGGCGAGAGACCGACAGTCGGACGGCGCCCCGGAGGCTTCACGGAGCTCGGGGCGAATCCCGGCTGAGCCCCGCTGCCCACGCCATCTTCTCCGGCGGCCCCCGTGGCCGCCCGGGGGACCGTGACGGACTTCACCCGGCGGAAGACGCCGGAGGGCAGGCGGGGGCCCGCCGGGGGCCTCGTTAACGATCGCCTTCCCGACGCCCGGGGTTAGGGGCGGCCGGGGGCGGGGGAGATCCGGGAGGCCCAGGCCTCCCGCCGACCTCTCTCCCTTCAGGGACGGGAAGAAGAAGGCTGTCCCGGAGGACCGAAGTCCAGACCACCCCAGGGCCGGCCGACAGGGCGAGGCGTGGGCCGCGGTAAGCGCTCGATAAATACAATGGAACGAATGAAAGTTAGCGAAGGCTCCCCCCCCAGAGCCCCCCCCCCCCCAGTCTTCGCCTGGACGGATCGGGTCCGGAACCCGGATCCCGACCCCGGCTCCTACCTTTAAAACGGCAGAATTGGCTTGCTCATCCACGACGCCTTTCTTTAACACCTGGTTCTGAGCTCGGAGCTGGAAATAGACGGGGCGGACGTGAGTCGGCCTCGCAGAGGAAGAGGCGTCGGGGCCCTTGGGCCGCTCTTCTCTACGTACTTTTAAGAGGAGCGCTATTTACCACCCTTTCTCCGGACAAGCCATCGGCGGTATTTACCGAGCGCTCACCGTGGGCACGGCGCCGGGGTAAGGGCTCGGGAGAGTCCGCTGCAGAGAAGCAGCGCGGCTCAGTGGAGAGAGCCCGGGCTCGGGAGTCGGAGGTCGTGGGTTCGAATCCCAGCTCGGCCACCTGTCAGCTGTGTGACCGCGGGCGAGTCACTTCACTTCTCCGGGCCTCCTCTGTAAAACGGGGATAATAATAATAACGTTGGTATTTGTTAGGCGCTTACTGTGTGCCCAGCACTGTTCTAAGCGCTGGGGGAGATACGGGGCTCATCAGGTCGTCCCCCGTGAGGCTCACAGTTGACCCCCATTTTACAGACGAGGGAACTGAGGCCCGGGGAAGGGAAGTGACTCGCCCACGGTCACACGGCTGACGAGTGGTGGGGCCGGGATTCGAACCCACGAGCTCTGACTCCCGAGCCCGGGCTCCTGCCGCTGAGCCGCGCTGCTTCTCTGAGCACGGATTAAGACCGTGAGTCCCACGTGGGACAATCTGATCACCCCAGCGCTTAGAACGGTGCTCCGCACATAGTAAGCGCTTCACCAATACCAACGTTATTATTATTATTCCAACGATAAACAGGCACATTCCCTGCCCTGACGGTCTAACTTCTCTGGGCCTCAGTTACCTCATCCGTCAAATGGGGACCGGGAGCCCCACGTGGGACCGCCCGACTCCCCCGTGTCTACCCCAGCGCTTAGAACAGCGCTCGGCCCATAGTAAGCGCTTCACGAATACCAACATTACTAGAAGGGGAGACGGACGTGAAGAGAAGATCGGTAAATGAGAGACGCGGACGTAAGCAGGCCGGGAGCGAATCGGGGCGACGCAGAAGGGAGCGGGAGACGGGGAAAAGCGAGGCTCAATCTGGGAAGGCCCCTTGGAGGAGATGGGCCTTCGGTGAAGCTTTCAAGGTGGGGAGAGTCCACATCTCTGCCCCCTCAAACCACGACGGGCGGCCGGTCCTCAGTTTCCCCACAGCGCGGGCGCTCTAAGGGCAGGGACCGTCTCTATCTGTCGCCGACTCGTTCATTCCAAGCGCTCAGTCCAGTGCTCTGCACATAGTAAGCGCTCGATAAATACCATCGAATGAATGAATGAATGGACCCTCCGCCCGCCCCGTTCACAGGAAAATCTTGCTCCGGGCCAACCCTCCCAGGCGCTCACTCCAGAGCCGGGCGCTCCGTCCACGTCACCGACGCGGCCGCCCTAATCCTCGCCAGACGGTACTTACGAACAGTGGTATCTGTTAAGCGCTTACTACGTGCCAAGCACCGTTCTAAGCGCTGGGCGATCAGGTAGCCCCACGCGGGGCTCACGGTTTTAATCCCCATTTTACAGATGAGGGAACTGAGGCACAGAGAGGTCAAGTGACCGGCCCAAAGTCCCCCAGCTGGCAAGCGGCGGAGCGGGGATTCGAACCCAGGACCCCGGACTCCCAAGCCCGGGTCCTCCCCACTGAGCCGCGCTGCCGCTCCGATCGAGCGCTCGGCGTGGGCGGAGCGCTGTGCTCCGCGCCCCGGAGAGGACGACGCAAGAGAGTCGGCAGCGGGAGTCCGCCGAGCCTCCCGCCCGTTTCCTGCCCCCGCGGCCGCCGGGCAGACCAACGGGAGGGGGTCGACGAGGAAGGGGAAGAGGGGGAGGACGCGGGAAATCCGCAGGAAATGTTGCGCCGGGGTTGAAACCGGCGGCTTTCCGGACCGCGGGCTCCCGGCGGAGGCGGAACGGAGGGACGTCGCCCTTCCCGGGTGGCACCCGACCGGACCGCCGTCTAAGGTGGCTAATGATAATAATAATAATAATATTGGTATTTGAACGTGCAGAGCACTGTTCTAAGCGCTGTAGGTACAGGGTCCTCAGGTGGTCCCCCGTGAGGCTCACGGTCTTCAACCCCATTTTACAGATGAGGGACCTGAGGCCCGGAGAAGTGACTTGCCCACGGTCACCCGGCTGACAAGGGGCGGAGCCGGGATTCGAACCCATGACCTCTGACTCCCAAGGCCGGGCTCTTTCCACTGAACGGTGGTATTAGGCGAACCCAGGTCCCCCGATTCCCAGCTCGCTGCACCCTAGCCGCTACTCCTGAGGGGAGGAAGATATATTCTTCTTCTCTCTCTTTCTCCCACCCACCGACGGACTCCTCACATCCCAGGCTTCAGCCCCCCGGGGAATCGAGGGGGTGGGGAGGGGAAGTGGAGGAAGGGAAGAAAGGGACAAATAATAATAATAATAATAATAATGTTGGTATTCGTTAAGCGCTTACTATGTGCAGAGCACCGTTCTAAGCGCTGGGGGAGAGACGGGAGGCTCACAGTTAATCCCCATTTTACAGATGAGGTCACTGAGGCACAGAGAGGTGAAGTGACTTGCCCACGGTCACACAGCTGATGTACATCCCCCTGATTCTATTTATTGCTATTGTTTTTGTCTGTCCGTCTCCCCCACGCCCGATTAGACCGTAAGCCCGTCAGAGGGCGGGGACCGTCTCTATCTGTTACCCATTTGTCCATTCCAAGCGCTTAGTCCAGTGCTCTGCACAGAGTAAGCGCTCAATAAATACCATTGAATGAAGGAATGAGAGAAGCAGCTTGGCTCAGTGGAAAGAGCTCGGGTTTGGGAGTCGGAGGTCATGGGTTCGAATCCCCGCTCTGCCCCTTGTCAGCTGTGTGACTGTGGGCGAGTCACTTCACTTCTCTGTGCTTCAGCTGCCTCATCTGTAAAACGGGGATGAAGACTGTGAGCCTCACGTGGGACGACCTGATTCCCTTGTGTCTCCCCCAGCGCTTAGAACAGTGCTCGGCACACTGTAAGCGCTTAACAGATTCCAACATTATTATTATTACCCCAGCGCTTAGAACGGTGCTCTGCACATACTAAGCGCTTAACAGACACCAACAATATTATTACCCCCGCGCTTAGAACGGTGCTCTGCACATACTAAGCGCTTAACAGATGCCAACATTATTATTATTACCCCCGCGCTTAGAACGGTGCTCGGCACGTAGTAAGCGCTTAACAGATACCAACATTATTATTATTACCCCCGCGCTTAAAACGGTGCTCTGCACGTAGTAAGCGCTCAACAGATACCAACATTATTATTATTACCCCCGCGCTTAGAACGGTGCTCTGCACGTACTGAGCGCTTAACAGATACCAGCAATATTATTATTACCCCCACGCTTAGAACGGTGCTCTGCACGTACTGAGCGCTCAACAGATACCAGCAATATTATTATTACCCCCGCGCTTAGAACGGTGCTCTGCACGTAGTAAGCGCTCAACAGATACCAACATTATTATTATTACCCCCGCGCTTAGAACGGTGCTCTGCACGTAGTAAGCGCTCAACAGATACCAACATTATTATTACCCCCGCGCTTAGAACGGTGCTCTGCACGTACTGAGCGCTTCACAGATACCAGCAATATTATTATTACCCCCGCGCTTAGAACGGTGCTCGGCACGTAGTAAGCGCTCAACAGATACCAACATTATTATTATTACCCCCGCGCTTAGAACGGTGCTCGGCACGTAGTAAGCGTTTAACAGAGACCCACATTATTACCATTATTATTATGAAATGCGACCGAACGGAGGAATGAATGGGGGTGGGGGGCGCGGCTGAGCATCCTCGCCCCCCCCATCACCGGTTGCCATGGCGACGGGAGGATGCAGGGCCGGGTACCTTGGAGTACTCCTGCGCCAGCTTCTGGTATTTGGCCTGCAGCTCGGCCGCCGCCGCCGCCGCCGCCATGGCTCGTCCTCCCGCGCAGGCAGGACCGGCCCCGCACCGGCCCCGCACCCCTCTTCCCCTCCTCCTCCCTCCCCGCGCATGCGCGCCTTCCCCCGCCCACCGCGCTTCCGCCCTTCCTCCCCGGAGGGCGGAAGGGAGCCGGCGAGCGCGACTGCGCAGGCGCGGAGGGGCGGGGCCAGCCCCCCCCGGGTGACGTCACCGCGCAGCCCGCCCGCTCCCGCCCCGAGGCGCCGCCATCTTGACCCCCCGTCCAAGATGGCCGCGGGGCTGAGGGGCCGGAAGTGGAAAGGGAAGGGGCCTCCTGTAGCGATGATAATGACGATGGTGCTTGGTAAGCGCTTATTATGCGCAGAGCACTGTTCTAAGCGCTGGGGGAGAGACAGGGTCATCAGGTTGGCCCACGTGGGGCTCACAGGCTTCATCCCCATTTGACAGATGAGGGAACTGAGGCCCAGAGAAGTGAAGCGACTCGCCCACAGTCACACAGCTGACAAGTGGTCATCATCGTAATGATGATGGTGTTTGTTAAGCGCTTACTGTGCGCAGAGCACTGTTCTAAGCGCTGGGGGAGAGACAGGGTCATCAGGTTGGCCCACGTGGGGCTCACAGGCTTCATCCCCATTTGACAGATGAGGGAACTGAGGCCCAGAGAAGTGAAGTGACTCGCCCCTAGTCACACAGCTGACAAGTGGTCATCATCGTAATAATAATAATGTTGGTATTTGTTAAGTGCTTACTGTGTGCCGAGCACTGTTCTAAGCGCTGGGGTAGACATAGGGGAATCAGGTTGTCCCACGTGGGGCTCACAGTCTTCATCCCCATTTTACAGATGAGGGAACTGAGGCACAGAGAAGTTAAGTGACTCGCCCACAGTCACACAGCCGACAAGTGGCAGAGCTGGGATTCGAACTCATGAGCCCTGACTCCAAAGCCCGTGCTCTTTCCACTGAGCCACGCTGCTTCTCCGTAATAATGATGGTGTTTGTTAAGCGCTTACTATGCGCAGAGCACTGTTCTAAGCGCTGGGGGAGAGACAGGGTCATCAGGTTGTCCCACGTGAGGCTCACAGTTTTCATTCCCCATTTGACAGATGAGGGAACTGAGGCCCAGAGAAGTGAAGCGACTTGCCCACAGTCACACAGCTGACAAGTGGTCATCATCGTAATGATGATGGTGTTTGTTAAGAGCTTACTATGTGCCGAGCACTGCCCTAAGCGCTGGCGGAGATACAAGGTGATCCGATTGTCCCCCGTGGGGCTCGAAGTCTTCATCCCCATTTTACAGATGAGGTCACTGAGGCACAGAGAAATGAAGTGACTTGGCCAAAGTCACACGGCGCTTAGAACAGTGCTCGGCACATAGTAAGCGCTTAACAAATACCAACATTATTATTATTATCATTATTGTTATTATTAAGTAAGTGGCAGAGCCGGGATTAGAACCCACGACCTCTGACTCCCAGACCCGAGCTCTTTCCACTAAGCCCCGCTACTTCTCGGAAAATCATGACTTTGACGCCATTCGAACACACAAGCTTCTGATCTGGAGTCAGACGTGCTACCGTTGCGTCACGAACAATAACGATGATAAATCGTGGAAGGCGTTAATACTAATGTTGGTATTTGTTAAGCGCTTATTACGTGCAGAGCACCGTTCTAAGCGCTGGGGGAGATACAGGGTCGTCAGGTTGTCCCACGTGAGGCTCACAGTTAATCCCCATTTTCCAGATGAGGTCACTGAGGCACAGAGAAGTTAAGCGCTTACTGTGTGCCAAGCATTGTAGGGCAGCGCTTAGTACAGTGCCTGGCACATAGCGCTCAACAAATACCACTCATCATTATTACTATTGCAGCCAGAGAGGGTATAAAATGAGAATTTGCTAAAGAATGGGATGGAGCGTCTAATGCAGCGTGGCTCGGTGGGAAGAGCCCGGGCTTGGGAGTCAGAGGTCGTGGGTTCTAATCCCTGTTCCGCCGGCTGCCAGCTGTGTGACTTTGGACCAGTCACTTCACTTCTCGGTGCCTCAGTTCCCTCATCTGGAAAATGGGGATGAAGACTGTGAGCCAACCTGAGAAGCAGCGTGGCTCAGTGGAAAGAACCCGGTCTTAGGAGTCAGAGGTCGTGGGTTCTAAACCCGGCTCCGCCACCTGCCAGCCGTGTGACTGTGGGCAAGTCACTTCACTTCTCGGTGCCTCAGTTCCCTCATCTGGAAAATGGGGATGCAGACCGTGAGCCTCACGAGGGACAACCATTACTCTGTATCTCCCCCAGCGCTTAGAACAGCGCTCGGCACATAGTAAGCGCTTAACAAACACCATAACTATTATTGAAGCAGTGTGGCTCAGTGGAAAGAGCACGGGCTTTGGAGTCAGGGCTCATGAGTTCGAATCCCAGCTCTGCCACTTGTCGGCTGTGTGACTGTGGGCGAGTCACTTAACTTCTCTGTGCCTCAGTTCCCTCATCTGTAAAATGGGGATGAAGACTGTGAGCCCCATGTGGGACAACCTGATTCCCCTATGTCTACCCCAGCGCTTAGAACAGTGCTCAGCACACAGTAAGCGCTTAACAAATACCAACATTAGAGGTCATGGGTTCGAATCCAGCTCTGCCCCTTGTCAGCTGTGGGACTGTGGGCGAGTCACTTCACTTCTCTGGGCCTCACTGACCTCATCTGTCAAATGGGGATGAAGACTGGGAGCCTCACGTGGGACAACCTGATGACCCTGTCTCTCCCCCAGCATTTCGAACAGTGTTCTGCACATAGTAAGTACTTAATGATAATAATGTTGGTATTTGTTAAGTGCTTGCTATGTGCCGAGCACTGTTCTAAGCGCTGGGGGAGATAACAGGGTCATCAGGTTGTCCCACGTGGGGCTCACACTTCATCCCCATTTTCCAGATGAGGGCACTGAGGCCCAGAGAAGTGACTTGCCCACAGTCACCCAGCTGACAAGTGGCAGAGCCGGGATTCGAACCCATGGCTTCTGACTCCCAAGCCCAGGCTCTTTCCACTGAGCCACGCTTTTACCAACATTATTCTCATTATTATTACCAAATACCGACCTTATTATTATTTTTATTATGGGGAAATGGAAAGAGGGGGAGGAGGCCGGTTGGGTGGGAGGGCCCTCTGCCAGGCGGAAGTGACGTCACGAGGCAGCGGCTTCATTTTTCCTCAACGGGAGCGGCGGGCGGCGGGCCGCGCGCGGCCACTAGGCGGCGCCTGCCGCCCGCGCGGGCCGGGCCCGGCCCCAACCGCCCCCTCCCCCGCCCCTCCTTCGTTCATTCATTCGTTCGTTCACTCATTCACTCACTCACTCACTCACTCAACTGCTTGGCACTCAGGAAGCGGTTAACAGACGCCATTATTTTTATTCACTCCCTTCCTTCGTTCTCTCACTCATTCATTCACTCCCTCAATCCCTCCCTCATTCTCTCATTCCCTCAATCACTCACTCATTCATTCCCTCAATCACTCATTCATTCCTTCAACCACTCATTCATTCCCCCAATCACTCATTCATTCCTTTAGTCACTCACTCATTCATTCACTCATTTATTCCCTCAATCACTCATTCATTCATTCACTCAAATCACTCACTCATTCACTCCCTCAATCACTCACTCATTCATTCACTCATTCCCTCAATCACTCACTTATTCACTCCCTCAATCACTCATTCAGTCCCTCGCTCATTCATTCACTCATTCCCTCAGTCACTCTCATTCACTCATTCATTCCCTCATCACTCATTCATTCACTCATTCCCTCATTCATTCCCTCATTCCCTCAATCACTCACTCATTCATTCATTCTCACTCATTCCCTCATTCATTCCCTCACTCATTCACTCAATCACTCACTCATTCATTCCCTCATTCCCTCAATCACTCACTCATTCATTCATTCTCACTCATTCCCTCATTCATTCCCTCACTCATTCACTCAATCACTCACTCATTCCTTCCCCCACTCACTCATTCATTCATTCTCACTCATTCCCTCATTCATTCCCTCACTCATTCCCTCAATCACTCACTCATTCATTCCCCCACTCACTCATTCATTCATTCTCACTCATTCCCTCATTCATTCCCTCACTCATTCCCTCAATCACTCACTCATTCATTCCCCCACTCATTCATTCATTCTCACTCATTCATACTCTCATTCACTCACTCATTGATTCATTCCCTCATTCTTACTTTCTAATTTGCTCACTCATTCATTCATTCTCACTCATTCATTCATTCTCACTCATTCATTTATTCTCACTCATTCATTCACTCCTTCGCTCAATCATTCATTCACTCATTCATTCATTCGATCATATTTATTGAGTGCTTACTGTGTGCAAAGCCCTGTACTTAGTGCTTGGGAGAGTACACTACAGACAGACACATTCCCCGCCCACAATGCTCATCATTCATTTAATCGTATTTATTGAGCGCTTACTGTGTGTGGACTTGTAGCGATGTCTGTCTTCCCCCGCCCAACCCCGCCCCAGACTGTAAACCCATTTTGGGCAGGGATTATCTCTCTGTATTGTATTGTATTGTAATAATAATAGTACGATGCCATTTAAGCGCTCACTATATGCCAAGCACTATTCCAAGCACTGGGGAAGATACCGGGTTGTCCCAGGTGGGGCTCACAGTCTGAATCCCCATTTTACAGATGAGGTAAGTGAGGCACAGGGAAGTCAAGTGACGCCCAAAGCCACACAGCAGACAAGTGGCGGAGGCGGGATTAGAACCCACGACGTCTGACTCCCAAGCCCGGGCTCTTTCCACTGAGCCACGCTGCTTCTCGATTGTACTTTCCAAGAGCTCAGTAGAGTGCTCTGCGCACAGTAAGTGTTCAATAAATGACCACGGGGGTGGGAACAGTGCTTGGCACATAGTTAAGCGCTTAACAAATACTACCATTATTATTATTATTATTATTAAGCACTTGGGAAAGGCTACTAGAGCAGTAAACAGTGATATCCGCTGCCCAGAGCGAGCTCACAGCGGCCTCTCCTCTCCCCGGGGTCGAGCCCGGCTCTCCGCCGGCCTCACCTCAAGACCTCCCAGGCTTTCCCTCAGCGACGCCGTGTGGCCTAGTGGCTAGAGCCCAGGTCTGGGAGTCAGAAGGACCTGGGTTCTAATCCTGGCTCCGCCTCTTGCCCGCTGGGGGACCTGGGACCAGTCACTTCACGTCTCCTCCAAGAGGCCTTCCCAGACTTAGCCCCACTTTCCCTCCTCTCCCGCTCCCTTCCGCCTCGCCCCGACTTGCTCCCTTTCTTCATCCCCTCTCCCGGCCCCACACCGTTTATGTCCCGATCTGTCATTTTATTTATTTGTATTGACGTCTCTCTCTTTCCACTCGAGGCCGTCAGCTCGCTGTGGGCAGGGAATGTGACTCTTCATTGTTGTGTCGTCCTCTCCCAAGCACTTAGTACAATGCTCTACACAGTAAGCGCTCAACAAATCTTGGTTCTATTTATTTGCTCTTGATTCTAATTATCTGCTATCGTTTTAATGAGATGTTCTTCCCCTCGATCCTATTTATTGCCACTGCTCTTGTCCGTCTCCCCCGATTAGACCGTAAGCCCGTCAAAGGGCAGGGACTGTATCTGTTGCCGATGTGTACATTCCAACCGCTTGGTACGGTGCTCTGCACATAGTAAGCGCTCAATAAATACTATTGAATGAATGAATGAATACGATCGAATGAATCCTCTGGGCCTCACTCAACTCATCTGAAAAAGGGGGATTAAGCCTGCGAGCCCCACGTGGGACAGGGACTGTGCCCAACTTCATTTGGCCAAATTGTACTTTCTAAGCGCTTAGTCCAGTGCTCTGCACACAGTAAGCGCTCGATAAATACGAAGGAATGAATTTGCTTGTATCCATCCCCGCCCGTAGAAACCGGAGCTAGGCACACAGTAAGTGCTTAACAAGTACCATAATTATTCTTATCATTATTACGATTAGTTTGCGGGGCACTTCAGGCCACGGCAAATGCGTAGCTGGAAAGTGTCAGTCCGTGGTATTTCCCCGAGTGCTGACGGTGCGCAGAGCGCTGGGTTAAGCACTTGGGAGACCATACAATAATAATGATGGCACTTAAGTGCTTACTATGTGCAAAGCACTGTTCTGAGCGCTGGGGAGGATACAAGGCGATCAGTGTGGCTCTATGGAAAGAGCCCGGGCTTGGGAGTCACAGGTCATGGGTTCGACTCCCGGCTCCGCCACTTGTCAGCTGTGTGACTGTGGGCAAGTCACTTCACTTCTCTGGGCCTCAGTTAGCTCATCTGTAAAATGGGGATGAAGACTGTGAGCCCCACGTGGGACAACCTGATTCCCCTGTGCCTACCCCAGCGCTTAGAACAGTGCTCTGCACATAGTAAGCGCTTAACAAATACCAACATTATTATCACGTTGTCCACGTGGGGCTCAGTCTTCATCCCCGTTTTACAGATGAGGCCTCGAGAAGTTAAGTGACTTGCCCAAAGTCACCCAGCCGACAAGCGGCGGGGCCAGGATTCGAACCCATGGCCTCTGACTCCCTAGCCCATGCTCTTTCCACTGAGCCACGCTGCTTCTCTGCCACTAAACAGGACACATTCCCCACCCAAGGGGGAAGCGGGGTCCTCGCACCTGGCACCTCACGGAGGCCGGGAGGGAGGCTCGATCAGTCGGTCGATGATATTTACTGAGCCCCGACTGGGCGCAGAGCCCTGTACTGAGCACAACGGAACATCCTAAAGACACATTCCCTGCCCGTGACGAGTCCATAGTCTAGAGGGCGAGGCAGACGTTAATAGAAATAAAATGAGGGACAGATACGGACGTAAGTGCCGTGGGGCTGGGAGTGGGGGGATGAATAAGGGCGGCGAGTCGGGGCGATGCGGGAGTGGGAGACGGGGAGAGGAGGGATTAATCGGGGAAGGAAAATGACGCAGAAGGCCGGGCCGGCCGGGGGGGGGGGGGGTGGGGTGTCTGGGTGCCCTGATTTGCCCCAGGATCGACGGCTTCAAAGTGGGGGAGACGACCCTCCTGGACTGGGATCCGGCCCGGGGAGCTGAGCCCGGCAAGGTTCTGCTGACACCCCAGTGTTTTTAAAATTCGTACTTGTTCATTCATTCAGTCGTATTTATTCCTAATAATGTTGCTGTCTGTTAAGCGCTTACTACGTGCAGAGCACTGTTCTAAGCGCTGGGGGAGATACGGGGTCATCAGGTTGGCCCACATAATAATAGTAATGTTGGTATCGGTTAAGCGCTTACTACGTGCGGAGCACTGTTCTAAGCGCTGGGGGAGATACGGGGTCATCAGGTTGGCCCACATAATAATAGTAATGTTGGTATCGGTTAAGCGCTTACTATGTGCGGAGCACTGTTCTAAGCGCTGGGGGAGATACAGGGTCATCAGGTGGTCCCATGTGAGGCTCACAGTCTTCATCCCCATTTTCCAGATGAGGTCACTGAGGCCCAGAGAAGTGAAGTGACTTGCCCACAGTCGCACAGCTGACAGGTGGCAGAGCCGGGAGTCGAACCCATGACCTCTGACTCCCAAGCCCGGGCTCTTTCCACTGAGCCATGCTGCTTTTTTAATATTGATCACTGACTGTGTGCACAGCCCTGTACTAAGCACTAGGTGAGCGCTTCCTATGTTCCAGGCACTGTACTGAGCGCTGAGGTACACAGAAGCTAGCTGGGTTGGATAAGAAGAATTGTGGTATTTATGAAGCGCTTCCTATGTGCCAGGCACTGTACTGAGCGCTGAGGTACACAGAAGCTAGCTGGGTTGGATAAGAAGAAGAATTGTGGTATTTATCAACCGCCTCCTATGTGCCAAGGACTGTACTGAGCGCTGAGGTACACAGAAGCTAGCTGGGTTGGATAAGAAGAAGAATCGTGGTATTTGTGAAGCGCTTACTATGTGCCAGGCATTGTACTGAGCGCCGAGGTACACAGAAGCTAGCTGGGTTGGATAAGAAGAAGAATCGTGGTACTTATCAGTCGCTTCCTATGTGCCAGGCACCGTACTGAGCGCTGGAGTAGATACAGGGTAATTGAGTCGGACACAGTCCCCGAACCCAGGGGGCTCATGGTGTTAATCCCCATTTTACAGACGAGGGAACAGAGGCACAGAGAGGTGAAGAGTCTTGCCCACGGTCCCACAGCTGACAGAGGGCAGAGCCGGGATTATGAATAATTACGGCATTTGTTGGGCGCTTTCTGTATGTCAGGCACTGTTCTAAGCGCTGGGGTGGAGGCAAGCAAATGGGGTTGGACACAGTCCCTGTCCCGCGTGGGGCTCGCGGCCTCAATCCCGTTTTCCAGATGAGGGAACTGAGGTCCAGAGAAATGACTTGCCCAAGGTTACGTAGCAGACAAGTGTCAGGGTGGGGATTAGAACCCAGGTCCTCCTGACTCCCAGACCCCTTCTCTATCCACTAGGCCTCGCCGCTTCTCCGTGTGCCCTCCCGAGCGCTTGGTACAGTGCTCCGCATGCAATAAGAGAAGCAGCGTGGCTCAGTGGAAAGAGCCCGGGCTTGGGAGTCAGAGGTCGTGGGTTCTAATCCCAGCTCCGCCGCTCGTCAGCTGTGTGACCTCGGGCAAGCCACTTCACTTCTCTGTGCCTCAGTTACCTCATCTGTAAAATGGGGATGAAGACTGTGAGCCCCACCTGGGACAAACTGATTACCTTGTATCTCCCGCAGCGCTTAGAACAGTGCTTGGCACGTAGTAAGCGCTTAACAAATACCAAAAAAAAAAAAAATAGCGCGATAAATACGACTGACGGACTTCCACGGTTCCGCTGCTCCTGCAAAGGTTTTGGCTTTTTATTCATTCATTCGATCGTATTCATTGAGCTCTTACTGGGTGCAGAGCACTGTACTAAGCGCTTGGAACGTACAATTCGGCAACAGATAGAGACGATCCCCGCCCCACGACGGGCTCACGGTCTAAACTCCCCCAGCGCTTAGAACAGTGCTCTGCACACAGTGAGCGCTTAACGAACACCAGCATTATTAAAAGGGGGCGACAGACCACAAAACAAGTAGTCAGGCATCGATACCGTCAAGACGACACCGTCCTCGTTTGTAGACATTATTTATTACCCTATTTATTCTGTTAATGACACCTACATCCCCTTGATTCTATTTATCGTGATAATGTTGCCTTGTTTTTGTTCTGTTTCGCTTTGCCGTCTCCCCCGATTAGACCGTGAGCCCGTCACCGGGCAGGGATTGTCTCTATCCGTTGATTCATTCGTTCAATGGTATTTATCGAGCGCTTACTATGTGCAGAGCACCGTACTAAGCGCTTGGAGTGGACAGATCGCTAACAGATAGAGACGGTCCCTGCCCTCTGACGGGCTCACGGTCTAATCGGGGGAGACGGACGGACGAGAACGATGGCAGTAAATAGAATCGAGAGGAAGAACATCTCATTAAAACAATAGCAAATAAATAGAATCGAACTCTACATTCCAAGCGCTTAGTCCAGTGCTCTGCACGTAGTAAGCGCTCAATACATACTACTGAATGAATGAAATGGGATCACAGCCAGGGATGAGGGAGATTCCGGTGCCCGGTGCAGAATCCGGCATAAATCATCCGTTAAAATGTTCTCCTGCCTCGGTAGTTATCCGGGGCGGGGCACGATCACAGCTGGGGGAATTGCTTAATTGATTTCAATTAATGCTCTATCTCCCAAACCGCCTCATCGTCAAAGCAGGAGCTGCCACAAAGGGCCACTTCCCCGGTTAGGAACCTTCGGGAAGGAGGAAGCGGGCTACGTCGTCCGAATGATTATTATTATTAATAAGAACGCTGGTATCTCTTAAGCGCTCACTACGTGCCAAGCGCCGTTCGGAGAGCCGGGGTAGATACGGGCCGATGGGGTTGGCCGCGGTCCCTGTCTCACAGGGGGCTCGCGCTCTTCATCCCCTTTTTCCAGATGAGGGAACTGAGGCCCAGAGCAGCCACACTGCAGACAGGCGGGGGAGTTGGGATTAGAACCCAGGTCCTTCTGACTCCCGGGCCCGGGCTCTATATTAATAAGAATAGTCATCATGGTATTTATTAAACGCTTACTCTGTGTCAGGCACCGTTCTAAGCGCTGCAATGGAAGGTAATCAGGTTGTCCCACGTGGGGTTCACGGTCTTCCCCCGCTTCCTGACGGTGAGGCCGTTGAGGGCAGGGATCGTCTCTCTCTGCTGCCGAACTGTACTTTCCAAGCGCTTAGTCCAGTGCTCTGCCCAACAGTCAGCGTTCAACAAATGCGACTGAACCTGCCGGTCTCACTTTCACAACCTCGCCAAGAGCCGCCCTTTCCCCCTCATCCAAACCTCTACCTTGTGGGTACAGGCTCTCGTCCTCTCCCCGCCGCATGACTGCATCGGCCTCCTCTCCCACCTCCCTTCCTCCCGTCTCTCCCCGCTCCAGTCTGTTCTCCACTCCGTTGCCCGGCTCGTCTTCCCGCGGAAACGATCTGGGCCCGTCACTCCCTTCCTCGAAAACCTCCAGTGGTTGCCTATGCACGAAACAAAAACTTCTCTCTCCAGGCTTCGAGGCTGTCCCTCCCCTTGCCCCTTCCTACCTCTCCTCCCTTCTCTCTTTCCACCGCCCAGCCCGCACGCTCCGCTCCTCTGCCGCCCGCCTCCTCGCCGTCCCCCGCTCTCGCCCGTCCCGTCGACCCCCGGGGCCGCGTCCTCCCGCGGTCTCCTCACCTCCGCCAAACTCGCTCTCTTCCCGCCTTCAAAGCCCTACTGAGAGCTCACCTCCTCCAGGAGGCCTTCCCAGACCGAGCCCCCCTTCTCCTCTGCTCTTCCCTCCCCATCACCCCGACCCCTCCCTCCACTCTACCTCCCTCCCCACCCCCACAGGTGTATATATGTACATATTTATCATTCCTTTTATTAATGTGCATAGATCTATAATTCTACTTATTTATAGTGATGCTACTGATGCCTGTCTACTCGTTTTGTTGTCCGTCTCCCCCCTTCTAGACCGGGAACCCGTTGTCGGGTAGGGATCGTCGCTATCTGGTGCCCAGTTGTACTTTCCAAGCTCAGCTCGGTGCTCTGCACACAGTAAGCGCTCGATAACTACGACTGAATCTCCGTTTTCCAGATGAGGTAACGGAGGCGCAGAGAAGTGAAGCGGCAGACAGGTGGCGGGATTAGAACCCACGTCCTCTCACTCCAAAAGCCTGCGTTCTACCCACCGCGAAGCCACTCTGCTTCTCTTCTCGAGAAGCGGCGTGGCTCAGTGGAAAGAGCCCGGGCTTGGGAGTCAGAGGTCCTGGGTTCGAATCCCGGCTCTGCCCCTTGTCAGCTGGGTGACCGTGGGCCAGTCACTTCACTTCTCGGTGCCTCAGTTACCTCATCCGGAAAATGGGGATGAAGACCGTGAGCCTCACGTGGGACGACCCGATTCCCCTGTATCTCCCCCAGCGCTTAGAACGGTGCTCTGCACACGGTAAGTGCTTAGCAAATACCAACATTATTATTATTATTATTATTATTTTTCTCTAGGTAAGCTTAACAAATGCCATCATTTATTGTTGCTGTTATTATTATTCTTAATGATAATAAGGCTCAACCCGATCCCGGGTTTCCAACCAACCCCCAACCCTCCTCCCGAGCTGGGAACCGGGAGGAAAGCCAGGCTCCGGGTGACTCTCGGCGCCGGAAAACTCTCGCCGAACCCCACCGCGAGTCACGGGAGGAGAGGCCCGGCTGTTATAAAACCAATTTTATTTTTTGCAATACTTTCTCATAACGAATTGCATATCTTTGGTAAAAATAAACTTTATAAACATCTTAATTAACAGAGATTAGATACAAAAACTAAATATCTGTAAGTTGTCTTGAAAACGAGCCAGAGACGTGGAACCGAAGAGAGGTACAACCGTACCCGGTCAGATCTCCGCTGGCCGCTCAGACGACCCCCCCGGCCTCCGCGCTGCCAGGGGAGAGACTAGAGAGAAGGGATCTGGGTCAAGGACTCAAAAATGCTCCGATCAGAAAGCTTCCTCCCACTTTCTGCTCCGAATAAATAACAGTTCCGATGAATTGGCAATCATCGACGGTTTGGGATCGCGAGGATGGCAACGTAATACTTTTAAATTAAGCACTGTAGTTGATTAAGAAACGTACGGTGATCACAACGGAAGGTAAAAAATGGCAGTCGAGCAGGCGGGAGGAAAAGAACCGGGAAGGACGGCGGGCGCGAGGCGGACGAACGCGGCCGGTAGATCTCCACGCCGCCGGGGCGGAGCCGGCCCCGAGAGGGGCCGGAGAGGGGCCGTGACGTTTCTTGGAAGCAAAAAAGCGTGCCGTGGGGACTCCCGTCGCTCTGCCCGCTCTTCTCCCCCGTCTTCTCCGACCTTTCCCTTGCCCACCCCTCACCCCGCTCCCCTCCCGGAAGCTTCCTCCCCTCTTAAAAAAAAAAACCAATTAAAAAACCGGATTCGAACGGACCTCCCGGTCCGTTGAGAAACCCGGATTTGTACAGACCGTCCGATACCGACCCTGTACATCGTGTCACGGAAAGCGTCCCCTCCCCCCCGGCCCCCAGGAAAGGGGAAAAAATAATAGTCACTAGGTTAAACTATATACAAAAGAGCCTCTCCCTGGGATGAGTGGCGCCGGGTCGAAAAACGCGGCGGCGGATTCTTGTGTGGGGACGGAGGGCGGAGACGGGCCCCTCGCTTTCCCCGCCGGCCCCGAGGGCCGTGGGGCTTTGCCTTCGGCCCCGGGAAGGGGGCGTAGGATCCGTCGGCGGGTCGGATCTGCCCGGCGAGGGGATCGACGGTCACCGCGGAGAGTCAAGAGGGACCCCGGCGGTGGGCGCTGAGAGGATGCCCGGTCTTCTCCGCGGCTCCCCAGCCCGGAGTCACGCGCAACGCACCGCGCCGGCCCCCTAGCCGGCTGCTCCGAGCCGAGGCTCTTCCGGCGTATGCCGGGTCGCTACGTGCTCTGGGGGCCGGTTGGCTATTTGGCTCGCGCCACGCCTATCTTATCAGCGCCCTCCACGGCCTCCGGCGGCCCGCCGGGCCCAGGGCTTTCGCCAAAGAATGGCGCTCGGGGCCGTTCGCCGCCTTCTCCCCCGCCGACGGAGCGCGGGGAGGGTTCTCCCCGGCCACTTGGGCGTCCCACCGTCGCCTCCGCGACGGGGGGGCGCCTCCGGCCGCACCCTCGGGCCCCGGGAATCGATCCGAAAAGGAAGACAGGAACGCCGTCCGAGGCGGGGGGACGGGAGGCCGCGCCGGCCGGAGCCCGCGTCGGCGAGACCCGCCGTCGCTAAGCCCTCAGCTCCGGTCCGCCCCGGGCCCGGCCGGCCCGGCGACCGGGGACCCGAAGGGAGGTCTCCGTGCGGGCCGAGCCCCGCTCCCCGCCGTGCCGGGTCACCCTCTGGCCCGCTCGGGTCGGCGTCCAGACCTCTCCCCTCCGCGGCCTCGCTCCCAAACTCCCTCCCGCCGTTTCCCGCGGCAAAGCCCTTCCGTCCTCGGTCCGGCTTCGCTCCGGCTAGGACCCCGGCGGGGAGAGAGTCGAGAGCTCTCCTTAGCGCCCGGGGGCCGGCGCGAGGCCCGCCCGACACCTCCGCGAGGGACCGGGTCCCCCGGCGACGCCGAGGGGCGGAATCCCCGGCCGAACCCGCCGCTCCGGGGCCGGGGCCGTCCCGGGGAGACGAGGGACACGGGGAAGGGACCTAACTCCATCCGGCCCGTCGACCGGGGAGAAGGACCTCTCCCGTCCCGGATCCTCCCGACGCCGACCGAACGCGCGCCGCTTCGGCCCGACGGAGCGAGTCCCGAGAACCCTCACCCCCTGACCCCGCTTTACCCCGGCGGGTGGAGTCAGGGGGGAAACGGAGGGAGGGGAGGGAGACGGGGCCTCGCCCCGAGCCGGCCCCGTTTCCCGTCCGTCCGCTGGGCAGTGAGAAGAGAAAGGAGGCGGAGCGCGGCCCCCGGCCCCGAGGGCGGGCGGCCCGGCTCGCGTTCCGGGGAGGAAGGGGCGGAAGGGGGGAGGCCCGGCTTTCCGGCCGACGGGCGTCCGTCGGACTCGGGATCGCGAAGGGAACCTTCCCTCGGCAGTGATTTAAACGGACCCGAAAATAACGTAAAACGTCGGGGCGGGGGGAGGAAGGGGAGGGGAGGAATCCCAAGTGTAATCAGCACCCCATCTTCGCGCGCCCCGCCCCCTCCCTCCCCAAAGCTAAGGGGCCCGTTATGGCTTTGATCTCCCCCCCGGGGGGCCTCGAGAGGAGAAGGGTATTGCCCCGCGCGGGGCGCGGGGAAGGAGCGATGACCGCGGAGGTCTCCCCCGTCCCGGCGCCCCCGGTCCCCCCCGCCCGCCCCCCGCCCTATTTTCTCCGCTGCTTCTGGCTGCGGGCCTTGGCAGTACTTAGGAGGCAGGTGCGGATGCCGGCGAGGTGGAGCAGCGAGCCGGCCGCCTCCTTCAGCTCCTCGTCGATCTCCTGGCCGCCCTCCCCGCGGGCCCGCTTCCCGCTCCGCCCGGGGCCCGGGCCGGACCTCCGCGGGCACGGGCGGGGGGCCCGCCCGGCGGCCGGGGGGCCGCCGCGGTAGTCCTCCCCGTCCTCCTCCTCGTCGTCCTCCTCGTCGTCGCCGCCGCGGAAGCCGTCGCTGCCGTCTCCGGGCGGGGCGGCCGGGCCGGGCACGGCGGCGCTGGCGCTGTAGTTGTGGTCCTCCTGGGGGCCGCCGCCGGGACCCTCCGGGCAGTCGCCGTCGCGGGGCCGCGCCGCGGGCGGGGGGCCGGAGGCGCCGCCCCCGTGGCTCCTCTTCTTGGGCGGGGCCGCCTTGGCGGGCGGGGGCTTCTCGCCTGCGGAGGAGGGTCAAACGTTCGATCCTACCCACTGGGCGCCCACGGCACCGTACTAGGCGGCCGGGGGAGGCCGCGGCACTGATCGACAGGCACGTTCCCCGCCCCCGGGGAGCTTGGGCGTGGCTCCGCGCCAAGCGCCCGGGCTCGGGAGTCGGAGGAGGCGGGTTCTGATCCCGGCTCCTCCGCTCGTCGGCTGTGTGGCCTCGGGCCGGTCGCTTCACTTCTCCGGGTCTCTCTTACCTCATCCGGGAAACGGGGATTAAAAGCGAGAGCTCCGCAGCTGATTTCGACCTAGCAGTGGTATTTTATGGAAGCGCAGCGTGGCTCGGTGGAAAGAGCCCGGGCTTGGGAGTCAGAGGTCATGGGTTCGAATCCCGCCTCTGCCACTCGTCAGCCGGGTGACTGTGGGCGAGTCGCTTCACTTCTCTGGGCCTCAGTGACCTCATCCGGAAAAGGGGGATTAACTGGGAGCCTCACGTGGGACGAGCCGATGACCCCGTATCTCCCCCGGCGCTTAGAACGGTGCTCTGCACAGAGTAAGCGCTTAACGAATGCCAACGTTATTATCATGGAGCGCTCACTGCCTGCGGGGCACTGTACTGAGCGTCCGGGAGAGGACGAACGCTATAAACAGTCACATTCGGCAGCCCACCCCGGGGGGGACGCGACGAGGAAAGAAGCCGCCCCAAAGCCTCGACACTGAGTTCGCTGGACTGGGTCTGTTTTCTGTCGTCCTCTCCCTAGCGCTCAGTACGGTGCTCCGCACAGAGTGGGCGCTCAAGAAACACCACCGACCGATCGGGCCACGCTGCGGCTCCTCGGAAAGTCGCTCGCAAAATCCCAAGTGCAATCGATTGACCGACCTTCCTCTCTAGGAGTGTGGTTAATAATTTAGTGATTGGAGAAGGAGTCGGCTCTGACAGGAGCATTTTAAGGGTCTTCTGTGCCTCAGCTGCTCTGCAGCTGATTTCAACCTATCGGTGGCATTTTATGGAGCGCTCACTGCGTGCGGGGCACCGTACTAAGCGTCCGGGAGAGGACCAACAATATAAACGGTCACGTTTGGCAGCCCACCCCGGGGCGAAACCATGAGGAAAGAAGCCGCCCAAAAGCCTCGAGACTGTGAGTTCCTTGGATTGGGTCTGTTTTCTATCGTCCTCTCCCTGGCGCTCAGTACAGTGCTCTGCACACCGTGAGCGCTCACTAAATACCACCGACTGACTGACTGATGCCAGCTCCGTCTCCCAGAGACGAAAGTCACTCTGCCCCAGATCTGCTGGGCTCCTCGTGGCCAGGGGACGAACCTTGCCGGTTCCACTGCACCGCGTTTAGTCATCCGTTCGTTCAGTTGTATTTACTGAGCGCTTCCTATGGGCAGAGCACTGTCCTAAGCGCTTGGGGGAGTACGGCCTAACAATAAACAGACGCGTTCCCTGCCCACGATGAGCTTCCGGGCCTCAACCCCCCCCCCCCCCCCCCCCAGGTTTTTAAACAAAAGCACGAAACGGGGCGTCCGACATCCCGGTCCGTCCGAGCTCCCAAGCAGAACTGAGGGGGGAGACTCGAAGGGGCCGCCTGCCGTTGCTCAGTACGGTGCCCGGCACATAGTAAGCGCTTAATAAATACCACTGACGGACTGACAAACCCCGGCTCCCGTCGGGGACGAAGGATCGTGTGTGCTTACAGTCCAAAATCCCTTGCTCGATGGAAGAATTTAACAGCATCATCGCAGCGGCGGCGTCGAAATCGGACTCTGAAAAGAGAGGGGAATGAGATGAGACGGATTTTTTGAAATCGGGAGAGAAACAGACAAAAAATCGGGGGGGATGAGCTGCACGGTATCAGCGCAGCGGTGGTGGCGAACCCTGACGCTGGAGAGAGAGGGAAAGGAGACGGGACCGGATCTTTTGAACTCGGGGGAGAAAGGAACAAAGAAAAAGCAGCGGGGGTGTCGAAACCGGACTCTGAAGAGAGGGGGAAAGGATCTGAGATCGGGATCTTTGAGCTCGGGAGAGAAACGAGTGAAAAAAAGGTCCCTTAAAGGCGGTCGACGGTACTTCTCGAGCGCTTACTGTGTGCAGAGCGCTGAACTAAGCGCTTGGGAGAGAATGACGTGACGACACATTCCCTGCCCACCACGGGTTCACGGTCTAGAGGGGGAGACGGGCGGGAATATAAATAAAGAAATGAGAGAGATATGGGCATAAGTGGCGCGGGGCCGGGAGGGGGGATGAATAAAAGGAGCAAATCCGGGCGACGCAGAAGGGAGCGGGAGAAGAGGAAAGGAGGGTGCGGTCGGGGAAGGCCTCTTGGAGGAGACGGGCCTTCGACAAGGCCTTGAAAGGAGGGTGAGGGGACCACGTGTCTATCCCGATTAGCTCATATCCACCCCAGTGCTTAGCACGGTGCCCGGCACATAGTAAGCGCTTAACCGGCACTATTCAAAAATAAAGGAATAAATGAAAATAGGGCTGGGTCAGACAGCACCCGTACCCGACGGCCCTCACCCTCCGCGGGCGGACGTTCTTCGTAATAACAACTGCGGTATTTGTTAAGCGCTTACGACGTGCCAGGCACCGTGCTGAACAACAGCAGGCAGCCCCACCGAGTCACCCCGCCTCATTTCCGCTCGGGAGCGCGGACGGACCGGGCCGTCGGAGGCCCCATCTCATGCTTTTCTTTTAAAAACTTGGGGCGCTTGAGGCCCGGGAGAAGAGAAATTCTGAAGGTAACACAGAGCAGGGTTCTCCTTCCCTAAAGAGATTCGGTCCGCACGCCTCGTAGAGCCGAGAAGCGGCCTGGCCCGGCGGAAAGGGTCCGGACCTGGGAGTCAGAAGACCCGGGTTCTAATCCCCGCTCTGCCAACTGCTTGCTGGGTGACTCTGGACAAGTCGCTTCACTTCTCCGGGACTCAGTTTCCTCAACAGTAAAATGGGGGGAGGTTCCACGCCTGCTCCCCCTCCTACGTAGACTGTGAGAATTATAATGATAATAATAATAATGATGGCGTTTAAGCACTTACTATGTGCCCGGGCACTGTACTGAGCACTGGGGTGGAAGCAACCAAATCGGTTGGACGCAGTCCCCTGTCCCATGTGGGGCTCCCAGTCTCGGTCCCCATTTTATGGGTGAGATTACCGAGGCACAGAGAAGTGAAGTAACGTGCCCGAGACTATTATTAATAATAATAATAATAATAATGTTGGTATTTGTTAAGCGCTTACTATGTGCAGAGCACCGTTCTAAGCGCTGGGGGAGATACAGGGTCATCGGGTTGTCCCACGTGAGGCTCCCGGTCTTCGTCCCCATTTTACAGATGAGGGAACTGAGGCCCAGAGAAGTGAAGTGACTCGCCCACAGTCACACAGCTGACAAGTGGCAGAGCCGGCATTCGAACCCACGCCCTCTGACTCCCAAGCCCGGGATCTTTCCACCGGGCCACACTGCTTCCATTATTATGATAATAACCATAGTAATGATTGTTATTATGAGCCCGTCGGTGGGCAGGGGTCGTCTCTGTTACCAAACTGTCCACGCCAAGGGCTTCGACCCGTGCTCCGCGCACGGTAAGCGCTCGATAAATAGGACTGAATGACCGAACGTCATTATTCATTCTCCCAGCCCTCAGAAAAGTGCTTGTTACGTAGTAAGTGCTTCGCATAATAACAGTCGTAAGAATAGTAAGAACAACGGACACAGAAGAGTCATTCAGAGCTCGCCTTGAATGAATCGTGCGCCTTTCCCAGGCCCAAAATGCCGTTTTGCACCCAAGATCGACTGCGTCGCCCCGACGATAAGCGGAAGGAGAAGGGGACGGGAGACACGAAGCGCGCAGATTTAAGTAGTAAGTTGGATCCATCACCGAAAGCAAACAGCTCAGCCCGACGGGGCTGCTTTTAGTCGGAATTATAACCGAGGCTCCGCGCGGAAAAGGGTCATAAATCACCGAAGAGCCCGGTCCTCTAAGAAGAGCGAAACAATTAGCTGGAATGGAGACTTCACATTAGTAATGGGCTCCGAGAGCTCAAGAGCCACCGGGCCGCGCTCGGCGTTGGCTGTTTATACACTTGCGTTACGCGCTCCTCCGGGCTAAGCGGTAGCTCCCGCTTCAAGAAGTGGCCAGCTTATAAAAATATAGATATATATAAAAGAATAGAGTGGGCTGGCGTCAGATCCGGGCCCGGGAAACCGAAACCGAGAGACGTCCGATGACTTCAAATCAAGAGAGGTCGCTCCGGGGGGGGGGCGATTACGGATCGAGGCTGCGGCTTCCCCGCTCTTCAACGCCTTCCACGTGGGAGCGGAGAGTCAGAAAAACGTTGAGGAGGGGAGAAGGGGGGTTTAAAAAAAATACCAAGTCACCCCGTCGGGGTGGGGGAAAAGCCGGAGAGGCCTCGGGAATCCGGCCGTCCGGGCCGCGGAGAGTTTGGACCGACGAGAATCAGACCGGGCTTCGTCGGACCACGGAGATTTCGTCGTCTGGACCCCAGACGGACCCGTCGGTCAGACGAAGGCATCTGCCGAGCGCTTACTGGGTGCGGAGCACTGGGCTACGTGCTTGGGGGAGGACAGGTGAGCACTGTAACGGACACAGTCCCTGCCCGCAACGGGTTTAGGGGCTACGGTCCAACACAATCGCGGTCAAACGGCGTCCTAAGTGCCGGGGTGAGGACAAGATAATTACGTCGGACGCGGTTCCCGCCCCACGTGGGGCTCACGGTCCGAGGAGGAACTGGTGTCGAATCCCCATTTTACAGGTGAGGAGACCGAGGCTCAGAGGAGTGAAGTGGCTCGCCCACAGTCACACGGCAAGCGATCGGCAGGGCCCGGATTAGAACCCAGGTCCTCTCCCAGGCTCAAGCTCTTTCCACTAGGCCACGCTGCTTCCCTCCGACTGAGATCGGGAGACCCACCTGGGATAACTGTCCCTTACCTGATTATCTCATCATCTACTCCGTTGCTCAGAAGAGTGTCTGGTATAATAATAATAATAATAATAATAATAATAATGATGACATTCGTTAAGCGCTCTATGCCAAGCACTGTTCTAAGCGCTGGGGGAGATACAGATTAATCAGGTTGAACACAGTCCCTGTCCCACATGGGGCTCACAGTCTTCATCCCCATTTTACAGCCGAGGCAACTGAAGCCCAGCCAGGTTGAGTGACTCGCCCAAGGTCGCGCAGAAGAGGAATAATGACGATGGCATCTGCCAAGCGCATACTATGTGCCAAGCGCTGTTCTAAGCGCTGGGGGAGATACGAGGTAATCAGGTATCCCACGTGGGGCTCGCAGGCTTCATCCCCATTTTAGAGACGAGCGAACCGAGGCACAGAGAACTTAAGTGACTCGCCCCAGGTCACGCAGAAGACACGGGGCAGAGCCGGCATTGGAACCCAGGTCCCGGGCTCTATCCGGCAGGCTGCGCTGCGGAATGCACACGTGCGCGAGGTGCGTCTAGGTCACGCGGAAGACACGGGGCAGGGCCGGGGTCAGAACCCAGGTCCTTCTGACTCCCAGGCCGGGCTCTACCCGCTAAGCCACGCTGCTTAACTTCTCTGTGCCTCAGTTCCCTCATCTGTAAAATGGGGGTGAAGACTGGGAGCCTCACGGGGGACAACCCGATGACCCTGTATCTACCCCAGCGCTTAGAACAGTGCTCTGCACATAGTAAGCGCTTAATACCAACATTATTATTATTATTATTAAGTAAGCGCTCAATAAATACCTTTTTTTTTTTTAATCGTCCGAAGGCGAGGCTCTTCCCTTTCCCGAAAGCGGCGGCCGCTCCTCCCTCCGGATGACGGGACCGGGATCTCCACGGCGGCCCCACCCAAGCCAGCCCCGCCAACCCTCCCGACCGAGGTCGGCCCGGACCCCGGAGGAGGAAGTCGGGGTGGCACACGCCCCCCCCACCCCCCCCACCCCAGGGGGGGTCGGGACTTGGCGGGCCCCGGGAAGGAATGCCGGGAACGGGCAAAATCTCCAAAAACAACCCTACCCTCTCCCCTGCCGGGAGGTGGGCAAGGAGCCACGGAGACCCCATTACTAGAGAAGCAGCGCGGCTCAGTGGAATGAGCCCGGGCTCGGGAGTCGGAGGTCACGGGTTCGAATGCCGGCTCCGCCGCTTGTCAGCCGGGGGACTGTGGGCGAGTCACTGCACTTCTCTGGGCCTCAGTTCCCTCATCTGTCAAATGGGGATTAAAACTGTGAGCCTCACGTGGGACCACCTGATGACCCTGTATCTCCTCCAGCGCTTTGAACGGTGCCCTGCACGTAGTAAGCACCAAATACCAACACTATCATTATTATTTGCCGACGGCCTGGGGTGGGGAGGGGGACGAAACCGTTTTAACTCTCCCTTTTAGCTCTCCCAGAAGTCGGACGATCCTAACCCCTACCCGACGACCCCCTTCTCTCCAGACATCGGTCCTTGCTGGCACTGAAGGCCGGCATTTTTTTTTTTTATAAAGTGGTATCTGTTAAGCGCTCACTATGTGCCAGGCACCGTTCTAAGCGCCGGAGCGGACACGAGCTAATCGGGTCGGACACAGACCACGTCCCACCTGGGACTCACGGTCCTAACCCCCATTTAACAGACGAGGGAACTGAGGCCCGGAGAAGCCAAGTGACTTGCCCGACAGATGGGATCAGAAGGCACCGGGTCCTTCCGACTGCCAGGCCCGGGCTCTAACCACTAGGCCACGCACGCTGCTCGGCGTGAGAAGCAGCGTGGCGTAGTGGAGAGAGCCCGGGCCTGGGAGTCACGAGGTCACGGGTTCTAATCCCGGCTCCGCCACCGGCGGAGCTTTAGCCGAGTCGCTTCACTTCTCCGTGCCTCAGTTCCCTCATCTGCAATATGGGGGATAATAATAATAATATCGGTATCTGTTAAGCGCTTACTCTGTGCAGAGCACTGTTCCAAGCGCTGGGGTAGATACAGGGTCAATCGGGTCGTCCCACGTGGGGCTCACAGTTAATCCCCGTTTTACAGATGAGGTAGCTGAGGCACAGAGAAGCTAAGTCACCCGCCCACGGTCACACGGCTGACAGGTGGCAGAGTCGGAAGTCGAACCCATGACCTTCGACTCCGAAGCCCGGGCTCTTTCCACTGAGCCACGCTGCTTCCCATGTGAGACCGCGAGCCCCACCTGGGACGAGGATCGTGTCCGACCCGATCTGCTTGTAATAATAATGATAATGGTGGTATTGGTTAAGCGCGTACTATGTGCAAAGCACTGCACTAAGCGCTGGGGGAGATACGAGGTGATCAGCCTGTCCCACGTGGGGCTCACAGTCTTCATCCCCATTTGACAGACGAGGCAACCGAGGCCCAGAGAAGTGAAGTGTCTTGCCCCAAGTCACACAGCTGGCAAGCGGCGGAGCCGGGATTAGAACCCGTGACCTCTGACTCTCAAGCCCGGGCTCTCTCCACTGAGCCACGCTGCTTCTCTACCCCAGCGCTCAGTACAGTCCCTGGCACACAGGAAGCGCTTAACAGGTACCACGATGATTACGATGATTAATAATTTCTGGGTCCTCGGGTTTTCAGGATCCGCCCCGCCTCCGGGCTTTCCCCGGGCAGGAATTTTGGATTCCCGGACGCGAGGTGATTCGCCGTGTGCCCCCTTCAACCCAACAGGTGGTGGATTCTCGGGTTACTCGAGGCGGGCGGGGAGAGCGCGGGGTGGGGATGTGGCCGATATTCCCTTGACCGCCTTTGCTTCCCACATCTATTTGTGGCGTCCCACCTGTCTCGGCATTTAAAGATCAAACCGAAGAACCGCCCCTTGCCCCGAACCGAAAACGCGTCGGGACGGCCCGGTTTTAATAGCCGGCACCTGCTCGGCGGCGGGCCGGGGGGGCTGCCGAGGGCTCCTTCGGGCCCCGTGAATCTCGGCAACCGCCGCGACGCCTCTGCGGACGTAGTCCCCCCCGCTCCCTCTGCCGGCAGCGTGGCCGAGAGGCTACAGCCCGGGCCTGGGACCCGAGGGACCCGAGTTCTAATCCCGGCCCCTTGGCGGCCGCGTGACCTCGGGCGAGTCGCTTCCCCGGGCCTCGGTTCCCTCCCGAAGACCGTGAGCCCCAGGTGGGGCACGGACCGTGTCCGGACCGATCAGAGGTCTCTATCAGAGAAACGGCGTGGCTCGGTGGAAAGAGCCCGGGCTTTGCAGTCAGAGGTCACGGGTTCGAGTCCCGGCTCCGCCACCCGTCAGCTGGGTGACCGTGGGCGAGTCGCTTCGCTTCTCTGGGCCTCGGTTACCTCATTGGTAAAATGAGGATCGAGACTGTGAGCCTCACGTGGGACAACCTGTATCTCCCCCAGCGCTTAGAACAGGGCTCTGCACATAGTAAGCGCTTAACAAATACCACCATTATCATCTGCCTCAGCGCTTAGTACAGTGTCCGGCTCCTAGTAGCCCGGAACAAACTCCATCAGAACGAACGAACGAAAGAAACCCGTGGATCTACGGGGAGGAAAAGGTGAGGGCCGCTGGCCGGGAAAACAGTTTATTGATAACGATAATAATAATGTCGGTATTTGTTAAGCGCCTACTGTGTGCCGAGCACCGTTCTAAGCGCTGGGGTGGATACAGGGTCATCGGGTCGTCCCACGTGAGGCTCACAGTTAGTCCCCATTTTACAGATGAGGTCACTGAGGCACAGAGAAGTGAAGTGACTTGCCCACAGTCACCCAGCTGTGAGAGGCAACGTGGCTCAGTGGAAAGAGCCCGGGCTTTGGAGTCAGAGTTCACGGGTTCGAATCCCGGCTCGGCCACCTGTCGGCTGTGTGACTTTGGGCAAGTCACTTCACTTCTCTGTGCCTCAGTTACCTCATCTGTAAAACGGGGATTAAGACCGAGCCCCACGTGGGACCACCTGATTCCCCTGTGACTACCCCAGCGCTTAGAACAGTGCTCGGCACATGGTAAGCGCTTAACAAATACCAACCCAGCTGACAAAGGGCAGAGCCGGGACCCGAACCCATGACCTAGTTTATTTCCCCGGTGAAGCGGCCGTGGGGAACGGAGAGGTTGGCGGAGTGTTGGCGCCGGAGACGGGCTTCCCTTCCCATCGCGCTTCCGGCAACGCACCTCGGGCCGCTCCCACCCCCCGTCCGCCCCGCCACGGCCCCGCCGGGCCCGCCGCCTCGCGACCCACAGGCGGTCAGCCTGATCGTATTTCCCGAGCGCGGAGCGCCGTGCTAAGCGTTGGGAGAGTACCGCGCTACAACTTGGTGGACGACAGATCGACCGCGACGGGGGATGGAGATCTCATCCTAACGCGGGGGGGGGGGGGGGCGAGGGGAGCGGTGTGCCTTCGGCCGCCCACCGGGGCGACTAACCTAAAGTCACGCAGCTGGCGGGGGACGCAACTGGGATGAGAAGCAGAACGATGGCGTTTTTAAGCGCTTACTGTGCGCCAAGCACTCTTCTAGGCGCTGGGGTGGATGCGGAGCGATCACGTCGGTCCTCGTGGGGCTCACGGCGTTAATCCCCATTTAACGTACGGGGTGACCGAGGCCCAGAGAGGCGAAGCGGCTTGCCCGGGGCCACCCAGCAGACGAGGGGCGGAACCGGGATCGGAACCCACGTCCTCTGACTCCCCAGTCCCGGCTCTTTCCGCTGAACCCCGCCGCCGGGGACCCGGGCCCCCGGCTCTCCGACCGACGGAGCTCTGCCCCTCCCCTTCCCGTTGCGCCCGCGGGTTGGGATTCTTAATCCCCATTTCACAGACGAGGTAACCGAGGCACAGAGATGCCCAGGAGGGACGGGGGAGAGGGAAGGGAAGGGGGCGGCGTGCAGGTTCTCCCGCCTACCTTTGAGCGTCCGTCCCTGGTTCCGCTTCAGCGTGGACGTTAGGAAGTGAGGAGGCGATGAGCTGCTGGAAGGAACGAGAATAACTGGGTATTTGTTAAGCGCTTACTAGGCGCCGAGCACCGCCCTAAGCGCTGGGGCAGATAAAGGGTCATCAAGTCGTCCCACGTGAGGCTCACGGTTCATCCCCATTTGACAGACGAGGTAATAATAATAATAATGGTGGCATTTGGTAAGCGCTTACTAGGTGCAGAGCACTGTTCTAAGCGCCGGGGGGGATACAAGGTGATCAGGTCGTCCCACGTGGGGCTCACCGTTTCTTTTTTTTTAATCCCCATTGGACAGATGAGGTAACTGAGGCACAGAGCAGTTAAGTGACTTGCCCAAGGTCACACGGCTGACTAGCGGCAGAGCCGGGATTAGAACCCATGACCTCTGACTCCCAAGCCCACGCTCTTTCCACTGAGCCACGCAGGTAACTGAGGCCCAGAGAAGTGAAGTGACTTGCCCAGTCACCCGGCTGACAAGTGGCAGAGCTGGGATTCGAACCCATGACCTCTGACTCCCAAGCCCGGGCTCTCTCCACCGAGCCAAGCCGCTTCTCTAAACGACGACGGTGAGCCGGCAGCCAAACACCATCGGGCTTTTCTTTCAGGCCCGCCGCCTCCAGGGAGACTTCCCCGGATCACCTCCGATCTTCCCAACTGCCACGCCAAAGCTCACGGGTGCGGCCTCCTGCAGAAGCGGTAATTCCCGAACCCCAACCCCACCCCCCCCGACCTTTTTTTTTTTAAAAAAAGCGGTACTTCTTAAGCGCCCACTACGTGCCGGGCACCGTACGGAGAGCCGGCGTAGATACAGCCTGGTAATGATGATAATGTTGGGATTTGTTAAGCGCTCGCTACGTGCCGAGCACTGTTCTGAGCGCTGGAGGGGATACGGGGTCATCAGGTGGTCCCACGTGGGGCTCCCAGGCTTCATCCCCCTTTTCCGGATGAGGTCGCCGAGGCCCAGAGAAGTGAAGTGACTCGCCCAGGGTCACCCGGCTGACAAGCGGCGGAGCCGGGATTAGAACCCACGACCTCTGACTCCGGGCTCCTGCCACTGAGCCGCGCGGCTTCGCTAATCAGGTGGGACACGGTCCACGCCCCACACGGGGCTCACCCTCTGAATCCCCGTTGGACGGGTGAGGTAACTGAGGCACGGAGAAGTTAAATGACTTGCCCGAGGGCACCCGGCCGACGAGCAGCGTGGCTCAGTGGAAAGAACCCGGGCTTGGGAGTCCGAGGTCATGGGTTCGGATCCCGGCTCCGCCACTTGCCAACTGGGTGACTGTGGGCAAGTCAGTTCTCTGTGCCTCACTGACCTCATCTGGAAAATGGGGATTAACCGCGAGCCTCACGCGGGACGACCCGATGACCCCGTATCTCCCCCAGCGCTTAGAACGGTGCTCGGCACAGAGCGAGCGCTTAACAAATACCGACAGCATTATTATTATAACCTGATTCCCCTGTATCCACCCCAGCGCTTAGAACGGTGCTCGGCACATAGCGAGCGCGTAACAGATACCAACATTATTATTATTATTATTATTAAGCGGCAGAGTCGGCATTAAAGCCGGGGTCATCCTTCGGACGGTCGGAAATTTCCTTCGGGGCCCGTCTCCCCGGCCAGACTAACAACTCCGAAGGTACGGACCGCTTCTTCTACCTGCATCACACCCTCCTCTAGCATCTAGTGAATCAACCAATCGATCAATTATATTTATTGAGCGCTCACTGTGGGCGGAACACTGTACTAAGAGCTTGGACGAGTACAATCTAACAATATAACAGACACATACCCTACCCACAGCGAGCTTCCGGTGAGGTGGAGACAGAAATTAATACAAATATATTAGGGATATAAAGCGCCACGCGTGGCTCAGTGGAAAGAGCCCGGGCTTGGGAGTCGGAGGTCATGGGTTCGAATCCCGACTCCGCCGCTTAGCTGTGTGACTGTGGGCAAGTCACTTCACTTCTCTGGGCCTCAGTGACCTCATCTGAAAAATGGGGATGAAGCCCGTGAGCCTCACGTGTTCATTCCAAGCGCTTAGTACAGTGCTGTGCACCTAGTAAGCGCTCAATAAATACTACTGAATGAAGGAATGAATGAACAACCTGATGACCCTGTCTCTCCCCAGCGCTTAGAACAGGGCTCGGCACATAGGAAGCGCTTAACAGATGCCAACGTTATTATTATTATTCCCTGGGCCTCAGTTGCCTCACCTGTGAGCCTGGACTATAGTCCAACCTGAGAAGCTTGAATCTCTCAGTACGGGGCCTGGCACACAGTAAGCGCTTAATACCGTTAGAAATAAAAAAATTACACCCTCTGTCTCTGGCCCTCACCAAATTCAGCCATACTCGAGCTAGACCCTTTTAAAAAAGGACTTTTACCGCCCCCTCCATCGGACTCGCGTCCTTTTCGCCCCGTTTAATCAGCCAGGTGCGAGCCCGCGATCCCACAGGGCTCGATCAATCGATGGTATTTACTGAGCGCGCGCCGTGTGCAAAGCACTGTACTAAGCGCTCGGGAGAGGGCCATCTAGCAGAATGGGCAGCCGCGCTCCCTGCCACCACGAGGTGACGGTCTCGAGAAGCAGCACGGCCTAGCGGCTAGTGGAGAGGCAGCGCGGCTCGGTGGAAAGCGCCCGGGCTTGGCAGTCAGAGGTCATGAGTTCGACGCCCGGCTCTGCCCCTTGTCACCTGTGGGACTGTGGGCGAGTCACTTCACTTCTCTGGGCCCCAGTTCCCTCATCTGGAAAATGGGGATTAAAAGTGTGTGAGCCCCACGTGGGACAACCTGACGACCCCGTATCTCCCCCAGCGCTCAGAACGGTGCTCGGCACCTAGGGAGCGCTTAACAGATACCAACATTATTATTATAAGAGCCCGGGCGTCAGGGGGTGACGGGTTCTAATCCCGGCCCCACCGCACGCCTGCTGAGTGACCGTGGGCGAGTCGCTTCACCTCCCTGGGCCTCGGAGTTCCCGCGTCCGTCAAATGGGGACGGAGACCCTGAGCCCCCCGTGGGACGGGGACGGCGTCCAACCCCATCCGCTCGTACCCCAGCGCCCGGCAGAGCGGCCGGCACGTAGGAAGCGCTTCATAAATAGCACGGTTCTTATTATCGGAGGGATGGGGCGGACCCCCTCCCTCCCGCTCGCCCGGTGCCGCTCTTACCTTTCCGGAGACGCCGGCGGGGTATAAAATGCAAACGCCGACGGGAAAGGCTGCTTCTTCAGAGCCTGGATGAGGTTGGGTTTATACTCCGGATCCACGCACCATAAGGAACCCTTCCCGTTCACCTGTGACCCGACAGACAGCCCGCGTTAATGCCGACGACAATCCCAGGACTAATGGCATTTGTTCAACGCGGCTCAGTGGAAAGAGCCCGGGCTTGGGAGTCGGAGGTCATGAGTTCGAATCCCGGCTCCGCCACTTGTCAGCTGGGTGACTGTGGGCGAGTCACTTCGCTTCTCTGGGCCTCGGTTCCCTCATCTGGAAAAGGGGGATTAACTGTGAGCGTCACAACCTGATGACCCCGTATCTCCCCCAGCGCTTAGACCGGTGCTCTGCACATAGTAAGCGCCTAACAAACACCAACGTTATTATTATCGGTCACTTTACTTATTTATATCGATGTCTGTTTCTCTGTATCTTCCTCCCCCTCCTCAGACTGTGAGCTCATTGCGGGGAGGGACCGTCACTCTTCACTGCCGAACGGACCCTCCCAAGCGCTTAGTACGGCGCTCTGCACACGGTGAGCGCTTGATAAATACGATCGGATGAGCGAAAGCCAGCAGACACGGACGGCACGCGGAAGAGCAGGTCTCCGGGCTGCCTATTTCGGGCCCCCGAACGAGGGTCCGACGACCGCGTAAGCGAGAGGCGCCCAGTGGCGGAAGGGTGACGACGGCTTATATTGAGAACATGGGTGCTCCACTTCATTTCATAGGGTATTTATTATAACCTCGTCCTTGCCGACTTAATTAGACGCCGCAGAGGATGGGCTTTTTACGGCCACGGAGACTAGTCCCATCGCGGGGACGGGCGAAGGAAGTCCGAGGGGGTAAAGGTGGAGTTGGGGACGGGGTGGGGGAGCATTGTTGCCGAACCGTGCATTCCAAGCGCTTAGTCCAGTGCTCTGCACACAGTAAGCGCTCAATAAATACTACTGAATGAATGAACGGCTGCTGTGCTCCGACCAGAGGGGTCCCACAAAAGCCCGTCGGCCTCCCGCTCGGCGCCGACAACCCGCCAGACAGTCACTGTCCCTCCCCGCCCTTCCGAGCCTTACCGGAGGCCCGTCCCCTCCGGGAAGCCTTCCCAGACTAAGTCGTCCTCTCCCTCAGCTTCCCCGCCCCTGCCGTGGCCCCGACTGGCTCCCTCTGCCCCCTCCCCGCCCCACGGCACTCGTTTATATACGTCCGTATCCATAATTGTCCCGATTAGTCCATTCCGAGCGCTTAGTACAGTGTAGTAAGCGCTCAATAAATACTATTGAATGAATAATTCTGCTTCTATTAATGCCCGTTCGCCTGTATCGATATCTACAATCCTATCGATTTACACCGATGCCCTCGAGGCCTGTTTACTCGTTTCGATGTCTGCCTCCCCCCCCTTCTAGACCGTGAGCGCCCGGTGGGCAAGGATGGTCTCTCTCCGTCGCCGGACTGTACTTTCCAAGGGCTCGGTACACAGGAGGCGCTCGATAAATACGACTGAAGGAAGGAGGGAAACACTTCTAGCCGGTTGGACGTACGGGGATGGTATTAATTACTTAAATACGTAACTTCAATACGTCCTCCCCAAGGCGGAGGGCCCAGAGGAGGGGTCGGACCGCACCTCGGTGGGTGGACCGACCGCTGTTATGCAAGAGCGTCTCCGAGGCCCAGCCCGCCTGCCGGGGTGGCGATAATAAAAATTAATAAGTGACAGATACGGACCTAGGTGCCGTGGGGCTGAGGGCGGGGTGGATGAAGGGGGCAGATCCAAGTCCCGGGGTGACTCGGAAGGGAGACGGAGAAGGGGACGGTCGGGGAAGGCCGGGCCCCATGGCTTCCCGTTAATAATAATCAATAATTATGGTATTTAAGCGCTTACTATGTGCCAGGCCAAGCGCCGGGGTAGATGCAAGCCCAATCAGGTTGGCCCCCGTGGGGCTCACGGGTTTAATCCCCATTTTTACAGATGAGGTGACTGAGGCACAGAGAAGTGAAGCGGCTTGCCCAGGGTCACCCGGCAGACAGGTGGCGGGGCCGGGACTAGAACCCGCATCCTCTGGCTCCCCAGCCCGGGCTCTTTCCACTGAGCCACGCTGCTTCTCTAATAATAACGATATCATTAATATCATTATGTTATCATGATAAAATTTCATATCATAGATCTAAGATATACTAGATATCTCAATATGATATAATAATCATCATCATCATGGTATTTGTAAGCGCTCACTTTATGCCAAGCACTGTTCTAAGTGCTGGGGGAGACAGAGGGTCATCAGGTTGTCCCACCTGGGGCTCACAGTCTTCATCCCCATTTTACAGATGAGGTTACCATGTGCTGGGCACATAGTAGGCGCTTAACAAATACCGACATTATTATTATTAAATGACCGCCCACAGTTGGTACTTGTTAAGCGCTTACTATGTGCAGAGCACTGTTCTAAGCGCTGGGGTAAACACAGGGGAATCAGGTCGTCCCACGTGGGGCTCACAGTTTTAATCCCCATTTTACAGATGAGGGAACTGAGGCACGGAGAAGTTAAGTGACTTGCCCACAGTCACACAGCTGACAGTCCCTCAGCAGGAGAGAGGCAGAGCTGGGACGAGAACCCAGGTCTTCTGACGCCCAGGCCCGGATTTCTTTCACGAGTCGAGGCTCCCTCACCACGGGCCGGGGCTACCGGCTCCTCCGGGAAATCGCACTCGGGTCTTTCCCCAGCCCGGGTTCGCGTCTGGGGAACTGATTCGCTCTTAGGGAATCAGAAGGGGGTCCCGGGGCCTTCCGTCTGCCCGGCTTCCCTCGCCCGCCGGCCCGTAACGTTTCACATTGAGAAGCAGCGTGGCTCAGTGGAAAGAGCCCGGGCTTGGGAGTCGGAGGTCGTGGGTTCTAATCCCGGCCCCTCCACCTGTCCTCTGGGTGACTTTGGGCAAGTCACTTCACTTCTCGGTGCCTCAGTGACCTCATCTGTCAAACGGGGATTAAAACTGTGAGCCCCACGGGGGACAACCTTGGATCCCCCCAGCGCTTAGAACAGTGCTTTGTACATAGTAAACGCTTAACAAATGCCCTCATCATCATCATAGTAAGCGCTCAATAAATACGATTGAATGAATGAATGCTTGGCACATAGTAAGCACTTAAATATCATAATTAAATACCCCAATTATTATTATTATTATTATTATTATTAGGATGACAGTTGTACGTCCCTGAACCAGACTATTTCCTCAGCATCATTAGGCCAGGACTGAAGTAACATTCATTCATTCGTTCAATAGTATTTACTGAGCGCTTACCACGTGCAGAGCACCGTACTAAGCGCTTGGAATGGACAATTCAGCGCTTGGAATGGACAATTCAAACAAAGGGGACTGTAAAAATACGGGTCCTTTCCCCAAATAATAGTCATTTTAGTTATTTTCATTATTTTACCTATCATTATTATGTGGAAACGACCCACATTTTTAATATTATTATTATTATTATTATTATTAAGGGACGACACCGTTCACATTTAAGGGATTAGCTGACACGGAGGCCGGGCCACACGTCGTCGACAAACGGAGAGCGTCAGTGCGGGAAGCTGCGAGGGCAAACGCTTCCCTTTCGAAGCGGCCTAATGGCCGACATTTTCTACGAAGGAGAAGGAAGAGAAAAAAGGCCAGACGATAACTTCAAAAATGCAACCTACTGAGCGAAAAAGAGCCCTGACGTGCGTTTCCTGTTTCCATTACAAGCAAGTTCCTCTTGTGCTTCGCGAGTTTAGCTTCCCCTGACTAACCCGTCCCAGGCCGAGCCCCCCTTTTCCTCCTCTCCTCCCCTCCGCCGCCCCGACTCCCTCCCGCTGCTCTCCCCCCGTCCCCGGCACCACTCGGTTATAAATATTCTTATTTATCATTCTATTTCTTTTATTAATGATGTGCACAGATCTCTAATTCTATTCATTCACATCGACGCTACTGAGGCCCGACTCCCCGTGTTTTGTTGCGACTCCTAATGATACTACTACTGACGGTATTTGGTAAGTGCTTACGACGTGCCGAGCACTGTTCTAAGCGCTGGGGGGGCAACAGTGTAATCAGGTCGTCCCACGTGGGGCTCACAGTCTTCATCCCCATTTGACAGAGGAGGGAACTGAGGCACAGAGAAGTTAAGCGAGGTGCCCAAAGCCACACAGCTGACAAGCGGGGGGCTGCGGGCCCGTTGTCGGGTAGGGATGGTCTCTACCTGTTGCCCAACTGACTTTCCAAGCGCTTAGTACAGTGCTCCGCACACAGTTAGCGCTCAATAAATACGACTGAATGGACGGATGAAGGAATGTCGTCTGTCTCCCCCCTTCTAGGCTGTGAGACCGTTGTCGGGTAGGGATTGTCTCTCTGCAGATGTGGAAAGAGGCCGGGCCTGGGACTCAGAGGTCGCGGGTTCGAATCCCGGATGCGCCACTTGTCTGCTGGGTGGCCTCGGGCGAGCCGCCTCACTTCTCTGTGCCTCAGTGACCTCATCTGGAAAATGGGGGTGAAGACCACGAGCCCCACGCGGGACAGCCCGATCACCTTGTATCGACCCCAGCGCTTAGAACGGTGCTTGGCACGTAGTAAGCGCTTAACGAGTACCATCGTTATTATTACCGTTATCATTTGTTGCCCAATTGTGCTTTCCACGCGCTTAATGTAGAGAAGCAGCGTGGCTCAGCGGAAAGGGCCCAGGCTTGGGAGTCAGAGGTCATGGGTTCTAATCCCGGCTCGGCCACTTGTCAGCTGGGTGACTGTGGGCGAGTCACTTCACTTCTCGGCGCCTCAGTTCCCTCATCTGCAAAATGGGGATGAAGACTGTGAGCCTCCCGTGGGACAACCTGATCACCCCGTATCTCCCCCGGCGCTGAGAACAGGGCTTAACAAATACCGACATTATTATTATTATTATTAATCCAGTGCTCTGCACAGAGTAAGCGCTCAATAAATACGACAGGAAGAATGAAGGAATGAAGTCTCCCTCCCCGGAGCCCCAGAGATGTTCTCGCATCCCCCGGGGAGACGGAGGAGGGATCGGAGGACGGCGGAGGCGCCTCCGCGCTCCTTCGGACGGGCCGACGCGTCCCTTCCTCTCAGGTTTCTGGCGGCTCGAGGCCCGGGCGAGCGGAGGGAAAGGCTGCCATGGAAACCCGGCCTCCGGCCCTCAGCCGCCCCTTCAAGACGCGATTTCCCACTGCGGGGGCATCCCGTTTCGGCTCTGGCGATACTCCACGGCCGCTCTTTAGCGATCCAAACGCGGACGGGTCCTCTCGTCCCCCCTCCCCGCCCCGATCCGGCCGCTCTTTCCTCAGAGACGTGAGGCCAGGACTGAAGAAACAAAGGGGACGAAAAAAATAATCGGTCCTTTCTACGTAATAATAATAACGACAGTCGTTAAGCGCTCACTATATGCCAAGTCCTATTCTAAGCGCTGGGATGACAATAATAACGGTATTTGTTAAGCGCTTACCAGGTGCCAAGCCCTGTTCTAAGCACTGGGATAACACTAATAATAATGGGATTTGTTAAGCGCTTACTATGTGCCAAGCCCTGTTCTAAGGGCTGGGATGAAACTAATAATAGCGGGATTTGTTAAGCGCTTACTATGTGCCAAGCCCTGTTCGGAGTGCTGGGATAACAATAAAATAACGGTATTTGTTAAGCGCTTACTATGTGCCAAACCCTGTTCTAAGCGCTGGGATAAAACTAATAACAGCGGGATTTGTTTAGCGCTCACTATGTGCCAAGCCCTGTTCGAAGCGCTGGGATAACGATAAAATAACGGTATTTGTTAAGCGCTCACTATGTGCCAAGCCCTGTTCGAAGCGCTGGGATAACACTAATAATATGGGGATTTGTTAAGCGCTCACTATGTGCCAAGCCCTGTTCTAAGCGCTGGGATAACACTAATAATAAGGGGATCTGTTAAGCGCTTACTATGTGCCAATCACCGTTCTAAACGCTGGGGTAGAAACAAGGTTATCAGGTTGTACACCGTGGGGCTCACAGTCTTCAACCCCATTTTCCAGATGAAGTCACTGAGGCCCAGAGAAGTGAAGTGATTTGCCCACAGTCACCCAGCTGACAAGTGGCGGAGCAGGGATTCGAACCCATGACCTCTGACTCCCAAGCCCGGGCCCTTTCCACTGAGCCACGCGGCTTCTCTAATACTAATGTTGGTATTTGTTAAGCGCTCACTACGTGCAGAGCACCGTTCTAAGCGCTGGGGGAGATACGGGGTCATCGGGTTGTCCCACGTGGGGCCCGCAGTCTCTATCCCCATTTGACAGAGGAGGTCACTGAGGCCCAGAGAAGTCAAGTGACTCGCCCACAGTCACCCAGCTGACAGGTGGCCGAGCCGGGTTTAGAACCCATGACCTCTGACTCCCAAGCCCGGCCTCTTTCCACCGAGCCGCGCCTCCGCCCCGGTCCACCACTATCCAGCGGATCACCCCGGTCTACACCGCGATCCGGCGGATCACCCGCGTCCTGGTCTACCCCACAACCCGGGGGCTCAACTAAGGCCCCGGTCTACACCGCGGTCCGGCGGATCACCTCCGGCCCGGTCCACACCGCAGCCCGGCGGCTCACCCACGCCGCGGTCCACGCCGCAATCCATCGGATCACCTGCGTCCCGGTCTACCCCGCGACCCAGGGGATCGACTGAGGTCTACACTGCGGTCCGGCGGATCACCTCCGCCCCGGTCTACACCGCAATCCGGCGGATTCCTCACGCCGCCGTCGTCCTGGAACCTGGGGCGGCCTCCCCCGGATCTCGGGTCCGAGCGGGAGGCGCCGCTTCTCCCCGCCGCCCCCCTCCCCGGGGCCGCGGCCGAGCCGGTCTTTCCCGTCACCCCGCCGGGGCCGCCTCGGCCTCGCTCGGCCTCCGCCCAGACGGGCCCCGTGAGGCAACGGGGTCGAGGATTCAGAGGCGCCGCAGCGACCCGGACCCGGCGTTTCGAAACGTCCCGGTTTCAAAAATAAAAATAAAACCCACCCCCCAGAAGCCCGCCAGCTCAATGCAATTATTGCTGAAACCGGTGCTTCCGTGGCACTTTTCTTCACCGGGGATCTAAAATTCTCCAACCCGGAAGCAGAAATTCCCATTTCCCTACGCCGATGTCCCGGGGCCGGGCGGAATGAGCGGAGGACCCGGGTTCTACACTGACTCTGTCTCTCGCCCGCGGCGCGGCCTTGGCCGAGTCACTTCACTGCTCTGCGCCTCAGTTCCCTCATCTGGAAAATGGGGCCAATCCCCGCTCTTCCTCCCGAGCCCCCCGTGGACCCGATGGCCTCGCATCTGGCTCAGTGGAAGGAGCACGGGCTTCGGAGTCAGAGTTCATGGGTTCGAATCCCGGCTCGGCCACTTGTCAGCTGTGGGACTTTGGGCGAGTCACTTCACTTCTCTGTGCCTCAGTTACCTCATCTGTAAAATGGGGGTTAAGACCGTGAGCCCCACGTGGGACGACCCGATTCCCCTGTGTCTACCCCAGCGCTCAGAACGGTGCTCGGCACATAGTAAGCGCTTAACAAATACCAACATCGTCATCCCGGCCCTCGGAACAGAGCTTAGCACATAGTGCGCGCTTAGCAAATACCTTTATTATCAGTACTGGCTTGGATCTACCCCAGCGCTCGGCACAGAGCCTGGCACCGACCATTACTGATATTAATGTCTGTCCCTGCTCTAAACTGGAAGCTTTTTGTGGGCAGGGAATGTGTGTTTATTGTTTACAGGCTTAGTACAGCGCTCTACCCACAGTAAGCGCTCAATAAATACGATCGAATGAATAGCACAGTGCTCTGCACGCAGTTGGCGCTCAATAAATACGATCGAATGAATAGCACAGTGCTCTGCACGCAGTTAGCGCTCAATAAATACACCCGAATGAACTGTGCAGTGCTCTGCACACAGTAAGCGTTCGTTCAGTAAACACAAGCGAATGACTAGTACAGTGCTCTGCCCACGGTAGGCGCTCAAGAAGTACGACCGAACCGACGAACCGTACGTGGCGCTCCGCGCGGAGGTAAGGAGCACGGCCCAGTGGCGAGAGCCCGGGCTCGGGAGTCAGAGGATGTGGGTTCCAATCCCGGCTCCGGCCCCCGTCTGCTGCGGGACCTTGGGCAAGTCGCTTCACCCCTCTGGGCCCCCGCTCCCTCGGCTTTAAAACGGGGATGGAGACCGGGAGCCCCACGCGGGACAACCCGATGACCCCGGCGCTTAGAACAGCGAAGCAGAGAAGCAGCGTGGCTCGGTGGAAAGAGCCTGGGCTTCGGAGTCAGGGGTCCCGAGTTCGAATCCCAGCTCCGCCACTTGTCAGCTGTGGGGCTGTGGGCGAGTCACTTCGCTTCTCTGGGCCTCAGGGACCTCATCTGTAAAATGGGGATGAAGACCGTGAGCCCCGCGTGGGACGACCTGATTCCCCCGTGTCCACCCCAGCGCTGAGAACGGCGCTCGGCACATAGTAAGCGCTTAACGAATACCGACATGATTAACAGTGCTTGGCACGCAGCGAGCGCCGCCCGAACGCCACTCTCAATTAACGACCCGAGTCGTGCGGCGCCCCGCAGACGGTGAGCGCTCGCGGTAAGCACGAGCGACGGAGGGAGCGAGGCCTCGGGGGTCGAGCGGCCGAGCGGGGACGGGGACGCCCGGCCGGACCCTCCCTCCCGCCGCCCCCTGACCTTGCCGCGGCTCCGCTCCACCTTCCGGAAGCACTTGTTGAGGGAGAGGTTGTGGCGGACGGAGTTCTTCCAGCCCGTGGGCGCCGTGCCGAAGTAGGGGAAGCGCTCCACGATCCAGCTGTAGATCTCCTTGACGGGCAAGCACTTGCTGGCCGAGTTCTCGATGGCCATGTAGATGAGCAGGCTGAAGGAGTAGGGGGGCTTGGCGGTGGGCGACCTGGTCCCGGGGCCGGGCGAGCGGGGCGGGACGGGGCCCTCGGGGCCGTCGGGCGGGCCGTCCAGCGGGCCCACCAGGGACAGGCCGGCGCTGCCGAGGCTCAGGTCGGTCAGCAGGTTGGAGCTCTCGTGCAGCCAGTTCAGGTTGGTCAGCTCCTCGTCCGGGCAGGCGCTGGCCGGCGGGCCGGGCCGGGGCCGGGGGGCGGCCAGGGCCTCGGGGGGGCCGCCCGCCCCGTCCGCCTGGCTCAGGCCCGCCGCCTTCTCGGCCCCGGGCGTCTCGGCGCTCCCGTCGGGGGTCATCCCGGTGACCGGACCCATCGGCCGCCCGCCTCCGGGACCGCGGGGCCGGCGCCGGGCGGTCGCCCCTCCGCGGGAGCCGCTCCCCCTCCTCCTCCGCGGGGGTCTCCGCCGTCGGCTCGCTGGGGGCCGGGGAGAGCGACCCTTGCACCGCCCTGCCGGAACGACAACAAGAGCGAGGGTATTCGTTACGCGCTCGCTCCGTGCCGGGCGCCGTCCGGAGCGCCGGGGCAGACGCCGGCCCATCGGGTCGGACACGGTCCCCGTCCCACGCGGGGCTCGCCCGTCTCCGGCCCCACGTCAGGGAGGAGGGAACCGAGGCGCAGAGGAGTGAGGTGACTTGCCCCGGGACGCGTCTGTGCAAGACGCTACTCTCCCAGACTGCCCTACCCGCAAGTAAGCGCCCAATAAATACCACTGTTTGAACAGTCCTCTCTTAAAAGGTCCGTCTCCCCCTCTAGATCGTAAGCTGCTTTTATTGCTATACTGTATTCTCCCAACCGTTTAGTACCCTGTCCACAGTACAATCGGGGTATTTGTCAAGCGCTTACTATGTGCCAAGCACTGTTTTAAGCACTGGGGGGGGGGGGGGGATACAAGGTAATCAGGTTGTCCCACGTGGGGCTCACAGTCTTCATCCCCATTTGCCAGATGAGGGAACTGAGGCACAGAGAAGTGAAGCGACTCGCCCAAAGTTACACGGCTGATAAGTGGCGGAGGCGGGATTAGAACTCATTATCCTCCCCCCAGTCGCTTCGCACAGTGCGCCGCACGCCGTAACGTCGTGTTGTCCTGCTGTACTCTCTCAACCACTGAATACAGTGCTCTGCACACAGTAAGTGCTTAATAAAAGCACTGATCGATCGGTAATTTCTTTTAATATCCGTCTCCCCCTCGAGACTGTAAACTCGTCGTGAGCAGGGAACGTGTTCCTTTAATTGTTCAACTGTCCTCTCCCAGATGCTTAGTACAGCGTTCATACAGTAGGCGCTCAGTAAACACCACTGATCAATCAGAAATCTCTTTTATTATCTGTCTCCCCCTCTAGATTGTGAACTGGCTGTAGGCAATCGTATTTATTGAGCGCTTACTGTGTGCAGAGCCCTGTATTAAGCGCTTGGGGGAAGACAGTACAACAACAGACACATTCCCCCACCCACAGTGAGCTTCCAGTCTAGAAGGGGAGACGGACATTAATATAAATAATCAGACCGTAGGCCCGTCAATGGGCAGGGACTGCTCCTATCTGTTGCCTTCCAAGCGCTTAGTACAGTGCTCTGTACATAGTAAGCGCTCAATAAATACTACCGAATGAATGAATGAATAAATAAGTCAGACAGAGGCCCAGTGAGGTGACTTGCCCAAGGTGAGGGAGCAGAAAAGTGGCAGAGCCAGGATTAGAACCCAGGTCCTCTGACACCCGAGGCCTCCTCTCCCCTTGTCTCTCCCTCCCTGTCCCCACCAAATGTCTCTCCATCAAAGAGCATTAAACTCCACGGTTTTCATTAAATCGAAGTACGGGGCTCAAGTGACCTTCTTCACACTTCATTTTTCACATCGTCAAGATCCTCCGCTTTGTACTTATCCATCAAATGCTGTTGGAATCTGACAACTGCCAGATAGTATTGAAGTCGAAGAGCTGAGCCTGGTGAGGAGAGATAAGGTGCCGTGGCTTCGTCACTTTTAAAAAAAAAAAATACGCCAACACTTGGAATTAAGACAGCCCTTATAGGCATTCGCGTCTTCTAAATGGGAGCCCGGCAAAAGTCCCTTTTATCGAGTTTGATCTTATGCTCTGCATCAGAAAAGGAAGCAGAATTAGCCTATTGACTCCTTTCTACTCGACGTCTTTATCGAGGACCCAGTGCCGGCCATTATAATGTCAGTAGAATTCGAGAAATTGTTTTCTTTTTATACGGAACTACTCCATCCGGGCCTCGATGGGCCCGTGCTGTGGCCTTGGCCCATTCGTGCCCCCCAAAAGCCTCCGAATTGCTCCCCAAAATGGTCCCCTGCCTGGCTCTCCTCAGCATAAAAACTAATAATTTCATGTCGTGTCTCCTAAGACTGTAATAATAATAATAATGTTGGTATTTGTTAAGCGCTTACCATGTGCCAAGCACTGTTCTAAGCGCTGGGGTAGATACGGGGTCATCAGGTTGTCCCACGTGAGGCTCACTGTTAATCCCTATTTTCCAGATGAGGTAACTGAGGCACAGAGAAGTGAAGTGACTTGCCCACAGTCCCACAGCTGACAGGTGGCCGAGCCGGGATTCATTCATTCAATAGTATTTATTGAGCGCTTACTATGTGCAGAGCACTGTACTAAGCGCTTGGGATGAACAGGTCGGCAACAGATAGAGACGGTCCCTGCCGTTTGACGGGCTTACGGTCTAATCGGGGGAGACGGACAGACAAGAACAATGGCACTAAACAGCGTCAAGGGGAAGAACATCTCGTAAAAACCGATGGCGACTAAATAGAATCGAGGCGATGTACAATTCATTAACAAAATAAATAGGGTAACGAAAATATATACAGTCGAGCGGACGGGTACAGTGCCGTGGGGATGGGAAGGGAGAGGTGGAGGAGCAGAGGGAAAAGGGGAAAATGAGGCTTTAGCCGCGGAGAGGTAAAGGGGGGATGGGAGAGGGAGTAGAGGGGGAAGAGGAGCTCAGTCTGGGAAGGCCTCTTGGAGGAGGTGATTTTTAAGTAAGGTTTTGAAGAGGGAAAGAGAATCAGTTTGGCGGAGGTGAGGAGGGAGGGCGTTCCAGGACCGCGGGAGGACGTGGCCCAGGGGTCGACGGCGGGACGGGCGAGACCGAGGGACGGCGAGGAGGTGGGCGGCGGAGGAGCGGAGCGTGCGGGGTGGGCGGTAGAAAGAGAGAAGGGAGGAGAGGTAGGAAGGGGCGAGGTGACGGAGAGCCTCGAAGCCTAGAGTGAGGAGTTTTTGTTTGGAGCGGAGGTCGATAGGCAACCACTGGAGTCGTTTAAGAAGGGGAGTGACACGCCCAGATCGTCTCTGCGGGAAGATGAGCCGGGCGGCGGAGTGAAGAATAGACCGGAGCGGGGCGAGAGAGGAGGAAGGGAGGTCAGAGAGAAGGCTGACACGGTAGTCTAGCCGGGATATACGAGATTCGAACTCATGACCTCCGACCCCCAAGCCCGTGCTCTTTCCGCTGAGCCACGCTGCGACCGTAAAGACAGTCATTATTACTGTGATATGTTAGGCACCTAATATGTGCGGGATAACTGGGGTGGGGACACAGACTGTGTCCCACGTGACTGCAGTCTAAGGGAGAGGAATACTAATAATGATAATTACAGTAAATACCAACATTATTATTAGTTAAGTGCTTATTACGGCACTCGGAATATAGTAAGCCCTTAACAAATACCATCATTATTTTGTGCCAGGCACTGTACTAAGCGCCGAGGTGGATACAACCAAATTGGGTTGGACGTAGCCCCCGTCCCCAGTGGGGGCTCGGAATTCCGATCCCTATTTTTGACCGATGGGGTAACTGAGGGACAGAAATAAAATGACTTAGCCAAGGTCACACAGCAGACAAGTGACAGAGCGGGGATTAGAACCCATGACCTTCTGACTCCCGGGTCCTAGCCTCTACTGGCTCATTTTACAGATGAAGGAACTGAGTCACCTATGAGCCGCGATCTGTACCCTAGAAGCGCTTTCAATCGCCCGACGGTATTTATTGAGCATCTACCGTGAGTAGAGAACTGTACTAAGCGTTTGGAACATTCACCCCACCCTCGACCCCGCAGCGTGTTCAATGTCAGTTTCCCCCTGCGGACTGTGAGCTGCTTGTGGGCAGGGTCTAAAAACAGCCGCAGTGTGGCCTAGCGGTAAGAGCCCGGGCTTGGGAGTCCGAGGCTGTGGGTTCTAATCCCAACTCCGCCACTTGTCAGCTGTGTGACTTGGGGCAAGTCACTTCACTTTGAGAAGCAGCGTGGCTCAGTGGAAAGAGCGCGGGCTTTGGAGTCCGAGGTCGTGAGTTCGAATCCCAGCTCTGCCACTTGTCTGCTGTGTGACCTGGGGCAAGTCACTTCACTTCTCTGTGCCTCAGTTACCTCATCTGTCAAATGGGGATGAAGACTGTGAGCCCCACGTGGGACGACCCGATTCCCCTGCGTCTACCCCAGCGCTTAGAACAGTGCTCGGCACATAGTAAGCGCTTAACAAATACCAACATTATAACATTATTATTATTCTCTGGGCCTCAGTTCCCTCATCTGGAAAAGGGGGATGAAGACTGTGAGCCTCTCGTGGGACAATCCGATGACCCTGCGTCTCCCCCAGCGCTTAGAACAGTGCTCTGCACATAGTAAGCGCTTAACAAATACCAACATTATTATTATTATTATTGTTAAATGCCATGAACTGACTGACTGTGGGCAGGGAGTGTGACACGGGCTTTCTCTGGGCTTCCCAACTGATTCGCCCCCAGGAGGCGCTCAGCAAGTAGGGCGGCTCCTACTTGATTTCCCGCTCCGGACCCCCTCAGACCCCGCCGGGGAGCTCGAGTGAGGTTTGACGGGTGTGAGCGGCGTCTGGATCAGGCTGCTGGATCAGCGTCGCCCTTTCTCACTACGGCCGTTCAAATATTCATGGCGTCCGACGAGGGCGAGGAAAGATGGGGAAATCTGAACTCGGGAGGCGACGCTTCTCCGCTTCGTCTCCGACAGACCGTCCTGCGGCGAGGCGCCCCTCCTTCGAGGCCTTACTGAGGGGCCCGCCTCCTCCAAGAGGCCTTCCCTAAGCCCTCCTCTCCTCGGCTCGGTGGCGAGAGCCCGGGCTTGGGCGTCACAGGACGTGGGTTCTAATCCCGGCTCCGCTACTTGTCCGCTGGGTGACCGCGGGCCAGTCGCTTAACTTCCCTGGGCCTCGGTTATCTCATCTGCAAAATGGGGATTAAAAGCGCGAGCGCCACGCGGGACACCCTGATTACCTTGTATCAACCCCGGTGTTTAGAACAGTGCTTGGCACAGAGTAAGCATTTAACATATACCATATTTATTATTATTTCCTCTTCTCCCACTTCCTTCGTCACCTAGATTTGTTCCCTTTGTTCTTCTCCCCTCAGCCCCACGGCACTTATGTCCGTATCCGTAATTTATGTATTTCTATTAATGTCATTTATGTATTTCTATTAATGTCTGTCTCCCCCTCTAGACTGTAAGCTCAATGTGGGCAGCGAATGTGTCTTTCGGCTCTGTCCTCTCCCAAGCATTAGTGATGATGATGATGATGATGATGGTATTTGTTATGCGCTTACTCTGTGCCAGGCACTGTAATCACAGGGGTGGATCCAAGCAGATCGAGTTGGACACGGTTCACGTCCCAGGTGGGGCTCACGGTCCTAAACGCCCATTTTCCAGATGAGGTCACTGAGGCAGAGAGAAGTGAAGCGACCTGCCCAGGGCCACACAGCCGACTGGCGGATCCGGGATCAGAACCCATGACCTTCCGACTGCCGGGCCGGCGCTCTATCCACGACGCCAGGCTGCTCGCGCCTACGCCGTAGTCCGGCGCTCTGCACACGGTAAACGCTCAATAATAATATTTTTTAAGCGCTTACGAGGTGCCGGGCACTGTTCAGATAAATACCACTGATGGACTAGGCCACAAAATGACACCGACCGCGTTTCCTTCCCCGAACCCGCCGGCTCTCGCCAGCCGAGAGGAGGTGAAGAGGAATCTGAAAAACGGGTTCGAGATCTCTGGGGACCGGCCCGACCGGTCTTAAAAGCCGGACGCGCCCTCGCCGAGGCCTGCCGTCCCGCATCCGGCCCCGGAGAGCAGCCCGTCAAAGGGCAGGGACTGTCTCTGTTACCGATCTGTACATTCCAAGCGCTTAGTCCAGTGCTCTGCCCACAGTAAACGCTCGATAAATACTATTGAATGGATGAATGAATGAATGACTGTCGGGGACCGGAGTGCGAGTCTGACCACGCGAGCCGACGACGCTAGAATCAATTCCCCCGCGCCGCGTCTTGACCCCCCAGACCTCGGCATTGGGGTTCAGGCAAGAAATCCCTAACGGCAGACTCCATCCATCTGCCGATTCCTCATCCACATCCAGGCCGGGAACGCCCTCCCTCCTCACATCCGACAGACAATGACTCTCCCTCCCCTTCAAAGCCTTACTGAAGGCCCACATCCTCCAAGAAGCCTTCCCTGACTGCACCCTCCTTTCCTCTTCTCCCACTCCCTCTGCATCTCCCTGACTCGCTCCCTTTCTTCATCTCCCCTCCCAGTCCCACACCACTTAGGTCCATAATCCTCATTTATTTATTTCTATTAACGTCTGTCTTCCCCTCTGGACTGTAAGTTCATGTGGGCAGGGAATGTGTCTCGTTTACTGTTCTATCGTAGTCCCTCGAGTGCTCAGTACAGTGCTGTGCACACAGTAAGCACTCAATAATATGACTGAAAGTGTTTAACAAATACCGTTATTATTATTATTATTATTATTAATAATAAGTCCGGGCCTTTCTTCCGTTACAGAGTTCTGCCTCCCCCTCTAAAGTGTAAGCTCATGGTGGGCAGGGAATGCGTCTGTTTATTGTTGGATTGTCCTCTCCCGAGCGCTCAGTACACTGCTCTGCACACAGTAAGCGCTCAAATATGTCTGAGTGAATGACAGTGATTAATACCATTGTAATAACAACAATTGCGGTATTTGTAAAGCATTTACTAGATGCCAAGCACTGATCTAAGCACTGGGGTAGATATCCGGTAATCAGGTGGGACACAGTCCTCGTCCCTCACGGGGCTCACAATCCGGATTCCGATTTCACAGCTGAGGTAACCGAGACGCAGAGAAGTGACTTGCCCAAGGTCACACGGCAGACACGTGGCAGACCCGGGATTAGAACTCGCAACCTCCAGGTCCAGGTTCTTTCCATTAGGCCATGCTGCTTCTCCTCATTACTATTATTATTATTATTAAACTGGGCCTTTCTCCTGTTACGGAGTTATGTCTCGGACCTTCTTTTCCCAGCTGGACCGTTCATTCAAGCATTCATTCAATCGTATTTACTGAGCGCTTACAGCGTGCAGATCACTGTAGTGAGCGCTTGGGAGAGGACGGTAAACACCAAAGAGACACCCGCCCGAAGAGAATAACAATAATGTTGGTATTTGTTAAGCGCTTACTATGTGCCGAGCACTGTTCTAATAGTCACAGGGGAGTCAGGTTGTCCCACGTGGGGCTCACAGTCTTAATCCCCATTTTACAGATGAGGTAACTGAGGCACAGAGAAGTTAAGTGACTCGCCCAAAGTCACCCAGCTGACAAGGGGCCGAGCTGGGATTCGAACCCATGAACTCTGACTCCAAAGCCCGGGCTCTTTCCACTGAGCCACGAGAACGTCAACCGGCGCCAGGACTAACAGGCTGGCACACGCCTACGGCCCGTCTGTCAAAGCGGGCAAAGTCCAGCCTTTAATGCTTTTCCCTCGGGCCTCTCCGTCGTCCGCTGAGAGAGGGGTTGTCTTGTGATAATAATCATAATTACGTTGGTATTTGTTAAGCGCTTACTATGTGCAGAGCACTGTCCTAAGCGCTGGGGTAGATACGGGGTCATCAGGTTGTCCCACGTGAGGCTCACGGTCTTCATCCCCATTTTCCAGAGGAGGGAACTGATCCCCAGAGAAGTGAAGTGACTCGCCCACAGTCATCCAGCTGACAAGTGGCCGAGCCGGGATTCGAACCCCTGACCTCTGACTCCCAACACGATTATCTCGTACTTACCCCAGGACTTAGAACAGTGTCTGGCACATAATAAGCACTTAAACACCACAATCGTTACTAATATTATTATTACTCCCTAAATGAGAGCCCTCCCAGCTTCTTCTGGGGACAGACGGGATGGATCTCACTCCAACAGACGTCCGAATTTAATGCTAGCAGGCTTTTGTGATTCCCCGCCCCTCGATTAAACTGTCTAAATAATAATAATGGTATCTGTGAAGCGTTCACTACGTGCCAAGCGCTGATCACTTCTTCCTTCGGTTCCACATTCTATAATAATTCTATAATAATTATGAGATGCTGAGTCTCAAATAGGACTAATGAATCCAGCCAAGAAAAATCCCCGACCGTTTTCAACCGTCTCCCCCTTCCGCCCTGTCAACGTGTACTTTCATGCGATTGCATTTATTGAGCGCTGACTGTGTGCACAGCACTGTACTGAGCGTTTGGGAGAGTGCAACAGAACAATAAACGGACGCATTCCCTGCCCCTAACGAGCTTGCAGTGTAGAAATCGAGGCTGGGGTTCATCAGAATATAATAATGGTTGTAATCATAATAATGGTACTTATTAAGTGCTTACTACCTGCCGAGCACTGTTCTAAGCGCTGGGGTAGATACGAGTAAATCAGACTACGTAATCTGCTCCCCCAACTTCCTCTTTCCAGCTCGTTTCAGCAATCGAGCAATCGGTCAGCGGTATTTTTTGAGCGCTTACTGCGTGCAGAGCACTGTTCTAAGCACAGAATTGGTAGACAAGTTCCCTGCCCACAAAGAGTTTATGGTCTAGAGAGGGAAACAGATAATAAGAATAATCATTATGGTATTTAATAATAATAATAACGTTGGTATTTGTTAAGCGCTTACTATGTGCAGAGCACCGTTCTAAGCGCTGGGGTAGACACAGGGTCATCAGGTCGTCCCACGTGAGGCTCAGTCTTCATCCCCATTTTACAGATGAGGAACTGAGGCACAGAGAAGTGACTTGCCCACAGTCACACAGTTGACAAGTGGCCGAGCCGGGATTCAAACCCATGACCTCTGACTCCTAAGCCCGGGCTCTTCCCACTGAGCCACTTCTCTGGGCTTCAGTTACCTCATCTGTAAAATGGGGATTATTATTATTAATAATAATAATAATAACAGTAGTATTTAAGTGTTTCTTCCATGCCGAGCACTGTTCTAAGCTCTGGGGTAGACACAAGGTAATCAGGTTGTCCCGCGTGGGGCTCACAGTCTTAATCCCCATTTTACCGCTGAGGGAACTGAGGCCCAAAGAAGGGACTTGCTCAAAGTCACACAGCTGATAAATGGCAGAGGTGGGATTGGAACCCATGACCTCGGACTCCCAAGCCCCACGTGGGACAACCTGATGACCCTGTATCCATCCCAGCGCTTAGAACAGTGCTTGGCCCATAGTAAGCGTTTAACAAATACCATCATCATTATTACTATTAGTATTATTACAGTGCTCAGCACGCAGAAAGCGCTCAGTACATACCACTGATCGACGGATGGACGGTCCCGTAAGGTTTTATTGTAAAGGCCTCAACCTGCCTGGGATTTTTTACCTTGGAAATATCTTAATTCACGGCTGCATGAAAATGTTGTGTGTTACTGTTACTGTGCTCATTTGGATATATTTTTATTACCCTATTTATTTTGTTAATGAGGCATCATCCGTCCCCTTGATTCTATTTATAGCGATTAAGTTGTCTTGTTTTCGTCCGTCTGTCTCCCCCCTTTAGACCGTGAGCCCGTCAATGGGCAGGGATGGTCTCTATCTTTGCCAAACTGTCCATTCCAAGCACTTAGTCCAGTGCCCTGCACATAGTAAGCGCTCAATAAATACTATTGAATGAATGATTGAATGTTTTCACTTGCGCGCAAACCGGTACATACTATTTTCTTTGCGGGCACGCCTTCCTTTCAAGGAGGCTGCCTTGGAAAACGCAACGAAGGAGGGAGGCAAGTCTCCGGTTAGGTTACAGGGCACGGAGTTGAGGACATAAATAGGACCCAGGCTTTGTCCGAATGACCGCAGCTGACCGCGCGTCCTTATTCCGCTAAGCGGGATGAACTCGGGAGGAGGTGGATACTAAGCTTTCCTTTCCCTTTCTCTCTCCCTCGCTCCCATTTGCCGTCCTAACCCTTTAAATACACTTCACAGGTTAAAACAGCCGCAAAGCTTTCGTCGACATCTGAGGCCAAGGCATCTGCGGCGGCTGCGATTAATAACACGAATAAGAACGACTGTGGGATTCATTAAGCGCTGACCGCGTCCTAAGCAGTGGGGTGGACACAGGACAATCAGAGAGGACCCAATCCCAGTCCCACAAAAGGCTCGGGGTCGAAGAGAATTAAACCCCCAGCAAATGCAGCCCGGGGAGGTTTTAACCGCATTTCAAGGACGTCTCGACATTTTAAAGACACCCCCGAAGAGGACTACTCGGTTTCCTGAACGAATCAATCAATCGGCGGTATTTACTGGGCGCGCTACTGTGGGCGGGACGCCGTTGGAAGCGTTTGGGAGAGGACGATACAACAGAGCCGGCGGACACGCAGATTGCAAGGACCTCGCGGGCTAGGCGACGTGCTCAAGTCTGCCTTCGATACGGAAAATAACGCGTCCTCGCCATCCCTCGCTAATCCCCCAGGTTGGTTTACTCGGCAGAGCGCCGAGACGAGCCGAGGGGCACCAAAGCTTCGAGCGAGACGACGTCCCCGCCGGGAAACACCCGGAAACTTGCGCCGCGAAGCGAGGAAGGAGCTCCCTCTTTTCCTCTCCATCTGACCATTTTTTCCTTCCCGTCTGCCTCGGCGGGCTCCGGAACAATACGCCGTCCGCCTCGGAAGGGCCGCCGGAGGTCAGGTTTAAATCCCAAATGCGCCGCAAAGAGCCTCTATTTGATTACAATGCTAAATGATGTCATGTATCCAGGACAACTGGGCCATTATGGTCTCCCGGGGATAAAAAAAGGAAAAAAAAACCGGCCTCTCGGTCCTAGATTTAGGGGACACGCCATGTGATCCGTTGTCTGGAGGCGAAAAAAGTGTGTGCAGCTGGACTCTCCAGCCGAACAAAAAAACCCCACGGCACACAAAGGGGACCGACGCGTTTCAAATACAAAGACCTGGCCATCTTACTGGACGTCTCCCCCTCCCACGCTAGACGGAGAACGTTTAATCTATCCCGTTTTTCCCTTCTGGGATCGCAGCCTCCCGTATCTCCCCCCGCCCCTAAACGCCTCCCCGCTGCCTGCCGACTCCGTGTCTCTCTTAGCGGCCCGCTCCCTCTCCGAGACATCGAAGACGTTCCGGATCCAGTCCGCGCCAGCTGCTTTCTGAGCGACCTCTAAGACCCTCGGCTGCCCTGCCTCGTATGGGGAGGGAAACTAATAGAAAAAGAGCAGTGGAAAGCCTATAACGACGACGATGGTGTGCGTTAGGCGCTTACTATGTGAAGGGCGCTGTACTAAGAGCCGGGGTGGATAAAATCAAATCGAGTCCCTGTCCCACGTGGGGCTCACAATCCCATTTTACAGATGAGGTGACTGGGGTCCGGTGAAGTGACTCCCCCAAGGTCACGCAGCAAGCGAGAGATGGAGCCGGGATCCTCCTCTGCTCTCTCCCCTACCGATGTTTCGAGTAATGTCTGTTCCCCATCGAGACCGTCAGCTCCTTGAGAAGTCTAGAGAGGCGGCGGGGCTCAGGGGAATGAGTCCGGGCTTGGGAGTCAGAGGTCATGGGTTCGAATCCCGGCTCGGCCACTTGTCGGCCGGGTGACCGTGGGCGAGTCACTTCACTTCTCTGGGCCTCAGTGACTCATCTGGAAAATGGGGATGAAGACTGGGAGCCTCACGAGGGACAACCTGATGACCCTGTATCTCCCCCAGCGCTTAGAACAGTGCTCTGCACATAGTAAGCGCTTAATACCAACATTATTATTATTATTACTCCGACGCATAGAACAGTGCTTGGCCCATAATAATAATAAGGTATTTGTTAAGCTCTTCCTATTACCATCATGATGATGATGATATACGATTATCATTTCCAACTCTATTGAATTGTACCCTCCCACTTAATCAGTGGTATTTACTGAGCGCTTTACTACGAGCAGGGTATCGTACTAAGCGATTGGGGAGAATACGACAGAACGGAGCTGGTAAACAAGCTCCCCGCCCTCAAGGAGCTTTCAGTCTGGAGTTCGAGCAACCTAGTACAGTGCTCTGCACAGAGTAGGCACTCAACAAATACCCACAACTGATTGACTGAGTAGATCAAAAAACCTGACGGGGCTGTTTAACCTCGCCACTCGGCTCCTCTAATGGCAACCTTCTCCCCGTCCCCTCCATCTCGGCTATCTCACCTCCAACGTCGCGTCTCTGGCCTGGAACGCCCGATCTATCTATTTTTATTACCCTATTTATTTTGTTAATGAGAGGTACATCCCCTTGACTCTATTTACTGCCATTGTTTCTGTCCGTCTGTCTCCCCCGATTAGACTGTGAGCCCCTCCATGGGCAGGGGTTGTCTCTATCTGCTGCCGAATTGTCCATTCCAAGCGCTTAGTACCGTGCTCTGCACATAGTAAGCGCTCAATAAATCCTATTGAACGAATGAAGCCTCGCTGAAGGCCCGTCTCCTCCCGGAAGCCTTCCCTGATTAAGCCCCCGTTTCCTCTTCTGTGTCGCCCTGGCACTTGGTGGATATGTTCCCTTGACTCGCCGTTCCCTCAGCCCTAAGACATCTACACAATCCCTAATTTATTTATTTACATTAATGTCTGTCTCCTCCTTAGTCCGTAAGCTTGTTAATAATAATGATGGTATTTGTTAAGCGCTTACTAGGTGCCGAGCACTGTTCTAAGCGCTGGGGGAGATACAGGGTCATCAGGCGGTCCCCCGTGGGGCTCACAGTCTTCATCCCCATTTCCCAGGTGAGGTAATTGAGGCCCGGAGAAGTGAAGCGACTTGCACAAAGTTACACAGCTGAGAAGTGGCGCAGCCGGGATTAGAACCCATGTCCTCTGACTCCCAAGCCCTGGCTCTTTCCACTGAGCCACGCTGCTTCTCTTGTTGTGGGCAGAGAGCGCATCTACCGACTCTGTTTTACTGCACTCTCCCGCGTTCTTAGTGCAGGGCTCTGCACACAGTAAGCGCTCAATAAATTTCCATTGATTGGGGAGGCAGAAAGCCACAGAGCTCAAGTACGGGAGAGTCATCCCGCTTCCAGCAAAGAAAGCTGAAAGAGGTGGCGGGCGATCTGCAACAATAATAATAATAATGATGGTATCTGTTAAGCGCTTAGTATGTGAAGAGCACTGTTCTAAGCGCCAGGGAGGACACAAGGTGATCAGGTTGTCCCACGTGGGGCTCACGGTCTTAATCCCCATTTTACAGATGAGAAGTGAAGCGACTTGCCCAAAGTCACCCAGCTGACAAGCGGCGGAGCCGGGATTAGAAGAAGCAGCGTGGCTCAGTGGAAAGAGCACAGGCTTTGGAGTCAGGGCTCATGAGTTCGAATCCCAGCTCTGCCACTTGTCGGCTCTGTGACTGTGGGCGAGTCACTTAACTTCTCTGTGCCTCAGTTCCCTCATCTGTAAAATGGGGATTAAGACTGTGAGCCCCATGTGGGACAACCTGATTCCCCTGTCTTCCCCAGCGCTTAGAACAGTGCTCGGCACATAGTAAGCGCTTAACAAATACCAACATTATTATTAGAACCCACGACCTCTGACTCCCAAGCCCGGGCTCTTCCCGCCGAGCCGCGCTGCTTCTCATAATAATAAAGGTGGCATCTGTTTAGCGCTCACTAGGTTCCAGGCACTGTTCTAAGCACTGGGGTGGAGAAGAGATAATCACATTGGACACGGTCCCTGTCCCACACGGGGCTCGCGATCTTAACCCCCGTTTTCCAGATGAGGTAACTGAGGCCCAGTGACACCAAGGTCCCACAGCAGACAAGCCGCGGAGTCGCGATTAGAACTCGGATCCTTGTGACTCCCAGGCCTGCGCTTTAGTCACCGGACCACACTGCTTTTCGGGGGTCGACTGGCGACTTCGTGGGAGGGATGAATCTCGGCCGGCTCCCGGATGCTCTTTCACCTCCGGGGTGGGGAAGAAAACGGGAAGTGAAGCCCGGCAGCCAGAGAAGATATACGGAAACCGCAGCTGTCGTAGGCCGGGCCCGTTTCCCCTCGCCCGGATTCGTGCCGGGAATCGGAATCGTATTTCCTGAGCACTTATGTGCAGAGCACTGTCCAAATCACTAGGGAGAGTACAACAGAACCGAGTGGGCGGTTACGTTCCTTGCCCGCAACCAGCTCACAGTCTAGAGGGGGAGACTGAGATGAGTAGATGCATAAAAATTATGGGTACGGACCTAAGTGTATTCATTCATTCAATAGCATTTATCGAGCGTTTACTATGTGCGGGGCACCGGACTAAGCGCTTGGAATGGACAATTGGGCAACAGATAGAGACCATCCCTGCACATTGACGGGCTCACGCTCTAATCGGGGGAGACGGACGCTCAAAAGCAACTCAGTCACAATAAATGGAATCAAGGGGATGGACACCTCATGAACAAAAAGTGTAGGGAGTCGGATCCTCCTAGGCCCCTCTCAGGGTGGCAACCGTAGTAAGCGCTCAATAAATACTCTTGAATGAACTGGAGAGTTTCCCAGTCCTCTACCAGTCACGGCTATGGGGAGAGTCGAGCGGAGGCCCGTCCAGTCCATTCCGGCGGGGCGGCGGCGGGCACGGGAGAGAGTCGAGGGCGGAGACTCAAGTTTATCGCGGGGAAGGAGGCGACGGTCAACTGGATCTTTACCAAGAAAATCTCCGGAACCACTGCCAGAAGGATGGCAGATGGAGGTGGGGCGGGAGAGAGATATGTCCGTGGCGTCGCTCTGGGTCAGAGATGACTCGACGGCACAAGACAAGTGGGGAGTCAGAGAACCCAGGTCCTCTGACTCCCAGGCCCAGGATCTTTCCACTAGGCCACGCTGCCTCTCACATCTTCTAGTAGTAAATGTGACCGCCCACCTTCCCCACTCTACTGGCAGTAGCTTGAAGGCAGGGACTCTGCTTCCTAACTCTCGCAAGCACTTAGTAAATTTATTTTTATTTTTCTTTCTTTATTTCTCTTATTTATTTTCATATGGTATTTGCTAAGCACTTACTAGGACCAGCACTTGTCAGCCGGGTGACTTGGAGCAAGTCACTTCACTTCTCTGGGCCTCAGTTGCCTCCTCTGTAAAATGGGGATGAAGACGGTGAGCCCCACCTGATGACCTCGTAATTATCCCCGCGCTTAGAACAGTGCTTGGCACACAGTAAGCTCTTAAATACCATGATTAATTAACGAATTCTAAGCGCCGGGAGAGATACAAGTTCATCACGGTTAGACACAGTCCCTGGCTCCGCATGGGACCCACAGTCTTAATCCCCATTTTACAGATGGGGTAACCGAGGCCCAGAAAATTGAAGTGACTTGCCCAAGGGCACTCGCAGCCAAGTGGAGAAGCAGGGATTAGAACCCAGGTCCTTCTGACTCCCAGGCCCGGACTCTATCCACTGGGCCGTGCTGCTTCTCGAAACTAATAATAATAATCAAGTAAAAATAATGGTATTTGTTAAGTGCTTAGTATGTGTCGAGCACTGTGCTATACGCTGGGGCAGATATGGGTTAATCGGGTCGGACACAGTCCCTTGTCCTACCTCACGGTCTTAATCCTTATTTTACAGAGGAGGGAACCGAGGTACAGAGAAGTGACCTGACTTGCCCGGGGTCACACAGCAGACAAGGGCGCTAAGCTCCACAAATACACTCGATGGAGCTTCGACCTAGGCAGAGCACAGGTCCCTCTGCTTTGCTATTACACCTCTATCTCATTCATTCATTCAATAGCATTTATTGAGCGCTTACTATGTGCAGAGCATTCATTCATTCAATAGTATTTATTGAGCGCTTACTATGTGCAGAGCACCGTACTAAGCGCTTGGAAAGAACAATTCGGCAACAGATAGAGACAATCCCTGCCCATCGACGGGCTCACGGTCTGATCTGCTTTCTCCAAGTCACTTCTTAAAGGGCTACAAATAAAGCCGCTGTTGACCACGTCATACACCATGACAGTGACAAGTGTCCCATGTAAATCTCCAAGCGATGTGGGAAAATGGAGGCCTGATTGGCTTCAACATCCACTTCCCTGCCCTCCTACTAATTCTCTCAGCAGATCGATTAAAATCCTACTTTCCCCAAGTGGTAGCCACCTCAAAGAAACCTTCTGAACCCCGTCATTTGCGGCACAACAGTCCACTGGGGGATATGCATTCATTCAATAGTATTTATTGAGCGCTTACCACGCAGAGCACTGTACTAGGCGCTCGGAATGTACAAATCGGTAACAGAGAGACAGTCCCTGCCCGATATAAATACACCCAGTTAAATTTCCAGTAGCACGGTGGAAAACACCTGGTGGTGCTTTGATATATAATAAACAATAAAAGAAAAGCACGGAAGGAAAATACCATCTCAAACAGTATCGACGTCCGGGACAGCGTAAGGCACAGGGAGGGTTTGATTCTTGGTTTTCGGACCATCTCCGCTATGCTGTTGTTTTGTAAAGGTGTTTGTTAGGCGCTTAGTATGTGCCAGGCACTGTTCTGAGCACCGAGGTAGATACCCCAATGCTTCTCCCTTTCCTAATCAGAGAAAGGCCATGGCCTAGTGGGTAGAGTCCGGACCTGGGAGTCAGAAGGCCCCGAGTTCTAATCCCGGCTCCGCCACTTGTCCGCTGTGGGACCTCGGGCAAGTCGCTTCACTTCTCTGGACCTCGGTTCCCTCATCCGTAAAATGGGGACAAAGACCGTGAGCCCCATGTGGGACGGGGACTGCGTCCAACCCGATTAGCTTGTAATAATAATAATAATGATGATGGTATTTTTTAAGCGCTCACTATGTGCCGAGCACTGTTCTAAGCGCTGGGGTAGACACAGGGGAATCAGGTTGTCCCACGTGGGGCTCACAGTCTTTAATCCCCATTTTACAGATGAGGTCACTGAGGCACCGAGAAGTTAAGTGACCTGCCCAAAGTCACACAGCTGACGAGTGGCCGAGCCAGGATTCGAACCCATGACTTCTGTCTCCAAAGCCCGGGCTCTTTCCACTGAGCCACGCCCAGCGCTTCGTACAGTGCCTGGCACATAATGAGCGCTTACCAGATACCATAAAAAGAAAGAAAAACCAAAAAGAGTGAGATCTGGGAGACTCCCTCTAGGTAACTAATAGGTTGGCCAGGTGATTCTATTTATCGTGATTATGTCGTCTTATTTTTGTCCGTCTGTCTCCCCCGATTAGACGGTGAGCCCCTCATTGGGCAAGGATGGTCTCTGTTGCCGAACTGTCCGTTCCAAGCGCTTAGTACAGTGCTCTGCACATAGTAAGTGCTCAATAAATACTACTGAATGAATGATTCCCTACATAAAAGCTCATCGTATTAACGTGAGCGATTAAATGCCTTTTTTTTCATAGGATCCCCCGCCCGGTCACTGCTAAACTAGAAACCAGAGGAGCTCGTTTGTTGTTCAGAGGTGGGGAATTTCCCAGAACAGGGAACAGGACAGAGGAAATCCTGTGGAAAGCTTGGTCTGGCAGGGAAGCTCGCGTTAGGTGGGGGAGGATGGGGGGTGGTGAGGAATGAAAAAGTTGGGGAAAGAATGTGGGTCCTGAAAATTTATTTCAGGCCCACCTGGGTTCAGTGGTTTCAAACTCTCTGAGGGTAAGGTAGGGGGAGGATTTTGCTTTTGAAAGTCTCTAATAATAATAATAATGATGTTGGTATTTGTTAAGCGCTTACTATGTGCAGAGCACCGTTCTAAGCGCTGGGGTGGATACAGGGTCATCAGGTCGTCCCACGTGAGGCTCACAGCGAATCCCCATTTTACAGATGAGGTGACTGAGGCACAGAGAAGTGAAGTGACTTGCCCACGGTCGCCCAGCTGACAAGTGGCCGAGCCGGCATTCGAACCCATGACCTCTGACTCCCAAGCCCGGGCTCTTTCCACTGAGCCACGCTCCTTCTCCAAATAAACGGTGGTATTTGTTAAGCGCTTACTACGGGCAAAGCACTGTCCTAAGCGCTGGGGGATACAAGGTGAGCAGGTTGTCCCACGTGGGGCTCACAGTTTTAATCCCCATTTTACAGATGAGGGAACTGAGGCCCAGAGAAGTGAAGTGACTTGTCCAAAGTCACACAGCTGGAAAGCTCTACTACCGAGGGGGCTTTCCAGTTCTCCAAAGAATACCAAAATCTTTCAGGGAAAGTTGCCCTTCCGGCGGCCAGGCTAAATTAATCACTACACGTGGTGATCTTACGAAAATATAATGAAATAACACAGGATTTGCTCCCACAAGCGCACAAGGAACAAACGCATAAGGTGCAAAGGAAAATTCGATAGCTTTACTTTGGTGACGCAGAAGCTGTGAGGCCTAGCGGCCCGCGAGTCCGGGCCTGGGAGTCAAAGGACCTGGGTTCTAAACCCTGCGCCGCCACTTGTCCGCTGTGTGACCTCGGGCAAGTCACTTCACTTCCGGGGGCCTCAGTTCCCTCATCTGTAAAATAGGGATAAGACCGTGAAGCCCCACGTGGGAGAGGGAGGGTTTCCAACCTGGCTCGGATCTACCGCAGCGCTTAGTAGTGTCTGGCACGGAATAAGCACTTGAATAACATTAAAAAGAAGTATAATGGTCTGAAACACCCAGTTTTGCTCATAGTAAGCGCTTAACAAATACCATTATTATTATTACCTTTCAGGATTCAGGAATTTTTCTACCAAATGGTGTATTTATTAGACACGTAGCAGGCTCGTTCCCACCAGTAACATCCCACCATACAGTCAATCCATCGATGGCATTTAGTGAGCGCTTTACTATGTGCAGAGCACTGTACTAAGCGCTTGGGAAAGTGCAATACGACGGGATTGGTAGACTCGTTCCCTGCTCACAGTGAGATCATAGTCCACCCCACAGCACTCGTGTCCACAGCTCTAATTTCTTTCTTTATATTAATGTCTGTCTCCCCCGCAGACTGTAAGCTCATCGTGAGCAGGGAATGTGTCTGTTTTTTGTTCTACCGTCCTCTCCCAAGCGCTCAGTACAGTGTTCTGCACACGTCAGTGTGCTGCAAGGAGAAGCAGCATGGTCTGGCGGACAGAGCGTGGGCCTGGGAGTCAGATGGTCATGGGGTTAGAGAAGCAGCGCGGCTCAGTGGAAATGGCCCGGGCTTGAGTCAGAGGTCATGGGTTCTAATCCTGGCTCCGCCGCTTGCCAGCTGTGTGACTTTGGGCGAGTCACTTCACTTCTCTGGGCCTCAGTTCCCCTCACCTGTAAAATGGGGATTAAAACTGTGAGCCCCACGTGGGACAACCTGATCACCTCGTATCTCCCCAGCGCTTAGAACAGTGCTCCGCACATAGTACGCGCTTAACAAATACCACCATTATTACTCTAATCCCGGCTCTGCCGCCTGTCTGCTCCGTGACCTTGGACAAGTCGCTTCACTCCTCTGTGCCTCGGTTACCCCATCTGTCCCTCGTGGGACAGGGACTGTGTCCGACCCAATTTGCTGGCACCCACCGCCGGTGCTCAGTACAGTGCCTGGCACGTAGGAAGCACGGGTCACAGATTGAAGGAGGCGGTCCGCCTCGGTGATTCCTTCTCCCGTAGACCGTAAGCTCGTCGTGGGCGGGGAATTGGGTCCGTCTATTGCTGCGCTACACTCTCCCAGGGGCTCAGTACGGGGCTCCACACGCGGTTAACGCTCAGTAAATAACTGAACGAATGAATAAGGCAACGTAAGACCCTCCCCCGTCAAAAGACCCCGGGGCCTCTTCGGAGCTGCCGGAAACGATCCAGACCGCGTTTCTCAACCCATCTGCTCCTCTTCTGCACTCTGGCGTGTCTTCTGTTGCCCGGCTCTCCGTCAGAGGGATCGACGCACATCACAGTCGATCAAACTAACGGCTCCAAATGAACCGTGTTAACTGCTCCGACGGCATTAGACGGCCTGAATGGATCCTAAAATCCCGCTCTCTCAGGCCACGGGGAACTGGAGAGCGGCGTTGGAGAGCGGCAGCACTCAAGTGCCTTATGCCACAGGAAAATAATCCCCTAACCCCTACTCAAGGTCCCAGAGGCTCCTAATGGATTCTTAAGTGCTTGCTCGCTAGAGAAAAAGAATCGAGCCGACAGAATGCTCCTCTCCGGTTTGGAACTCCGCAGCGTCGGTGAATCCTTCCTACCTGCCCCGGGACTTTTTGTTTTCCTAACTGGGAATATCGGTCACCTCGAAGTGGAAGCTTCTCCGAGATAGTCATTCGTTCAATCGTATTTACTGAGCGCTTGCCATGTGCAGAGCACCGTACTAAGCGGCGTGGCTCAGTGGAAAGAGCCCGGGCTTCGGAGTCAGAGGTCGTGAGTTCGACTCCCGGCTCTGCCACTCGGCAGCTGTGTGACTGTGGGCGAGTCACTTCACTTCTCTGTGCCTCAGTTCCCTCCTCTGGAAAATGGGGATTAAAAGTGTGTGAGCCCCACGTGGGACAACCTGATTACCCTGTATCTCCCCCAGCGCTTAGAACGGTGCTCGGCACCTAGTAAGCGCTTAACAAATACCAACATTATTATTATTATTATTATTATTAAGCGCTTGGAATGGACAATTTGGCAACAGATACAATCTCTGCCCAATGACGGGCTCTGGGGGGAGGACAGGAGAAGACCCCCGCCAGACAGACGAACCTCCCAAGGGGGACAGAATTTGGGAAAGTGATCAAGACGGGGATGATTTTCCAATAACTTTTTTGCTTTAAATAGAGAGAGCGATATGTAAGCCCGTTAAAGGGCAGGGACTGTCTCTGTTACCGACTTGTCCATTCCAAGCGCTCAGTACAGTGCTCTGCACATAGTAAGCGCTCAATAAATACTATTGAATGAATGATAAGTCAGAGTCAGAAAAAGACGGCTCGTCGTTGCTGCCGAGCCTGGGCATTTCGGGGGGATCCGCAGCTAGACTTGTAATAATAATAATAATGGCATCTGTTGAAGCGCTTACTGCGTGCCAGGACTGTACTAAGCTCTGGAGTGGAGTCCAGTGCTCTGCACACAGTAAGCGCTCAATCAATACGATGGAAGGAAGGAACACAAGCGGATCCAGTGGGACACAGTCCCTGTCGCAGGTGGGGTTCACAGTCTCAATCCCCATTTTACCGACGAGGGAACTGAGGACCGGAGAAGCGAAGTGACTCACCCAAGGTCACTCGGCGGGCGAGCGGCAGAGCCGGGATTAGAACCTATGACCTTCTCATTCCTATCCACCACGCCACCACCTCTCCTCTGACTCCTCTCAGACTGTTCCAAAGACTTTCCACCTGCCCTCCGCAACTACCTACCTCACCGGGGTGCCGGGCGGAAAATATTTAAATAACGTGCAGAGAAGAAGCCTGCAATGTGGTCTGGTGGAAAGAGCAAGGGCCGGGGAGTCAGAGGAACTGGGTTTTAATAATAATAATAATAATAATAATGTTGGTATTTGTTAAGCGCTTACTATGTGCCGAATACTGTTCTAAGCGCTGGGGTAGATACAGGGTAATCAGGTTGTCCCACGTGAGGCTCACAGTTAATCCCCATTTTACAGATGAGGTGACTGAGGCCCAGAGAAGTGAAGTGACTCGCCCACAGTCACACAGCTGACAAGTGGCAGAGCCAGGATTCGAACCCATGACCTCTGACTCCCAAGCCCGTGCTCTTTCCACCGAGCCACGCTGCTTCTAATCCTGGCTCTGCCACTTGACTGCTGTCACAGCTTTTCTCGGGGCCTCAGTTATCTCATCTGGAAAATGGGGATTAAGACTGCGAGCCCCGTGCGGGACAGAGACCGCGTCCAATCCGATCAGTTTAGGACGGTGCCTGGGACTCGGCGCTTAACCAATGCCATTAAAGAAAAAAAAAAGTTTGCGCCTGCTGTAAATTCCCCAATCGAGATTCTAAAATAGTCACAGGTGGATCTGTGGTTTATCCAAATCCCCTGCAACATACACACACCTGTTCATTCCCACCGACACACACATATACACCCGGCAGAGGTGTCTGCATCGTTTCAAGCTGTTTCGGGGTGTGTTTACGGCTGTGTTGGCTTCCAACTCTGCTAGAAATAACTTGCCCCAGAAAAAGTACTCCAGTCGAAGTTAAGTGAACCAACGGCCCGAGTTAGAACTGTTTATTAGTATCCCTTCAAAATCCACAGGTTATCATACAGCCCCATCGGAGGCGAAGATTCCAGCTAAACAGGATTCAGTCACTCGATCGTGTTTACTGAGAGCTTACCGTGTGCACAGCACTGTACGAAGCGCTTGGGAGAGTCCGATGCGAGAATTAAACATATTCCCCGCCCACAACAAGCTTAGAGTCTAGAGGATTGAAACTGAACTTCCTCTGTATTCATCTGCGTCTCCGCTAAGATGCCAATCCTCAAACGACAGATAACTCTTCCCAAATCTCAAAGTGCTCCCACCGTTCTATTAATAAGCAATAATCGATCACGCAGTAAGTGATCGGCTCCATCGTACGACAGATCTTCCAGGTGACTTCACCCGGGCAGTTTGAGCTTTTCTCGACCTTTTCTTTTCCCGAAATAAAGAAACCAGTTTCAGGGGCAGGACCCAGAATTTCCAATCATTTTGGATCATTGAAAACGGGGATTAAGATCCCGAGCTCTATGTGGGACGGGGAGTGTGTCCCACCTGATCACCTATCTACCCCAGCGCTTAGCACAGTGCCTGGCACGCACCCACGGCAACCTGCTCATCTTCATTTTATTCTGTGTATCTGTCCTGGACTTTCGGTTTAGCGGTTTATTGTTTCACCATTCCTTCTGTATCTCCAGTCTCCTCTTCCCCTTTCGTACTGTTAGACTGTGAGCCCCCGAGGGGCTCGGACCGGATCTGACTCTCAACTGTGTCTTCTCTCCCAGCGCTTGGGACAGGGCTTTGAACCTAGTAAGCGTTTAATGAATACTGTTACTCCTAACAAATACCCTTTCAAATAAAGAAAAATTGATGATCTTTCCGAGAATCGCCCTTCTTGTCTACCACAGAAATCGCAATTGGACGCCACGGGAGAAAGATTTTCTGTTTCCTTCGAAAAGCAGAGTAAAAATCCCGTCGAGCGGCCTTTCCTTTTTTTAAAAAATGGTATCTGCCAAGAGCCGGGGCAGACCCAAGTTAATCAGGTTGGACACAGTCCCTTGTCCCACATGGGGCTCGCGGTCTTCATCTCCATGTCACACACGAGGTCCCTGAGGAGCGAAGCGACTCGCCCAAGGTCCCACAGCGGATGGGTGGCGGAGCCAGGATTAGAACCCAGGTCCTTCCGACTCCCAGGCCCGGACTCTTTCCATTAGGCCCGCGCCGCTCCTCTTTTCTCCATTAATGTTCAGTCCTGCCCGTCCCCTGGGGATGGAGGGGGGAGCAACTTCTCACCCCGCATCCAAACTTCCCAACACGCAGAAGTAATAACAGTAATTATCCACCCCTGCATTTCTATAGAAGAGAGTAAGGTGATACTCACACTGGGGGAATCAAAGCAGAGTAATTTGCCACTACCTGGGTGGATGTTTTCGGGCCAGCGGACGCATCCGTCCTTAATCCGCCTACCAGAGACTGTCTCCTCAAGAAGAGGAAACTTTCCCCGTGCTTCACTAAAGGAGCTCTAACTGGGCCGGACGTCACCCAAAATGCTCGGTGAGCCAGCGAGAGGAGGAAGAGGGAAACAGGATAACAGTTCCTTAAATTGAAACAGCACGAGATCTGCGGGTCGTCAAGATTGATTATCGCTGATTTAATAAAAGGCTGATACCTTCTGGCTAGTGGGCCGTACAACGTATTTCATTAAGAAACCAAAACGGTTGCCCCACCACACTAACAACGAGACCAGGGGCTCACTGGTCGGAGAGATGGTCTGGAAATGGGTAGGATTTTTTAAAATTACCCACGGTATTCACTCTGCGACAATTTATCTTAGTATAAAGAGGCAGATATTACTCAGCTTTGTTAAAATTGCGCCTCTGAAGGCTGTTAAGATGCTTCTGAGTTTTTATGGGGGTAAGACCGCATCCGGCTTCATATATTGCTCGATGCAATATCCTATTTTTCTCTCGGTGCCCGTTTCACCCGCGCCCCTCTTGGACTCGGCGAAGCAGCGTGGCGTGGTGGACAGAGCTCGGCCTGGGAGTCAGAAGGTCGCGGGTTCTAATCCCGGCTCCGCCACTTGCCTGCTGCGTGACCTCGGGCAAGTCATTTCACTTCTCTGGGCCTCAGTCCCCTCATCCGTAAAATGGGGATAAAGATTGTGAGCCCCACATGGGACAGGGACTCTAACGCGATCACAGTCATGATAATCGTGGTATTTGGTCAGCGCTTACCATGTGCCAAGCACTGTTCTAAGCGCTGAGTCTACATCTACCCCAATGCTTAGACCGGTGCCTGACACATAGTGCTTAAGAAATATCATTATTATATACTCAGGCCCACGTGGGACAGGGATTATGTCCAACCTGATTATCTTGAATCTACCCCAAAGCTTAGAACAATGTCTGACACACAGTAAGTGCTTAATACCATCATCATCATTATTATTATAATAAACTGAGGACCGCGTGGGCCAGGGACCGTGCCCAACCTGCTTATCTTGTACCCACCCCAGAGCTCAGTACAGTGTCTGACACATAGTAAGTGCTTAAACACTACTAATTAGTGAAATTTCCCCCGTGGCCATTACATCCTCTCTTTCTTTTTCAAATGTTCTACGATCAGATCTCTTCCTCATGTCTTCTCTGTTCATTTACCGTCACCGTCAACTGATAATGCAGCAACCTCACGCCAAGATTCAACGTGCCTAAACCACATGGCATTAGTCTCGACTGAACCTGTCTGGAGAGTTTTTCGGAGCAGGGATTGGGCTTTTTCCTCTCCCGGGAATAAAAAGGTCACATTAACTCGTTCCCTTCCGGGTTGGAGTCACGACGGCCCCGAAGTCAAAAATACACCTAAATAACGTTACCGTGTGTAATGCGAACCCACAGAAGCATTCTGACGGTGAGATCTCGTATTCAGTCCACCATTATGCTTTCAAATCGCCACATTCTCCAAATTAAAAGCGACACCGTATTCGGTACAGAGGACTGAACTTCAGTCCACAAAAAGGGGTTTTACCGATGCATTAAGCCAACCCCCGAATTTTACATAAGCTGCCTCTGTAGTTTCATATATTTATGCAATCTATTGAAAGCAAATATATATATATATATATATATATATATATATATATATATATATACACATTCAACCTTTTATTGGCTTGGTTTGAGCAATTTCGCGATGAAGTTTTGGGACTTTAAAATAACAAAACCAAAAACCCACCCAGCCCGCCACCCTCAACGTCAAGATGTGGCCTGAATCTCCCCACCGCGTCTCCTGAGCACTTATTGTGTGCAGAACACTGTGCTTGGGAGAGGACCACACAGAGTTGGCAGCCACATTCCCTGCCCACGAGGCACCGAGAATCCTCCGGCATTGAAAAGGAAAAACAAAAAAGCAGAAACAAAAACGAGAATTGGGGGGAGCCGGAGGGGAGGACAAGAAAGGAGAAGAGAAACTGTGGTTGCCAACAGACCAAAGTTCAACAACGGCCCAACCAGGCTGCCATAAATGTGCGGGCGCTGAGAACAGCGCTCCGCGCGCAGTCAGCGTTCAGTGACGACGACTGATCGATGGATTGATGGTATTTGGAGGAAGGAGGACTGAGTCTCCCGAATTTCGCTCCCCAGGGGCGGCGGGAAGATCAAAAGGATGGTTGCAGGCCTCCTACTTAGCCCGACCCCCAGTGGGGGCCTCTGATGATCTTGTAGCTTCCCCAGCGCTCAGCACAGTGCTCGTGACTCAGTAAGCGCCTAACAAATACCACAATTTTAATGACGACGAGATAGAGGCGGATGTCGTCGTTCCCCCCCCCCCCCCCGCCCCATTGTCCTCTCCTCCCTGGGGGCTCGGCCCTAATGCGAGGTGAGCATCAGTTCTCGGGGTCCCGTGCGCGGTCGTTCGTATTTACTGGGTGCTTACTGGGTGCAGGACACTGCACTAAGCGCTTGGGAGAGGACGCTACAAGAAACAGTGACATTCCCTGCCCACAATGAGGTTATGTGGACCCCTCGTAAGGAGGTGGGGGTCCTGTGTGTGGGTCTGGGGGTCCTGTGCGTGGGTCTGGGGTCCTATACGCGGGTCTGGGGGTCTCATGCACAATCCTTGGGCCTTCGCATCGCTCTTGGGGGTCCTGTGCGTGGGTTTGGGGGGGTCCTGTGAGTGGATCTGGGGGTCCTGTGCCTGGATCGGGGGTCCCATACATGGGCCTGGAGGTCCCGTGCATGATTCTCGGGCCTCTGCATGGTTCTTGGGGTCCTGTGCGTGGGTCTGGGGGTCCTGTGCGTGGGTCTGGGGGTCCTGTGCGTGCATCTGGGGGTCCTATGCGTGGGTCTCGGGTCCTGTGTGTGCGTCTGGAGGTCCTTTACACGGGTCTGGGGTCCCTTACACGGGTCTGGGATCCTGTGCGTGGGTCTGGGGGTCCCATGCACGATTCCCAGGCCCCCGCATGGTTCTTGGGGGTCCCGTGCACGGGTCTGGGGACCCTCGCACTGTCCGGGGGGGTCTGGGGAGGAGAGTCCCGTGCACCCCTGGGGGGAGGGGGGACCCTTGCACGGATCTGGGGCCTTTGCACGGTTTCAGGGTGTGGAGGGGGGGATCCCCAGTGACCGTCCTTTGCCCCCCGCCCGCTGCGGGCCGGTCCTTCGGCGGCCACGTGTCTGTCACCTCCATGGAGGAGGAGGAAGAGGAGGTTGGGGGACCCCAGATTTGGGGGGAAGCATGCAGGAGCAGCCTCGACGAGGCGGAAGGGCCTCTTCTTCCTCCTCCTCCCATGTGGCTGCTGCTGCTGCTGCTGCTCCCCGCCCCCCCCCCCCAGGACCAGCCGGCCCTCGCCCACCCCCCACCTTTCCGGGAAAGCGCCAACAAGGGGAGGGGGAGGCGAATGCAAAAATAACAAGACGCTCCCCCCGCCCTCCCGGGGGTCGCGGCAGCGTGTGCGACCCCCAACTCCGGGGGGGTCGAGGGGGCGGTGCGACGCTGCACGAGGTCCCAGACCCTCCCCCATAATGGGGGCTGCAAAAGAAACCTCCCATACGGAGCTCGGGAGCCTACAGGACGCCCCCCGACCCAAATCCAAGGGGGAGGGGGGCTGGGACTCACCGTCGAGGGCGTGCAGCTGGAGGGGAGGGTGCAATAGGGCGAGGACCAGCTGCAGCCCGCTGCAACCTCCTGCAACCTCCTGCAGCCGCCGGGGAGAAACAGCAGCGCTCGGCCCCATCCCCGGCCCCGCCTCCCCCGCCCCGCCCCCACCGCTGCCATGGCAACGAGGCGCCCGAGCCACCGGCCCCGCCCTCCGGGCGAGGCTTCCCTTCCCTTCCCGCTTCCCCCCCCATCCCGCCGAATGGACGCGCCCGGCCGCTTATATAACGGGAGGGGAGGACGAGTCCATTAGGCGGAGGGAGGGGGGAGAGGGGGGCGAGGGGGAAAAGGGCGGGAGAGCTGAAGCGGGAAAAGAGAAGGGCCGCGCCCGGCCGCCGCAACGGCCAATGGGAGGGCGGCGCCCGCCGCAACGGCCAATGGGAGGGCGGCGCCCGGGCGGGGCAGCCAATGGGAGGGCGGCGGCCGCGCGGAGGCTCTCGGGAGTGGCCAGCCCGGCGGGAGGGGGGCGGGGCAGGGGAACAGCCGTCGCCCTTCCCCCTCTCCTCCCTCCCCCCCCCCCCGCGCCTCTTGTCAGGACGAGGCCTGGCCTCAAGTTGATTTGATCTCCCATTAATTGCATGACATTTAACAATCATCATGGCCTGTGTTAATTGCTCATTATGTGCCAAGCACTCTTCTAAGCGCTGGGGAGGATCCAAGCCACTCAGTTTGTCCCACGTGGGGCTCACCCTCTCAATCCCCATTTTGCAGCTGAGGTCAGGGGAAGGGAAGTGACAGTGATTCATGCAATAATATTTATTGAGCGCTTACTATGTGCAGAGCACCGGACTGAGCGCGATACTATTTATTGAGTGCTTACTATGTGCAGAGCACCGGACTGAGCGCGATAGTATTTATTGAGCGCTTACTATGTGCAGAGCACTGGACTGAGCGTTCGGAATGTTAGGCGCTTACTATGTGCCAAGGACTGTTCTAAGCGCTGGGGAAGGAACGAGGTCATCAGGTTGTCCCACTTGGGCTCACCATGTGCCAAGCACTAGGGTCGATACAAGGTTATAATAATAATAATGATGATGATGGTATTTGTTAAGCGCTTACTATGTAGCAAGCACTGTTCGAAGCATAATGATGATGGTATTTGTTAAGCGCTTACTATGTAGCAAGCACCGTTCTAAGCGCCGAGGGGATACAAGGTGATCAGGTTGTCCCACGTGAGGCTCACAGAATTCATCCCCATTTGACAGATGAGGGAACTGAGGCCCAGAGAAGTTAAGTGACTTGCTTGGCACATAGTGAGCGCTTACCAAATACCAACATTATCATTACTATTAAGCACTGAAGTGGAGACAAGGTGATCGGGTTGTCCACGTGGGGCTCCTGGTCTTAATCCCCCTTTCCCAGAGGAGGTCACTGAGGCCCAGAGAGGTTAAGCGGCTTGCCCAAGGTCACAGAGCAGACAAGTGGCGGGGCCGGGATCAGAACCCAAGTCCTCTGCCTCCCAAGCCCGGGCTCTTTCCCCTAAGCCCCGCTGCTTCTCGATGACCTTGCCAAAGGTTTGGTGCCGAGATTGGTGCTGTCGCCGATTCGTCCATTCCAAGCGCTTAGTACAGTGCTCCGCACCTAGTAAGCGTTCAATAAATACCAATTCTAATAATGTTGGCATTTGTTTAGCGCTTACTAGGTGCCGAGCACCGTTCTAAGCGCTGGGGTAGACCACAGGGGAATCAGGTCGTCCCACGTGGGGCTCACGATCTTAATCCCCATTTTACAGATGAGGGAACTGAGGCACCGAGAAGTGAAGTGACTTACCCAAAGTCACACAGCTGACAAATAGCAGAGCGGGGATTCGAACCCATGACCTCTGACTCCAAAGCCCGGGCTCTTTCCACTGAGCCACGAATGAATGAATGGGGAGACATCTCCCCTGGAAAAAAGGAAACCACTAGCTTCGATCCAACCCAGCCCTTAGCACAGTGCCTGGCACGTAGTAAGCGCTTAACAAATACCATTTCATGCCATTTCGAAAAAGGAAGAAAAAAGCAGATTTGACCAGCTAAATCCCTTTAAGGGCAAGGATGAACTTTCCGCTTTTTCCGCTTTCTTCGCTCCCGGCCTTTCCCGGCTTGGGCCTGTCGGATCCTTACGGTCCACTTGGTTCGATAAGAGTTATTTTCCTATAAACGTCTCAGCAGCGGGCGAGGATGGAGTGTTTTCTTTGGCTGTGTTAAATGTCGGCATGTTTGCATTTGTTTATGTCTTTTTAATGACCCAGTTGGCCGCCTGCTCTGCCCGAAGCTTTGGGGCTGTTTAGGTTTATTTACTTCCCCTGAATGTTGACTCCCGGCCCCTGGGTGTTAATTATTCGGAAGGCCTAATAAAAAGAAGACACTCTATTTTCAAGGGTAACAGTTTCACACCAAGGGTGAAAAATAGATAGGGACATTACTCCTGGGCCTTGGGAACTTTATTAAAATGCTAAATTAGGAGGGGGTGTCACCTTAAACACCATTAAATACCCCCTAAGTGGTGGGAATCTTTTGAAACGTCACTCGATAAGCTCCCCTTGGGCTGAGAAACGAGGGGCAAGGCCGGGTATATAATTAACATTACAGTTAGACCAGAGTGATAGAAAACCCTGCTTTGATTCTACCAAAAAACCTTCTTTTTATTGCCCAGAAATGTAACTTTTGTTCTTTTGCTTCTCTCCCTCCTACTCCTCCCTGCGCTTCATACGGTATTCTGCCCGTAGTAGGTTCCTTCGATCATATTTAATCGCGTTCGCTGTGTGCAGAGCATCGTACTAAGCGCTTGGGAGAGTTGCAGTATCATAAGAAGCGGACACATTCCCTGCCCACAGCGAGCTTACGGTCTAGAGGGGGAGAGAGAGATTCATAATAATAATAATAATGTCGGCATTTGTTAAGCGCTTACTATGTGCCGAGCACTGTTCTAAGCGCTGGGGGAGACACCGGGGGGATCGGGTTGTCCCACGTGGGGCTCACAGTCTTAATCCATGGAAATAAATAAATTACAGATCCGGACATCGGTGCCGAGAATCAGTCGAAGGCATTTCTTGAGGTCGTACTGGATGCCGAGCACTAATCTGAGTTCTTGGAAAGTAACACGTCAGTCAATCACTGGTATTTACTGAGCGCTTACTGTGTGCGGAACACCGTACTCGGCATTTGGGAGAAAACAATATAACAGATATCTATATATATAAATATATTATCATATAAATGATATACATCATTAGATCATATATAATGTTATATAAATGCCTGTTTACTTGTTTTGTCGTGCATATTTTCTATAATTCTATTTATTTTTATTGATGCTATTGATGCCCGTTTACTTGTTTTGATGCCTGTCTCCCCCCTTCTAGATTGCGAGCCCGTTGTGGGCAGCGATTGTCTCTCTTTGCCACTGAATTGTCCTTTCCAAGCGCTTGGCCAGAGCTCTGCACACCGTAAGCGCTCAATAAATACGACTGAATGAGTGAATTTCCCTGCCCACAAGAAGTTTACAGTCTAGAGAGGGAGATAGACATAAAAGAAATTACAGATGTGGACATAATCAATAAATCATTTGTATAGAGAAGCAGCGTGGCTCAGTGGAAAGAGCCCGGGCTTGGGAGTCAGAGGTCAAGGGTTCGAATCCCGGATCTGCCCCTTGTCAGCTGTGTGGCTGTGAGCGAGTCACTTCACTTCTCTGGGCCTCAGTTCCCTCATCTGTAAAATGGGGATGAAGACTGTGAGCCCCACGTGGGACAACCTGATGACCCTGTTATCTCCCCCAGCGCTTAGAACAGCGCTTTGCCCACAGTAAGCGCTTAACAAATACCAACATTATTATTATTATTATCTTTGAGTAGAGATTGTGTATTAAGATTGTGAGCCCCATCTTGGACAGGGGCTGTGTCCGACCTGACAAATCCGTATCTACGCCAGCGCTTAGTACAGCGCCTGGCACAGAGAAAGCGCTTAACAAATACTACAATAATAATAATACGGAGCACCGTACTCAACGCTTGGGGAAGTACAATAGAACAGAGCTGGTAGACATGTTTCTTGCCCACAAGGAGTTTACAGTCTAGAGAGGGAGGTAGATATTAAAATAAATTATGGATCTGGACATAAGTCCTGTAGGGGGGAGTTTGGGGTGAATAATAATAATAATGTTGGCATTTGTTAAGCGCTTACTATGTGCAGAGCACTGTTCTAAGCGCTGGGGGAGATACAGGGTAATCAGGTTGTCCCACATGAGGCTCACGGTTAATCCCCATTTTATAGATGAGGGAACTGAGGCACAGAGAAGTTAAGTGACTTGCCCGTAGTCACACAGCCGACAAGTGGCAGAGCCGGGAGTCGAACCCATGACCTCTGACTCCGAAGCCCAGGCTCTTTCCATCGAGTCACGCTGCTTCCCGATGTCAATGTGACAATGTGAATGTCAAGGGTGATATTTTAAGATGTCTCCAGGTAGGATACAGTAAAGTTGGGGGATGTGATCCTTGCGCCATTGAAGTTATTTTCCTGGATCCAAGGTTAAAAATAGAGAAAAATAAACAGACTGAAAATTTCAGAGCAAAACAGTGAAGCCGAACAAAGAAGTTTTTTCATAAAGAGGTTCAACTCCCAGAAAAAAGCATTACGAATTCAAGCGCTACCAGCAGCGAAGCCTAGTGGATAGACGCCGTGCCTGGGAGTCAGAGGGACCTGGGTTCTAATCCCAGCTCCGCCACTTGTCGGCTGTGTGACTGTGGGCAAGTCACTTAACTTCTCTGGGCCTAAATTCCCTCATCTGTAAAACGGGGATTAACTGTGAGCCTCACGGGGGACAACCTGATTACCCTGTATCTACCTCAGCGCTTAGAACAGTGCTCTGCACATAGTAAGCGCTTAACAAATACCAGCATTATTATTTGGGCGGGTCACTGAACTCCTCTGGACCTCGGTTACCTCAGTTGTAAAATGGGGATTGAGATTGTGAAGACAGGGACTGTGTCCAACCCCATTTGCCCGTGTCCGCCCCAGCGCTTAGAACAATGCCCAGCACATAGCAAGTGCTTAACAAACGCCACACTTACTATTATTACTATTAACAAGTTGGCTTAGACATTTGCTTTTTATCCAGTCGTCTCTGTCTAAGATTACGCGTGTTGTTTCATCACTTTGGGATGGATAAATCACCCTATTTTCATAGCGCGTAACCGAGTCGGTCAGTCGTATTTATTGAGCACTTACTGGGTGGAGAACACTGTACTAAGCGCTTGGAAGAGTACAACATGACCCATTTCCAGCCCATAACGAGCTTACAGTCTAAGGCGGGGAAACAGACGTGAAGAGAAAGAAATAAATGACAGATTTGGACATAAATGGTCTGGGGCTGGGAAAGGGGATGAATGGAGTGAGTCAGGGGGACGCAGAAGGGAGCGGGAGAAGAGGAAAGGAAGGCGCAGTCAGGGAAGGCTTCTTGGAGGAGGTGGGCCTTGGATAAGGCTTTGAAGCAGGGGAGAATCATCGTTGATTTGAGGAGGGAGTTCCAGGATGTAAGAGAGAGGTCAAAATAGAAAAGATGGAGGTAGAGTGAGAAGGTTGGCATTAGAGGAGCGAAGTGCGCGGGCTGGGTCGGAGCAGGAGAGTAGCGAGGTGAGGTAGGAGGGGGCAAGGGAATCGACGGCTTTAAATAATGATAATAATAATGTTGGTATTTGTTAAGCGCTTAATATGTGCAGAACACTGCTCTAAGCGCTGGGGGAGATACAGGTAATCAGGTTGTCCCGCGTGAGGCTCACAGTTAATCCCCATTTTCCAGATGAGGTAACTGGGGCACAGAGAAGTGAAGTGACTCGCCCACGGTCACACAGCTGACAAGTGGCAGAGCCGAGAGTCGAACCCATGACCTCTGACTCCCAAGCCCGGGCTCCTTCCGCTGAGCCACGTCGCTTCCCAGCTTTAAAGCTGACGGTGACGAGTTTTTGTTTGACGCGGACGTAGATGGGCAACCCCCGGAGGATCTTGAGGAGTGGGGAAACGTGGCCTGAACGTTTCTGTAGAAAAATCATCCAGGTGCCCACCCCGAGCCAAGCCCTGGGCTAAATCCGGGGGGAATCAGAACGAATCCCGTCTACATTTCCTCCTCCCGCAAACACCACGTTGCCTTGTGCAGGGAGAGCCCGTGGCATCTTAGGTAATCATGGAACGTAGCCTATAAATCGGGTGAATGGTGGGGTGGAGGCAGGTTAGTCGGCAGGGTTTTATTCATTCTAATACACGCTACTGAGTCATTCTCCGATTCCCATTTTCTGGTTCTCTTTCCCTTTTGCTTTCTTCACCCTAAGGCATAAAAGGTGTCTCAGGTCTCCAGGGTTCACCTCCTTCGTTCAGTGAGCGCTTACTGTGTGCAAAGCACTGTCCTAATCGCTTGGGAGAGGACAACAGAGCAACAGACATAACGAGCTGCCCGCAACGAGCTCCCGGTCTAGATTCGGCCTCGTTGGGCCGCAAACCCAGCTCCTCAACCAACGGTCCATACGCTGTCCTTCCTGATTTAGTTTACTCATCCCTTCCATCCATTGGATTTTCTCCTTTTCTGCCCGTTTCATCGTTTCTCTGGTGCTCTTGCCCGACTACAGAAGCCTGCCTTCTTATCCTTCTCGGGCTCTTGTTAATTCACACGTTTTAGCCCCTTTATTCTCCAGCATTCCCCATTTGCTCCTTCCCCTGCTGTGTTCACCAGCCCACCGTACCTTTTCTGAAAGTCAGGGTTGACTGCCAGCCTTTTCACTTCTCCACCCACACTTAACTAATGTCACTTTTCTCAGCCCCATTCATCCATCTACGGTACTGCCGGGAAACCGAGACGCCCCCTCTCCCTCTCCCCCTCCTCCCAGATCCGAAGCCTCCGACTGGAAAACTAATCCATCCCTCATTCATCTTTCCTCGTCTTTCCGTGCGACTGACACTCGTCTCCTCTCTCTGGAGATCATCCCTTGAATCCCCTTCATTCATTCATTCGATCATATTTAGTGAGCGCTTACTGTATCCCCTTCATCCGTTCATTCCTTCGATCGTATTTACTGAGCGCTTACTGTATCCCCTTCATCCGTTCATTCATTCGATCGTATTTATTGAGCACTTACTGTATCCCCTTCATCCATTCATTTGACCGTATTTATTGAGTTTACTGTATCCCCTTCATCCATTCATTTGATCGTATTTATTGAGCGCTTGCTGTATCCCCTCATCCATTCATTCCTTCAATGGTATTTACTGAGTGCTTACTGTATCCCCTTCATCCATTCTTTCATTCGATCATATTTACTGAGCGCTAACTGTATCCCCTTCATCCACTCTTTCATTCGATCACATTTACTGAGCGCTAACTGTATCCCCTTCATCCACTCATTCATTCGATCACATTTATTGAGCGCTTACTGTATCCCCTTCATCCACTCATTCATTCGATCACATTTATTGAGCGCTTACTGTATCCCCTTCATCCACTCTTTCATTCGATCACATTTACTGAGCGCTTACTGTATCCCCTTCATCCATTCATTCTTTCGATCGTATTTACTGAGCGCTTACTGTATCCCCTTCATCCATTCACTCAATCGTATTTACTGAGCGCTTACTGAATCCCATTCATTCATTCAGTGGTATTTATTGAGCGCTGACTCTGTGCAAAGCTTTGTACTAAGTGCCCGGGAGAGTACACCATAACAAAAAAACGGACATATTCCTCATCCACAGTGAGCTTCTTCTTCATCCTTATTCCCATTTTGTGTGCACCGTGGGGGAGAGGAAAGATGGGAGTTTTTAGGGAAATTGGAAAATAGGACCGGAGGCAATCGAATTCAGGGGAAGGAGGCTCTGGAGGGGAGGGAGACAGAAAGAGAGATGTCACGGAAAACCACTCAGAGATTAAGGGAAGTGTCGAGGAGAGGGTCAGAGGTGAGACAGATCCACAGGCCTCTGTTATTGTCTTGAGCTCTGCCTCCTCTTTAAATCTTGTACGTCAGTCAGTCGTATTTATTGAGCGCTTACGTGTGTCGAGCACTGGATGAATCACTTGGGAGAGTACAATATAACGAGATGACAGACACATTCCCTGCCCACAGCGAGCATACAGTTTAGAGGACTGTATATAGAGAGTTTTTTTGATTCTTTTGAAATGTGGCGTTGGAGAAGGCTTTGGAGAATACCGTGGTCGGCCCGAAAAACAAACGAATGGATTTCAGAACTAATCGAACCAAAGTGGTCTTTGGAAGGCCAAATGGCTCGACTTAGATGAGCGTATTTTGGACACATCATCAGGAGGACGGATTCTCCGGAGAAGACACTGATGCTAGGAAAAGTCCAGGGAAAACGTGGAAGAGGCAGATCGGCAGCTAGATGGATAGAGACCGTAACAACGATAAAGGAAGAACCGTCGGAAAGGTTGCGGATTATGGCAGAGGACGGGACGTTCTGGAGAAAGTATATCTGTGGAGTTGCTGCGAATTGGAAATGACTCGAAGGCACTCGATAATAATACATACATACATACAGAAAGAGAGAAAGGCAAAGAGAGACAGACAGGAGGGCAAGAGTAGGAGGGAGTTAAGGGATAATTAAAATTGTTATTTCTTGGTTTCAAGGACAATGGGGCATCTGTGATTTTTAAAAATTGGTATCTGGTAAGTGCTTACTATGTGTCAGGCACTTTACTAAGCGCTGGGGTAGATACAAGATGATCGGATTGGATACGGTCCCTGTCCCGCATAGGGCCCACAGTCTTAATCCCCATTTTACAGATGAGGTGACCGAGGCACAGAGAATTAAGTGACCTGCCCAAGGCCACAGAGCAGACGATGGGCAGAGCCGGGATTAGAACCCAGGTCCTTCTAATTACCAGACCCGGGCTCTAGCCATTAGGCCACATTGCTTCTTTCGACGGAGAAGACAAAATCAACTTTTTTGGCACCTTCGATTTCACGGAAGGACTCAGAGAGGGAGATCCCAGCCACGTTTGTGAATCGCCCAGTCTACGTTCCTATCAGACGTCTCATACTTAACGCTCAGGAGAAACATTTATCCATAAAATTCCACATCATTTCATGGACATCTTCTTAGCTCCGCTAGGATTCTTACTTCTATTCAGACACGTGTCATACTGTCGTCCTCTCCCAAGCGCGAAGTGCAGTGTTCTGCACACCGTAAGCGCTCAATCAATACGACGGATTGATCGCCCGATAACGGTGGCCACATATTGGTCATATATTGGCCACGAGTGGCAAACAGTGGAGGACCCCGCAAGATTCTCAGAAGACTGATGTGGGTACAAAGCATTTTTCAGGAAAAGAAATCTCTGAAAATGTGGATTTTCGCCTGAATCGATTTGTGGGCGATCGGCCCTCGGAGTGATCTGGACTCTTGATTTAACAATCATATTAACAATGCTAATAATTACGGTACTTGATAAGCACTTCCTACGTGTCAAACACTGTTCTAAGCTCCGAGGGAGCTAGAAGTGAATGAGGTTGGACACAGTCCCTGTCCCACATGGGGCTCACGGTCTCAATCACCATTTTCCCCATGAGGTCACTGGGGCCCAGAGGAGTGAAGTAACTCGCCCAGTGTCACACAACAGATAACTGGAGGAGCCGGGATTGGAACCCAGGTCCTCCTGACTCCCAGGCCGGGGCTCTCTCCATTAAGCCCCGCTGTCCGTTCGAAGGAATGTTAGTTTTATAGCTTCCCTGCCCAGCGGATAACAGAGCAGGAAGTTGATAACGGCGTTCATTGTTTTCCACACAGAAGATTGAGGTTGAAAGAACAATCCCAACTGTGGATCCTCTGCGCCGAGCACTGTACTAAGCACTGGGGGGAGACAGAAGATAAGCACGACGGACACGGTCCCTTTCCCACCCCCGCTAAGGCGGGAGGGAGAACGGGAATTGAAACCCCTTTTATGGACGAGGAGACTGAGGCACGGGGCTGGGGTGGATCAGGAGCCGGGCAGCCTAGTGGATAGAGCCCGGGCCCGGTTGTCGGAAGGATCCGGGTTCTAAATCCCGACTCCGCCACACGTGATTTGGGCGAATCACTCACTCCCCTGGGCCTCATCTGAAGCAGCGTGGCTCAGTGGCAAGAGCACGGGCTTTGGAGTCAGGGCTCATGAGTTCGAATCCCGGCTCTGCCACTCGTCGGCTGTGGGACCGCGGGCGAGTCACTTCACTTCTCTGTGCCTCAGTTCCCTCATCTGTAAAATGGGGATTAAGACTGTGAGCCCCACGTGGGACAACCTGATTCCCTATGTCTACCCCAGCGCTTAGAACAGTGCTCGGCACATAGTAAGCGCTTAACAAATGCCAACATTATTATTATTATTATTATTAAAATGTGAGTCCCATGGGGGCCAGGGATTGTATCCAACCCGATAAGCTTGTATCTAGCCCAGCGTTTAGAACAGTGCTGGCACGTACTAAGCGCCTAACAAGCACCGTGCCCGAATGACCGTTCGACCGATCCTGAGCTTCCTGCCCCGCTACAGCTTATCCCAGCAGCCACTCTTCCTTCCAACCGGGGTTAGAGGGCGTTCAACAAATAGTACCTGCAGCTGTTGAAACTCATCACCGCCAAGATCCCTCCGCAACACTTGAATACGCAGGGAGGAGAAAGGGAAATTTGACCCACAGCTTTATCCCTTTCCCCGCTTCAACCCGCCATGGGGAGAGAGTGGGGGGAAGGAAGAGAGAAAGAGTGTGAACGCGTGTATTTGCCCAGGAGTTAAACCAGCACCCCTCCGTCTGCCCGCTGATTTTAGTCAAACAAGTCCCGGGAGTATATTAAGGAAACAAGGCGGTGTTAATTTGAGAAGTTTGGAAGTAAATTTAGCCTTTCCTTCTCCTCCCCCTCTCCCCCAGCCTCTGCCCCGTTCCCTGACACAATGGTGAGAAGCAGTGTGGCCTAGTGGCTAGAGCCCGGGCCTGGGAGTCAGAAGGACCTGGCTTCTCATCCCGGCTCCGGGTGACCTCGGGCAAGTCACTCCGCTGGGCCTCGGTTCCCTCGCCTGCAAAATGGGGACGCCGTTAATCGATCGAGCGTATTTTTTGAGCACTTACTGTGTGCAAATCGCTGTACTAAATGCTCGGGAGAGTGCAATATAACGGACACGTTCCCTGCTCACAGCCAGTTGAGAGGCTAGAGGAGCACTTACTGTGTGCAAATCACTATACTAAACGTTTGGGAGAGAAGAATATAACAGACACGTTCCCTGCCCACAGCTAGCTTAGAGGCTAGAGGGGAAGAGAGACATTAATACAAATAAATCAATTGCAGATATGGACATAATACCCGAGCACAGGCCCAGCGGATGGAACCCGGGCCTGACGGTCAGAAGGTCACGGGTTCTAATTCCAGAGAAGCAGCGTGGCTCAGTGGAAAGAGCCCGGGCTTCGGAGTCAGGGGTCATGGGTTCGACTCCCGGCTCTGCCACTCGTCAGCTGTGTGACGGTGGGCGAGTCACTTCACTTCTCTCTGGGCCTCAGTTACCGCATCTGTAAAATGGGGATTCACCGTGAGCCTCACGTGGGACAGCCTGATTACCCTGTATCCACCCCAGCGCTTAGAGCAGTGCTCTGCACATAGTAAGCGCTTAACGAATACCAACATTATTATTATTATTCTTATTATTCCAGCTCCTCCATTTGTCTGCTGAGTGACCTTGGGCAAGTCACTTTGCTTCTCTGGGCCTCAGTGACCTCATCTGTAAAATGGGGATTGAGACCGGGAGCCCCACATTCATTCGATCGTATCTACTGAGCACTTACTGTGTGCAGAGAACTGTACTGTATTGGAAAGTGCAATGCAGCGACAGACAGAGACGATCCCTACCCAACGACGGGCTCACCCCATGGGACGGGGACTGCGTCCAACCCGATGTGCCTGGATCCACCCCAGCGTTCAGCACAGTGCCCGGCACATAACAAGCCCTTAACAAACACCACTATTATCATTATTATTATCCCGGCTCCGCCACGGGCCTGCTGTGTGACCCCGGGCAAGTCGCTTAACGTCCCTCCGTTCCCCCATCTGTGAAATGGGGATTAAGACCGTGAGCCCCACGTGGGACAACCCCCTTACCTTGTGTCTACCCAGTGCTCAGAACAGTGTAAGTGCTTAACGAATACCATCGTCATCATTATGATGATTATCAATAAGGACGATTCCGAACGACTTTCTACACCCCGCTCCTCCACGGGAGCAATGCAGAAAATTCGGAGTTTCCTCACCCAGCGCCGGCCGATAAATTGACTAATGGGGTAATCCTCCGGGCTCCGGTGGCTCGGAGAACATGAACAGAAAATACAAATACAGCCAAGTCAATTGTTTCTGCTGCGCACAAACAGAGAGGCACCTGCATTTCAGCAGATAGCTCGCTCTGTAATCATCCAGCAGGGAATACCCGGGGATGTTTCGTTTTGGAGAGAGGGCTGAAATCCTGCAGATTTAATTGCCAATAAATCAGCATGGACTTCCACTGCCCGGCAGGGTATTTTAGTTTTATATTTTTTTTTTTACAGTGATCTTTTCAACCAGAAAATGGAGAGGCCGATTTTTTTTTTTTTTTTTTACCGCGTGTATGCCTTCCGCTTTTGATAGTAAGAGCATCAATTGCCCAGATAGTTTTCTCCATTAAGGCCCTACTAGATAATGAAAGGCTCCATTAATAGCGTGTTCTGTTTGCTTTCTGGTTATTTTCATCTGGTATTAGAGTGATTCCTCTTTGTTATTATGGAGAGAGAGAGGAGCCTCTCCCGGTTTTTAAACAGTCCTCAAATCGTTCGGCTCAGTATTACCCCCAGCTCTGGAGATTTCCTTTTCCAATTAAATCGTGGGTTTATTTAAAAAAAAAAATAAAAAACCACCAGTTCATTCACAGGGCGCTATTCCCCGCTTCCAATCTCCAGGTACTGCTGGGTTTCCGACTTGGAAAAACCACCCATCCTGGGTTTCGAATCTCAATCACACCACGCTATGCTGAACCGAAGAGCGATTTGGCGATAATAATGACGACGGCGCTCGTTAATAATGTTGGTATTTGTTAAGCGCTTACTCTGCGCCGAGCACTGTTCTAAGCGCGGGGGCAGTTACATCGGGGTCATCAGGTTGTCCCACGTGAGGCTCACAGGCTTCATCCCCGTTTTACAGATGAGGGAACCGAGGCCCAGAGGAGTGACTTGCCTACAGTCCCACAGCTGACAAGGGGCAGATCTAGGGTTCGAACCCGTGACCTCTGACTCCCGGGAACTGTACTAAGCGCCGGGATGGATACAAGCAAAGTGAGTCGGACACAGCCCGGGTCCCTCGTGGGGCTCGCCGTCTCACTCCTCATTTTCCAGATGAGTAGGAACAAGGTAATAATAATAATAATAATAATAATGATGATGGTATTTGTTAAGCGCTTACTATGTGCCAAGCACTGTTCTAAACGCCGGGTGAGGACCTGCATTCTCATCCCGGCTCCGCCACCTGTCCGCTACGCGACCTCGGGCGAATCGCTTCCCTACTCCGGGCCTCCGTCCCCTCATGGGTAAAATGGGGATGAAGACTGAGAGCCTGAGGTGGGACTTGATTATCTTTAGGTCCACCCCGACGCTCAGTTCAGTGCGTGGCGCATAGTAAGCTCTCGACAAATACCTCAATTATTATTATTATTATTGTTTGCTCTGGCCTCTCCCTCTGATAAGAGAGGAAATTTGGTGAAACACAGGGAGGAGGGCAAGGTCCAGACAGGGAGTTTCAGGCCGATAACATTGGACTTGAGTTGCTCTCTCCCCTGGAGAACAAATGTTTTCTGCCTCGTAATTAATAATACTAATCGCCGTTTTTGTTAATATGTCAAGACCTGGTGGAGAGACGAGATCCTCAGGTCCCCCACGGATGGGGCTCACGGTCTAAGTAGGAGGGAGAACGAGGATTGAATCCCCATTTTGCAGATGAGGGAACTGAGGCCGGGAGAAAACAAAACAAAAAGATGGTATTTGTGAAGCGTGTACTCTGTGCCAAGCGCTGCTTCTAAGCCCTGGGGTAGATAACCCAGCGCTTAGAACAGTGCTCGGCACATAGTAAGCGCTTAACAAATACCAACATTATTATAACAAGGCAATCCGGTTGTCCCACGTGGGGCTCTCGGGCTTAATCCCCATTTTACAGACGAGGGAACGGAGACGCAGAGCAGTTAAGTGGCTTCCTCAAAGTCACCCAGGAGACGAGTGGCGGAGCCGGGATTAGAACCCAGGTCCTCTGACTCCCGGGCCTGCGTTCTTTCCATCAGAGGAGCAGCGTGGCTCAGTGGAAAGAGCCCGGGCTTGGGAGTCAGAGGTCCTGGGTTCGAATCCCGGCTCTGCCCCTTGTCAGCTGGGTGACTGCGGGCAAGTCACTCTATTTCTCGGTGCCTCAGTGACCTCGTCTGTAAAATGGGGATGAAGACCGCGAGACCCACCGGGGACCACCCGATGACCCCGTATCTCCCCCAGCGCTTAGAACGGTGCTCTGCACAGAGTAAGCGCTTGACGGATACCGACATTATTATTATCAGGCCGCGCTGCTTCTCCGGACTTCATGGCTTCTAAATCCTTGCTCTTCCCAGAGCATCAGGCTGCCTTATCAGCAAGCTACTTGCTGATTTCAAGGTTCAGTAACTGCAGCGATCCTGTGTCCTTGGAGGGGCTGTGTCATAGACACCCAGAGACAAACCAACCACGCTCTGGCATGAGCAAGCAGCGTGGCTCAGTGGAAAGAGCCCGGGCTTGGGAGTCAGCGGTCATGGGTTCGAATCCCAGCTCCGCCCCTTGTCAGCTGTGGACTGTGGGCAAGACACTTCACTTCTCGGGGCCTCAGTGACCTCATCTGTCAAATGGGGATGAAGACCGGGAGCCTCACGGGGGACAACCCGATGACCCCGTATCTCCCCCGGCGCTTAGAGCAGTGCTCGGCACAGAGTAAGCGCTTGACAAATACCGACATTATTATTGTTATTATGAGCCAGCGGGGGTCACTTTTAGGGGTGGGGTCACCACTTTGTCATAAACGCCTTCTCCAGTAATTGTGCTGCAAGAGCTGAGATAGGAGTAATTCAAAATTCCGATCGGGAGACCTCACCCACCCATCGGCCAGGGTCCGAAGACCAACCGATGTTCAACAGTCCCCTTTGTTTGTTGGCTTTTTTATGGTTTTTCTTAAGCGCTTACTCTGTGCCGGGCACTGTACTAGGCGCTGGGGTTGGTCTGATCAGGTTGGACAGAGCCCCGGTCCCTCAAGAGGCTTACGGTCTAAGGAGGAGGGAGAACGGGTATTTATTTCATCCCCATCGTACAGATGAGGTAAGAGAGGCCTAAAGCAGCGAAATTACTTGCCCAAGGTCACCCATTCATTCAATAGTATTTATTGAGCGCTATGTGCAGAGCACTGTACTAAGCGCCTGGAATGTACACTTCGGCAACAGATAGAGACCATCCCTGCCCATTGACGGGCGCGGCTCAGTGGAAAGAGCCTGGGCTTGGGAGTCAGAGGTCATGCGTTCGAATCCCGGCTCGGCCACTTATCAGCTGGGTGATTGTGGGCAAGTCACTTCACTGGGCCTCCGTTACCTCATCTGGAAAATGGGGATGAAGACTGGGAGCCTCACGTGGGACAACCTGATGACCCTGTATCTCCCCCAGCGCTTAGAACAGTGCTCTGCACATAGTAAGCACTTAACTAATACCAACATTATTATTATTATTATTATAACCCGATGACCCTGTATCTCCCCCAGCGCTTAGAACAGTGCTCTGCACATAGTAAGCGCTTAACAAATACCAACATTATTATTATTATTATTACAACCCGATGACCCTGCATCTCCCCCAGCGCTTAGAACAGTGCTCTGCACATAGCAAGCGCTCAAAAAATACCAACATTATCATTATCATTATCACTATCTGCTCGTACCCACCCCGGCGCTGAGCAGGGTGCCCGGCCCATAGTGAGCGCTTAACAAATACCGCAGTTATCACTGCCATGATTATTAACGAGGGCAAGTCAGTCGATGGTATTTGCTGAGCGTGGCACGGAGCACTGCGCTGAGCGCTTGGGAGCCGACGGAGTTCCCCGCCCAGGAGGGGCTTCGGGGCTGGAAGGGGAGAGCGGTGGGGAGGAATAAATAAGTGAGAGAGAGGAGGGCGTCGGGGCCGAGGGGGGCCGGGGGAGGTACCGAGCGCCACAATGGCCGCTCTCATCCAGGGCCGCGGCCTAGCGCCGTCCCTTGGAGGGGACGTCCCCGGCCGGGCCGGCGACACAAGGCCCTCCCTGTCCGGGGACAACGGCCCATTCACCGCCTCGGGGGACCGCGGTCCTGGGCTCCCCCCGCTCGCCCCCGACCCCCACATAGGCGTCACCCCCCTATAGAGCACTTACAGAACCCCGGCCTGGGCCTCGGCCGGCGCCCGCCTCCGCCACTTGTCCGCTGGGTGACTCTGGGCCAGTCCCTTCGCTTCTCCGGGCCTCGGTTCCCTCATCTGGAAAACGGGGGGGAAGACTGGGAGCCCCACGGGGGACCCTGTCTCTCCCCCAGCGCTGAGAACAGTGCTTGGCGCATAGCAAGCGCGTAATAATAATAATGTCGGTATTTGTCAAGCGCTTACTCTGTGCCGAGCACTGTTCTCAGCGCTGGGGGAGAGACAGGGTCAGCAGGTGGTCCCACGTGAGGCTCACAGTTCATCCCCATTTTACAGATGAGGCCCGGAGAAGTGAAGTGACTCGCCCACAGTCACACAGCTGACAAGGGGCAGAGCCGGAATTCGAACCCATGACCTCGGACTCCCAAGCCCGGGCTCTTTCCACTGAGCCTCGCTGCTTCTCATTATCATTATTTTTATTATTATTAATAATCCCGGCTCCTCCGCTTGCCTGCTGCGTGACCTTGGGCAGGTCACTTCATTCGTTCGATGTAATCGTATTTATTGAGCGCTGACTGTGTGCGGAGCACTGTACTAAGCGCTTACTTCCCTTCTCTGGGCCTCAGTGACCTCATCTGTCAAATGGGGATTGAGACCGCGAGCCCCACGTGGGACAGGGACTGCGTCCGACCCCATTTGCTTGCGTTCACCCCAGCGCTTAGTATGGGGCCTGGCACATAGTAAGTGATGATGGTGATGGCATTCGTCAAGCGCTTACTACGTGCAGAGCACTGTTCTAAGCGCTGGGGTAGATACAGGGTCATCAGGTTGTCCCCCGTGAGGCTCACCGTCTTCATCCCCATTTTACAGATGAGCAAACTGAGGCCCAGAGAAGTGAAGTGACTTGCCCAAAGTCACACAGCTGACAAGTGGCAGAGCCGGAATTAGAACCCAGGTCCTTCTGATTCCCAGGCACGTGCTCTATCCACTAGGCCCCGCTGCTTCTTTTTTTCTATTGTCCTCTCCCAAGCGCTCAGTCCAGTGCTTTGCACACATTAAACACTCAGTAAATACCATTAAATGGATGAATGTAAGCCCACTGCGGGCAAGGAATGTGTCTGTTTCATTGTTGTATCGTCCTCTCCCAAGCTCAGTCCAGTGCTCTGCTCGGAGTAAGCGCTCAATAAATACCACTGAATGAATGAATGCACACAATAAGTGCTCCATAAATACCCTTGAATGAAGGAATGCACACATTAAGCGCTCAATAACGAACATTGAGTGAATGAATGCACACAACGCTCAATAAATACGACCGAACGAATGAATGCACACAGTAAGCGCTCAATAAATACGACCGAATGAATGTACACAGTAAGCGCTCAATATTACGATTGAATGAATGAATGCTCACCGTAAGCAGTCAATAAATACTAATGAATGAATGCACACAGTAAGCACTGAATAAATATGATTAAATGAATGCTCACAGTAAGCGCTCAATAAATGCGATTAAATGAACGCACACAGTAAGTGCTCAATAAATATGCTTGAATGAATGAATTCACACAGTAAGCACTCAGTAAATACGGTTGAATGAATGAATGCACACAGTAAGCGCTCAATAAATACAGTTGAACGAATGAATGCTCACAGTAAGTGCTCAATAAATACGACTGAACGAATGCACACAGGAAGCACTCAATAAATGATTGAATGAATGAATTAATGCTTACAGTAAGCACTCAATAAATACAGTGGAACGAATGAATGTGAATAGTAAGCCCTCGATAAATACGATCGAATGAATGAACGTTCACAGTAAGCGCTCGATAAATACGACCGAATGAATGCACATAGTAAGTGCTCAATACATATGATGGAATGAATGAATTCACACAGTAAGTGCTCAATACGTACGGTGGAATGAATGAATTCACACAGTAAGCACTCGATAAATACGGTTGAACGAATGAATGCACACAGTAAGTGCTCAATAAATACGGTTGAACGAATGAATGCTCACAGTAAGTGCTCGATAAATACGACTGAAGGAATGCTCACAGTAAGCGCTCGGTAAATAGGATTGAATGAATGAATAGCTGTTTACGGTAAGCACTCAATAAATACAACTGAACGAATGAACGTGCACAGTCAGCGCTCGATGAATACGACCGAATGAATGAACGCTCACAGTAAGCGCCCGGTAAGTACGACGGAATGAACGCGCACAGTAAGTGCTCGATAAATACGACCGAATGAAGGCACACGGTAGGCGCTCGATACAGATGATGGAACGAAAGAATGAACGCTCAGAGTAAGCGCTCAATAAATACGGTCGACGGAAGGACCGAGCGGACGGATGAAGGGGGTGCACGGTGTGGCGGGCGGGGAAGGGAGCGACCTCTGACCCCTCCGCCTCCGTGCAGCCTTCCTCCGCGGCCCTGCCTCCGGACTCTGCCCCTCGGGCCCCCGCCCGCGGCCCCGGCGCCGCCCGCCCCGGCCCCGGGCGCGTTTCACGGCGGCCCGGGGCCCGGACGGTGTGCCGGGGGGCAGGGGGAGAGCGGGGCCTGCACCGTGTGCTAAGCACTCGGGAGAGGCCACTACGACAGACCTGATCCCGTCAGACCGTAACCCCGCGGCGGGCAGGCCTCGCGTCCGTTCAGCGTCGGATCGTCCTCTCCCAAGCGCTCGGCACGGTGCTCCGCCCGCGGCAAGCGCTCGGTCGATACCCGTGGGCACAGTGCTTCGCGGAGCGCGCTTACAATCCTCAGTCCTCTGCTCTGCCCACGGAGGTGCTCGATCCATACTCTGATGCTATCGATTGAACGAGAGCACTGGAGTAAGCGCTCGGGCAAGTACAACGCGACAGAGTCGGTAATGGTTAGGGTGTTCGTTGAGCGCTTACTGTGCGCGAAGCACACGTTCCCCGCCCACGAGGAGAAGCGGGGTGGCCCAGTGGGTAGAGCCCGGGCCTGGGAGTCGGAAGGAGCTGGGTGACCTCGGGTGATTCGCTTCACTTCTCTGGGCCTCGGTTATCTGTGAAACGGGGATTCATTCGTCCGTTCACTCAATCGTATCTATTGAGCGCTTACTACGTGCACAGCACTGGACTAAGCGCTCGAAATGGACAATTCGGCAACGGATAGGGACGATCCCCGCCCAACGACGGGCTCCGGGTCTAGACAGCGTGGCTCAGTGGACGGAGCCCGGGCTTGGGAGTCAGAGGTCGTGGGTTCGAATTGTCTGCCGCTTGTCAGCTGTGTGACCTTGGGCAAGTCACTTCGCTTCTCTGTGCTTCGGTGACCTCATCTGTAAAATGGGGACCAAGGCTGTGTGCCCCACGTGGGACAATCTGATCACCTTGGAACCCCTCCCCCCGCAGCACTTAGTACAGTGCTTTGCACACAGTTGGGGGAGCAGCGTGGCTCAGTGGAAAGAGCCCGGGCCTGGGAGTCAGAGGTCATGGGTTCAAATCCCGGCTCTGCCGCTTATCAGCCGTGTGACTTTGGACGAGTCGCTTCACTTCTCCGGGCCTCAGTGACCTCATCTGTCAAATGGGGATGAAGACCGGGAGCCCCACGGGGGACGACCTGATCACTCTGTATCCTCCCCAGAGCTCAGAACAGTGCTTTGCACGTAGGAAGCTCTTAACAAATGCCTTTATTATTTTTAGAAGGGGGAGACAGACAGCAAGACAAAACACAGAGACAGGTGTCAATAGCATCAGAATAGAGCAATAGAATTATAGAATTAAATTGTAATTTAAAAATGAAAACTGGGGAGAAAGTCATCTTGGGGCACCCGGACGAAATCCGTCAGGCCCCTGACCTCTGGGCGCTCCGTGGCATACGTGTGTGTCTGCGCGTGTGTGTTTGTGAAAAACACCCGTTCTCCCCCCCCCCCCACCACTTCTCCCGGCTAATAATCGTATTAATAACGGTCTTTGTTAAGCGTTTACTATGTGCCAAGCCCCGTTCTAAGCGCCGGGGGAGATACAAGGTCATCAGGTTGTCCCACGTGGGGCTCACAGTCTTCACCCCCACTTTACAGAGGCGGAAACTGAGGCCCAGTGAAGTGACTTGCCCAAGGTCACGGAGCAGTCAAGTGGCGGAGGCAGGATTAGAACCCACGGGGGACAGGGGCGGTGTCCGACTCCATCTGCTCGTAGCCACCCCAGCGTCCGGTATGGTGTCTGTCCCACAGAAAGCACTTAAATACCACTGTTGTTATTCTCTGGGCCTCGGTTTCCTCCTCCCCCAAACGGGGATGGAGACTGGGAGCCCCGTGGGGGACCGTGTCCAACTCGATCGGCTCGTAGCCACCCCAACGTTCAGTACAGTGCCTGGCCCCTAGTAAGCGCTTACCAAATACCATCCTCATTATCGTTATTATTCTCTGGGCCTCGGTTTCCTCCTCCGCCAAATGGGGATGGAGACCGGGAGCCCCACGGGGGACGGGGGCCGCGTCCAACCCGATCTGCCGGTAGCCACCCGGGCGTTCAGTACAGCACCTGGCCCATAGTAAGCACCAAATACCATCATCATCATCATTATCGTTATTCTCTGGGCCTCGGTTTCCTCCTCCGCCAAACGGGGATGGAGACCGGGAGCCCCACGGGCGACGGGGGCCGCGTCCAACTCTATCTGCTGGTAGCCACCGCAGTGTTCAGTACAGCGCCTGGCCCATAGTAAGTACCAAATACCATCATTATTATGATTATGATTCTCTGGGCCTCGGTTTCCTCCTCCGCCAAATGGGGAGGGAGACTGTGAGCCCCAAGGGGGGCAGGGGCGGTGTCCAACTCCATGTGCCGGCGGAGAAGCAGCCTGGCTCGGTGGCAAGAGCCCGGGCTTGGGAGTCAGAGGTCATGGGTTCGAATCCCGACTCCACCGCTTGTCAGCTGGGTGACTGTGGGCAAGTCACTTCTCTGGGCCTCAGTGCCCTCATCTGTCAAATGGGGATGAAGACTGGGAGCCCCACGTGGGACAACCTGATTCCCCTGTGTCTCCCCCAGCGCTTAGAACAGTGCTCTGCACGTTCAAATACCAATATTATTATTATTATTATTATCATTAGCCACCTTAGCGTTTAGTACAGTGCCTGGCCCCTAATAAACGCCTAGGATGGGGGGGGGGGCGGGTCCGGCAATCACGGCGCCATCTAGTGGCCGACAGCCGCTCCTGCCCGAACGGCCCGCAGGACCATTCATTCATTCATCCATCCATCCATCCATCCATCCATCCATTCATTCATTCACCCACCCATCATCATCATCATCCTCATCAGGATGGCACTGGCTAAGCGCTTACCAGGTGCCGAGCACTGTTCTAGCCATCCGTCCATCCTTTCGTGCATTCAGCCATCCATCCACATATATATCCATCCATATTATAAATATTATAATTATATAATAACGTTGGCATTCGTTAAGCGCTTACTAGGTGCCGAGCACTGTTCTAGCCATCCGTCCATCCTTTCGTGCATTCAGCCATCCATCCACATATATATCCATCCATATTATAAATATTATAATTATATAATAACGTTGGCATTCGTTAGGCGCTTACTAGGTGCCGAGCACTGTTCTAGCCATCCGTCCATCCTTTCGTGCATGCATCCATCCATATGTATCCATCCATATTATAAATATTACTATAATTATATAATAACGTTGGTATTCGTTAGGCGCTTACTAGGTGCCGAGCACTGTTCTAGCCATCCGTCCATCCTTTCGTGCACTTATCCATCCGTCCACATATATATCCATCCATATTATAAATATTGTAATTATATAATAACGTTGGTATTCGTTAAGCGCTTACTAGGTGCCGAGCACTGTTCTAGCCATCCGTCCATCCTTTCGTGCATTCAGCCATCCGTCCACATATATATCCATACACATTATAAATATTATAATTATATAATAACGTTGGTATTCGTTAAGCGCTTACTAGGTGCCGAGCACTGTTCTAGCCATCCGTCCATCCTTTCGTGCATTCATCCATCCACATATATATCCATACATATTATAAATATTATAATTATATAATAATGCTGGTATTCGTTAAGCGCTTTAAGCGCTTACTAGGTGCCGAGCACTGTTCTAGCCATCCGTCCATCCTTTCGTGCATGCATGCATCCATCCACATAGCTATCCATCCATATTATAAATATTATTATAATTCTATAACGTTGGTGTTTGTTAAGCGCTTACTAGGTGCCGAGCACTGTTCTAGCCATCCGTCCATCCTTTCGTGCATTCACCCATCCATCCGTATATATATCCATCCATATTATAAATATTATTATAATTATATAATAACGTTGGTGTCTGTTAAGCGCTTACTAGGTGCCAAGCACTGTTCTAAGCGCCGGGGGAGACACAGGGGAATCGGGTCGGCCCACGTGGGGCTCACGGTCTTCATCCCCATTTTACAGATGAGGGAACTGAGGCACCGAGAAGTTAAGTGACTTGCCCAAAGTCACACAGCTTATCCATCCATATGATTATAATTATAATGATAATGGCAATATTAAGATTGTGAGCCTCACGTGGGACAACCTGATGACCCTGTATCTCCCGCGGCGCTTAGAACAGCGCCCTGCACATAGTAAGTGCTTACTTAACTTCTCTGTGCCTCAGTGACCTCATCTGTAAAATGGGGATTAAATGTGAGCCTCAAGTGGGACAACCTGATTACACTGCATCTCCCCCAGCGCTTAGAACAGTGCTCGGCACCTAGTAAGCGCTTAACAAATACCAATATTATTATTATTATTATTAACAAATACCAACCTTATTATCACTACTATTCATTCATCCCTTCATTTATTCATCCATCCGTTCATTCATATTTACTGAGCACTTACCGTGCACAGAGCACTGTACTAAGCACTTGGAAAGAACAATTCAGCAATAGAGTCGATTAGACCGCGCGCCCGTCCAAGGGCAGGGACCGTCTCTCTCTGTTACCGATTTGTCCATTCCAAGCGCTTAGTCCGGTGCTCTGCACATAGTGAGCGCTCAATAAATACTATTGAATGAATAAAGAGAGAGGGCTTACCGTCCCGATGGGGGGAGACGGGCAGCAGAACAAGGAAACAGTCACTGATCTACATAAATAGAATTATAGATCCATACACATCAAAGCAAATCAACAGGCATCAATAGAAATAAATAGAATTATAGATATGTGAAGAACTGGAGAAGCAGCGTGGCTCAGTGGCAAGAGCCCAGGCTTGGGAGTCAGAGGTCATGGGTTCGAATCCCGCCTCGGCCACTTGTCAGCCGGGTGACTGTGGGCGAGTCGCTTCACTTCTCTGGGCCTCAGTGACCTCATCTGGAAAATGGGGATGAAGGCCGGGAGCCCCACGTGGGACGACCTGATTCCCCCGTGTCTACCCCAGCGCTTAGAACGGGGCTCGGCACATAGTAGGCGCTTAACAAATACCGACACTATTACTTGTCAGCTGTGTGACCGTGGGCGAGTCGCTTCACTTCTCTGGGCCTCAGTGACCTCATCTGTCAAATGGGCATTAACCGTGAGCCTCAAGTGGGACGACCTGATGACCCTGTATCTCCCCCGGCGCTTAGAACAGTGTTCGGCGCATAGTAAGCGCTTAACAAATAGCAACATCATCATCATATGTACATCTATATCCAGAAGTGCTGTAGGGTGGGGGAAGGGGGGAGAGCAGAGGGAGGGAGTCGGGATGATGGGGAGGGGGAGCAGAAGGAAAGGGGGGCTTAATCTGGGAAGGCCTCTTGGAGGAGGCGGGCCTTCACTAGGGCTCTGAGGGTGGCTCAGTGGAAAGAGCCCAGGCCTGGGAGTCAGAGGTCGTGGGTTCGATTCCCGGCTCGGCCACTTGGCAGCCGGGTGACCGCGGGCGAGTCACTTCGCTTCTCTGGGCCTCAGTGACCTCGTCTGTCGAACGGGGATGAAGCCCGTGAGCCTCACGTGGGACGACCCGAGGACCCCGTATCTCCCCCAGCGCTTAGAACGGTGCTCCGCACATAGGAAGCGCCTAACAACTACCAACATCATCATCACCACTGTTTGGGGATCGACGGAGGCCCGTGCCTATAATAATAATAATAATAATAATAATATTTGTCCGCATTTACTATAATAACAATGATAATTGTGGTATTTGTTACACGCTTACTATGCACCAGGCACTCTGATAATAATAATAAATAATGATGGTTTGCGTTAAGAGCTTACTAGCATAATAATGATAATTGTGGTATCTAAGTGCTTACTATGCGCCAGGCACTCTGATAAAAATAATAATAATAATAATAATAAATAACGACGGTTTGCGTTAAGAGCTTACTAGAATAATAATAATCGTGGCATCTGTTAAGCGCTTACTATGTGCCAGGCACGGTACTGAGCGTTGGGTTAGAAAGACGCTAGTCGGGTTGGACACCGCCCCTGTCCCCCCTGGGGCGGGCAGTCTTCATCCCCATTTCACAGATGAGGAAACCGAGGCCTGGAGAAGTGAAGTCACGCAGCAGACAAGTGACGGAGTAGGGATTAGAACCCACTTACTAGGTGCTTAGCACAGTGCTCCGCATACAGCGAGCGCTCAGTAAATACCACTGATGAAGATGATGATGCTAACCAAGACCCCCAGGCTAGCAGCTTCCCCGGACTGTAAGCTCCTTGGGGGCAGGGAATGTGTCTGTTATATAGCGTTATCCTCTCCTAAGCGTTCAGTACAGTGCTCTGCACACAGCGAGCGCTCAGGAAATACCACCGACGAAGCTGACGAGGCGATCGAAGACCCCCAGGCTACCAGCTTCCCCTGCTCCTCGAGACTGTAAGTTCTTTGGGGGCAGAGCAACGTGTCTGTTATGTGGTATTATCCTCTCCCGAGCGCTTAGTACAGCGGTCTCAGCAAGCGCTCAGTAAATACCACCGATGATGCCAACAAAGATCTCCAGGCTACCGGCTCACCCTGCTCCTCTAGACTGTAAGCGCCCCGCGGGCGGGGAACGTGTCCGTGACACCACGTTGTCCTCTCCCAAGCGCTTAGAACAGTGCTCTCGGCGAGCGCTCAGTAAATACCACCGACGAAGATGCTAACAAAGACCCCCCGGGTTACCGCCTTCCCCCCCCCGGCCTCGAATCCTCGACAAATTCGGGCCTAGTCCCGGACGACGTTCACGAACCCCTCCTTTCTCTCTCAGCCCCCCGATTTCTCGGGGATTAAAACGGGGGGTCGAGGACTCATCCTTCGGGGTTCGCACGGGCTACTTGGGCGATTCCCCTCGACGAGTAATATTACGACAGAGCGGGACACCTACCATTGTGATCATTTAGCGGGCGCGCTCGCACTCCTGATCTCCACGCTCGGGGAGACCTAGTACGCACCGGCCTCCACGCAGGTAAACTGAGGCGACGAGTCAGGCCCGTGACTCGCCGGAGGAAAACGGTAGTAAAGGTATTTATTGAGCGCCCGCTGAGGGTGGTGAACTCACCTGCGCGGTTAGTGAGTCCATCAGGAGCTTAGGATTCATTCCCTGAAAAGAGCTAATAATGATAATTGGGGTACTGGTTAAGCGCCTGCTGTGTGCCAAGCGCCGTTCTAAGCGATACGATTTAATCAGGTCGGACGCAGTCCCCGTCCCGCGTGGGGCTCACGCTCGTATCCCCGTTTTACGGATGAGGGAACTGAGGCACGGAGAAGGGACTTGCCCACGGTCGCCCCGCAGACCCGTGGCAGAGCGGGATTAGAACCCGGGTCCTTCTGACTCCCAGGCCCGTGCCCTCTCCGCTAAGCCAGGCCGCTTCTCACCCTATTCTTTTTTATGGTATCTGTTAAGGGCTTACCGTGTGCTAAGCCCTGGGGAAAGAGAAGCTAATCGGGTTGGACACGGTCCCCGTCGCGCATGGGGCTCACGGTCTCAACCCCCATTTTAAAGATGAGCTAACTGAGGCACAGGGAAGTGAAGTTTTGGGGTTTTTTAACGGTATTTAATAGTGTTGGTATTTGTTAAGCGCTTCCGATGTGCAGAGCACTATTCTAAGCGCTGGGGGAGATGCAGGGCGATCGGGTTGTCCCACGTGGGGCTCACAGTTAATCCCTATTTTACAGATGAGGGAACTGAGGCAAAGAGAAGTGACTCGCCCAAGGTCGCGCAGCTGCCAAGCGGCAGAGCCGGGGATTCGAACCCATGACCTCTGACTGCCAAGCCCGGGCTCTTTCCACTGAGCCACGCTGCCTCCGTAAGTGAAGTTAGGGGGTTTTTTGGTGGTATTTAATAATGTTGGTATTTGTTAAACACTATGTGCCAGACACTGTACTAAACACTGGCATAGATATAGGCCAATCAGGTTGGATACTGTCCCCGTACCACGTGGGGCCCAGAGTCTTGATTCCCATTTTACAGATGAGGGAACTGAGGCCCAGAGAAGCGACTCGCCCAAGGTCATACATCAGACAGGTGGCGGAGCCAGAATCAGAACCCAGGTCCTTCTGACTCCCAGTCATTCAATCTGTTGCCGAATTGTCCATTCCAAGCGCTTAGGACAGCGCTCTGCACATAGTAAGCGCTCAATAATTACGATTGAACGAATGGACGAATTCAATCGGATTTATCGCGCGCTTCCTGGGAGCAGAGCACTGGACTAAGCGCCTGGGAGAGGACAGTTCAACAACAAGCAGACACATCCCCTGCCCACAACGAGCTTACGGTCTAGAGGACGACTCCCAGGCCCGGGCTCTATCCATTAGGCCGCCCTGCTCCTCCCACCCGCTCGGCCAACGGGAAGCTCACCAGCCCCCTAGAGAAGCGGCACGGCCTACTGGTTAGAGCCTGGGCGTCAGAAGGTCCCGGGTTCTAATCCCGGCTCCGCCACTTGTCCGCTGTGTGGCCTCGGGCGAGTCACTTCACTTCTCTGGGCCTCAGTCCCCTCATCTGTAAAACGGGGGTTGAGACGGGGAGCCCCACGTGGGGCGGGGACCGCGTCCGACCCCATTTGCTCGTATCCGCCCCGGCGTCTAGTACGGCGCCCGGCACATAGCAAGCGCTCAATAGGTTCAGACGACGATGATAATAATAATAATAATAATAATAATGTTGATATCTGTTAAGCGCTTAAGAGCACCGTTCTAAGCGCTGGGGTAGACACAGGGGAATCAGGTCGTCCCACCTGGGGCTCACGGTCTTCATCCCCATTTTACAGATGAGGGAACTGAGGCCCGGAGAAGTGAAGTGACTCGCCCGAGGTCACACAGCAGACAAGTGGCAGAGCTGGGATTGATGATGACGATGGGAGCCCGGCCAGGGGATCCCGGGGAGGATGATTAAAAGCAGGAGGTCCCGGGCGCGCTCCGCTCACAACGCGCCTCCGGGAAAGGGCCTGGAATGCTTGGATTTGGAAATGGCACAAGACGTCTGGACCCCATTAGGGCTCAACTGGCCGCACGTTTCCATCCGCCAACCTGGAGGGAGATTCTCCTTCCCCCGACGTGGGCCGGGAGCTCTGGATTCGTCCATTCCAAGCGCTCAGCACAGCGCACTGCACATAGTAGGCGCTCAATAAATACTATTGAATGAATGAGCTCACCAAGCCTTGGCACTCAGATTGGCAGACGGAGGAGCGCGCACCGCATTTCCCTTCGGGGGAGCGGCCTGGCCTAGTGGCTTGGGCCCGGGAGTCAGAGGGACCCGGGTTCGAATCCCGGCTCCGTTGTGCCATCTGGGGCGAGTCACTTCGCTGGGCCTCGGTTCCCCCATCCGTCAAATGGGGACGGAGACTGTGAGCCCCGCGTGGCACGGGGACCGTGTCCAACGCGGTTTCCTGGTATCTACCCCACCGCTTAGTTCAGTGTCTGGCACCTGGTAAGTGCCTAACGAACATCATCATCATTAGCAGTAGTAAGCGCTTAACAAATGCCATGATTATTATTATTATTATTCCTGTCAGTTTCAAAACCAAACACGCACGAATGCCCCGGGAACGGGCCGAAAGACGAGCAGCGGTGTCCCAACGCTGGTTTTCGTTTCTGATACTGTCGGTATTAATCATCATTTCTTTAAATGAAAACGTAACGGCCAAGGGGAAGTCGGCAAAGGGGCGTGTGGGGTGATTAAGAGCTGATGTCGGGGCGGCCAGTGTTTCGGTTTTTAGGCTGTTTTTGTGTTGTCGTGTCATCTTTCCGGTGGGCCTGGCCCAAACCTCGCCTCGCCGCCGCATGAGCATCCGCCCCGCAGCCTCTAGCGACTGTAAGCTCCTTGAGGGTCCGGCGCCCGTGTCTTCTTTATCCTTTATCGGATTTTTCTCCGGCACTTAGTAAACACCACAGGATGAATAAATGAATGATGAATGGAGCGCGTGACTGAATGGGTGAGTGTGTGGATGAGTGAATGATAAATGAGCGTGCACGGATGAGTGAATGATGAGCGGAGTAGTGAATGAACAAATGAGTGGACGAATGAGTGAATGATAAATGAGAATCAACGGATAAACGAGTGAATGACAAATGAAAGTGAATGAATGAATGATAGATGAGAGAATGAATGAGTGAAGGATAAATTAGAGTGAGTGAATGAATGAAAAATGAGTGGATGAATTAATAATGTTGGTATTCGTTAAGCGCTTACTATGTGCAGGGCACCGTTCTAAGCGCTGGGGTAGACACGGGGGAATCGGGTCGTCCCACGTGGGGCTCGCAGTCTTCATCCCCATTTTCCAGATGAGGTCACTGAGGCACAGAGAAGCGAAGTGACTCGCCCACAGTCACACAGCTGACAAGGGGCAGAGTCAGGATTCGAACTCATGACCTCTGACTCCAAAGCCCAGGCTCTTTCCACCGAGCCACGCTGCTTCAATTAGTGAATGATAAAGAGAATCAGTGGACAAATGAGTGAACGGAATGAACGATAAATGAGTGAACGAATGAGTGAATGATAAACGAGAGTGAGCCAAGGAATGATTAAATGAGAGGGAGTGGATGAACGAGTGACTGATAAATTAGCGTATGTGAACGAATGAATGATAAATGAGTGGATGAATGAGTGAATGATAAATGAGAATCAATGGATGGATGACTGAATGATAAATTAGAGTGAGTGAATGAATGCTAAATGAGAGGGAGTGGATGAATGAGTGAATGATAAGTGAGTGAATGAATGAATGGTAAACGAGAGTGAGTGAATGAATGATAAATGGGAGTGAGTGGATGAATGATAAACGAGTGGATGACTGAGCGAATGATATATCAGAGTGAATGAATGATACGTGGGAATGAATGAGTAAATGATAAAAGAGAGTAAATGAACGAGCAACGATGGGAGTGCGCGAGTACGTGAGTGAGAGTGAAGGAACAGAGTAAGCGAATGAACGAGCGAATAAATGGGAGAGGGAATGAATGAATGGACCAAGTGAATGAACGAGTGAAAGAGAGTGAGCGAATGAATGAATGAATGCCTGAATGACTGAACGACTGTCTTAATAATGTTGGTATTTGTTAAGCGCTTACTATGTGCCGAGCACTGTTCTAAGCGCTGGGGTAGACATAGGGGAATCAGGTTGTCCCACGTGGGGCTCACAGTCTTAATCCCCATTTTACAGATGAGGGAACTGAGGCACAGAGAAGTTAAGTGACTCGCCCACAGTCACACAGCCGACAAGTGGCAGAGCTGGGATTCGAACTCATGAGCCCTGCCTCCAAAGCCCGTGCTCTTTCCACTGAGGCCTTCCCTCTGCCAGTCCTCTGGGTGAGAGAACGTCTCCGGGCGCGCAGGTTGACGGTGAGAGTCGGCCGCCCCGGATCCACCCTCCCCGCCGTGCCCGGCTCAGACCCACCCAGAACCACTCCTAAATCCTCTATTCTGGTGACTTTTCCCAGGCGGACCCACCAGGAGGCACCTGGGAACGGATCATCTGAAATACTCATCATTTCGACTTCCAAAGAGGAAAAACAAGCCGTCCCTCTCCGGCCCAGCCGGGGAAGCCACGCCCTAAATAACTCTCCCCGGGGGGAAACGGATCCAACGGTCTGGCCGCGACCTCTCCTCGTTTCCCGTTTCCCCCCTTTTCCCCGAGACCCGCTCCTCGACCTTTCACACACGTCGGCGAGGTGATGCTAGCTGAGTCCGGCTGGACCTCGACCTTCTCCTCTCCATCTATCCGAGCGGCTTCTCCCGGCCCCCTCGCCGGAGAGGCCCTCCGGTAGGTCGGCCGACCCATCGTATTTATCGAGCGCCGAATGGGTGCGGAGCGGTGCGCCGCCCGCTCGGGAGAGTCCCCGTTGAACGATAAAAGATAAAAGAACGACCAAAGAGAGTAAACGAATGAATGATAAATGATCAATGAGAGTGAGTGGATGAACGAGGGAATGATAAATGAGTGAATGATCGATAAATGAGAGCGAGTGGACGAACGATAAGTGAGCGGATGATAAAATCATCCGCGCGAGTGACCCATTCCCTGCCCACAACAAGCTGACAGTCTAGAGGGGAGACGGGCATCAACAGAAATAAATAAATGGGGGATACGGACGTAAGCGGCGCGGGGATGAAGAAAGGGAGCGAGCCAGAGGGACGCAGAAGGGAGCGGGAGAAGAGGGAAGGAGGCCTTAGTCAGGGAAGTTGGGTCTTCGTTTCATCCCAGCACCTGGGACCCACAATCTCCCCCGTGTTCCCGGTCTCCTCCGGCGATCCGGACAAGGGGCGGGTAATCCATTCATTAGTATTTACTGAGCGCTTACTAGGTGCACAGCACTGTACTAAGCGCTTGGAATGGACAATTCGGCAACAGATGGACCCCGCCCAGTGACGGGCTCACGGTCTAATCGGGGCAGACCGACGGACGGAAGACAACACAATCGCGATAGATAGAATCAAGGGGATGGACACCTCGTTAACAAAATGAATAGGGCAATAAAAACATATAAATGAGCACAGTGCTGAGGGCAGGGGATGGGAGAAGGGGAGGAGCGGAGCGAAAGGGGGCTTAGCTGAGGGGAGGTGAAGGGGGAGCAGAGAGGGAGCAGAGGGAGCAGAGGGCAAGGGGGAAGTTCAGTCTGGGAAGGCCTCTTGGAGGAGGTGAGCTCTCAGTAGGGCTTTGAAGAGGGGAAGAGAGTGAGTTTGGCGAATACGATAATGGCATTTGTTAAGCGCTTACTACGTGCAGAGCCGGGGAGGATACAAGGTGATCAGGTTGGGTCCCACGGGGGGCTCACTGTCTCAATGCCCATTGTACAGCTGTCGTCACTGAGGCCCAGAGAAGTGAAGTGACTGGCCCACAGTCACCCAGCTGACGAGCGGCAGAGCCGGGATTCGAACCCACGACCTCTGACTCCCCAGGCCGGGCTCTGGCCACTGAGCCACGCCGCTTCTCTAATTCGGCAACGCGCTCTCTGTGGGGCCAACGTCCAACCTTGGGGGGATCGCGACGGAGTCATCCGGTGCAGACGCCGGCGAGGAGGTTGGAATGTGGTTTACATTCTGGCTTTATCTTGATCCCCGCTTGTTGTGTTTAAATAGGAAAAAACGAAAGCAAAAAAAAAAAAAACCCCAAATCCCTCTGGCATTATATAGGTTGTGTCTAGTTCAGGGCCGGAGGGGGATTTTATGGGAAAGAGTTCTCCATGTGCCAGAAAATACTTTTGCCATTCACAATTTGCCGTTGGACAGTGTCCAACCTGATTAGCTCGCTTCTACAGTGGAAAGAGCACGGGCTTTGGAGTCAGAGGTCATGAGTTCGAATCCCGGCTCCGCCACTTGTCGGCTGGGTGACTGTGGGCGAGTCACTTCACTTCTCGGTGCCTCAGTTCCCTCATCTGTAAAATGGGGATGAAGACTGGGAGCCCCACGTGGGACAACCCGATTCCCCCGTGTCTACCCCAGCGCTTAGAACAGTGCTCGGCACCTAGTAAGCGCTTAACAAATACCAACATTATTATTATTATTATTATTATTATTATTATTATTACCCCGGCCCTTAGAAGGGTGCTTGACACATGGTAAGCGCTGAACAAATACTATCATTATTATTATTTTTACACACACACAAATCGCTCCTTTTATTGGTATTCGTTAGCGCTTACTATGTGCCAGGCACTATTCACTTGTAAAATGGAGATTAAGACTGTGAGCCCCACGTGGGACAACCTGATCACCTTGTATCCCCCCCAGCGCTTGGCACATAGTAAGCGCTTAACAAATACCATTATTATTATTATTATTCTCAGCACTGGGGTAGAGACAAGCTAATCAGGTTGGAGACAGTCCCTGCCCCACCCGGGGCTCACAGTCTTATCCCCATTCGACAGATGAGGTCACTGAGGCCCGGAGAAGTGACTTGCTCGAGGTCACCCAGCAGGCAAATGATGGGAGTCGGGATTAGAACCCAGGTCCTTCTGTATGACGGGCCCCGGCTCCATCCACTTGACCACGCCGTTCCTCTCCCTTTTAGGAGTTGAAATCTGCGGTCCACGACGGTGAACGGACACGACGGCGTGTTTCGGGCCGGCTCGCTCCGAGACCCCGGCGAGCGGACTTCCCAAAATGCTCCGATATTCTCGAGGGAATAGTGGCGATCTCACTCTTCCAACCGGAGAAGGTGATCATCCTCGCCTCTGGCTCCGTTGGGTGACCCTCCGGAGTTCGGCCGGGGCTTGATGGAAAACTCGAATACGCCAAATTAGAGGATAACTCAGGGTAGACGGGAAATCCTTGGACCCGTGACGCGCTTTTTTCTTTTAAACGGCACCGAAGTGCTACAGATCAACTACGCACCGGGGTAGGCACCAGGTAATCACGTTAGACAAGCAATATTGCGAGGATTAATCAGTAAACCCCGTACTCTTCTCCTCCTTTTGGCCAAACAACTGTGCTACGAGCTGGGGTAGATACAATGTCCCAAAATCCGACACGGGCCCCGGTCCACAGAGGGCTGACCATCTATCGCATTCCCCTTTGGCAGATCATAATAATAATAATAATAATGTTGGTATTTGTTAAACGCTTACTAGGTGCAGAGCACTGTTCTAAGCGCTGGGGTAGACACGGGGGAAATCAGGTTGCCCCACGTGGGGCTCACAGTCTTAATCCCCATTTTACAGATGAGGGAACTGAGGCACAGAGAAGTGAAGTGACTCGCCCACAGTCACACAGCTGACAAGTGGCAGAGCTGGGATTTGAACTCATGAGCCCTGACTCCCAAGCCCGTGCTCTTTCCACTGCGCCACGCTGCTTCTCTATAATATATAATGATAATATATATATATATAAAATAATAATAATATAATAATGATAACGTTGCCATTCGTTAAGCGCCTACTATGTGCCGAGCACTGTTCTAAGCGCTGGGGGAGACACAGGGGAATGAGGTTGTCCCACGTGAGGCTCCCAGTCTTCACCCCCATTTTCCAGATGAGGGAACCGAGGCACAGAGAAGCGACTCGCCCACAGTCACCCAGCTGACGAGTGGCAGAGCCGGGATTCGAACCCAGGACCTCTGACTCCCAAGCCCGGGCCCTTTCCAAGGACGCTGTAGCCCGGAGAGGTTAAGCGACTTGCCCGACACGGCCGGCCTGTCGTAGGTCCGGCTCTCGAACCCGGGCCTTCTGACTCCCAGCCCCGCGCTCTTTCCGCAGGCCTTGCTTCTTAATAATGTTGGTATTTGTTTAGCGCTTACTCTGTGCGGAGCACTGTTCTAGGCGCTGGGGTAGATACAGGGGAATGAGGTTGTCCCACGTGGGGCTCACAGTCTTCATCCCCGTTTTACAGATGAGGGAACTGAGGCACAGAGAAGTGACTTGCCCACGCTGCTGCTGCTTCTCCCCTGCAGATTCCACGCCCACCACCCCAACTGCGATATTTACCGGCCGCCTACGAGGGGCGGAGCACTGCGCCGAACGCTCCGACGGAGCAAAGGGACCCCACCCCCGCCCTCGAGGGGGACCGGGCGACCGCGATCCCTCGGGCGCTGCCTCGAAACCGTCTTCCGGCGCCTTAAAAATAAGAAAAACCAATATTTCATTTTTAGCGCCGACTCCTCCACGGTCTCGGCCTTGCGGCTCATCTTCGATTAGACCGTGAGCCCGTCAGAGGGCAGGGACCGTCTCTATCTGTTCCCGATTTGTCCATTCCAAGCGCTTAGTACGGTGCTCTGCACACAGTAAGCGCTCCATAAATACTACGGAGTGAATTCTTAGACGGCGATCATTCCCGCCGAAAGGATAAGATCGGGAATCCTCCGTGTCTCTCCCTTGGCTCCTCCGAAGGGCGGCTTACGAAGTAACGGCCCGAAGCTGGTTAACCGCTCCGGGCCCGACTTTCCAAACCTGTTGTTTCCTCCGCCCTCCCCCACGCGCGATCGGGCCGGAATGAGAAAAATGCGGTGCATTTTGTTTAATTTCCAGAAAGGAACGTGTTCTACGTAGTTGCGTTTGGGTTCTTCTTTTCTCCCCCTCCCCTGGTCCGGGCTGGGTCCGCGCGGCGGACCCAGTTCCACGCGCAGAGGCAGTTTGGCGTTACCCGTCGACGCCTAAAGGTTACGATTCTAAACCATTTTGGCTTTTTTTCCCCCTGATATGGCATCTTTTAAGCGCTTATTACGTGTCAGCCCCGGAACACCCTCCCTCCTCCTATTTCGAATCCCGGCTCTGCCACCTGTCAGCTGTGTGACCGTGGGCGAGTCACTTCACTTCTCTGGGCCTCAGTGACCTCATCCGGAAAATGGGGATTAACTGTGAGCCTCTCGTGGGCCGACCTGATGACCCTGGATCTCCCCCAGCGCTCAGAACGGTGCTCGACACATAGTAAGCGCTTAACCAATACCAACGTTATCGTTATATAGTAATAATGGTATTTATTAAGGGCACAACTATGTGCCAGGCACCGTTCTAAGCGCGGGGATGGATATATAAGGTGATCGGGTTGTTCCCCCGCGGCGCTCACGGTCTCCATCCCCATTTCCCAGATGAGGTCACCGAGGCCCAGCGCTCTTTCCACGGGGCCACCCTGACGCGATCTCCACGCGGAATACGTCGAGCGCCCTACAGATTCCAGGGTGCTATCGCCGCGACGGACCAATTTCACCTAGAAACGACCCGTCTTCCAAAAAACGTCAGTTCCGGCCCCGCAGGTGGATCCTCTGCGCCTCCCGGGGCGCTTCTTCTACCCCGTTTTCCAGCGGCCCCGACTTGCCGTCCATCCTTCCCCGGTTATAATAATAATGTCGGTATTTGCTAAGCGCTTCCCGTGTGCCGGGCACCGTTCTAAGCGCTGGGTGGGGGGGGGGGGCGGGGAGATACAAGGTCATCGGGGTGTCCCACGGGGGGCTCCCGGTCTTCATCCCCATTTTCCAGATGAGGGAACGGAGGCCCAGAGGAGTGAAGCGACTCGCCCACAGTCACCCAGCCGATAAGCGGTGGAGCCGGGGGATTAGAACTCGCGACCTCCGACTCCCGAGCCGGGGCTCTTGCCCCTGAGCCACGCCGCACTCACACACGGCAGCAGCAGAGAAGCAGCGCGGCTCAGGGGCAAGAGCCCGGGCTTTGGAGTCAGAGGTCATGGGTTCGAATCCCCGCTCCGCCACTTGTCAGCTGGGTGACTGTGGGCGAGTCGCTTCACTTCTCTGGGCCTCCGTGACCTCATCTGTCAAACGGGGACGGGGACCGGGAGCCTCCCGTGGGACAACCCGATGACCCCGCATCTCCCCCAGCGCTTAGAACGGTGCTCGGCACATAGGAAGCGCTTAACAAATACCAACACTATTATTATTATTACTACACCTGACGACCTCCTCCGGGAAGCCTTCCCAGGCTGAGCCCCCCCCCCCCCGCTCGTCCCCCTCCCCTCAGCACGGCCCTCATTTTTATACATTATTTATCACCCTATTTATTTTTGTTAATGAGGCGTCCACCCCCTTCATTCTCTTGATCTCGACGATATCGTCTTCTTTTGCTCTGTTTCGCTCTGCCGTCCGTCTCCCCCGGGACGCTCTCTATCTGTCGCCCAATCGTCCATTAATAACGATAATAATAATACCGTTGGTATCTGTTAAGCGCTTACTCTGTGCCGAGCACCGTTCTAAGCGCTGGGGGAGATCCGGGGTCATCGGGTGGTCCCACGTGCGGCTCACGGCTCATCCCCATTTTCCAGATGAGGTCACCGAGGCCCAGTGAAGCGACTGGCCCCCGGTCACCCCAGCTGCCGAGTGGCAGAGCCGGGATTCGGACCCATGACCTCTGACTCCCCAGCCCGGGCTCTTTCCACCGAGCCACGCCGCTTCTCATTCCACTCCAAGCGCTTAGCCCAGTGCTCTGCACATAGTCGGCGCTCAATCGAAAGGAACGAACGAGTTTTCAGGGCTCGGGCGGTTTCGCGCCCGAATGTTTCCCGGCGTCGGGGGCGGCCTTCCTTTCGCTTCTCCTTTTTCGGAGCGTGACCTTTGAGTATTTACATCCCATTTTGCCGCCGAGAGTTCAGCCCCTTCTCCTTCATTCAATCGTATTTACTGAGCGCCGACTCTGCGCACAGCACTGGACTAAGCGCTTGGAACGGACGATTCGGCAACGGATAGAGACGATCCCCGCCCGGCGACGGGCTCACGGACTCCCACCCCTTCCTTAAAGGCAGGAGAAAAATCACCCGGATCCGCAAGCTGAGACACCGTGTTAAACGTCGGTGACTTCCTGGCCTTCGGTGCCCCCAGTAACAAGGGTGGCATCCGCTAAGCGCTTACTATGTGCCGAGCACTGTTCTAAGCGCTGGGGGGGATACAAGGCGAGCAGGTTGTCCCACGTGGGGCTCACACGTTTCGTCCCCATTCGACAGACGAGGGAACTGAGGCACGGAGAAAAGATACGAGTGGGACAAAGAGAGGAAGGGGGTAGGAAAGGGAGAGGAAAGGGAGACTGAGGCAGTGCGGCCCGGAGGGAGGAAACCTGGGTTCCAATCCCCGCTTTGCCACCTCTCGGCTGCACGACGTCGGGCAAGTCGCTCCTCGGGGCCTCAGTTTCCTCATCCTTCAAACGGAGGCCGTTCATAACGGCGGTATTTACCAGGCGCTTCCTATGTGCGAAGCGCTGTTCTGAGCGCTCTTGGGGGGGGGGGGATACGAGATTCCTTCATTCAATAGTATTTATTGAGCGCTTACTGTGTGCAGAGCACTGTTCTGAGCGCTCGGGAGGGGGGGATACGAGATTCCTTCATTCAGTAGTATCTATTGAGCGCTTCCTATGTGCAGAGCACTGTTCTGAGCGCTCAGGAGGATACGAGATTCCTTCATTCAATAATATTTATTGAGCGCTTCTTATGTGCAGAGCACTGTTCTAAGCGCTCTGGGAGGGGATACGAGATTCCTTCATTCAATAGTATTTATTGAGCGCTTACTACGTGCAGAGCTCCGTTCCGAGCGCTCCGGGGGGGGGATACGAGATTCCCTCATTCAACAGTATTTATTGAGCGCTTACTATGTGCAGAGCACAGGTCTAAGCGCTGTGGGGGGATACGAGATGCCTTCATTCAGTAGTATCTATTGAGCGCCTACTATGTGCAGGGCACTGTTCTAAGCGCTCAGGAGGATACGAGATGCCTTCGTTCAACAGTAATCATAATGTAATAATGTCGGTTTTGTTAAGCGCTTACTATGGGCCGAGCACTGTTCTAAGCGCTGGGGGAGAGACAGGGGAATGAGGTTGTCCCAGGTGGGGCTCCCGGTCTTCATCCCCATTTGACAGAGGAGGGAACCGAGGCCCCCGAGAAGTGAAGTGACTCGCCCACAGTCACCCAGCTGACGAGAGGCCGAGCCGGGATTCGAACTCTAGCTTACTCTGTGCAGAGCACTGTACCGAGCGCTGGGAAGGGACAGCTGGGCCGCGGACAGTGACCGTCCCCGCCCGATGACGGGCTCACGGTCTAAGCAAGATGAAGCAGCGTGGCTCAGTGGCAAGAGCCCGGGCTTGGGAGTCAGAGGTCATGGGTTCGAATCCCGGCTCTGCCCCTCGTCTGCTGTGTGACCGTGGGCAAGGCACTTCTCTGGGCCTCGGTTCCCTCATCTGTCAAATGGGGATGAAGACCGGGAGCCCCACGGGGGACCACCCGATTCCCCTGTGTCTCCCCCAGCGCTTAGAACGGTGCTCGGCACGTAGTGAGCGCTTGACAGATACCAACATTATTAGCAGGTTGTCCCACGTGGGGCTCACAGCTTTCATCCCCATTTTACAGATAATAATAATCATAATGGGGGCTCCCGGTCTTCACCCCCATTTCCCAGATGAGGGAACGGAGGCCCGGAGAAGTGAAGCGACTCGCCCCAAGTCACACAGCTGGCGAGGGGCGGCATTCGAACCCATGACCTCGGACTCCCCAGCCCGGGCCCTCGCCGCCCCTATTAACGACAGGAAGAATAGTGTCTGTTGAGCGCTTACTACCTACCGGGCACCGTTCTAAGCGCCGGTGGGGGGAGGGGGGGGGCGGGGAGGAGGGGGATCCAAAATGAAGGGTCGGCCGCGCCCTCCGTCTCGCTTGCGGTCTCCCTTTTGGAGAAGCATCGGTGGCCCGGGGGCCCGGGCTGGGGAGTCCGAGGTCATGGGTTCGAATCCCGCCTCCCTCCCCGGGCAGCCTTCTTGGGGTCCAGCTCGCCCACCCCGGCCGGGGACCCTCAACTCCCAGCCGCCGCTGCTCCTTGCCGCGTCGGTGCATCGCGGCAGCCATGCAGCCTGCGGGCTTTGTGAACCTGACCACTAAAACCCCGATTTCGTCCAAGATCTTTCGGCTGTTTCGTTAATAAGATAAACGGCAAAAATAAGAAATTGGGGGGGGGGGGGGGGGAGGGGAGCAAAGGCGGGGCTGAAGCCCCTGTCCCTATGACGTCACGGAGCCGGCCCCGCCCCCACCCGGGGCAGCCGGCGCGGATTGGCCCAGCGGCCCCTCCGATGAAAGCGGCCTCGCCATTGGCCATCGCGGAAGGTCGCCTCCCTGTCGGCGGATCCTATTGGCTGCGGGGCGGGCTCCCCCCCCCCCCCCCCACGCCCTGCCATCCGTCCCTCCGGCCCGCCCCCCCCGAGGGGGCGGGAGTAACTGCTTGACTGCCAGGCGGAGCCGCCCCGCCATTGGCCGCCGCGTAGGGCCCGCCTCCCCGCCGGCGGTTCCTATTGGCTGCGGGCCGGGCTCCGCCCCCTGGGTCCCTCCGGTCCATCTCTCCGCCTTCTCTCCCCACAGCCGAGGGGGAGGGAGTGACCGACAGGCAGAGTCGCCTCGCTATTGGCCGCCGCGTAGGCCCCGCCCTCCTGCCGGCGGCTCCTATTGGCTGCGGGCCGGGCCCCTCCCCCTGACTCCCTGCCTTTCGTCTATCCAGCCGAAGGGGAGGGAGTGGCAGCTGACTGCCAGGCAGAGCCGCCCCGCCATTGGCCGCCGCGTAGGGCCCGCCTCCCCGCCGGCGGATCCTATTGGCTGCGAGGTGGGCCTCCTCCCGTCCATCTCTCCGCTCCCCCGCGCCCGAAGGGGCGGGACTAACCGCTTGACTGACAGGCAGAGCCGCCCGCCTCCCCGCCGGCGGCTCCTATTGGCTGCGGGCCGGGCCCCTCCCCCTGACTCCCTGCCTTTCGTCTATCCAGCCGAAGGGGAGGGAGTGGCAGCTGACTGACAGGGCGAACCGCCCCGCCATTGGCCGCCGCGTAGGGCCCGCCTCCTCGCCGGGGGATCCTATTGGCTACGGTCCGGGCTCCCTCCCGTCCATCTCTCCTCCCCGCCCCTCCCCGCCCCCGAAGGGGCGGGCCTAACCGCTCGACCGACAGGCAGAGCCGCCCCGCTATTGGTCGTCACGTAGGGCCTCCTCCCCGCCGGCGGATCCTATTGGCTGCGAGGTGCGCTCCCTCCCGTCCATCTCTCCTCTCCCCCGCACCCGAAGGGGCGGGCCTAACGCTTGACCGACAGCCATCGCCGCCCCGCCATTGGCCGGCGCGTTGACCCCCCCCCCCCCCGCTCCCCTCCGGCGGATCCTATTGGCTACGGTCCGGGCTCCCTCCCGTCCATCTCTCCTCGCCACAGCACCCGAGGGGGCGGGACTAACCGCTTGACTGACAGACGCCGCCGCCCCGCCATTGGCCGGCGCGTAGACCCCGCTCCCCTCCGGCGGATCCTATTGGTTGGGAACCGGACTCCCTCCCGTCCATCTCTCCTCTCCCCAGCACCCGACGGGGCGGGCCTAACGCTTGACCGACAGCCATCGCCGCCCCGCCATTGGCCGGCGCGTAGACCCCCCCCCCCCTCCGGCGGATCCTATTGGCTACGGTCCGGGCTCCCTCCCGTCCATCTCTCCTCTCCCCAGCACCCGACGGGGCGGGACTAACGCTTGACCGACAGCCATCGCCGCCCCGCCATTGGCCGGCGCGTAGACCCCCCCTCCCCCCGCTCCCCTCCGGCGGATCCTATTGGCTACGGTCCGGGCTCCCTCCCGTCCATCTCTCCTCTCCCCCGCACCCGACGGGGCGGGACTATCAGGGGGCGGGACTAACCGCTTGACGGACAGGCAGAGCCGCCCTTCTATTGGCCCGCCTCCCCTCCGGCGGATCCTATTGGCTGCGAACCGGACTCCCTCCCGTCCATCTCTCCTCTCCCCCGCCCCCGCACCCGAAGGGGCGGGCCTAACGCTTGACCGACAGCCATCGCCGCCCCGCCATTGGCCGGCGCGTCGACCTCCCGCTCCCCTCCGAGGGCTCCCATTGGCTGCGACGCGGGCTCCCTCCCGTCCATCTCCCCGCCCGCCGAAAGGCAGCGAGTAAGGACCTGCCGGCGGGGCGGGCGGGGTCCCGGGCCTCCCGTCCGTGGCTCCTCCTGCCACGGAGCGGCGGCGGCGACGACGACGACGACGAGGAGCCGGGGGGCTCCTTTAAGAAGGCGGAACCGACCCCATTTTTTTTTTCCATTTTAACCCCCCCCCACCCCCGGGCGGCCCCCGCCCCCACGAGGGGGAGAAGCCCGTCGGAGGAGGAGGAGGAGGATCCCCCGTCCGGCTCCTCCTCCGCCCTAAAAAAAATAAAATAAAAAAAAAAAAAATCCCCGGCCGAGCTCTGTCTCCGGGGGCAAGCCGGGCGGCCCCGCTCCCTCCTCCTCCTGCGTCCGTCGCCCCCTCGGCCGCCGCAGACGCCGCCCGGGAGCCGGCAGGACCGGCCCGTCCTCCTCCTCCTCCTCCTCCTCCTCCGGGCCGCCCCCCTCCCCCCCCTTCCCCTCCCCCTCCTTTTCTTCTTCTTCCTCCCTTTCTGGCCGCGGGGCCCGGGCCTCAGTTTCCCCCCGCGCGCGTCGTGCGGCTCAGCCCGGCAAATGAACTCCGTCCGAGCCGCCCACCGGAGACCCAGGCGAGTGTCCAGGCCGCGCCCGGTGCAGCCGCAGCCGCCGCCGCAGCAGCCGCCGCCGCCGCCGCCACAGCAGCAGCAGCAGCAGCAGCAACAACAAGGGCCTCAGCAGCAGCAGCAGCAGCCGCCGCCGCCGCCTCCCGTGCAGCCGCAGCCGCAGCAGCCGCCGCCGCCGCCGCCGCCTCCTCCGCCGCCTCCGGAGGGGAACAACGCCGGGGAGCGGGGTGAGGCTCCGCGCCCGGACCCCCCGTCCCCTCCCTTTCTTCGGGGTCCTGCTCCTCCCTCCCGCCCTCCCTCCCCGGGCCCTGCCGCAGTGTGGGGCGTGGGCCTCGCCGGGGTCGGGCCTTCCGGGCCGCGGCCGGTGAAGCGGGCCCCGGGGGTCCCGGGGGTCCCGGGGGGGGGACGGCGGCGGCCCCTCGGGGGCTCCCGCCGAGGCGTCGCTTTGTCTGGTTGGGGGGCGGCGGGCCCGGGCCGGAGAAGAAAGGGGGCGACGGTGGGGGGACGGGGCTCTTCCTTCTTCCCCCACCCCCTCTTTCTTCTCCTCCTCCTCCCACCCCTGCTTCTTCCTGCCTTTCTCTTTCCCCCCACCCCCTTTTTCTTCCTCCCTTTTCCTTCTCCCCACCCCCTTTTCCTTCCCTTCCTCTTCCCCCCTTTTTCTCCCTTCCTCTTCCCACCCCCTTTTTCTCCCCCCACCCCCCAGTTCCTCCCTTCTTCTTCCCCCCCTTCCTACCCCCACCCCCTTTTTCTCCCTTCTTCTCCTCCCCTCTTCTCCCCCCCCCCGTTTCTGCTTCCCCCACCCCCTTTTTCCTCCCCCCTTCCCCCCCCCCCGTTTCTGCTTCCCCGCCCCCCCAGTCACGGGGCCTGTTGGAGGGGGGGCCGCTCCCCTCCGCCGTTTGCTGCGCAGTCGGCCTTCCCAGCTCTGCTTCCCACAAACCCCCCCCCACCCCAAAAGAGAAAACGCCCCCCCGGGGGGGGCCCCCCCCCGGACCCCCCGGGAATCCGGGGTGTGTGTGCGTTTGCCGGGCGGAGGCCTAGGCGCAGTGTGGGTGTCAGTCGGTGTGGGCAGCACCATTGTCTGGCTGGCGGATCCCTTCCTCGGTGGCCATTGATCTTCCCCCCCCCCGGGGGAGGGAAAAGGGGGGCGTCTCTTGCACCCCCACCTGCCAGATTGGGGGGGGGGAGAGGGCTTTTTTTCCCCCTTAAACACCCCCCCCCCCCCCTCCCCCGGCCGGGTTGCGCGGGCCTGGGAGCCGGGGGCGGGGGGGAGGGCGGCGCTTGCGAGGAGGAGGGGAATTGTTAGGAGACATTTTGCATGTTGAGGCCCGGCTGGGAAGGGGCTGCTTTTTCCGGGGCCGTCCCCCCCCCCCCCCCCAAAAAAATAACGCACCCCCTCCACCAGTCCTTTTTAATCCCCGAGAGGGCGGAGATTCGTCTCTGGAAGTACTTTCCTTTACCGTTTTGGGCCCCCCCCCCCCCCAGTGAAGGACCGTCGTCCAGAAAGCCGTCGGACGCCCCTCGGGTCCCGGGAATTCGTTCAGCTGGGGAAATGGGGCGTTGGGGGATTTTTCCTTTTGTCCGACGTGCCCCGAGGGGTGTCCCGCCACCCCTCTCTTTCCCCTCCGCCCGACACTTTGGCCGAGACGGATAACGGGGTCGAAGAGGGGGAGCCTTTCGTCTTGGGGTCCCCGTGCCGGTTAGAAACTGGGGGAGAAGGCCCGGGTGGGTGGGGAAACCGTTTGATTCAAAGCGGATCTATAATTTAATTAAAATCGCGCGATGCCATTTTTTTCTCCCCCCTTCTCTGCCCTGGACCCCCTTTTTCTCTTTTTTTTTTGGTGCGCGCGCGGTGTGCGCCCCACTTGTGGCACATTCATCTCGAGCCCCTCTGGGTTGATTCTCTCCCCCTCCCTCCACCCTTTATCCTTTCGGGGCCGATAACTGAATTCCATCCCCCTCGCGACGCGTGGGGCGGGAACGGCCTCTTCTTTTAGGACGGGGCGTCAGGCCGGCGGCCTCCTCTTATGACGCTTTGTCCGGGATACCGGGAGGAGGACGGGGAGCGATGCCGTCCGGGCCGGATTCTAGGAAGGCCTGGCGGAGGTGGACGGAGAAGCCCCCCGCCTCCCCCGCCGGCAGACGGGGTTTAAAATGCCCGTCGGGGTCCACGGCCGGTCGGGGCGACGTCCGCGCCGTGGGGGCGAGGGCGGGAGGGACCCCGAGCGTGCGTCGGCCCTCGAGGGGACCTCCCCGGGAAACGGGGACCCCCGTCGGCTTCGGCGGGCGCCCTCCCGGACGGGGCCGCGTGAAAGGGTTGAAGATCGCCGGGGCTGCTTTGGCGGCGCCGCCTCGTCGTCTGTCGGCGGTACCCGCTGAGCGCTCGCCGTGGGCTGGGCGCCGTTCCGAGGGGCGGGGTGGTCAGATCGCCCCACGTGGGGCTCGCGTCTTGTCATCCCCGTCTTTACAGACGAGGGAACCGAGGCCCGGCCAAGTGGCTTGCCCCGCGGTCCCGCGGCAGACGAGTGGCGGAGCCGGGATCGGAACCCACGACCTCTGACTCCCGGGCCCGGGCTCTCTCCGCCGAGCCCCGCTGCCTCTCAACGGGACTAGCCCCGGGAACCTTTGGTCCGGGGAAGGGACGGGGCCCGAGCAGAAGAGGTTCGGCCCCCGGCCTGGCGGGAACGTGTCCGTTTGACGTGGAATTGTCCTCTCCCGAGCGCTCGGTACGGCGGTCTGCACGCGGTGGAGCGCCGAATAAAGACGACGGAATGAAAGGGGGCCTCAGAAATGACTTTTGGGGGGGGCGTCGGTCAAGTGGCGGGTTCTCCCCAGGTGGAGATCTATACGGTTGGACCGGGGAAGATTCCTTTCCTCTCCTTAGAATGTCGCCGGACTCCAGAATGGAAGGCCGCCGGATTCCCGAACGGGAGGCCGGTCCTTTGAGAACGGGGGAGGGGGCAGGGGCCGGCCGGCCCGGCTGCGGTGGGACGGCCCGGGGGTGATCTAGGGATCGCGGTCGAGACCGGTCAGCCTGGTGGTCGGTAGCTCATTTCGTCGGAAAGGATTCCTCGTTTCCCCCCGGCTTAACGGTCCGGCTCAGCGCAGGGGGGGCATCGAGGAGTCGCCGCTTGGAATGTTCTGGCACAATTGCCCGACTCCGGCAGTTTTCCGGGCCCTGCGATCCTAGTTTTAGTCGTCGTCTAGGTGTCTAAATGATCATTATCGTGAGGGTCCCCGTTACGCGCCTACCCCGGGCCGGGCACTGTTCTCAGCGCCGGGGTAGAGGCGGTTGATCGGGTTGGACCCAGGCCCCGTCCCACGTAGGGCTCGCGTTCTTATCCCCGAGGAGGTTAACCGAGGCGCGGAGAAGCAAAGTGACTCGCCCAGAGTCGCTCAGCGGACGTGTGGCGGAGTCGGCGTTAGAACCCAGGTCCTCGGGACTCCCGGGCCCGTGTTCGAGCCGCGCAGCCGTCCTCCTCACCTCCCTCGTTTCCCTCCTCCTCCTCCGAACGTAGGCTTCGTCCCTCCCTTCACACCCGCCCGGGTCAACGTCTAGAGTCTCGAGGGGAAGAAATCCCTTGGGCCTCCCCCGAGCCCTGAAGAAACTGAAAGGGGTCCTTAATAGCAGCGATGATGAGAATCACGATGTTGATATTTAAGCGCCTACTATGTGCCGAGCACTGTTGTAAGCGCTGGGGTAGATACGGGGTCATCGGGTTGTCCCACGTGGGGCTCACGGGCTTCATCCCCATTTTCCAGATGAGGTAACGGAGGCCCAGAGAAGCAAAGTGACTTGCCCGCAGTCACCCAGCTGACAAGCGGCGGAGCCGGGATTCGAACCCGTGACCGTCGACTCCCAAGCCCGGGCTCTTTCCACGGAGCCACGCTGCTTCTCTTGATGAGGGTGATGACGATAATGGCATCCGTCAGGCGCTTCCCGTGCGTTAAGCACTCGTCCAGACGCCGGGGTAGATAGGGGTCGGTCAGGTCGGGCCCCGTCTCCGTCCCGTTTGGGGCTCACGGTCTAAGCAGGAGGGAGGAGAGGCGTGGGATCCCCATTTTACAGATGGGGAAACCGAGGCCCTAGAGAAATCAGGCCTCAGAAACCCGTGTTGCCCGGGGTCACACAGCAGGCAGTTGGCGGAGCCAGGATTGGAACCCGGGCCCTCTGACTCCCAGGCCTGCGCTCTACCCGCTAGGCTACGTTGCTAGTCGGCCTGGGCGTATCCTGCCCGGAATCCCCCCCCCTCCCCCCCCCCCCCCCCCCATTCTCCGTCTGAGGCCGACTCACCGCCCGGATGAACTTTGCCACAGCTCATTCAACTTCTTGAGGTTTTGTATTTCAGAGAAAAGACCGCATTTTGCACAAGGGAAAATAATTTGAGGGATTCCAGAAACAAGGAAGCGTGGTTCTTGGAATGAAAATGGATGAAAGTGGTATTTAAAACGGTGTTCCAAAGTCAATCTGAAGCTGGGGGGGGACCTCCCCCCGGTCTCACTCTGCCCGGGAGGGCCGGGGGGCTCTTCAGAAAGGTTAGGAAGAAGGCTTTCCAAAAGTCTGCCGGTTCAGAAGGCCCGCTAGAAGTGGTTGGGGTGTCTGGTGGAAGGGGGATGAGCTCGCATTCCTACGGGAGCAGCTGAAGTTGGTCAAGCGAGGAAGCGAAATTCCAAGTCGAGTCAAATCTGTAAAATTCCAGGCTCCGTTCAAAAATGAGCCCCACGGACCCAAAGGACTTCTCGCTTGAACCGATGAGACCCGACTCCCCTCCCTTCCATGTCGGGTTTCAGCGCGTCGGGTGACGGGCTGAAGTTCGGCCTGTTCTTGAAATTCACCGAAAAAAGTCGGGCCTCATTTTAGTCAGAGCTGTCTTTTGCGTTTTCATTTTGATAAACAGATCGGCTGAGAGAAGCCAGCGTGTCGTCGTTCGCCGTAGCTCGCGGAGTTTGGCCGATCTGGGTTTCTAGATGATTGATTTCTTCCCCCCCCCCCCCCCACCATAGCTAGGAAAAACTTCACCATGAGACGAAGGCAGCAGAATGATCGGAGAGAGAGAGAGAGGATATAAACGGCCTAGTGGGTAGCGCACGGGTCTGGTATAATAATAATGATATTTGGAAGTCAATAATGGAATAATAATAATAATGGAAGTCCACGGGACGCCGGTCCTCATCCCGGCTCCCCCTCTTGTCTGCCGCGTGACCGCGGGCGAGTCATTTGACTTCTCGGTGCCTCAGTTACCTCATCTGTAAAATGGAGACTAAGACCTTGAGCCCCACGTGGGACGTGGACTGGGTCCGACCTGATTATTTTGCATCTGCCCAGCTCGTGATTCGGCGCCTGGCCCGTGGCGCTGAACAGATAGCGTGGTGGAAAACCAAGAAGAGGGACCATAAGGAGGGCAGAAATTGCTAGCCTGAAAAGGAGAAATTCCCTCCATTCCAGTGATACTTTTGGTAGAGTGAGGGAGACGCAGGTGGCTGGCTAATGAAAATGGTTGAGGTTGTTTTTTTTGTCTGTTTAGAAGACTTGACCCATCTATGAACCCTGGATCTATAACCGTCTTTACTCCGCCATAAGTTGTTCTTTGAAAAACGAGTAGATCTCACATTGTGGGAGCGATTAGGGGAGGCGGGACCTTTGAGGCGGAAGGGCCATCCACCCCTAAAAGCGTCTCGTCCTCGGGATGGAGGTTCCTCCGCCTTCCGTGATCGATCGAAGGATCGGTGGCATCGATCGAGCGCCGGCTGCGTGCGGAGTACTGTGCTAAGCGTCTGGGAGAGGACCGTACGACCCGTTGGAGTCCGGAGAAACGGTTCCCTGCCCGTAATGGGCTTCCAATCCAGATAGGCTTTTGGGTGCTTAGAGCTCCTGCTGCCGTGGGCAAGAGAGCAAAGTTCGGGATGCTCCTCTTGCCTGGATGGCTGTCAGAGAGGACCACCGAGTCAGTCGGTGGTATTTACTGAGCACCTAATGTGTGCGGAGCGCTGTACTAAGCCCTGGGGAGAGGACAATACGGTAGAGTCCATTTACTGAGCGCTTCCTACGTGCATCTTTCAATACAACCGAAACACAGATCGGCACAGAAGCGCCGAGGGGCGGAAGGTGGGGTGGACGTCAGGGTCTTCGAGGGTACAGGTCCGGGTGTCCAGATGATGCAGGAGAGAGAGGGAGTTGGGTGGGGGAAAAGAGGGATTAATCGGGGAAGACCTTAGTATTTAACTAGCGAACGATATTCCACAATTCAGCGATCACTCTCTACCTCCAGACCGTCAGTTTAGCGTGGGCGGGGAACGGCGCGGCCAGCTCTGTGATACTGTGCTGTCCCGAGCGCTTAGTACAGTTCCCTGTTCACAGCAGACGCTCACGTACCGCCGATGATGGGCATTATGGCCTTCGTTAAGCGCTCGCTGGGTGCCGGGCACCGTGCTGAGCGCCGGGGTAGATAGAACAAGTCATCGTCGTCCTCGGTAGTACGTGAGCGCCTTCTGGGAGCGGAACACTGCTCTACAAGTTGGGGACGGGGACCGTAGACGTACTCGACTCGATCCCTGGCCTCAAGGAGCTTACACTTTAAGCGTCCCTTGTGGCTTTTGTCCCCAAGCGTACTGGGCGGGCCGGATCGCTGGTCTGATGTAGTACCTCATTAATGGTCTTATAAAGTTCTACACGGCGAGCCTAATCTCAGTCGCTCTGGATGCAATTTAAGCCCAGCTCCCCGGGCTAAATTCTACCCCGAAAGACACGGAGCAAGGTATTGGGAAGCAGCGTGGCTCAGCGGAAAGAGCCTGGGCTTGGGAGTCAGAGGTCGTGGGTTCGAATCCCAGCTCTGCCACTTGGCAGCTGACTGGGAGCGAGTCACTTAACCTCTCTGGGCCTCAGCTACCTCATCTGGAAAATGGGGATGAAGACCGTGAGCCTCACGTGGGACCACCTGATGACCCTGTTTCTACCCCAGCGCTTAGAACAGTGCTCTGCACATAGTAAGCGCTTAACAAATACCAACATTATTATTATTTTTCTCTTGCGGTCACAGAATCCCCCTTAAATCATTTCGTTCCACAGTCTTCCCTCCCACCCCCAGTGGCGCACACACTTTTTCTCTTAGGTTGACTTTTCTTGCGTCGGAATCATTTTTCTACCTTTCTATGGACCTTGGCAACTTTTTACACCCGACTTGAAAAAATATAGAATGCAAAACCGGACACGCTCTGGTAGAATGTAGACGACTTCCTGGTCCTTGAGGGGCAGATTCCCGTTAATCATCATCATCATAATAATAATGATGGTGTTTGTTAAGCGCTTTATTTGTGCAAAGCACTGTTCTAAGCGCCGGGGAGGATACAAGGTGATCAGGTTGTCCCATGTGGGGCTCAGAGTCTTAATGCCCATTTTAATAATAATAATTAATAATAATGTTGGTATTTGTTAAGCGCTTCCTATGTGCAGAGCACTGTTCTAAGCGCTGGGGTAGATACAGGGTCATCAGGTGGTCCCACGTGAGGCTCACGGTTAATCCCTCATTTTACAGATGAGGTCACTGAGGCCCAGAGAAGTGAAGTGACTTGCCCACAGTCACACAGCTGACAAGCAGCGGAGCCGGGATTTGAACCCGTGATCTCTGACTCCCCAGCCCGGGCTCTTGCCACTGAGCCCTGAGTACATCGCATTAGGTTAACTTTTATTTTTTTAAGTCGTTTCACTCGATCACTGACTCATCGGCCCTCCTGGAGCTCTCTGAGCTGAGCGGCGCCCAGCTAGTTGCTCCTCGTCTTGAACCCGCTCTCCCCTGCCCATTTCTGCGCGCTCGTTCCTTCCTTCAGTAGTATTTATGGAGCGCTTACTAGGTGCAGAGCACTGTACTAACTCACTCAGCGACCCCTCTCGTGGGACCGCAACTCTGGCAGGTCATTAGGTCTTCACGTGGAAAGAGGAAGGGATTTTCCCCCTCGGGATCGGGGACTTGGCGTGAAATTCCTCTTTTTCTAATGGCATTTACGCACTTACTATGGGCCGGGCACTGTACTGAGCGCTGGGGTGGATCCAGAGTAATGAGGTCGGACACGGTCCCTGTCCCACGCTGGGGCTCTCCCCCTCTCGATCCCCGTTGTACGGACGAGGTGACCGAGGCTCCGAGAAGGGAAGCGAGTTGCCCGAGGTCACCCGGGCCGGCGGAGCCGGGATTGGAACCCAGGTCCTTCCGACTCCCGGGCCCGCGCTCTTTCCACTAGGCCACGCCGCTGCTGCTCTTATCGTTCTCTTACCATCGTTCTCTTGGAAAGAGCCCGGGTCGGAGGACGTGGCTTCTGATCCCGGCTCCGCCACTTCTCTGCCGTGTGACCTCGGGCGAGTCGCTGAACTTCTCTGTGTCTCTGTTACCTCATCTGCAGAGCGGGGATTAAAAGCGTGAGCCCCACGTGGGGCGACCCGATTACCTGGCATCTGCGCCAGCGCTTAGAACAGTGCTTGGCACGTAGTAAGGGCCTAACAAACCATAAAAATAATAATGAATTAGTAGTGAGAGCCGGGGCATCGAGAAATGGATCGTTCCAGAGCTCTGCGCGAGTCAGGGGTCGAGGCTTTGCGGGGGGGGGGGGGGGGCAGAAAACCGACATTAAATTAGCGTTTGAGTCGGGCCCGCTTAGAGGCAGTTTCCCGATCGGGGAATTCAAATTGGCTCGTTTGGAGGGGGGTTGGAGGACACAATAATTAGTGTCCTCGCCGTGCAGCGTGATGCTTTTCTGGCCGTTTGTTTGGCTCAGAGATTATAGGCAGCTTGAATGTCATGGTTCGCTGTCATCGGCCTTTGGAAAAACGGGGAAACGAAACTGTCTTTCTTCCTCCTATCCCGAGTTAGGAACTTTTTTTTTTTTTAAGAATAGGCGATCTGTGCTCTCGTAGCCCATCAGGAAAGCATCATGAGATTTTTGAGTTTCAGAACAGCTAGCTTTAAGCTTATTGCATAAGAAAGAGCCTTTAGTACTAATAATGATGGAGTTTGTTAGGCACTTTTACGTGCCAAGCACCGCTCTAAGCACTGGGGTAGATACGAGTTAATCGGGTCGGACACAGTCCCTGTCCCACGTGGGGCTCACGCTCTTTTTCCCCCATTTTACACGTGAGGGAACTGAGGCCCGGAGAAGTGAAGGTGACTTGCCCCCGGGTCGCACGGCAGAGAGGTGGCGGAGCCGGATTAGAACCCGGGTCCTTCTGACTCCCAGGCCCGGGCTGTCTCCTCTCATCCACGCTGTTTCTCCCAACTTGCAAAATGCTCAGTCGAGCGAAAGGCAGGATTTTGCGCCGGTCCCTTGGGGTGCCCAGCTTTCGCTCTCGCGCATCGGCGACGACGTCTCCCGGCACAAACGCCGCCGAGGCTCGGGCCCCCCCGTGTAGACGTCGGGGCGAAGAACCCGCGAGGGGGAGCGGAGGATAGTGCCGGCGGCTCGCGCGGGAGGCCGGGGCCCCCGAGTGCCCCAGCAGCTGGGCGGGCAGGGGTGCCACACTCCGGGAAGGGCGCGCGGGGATCTGGGTTGGCACGGCGTCAAGCCGATGCGGGGCCGGAGCCCGGGGCATCTCCCGCGGTCTCCGCCGCCCGCGTTAGCCGGGTATTTTCCGGCCTCCCGCCCCTCCTCTCCCGGGAAAGCCGTCCCCCTCCCCAAAAGCTCAACCCCCGCTTCACCGCGGTGGATGGTGAAAGAGCCAGAAATAGGGCAGCGCCTTCTGGGCTTGTTTCGTCCCTGGCGAAGACGTCTTGCGTAGTCAGTTTCCCGAAGTTGGTTTCGTTGGGGGAGGTCCCTGCTTATTAGTTTTTGGTTTGGGTTGTTTTTTATGGTATTTGCTAAGCTCTTACTGTATGCCAGGCACCGTGATCATAATCAGTGTATCTGTTAAGCCCTTACTATGTGCCAGGCACCGTACTGAGCGCCGGGGTAGGTACAGGGTAATCAGGTTGGACCCGGTCCGTGTCCCGTGGGGGGGCTCACAGCCCCGATCCCCATTTGACAGATGGGGTCACCGCGGCCCCCAGAGGTGAAGTGACTTGCCCAAGCTGACACTGCGGGCAGGTGGCGGAGCCGGGGTTAGAATCCAGGCGACTGCAAGGTGCCCCAGATACCGCCGACGTAGGGGGGGCTGTGCCCGACGAGGACGGAGACGAGTTCTGAGTGTTTACCGGTGCCAGAAATGTTGGTATTTAAGCGCTTACTATGTTCTAAGCGCTGGGGTAGATACAGGGTAATCAGGTCGTCCCACGGGAGCCTCACAGTTAATCCCCATTTTCCAGATGAGGTCACTGAGGCACAGAGAAGTGAAGTGACTTGCCCACGATCGCACAGCTGACGAGGGGCAGAGCCGGGATCGGGAAAAGCCAAAGGGATGACCTCGAGTTCTTTCCTTATTGGAACGTGAGGCGGGGCGAGGATGAATCAGGGTGGCGGGTTGTCCCGTAAGGATGAAGGGTGCCCATCCTTGCCGCTCGGCAGTTCTTGGAGATTTCCCGAGGAGAATCTTGAGCGATCGGCAAGGTGGGCTCGGCGGGAGGGACCCGGGAGCCGTATCGCCGGGCCGGGCGGGAGCCGCAGGACCGCCTTGCCTGGGGGAGACGGAAAAGGACGGGAGAGGGAGAAGAAAAGAGCAGTTAGAAGATGCTAAAATTCCGTTCGGACCGGAGGGAGTGGGAGCCCCCGGTGGGATTGATCGGGTCGGAACGGTGAGGGGATTTGTGTCAGATGCCTCCTTCAGCGCCGGGGAACGGGTGAGGGGGCACCGGGCGGACGGGCGGAGCTCAGCGGCGTCGGGGAAGCGGCTTCTTTTTCTCCGTCGTATTTATTGAGCGCTTACTGTGTGCAGAGCACTGTACTAAGCGCTTGGAAAGTACAGTTCGGCGACAGAGACAATCCCTACCCAACAACGGGCTCGCCGTCTAGGAGGGAGCTGGCCGCCTTCGAGGCCCAAAGCCGGATCGGGCTTTGAAGGATGCGATTCTGGGGTGTAGGAGGGGGACCGAGGCCTCGAAGGGACCCTGTTGTCCGGGGTCTTCCCACATTAAGCCCCCCTTTCCTCTTCTCCCTCTCCCTTCTGCCTCACCCTGACTCCCTCCCTTTCTTAAACACCCCCCCCCCCCCCCGGCCCCACGGCCTCCGTGTCCATATCTGACCTTTATTTATTTCCATTAATGTCTCTCTCCCCCTCTAGACTGTAATGTTGCTGTGGGCAGGGGATGTGTCTCTTATATTGTTGCGTTGTCCAAGCGCTTAGGACAGTGCTCAGCACAGACAGAGCACTCCACAGATACAATCGATGGGGTAAACCATGGGTCATTTTCCAAGCGGACCCTCCGCTTGCTCTTCTAGCCGCCCGGAGTCAGGAAGGGGCAGGGAGAGAGGTAGAAGTCAAAAAGACCTTTATTTTGTGAATCATAATCATAATTGTGGTATTTAAGGGCTGGAATAGCTACCGGATAATGGGGTTGGATGCAGTCCCTGCCCCACGTGGGGCTCACGGTCTCAGTCCCCATTTTACAGATGAGGGAACTGAGGCCCAAGTCAGTCGATCGTGTGTGCGGAGCACTGAACTGAGCGCGGAGAAGTGAAGTGACTTGGCCGAGGTCTGCCGGCGGATAAGTGGTGGAGCCGAGATTAGAACCCAGAGCCTTCGGACTCCCGGCCCGGTCTCCCTCCGGGAGGCCACGCTGCTTCTCGCCGAAAGCCGGTCAGTGAATGGTAATTATTGAGCACCGACTGTGCGCAGAGCACTGTGCTAAGGGCTTGGGAGAGGACAAGGTAACGGACACCTTCCCTGCCCACCGCGAGCTTACAGTCTAGCGGGTGGCCTGGTCAAGTTGGCGAAGAGACGCCTTGGTGAGAGATGTCTTAACCGCCATCTCCTAGCGCTTGGAGTTCGGTCGTATTTATTGAGCGCTTACCGTGTGCGGAAGTGTAATAGACGTAGAACCTGACTCCAACTCCTGCGTATCATGAAACAATAATAATGGTAACTGGGGTATTTAAGCGCGTATGGCGCGTCAAGCCCCGCACCGAGCACTGCGGCGGATTGCCAGATAATCGGGTCCCACGTGGGGCTCACAGTCTAAGACGGAGGGAGACTGTACTTCCCAAGCGCTTAGTACTGTGCTCGGCGCACAGCGAGCGCTCGATAAATAGGATCGAATGAAGTGGCGTGGAATCCCCGTTCCGCGGATGAGGGAACTGAGGTGTGAAACGACCTGCCCGACGCAACTAGATGGGCTCCGTCCCTGCCCGCGCCAAGATAGCAGAGCAGTCAGGAGGCGGGATTAGAACCCAGGTCCCCCGACTCCCCCGGCCCCGTAGGCCGCGCCGCTTCCCTTCCAGAAGCAGAGTGAAAGCCGCCCGACCCTCGGAACCCGTTTTCCGCTCTTGCCGGCTTTCCCCGGGCGGGAAAAGGGGGAGCGCGGACGGGTCCGGGGGGACGCGGAGTTGAGCAAACGAGCTCGACCCCCCTTGAGCTCCCGTTTTCCCCCCGTTAGTGCACGTGGCTCAGGGAGCCCGCAAAACCCTGCTCCCGACGGGCTCTTGCCCCGGCTCCCGCGCGCTGTGCTTCCGTCGTGCGGCTTTCTGTAGGACGTCCATCCATCCATCGGGGGTATTTATTGAGCGCTTCGGAGAGTACAGTGCCGCGGGGTCGGCGGACATCTTCCCCCACCCGCAGCGATCCCTCCGGTCTAAGCCCTTCGCGTTACAACTTCGTTTGTTTTTGAAGCGCAGGAAACAGAAGACTACTAGAAACCAAATTTTGTGTCAACTTAGAGGGGAAATGGTATTTCCCCCCCCCCCACCCCCAACCCGTCCTTTTGTTCCAACAGCTCTAGTTGGAGTCATTTATTATTATTAATTCTATTTATTGAGCTCTTCCTGTGTTCGGAGCACTGTACCGAGTGCTCGGGCGAGTACAGTCTAACATCGGACAGCGAGCTCACGGTCTAGAGGATGACGTGGACCGGGCCCCTCCTCCTCGGGGCTGCCGTGCCTCGTTTCTACGGATCCGGCTTCGAGAGGCGGAAGGAAGGCGAGAGCCCCGGAGGAGGGTCCTGGGTTCTAATCCCGGCTCCGCCGCTTGTCTGCTCTGTCACCCTGGGCAAGGCACTCCTCTGCTTCACGCGCTGCTTCGCCTCGGAGAAGCAGCGTGGCTCGGCGGAAAGAGCCCGGGCTTGGGAGTCAGAGGTCATGGGTTCGAATCCCTGCCCTTGTCAGCTGTGTGACTGTGGGCGAGTCACTTCTCTGGGCCTCAGTTCCCTCATGCGGAAGATGGGGTTGAAGACTGTGAGCCTCACGTGGGACAACCTGATTGCCCTGTATCTCCCCCAGCTCTTAGAGCAGTGCTCTGCACATAGTAAGCGCTTAACAAATCCCAATACTACTATTATTATTCTCTGGGCCTCGGTTTCCTCGTCGGTAAAAGGAGGATTGAGACTGTGAGCCCCATGTGGGTCAGGGACTGGGTCCAACCCCATCTGCTTGTCTCCACACAGTAAGCGCTTAACAAATACCGTAATTATTCAAGAGAAAGAGGGTCTCCTCCCAGAATTACGATAAGGCGATTAACTCGGGACCTGGTATTTTTCCTCAGTTTTCTTGCTGCTAGAACTCAGGCTTGCCTGGTCAAGTGCCTCCATGGAATCATTCTTTCCCCCTTCTGGACCGTGAGCCCGCTGTTGGTTAGGGCTCGTCCCTATCCGTTGCCGAATTGTCCTTTCCAAGCGCTTAGTACAGAGCTCTGCACACAGTAATGAATACCGTTGAATGAAATGAACGAATGAATTCTTAAATGCAAAAGGAAAACGTGGACAAGTCAAAATGGATCTTCACGCATCCGCACGGAGTCAGGAGTGGAGGGGGGGTATTAATAATAAGAAGAATAATAATGTTGGTATTTAAGCGCTTACTATGTGCAGAGCACTGTTCTAAGCACTGGGGGAGATACAGGGGAATCAGATGGTCCCACGCGAGGCTCACAGTTAATCCCCATTTGACAGATGAGGTCACTGAGGCCAAGCGAAGTGACTCCTCCACAGTCACCCAGCTGACAAGTGGCAGAGCCGGGATTCGAACCCACGACCTCCGACTCCCAAGCCCGGCCTCTCTCCGCTGAGCCACGCTGCTTCTCCTATTGTACTCTCCCAAGCGCTTAGCACCGTGCTCTGCACGCAGTAAACGCTCAGTAAACACACTTGAGTGAATACAACAGAGTTGGTGGTAGTGATGATAATTGGTAAGCCCTGTTGGGACCCCGGGGACAGAATATCCAGTTGGGACTTCTTATTATTGGGATTATTGGGATGATGTGGTCTTGTTTTTGTCCTTCCGTCTCCCCCGCTTAGACCCTGAGCCCGTCGTCGGGCAATGCCGAATTGTCCATTCCAAGCGCTCAGTACAGTGCTCTGCACATAGTGCTCGATAAATACTATGGAATGAATGAATGACTTGGGCGTAGTCCCTCTTGGCTCCCGGTCTAACACAGTCCCTGCCCACGACGAGCTTACTTTCTGTGGGGGCGGGAGGAGACAGATATTTAAGATAGATTAGGGGAAATAATAGAGCGTGAGAGTACTTACAGAAGTATTGTGGGGCTGCGGTGTGGCAAGGTCCTTACCGGGGCACATGGCCAAGCTCATAGTACGCGCAGAGAAGAGGGGAGATGACAAAGATCGTTATTTTTGTATTTAAAAAAGGGGGGGCTTAATCGGGGAAGACCTCTTGGAGGAGATGTGATATTAATAAGCAACAACGTGGCCTAGCGGTTAGAACCTAGGCCTCGGGGGCCGAAGGATCCGGGCTCTAATCCCGGCTCTGCCACTCAATAATAATAATAATGATGATAATAATGTTATTAAGGACTATGTGCCGAGCGCTGTTCTGAGCGCTGGGGCAGATACAGGGTCATCAGGGTGTCCCCCGTGGGGCTCACAGGCTTCATCCCCCATTTTACAGATGAGGGAACTGAGGCACAGAGAAGTGAAGGGACTTGCCCAAGGTCGTTAAGCGCTTACCGTGTGCCGGGCGCTGTTCTAAGCGCCGGAGTGGATACAGGGAAATCAAGTCGGACACGGTCCCTGTCCCACGTGGCGCTCGGATCCTCCCCGGTGCTTTACAGCGTCTGCCCCGTAGCGCCTAACCAGTAGCGCGGTTGCTATTATTACGGTATGGAGTCAGTGGGACGGGATTGGCACATCTTAGAGAAGCAGCGGGGCTCAGCGGAAAGAGCCCGGGCTTGGGAGTCAAGAGGGCGTGGGTTCGAATCCCGGATCCGCCGCCTGTCGGTTGTGCGACCCTGGGCAAGTCGCTTCACTTCTCTGTGCCTCAGTGACCTCATCTGTAAAAGGGGGATGAAGACGGTGAGCCCTACGTGGGACAACCTGATCACCTCGTATCTCCCCCGGAGCTTAGGACAGCGCTCGGCACATAGTAAGCACTCAAATACCAACATTATTACTATTATTTTTATTTAGCCCGCCCGAGTGGTTGGCTCGTCTTCCAGTCGCCTGACTCCTCACCCGTCCAAACCCCGACACGAAACCCGGGCGTTCCGATTCTCTCTATAAATGGGCGCTCGGCTCTGAACGGCTCCGAAGCTCGGTGGGCAACCCTCCATTTTGCTCCCCAAAATGATAACGATGAGCCCCATGCGGGACAGGGACCGTGTCCAACTGGATTTGCTTGTATCCTCCCCGGCGGTTAGTACAGTGCCTGGCACGTAGTAAGCGCTTTGGTGCTCGATGTTATTATTATTTAATAATGATTAAAAAAGAAGCCCCCCATCCCACTGTGAAGACAGCTTGGACTTCAGCCTTCCCCATCAAGCCTATAGGCCGGAGGGTCTGGAGGCCTGAGTTCTAGTCCCCAATTGATGTTAGTCCATTCATTCATTCATTCATATTTATGGAGTGCTTACTGTGTGCAGAGCACTGTGCTAAGCGCCTGGAAAGAACAGTTCGGCAGCAGAGACAATCCCTATCCGGCGACGGGTTCACAGCCTGGAAGGGGGAGACAGACAACCAAACGAGCGGACAGGCATCAGTAGCGTCACTGTAAATAAATAGAATTGTATTTCTTGAGCACCTACTGTGTGCAGAACACTCCGCTGAGCGCTTGGGAGAGAGTACAGCCATAAGCAGACACGTTCCCCGCCCGCGCTGAGCTCGGGTAAGTCCGGGCCTCCTGTTCTACGTAGGTAAGATAAGGAGGATCGCACCTGTCTCTTCCCGCCTCCCGGAGACGTCATGAGTTTAAAATGAGATCATCCGTATGAAGACGCGTACCGGGGAGACGCGGGCGGGAATCAGTCCGTGTGGTATCTACTATCCCAGCTCTGCCACTTGTCGGCTGTGTGACTGTGGGCAAGTCACTTCACTTCTCCGTGCCTCAGTTCCCTCATCTGTAAAATGGGGATGAAGACTGTGAGCCCCACGTGGGACAACCTGATTCCCCTGCGTCTACCCCAGCGCTTAGAACAGTGCTCGGCACATAGTAAGCGCTGAACAGATACCAACATTATTATTATTAAGCTCTGGCTGTGTGCGGAGCGCTTCGGAGAGGACAACACAGACGGTAGACACGTTCCTTGCCCGGAAGGGGCTTACGGTCTACAGCGGGAAATAGCTATTAAAGAAAAGAAAAACACTGTTCAACATCCAGATATGCAAGACGGCGGAAAACCCGTGTGTTCTTTTTTTTTCCCCGGTTGAAACGGGAACTGCGAATGGGTCAGAGGGAAGAAGAGCAGGGAGAGGGAAGGAGGAGGAGGAGGGTGGGGGGTGAGGAGCCGTGCGCTTATAATAAATGTTCCAAAGTAGGCCAGAGGAACTGTCTCGGAGCTCGCGTCTCTCCTGGGAAGTCAGTGACGGCTTTCTCCCTTCAAGGTTTGCGTCATCTATCGATTACCGGTATTTATGGCATTTTTTTGAGCGCTTGGGAGCCCTGCGTTAGTGACCGGGAGGGTCTAACAAAGGCGACAGACGCGTTCCCTGCCCGCCACGAGCTTACAATCAGTGGAATGAATTATCCATCCCCTGGCCCCCTCCTCCCTCACTTCCCTTCTCCCCTGCTCCAGCCCGGCCGGCACGCTCCGCTCCTCCGCCGCCGCTCACCTCCTCACGGTCCCTCGTTCGCGCCCGTCCCGCCGCCGACCCCCGGCCCGCGTCCTGCCTCCGGCCCGGGACGCCCTCCCTCCTCAGGCAGCGTGGCTCAGCGGAAAGAGCCCCGGCTTGGGAGTCGGAGGTCATGGGTTCGAGTCCCGGCTCCGCCACTTGTCAGCTGGGTGACCGTGGGCGAGTCACTTCACTTCTCTGGGCCTCAGTGCCCTCATCTGGAAAATGGGGATTGAGACTGTGAGCCCCACGTGGGACAACCTGATTACCTTGTATCTACCCAGTGCTTAGAACAGTGCTTGGCACATAGTAAGCGCTTAAGAAATACCAATATTATTATTATTACATCCTCCAAACTCGCTCTCTTCCCCTCTTCAAAGCCCTGCTGAGAGCTCACCTCCTCCAGGAGGCCTTCCCAGATCGAGCCCCCCTTTTCCTCCGCCCCTCCTCTCCTCCCCATCGCCCCGACTCCCACCCTCCCTCTGCTCTATCCCTTCCCCTTCCCACAGCACTTGTGTACATTTGTACATGTTTATTATTCTATTTTATTAATGATGCGCATTTATCTATGGTTCTATTGATCGATTTTGATGCTGTTGATGCCCGTCTACTTGGTTTGTTTTGTTGTCTGTCTCCCCCTTCTAGACTGTGAGGCCGTGGTTGGGTAGGGACCGTCTCTACCTGTTGCCGAATTGTACTTTCCAAGCGCTTAGTACAGTGCTGTGCACATAGTAAGCGCTCAATAGATGCGACTGAATGAAGTGAGCGCTTACTACTACTAATAATAATGGTATTCGTTAAACCCTGACTTTATGCCAGATGCTGTAGTAAGCACTGAGGTGGATACAAGAGAAGCAGCGTGGCTCAGTGGAAAGAGCCCGGGCTTGGGAGTCAGAGGCCATGGGTTCGAATCCCGGCTCCGCCCCTTGTCAGCTGTGACCTTGGGCAAGTCACTTCACTTCTCTGGGCCTCAGTGACCTCATCTAGAAAATGGGGATGAAGACTGTGAGCCCCACGTGGGACAACCTGATGACCTTGTATCTCCCCCAGCGCTTAGAGCGGTGCTTGGCACCTAGTAAGCGCTGAACAAATACCAACATTATTATTATGATTACAAGCTAATCGGTTTGGACACAGGCCCTGTCCCACCTGGGGCTCACAGTCTTCAACCCCGTTTTTCAGATGAGGTCACTGAGGCCCAGAGAAGTGAAGTGACTTGCCCACAGTCATGGGGCGGGACCGGGATTAGAACCCATGGCCTCTGACTCCCAAGCCCGGGCTCTTTCCACTCCGCCACGCTTACTGCGTGCAGAGCGCGGTACTGAGCGCCCGGGGAGAGTCCAATACAACCCGTCCCCGCCCCCGACGGTCCGCAGGATTCCTTTCGAGGTCTTTGCCCTCGTGGGGCCGTAGTTCCGGGAAAAGGCGGGACGTGCTCCAAAGGGCAAGAAGCCCTGGCAGGGGAGCAGCCCGTGCCAGAGAACAGTCGTCCAGCCCGTTGGGTGGCACGGCGGTTTCCGGGTGAGCCGGGGGGGCCAGGGCAGCTGCTCGCCCCGGACTGGATCGGAGGAAGCGTTCCGCCCCTGGGGACGCCCCGCAGATGAGCGGGAGAGTCCCCGGGCCGGTCGTACGGCCCGTCGGACCCTGGGACTCGGGAGGACCTGGGTTCTAATCCCCGCTCCCCCACCTGTCTGCTGGGTGGCCTGAGGCAAATCGCTTCGCTTCTCTGGGCCTCCGTCCCCTCGTCTGGAAAATGGGGATTGAGACTGGGAGCTCCCTCTGGACCAGGGACTGTGTCTCTGATATTTATTGAGCACTCACTGTGTGCAGAGGACTGTACTGAGCGATGAATTTCATGTCCTCTTCTCTCACTTCCTTCCACGTCACCTTCGCATTTGGATTTGAACCCTTTACTAACCCCCCCTCAGCCCCACAGCACTTATGTCCTTATCTGTCTTTTATTTTAGTTTTAATTATTTTATTATTTATTATTAATCTATGCTATTATTAATAGTAATATACTTGTTTATGATAAATAAACCATACTAGTTTATGATTGAAGTATAAAATTTATTTATTTTAATGTCTGCCTCTCCCTCTTAGACCGTAAGCTCGCTGTGGGCGGGGGACGTGCCTTACCAACTAGCCCGTCGCATAGTAAGCGCTTAACAAATCCCATTATTATCACTATTATCGTACAGTGCCCCGTGTACAGTAAGCGCTCAGTAAATACAGTGGATTGATTAGACATGCTCCTGCCCACTCACGCTATCAAGCGTGCAGAAGTTCTCTAGAGACGAGACGGCCCCAACTCTCGAGGAGTTTATCATCTAGCGGAGTCAGCCAGACAGAAATTATTTTCAGACAGAGGGAGCAGAAGACAGAAGTGAAGACAGAGTAGCACGGCTCAGGACAAAGTAGCTGGACAAATAAATGAAAAATCAATCAGTGGTGTTTGAGCGCGTGCTGTGCGCAGGGAACGTACGATGCTCTCGTGAGAGGGTGGTACGACGGAGTCGGTGGAAACGATCCGCACCCAACAAGGAGTTTTTAGTTGTGAGGAGAACACTATTCTAGACTCTGAGCCCGCTGTGGGCAGGGATTGTCTCTCTCTATTGCTGAATTGTATTTCCCAAGCGCTTAGCGTACGGTGAAGGGTAGAGGTCCAAGTGCGTAGGTGACGCAGAAGGGAGAGCGGGTAGGGGAAATGGAGGCTTAATTTAGGGAACGCTATCAGGAGAAGTGATTTGCGGTTGGCCTCGAAGGGGGTGGCATCGGTGGTCTGTAAGGGTACGAAGGAGGGGGGGTGCCGGGCCTGCCGGAGGACGTGGGCCGGGGGTCGGTAGCGGGATAGACGAGGAGGAGGTACAGGGAAGGCGTCGGAAGAGCGAATTGCCCGGATTGGGTTCTAACGATAAAGCGGGACAGGGCGAGGTGATGGAGGGCTTTAAAGGTTCTGTTTGATGCAGACGTGGATAATAATGTATTTGTTAAGCGCTTACTATATGCAGAGCACTGTTCAAAGCGCTGGAATAGATACAGGGACATCAGGTTGTCTCCCGTGAGGCTCCCGGTCTGCATCCCCATTTTACAGATGAGGGAACTGAGGCCCAGAGAAGCGAAGTGACTCGCCCACAGTCACCCAGCTGACAAGTGGCAGAGCCGGGATTCAAACCCATGACCTCTGACTCCCAAGCCCAGGCTCTTTCCACTGAGCCACGTTGCTTCTCAACCACTGGAGAACCACTGGAGAACTGGATGGACAACCACTGGAGGTTTTTGAGGATTGGGGAGATGTGGGCTGAATGGTGGTTACTTTTTAAAAAAAAAATATATATATCAATTTTTTAGTCTGTGCCAGAGAGGGGGAAGTGAGGAGTGGATCTGAGGAGAGACAGGAGTCAGGGAGGTCCAGTACGTGATACACGTGTAAGAACCCAGGAGCGATATAAGTCCGTCAGGGCTAAGGCGCCGTGACTTTGGGAAAAATAGGAATTATCGGGTGAAGGCTCCTTATGAGCGGTGGGATTTAGGAGGGCTCTGAAGAGAGCCAGAGCCGGGATCTGGCGGATCTGAAGGGAGAGAGAATTCCAGGCAGGAGGAAGGGTGTGAGCATGGGGTGGCGGATGGGAGAGTCGGGGAGTCTGGTTAGGAGTTTCTGCCGAGTGGAGAGAGAAATAAGTAGGCAGTCGTCGGAGGTTTCTGAGGAGTGGAGCGATCCCAGCACGGCCTCGTGGAAAGAACGTGAGTCTGGGAGTCAGAGGACCTCGGTCCTAATCCCGGCTCTGGCGTGTGACTCGGGGCGAGCGACTTAACTTCTCTGGCCCTCAGCTTTCCCCTCTGTAAAAGGCATAATTCCACCCCTCTTCTCCTTCCCGTTGGGACCGTGAGCCCCAGGAGGGACAGGGACGGTGTCCGATCCCGATTATCTTGAATCTAGCCCCGTCCCGAGTACCGCGCTTGGCACAGAGTTAAGTGCAGAAACCCCAAATGTGAAGGCGATCTGCGGCAGCGGCGTGCAGTGTAGACCTGAGAGACCCCCATCCCTCGTCTAATCTCGGAAGCTTGAACCCGGGAAGGAGCGGCCGGTAAGGTCGAGGAGGAAGGGGAAGATCAGAGGAAATTATGGAAGGGGGGCTAGGAGGGTTTAGCGGTTTGAATGTGGAAGCCGAAAAGAGGGAGAAATTGTGGTAAGGACCCCGTTTCTGTACAGTCTCGTGATTGACTCCGAAACCCAGGGGAGTTAGGGGGGGCTCAGCTTCCCGGATGTGGACGGAGCGTGCTCACCAGGGTGAGCGTCTGGCCCGTGGGAAGACTCGAAGACGGAAGGTTTGGAAAAAGAATAATTCAGGGGCAAACGGGCCTAGCGGCCTCCTACTTAACCCGCGAGCTCTGTCGGGGACGGGGACCTGCGTCCAACCCGATCGGCGTCTGTCGATCCCAGTGCGTGACGTACGGTAAGCTCCCGCTATAAAAATAATAATGATAACAATAAACAGCCTTGGTGGGTGGTAGCCGGTCGTCGTGGTATTTTAATGGTTGACGTAGCTACGGAGTTGTAGGCCCTGTTGGCCGGGAAATGAACAGGCGGTAAAAACGTAGCTTACGATTGGCTTGAAATGATTGTCTCGTTGCTTAAAAAAACCCCAAAACATCACACCCCTCATCCCGAATTGAAATTTGAAAAAGTGAACTCTTTCAGTGGGGTAGCCAGAACTGAAAAAATTTGATTTATTGAGAATTACGTAGAAAGGCACGCCCACGTGTCTGCCAAATGAAATGGAAGGGCAGGGTCGGAAAAAGAACTCTGTCTAGGCCGTGGAAAGAGTCAGTGACCGGCGCGGCTTCTTCGGAGGGTGGACTTTGAACAAAAATGTTGCTAGTTCACTGACTTGGAGTCTTCAAAACACGATCTCCCGGGGGGCCCGGGGTGGTGATGGTGCAATCAGGCTCAGCGCACCCGCGCTTTAAATTAAGGATTATCTTTATTCTGTCTGTCGACCCGTTGAGTCCGCTTGGAAGAAATGTTTTGTTCCGCTCACTCAGCGACTGCTCCAAGTTGAGGTAGAATAACTAAGCAGAGAGTATATGCTTTGTGGCGCAAAAGTGATTGAAATCTATTAACGTGGGCTCAAGTGGAGGGATCTGATTCCCTGCTCCTTTAAGCATCTTCCTATAATTATCGTTATCATTAATATCGTTCTTATTGCTGTTAAGCACTCACTGTGTGTCAGACACGGTTCTAAGCGCTGGGGCAGATACAAGCTAATCAGGTTGAACGCAGTCCCCGCCTCACATGGAGCTCACAGTACAAGTAGGACAGAGATGAGGTATTAGATCTCCGTTTCGGAGTTGAGGAAACCAAGGCCCACAGAAGCCAAATGACTTGCCCAAGGTCACACAATAAGCCACCGTTGTTTGGCTGTCTCTTCTTCTAAAATTCTGCTCAGACACTTGTTTTCCCCGGGTGCTGGGGGTGGAGCTCGGAGCCCGAACGGGAACATGTTTTCCGGCAACACGTGACTGTCGATTTTATTATTATTATCGCTGTTGTTACAGCACTTATTATTTATTACGGTGTTGGAAGGGACAGTGGGACACCCGGATGTGGCCTGGACGAATACTACAACGCGAGTTTTGCATGTGGGGCCCTGCGAGAACACCCCCCCCCCCCCCCCCACCCGTTGTAGGAGAACAAGGAGCGTGTCTTAAAATAGACATCGCCCTAGACGTTGGGCTCAGAAGAGTCCCCACTTCTTCCCATGCCACCCGTCCTTTCGAGGCGCATTTGCCGTTCCTGGGAAACGAGGAGGGCGGGTCTTCCCCGCCCCCGTTAAAATGAAGGCCGACGGGTCCGGGGTTATCTCGAACCCAGAGCCGAGGAGCGGCGGGGATTCGCCCTTCCCTCGGACCCAGCGGCCGACGGCCGGCGGCGGTGCGGTGGGTCTGGCAGGACGGCCGTCCCTCCCTCCCGGCACCGTGGGGTCAGGGAACTGAGCAGCTGGCTCTGCCGCGGTCAGCATGCCCATTAACTCTGTCGTGCTCTCCCAAGTGCTTAGTACAGTGCTCTGCGCCCACTAGGCATTCAGTCAGTCCTGCCGATTGTCCTTTTATTTTTTCGTCCATTCTGTTGGCCCTAGTCATCGTTCTGGGTTCGCGATGACTAAGTTCTGACTCAAGAACTGCTTCCTCTAGCTAGTCTCCTTCCGACAGAGGACCTTTATCCTTCAGGGGCAAGGAGTAATAATAATAATGATGATGGCATTTGTTAAGCACTTACTATGTGCCAAGCACTGTTCTGAGCGCTGGGGTAGATACAAGGTAATCAGGTTGACCCATGCGGGGCTTAATCCCCACTTTACAGATGAGGGAACTGAGGCCCAGAGAAGTGAAGTGACTTGCCCAAAGTCACACAGCTGATTAGTGGCAGAGCAGCGGGGCCCAGTGGCTAAAGCATGCGCCTGGGAGTCAGAGGACCTGGGTGCTAATCCCGCCTCCACCCCTTGTCAGCCGTGTGTGACCTCGGGTGAGTCACTTCACTTCTCTGGGCCTCAGTTATCCCATTTTAGAGATGAGGATTGAGACTGTGAGCCCCATATGGGACATGGACTGTGTCCAACCTGATTAGCTTGTCTGCACCCCGGCACCCAAGAACAATGCTTGGCACAGAGTCAGCACTTGACTACTATTAAAAAAAAAAAAGAAGATTCCTTCCATGGCACTGTAGACCCGGCTGACTGTATTTTTGTAGAAGTCAGACTCTAAGGAGCACCTTTTTTATCCTGAAATATCCCCATAACCAGACATAAGAATTTATTCGTATTCAAAAATGATATACTTAAGATTGATCTGACATGAAATCATTTGAGGGCTGGTTTGGTTTTCTGTTTTAACGATGAAGCGTCTGACTCGAAGCAGCTCGGCTCGCCCAGGTTTCAGAAACGCTTGATGGTCGAAGATTGAAATCCCCAGTCTTTTGGGAAACCGTCTCAGAGCTGCCTAAATCGAGCTTGTGCCCATTTCGGTCAGTCGGTCGATAGTTTTGAGCGCTTACCGATCGGTCAATCCGCAGCACTGTGGTAAATGCTCGGTGGGGGGAATGGCATAAAATGAAGATAACAGACACGATCCTCGTCATGAAACAATTTACGAACTCGTAGGGGAGCCGGGTGCTCAGATCGCAGATCGGCCAAAGCGATAGAGTGTAAACCTCACAGAGGTTGCAGTGATAGTAAAAATGATGACAGGAACAGTGGTAATGATTGAACGTTCACGGTGCAGTTCCTCGCGAAGGCGGGGCCGACCATCCCTTCCGCTAGAGAGCTACTCCAGAAAAGATGCTAGGCAGCCATTTTCCACCTTGACCGAAGACAGAAGGGGGTGGAAAGGGGCTCGAATTGGAGCCTTGTTAAGGTCACACCTCCTCCAAGAGGCCTTCCCTGCCGAAGTCCTCTTTTCCCCGACTCCCTCTCCCTTTTGCGTCGTCTGTGCCCTTGGTTCCGTGACCACAGGGCAAATGGTACCCGCCGCAGCCCCGCAGCGCTTACGTACCGATCTATGCAGTGTTTATCGCCGTTAAATGTTTCTCCCCTCCTCTAGACGGTCGTCCCGTTGTAGGCAGGGAACGTGTCTGCCAAACTCTGTGCTCGGTCCAGTGGTCTGCACCCAGTAAGCGTTCAGTAAGGACCGTCGATTGATTTTTTTTTTTTTAAATTTTAAGCAGCTGAAGGCTGGCCTAAGGAAGAAGTATATGACGATGGACCATCGATTGATTTAAAAAAAAAAAATTTTAAGCAGCTCAAGGCTGGCCTAAGGAAGACGTATATGACGATGGAAGTCGGAAGAACTGTCACCGCCAAGGGGGTGTGTGTGGATCCTTCTTTCCCGGAGTTGGGCGGCGTGGCCGGCACCGCCTCAGGCGTGGGGGGCTTTCGTCTCTATCATCCCCCTGGTGCAGAGCGCCAACCCACAGGACGTCGCGCCCCAGAGAGGCTCTCGGTTGTGTTGGCCTGCTCTAGATTAGGGGTAGTCAACTGAAAATCAGATGGAAAGTACCCAGTCGCCTTTTAAAAGATCGAATAGATTTCAAGATGCTTTTAGAAAAAGAAAACCCTAAAGCAGGTTCAGAAAATGACACCGTGAAATAGTTTTATCTGTGAGCCGCACGAGACGATGTAGTTGTCCCCCCAGGTCCAAACGCTCTAGGAAGAAAGGGCCTGTGTCGGGGAACCCCTTCTCTGAGGCTTCTTCTGCGAAAACAGTCTCGTCTTCACGCTGTCGAGTCGTTTCCGACCCGCAGCGACTCCGTGGACGCATCTCTCCTCCTCCTTCTGCAGTCGTTCTGGCGGTTAATCTGTCGGATTTTCTTGGTAAAACCCGGCGGTGGTTTACCGTCGTCGCCGTCTTCAACTTGAGTCTCCACCTTCGACTCTCTCCCATGCCGCTGCTGCCCGGCGCGGGAGAGTTTTGACTTGTAGCTGATCGTCTTCCGCTCGCTAGCCGCTGCCCAAGCTAGACAAGGAACGGACAGGCCTCTGCTGGACTCTCCCTCCCATAGTTGAAATTGGTAGAGGACTGGAAACTCTCCGGGTGCCATCCTGAGAGGGGGAGAAGGCAGTAGACTCAATCAATCACCGGTATTGAGCGCTCACTGTTCGAAGCGCTCGGGAGAGGACGGAATTAGCAGACCCGTTCTTACCCCTGACGCGTTTACGGTCTAGAGGAAACCATTTTGCCCGTTGAGGCCCGCTCCCGAACCCCAGAACCCCCCTGTTATCTCCGCGACGCTTAAGGTGGGGGCTCTAGATCTGTGTCTCGGAAGATAAAACCCTCGTAACCAGCCGCGGTGGCGAGCAGGTAATAATAATAATAGTGTTGGTATTTGTTAAGCGCCCGCTATGTGCCGAGCACTGTTCTAAGCGCTGGGGGAGATGCAGGGTCATCAGGTTGTCCCACGTGAGGCTCACAGTCTTCATCCCCATTTTACAGAGGAGGGAACTGAGACACCGAGAAGTTGTGGCTTGCCCGAAGTCACACAGCTGACCGGTGGCGGAGCCGGGATTAGAACCCACGACCTCTGACTCCCAAGCCCGGGCTCTTTCCACTGAGCCACGCTGCTTCTCTAGATGAGAGATCTTGGGCCAGATTACCTCGCCTTCGGCTTGCCGACTGAAGACAGGCGGCCCCACGGAGAGAGTCCGGTCTTCTCCGAGCCCCGCGGCGGTCTGTCGCTCTCCCTCACAGCGGCGTCCCTCTGGATTGCCCGAGCCCACCGTGATGTTCCGAGGTCTTTTCCCTCACCTCGACCCACTCGCCAGGACTGCCTGGGGGTGAGACGGGCACGTAAAATCAGGGCAACCAACAGCGCCAGCCACGGGGACCCTCGGAGAAGCAGCGGGGCCTGGTGGAGTCAGAAGGACCTGGGTTCTAATCCCGGATAACCCACCTGTCTGTTGGGTCACATCACTTCTCTGGGCCTCAGTTACCTCTTCTGTAAAATGGAGATTAAGATCGTGAGCCCCATGGGGGACAGGGACTGTGTCTAGCCCGATTGGCTTGTGTCCGCCCCACCGCATAAAACAGTGCCTGGCATATAGTAAGCGCTTAGCAAATACCATTAAAAAAGAGGCAACGTAATATTCCCGCAGTGCCTCAGCCCTCAGGTATAGTGCCTGGCACATAGTAAGCACTTAACAAATACCATAATGATTATTGTCACCCCACAGTATTTTTTCACGTTAGGGTGGCTGAAGTTCCGTATTTTTTATACTCCACGGGTTTAAAAGATTGAAAGTACAACTGTCTGGTTTGTTAGGGATTAAGCATCCTTTTCAGCGAGGAAAAAGAAGCACTTTAGCTTGCCGTTCAGCAAAAGATTTTAATAAATATCATTTCTTTTGGGCGTGTTATTGCCACCCTCCTTATTCAGCGAATGAAACAAACCTCAAACGCTCCATCTTTAATCTAGTGAATTGGAGTTGCCTGTGAAGTCACTGGGAGTCGAAGTGCTCTCTCCCTCAGTTAACTTTGTTCTGCAAAACAGCCGTATCCTAATTCCTTTTCTTTGATAGAGCTACAAAATCCCTCTGAAAAAATATCAAAGGGTCGCTTTCGGAGGGACAGTGTGCCTCTCCCGACCTGGAACGTCAAGGACTAAGATGTCAATGAAATGGCGATTTATTATTTTTTTTCCAAAGGCTGATTAAATTGAGGCATCTTAACCGGGGATTCGGTTGGATTTGATATAAATCCGATATCCCCTACGTACCCGGCTTCTTCCGAGTCACTTTCACAGTCTGCTGCGGATCTGGGGGTGGCGTAGCTAGTGAAAGGGAAGTGTTTCCCTGGATGACATTTCCTCTCCATCTTTGCCACTGCTGATGCCCGTGAAAGAGCAGGGAGGGGGAAGCTGAGCATCAACCCGAGATCCGGAAAGGGCCTCGGGCTGGGTAGAGACGAGCAGAAGCATATTTCCCGGCCGTCGCCGTTGTCCGAGGACCCGTTAGTAGTTGCCACCGTCTTCTTTCTCCACCGAGACCGCTGCCATTTGACGACGGGGTACGACCCGCCGGAGGTTCCCCGGACAGCGGTCTTATTTGCCACGGAGACGATCTCACCGTAGCCGACATCCCTCCCCGGGGCAAAGCGAGCCCCGAGCGAGCGGGCCTCCCGGCCCCCTGCCTGCTTCGGGTTTCGGCGAACGGAACGGCTCCCCATCTTAGGCGGGGCAGACGCTGTGGGCGCCTCTGTGGCCCTTTGGGCTTGGTTTGGTTCTTTTCCCCCTCCAGTTAGGGAGGATCGGCTTTCGGACGTTCGCCGCCGGGCAGCGATCTCGGGTTTACCAAGAAACTGCTAAGCAGTCGTGTCTCCTCCTCACTTTCCCGTCACAAGCGACCAGCCTCCGTGACTCCGGAAAGCTCACGACCACGGCGTTATCCCCGACTCCCATCCGTCTTTCAACTTTCAAATAATAATAATAATAATAATTGTGGTATTTGTTAAGCGCTTCCTATAAACCAGGCATCGTTATACTGAGTGCTGGGGTAGAGGCAAGATAATTGCTTTGGACTGAGTCTCTGTCCCACAGAGGGCTCATAGTCTTAATCCCCATTTTACAGCTGAGGTAACTGAGATCCAGAGAAGAGTCTACTCTCTTCTACCCCACTGCTCAGTACAGTGCCCGGCACATAGTAAGCGCTTAACGAATACCATTTAAAAAAAACCCCGGAAACCTTGACGATGGGCCGCTCCGTCTCCGTCCCTCTGTTTCACTTGTCAGCTCTCGTCTCTCAACCCGCCCCGGCTCTCGCTCTTTCTCTGGGGCTCAGTACGCTGCGCTCTGTTCTTCACTTTCCCATCTCCTGCCCCTTGGTCTTGCCAGTTTTCCGTCCTGGGACTCCCTGCCCTTCGAGTCTTCCCGTTGGCATGGCAGCCCGCCCCGTCTTCCCACGTTGCCTACCGGGAGCATTCCCCAGTGCGGTTTTTCCTTCCCGGGTGGGGTTCATCCAGCAGTGGGGCGTAACAATGATAATTGTGGCGTTGGTTGAGCGCTCATCGTGTGCTGAGCGCTGGGGTAGATGCCAGCAGATCGGGTTAGGCACTGTCCCTGTCTCCTGTGGGGGCGCGGTCTCAATCCCCATTTTCCAGATGACGTAACTGAGGCCCTGAGAAGTGTAGCGACTTGCCCGAGGTCACACACCGGCTGCCGGAATTAGACCCCGGGTCATCTTACTCGCAGGCCCGGGCTCTGTCCTCTGGACCCCACCGTCCCTCGTGCAGAAGTGAATTCAAATCTGACCGTGTGCCTTGGGGCACGTGTGACTTAAAGCGGCGTGGCTAGTCCCTTCACTACCCTGTGCCTCAGTTTCCCCCCCTGTAAAATGGGGCTGAAGCACTCGATCTCCCTCCTGCTTAGACGGCGAGTGGGAATATCGCGGTGTTCGGAACGGTGCTCGGACACATACCGAGCGCTTAACACACACCGTGATTATAATAATACTGATTGGCTCTTATGAGACTAAGCACCAAATAAGGAGATTCATTCAGTGGTATTTATTGAGCGCTTGCTATGTGCAGAGCACTGTACTAAGCGCTTGTTGTAGCTTCCACTGAGCTCTCTGCCGGCCAACGCCTCAGGTGAGAAACATCCCGCACCTCTCTAGATTCCCGAACCTTCTCGGCGGGCGGCGACCCGAAGGGAAGGATGGGTTCGGTGTCCACCTGTCTCAGATTCGATCTTTCCGACCTAGGAGGGCAGCAGACCGTGTGAAAATGGAAGCGTCTCCCTGTGACCACGGCGCTTTCCACCCCCAAAATAGCTCAGTGCGGTGGGTGCAACGAGAGGAAATGAAGATAATGGCGCTCCTCTCGGGCGTAGGCAGACTTCCCGTTTTAGGCCCCGGGGCTTCCGTGACCCCGAAACGAGACTCGTGCCGGCCCCCTCCTCCCACCGAGCCTCGGCAAGCGGCCCGTGGAGACAGACGGAGGGCCGGGCCGGGGGTCTGACCCAGTCCTGTCCTCTCCCAGGCGCTTAGTACAGTGCTCTGCACCGAGTGAGCGCTCAGTAAATACCGTTGATGATGATGATGATGATCCGGCGTTTTGGGTGTTCTCATATCACACTGCCTCCCGAGCGGGAGTCTCGATTTTAAAGAAGAGAAGGTAACTCGAGCTTTTTAATTTTTATTTTAGGGGGTGGTGTTCCTGGGGGGGGAAAGACTTAGGGGTGATCATTTTCCCGGCACATTTTTCTAGAGAAGCAGCGTGGCTCAGCGGAAAGAGCACGGGCTTTGGAGTCAGAGGTCATGGGTTCGAATTCCGGCTCGGCCACTTGTCAGCTGTGTGACTGTGGGCGAGTCTCTTAACTTCTCGGTGCCTCAGTGACCTCATCTGTAAAATGGCGATTAAGACCGTGAGCCCCACGTGGGACGACCTGATTCCCCTGTGTCTACCCCAGCGCTTAGAACAGTGCTCTGCACATAGTAAGCGCTTAACAAATACCAACATTATTAGAGCTGTCTAGGACTCTTATTTACTTTGTTAACGAGGTGTCCATCCCCTTGATTCTATGTATCGCGATTGAGTTGTCTCGTTCCTGTCCGTCCGTCTCCCCCGATTAGACCGTGAGCCCGTCAGTGGGCAGGGACGGTCTCTATCTGTTGCCGAACTGTCCATTCCAAGCGCTTAGTCCGGTGCTCTGCACCTAGTAAGCGCTCAGTAAATACTATTGAATGAATGACTCTGCAGCAGAGTTGAAGCAGCGAGGCCTGGTGGAAAGACCACGGGCTTTGGGTTCAGAGGACATGGGTTCGAATCCCCGATCCACCGCTTGTCTGCTGTGTGACCTCGGGCGAGTCGCCTCACTCCTAGGTGCCTCAACTTACCTCGTCTGTAAAAGGGGGATGAAGACCGCGAGCCCCGTATGGGGCACGGACCGTGTCCGACCTGATTAGCTGGTCTCGGCCCCAGTGCTTTCGTAATAATAATAATAATGTTGGTATTTGTTAAGCGCTTACTATGTGCCGAGCGCTGTTCTAAGCGCTGGGGTAGATACAGGGTCATCAGGTGGTCCCACGTGAGGCTCACAGTTAATCCCCATTTTACAGATGAGGGAACTGAGGCCCAGAGAAGTGAAGTGACTCGCCCACAGTCACACAGCTGACAAGTGGCAGAGCCGGGATTCGAACTCATGACCTCTGACTCCCAGGCCCGGGCTCTTTCCACTGAGCCACGCTGCTTCGTAGCGCGCCGGCGCATAATAAGCACTTTACAAATACCATAAAAGAAAAAGCTTAATCTTAAAAGTGAAGCAACTTAAGTGACTTATCGAAAGAGCACGGGCCCGGGAGAGCGCTCGCTTAGATGCCCACGTTCTCCACTTAGAGATGCAACGCGGTATAGTGGATAGAGCCCGAGAGTCAGAGGTCGTGGGTTCGAATCCCGGCCCCGCCACTCTTGTGCTGTGTGACCCTCGGTGAGTCACCGTGCTTCTCTGGGCCTCAGTTACCTCATCTGTAAAATGGGGATTGAGAGTGGGAGTTCCGTATGGGGCGGAGGCCGGGGCCAACCTGATCTGCTTGCATCCACCCCAGCGCTTAGTACGGTCTGTGACACCTAGTTAGCGCTCAACAGATACCTCGATTAGTAGTAGTAGTAGTATTATTATCTGGGGCCTAATCGCAGCTCTGCCATTTGTCTGCTGTGTCCAAATGACTTAACTGCTCTGTGCCACTGTGTCCTCATCTGTAAAATGGGGATGCGGTAACTGTTCTTCATCCTGCTTAGACCCTGAGCCCCACGAGGGGCGGAGACCCGAGCACCTCCCGTCCGCCCCGGCGCTCAGTACGGTGCCCAGCAGGTGGGAAACGTTCAGCAGATCCCTCGGTTATCGTTATTAAATTTTCTTCCACGCACGGTGGTGAAACTCACAGAAGGAAGGCCTTGAAGTTCTAAAATTAGTCCCGAGTTTCCAAATTAAGTCTTTGTGAGTAATGAAATGCTGGCGGGACTCGATACCCTGTGAGCCACTTTTAATGAGCTTGTTAATTGGGCGAATTTGCCCGAGGCGAACAGTTGCTCTTTGCCCTGGTCAGATCGGATCCTCCTTAGTTTTCAAGTCGTTCCGCCTGCCCCAGGTAGTCCAGTGCTCTGCACACAGTGAGCGCTCAATAAATACCACTGGATGAACGAATGAACCACAGCCTGGAGGGTAAATTTGGCCGCTGTAGCCGAGGGAAAGAGGAGCCACCAAAAGCACGGCGTGGCCCGCTGGAGCCAGGAGGACCTGGGTGCTGATCCCGGCTCCGCCTCGTGCCTCCCGGGTGACCTTGGGCGAGTCACTTCACTTCTGTGGGCCTCGGTTCCCTCCTCTGAGACTGGGAGCCCGTGTGGGTCCAACCTGATGAGCTTGGTTCTCCCCCAGCGCTTAATCGAGTGCCCCGATGCGTAGTAAGCGCTTATCAGACACCCTCGAAAGAGTGCTTATTAATAATAATAATAATAATAATGTTGGTATTTAAGTGCTTACTATGTGCAGAGCACTGTTCTAAGCGCTTGGGAAGATACAGGGTCATCAGGTGGTCCCACGTGAGGCTCACAGTCTTCATCCCTTTTTTATAGATGAGGGAACTGAGGCCCAGAGAAGTGATTTGCCCACAGTCACACAGCTGCCAAGTGGCAGAGCTGGGATTCGAACCCATGACCTCTGACTCCCAAGCCCGGGCTCTTTCCACTGAGCCACGCTGCTTAGCACGGAGCACGGCACTCAAATTCCACTGATTTATTTTTAAGCATGTATTGTGTGCAAAGCCCTGAACTAAGCACAGGGAAAGGAGACAGAGGTGAAAATTGAACAGATTCCAGTCCCAGCCAATCTGCTTCCCGCTCGCTGGTCCGATTCTTGCCGGTCTCCCTCTCCCCGGACTCCGGTGGTGCTCCCGACCCAAGACGCGCATTGCTCGCCACGGTTCTTCTGCCTATTTATTAGGCGCCTACTTGTTGGTATTTAAGCGCTTACTATGTGCAGAGCACTCTTCTAAACTCTGGGGTAGATACAGGGTAATCCGGTTGTCCCAAGTGAGGCTCACAGATGAGGTCGCTGAGGCATAGAGAAGTGAAGTGACTTGCCCACAGTGGCCGAGCCGGGATTAGAACCCATGACCTCTGACTCCCAAGCCCGGGCTCTTTCCACTGAGCCACGCCGCTCCTGATGATAATGATGCCGATGGTTATTAAGCGCTTACTGTGTGCCGAACGCCGAGGTGGATATGGCCTGAGTAGATCGGACAGGCCGCTGTCCCACCCGGGGCGCTCCGTCTTAACGGGGAGGGAGAGCCAAATGGTTTAACCCTGTTTGGCAGTCAGGAAACTGAGGCACGGAGACGTGAAGGGACCTGGCCAAGATCTCCCAGCCGACAAGCTGGGATCGGAACCCGGGTCTCCCGGAGACTCCCGGAGCCAGGCTTTTCCCACTAGGCCGTCCTTCTCAAAATGAAGTTGAGGCAGGAAATACATGTCGGATGGTCCCGAGGCAGAATCTCGCCCACCAAGGGGGCACCACCCTGACAGAGTCTCGCGAGGAAGGGGGGTGGGAGAATCTCTCTTTCTGGAGAATTTTCAAAGAAAGGGGTCCTAAATCAGGGATACCAGTAGGATTCACCGGCCTGAAGCGGGGGCCTGGACCAGTGCCTGCCAGGTCTGTTTTCGGGTCGTCGTCTACGATTATCGAGCTCAGGCTGACCAGTCCCCGCCTCCTCCTCCTCATCGTCCTCCTCAACGGCATTTATTGAGCACTTAGCGCGTGCAGAGCACCGGCCCGAGCGCTTGGGAGAGGACGGTGAAACAGAGTTGGCAGACGCGGTCCCTGCCCGCGACGAGCTTCCAGTTCTTCAGGGGGAGACAGTCATCTAAATTTCTAAACGAATTAATCAGCCCCTATTTATTGACCGCTTACTCTGTGCTGAGCCCTGTACCGAGAAGCAGCGTGGCTTAGTGGGAAGAGCCCGGGCTTGGGAGTCAGAGGTCGTGGGTTCTAATCCCAGCTCCGCCAGTTATCCGCTGTGTGACCTTGGGCAAGTCACTTCACTTCTCGGTGCTTCAGTGACCTCATCTGTAAAATAGGGGTTAAGACTGTGAGCCCCATGTGGGACAACCTCTTTACCTTGTATTAACCCCAGCGCTTAGAACAGTGCTTTACACATAGTAAGTGCTTAACAAATGCCATAATTATTATTATTATTGTTATTATTATTATTATTAAGGGCTTGGGGAGAGGTACAGCATGACAGTGTAACAGAAACATTTCCTGCCCGCGAACAAGCTTACGATCCAGAGGGGGTGACAGGCAATGTAAGCAGCGTGACTTAGCAGAAAGAGCCCGGGCTTGGGAGTCAGAGGTCGTGGGTTCTAATCCCGACTCCGCCACTTGGCTGCTGCGTGACCTTGGACAAGTCACTTCACTTCTCTGGGCCTCCGTTACCTCATCTGTAAAAATGGGGATCAAAAAATGCGAGCCCCACGTGGGACAACCTGATCACCCTGTATCTACCCCAGCGCTTAGAACGGTGCTCTCCACATAGTAAGGGCTTAACAGATACCATAATTAGTATTTTTATTGTTAAATACATGGCAGCTCTCTTCATAAATGCTGAGGGGCCGGGCGGGGGGATGAAGAAAGGGAGCCAGTCGGGGTGACGCGGAAGGGAGTTGGAGAAAAGGGAAAGGGGGCTTTAGTCGGGGAAGGCTTCTTGGAGGAGAGGGGCCTTCGGTAGGGCTCCGAAGGAGGGGAGAGGCGCTGTCGGATCTGAGGAGGGAGGGCGAGAGGTCGGCCGGGAGATAGATGAGATGGAGGGACGGCGAGAAGGTTGGCACCGGGGGACTGAAACGAGCGGGCTGGAGTGTTGTAGAAGAGCGGCGAGGTGAGGTGGGAGGGGGCCGGGTGACGGAGGGCTACCAACCCCCCGGTGAGGAGTTTCTGCTTCACGCGGAGGTGGGTGGGCAACGACCGGAGGTTCTCGAGGAGAGGGGAAACCCGGCCCGAACGTTTCAGTAGAAAAATGATCCGGACAGCAGAGGGAAGTACGGAGTGGAATGGGGGGAGGCGGGGAGGTCAGCAAGGAGGCTGATGGTAATCAAGGTGGGCTGGCATAAGTGCTTGGATTCATGTGGTAGATAAATAATTTCTAATATACGACTGAAAGATCTGTTCGTAAAATCCATACCGTCCTCATCTGTAAAATGGAGATTAAGACGGTGAGCTCTATGAGGGACAGGGACCGTGCCCATCCCGATCAGCTTGTATCTGTTCCCAGTGTTTAGCGCAGTGCCCGACACATAGTAAGTGCTTAACAAATACCGCTAAAAAAAGTACTGTGGGGTTGAGGGTGGAGCGAATAGCCAGTGCCCAAAAGGCACGGATCCAGTGCCCTCACCGGCTGGCTTGGTGCGATCGGTTCTGCCTGGATGGGGTCGTTTCCTTGATGATGATGATAATGATGGTGTTTGTTAAGCGCTTACTATGTGCCGAGCACTGTTCTAAGCGCTGGAGTAGATACACGGTCATCAGGTTGTCTCCCGTGGGGCTCACAGTCTTCATCCCCATTTTACAGAGGAGGTAGCTGAGGCACAGAGAAGGGAAGTGCTTGCTCAAGGTCACACAGCAGACAAGCGGCGGAACCGGGATTAGAACCCCCGTTCTCTGACTCCGAAGCCCTGGCTCTTTCCACTGAGCCACGCTGCTTCTCAGCCGGTGCCGAGATGCCAGTGTCGTCTTGCTATACCTCCCCGAGGCTTCCTGGCCCATTAACCAGTTGCCCTACCCCCCCATCCGCACTTCTGAGCTCCTCTCCCCAAGAAGGAGTGCACAGTTTAGCGATTCTTCAGATTCTAAGTGGACAGTAATAATCGTGATATTTGATTAAGCTCTTGGTCTATGAGCCAGGCACCGTATTAAGCGCTGAGGTGGGTACGCACAAATGGGGTCGGATGCAGTCCCCGTCCCACGTGGGGCCGACGAGCTCAATCCCCATTTCCCAGATGAGGGGGGTGAGGCCCAGAGAAGCGAAGTGACTCATCCAAGGCCACACAGCGGACAGGTGGCGGAGCCGGGATTAGAACCCACGGCCTTCTGACTCCCAGGCCCGGGCTCTAGCCACTAGGCCGTGCCGCTCTCTGCCCACACCTGCCCAGCCCGGGAGACCCCGCCTCACCATCCGACGATGTCACGGCTCCCTCCCTCCGCCACGGGTTTGAAATGGTCCCTGCCCCACCGTGGCTTATGAGGCTGGGAATCGGGAGGACCTCCCCTCTGCTGTGGGGGAAAAAAAGATCAATAAAAGATCAGTGAAATAATAGAGCCCCGTGGAGTCACTCCGTCTACCCCGAGCACGTAGATTTGTAAGCCAAGTTACGCCGGGTACGGTCAGATGGGAGAGGGGCTCGATCCCTTTTCAGAGAGAGCGGTGGCCGAGGGGTTTCTGAGCGGTGTCAGGAAATAAGTCTATTTTCAGAAGGGCTTGAGGTTGTCAGAGGGTGACTCGGAGAGGCGGCCCGATTTTGGGGGGTGGGGGATTTTAAATCCGACCCGATCTTTGGGGTAAAAGAAGAAAGCGAATTACCGCGGGTCTAGAAGACGGTTACGCGCGGGGAGCGAAACGGGCCCGGTCGGTGGCAGAGACGGAGGAGTCGGCTTCTCTCTCCAGACGGTCTGTCACCCCGCGGGATCGATGGAGGTGGATGTGCGCTCGCCCTGGTTCTCGGTGTTCTCTTGCAGTCCCACGGTTTCAGAAGAGATGTCTGTCGTTTGTCTCTGGCTACCTGCTTTCCGTGGGACATTCGTAATTGCAAGAGAGAAGGTCACGCCGGGGTCTTCGGAGGACGAGCAGGCGAAGCCCCAGGGAGTCGAGGTCCCCCAGGGCCGGGGTCTCTCCCGGCGGGTCTGGGGGCCGGGCTCCCCCGGGAAGAAGCCGGCAACCTCCGTTGGCCGTGGCCTGTAGGAGCCGGGTCAGCTGGCCCGGTTTCTCGGCCAGCGAGTTTCTCTGCCCGTGTGATGCCCCCAGCCCCACCCGCGCAACGATCCTGGCTAAGTCGGTCGCCCTTGGACGCCGGTGGCCCGTCAGACTCGCTCAAGGGCAGTCATCCCGAAGGAGCTGCCGGCTCGACGGGTGCCAGGAGGGGCCTCGGATTTCTGGGCGAGGGGAGCGGTCAATGCAGTCCACCGACCCTAGTCCTAGACAGACCGGTTAGTAATTTCCCAGCCCGAGCCTGCCCGGAGTTCTTCAGCGAATATTCAAATCCCATGTGCCCCCTGAGGGGAATTTCTACCATTTTTGATGCCCCCCTTGAGCATAAAAGACAACTCTCTCCCCTCCCGCCAACACACTCTCCCCTCCTCCGTATATAATAATCATGATGGCATTCGTTAAGCCCTTACTATGTGCCAAGCACTGTTCTCAGTGCTGGGGGGGGGATACAAGGTAATCAGGTCGTCTCCCATGGGGCTCACAGTCTTAATCCCCATTTTACAGATGAGGTCACTGAGGCACCGTGAAGTGACTGGCCCAACGTCACACAGCTGCCAAGTGGCGGAGCCGGGATTAGAACCCATGACCTCTGACTCCCAAGCCCGGGCTCTTTCCACTGAGCCACGCTGCTTCTCTCCATAGCCTATATAAACATATATATGCATACACACCCACGCATTGTAAGCTCGTTGTGGGCAGGGAATGTGTTTATTGTTGTGCTCTCCCAAGTGCTTAGTATAGTGCTGTGCCCACAGTAAGCGCTCAGTAAGTACGATGGAGTGAATGAATGAGGCGACAGATCATCGACAGCCGCTTTCTAGACTGTGAGCCCGTTGTGGGCAGGGATCGTCTCTCTCTCTCTCTGTGGCTGAATTGTACTTTCCAAGCGCTTAGTAGAGTGCCCACGGTAGGCGCTCAGTAAATCCGAATGAATGAATGTGGATGTTCATTGGAGCCCCGAAGAGCTGTTCGGTGGAAGTTAGACCGACCAGAGAGTGACGGGATTTCTTTGCGCGTGTGTGGACGTGTAGTGTGTCGCGTGAGGATCCGGGAACGGAAAAGCTTGGTAACTGACCGGGCGGAATTAGATAAACATCTGAAGACTCAGCCTACTGGAGAGACGCCGGCCCCGGAGTCGGAGGACCCGGGTTCTAACCCGGGCTCCGCCGTCTGTCTGCCCTGTGACCTTGAGCGAGTCCCCCCGCTCCCCTGGGCCTCCGTTTCCTCGTCTGTACAGTGGGGATTCAGCACTTACGCTGCGAGCCCCAAGTGGGTTAGGAAGCGGGTCTGACCGGATTAACCTTGTACTTGACACATAGTAAGCGCCTAACAGTAATAATGATGTTATTTGTTAAGCGTTTACTCTGTGCAGAGCACTGTTCTAAACGCTGGGGTAGATACAGGGTCATCAGGTTGTCCCACGTGAGGCTCACAGTTAATCCCCATTTTACAGATGAGGTCACTGAAGCACAGAGAAGTTAAGTGACTTGCCTACCGTCACACAGCTGTCAAGTGGCAGAGCCGGGAGTGGAACCCATGACCTCTGACTCCCAAGCCCGGGCTCTTTCCACTGAGCCACGCCGCTTCCCACGCTGCTTAGCAAGTGCCGTAGTCATACCGGTTACCGTTATTCTTCCGCGTTTTCTACTGACTTGACCCCCTTTCTCCCCCGGGCAGGGCTGTGATCTTGTGAAAAGGCGGATGAAGGGAAACTCAAGCTCCCACGCTCCGATCCGGTCCGATGCTGGGTGCCCACACACAGGCCCCTCCTGGGATAACGTGGCACACTGAACCCAGACTGGCTCACCTGCCCCCGATTCCCTAATTGTGTTCCAGCCAAAACACGCAGGGGATCCGTTGGCTCATTCAACTGTACCTATTGGGCGCTTACTGCGTGCGGATCACTGGGCTAAGCGCTCGGGAGAGGACAATATAATAAACGGTCACGTTCCCTGCCCGCAACGAGCCGACAGTCTAGGGGGGAAAACGCCCGTTGGGAGAAGAGCCGGGCGTGTAATATTTCACCTATTATAGCAGAAACTCGGTTGGTCGCCGGAACCCCCTGCACGTGTCGGTAGTTTTTCTGGACGAGAGGAACCCGGTTTCAGAAGGGGAGAAGCCGCCTAAATCTCCGTCTGGCCAATCGATCGATATAATATCGGTTGAATGCCGACTCTGGGCAGTGCACTGTCCTAAGCGCTAGGGAGAGGATACAGTCGTTCGTCGACATGATCCCTGCCCTCGAGGAATATCCAAGCCAGTGGGGGAGACAGACCCCCCCCCCCGACAAGTGGCAGATGTGAGCACCTGTGTGCGTCAGTAGTATATATCGAGCGCCCACCGTGCGCAGAGCCCTGCACCGACCGCTTGGGGAGAGTAAAAGAGAAGAGAGTCGGTAGACGCGTTCCCTGCCCGCGGCGAGCTGGCGGTCTAGAGACGCGGATATAAATAAATCGATCCGAGGTGTGGACGTAAGCGCGGTGGGGCCGAGGGAGGGGGGGATAAAGGGAACAAATCCAAGGCGAGGGAGACGCAGAAGGGAGTGGGAGAAGAAATGAGGACGTAGTGGGGAAGGGAGACGTCCCTGCGGGAAGGCTTTGAAGGAGAAGGGTCTCCGATGGATATGAAGAGGGAGGGCGTTCCAGGCCGGAGGCCTTAACTCCTGACTCCGATCACTGACTCCTCAGCCCTCCAGTTGCTTTCAAGCCCGTCGTGAGTCAGGCCCCTTCGTCTAAGTGGGAAATTAAAATGCCAGAAAGTTTCAGAATTGCACTTCGCTTCTGTTAGTCGTCTGGTATTCGTCGGGAAATAATTTGTTCATCGATCTTAATAGTCCCAGATTTCAACCAGTGCTAGGTCTGCCCTCTATTTTTGTCTGTTAGGTTTAAATAGCTGTCATCGTTTCCATCGCAAACTCCCATTTTCAAGGAGTTAGAACTCTGTGACTTAAAGAGGGGTCTGTCTGACTAATACAATGAAAAAAAAAAAGAAACCCAAACCCTAAAGGGACAATATGAATGTAGTCAGAAAAACACAAGCTTGGGAAACTTGCAGGGTGATAGGAACGATTTGTTCAGTTGCCTGAAAAACGCCCCGATTTAATAGCGCGGGCAAATGATCAAGGTGGTGCACGTTATAAATTTTAAGCCACCGTTTAATCTTTGTGGGCCCTGGATCATTTTATTTCTCCGTCTTATCTGACAGTCCTTTATTTACATTTGTGCTATTCAGGTGTTCAGTACCGTGCACTGAACTAAATACCACTCCTGCGGTCGGTAGAATAATAAATGCTGAATCGGAGCCAGATTTACGTTTTTACGCCCTAATCTGGGAGAAGGTTTGGACCGCTCTACCCTCCAAGTCGCTTTAAAAAGGGAAAGCGTCGTTGGGAGAGCCTCTCTTGGTTCTGCCCGCGCGACTGGAGTCATCCGGCCTCTTCTCCCGCGCCGACCAAAACGTCCGTCGGGAAGACTTGACGTGCGGAACGAAGGCCACGTCAACCCACTGGCCGTTTCTGTAATTTGAGGTTTTAATCTGTTCCAGTCGTGGCGTCTGTGTGCGGGACCTGAAGTGGCGATGGTCTTCCCCGGCTCCCTTAGGGATGAAATGGCGGTGGTTTGGTGGTGGTGGTTGGGGTTTTTTTCATTCCCCTTGGACCTCCGGGCGTCCTTTTGCTCCCTCCGAGAATCCCAAATGAGATTTCGGGGTCCATTCTGGGGTCTGATTTGGGGCTGCTGCTCCCCGCCCCCCGCCCGGGGAGCCCGTCCTAAGGAGAAGATTCAGTCGTATTTATTGAGCGCTTACTGTGTGCAGAGCACCGTACTAGGCGCTTGGGAAGTTCGATTCGGCAACAAATAGAGAGAATCCGTACCCAACAACGGGCTCACAGTCTAGAAGACGCACTTGTACACAGAGGCACGCTATGCACATGCATGTTGTATTCCTCCCCCCCCCCAAAAAAAACACACTCATTCACTCGGCTGGTGATTCACCCGGAGATTCCCAGAAGCCAGGCAAAGCCCCAAACACTGTTTGTTTGGAGGCCCCGTTGTAGTCACCCTCTTGGAAAAGATCCTAACCGTTTTCTTCCTCTTCTGAATCAGCATTTCCAAAACCTCCATTGTTCCTCACATCCTCCCGAATTAAGGGATTTAGACCGGAATCGTCCGCGTTCTACGTCGCGTCGCCACGGGGCCTCAGCCGCCCGGGGTTTAAAGCGAGGAAAGGACGAGCGCTTTCGGTTTGTCTTTCACAAAAGGAAAAGACAGAACGAGTTTTCAGAAGAGCTGAGCGTCTTCGGTTTGCCGTTCAATTTGAATAGTGGGTTCTGTTCACCGACAACCCCCAGTTGTGGATCTTCCAGTTGTTGGTTTCCGCCACTCTGCTGGTCACGGTTGGGTCCTGAAGGGTTTTTGAAACCCGAAGTGTTGAAATTATGAGAAGGAGCGGGGCCTGGAGCGGAGAGCCCAGGAGTCGGAGGAACGGAGTTCTCATCCCGGCTCCGCCGCTTATAAATGAATGGTGAAATCAGTCAGGTGGCCACTTGTCCGCCGGGCGACCGCGGGCAACTCACTTCCCTTCCCAGTGCCTCGGTTCCCCGATCTGTAAAATGGGGATTTTAATAATGATGATAATGATGATGGTATTTGTTAAGGAGCTTACTGTGTGCCGCACACTGTTCTAAGCCCGGGGGTAGATACAAGGGTCATCAGGTTGTCCCACGTGGGGCTCACAGCCTTCATCCCCATTTTACAGATGAGGTCACTGAGGCACAGAGAAGTTAGCGGCTTGCCCGAGGTCACACAGGAGGCAAGTGGAGGAGCCGGGGTTTAGAACCCACGGCCTCTGACTCCAGAGTCCGGGCTCTTTCCGCTAAATCACGCTGCTTAAGACTGTGAGCCCCATGGGGGACGGGGACAGTGTCCAACCCGATTATCTTCTATCTACCCCAGAGCTTAGAACAGTGCCTGCCACATAGTAAGTGCTTAACAAATACCATTAAAAGACAACAAAAAATTTCCTTCATTTTCATTGATGTGATAATTCCCTCCACCCTTTCCACCCCATACCCTACCACCTCCTCCTTTTTTGGGGGGGCATATTTTTGGTATTTTGCTATTTTTGGCTTTAGTGGATAGATCCCGGGCCGGGGAATCAGAAGGACCTGGATTCTAATCTCAGCTCTGCCACATGTCTCCTGTGTGACCTTGAGCAAGTCACTTAACTTCTCTGTGCGTCAGTTCCTTCATCTGTAAAATAGGGATTAAGAGTGTGAGCCTCATGTGGGACAAGGATCGTGTCCAACCTGATCAACTTGTATCTATCCCAGTGCTTAGAACAGTGCTTGGCATCTAGTAAGCATTTAACAAGTACCATAATTTTTCTTTTTCTACTTATTATCATTATGTCACGGGGCTGCACGAGGAGGCCTAAATTGTGCAGCTCTTTGTCCGCCAGCTGCTCGGACGTTCCCTTGGTTTAGCTCTTCTGCACCAGACAGTTGCTGAGCTCCGCTCTACAGACCTATGCCTTGCTTGGTGATAGAGATGATGATGGTATTTGTTAAGCGCTTACTGTGTGCCGAGCACTGTTCTAAGCACTGGGGTAGACACGAGGTAAACAGGTTGGCCCCTGTGGGGCTCACAGTCTCCATCCCCATTTTACAGACGAGGTAACTGAGCCACAGAAAAGTTAATTGACTTGCCCGAAGTCACAAAGCTTACAAGTGGCCGAGTCGGAATTAGAACCCACGACCTTTGACTCCGAGCTCTTTCCACTAAGCCACGCTTCCCCGGCCGACCGAGTCTGCTTCTGTGCTTTTCTCTTCGGCCCACCTGGGAAAGAATTATTTTTCTCACTCTGGCCCACCTGGGAAGGAATTGTTTTTCTCACTCTGGCCCACCTGGGAAAGAATTATTTTGACCCCATTTCTTGCGGGTATTTTACCTGTGCCAGAGGAGTGGTGGACTGGCCAGTTTCATACCTGCTCCTCCAAAAATGGTTAAGCGCTTATTACAGTGCTCTGCACACAGTAAGCGCTCAATAAATGCGATTAAATGAATGAATAAGGGCCACCCCAGGGGATGGTTTTCCAACTACCCCCAGACATTCATTCATTCAATAGTATTTATTGAGCGCTCCCCAAGGACTCTCAGCCCCAGGACTTCAAAGGTTGTGAAATTCTCCGTAGTCGTTTAAGCTCCTTGAGGGCCGGGATTGCATCTTCTAGGGTGATGATAGTCTCCTAAGTGCGTAGTAGGGTTCTCCGCACGGAGCAGATACTCAGAAAATAGTGTTGACTGAGATTCACAGACTGAAATTCTAGACCGTAAGCTCGGCCTTTAGGGGGTTTTTGACTGTTGTTTTTAAGGTATTTTAAGCGCTTACTATGCGCCGGGCACTGCCGGAAATGCTGAGGTAGATAGAAGACGATCCAGTTGGACACTGTCCCTGTCCCTGTCTTCAATCCCCACTTTCCAGATGAGGGAACTGAAGTCCAGAGAAGTGAAGCGACTTCCCCAAGGACGCCCAGCAGGCAGTCGGGAGAGCCGGCGTCAGAACCCAGGTCCTCCGACTAACTCGCGGGCCCGACCTGTCTCCACTGGGCCTCGCTGCTTCTCGCTGTGGGCAGAGGACGCGCCTGCCAATTCCGTTGTAATAATAATGTTGTTATTTGTTAAGCGCTTATTATGTGCAGAGCCCTGTTCTAAGCGCCGGGGTAGATACAAGGTCAGCAGGTTGTCCCACGTGAGGCTCACAGTCTTCATGGCCATTTTACAGATGAGGTGACTGAGGCACAGAGAAGTCATATCATCCTCTCCCAAGCGCTTAGTCCAGTGCTCTGCACACGGTAAGCGCTCAGTCGGTACCATGGGTGGATTCATAATGCACATCCTCAGTGATCTTCACAGAGACATTCCCTCTTCCTCGTTTCCTCTAAATAAGTAAGGTCTTAGAGATTCCGACAGGGTATAGGAGAAGCAGCGTGGCTTAATGGAAAGAGCCCGGGTTTGGGAGTCAGAGGTCGTGGGTTCTAATCCCGGCTCCACCGCTTCTCTGCTGTGTGACCTTGGGCAAGTCACTTGACTTCTCTGTGCCTCAGTTACCACATCTGTAAAAATGGAGATTAAAAAAAAAAAATGCGAGCCCCACGTGGGGCAATCTGATTACCCTGTATCTACCCCAGTGCTTAGAACAGTGTTCAGCACGTAGTAAGCGCTTAACAAATGCCATTATTATTATTATTCTTCAGGAACAAGGTTAGAGAAGCAGCGTGGCTCAGTGGAAAGAGCACGGGCTTGAGAGTCAGGGGTCACGGGTTCGAATCCCGGCTCTGCCACTTGTCATCTGTATGACTGTGGGCAAGTCACTTCACTTCTCTGTGCCTCAGTTCCCTCATCTGTAAAATGGGGATGAAAACTGTGAGCCCCACATGGGACAACCTGGTGACCCTGTGTCTACCCCAGCTCTTAGAACAGTGCTCTGCACATAGTAAGCGCTTAACAAATGCCAACATTATTATTATTAAGGTGGGAGCTTCAGCTGTGTTACCGGAGAGGATATAGTTTCTCCTCCAATCCGTGGCACCCTCACACACACACCTAGGTCCCCCCCCAAAAGAGGTTAGTGTCTCTTTTTTATTCTTCCTTGGACATTTTTCATGAGAGGAATTCCCCAGTCTTGAAAGCCACAGGACCTAAGCCACCACTTGGGATTTCGGCCATACCCCATTCTCCCTTCCCCGAGTCTTCCAGTTGGGCCCGGTGTGATCACCTCTCCCGTTTTCCCGGGAAAAGAGCCGGGCCGTCCGATTGAGCCAAGGCTTCGCCCGGGGTCCGTCCCCCCCCCCCGGACGGCTCCCGTGCCAGCCAGAGGGGCGACCTCCGGGAAGTCCTCCCGCTCGGCTCCACGCTCCCCTCCCGCCTCGCCCAGCCGACGGCCCCGGGGCCTCCCGAAGGAATGTACATCATTTCGGGAGCGAAGCATAAAAGATGCCGGGCGGTTGCAACATTGCTTTTTTTCTTCTTCCATCGTCTTCCCCTTTCCCAGAGATTTTCTGGCCGGGCACCCCCTACAGAGGGAGCCGGGAGAAGAGGAGGCGAGTGGAGGAGGAGGAGGTGCCCTCGAGGGGTGCTTTGCCGGGAAATCGGATGCCTTGTAGGGGAGTGGATGGGGGGCAAGTGGTCCCTGCTGTGACAACCAAGCATTAAGGTCTCTCCCTCCTGCTCCGCTTGCCGTCGTCCCGGGAGTCCCCACTCTCTTCTTCCGGTTCCAAGACCGATCCATGAGAAAGGGGGAGGGAGAAAGAAGGCCAAGACCACCAGAATGGGCCAGATCGGACCCGCGTCTCGGATACGTCCGAGCGAGACGCACACCATCTGGCCTCTGTTGGGATCGGCCTGAATTTTAAAATCCGGGGGTGGGGAAAGAGGGTTCCCCCCGGGTAATTCCTTCCTCACCGATTCCTTGTCTGAAAGATCCATCCCCAGAACGCTGCCGGGGGAAGACAGACAGGTTAGGTGGTCGCACCCTCCCCTCTCCCCCACCACCCTCCATCCCCACAGAACCCATATATACCTCCTAATGTACTGTTTCCCAGTCGATCAATCGTTCATATTTATCGAGCACTTCCTCTGTGCGGAGCACTGCGCAGAGCGCTTGGGAGAGTACAGTGTTGCCGAATCGTACATTCCAAGCGCTTAGTACAGTGCTCTGCACATAAGTGCTCAATAAATACTATTGAATGAATGAATATAACAATATGACAGACGCATTCCCTGCCCACAACAACTATGTCTTATTTTAACGTATTTCCCCAGCTCGATTGTAAGCTCCTTGGGGCCAGAGGTCACGTCTGCTCATTCTCCCGCTCTCCCAAGCATTTAGTACCGTGCTCTACATATTATGTAAAACTCTCGGTAAATGCCAGGGTTTAATCGATTGACCCTCAAATGACACAGAGACATTGACCCTGAATCCCTGCTAGCTTAATTGGGGTTAATTTTTTTTTTTCACACCGATAGCTGTAGCAGGAGCTAAGTTCAGCGAACGGAACACAGTATAAGTGTTCGGTAATTCAGTCTACCGACTGAAAGCAAATGCTGTTGGCTTATCGATTAATCAAAAGTACCAGAGCGGCTGCTGTGTTTAGAGAATAATAATGATGGTATTTAAGTGCTTACTCTGTGCCAAGCACTGTTCTAAGCCCTGGGGGAGATAGAAGGTCACCAGGTTGTCCCACGTGGGGCTCGCGGTCTTAGTCCCCATTTTCCAGATGAGGCCACTGAGGCACAGTAGAAGTGAAGTGACTGGCCCCAAGTCACACAGCTGATAAGTGGCGGAGCCAGGATTAGACCTCTGACTCCCGAGCCGGTGCTCTTTCCACTGAGCCACGCTGCTTCTCTAGAGAACTGTACTAAACGCTTGGGAGGGTGCAACAGAATTAGGTGTACGACTTCTGCCCTCAAGGAGCTTCCCATGGCGGTGTGGGCGACAGGGAGTCAAATACATTTCAATTCGAGGAAGCGATAGATTAGGGAGATGATGCTAATGTGTATTGGCAATAGTAATAATAATAATAATGTTGGTATTCGTTAAGCGCTTACTACATGCAGAGCACTGTTCTAAGCGCTGGGGTAGATACAGGGTAACCAAGTTGTCCCACGTGAGGCTCACAGTCTTCATCCCTATTTGACAGATGAGGGAACTGAGGCACAGAGAAGTGAAGTGACTTGCCCACAGTCACACAGGTCTAATAATAATAATCACGTAATACCGTGGGTCAGGTTGAGTAGCCCATGGGATCTGGAAGTGCCCAAGTGATGAGATGAATCATTCATTCATTCAGTAGTATTTATTGAGCGCTTACTATGTGCAGAGCACTGTACTAAGCGCTTGGGATGAACAAGTCGGCAACAGATAGAGATGGTCTCTGCCGTTTGACGGGCTTACGGTCTAATCGGGGGAGACGGACAGACGAGAACGATGGCGATAAATAGAGTCGAGGGGAAGAACATCTCGTAAAAACAATGGCGACTAAATAGAATCGAGGCGATGTACAATTCATTAACAAAATAAATAGGGTAACGAAAATATATACAGTCGAGCGGACGAGTACGGTGCCTTGGGGATGGGAAGGGAGAGGTGGAGGAGCAGAGGGAAAGGGGGAAAAAGAGGGTTAAGCTGCGGAGAGGTAAAGGGGGGATGGCAGAGGGAGTAGAGGGAGAAGAGGAGCTCAGTATGGGAAGGCCTCTCAGAGGAGGTGAGTTTTAAGTAGGGTTTTGAAGAGGGAAAGATAATCAGTTCGGCGGAGGTGAGGAGGGAGGGCGTTCCGGGACCGCGGGAGGACGTGACCCGGGGGTCGACGGCGGGACGGGCGAGACCGAGGGACGGTGAGGAGGCGGGCGGCGGAGGAGCGGAGCGTGCGGGGAGGGTGGTAGAAAGAAGGGAGGAGAGGTAGGAAGGGGCGAGGTGACGGAGAGCCTCAAAGCCTAGAGTGAGGAGTTTTTGTTTGGAGCGGAGGTCGATAGGCAACCACTGGAGTTGTTTAAGAAGGGGAGTGACATGCCCAGATCGTTTCTGCGGGAAGACGAGCCGGGCAGCGCAGTGCAGAATAGACCGGAGCGGGGCGAGAGAGGAGGAAGGGAGGTCAGAGAGAAGGCCGACACGGTAGTCTAGCCGGGATATAACGAGAGCCCGTAACGGTAAGGTAGCCGTCTGGGTGGAGAGGAAAGGGCGGATCTCGGCGATATCGTAGAGGTGAAACCTGCAGGTCTCGGTGACGGATAGGACGCGTGGGGCGAACGAGAGAGACGAGTCAAGGACGACACCGAGATCGCGGGCCCGAGAGACGGGAAGGACGGTCGTGCCATCCACGGCGATAGAGAAGTCCGGGAGAGGACCGGGTTCGGGAGGGAAGATGAGGAGCTCAGTCTCGCTCACGTTGAGTTTTAGGTGGCGGGCCGACATCCAGGTGGAGACGTCCCGGAGGCGGGAGGAGACGCGAGCCTGAAGGGAGGGGGAGAGGACAGGGGCGGAGATGTAGATCTGCGTGTCATCTGGGAAGGCCCCCTGGCGAAGACGGGCTTTCCGAAGAGCTTTGGAGATGGGAAGGGCGGTGGTCCGCCCGATGTGAAGGGGGAAGGAGCTCCAGAGAGAAGGGAGGGCGTGAGCAACAGTTAGGCCCTCATTTCCTCTTCTCCCACTCCCTTCTGCGTCCCTCTCGCACGTGGATTTGCTTCCTTTTCCCCCTCTCCCTCATCCAATATCCTTAATCTCTCAATTTCTATTCATGTCCGTCTCCTCCACTAGACTCGAAGCTCGTCGAGGGCGGGGATCGTGTCTCCCAACTCTGTTCTATCGTCCCCTCCCAAGCACTTAACAGGGTGCTCTGTAAGCGCTCCATAAATACCACCCGATGGATCGATCGATGGATCCGCGGGAGAGGCAAGACCGACGCCCCTAACGCTGACGACATGCTTCCCTTGGGCGCGGAGGGGAATGCAAGTTTCTGAGGCCTAAGCGGGTGTGTGCCGAGCGATGGTGTAGAAGATGGATCCGGGCGGAGTAAAGTCTGGCTGAGGGGGGAGAGGAAGCAGCCGATGCTGGAAACGTCGGGGAGGAAGGAACCGACGGGATTTGACGGCAGACCGAACGGGGGAGTTGAGGGAGGACTGGAAAACGAGCGTTCCTCGAGACTGCAAGCTCGTCGTGGGGAGAGAATGCGTCCCGCCGTTAGATTGTACTCTTTCTGCACGTGGTAAGCGCTCAGTAAATACGACTGACTGCCTCAGATTGTACAGAATAGCAGCGTGGCCCAGGAGTGAGAGCTCCATTCATTCATTCATTCAATAGTATTTATTGAGCGCTTACTCTGTGCAGAGAACTGGACTAAGCGCTTGGAATGAACAGGTCGGCAACAGATAGAGACAGTCCCTGCCGTTTGACGGGCTTACGGTCTCATCGGGGGAGACGGACAGACGAGAACAATGGCAATGGCTCGATGCTGAGAGTAGTCGGAGGATCTGGGTTCTAATGCCGGCTCCGCCACTTGGCTGCCGGGTGACCCTGGGCGAGTCACTTCACGTCTCTCTGCCTCAGTTCCCTCATGTGGAAAATGAGACCGGGACCCCCGTGTGAGCACAATAGAATTAGCAGTCATTTGGTCTTTTTAATTTTTATTTTATTTGGATTTTTACCGATCTTTTTTTATTGTTCCTTTCCGGGCGGACACGGCTTCTAGGCGGCGTGGGCCTCGGGGACGCCCTCCGTCCTCCGACGAGTTAACGTCCTGATCTCTCTCCTTGGGTGGGATCCCAAGCTCTTCTCAGAGGGGGCAACTGTCACCAACATCATAGTAATAATCGTATTTTTTTAAGCGCTTACTACGTGCCAGGCACCGGACTGGCTTCGAATCCCAGCTCCGCCCCACGTCTGCTGTGTGACCGTGTCACTTTACGTCTGGGTGCCTCAGTTCCCTCATCCGTACAATGGGGATTCGATATCCCATCTCCCTCCTCCTCAGGCTGTAGCCCGTGGCGGGGGGCAAGACACGGCGTCCGGCCCGATTGTCTCGTACGCACCTCAGCACTTAGTAAAGTGCCGAGGCTATATAGTAAACGCCTTGCGGAGGGTAGTATCGCTCTAAAGTCGGACCACTGGGTCCGTCCTTGGATCCTGCTGCCCAGCGACCCGAGGAGTTTGAACGGTCGAGCCTTCCGAGCGGCTGGGAGACGACCCAAAGTTAGCGGGCGGGGGGAGGAAGAGGAACCGCACCGACCGTCGACGAGTTACAGTAAGTAACCCGGGTTCCCGTAACCCGTCGGTTCACCAACCTAAGAGTTTTGACTTTATAAGGAATTCCAGAAGCCATCCTCCAAGGTTTTATGACCAGGAGAACACGCCGATCGCGATTCGGGATCGTTTTCTCCCAGGATTTAATCTCAGATCGAAGAGGTAAAGGATGGCCTTCCTTTACAGTTGGCCCACTGTTCCGGGAAGCCGCATTGGTGTGGGGAGCTGAAGTTACAGGGGGATTGTGACAAGCGAAAGCCCGTTTTCTTTCTCTTTGGAGGATCTGGTTTGGGTCAGCCTCCCCCGTTCTGGCGGAATGAAAGGCTTCAGCTGATATGTATACCTTCCTTTGAGTCAGAAATCAGGAAATCATTTTGTAAAAGGCCTTTGGTTCTCTTGAGGTGTCTCTGACCACTTTCTCCCCCTCCCCTCTGCCAATCTGGGGCTCAAGGCATCTATAGTAACGTTAACATTTTCCCCTCCTCTTAGCACAGACAGTTGGCAGCGGACTAGACCATAAACCCATTCTCCACGAGGTAATAAAAACATCACCTTAGCTGTAATTACAATCCGAAAAACCAGTCAACACTGAGCAAAGTCCATTTTCATGAGTTCCAGGCTAAATTAGGCGGTTTTCCCTTCTCCCTTCTTTCCTTCATTCAATCGGATCTGCTGAGCGCTGACTGTGTGCAGAGCATTCATTCATTCAATAGTATTTATTGAGCGCTTACTAGGTGCAGAGCACTGTACTAAGCGCTTGGAATATACAGTTGGGCAACAGACACTGACAATCCCTGCCCAATGACGGGTTTACAGTCTAATCGGGGGAGACAGACGGTCAAAAACGAGACAACTTAATCGCGATAAATAGAATCAAGGGGATGGACACCTCATTAACAAAATAAATGGGGTACCGGACTAAAGTGCATTTTGGCACCAGATAGAGACAATCCCTACCCGACAGTGGGCTCACAGTCTAGAAAGGGGAGACAGCAAAACAAACCAAGTAGACAAGCATCAATAGCATCAAACTAGATTAGTAGAATTATAGATCTATGCACATCATTAATAAATAGAATAATAAATATGTGCAAATATACACAAGTGCTCTGGGGCGGGGAAGGGGGTAGAGCAGAGAGAGGGAGTCGGCGATGGGGAGGGGAGGAGGAGCAGAAGGGAGGCTCAGTGTGGGAAGGCCTCCTGGAGGAGGTGAGCTCTCAGTTGGGCTTTGAAGGGGGGAAGAGAGCGAGTTTGGCGGCTGTGAGGAGGGAGGGCGTTCCGGGCCGGAGGTGGGACGTGGGCCGGGGGTCGACGGCGGGACAGGCGGGAACGGGGGACGGTGAGGAGGTGAGCGGCAGAGGAGTGGAGCGTGCGGGCTGGGCTGAAGGAGAGAAGGGAAGTGAGGGAGGAGGGGGCAATTTTTATCCTTTAAGCACCCGATATTCACCCTCCACCCTCAGCCCCACGTCGCTCAGGTCCGTATCCGTCCTTCATCGTAAGGCCTCGTCAGCTCCCGGCGGGCAGGGGACACGTCCGCCAACTTTACCGCCTTGTCCTCTCCCGAAAGCTTTATCCAGTGCTCGGCGCACAGGAAGCGCTCAATAAATAGGATCGACCGACTGAGGGCCCCCGGGGGAAACCAGCCCTAGGGCTCGGGGCAGAGGCGATGGGGTCTGAGCCGGAATCCTCCCTTCCCCAGAGATGGTCCTTCCTTCAGCCGGAACTCCACACATCAGGGTTCCCTTCCTCCCCTCCTCAGAGGACAAGGACCTTTGCAGACACGTCCATCCCTGTAATTTATAATAATAATAGTCATAATTATGGTATTTGTTCGGCGCTTACTTGGGGCGGATACAAACAAATCGGGTCGGTCGCAGTCTCCTGTCCCACGTGGGGCTCACAGTCTCAATCCCCATTTGACAGATGAGGGCACTGAGGCCCAGAGAAGGGAAGCGACTTGCCCAGGGGTCACACAGCGGACAAGGCAGAGCCGGGATTAGAACCCATGACCTTCCGATTCCCAGGCCCGGGCTCTATCCACTGCGCCATGCCGCTTCTCGGAATTTCTTTCTTTCTGGAGATGTCTGTCTCCCCCTCTGGACTGTCAGCTCTTTGTGAGCGGGGAATAATAATGGATTCACCACCTCTGTTGCGTTATCCTCTCCCGAACGCTTAGCGCAGTGCTCTGCACTCAGTAAATTCCACTGATCGACGGATTGCCCTCTGACCGTGCAGTCTCCCATCATAAACTACGGACGACCCTCGATCCGGGCACGAGTCAGTGGGTGGTATTTTTTTTTCAGTGGTATTTGTGAAGCACGGGCACTGTACTAAGCGTTGAAGTAGAAGGTTAGTCAGTTCGGTCACAGTCCCCGTCCCCCGCGGGGCTCGCCGTCTCAATCCCCGCTTTCCAGATGAGGGAACCGAGGCCCAGAGAAGCGAAACGGCTTGGCCGAGGTCATCCGGCAGACAGGTGGCGGAGCCGGGATTAGAACCCGGGTCCCTCTGACTCCCAGGTTTGGGAGAGAATACAGGGGAGGCGGTAGACACGTCCTCTTTCCACAATCACGTCCCCTGCCCACGATAGGTCGTATCGATTGAGCGCTGACCGTGCGCAGAGCACTGTGTCTTTGACTCCCGGGCCCAATGCTTCTCTCCCTGCAAGGGCAGACAACCCAGCGATCACTGAGTCCCTTGCCTATTTCTGCCCACGTGACTGAAGTCCTCACCATTCATTCAGTAGTATTTATTGAGCGCTTACCATGTGCAGAGCACTGTACTAAGCACTTGGAACGTACAATTCGGCAGCAGATAGAGACAGTCCCTGCCCAATAACGGGCTCACAGTCTAAATACAGTAAGCTCTCCACAGATGTCCCTGATTTGACCTCTGTCCACTTCTCTCCGCGCCGCTAGGCGGGCGACAAGCAGCCTAGTGGAAAGGACCTGGGTTCCAATCCCGGCTCGGGTTCTAATCCCGGCTCTGTCCCTCACCTGCTGCGTGACCTCGGGCAAAGTCCCTTCACTTCCCTGGGCCTCAGTTTCCTCATCTGTCGAGTGGGGAGTCCTATTCCGACGATGGATCCGATGGTCCTGTAACTGCCCCAGTGCTTAGTTCAGCGGTTGGCACGTAATGGGGGTGTTTGTTAAGCGCTTCCTATTATCATTATTAGGTGGCGGGCTCTTTGGGGAAATTTGAATTAGCACGGTACTGTGGACAGGACCCTCCCCCCCCCCCCCCCCCCCCCCCCCCCCAGTGAATTCATTCATCCATTCATTGTCGGATTTATTGAGCACTTACTTTGTGCGGAACACTGTACTAAGCGCTTGAGAAAGCGCAATACAGCAATAAACAGACTCATTCCCTACCCACAACGAGCTTACAGTTTAGAGACTGTATAAAAAACAGCTTGGGAGTCAGAGGACCTGGGTTCTAATCCAGCCTCTGCCACTTGTCTGCCGTGTGGCCTTGGGCGAGCCACTTTACTTCTCTGTGCCTCAGTTCCCTCATCTGGAAAATGGGGATGAAGACGGTGAGCCCCACATGGGACAACCCGGTTACCTTTGTAACTCCCCCCGCCGCTTAGAACAGTGCTCGGCACCTAGAAAGGGCTTAACGAAAACCGTCGTAATTTATTATTACTATCATTATTATGATCGGAATGCTAGATTGCTTTGTTGCTCAGAGCACATCTGCAGAAGTGAACTCCTCTACTGTTGCCTTCAGAAGAGAGATCTGATTATTATTATTAATAGTTTTATTATGACTATTATTACCTGCAGGGGAAAAAACCCACCAGAAGCTCTTCTTCTCGGCTCTGTCATTTGCGGTGATCCCATCTCGAAGATCACACTATTTATTCCTCTCCCCTCCCCTCAGTTATATTTATCTTTTCTTCCTTTGTCACGAATATTTCCTGCTCCGCCAGGATATTACCTTGGTCGAGCAAATCAGTGGATTTCCTCAGGGTGTCGTTTGGGAGTCGGGAGAGAAGGGCGGGTTTATTAGCCACATTCCTGATCTCCCATTTTGGGCATTTTCCTTCCTGGTCCTTGATGACTTCATTGTTTGACAATAGAGTCCTCCAGACGTTGAGATTCCACAGCCCCACGGGAGCGTGAGAACGGGAGAAGCGGCATGGCCTAGTGGGTAGAGCCCGGGCCTGGGGTCACAGGACCTGGGTTCTAATCCCGGCTCCGCCCCTTGCCTGCTGGGTGACCTCGGGCAAGTGCCTTCACCTCTCTGGGCCTCGGTTACCTCATCTGGTAAAGGGGGATTGAGACGGCGAGCTCCACATTAGACACGATTCCCCGGTCTCTACCCCAGCGCTCAGTACAGTGCCTGGGACATAGTCAACCCTTAGTAAATGCCACGATTAGGATGATGACGATGGAGCGCTCAGGAGGTAGCCCCGATGGATTGGTTGATCCTCGCCACCTTTAAGGATCCGGGCCTGGCAGCTCCAAGGGCAGATTTTCCCGGCCAGACCTGGTACCCCACGTGGCCCGTGGTTCATCACTCCTTCAGTCATATTTATCGAGCGCTTACTGTGTGCGGAGCACTGGACTAAGCGCTTGGAAAAGTACAATTTGACAACAGATAGAGACGATCCCTGCCCAACAACGGGCTCACGGTCCAGAAGAGGGGAGACGGTCAACAAAACAAAAACAAGTAGACAGACATCAGTAGCCATCAAAATAGGTAAATAGAATTATAGATCTATACACATCATTAATAAAATCAATAGAATAATAAATACATATACACAAGTGCTGTGGGGAGGGGGAGTAGAGTGGAGGGAGGGAGTCGGGCGAGGAGCAGAGGAGAAGGGAGTCTGTCTGGGAAGGCCTCCTGGAGGAGGTGAGCTCTCAGTAGGGCTTTCAAGGGGGGGAAGTATGCTAGCTTATAGCTTGGGAGGGGGAGAAGGGAAAACAAAGGGATAACTGGCAACGGCAAGAGTCAGAAAAGACGGACGGGGGAAACAAATATGAGGAGTGGGCAAGCGCTAAAACCGACGGCTGGGATGGGTTGGGCTTCCCTACTAAGGTGGCCGAGATCGTCAGGTCCCCCATGGGTGTCTAAGTAGGAGGGAGAACCGCGATTCAGTCCCCATTTTGCAGATGAGGGAACTGAGGCCCAGCAAAGTGAGGCGATGCAAAGGCCTGGGCGTCAGAAGGACCTGGCTCTAATCCCGGCTCCGCCACTTCTCTGCTCTGTGGCCTTGGGTGAATCACTTCACTCCTCTGGGCCTCAGTTCCCTCCTCTGTAAAATGGGGATGAAGACCGTGAGCCCCACGTGTGCCACCTGTTTACCCTGGATCTACCCCAGCACTCAGTGCCTGACATATAGTAGGTGCTCTGACAAATACCGTTTTTGTTTTTTTTTAAAGTGGAGGAACGAGAATTAGAATCCAGGTCCTCCTGACTCCCAGCCCCGGGCTCTATCCACCAGACCACACTGCTCACTTCTTCTTTCTCTTTTTTTTTAATCATAATATTTGTGAAGTGCTTACCAAGTGTCAGGCAAGGAGCTTACAGTCTACAGGGGGAGACGGTGAAAGCGAAACTGGAAGGAACGAAGATGTTCCCTCGAGCCTGGCCTCGAGCCCCGAAACGCGGAGCTTTAATTTCTCCTTCATCGTCGTCCCAGTCCGGAGTACCTATCGAGCCCCTGCTGTGTCTGCGGAGCACTGTTGTTGGCTCCCTGGGAGCGTACGGGGGGGAATAGAAGACACAACCTCGGCCCAGGAGTTAAAACTTTCAATGGGGAATGCTGACAGGCTCTGCCTTCTGCATTAATAATAATAATGATGGCATTTGTTAAGCACTTACTCTGTGCCAAGCACTGTTCTAAGCGCTGGGGGAGACACAAGGTAATCAGGTTGTCCCACGTGGGGCTCACAGACTTAATCCCCATTTTACAGATGAGGGAACTGAGGCACAGAGATGTGAAGCGACTTGCCCAAAGTCACACAGACAAGTGGCGGAGCCGGGATTAGAACCCATGACCTCGGACTCCCAAGCCCGGCCTCCGTCCGCTGAGCCGCTCTGCTTCTCCTACCGTGCATTACCATGAGGATGCATTCGATGCGCCCTAATGCATCCAGCTAAATGAGACCCGGCAATGTGGTATGTTAAGCTTAGTTAAACTCGTTTAGCTTTATCCTCTCCAAGACGACCCAACTTTAAAAACCAATTTTCATGTTTTTATGTTTTGCCTCGCTAACGTCGAAAGTCGTCGTACTCCCGTCTCGAAGGCGTGAACCCTCTTGTCTGCCTCTCTCTGTGTGGGAGGCGGATCTCCAAATTTGTGTGTTTGTGTTTTCACGTGTTCGTGAGCCCATGTTCACCCTGTGGATTTGCCCTCGAGAAAGTGACCTGATACTCGGCGGGGAAGAAAGACCTCTCGGAAAGGTCTTAACTAATTTGAGAAGCAGCGCGGAGTAAATCATAGGGCCCTAATCCCCATTTTACAGTTGAGGAAACCGAGGCACGGAGAAGTGAGGCGTCTTCCCCAGGGTCACACGGCAGGCAAGTGGCAAAGTCAGGAGTAGAACCCAGGTTAGGATTGTGACTCCCAGGCCCGGGCTCTTTCCACCGGACCAGGCGACCGTGCTTTTGAGGTCATTTCTGTCCCCGACTCCTACCCTCCTTAAATCCCCAGATTCCCTCTTATCAACTCAAAACACCTTGCACCTAGTAGAGCGATCAATCGATTAATTAATCTTACCTCACCTCGGTAGTCTCCGACTCCAACCCGGCCCGCCCACTTCGCTCCTGTAATGCCAACCTTCTCACCGTCCCTCCATCTCATCTCATCTCGCCACCGACGTCTCGCCCACGTTCCGCCTCTGGCCTGGAACTCCCTCCCTCCTCAAATCCGACAATTATTCCCCCCCCACCCCCTTCAAAGCCTTAATGGAAGCCCGTCTCCTCCGAGAAGCCTTCCGTGACTGCGCCTTCCTTCCCTCTTCTCCCACTCCCTCCCGCATCGCCCTGACTCGCTCCCAGCCCCACACCACTTATGTCCATACCTGTAAGCTCCTTGTGGGCGGGGAATGTGTCCGTTATATCGTCCTCTCAGTAGAGTGCTCTGCACCTTGTAAGCGCTCAGTAAATGCACTTGGCTGACTCACAGCGATGGATCGATCGGTGGTATCTGTTGAGCACTTCCCGTGGGCAGAGCGCTGTCCTAAGCATTTGGGAAAGTGCTATGCCGCGCGAGTTGGAAGGCACGGTCCTTGCCGACGAGGAGCGTGCGGTCTATAGAAGTCGGAGATGGGAGGAAGGGCGGCGTAGATATTCTCGGGCCTTTTGAGTAGTCGACGTTTATAGTGTCGTCTGGCTACCTGAATGTTTGCCTTTCCCCGGCTCCCTCTCCCTTCTGCGTCCTCCGCGCCTTTGCCTCTGTGCCGTGCGGACTTTGATATTCGCCCCACGGCGCTCCTGTATCTCTCTATTAATGACATAATTATAAATGACTTCCGTTAATGTCCGTCTCCCCTTCTCCCCGTCAGCTCGTTGTGGGCAGTGAGATCACCGAGGCAAAGAGCGGTGAAGTGATTTGCCCAAGGTTTTACGGCCAGCGGAGCCGGGATTAGAACCCACGTCCTCCGACCCCCAAGCCCTTGCTCTCTCCACTAGGCCACGCCGCTTCTCTCGGTTGATCCCTCGGTGTTGCCCTGTTAGATTGTAAGCGGCCAGAAGACGAGGCTGGAGGGCCTTTTTATCGACTGCAGTTTCGTTTGTCGTAGAATCTGTGGAGCTCTGAAATCTGAGCACTGTTTGGACTTCCCGTCCGGCACGCTTAAACAACTCCTCTCTGGTTTTCTTACCTTACAGCGGAAGGCAAGGTGTAGGGGAGAAAGGAAATACTTCGGCCGAGTTGATTCCTTGGTAAAAACTTGGCTGTGTCTCATTGCGGTCGTCGGCTCTACGCGTTCCGTTTTTAAAAAATCCCATTTGGCATCTCGGGAAGGCCTTAGCCCGTTTGAGAAGCAGCGTGGTCTAGTGGAAAGGACGTGGGATTGAGAGCCAGATCTGGTTCCGCCGTTTGCCTCCCGTGTGACCTTAGGCAAGTCACTTGACTCGGCACCTCAATCTCCTCCTCTGTAAAATGGGGATTAAAACCGCGAGCCCCACGTGGCACCTGGGCTGTGTTCAATCTGATGGTCTCGTTTCTGCCCCAGCACCGACCACGGTGCTTGGCGTGCATGAAGCTCTTAGGTATTATTATTATTATTGTTACTGATTTCCACTTTTTTTGTGAAATTTTAATGGTTAGGCACAAAGGATTCGGAGAATTGTTTGATTGTTTGCATGATCTTTCTCCCCCTTTAGACTTTAAGGTCGTTGTGGGTAGGGAACACGACTGCTATGTTGTATTGTACTCTCCCAAGTGCTTAGTACAGGGCTCTGCACACCGTAAGCACCCAGTTAATGCCGTCGATTGATTGTCGAGCGTGCATTTAATGATGCTTCGAATCGACGGTTCGCATTTTGGATTTCCCTTTGAATCCTTAGGTTATTTTAAACTTCTCAAAAGGATCTCTTGTTTTCTTGTCATTCTTTATAACATTTCCGGACATTTTGCTAATGATATACCCGAGCAGCGTCCACAGTTGCAAGTAGAAACCTGGAACTGTGACATTTGGAGATAAATATTCTAAAATTCTGCACACCATTTTAGGTCGGTTCTGGTTTTCGTCATCTTCTTCCCTTAGAGGGCTTGCGGGGGTCACTTACCTGGTGAAGCATTTTTAGACCTTTCAAAGATTTTAAAGTATTCGGTTCATTTCATTAGGATCATATGCCTGTCAGTCTTGTTCTGGAACAACGTTCCTCGACGTATTTTTTTTTAAACGGTATTTGTTAAGCGCTTACGCCGTTCCAGTGTATCAAGACTGGGGTAGATACCAGCTGATCGGGTTTTACACGGTCCACTTCCCACGTGCGGCTCGCAGTCTTCATCCCCATTTTAAACCGAGGCCCAGAGAAGTGAAGTGACTTGTCCAAAGTCACACAGCAGTCAGGCAGTGGAGCTGGGATTAGAACCCAGGTCCCCTTCCTCCCAGGCCCGGACTCCATCCGCTAGGTCAGGTTGCTTCTTCCCCGCGTGGCTCAGTGGAAAGAGCACAGGCACAAATACCAACATCAGTTCCTGAAGAAATCTGACTACGAGATGTCTGTTTTTCAATAAAAGTGTCGCTCAGTAAGCCCGGGCGGTAACCGTAATAATAATGTTGGTATTTGTTAAGCGCTTGCTATGTGCAGAGCACCGTTCTAAGCGCTGGGGGAGATACAGGGTCATCGGGTTTGTCCCACGTGAGGCTCACGGTCTTCATCCCCATTTTACAGATGAGGGAACTGAGGCCCAGAGAAGTGAAGTGGCTCGCCCACCGTCACCCAGCTGACAAGCGGCGGAGCCGGGATTCGAACCCGTGATCTCGGACTCCCAAACCCGGGCTCTTTCCACTGTGTCCCGCTGCTTCCCGTACTTGGCAGGGGGAGAGGCGGGGGGCCGGGGGGAGGCCTTAGTAGGATCTGTTTCCGTTGCTCTTAAGGCGAAAGGGGGGTCGCGCAGAGAGCATTGTGCCGCCGCCCCCCAATTCTGGAGATCATCTCCCGGGGTGCCCTCCTTGCACTGCCAGTCGAGGGGGGAGATGAGGGGGTCCTTGGGTGGAAATGAAGAGTGTTGAGGGGGTCTGGTCCGGGCGGGAGCAGAGGACGACAGGCGCAGATGATTTTGCGGCGCCATCTGCTGTCCCACTGCTCACTCGCTTTCCTTTTTTTCCACCTTTTTTGAAAAAAAATGCCATTTCAACGGTAGCTGTCGCCCGCTTATTATGTGCCGGGCACTGTGCTGAGCGTGTCCCAAGCTCACCCTAACGGCCCAAGTGTATCACAAGCCCAGTAGAATAGAGATTTTGGAGCCTCATCTCCGATAATCCTGTAGTGATGATAATAATGAGGGATGGTATCTGTTAAGCGCTTACTCTGTGCCGAGCACCGTTCTAAGGGCCGGGGGAGATGCAGGGTCATCAGGTTGTCGCACGTGGGGCTCGCAGGCTTCACCCCCATTTTACAGAGGAGGGCACTGAGGCCCAGAGAAGTGAAGTGACTTGCCCACAGTCACACAGCCGACAAGCAGCGGAGCGGGGATTCGAACCCCTGACCTCTGACTCCCGAGCCCGGGTTCTTGCCACTGAGCCACGCTGCTTCTCACCGATGACTCTTATTTTGCCTGTCCGTTTAAACTTCGGCGGGAGAGGCGGTACGGCCTAGTGGACGGAGCCCGGGCCCGGGAGTCGGAAGGACCTGGGTTCTAATCGCGGCTCCGCCACCCGTCTACTGTGTGGCCTCGGGCAAGTTCCTTCACTTCCCTGGGCCTCAGTTCCCTCATCTGTCAAGTGGGGATGAAGACCGTGAGCCCCACGTGGCACAGGGACCGAGTCCGACCCGATCAGCTTACATCTACCCCAGCGCTTAGCACAGTGCCTGGTACAGGGTAGGCACCGACGCCATTTAAAAACAAAGAACAAAAGAAAATCATACTGTTGTAGTAAGTGCTTAAATTCCACTGTTGCTGTTACCAGAGAAGCGGCGTGGCCTAGTGAATAGAGTCCGGGTCTGGGAGTCAGAAGGACCTGGGTTCTGGTCCCGACTCCGACGCTTGGCTGGGGTGTGACCTTGGGTGAGTCACTTCACTTCTCTGTGCCTCAGTTCCCTCATCTGTAAAATGGGAATTAAGCCTGTGACCCCCCCCCCGTGGGACAGGGATTTACTTCTACCCACCCCAGCGCTTAGTACAGGGTCCTGCACATCAGTAAGCTTTCAATAAACTCCCGGCTCTGCCACTTGTCAGCTGTGTGACTGTGGGCAAGTCACTTAACTTCTCTGTGCCTCAGTTTCCTCATCTGTAAAATGGGGATTAACTGTGAGCTTCACGTTGGACAACCCGATGACCCTGTATCTCCCCCAGCGCTTAGAACAGTGCTCTTGCACATAGTAAGCGCTTAACAGATACCAACATTATTAATAAACACGACTGACCGACTCTGACGGGGGTCTGGCACGTGGCTCGGAGAGGCCGGCTTGCTGGTTTCCACCGAGTTAAACGATTGTTTCCTTTTACTTTTTAAAACCAGCGTCGTCGTTCTCCGGCTCAGCGCGGGAGCCGACCCCTAGCGAAAAACTCATTAATTCTCAGCCACCGCTCACCCCGCAACCATTTGACGTTCTCGACGGACTGGAACCGCGACAAGGAGACGTGGCTTAGCGAAGGAGGCTGCCGGGCGGGCCGCGGGGCCCAGGTCGAAGTCGGAGGAAGCTGGGCCGGAGGAAGGAAGGGAGAAAGGGAGGAAGGAAGTTTCTGCCCGTGGAGACGACGGGATTTCTGTCGGAGCCCCTCTTGTTGTATTCCACTCTCCCAAGCGCTTCGTACAGCGCTCTGCCCACGGGAGACGCTCGATGAATACGACCGACGGATCGATAAATCGAGGCGCCCGACCCCACCTCCTTCCTCTTCTTCCTAAAGCCCCCTTTTCCGGAATCCGCCGTCCTCCCTTTCCCAGTGGGCCTGTCCAGCCTGCACCCCCAAATTAAATGAAGTGTACGTCTGGAGTAGAACGCTTTTAATTTTTGAAAAATGGAAGCTCTCAAGAACCTCCCCGTCGCGATCCCAAGACCCGGTACCGTGGCTTCAACCGAATTTACTGAACGCTTGACGGAAATTATTAACGATACAGGATGCTTTCCCAGTGGACTCTAGAAGAAAGGGATTCTCAATCCTTTTGATGCAAATTCATTGTTTTATTGGGCTTCATGGCCACCCTCGAGGTCAGGCCTCTTCAGAGACACGCCTGCTCGCCAGTAGGCAGTAACTTCTTTTGCTCTTCCAGTTCCCACAGTTTTGCCAGGTTATCTTCGGAAAAGCTCGTCGATCGACAGGACTGAGGTCTTACGAGAGCGCTGTACTGAGCGCTTGGGAGAGAGCGTTACAACGGAGTCGGTAGACACCCCACAACGAGCTTCCAATCTAGAGGGGGGTGGACAGCCTTTCCACCCTCCCATTTTCAGAGGGGACCGTGAAATCCTGCTCGTATTCCTGTCGCTTCGGTAGCCCTTCCTTCCTTCTCACGAGGCCCCTCTCCCGCTTTTCGAATTCAGGTTTCTTCAGGTTGTTTTGGTGGGTGGTTTTTTTTTTTCTTTCCCTTTCTGACTAAAAAGTGTTTTTGTCGGAGATTTGCTTGATATCGTGAAAGTCATATTGTATTTCAAAGAACTCATTCCCGGTACCGGAGAGAGAATACAGAATTTGCAAATGGTTGCTTGGAAATAAGGACAAAGCAATGTTCTTGGAGCCGATGGGAAAATACGCGCGTCTCCAGTTGGAAATTTCCAGCCTACTTGCAAACATGAGAAAATCAGATGCGTTTCTTCCTCTTAAAGAGGATGGGTCTTTACATATATCTATATCTACATCTGTATATATATGCGTGTGTATATATATATAGATGTCTATGTGTATCTATACACACACACACATAGTATTTAAGTGCTTACTCTGTGCTAGACCCCGATCTTAGCGCTAGGGTAGATACATGTCAATCAGGTGGGACACAGTCCCTGTCCCATGTCGTACTCCCTGTCCCATTTTACAGAGGAGGAAACTGAGGCACACATTCTACCGCAAAAGACACGATTCCTCTCCTCAAGGATGGTGCTTCGGAAAAATGGAAAGACTGTTGGATTTTTGATCGCTACCTCGGGGTGCTTATCGATTTGGACAAAGTAAAAATGAGGCTATCTTGCCCAGAGTCACTAAGGAGGATGAGAAAATCGAGGCGGCCCCGTGCCTCGGTGACTTAAAAAAATTTCATCGGCTGATTGAAGATATTGCCTCCTGCTTTTTTTTTATGGATTTGTTAAGCACTTGCTCTATAATATTGGTATTTATTAAGCGCTTAGTATGTGCCAGGCACTGTACTAAGCTTGCGGATACAAGCAAATCGAGTTGGACACAGTCCCTGTCCCACGTGGGGGCTCACAGTCAATCCCCGTTTCACAGATGAGGGAACTGAGGCCCAGAGAAGTGAAATCACTTGCCCAAGGTCACACCGCAGGCAAGTGGCGGAGCCTGGATTAGAACCCAGCACCTCCTGACTCCCAGGCCCGGGCTCTGGCCACTACGCTACGGGCAAGTCGACGGCGGGCAAGGGTTCCCGGCCTGCCGGTTTTCCATCGCCCCAGCGGTGAAAATCAGCGTCCCCCCCGGGCCGTCGAGCACGGCGGATCGTCGATCCTGCCGATCCTGGCCTGCCGCTTCCCAGCCGAACCTCCTGCTGGGCCTTCCTTCCTCTGGCCGTCGATTTTTTCATTCGCCTGTTTGCAAAAGGCGATTTTATCCACCAGTCATTCCTCGGGCAGGCGAGGCCGAGGCCCAAGAACCCCCGATGGAGTCCGGATCGCGGCGCGTGACCGCGGCACCCCCGGGAAAATAGCGGACGTGCCGCCGGGACGCCCGACCGTAAACCAGGCAGAAAGGCAGGCGACGTTCCCGGCCGAACAGCGGCGCCCGTCCTCTCCCAAGCGCGCAACGCTGTGCTGTGCACACAGTCGGTGCTCAATAAACAGCATCGGTGGATCGCCGAGGGAAGTTCCGCGCATATCGCTCCGACTTCCTCGGCCTTGCATTCAGTCAGCTCGAGGTGGTGTTATTATGACCGTGTATGTACCCACATGGGCGACACACCCAGTTATCAAAGCGGAAGGGGGGGAAAAAAGAAAGTGGAACCTATATTTATCTCTTGTTTAAGCAGGAAACCTTATTTTGAAACTTCAAAGTGTTGTTTCGTACGTGCGTGTGTGTGAGGTAGTCCTTTAATGATTCTCTGCAACACCCCCCTCGTCCCCCCAGCCTTGTGTATCCGTGCGTGTTTATGGGTGTGTTTGTGCACGCTGCTTTTTTTCTCTTTGGAGAAATGTTTACATCGTCCCTCTTGACTGGCTTCGCCCTTCCCTGGTCCCTTCTCTTGTTAGTTGATTTTTCCCCCCCTCTGTTCTTCTCTCCCCTTTCTTCCTCCTCCTCCTCATTTGTCTGCCTCACTTTCCTTTTTTGATGTTCCTGGCACTCCTTTGAGGTCCACAAATACATATATGTGTGTGTGTGTGTGTGTGTACATACACACACGCACACTTATGTACCCGGTGCCTCCTCACCCACCCCATTTTCCACAGTCCCTTGCGCTTAGTGCGACTCTCAGCCCGAGTTAGTCGGGCCAATACTGACTCCGCTGACCCACACTGCTACCAGACCCTCCCTGTCAGGCTCCCCAGCCCACCTAGACCTCCCAGTTGGAGTAGAAAGCCGTGGATCTGAAGCAGGGGCGACCGCGGACGGGGGACGGTCTGAAGTAGAGGTGGGGAATGGAGCAAAGCCCGGTTTGCCGAGGCCACAGTGAGTTTCTTGGTTTGAAAACCACACTGTCCGTGCTACCGATTCCAGCGGGGCTAGCCCAGCCTGTGTTCCCCCGGTCCCCACCGAGCCGGGAGCCCCCGCGGTTCTCGTGGCTACCTTTTGATTCCAGACTTGTGCTGGCTCCCCTCCCCTCCTCTCCCACCGGCTCCTCAGCCACGGGCGTGAAGACAGAAGAGCGGCCCGGTCTGCTCTGGGACCTCTCCTGTCCCGAACTCAAAGCCCGGTTATTGTCCGCGATCTCGTTGTCCGCCCTCGAGATCCCTGGGGGGCAGGGAGGGTAGGGGGAGGAAGAGTCCACTGGCTCCACGGGCACATGGGGGAATCGTAGTCACAGAGAGGCTCGGCCACCTGGCCAAGGAGACGGAAGCGGGCCGGCGGCCACCGGGTCGAACGGGCGTCTCCCGGCGGGCGGCCCGGTTGGTCCCGCTCCTTTTCTCAGCGTCCCTTGCTGCCGCTGTAGATCCGCGGGGACCCGGGGGGCCACTCGTAAGCTAGGAATGGTCCCGGGACACATTCCGGGGCAACGATACCCCCCCGACCCTGAAGGCCCGAGGGCCGCCGTCGGACCCCGCCGTCGGCCTGATTCCACGCGGTCAAGTGGATGGAGGTGGCCACCTTCCGATCTCGGAGCCCGTTCCGCAAGCCGTCTAAATTCCCCACGGCCCGGACCGTCGTCGTGGAGCAGCCTGGCCCAGTGGCTGGAGCCCGGGCCCGGGAGTCAGAAGGACCTGCGTGCTAATTCCGGCTCCCCCGCCTGTCTGCAGTTGTGTGACCTCGGGCAAGTCACTTCACCTCTCTGGACCTCAGTTCCATCATCTGTAAAACGGGGATTAGGACTGTGAGCCCTATGTGGGACAGGGAGTGTACAACCTGATCAACTCATATATACCCGCAGCGCTTAGAACAGTGCTCGGCAGGTAGTAAGCGCTTAACAAGTACCGTAATTCTTATTATTCCAAGGAGGCTTTCCTCGAATGCCGGGCGCCTTCTCGCGCTTTCCTTTAGAGGTCCGGGAATTCCCATTCATCTATAATTAAGGTCGAGACGTTCAGGAAGAAAGTAAGATGACAGCGACCTGAAAAAATGACCAAACGTCACCAAACTCCCACGGCAGAGGCGGCGCCCTCTGAAATGGGTGTCACATCGCTTGTGGAAAATCGCCAAAACGCAGTAACTGTGATCGAGCCCTAAGTCAAACTCCGCACAGCTTCCCTCCCCACGTACCTCTTTTTAAAAAATGCTTCTGGCCAGTGGCAGAGGTGATTAATTAAGTTCTGTTTGTAGTCTCCTGGATACCTCGATTCCGATTTCTTTGAGGATTCTTAATGCTTTCTAACCGGCAAAGGATCACATTCCTTACGCAAACACCGTAACGAGTTTATGTTGGCAAGGTTACACCCGATTTCAAGAATTGGGGTGTGTATCCTTATACTTGATGTGTATATAAATGAAATTTATTTCTGTGAGCAGTGCCCCTCTGGAATACCTTCGCAAATTCAGAGAAGTTCTCGATCCCAGATATTTCAGGGCCTTGCTTTCTCGTGCCAAGACGGGAAGGAAGATTAGCATCGTGGAATTCTAGGGCGGCAAAAACGGTCATTCCGAGGGGAACGGCATCTCGAGAGTTTTCAACGTGGGTCCATTGCACTGTAGTCTTGCTTTCATCTTTTGGTTAAAATCTGCCCCGTCTCTCTCTCTCTCTCTGCCTTCCCACTTGCCTCCCATTCTTGCTTTCCCTTCCTTCCTTCCTTCCTCCCCTTCCCGTCCCTTCCCCTCCCTGTTCCAAGCACTGGAGTGGATGCAAGACAATCAGGTTGGACACAGCCCCTGTCCCACGTGGGGCTCACAATCCCGATTCCCATTTTACTGATGAGGTCACTGAAGCCCAGAGAAGCGAAGTCACGTGCCCAAGGTCACACAGCAGACATGTGGCGCAGCCGGGATTAGAACCCAGGTCCCTCTGAGTCCCAGGCCCGGGCTCTAGCCACCAGGCCACACTGCTTCTAGTTTCTTCCGTCTTCTGTCTCTTTACCTGGGCCTTTGTCCCTTAGGACGCCTCCCTCCGGGAGCCGGGCCTCAACGAGTCCTGCCTTTGGGATGAACTCCGACGTCTGTAGGAAATAGCCAGGTACTTCCTAACTCATCAGAAAGCGGAGCAACCCAGCTCCTTCCGCGAGGCCGTAATCGCAGCAAAGCCCTACACGTGAGGGGAAACCAAAACGGAACTGCAAACGAGGCTCACCGAAACCTGCCTTCTCTCCTGGAAACAAAGGATTATTAGCGTGGCTAATGTTTCAAAAGATGGCAGAGTCGTGGCACTAACAGGGTAGCTGTTAAACTTCGGCACGGTGTGCAAAGCCCTCTGTACCGAGTGCCCTTCAAGAGGCTCACAGTCATCATCCTCCTTTATATTTGTTGAGCGCATACTAGCGACTAAGCGCTCGGGAGAGCACAGTAGGACGGAGTCGGTAGACCCGTTCCCTTCCCGCAGTGAGAGACAGCGTGGCGCAGTGCAGATATCCCGGACCTGGGAGTCGGAAAGACCCGGGTTCTGGCCCCGGCTCCGCCTCCTGTCTGCTGTGTGACCTCGCCCGAGTCACTTCCCTTCCCTGGGCCTCAGTTCCCTCATCTGGAAAAATGAGGATTAAGTCTGTGGGCCCCAAGTGGGACCACCTGATGAGCTTTTAAACTAATTGATTTCTACATGTGATTGATTTCTTGTAAATTGGCATTGGAGGCACGAGGAGTCTCTCTAGACTGTAAGCTCCTGGTGGGCGGGGACCACGTCTACCGACTCCGTGGTATCGTCCTCTCCCAGACACTTAGGACGGTGCTCGGCACGGTTAATGCTCGGTAAATCCCACGGGATTGATTGGTGGATTGATTTCTTGTAAATTGGCATTGGAGTCACGAGGGGTCTCTGGACCGTCAGCCCACTGTGGGCGGGGAGCACGTCTACCAACTCTTTTGCGTTGCACCCTCCCAAGTGCTTGGAACAGTGCTCTGCACAGGGTAAGCGCTCGATAAATCCCACTGATTGGGTCTTTGCTCTTGGCTTATTTTGGAACGGACACCTGTACCAAGTAGCGTTGAGCTCAGTGTGCAAGCGGGAATTTTCAGCTCATTCTTTTCCCCTCCCCCGGCTCCAGCTGGTCCCCCCCCCGCGATCACATAATTTTATTGGGGGTGGGGGGGGAGTGTATCAGACATGTAGGCTGGGTGTCTGTGTGTTTTTGTGCGTGTTTGTGTGTGAGAGAGAGAGGCTTCGTTTGCAACAACTCCCCTTCAGTGAAGACTAAGAATAGCAGAGCGATATTTAAGAGGCGAAGCCTAAACAATCACACGTTCTATAGCTGCAGAGGACCGACTTTCCATCCAGGATGGAATAGAAAATCCAAGCCGGAGCAGAGATCGTAGCCGATCTCTGAATGGCTTAGCCCTCGCCGTGGGGTAAAGCCCGAGCCCTTCAGTGGTTGAAACAACCAGAAATTAAATTGCCTCGATGCCCATTGCGCTCTTGAACCCCTGCCATATTAGGAGAAGAGCTAAGGTAGCCACATCTGTGTTGGAAACAGTCGTCAGGCTTGGAACTCTACCGTGAGACTAGAACTGTGTTTCCAAACACAGTTGTTACTAGCCCGGATTTGCCTTCCGATGGAGCCGTGGGTGAGTGGCGTGGACGCGTAGGTGCGAAAGACGTTGTGAACGGGCCGGGGAGTCGCGGGGAGAGTGACCTTGACCGCAGTCTGCATTGGCCGCGCTCCCCTCCCGCCCCCCCGCGCCCCCCAGATTTAGCCGTCAACGCAGTTCTGCCCAGAACGGTAATAGCCAGGGCGTGATTTCTGCCATGAAACCGTCAGAAAGGTTGAGAGTTTGAAAACCCTCTCGCCGGTCCTGAGGAGCCTAGGATTGAACAGGCCGGAATCTCTGTCGGTGGGGGGCGAGACGGATCCCGATCCGTATCATCCGTACCTGGGATTTGAACGTCCCAGATAAAGGGCCCTGTGTTTTCGTGATGGGAGCGGGATGCTTTGTTCTCTAGGGGCGCGATGGGTCGACGTTGTACTGCCTCCCCGGATGGCGGGCGAGGGTCTGAAGCCGGAGGGTCAACTGGTTAGCGATTTCGCCGAGGACCCGCCGGTTCGGTCACTCCGGGACCCTTTCCGGAAGTGGCGTGATCGCAGGTGGTCGCCGTCATGGGGAAGAGAGAACGGGCGGAGGGCGTGTTGGCTTCGTTACTCGTGGAAGAATAATAATAATGTTGGTATTTGTTAAGCGCTTACTATGTGCAGAGCACTGTCCTGAGCGCCGGGGGAGATCCGGGGTCATCAGGTTGTCCTAAGTGAGGCTCACAGTTAATCCCCATTTTACAGATGAGGGAACTGAGGCACAGTGAAGTGACTTGCGCACAGTCACACAGCTGACAAATGGCAGAGCCGGGATTCGAACTCATGACCCCCAACTCCGAAGCCCAGGCTCTTTCCACTGAGCCACGCTGCTTCCCCTAATGCACGACAGTCACCACTCCCGTCTTCTCCCTCTAGACTGCCGGCTCACTGGGGGCAGGGAACGTGTCTACCAACTCTCCCGAACGCTTAGGACGGTGCCCGGCGTACGGGGAACGCCCGATAAATACGACCGACGGATCTGTAGATCTTCTCCGAGAGAAGGGGGCCGGGGAGCCCAGGTTCCTCCGCGACGCTGCCGGATCGGGGGATTCTAGAGCCGAAGGATCTTCTTGCGTGTCGGCGGAGGCTCTGACCGACACCTGACTCCTGTAGTTCTTCCAAAGTCTCCGCGGTCCCAGTAGGCCGGGGATCCACCCGCGGATCCCGGGCCTTTCAAGTTGGTGTGCGAAAGCAGACCCCGAAATGCTCCCGCCGGGAGAGGGGAGCCGCAGAGAGATCCTCCATTTTGCAACTCACTTCATGAGTGTGTGGTTGTGGGTTTTCGGGGAATTGGGGAGGAGCACCGGTAATGAAATCCCCCTCACCCCCTTTCCCGTCGCCGCGGATCAGTCCGTCCTTCCTGGCGCCGAGGGCCGGGAGGGACTAGAACTCCGGAGGAGGGGGCCGAAGGGCGGGGGCTCGGCTAGTCGTGCCCGGTCTTGGTGAGGACGGCCGGAGGGGGTCTGGGCCCGGCAAGTCGCCAGGCTGCGTTGCCCGACTGCTTACCCGCCTGGAGGAGGGTGACCTCTGTCTGGGAGCGGTGCCCAAACGCGAACCGGGTAACACACCGCCTTGGGGGTGGTTCATGGGTGGACTCGGGGGGATCTGAGAGAGGAGAGGGTGGACGCGGGAGCCCGCCCCGTCCCCCTGGGTGGCTCGGCCACACGTGTGGATCGCAAGCGTCCGCTGGCTGCCGGGGGGCGGGGAGGGGGACAGGCAGGCCCCTCCCATCTCGGCTGACTCCTCTCTCTCCCGCTCCCTCCCTTGTTGATTTCCCACGGGGTAAACTAGAAAGCCGCGGGAGAGAAACCGCGATCTGTTGCCGCCGCCCTCGTCGGAGCCCCGGACCCCCGGACCCCCCGTGCTGGCCGCCCGCCCTTCTCCGGCCGGCGACGGCGGGGCCTCCGGGGGGGCCGACGCCCGCGCTGCCTCCTGGCACAGCCTTGGGCGGCGTGGACGGAGAGGGAGGCGGAGGACCCGGGGTCTCAAACCCCTCTCCGCCACCCGCCTGCGGCGTGACCCTGGGCAAGTCACTTCACTTCCCCCAGCCTCGGTTTCCTCGTCGATAAAATGGGGTTTCGTTACCCGTTCTCCCTCTTCCCGCGAACCCTCAGTGGGACAGGGACTGTGTCCAACCCGATGGATTTGCACCCACCCCAGCGTCTAGGACGGGGTTTGGCACATAGTAAGCGCCTAGTGAATACCTTAATTAACAGAGAATGGCTGGGGGTTCAAGAGAAGAGGAGAATTGTGTCTCTGGAGCAGGGATGGGCATTGAGTGGGTGGGGAGGGGGCAGAACGGAGAGAAAAAAGCACCTGGTTGCGGTATTCAGGGATCTTCCCGATTGCCAGGAATCTGAAAGATCGGGGGGTAAGGCCGGGGATATGGGTAGAGGCTCAGGTGACAAACAGTTAATGGTATCTGTTGAGCACCTAGTGGGTGCAGGGCTCTGAACTAAGCATTTGGGAGAGTACAGTATGAGAGAGTTGGCTGACACGTTCCCCTGCCCGCAAGGAGCTTACCAGGCTAGAGGACGGAATTTAATGTCTTTCTTTTTTATGATATTTGTTAAAGCGCTTACTCTTCGCCAGGCACTGTATTAAGCGCTGGAGTAGATATGAAAGGCCAATCAGTTCAACGTATCTGTTTTGTTCTACTCTCCCAAGCTCGTAGTACGGCGCTTTGCACAAAGTAAGAGCTCATTACATACGAATGACTGAACGAATGACACAGTCCACGTCCCACCCGTGCGGGGTAAAGAACGTTAGCGATCTGTAGCTTATTAGCATCTGCTGTCGAATTCGTTAAGCACTTGCCACGTGCTAAGGACCTGTCCCGAGCGCTCCGTCGGGCACAGGCTAGTCGGGTCGGCCGCGGTCCCCGTCCCCCACGGTCCGAGTATCGACGCCGTCCGGCCGAAACGCGTCCGATGGGGCTGACGGTTGTCGCGCTTGTCGTTTTCCGGACAGATGATGATGTGCCTGCAGATATGGTTGCAGAAGAATCCGGTCCTGGTGCACAAAACAGTCCCTACCAGCTTCGTCGCAAAACTCTTTTGCCTAAAAGAACAGCTTGTCCTACAAAGAGCAGCATGGAGGTAAGGCTCTCGCGCTTGGCTTTTGGTTTTGGAAGGGGGGAAAGGAATCGGGATAAGACCTGGGTCGCTTTATTTGTAGTCAGCAGGAGTCCCTGATGGCTAACGTGGGTTCTCGAGCACCTGGAGGTTTACGGGGGGGAGTGTGGAGGGGAGGGAGAAGGAAAGGGGTGATGCAAGACCCAGTCTGAAAAATGACTCTCAACGAGGGGACTTTTTAAACTCCTCTTGCCTTTGTTTCCAGGGGGCTTCCACTTCAACTACTGAAAACTTTGGGCATCGAGCAAAACGCGCCAGAGTGTCTGGAAAATCCCAAGACCTCTCAGGTACGTCGTCCCGCCGAGATCTCGGAGGGGCCGGGAGGGGTTTCGCCCAAATGTCCGGGAACGATTTCGAGAGCCAGCCGAAGGGTCGGACGCTAGGAGAGGGCCCCTCGGGAGAGTCGGAACCGAGAGGGGAAACGGAAAAGGCTGAGGGTGATTGGGAGGCGTGAAGAGGGGAGGTCCAAGACCTGGAGTTTGCTTTTACGGGGCAGCGCGGAAGGGGGCTCTTTTTGCGGTCGTTGTCCCGGTCCCTCGGAGAAAGGAGTCCGACAGATCGTGGCAGATTCGGATTCTGGCCTCCTGGGTGTCCCGAGCCATCCGGACCGTTTCCCCCTCGAAGTCGCCGGTCACCCCTCCCGCCGAACCCGAACGGGGTGCCGAGCTCTGTCTGTCGGTGTCTTTAACAGCAGCACCTGCCGAACAGTATCTCCAGGAGAAGCTGCCAGATGAAGTGGTTCTGAAGATCTTCTCGTACTTGCTGGAGCAAGATCTCTGTCGAGCAGCTTGTGTGTGTAAGCGGTTCAGCGAGCTTGCTAACGATCCCATTTTGTGGTGAGTGAAAAGCTATTCCTCATTACCGGGAGACAGATCGTGTTGGCGGCACAGACGACCGAGGATGGGAGGAGAATCGAAGCCCGCGTCGGGCGGTTATAATTAAAGAGCCGAAGGGAGATGGAGATCCTTGGGTCGGAGGGCGTCCGGTGGTCACACGCGCATTTCCTTCCAGTCAGACAGTCGGCCCTGTTGGTTGAGCGCTTACTGTGTGCAGAGCACTGTGCTACGCACTCGAGGAAGGACCGTATAACGGTATAACAGACCCGTTCCCTGCCCACGACGAGCTTAGAGTCTAGAAGGGGAGACAGACATTAATAGAAAGAAACTCCAGGCGAGGCCGAGGTTGTGGAACCAGGGGGAAAGGGGCTCTGGCCCGGGGCCCCTTGGGGAAGAATGTCTTTGGCTCTTTAAAAACAAGACAAAAAAAAATGATATTCTTTAAGCGCTTATTACGTGCCGGGCACTGTACTGAGCCCCGGGGTGGAGACGAGCCAACCGGGTCCGATACACAGTCCAGGTTCCGCACGGGCTCCCGGTCTTCATCCCCGTTTTACAGATGAGGGAGCCGAGGCACAGAGAAGTAAAGTGACTCGTCCAAGGTCCCCCAGCAGGCAAGTGGCAGAGCCGGGATTGGAACCCAAGTGCTCTCTGACTCCCAGGCCCGGGTTCTTTCCACGAGGCCACGCTGGTTTCCCATTTTTCTTCAGAAAATAAGACCACCTCGAAACAGAGAGGTGGGGTGCAGAGGTAGGCAGGCCCGCGGCTGATAGAATCCATAGAAAACTCACTATTCGGAAAGGTGATCGATTAGTCCAGCTCAGATGAAAGTGTTGAGATTCTCAGGGAAGGGGTGATATCGGGAGAGAGTCCGGAAGGAGAGAGGATGACGGTTGTTGGGAAAGGCCGGGCACTTGATCGGTCGATCGATCGTACTTACTGAGCGCTGACTGTGCGTAGAGCGCTGGACTCAGGCGCTCGGGAGAGGACAGTAGAACGGAGTCTGTCGTTCCCTGCCCACAAGGAGCTTACAGTCTGGAGAGACTTCTCGTATCTCCAGGCCCAGTTTATAAGAAATCAGGCTTTAATAGAAATAAATAAATGAATGACGGACGTGGACGTAGGTCCCGTGGGCCGAGGGTGGGGTGAATAAAGGGAGCAGATCCAAGACTTTATCATTTTGGGAGGTGGGGAGACAACCGGAAAATCCCGTGCTCTGTAGCTTCCAAAAACGAAACCGTCAACTACGTCAGAAGTGCGATCGATGCCCGGAAAACTAAAATACCGTGTCTCGATATGAAATAGTGGATCCTTCTCTGGCCAAAAGTTGCTCAATTTCGCCTCAGATAAGGCGAAGGGCGAGGAGTATGAAAGAGCAGCTTAAAATTGGGCTGTCCTGACCGGGCCCAATTAGGTGCCTTTACTGGCGGACAAGCCGAGATGGTGGCCCTGGGGGTTTGGGTGGGTCACAGCCTGGGATTCATTCACTCATTCGCTCGTATTTATTGAGCGCTTACCGAGTGCAGAGCACTGTACTAAGCGCTTGATTCCCAAAGCGGGCCCCACCCCGGAGCCATAGGGGTCTCGATCCCCTCTAGCCTTGGGGCTTGGAGCCCCGGGGGTACGAGAAAGGGAGGGTCCCCGTTGATCCCCCCGACTCCCACCGGTCGCCGGAATTTGGGGAAAGGTGGAGCCCGTCCCGGGTCTCTTCAGCCCCATCACGGAACCGGCTCCGCCCCGGGACCCGGAGGGCGCCGACCCCCATCCCGTTGACCTAGCGCCGTGGAAAGGGTTGGCTTGGCGGGGGTTCGGGGCTCGGCGTCTCCGAGCCGGACGGAGACGAGGGGCGAATGGGAAGCCAAACTAACCGTGTCGCTCGCTTCCTCCGGTGATGGGCTCTCTCATCCCAGAGCCAGCGGCTTTTGGCCTTCTCCGCCTCTCCTCCCTTCACGTCCTCCACGATCCCTCCAGCTGCCACTTAGCATCCGCCGGCACCCCGGGAAGCGATAACGGGGAGCATCCAGGGCCGAAAGTTCGAAGGAGCGACTTGGCCAAAAGTCACCCGTCGGCGCTCTTTTCCCCCCTTCAGGAAACGTTTATACATGGAAGTGTTCGAGTACACGCGTCCCATGCTGCACCCCGAACCCGGCAAGTTCTATCAGATCAATCCGGAAGAATACGAACACCCGAATCCTTGGAAAGAAAGCTTCCAGCAGTTGGTACGGAACCGTGTCTAAGTATAATTCTGTTTGTTTCTCTTGATGCTATTGAGGCCCGTCTTCTCGTTTTTTGTTTTCTTGTCTGTCTTCCCCCTTGTAGACCGTGAGCCCGTTGCTAGGTAGGGCTTGTCTCTCTCTGTTGCCGAATTGTACCTTCCAAGCGCTTAGCCCAGTGCTCGGCACACAGTAAGCGCTCAATAAGTACGACTGAATGAATGAATACACGATAGATGCGTGCGCCGGATGGGAGGTTGAAGTTGACGCGGAAACGAACGGTGTCTGTCCGGCTTTGCGGAGGAGGCTGGGGGGTGGCAAATAATAATAATAATAATAATAATAATAATAATGTTGATATTTGTTAAGCGCTTACTATGTGCAGAGCACCGTTCTAAGCGTTGGGGGGATACAAGGTGATCGGGTTGTCCCACGTGAGGCTCACAGTCTTCATCCTTAGCCGGTGGACGTCAAACCGACCTTCGCGACGCCTACCCGCAGTGGTCAGGATTGGCCACGTTGCTTTTCGTGATTTGTCTACGGTCTGATCGGTGTTGGGTTCCGACCTCGTAATAGTAATGGTGAAAATGGCGACATACGTTAAGCGTCGACTGCGTGCCGAGCACCGTGCTAAGCACTGGGGAAGATGCTAGAGCGCCCGGTCACTCACTTGGTTTCTTTCCCTACTTTGGGGACTCGGGTGGTTGGAGCGCCTCGTTTAATATGAGTGGGTCTCATCACAGTCTATCAGTCGGTAGCGCTTACTGAATGCCTTCTGGGCGCGCAGCACCGTATTAAGCGCTTGGGAGAGGACAGTAGCGGTCGGATCAGTCAGTCGAGCGCTTCCCGGGTGCGGAATTCTGTACTGAGCGCTTGGGAGAGTACAGTGCCGTCCCACCGGAAAGACCCAACCAAGTCGAGTTGGGATAATTCTTAATTTCCCAAGATCGGCGCTCGTGACCCTAATCGTCGTCGTCGTCATCGGTGGTATTTATTCAACATCTACTGTGCGCAGAGCACTGTCCTTAGCGCTCGGGAGAGGACAGCTTAGCGACGGGCCTACGGTCTGAGTCGTTAATGTTGCCGTTGACCTTTTCCGTGGACGTTTCAGTACAAAGGAGCCCACGTAAAGCCGGGATTTGCCGAACATTTCTACAGTAATCCTGCAAGATATAAAGGAAGAGAAAATATGTTGGTACGTTTCTTCCCCGCCTTCCTTCCCCGCTGGCTTTTAGGACGATCCCCGTGGCTTTCGGCTCAGCTCGTTTCATATGTCTTCCAGTATTACGACACCATCGAAGACGCTTTAGGGGGAGTGCAAGAAGCACACTTCGACGGGCTGATCTTCGTTCATTCCGGCATCTACACCGACGAGTGGATTTACATCGAGTCTCCCATCACCATGATCGGCGCAGGTATTCCATCCGAAAAGCGGCGCGAGCCGCGGCGGGACCCCGGCCTCCGAGATGGACGGAGAAGTCACGTTTAGGGAGCGCTCGGCGTGTGCCGGGCACCGGACTAACCGCCTGGGAGGGGACGGTAGAGCGGAGTCGGTGGGCACGATCCCTGCCCCCCGGTGAGCTCTGAGTCCAGAGAGGGGGACGGACGGGAATTTAGATAAATTCCGGATGTGGACGTAAGTGCGGGGGACGAGGAAATCCCAAGTGGAAGGGCGGCGCAGAAGGGAGGGGGAGAAGAGGAGACGAGGGCCGTGTCGGGAAGGCCTCCAGGTGAAGGCCAGTCGGGGAGAAGCCCCAGGCGGTTGCGTCGGGGCCTCGGTTCCCCGTCGGATTTTCGTCCGGGACGAGGCGACGGAATGGACCCGGGAGGCGGGCGGGAGGCTGGGGGCGGGCGGGGTTGGGAGCCAGCTCAGCCCCTGGGCCTGCTCTGTGATCTCGGTGTCTTCTCGCCTGTAGATGGGCCTGAAGCTTACTATTATTAGTGCGGATTCTTATTACCGCCACTCCTGCTGTTGTTGTTGTTGTTATTAATCAGATCCCTGCCTCTCCCCATCTCCCCCAGGGATAATGGTGGGGCCAGGCGAAGGGGCTGTGGGGAAAAGGAGCACATCACGGGGGGGAGCCGTCCGTCCGTCTGACCTCCAAGGGACGCCCCCCCAAGTGTGTCTCGGGGAGATTTAGGACTAGAAGCCACAGGCACGTGGCCTAGACCTCGCCATCTCTCCGACTGGACTCGACGTCCTGGGGTCCCCTCTGCTAGGGATTCTGAGAGTAGCGCAAGCGCTCGCTGACGATAGGCCCTCTTCCTAGTAATGCGCCAAACCTCGCCCATCGGTCGGTGGTACTCACTGAGCGCTTACCGTGTGCAGGGCACTGTACTGAGCGCTTGGGAGAGGACAACGTGCCAGTATGACACAGTCCCTGCCCGCGAGGGAGGAGAAAAGGGAAAAGGTCTTGGCCGGGCACATCTCCTTTCGTACCGCATGGCAACCCGGGATGGTTTTATTAACGATCATTATCATGGTAATAGGATTTGTTAAGCGCTTACTACGCGTCAAGCACTATTCTAAGCGCTGGGGTGGACATAAGATGATCAGATCACACACGGCCCCTGTCCCTCACAGTGCAAGTAGAAGAACAGAGAGTAAATCTCCATTTTACAGATGAGAACCTGAGCCCCAGTGAAGCCGCTTGCCCAGGGTGACACAGGCAAGCGGCAGAGCCGTGATGGGGACCCTTGTCCCCCGACTCCCGAGCTCTTCTCGCTAGGCCGCGCTGCTTCTCACGGGGTTTCTGCTAGTGAAGCCTGAAACTTTTCTTTCGGGGAAGCGAGGTGGGTCCGTTTTGCCCTGATGCGTGAGGGCTTGAGCCCGTGGGCAACCTGGAGCCGCAGCTGGCTGGTTGGCCGATGCGGGGGCTGAATTATTCGGTGATAAATTGGGCTCGCTCTGCTTGGCTTTGGATAATAATAGTAATGTTGGTATTTGTTAAGCGCTTACTATGTGCAGAGCACTGTTCTAAGCGCTGGGGTAGATACAGGATCATCGGGTTGTCCCACGTGAGGCTCACAGTCTTAATCCCCATTTTACAGACGAGGTAACCGAGGCACAGAGAAGTGAAGTGTCTTGCCCACAGTCACCCAGCTGACAAGTGGCAGAGCCGGGATTCAAACCCGATGCGCTAGAGCCGTCTTACAGGGTCGCGGATACTCTTTCAGAGGGCTGTGTTTCTTTCCCCCCAGAAGAGTAAGAGTTTAGGAGCCCGAGGAACTCTAACGACTGGACATCCAGATTAGCGGTGCATCCCCGACGGGGTGCCTGAAGGGTCGAGGGTGTCGGCTGGGCTCGAAACCCCTGGGATTGGGCGGGCCAGCTCTGCGGGCTGCCGGCCTACCGTGCCAGTCGGCCTGTTGGGCTAAAAAGAAAGTTCTCCTCGGGTGGGCTCGTCTTTTCTTCTTCCTTGTGAATTTCCCCTCTCCGTGATTGATCCCGGACGGGCCGCGGGCCTTTACGGCTCGGCCCGGTGGCTAGAGCCCGGGCTCGGGCGTCCGAGGGACCTGGGATCTAACCCCGGCTCCGCCACTTTGCCCGCTGTGCTACCTTGGGCGAGTCACTTAACTGCCCTGTGCCTCAGAGACCTCCCCTGTAAAATGGGGATTAAGACCGCGAGCCCCTTCCCAAGTACTCAGTACAGTGCTCTGCACACAGTAAGCACTCAATAAATACGACTGAATGAGGGAATGACAGGGACTGCGTCCAACCCGATTTCGCTTGGATCCACCCCGGGACTTCCAACGGCGCCCGGCACGTAGTAAGCGCTTAGGAGATACCACAGATTATTATTATTATTTCCAACTCGTGTGTGTTTCTCTCCCTCCGCCTCTCTCTCTCTCTCTCCAGCCCCTGGAAAAGTGGCCGACAAAGTGATCATCGAGAACACTAGAGATTCGACCTTCGTCTTTATGGAAGGCTCCGAGGACGCCTACGTCGGGTACATGACCATCAGGGTGAGCGGCCCGCCCCCTTCCTCTCCCCTCCCGCCCCAACCTCCTCCGGCCCCGGGGCTCGCTGACCTCAAGGCGCGCCTCTCCTTTCAGTTCAACCCCGACGACAAGTCCGCCCAGCACCACAACGCCCATCACTGCCTGGAGATCACCGTCAACTGCAGCCCCATAATAGACCACGGCATCATCCGTAGCACCTGCACGGGTGAGTCGCGTCCCCGGCCCGCCCGGGGCCCGTGGGAGCCGCTCGGCCTCAGTAGGGTGTCGTCCCCCCGACCCTTGGCGGGTCAGCCCGGATTCCCCTTGCGGTTAGAGCCCGCGCCCGGGAGTCGCGAGGCCCTGGGCTCTGCCACCTGTCCGCTGGGCGACCTTGGGCGAGTCCCTCCGCTTCCCCGGGCCTCAGTTCCCTCATCTGGAAAACGGGGATCGACAGGGCGCCCCACGGGGGGCAGCGGCTGGGTCCGACCCGATTACCTCGCGTCTACCCCAGCGCTTAGTAGAGCGCCCGGCACGCGGTAAGCACATCTGACCATGCCGATTGCTATTAGTTGGGTCGGCGGTGTGTGTGAGCGGCCAGGGGGCCTGCCCCACCATCAAGCACTGCAACATCAGCGACTGTGAGAACGTCGGACTCTACATCACCGACCACGCGCAGGTGACGCCGGGGTTCCGATCGGGTCCTCCCCCCGGTTTCGGGCGGCGGGGGCGGCCGGCCGCGGGGAGAGCCCGCCGGGCCCCGGGGCTGACCGGAAGTGGTCCGCGGCAGGGGATATACGAGGACAACGAGATCTCCAACAACGCCCTGGCGGGCATCTGGGTCAAGAACCACGGAAACCCCATCATCCGACGGAATCACATCCACCACGGGCGCGACGTCGGGGTCTTCACGTTCGATCACGGCATGGTGAGTTGGGTCGGGCGGCCTCCTCCCGGCCCTCGGGCCCGGGTTCCTCGCTTGGCGTCGCCCGGCGGCTCCCGGCAGACCCCTGCGGCCCCTCTGCGCTGGGGATCCCGGAAGGCCGGGACCCGTCAGCCCGGGCGGAGGGAAGAGCCGGGGCCTCTCCGGAGCGGGGAGGGGGCCCCACGCTGCCACGGCGGCCAGGGGTCGGACCCCCCGGCTCGAGCTGGGCAGGAGGCCGGCGGGGCCGCCGGGGCTGGGGAGGAGGTGGGCGGCCGTTGACTTTCTCTCCCTTACGAGCAGGAAACCACAAGCAGCTCGGGCCTTTGCGAATAACATGCTCAACTCCGTGGGGGCGGCGTACGTTCGCTCCCTCGCACGCTCTCTTGCCCTTCCTTTCTCCGCCCCTTAGCTTTTAAATCCTAAACCCTTCAGGGAAGGCACCAGAAATAATAATTACTACGGTATTCGTTAAGAACGTATTACGTGCCGGGCCCTCTACTAAGCGCCGGGGTTGGGTACAAGCAAATGGGGTCGGACACGGGCCCCGTCCCCCTTGGGGCTCACAGTCTCAATCCCCATTTTCCAGATGAGGCTGCTGAGGCACAGAGAAGTAAAGTGACTTGCCCCAGGTCACGCTGCGGACGAGTGGCAGAGTCGGGATTAGGAGCCAGGACCTCCTGAGCGCCAGACCCAGGCTCCATCCGCCGCGCCGGGCTGCCCCTCTCACGTTCTGCGTGTCTCTTGGGGTGACGGAAAGGGGTCTCCCAGTGCCGTCGGGGTCCCCGCTTTGTTCACCGGGTGCTGGGCGTCCTAGATACAGACCCTGAATAACCTCGGCACGTCCCGGGGGTCGAGAGAAATTGGACAGGACGGTGGGGGAGTGGAAACTCTTCCACATTCCAAGGGGCTCTTAGCGCCTAGCACACAGTAAGCGCTTAACAGATGCCATGGTTATCATTATTATTTGTACTCAAGATTGCATCCTCGTTCCTGGAAGAGAGGATTAGGGTGCACGAGGTCTTCACTTTCTTAAATGTAAAGAGAGGTTCACGGTTTAAACCGCAAAACCGGTGTCTCTCACTGGTTCCTGGAAATCAGTGAGCCCCACATTCCCTCATCTCCCACCGTTACGGGGCGGATTTAAAGATCGATTTCCAAAACATCCTTCATCGGATTTCCAGTGGGACTCCGAATTCTCTCTGCCTCTGGCCTCCTACCCGCTGTGGCCGGGGTCGGGCTTCGCCTTCCTGGCTTGACGAGTCGTCTCGAAAGCGCGTCGCTCCCGGAGCCGATCCCGACTTGAATATCGGTGCGCCGGGCTCTCCCGGCTACTCTCCCGGGGGAAGCTTTCTGTTCGTTGGGTCTCTTAAGGTGTCCGTTAGGCACTTACTACGTGCCAGGCACCGTACTAAGCGCTGGGGTAGATTCGGGCCACCCATTCCTCCGGGCTGGCTTTGGCTGGACGCAAGCTAGTCGTAGGATGGAAAGCTTGAGCCTACCTTCGCTCAATCGGTGGTAATTATTGAGTGCTTGCTGTGGGCAGAGTATCGGGCTGAAAGCTTGCGAGAGTACGCTAAGGCCTGGGTTCTAATTCCGGCTCCGCCACTTGTCTGCTGTGTGACCTCGGGGAAGTCGCTTCCCTTCTCTGTGCCTCAGTTGCCCCATCTGAAAAATGGGGATTAGGACGGCGAGCCCTTTGTGGGACAGGTGCTGTGTTCAAGACGAATATCTTGTATCTGCCCAGCACTTAGAACAGTGCCTGGCACGTAGTAAGCGCTTAATACCGCGGTTATTATTATTCTACCACGGGCGGAAAGCACGATCCCTGTCCACAAGCTTACAGTCCTTAATTTTGACATTGATTTTCCCTTTTTCCCCATGAATCATCTAGTTAGGTCACATCAACAGGGTGGCTCAAAATAGAAACTGCCCTTTTTAATTGTCTTTATGAGCCCAAGTCTCTATTTGAGGAGCACTTTCAAAAATAAACACGCAGAGAGAACGCATGTTCTCATGCACGGCGTCGGGCTTTTCGCATCTACCTTTCGAGAAAAGCGGCGTGGCCTAATGGAAGGGGCCTGGGAGTCAGAGGACCTGGATCCTAACCCCGGCTTGGCCAGACGCCTGCCGGGTGCCATCTCGGGCGAGTGGCTTGCCTTCGCTGTGCCTCGGGTTCCTCATCTGCGAAATGGGAGTTGAGGCCCTCTTCTCCCCCCTGCTTAGACCGTGAGCTGCCCGTGGGACCCGATTACCTTCCGTCTCCCCCCTCCCGGCTCGATGCGGTGCCCGGAGTAAGCGCTTAATTAACGGCAGTCACGACTCTAAATAATATTATCATCGTTATTAGTAGTGGTCGGGAGGCTCCTCCTCTAGGCCGGTGGAGCCCGAGGGACGGGGTCTCTGCGCTGCTCCGGTTTTTGGTTCTGTTGTCCTCTCCTAAGCGTTTAGAACGGATTTCTCCACGCGGTGCGCGTCCAGTACACACGACCGATCCGAGTGTTTGATTGACTCTGGTTGTCCTGGGGCCTCCAGAGATCGCGTCCCCGCCCACTCTGAGCTGGGGGTGGGGGACGTTGCCGTTGGCCCGGATGTCCCCCAGACAGTTGGGTTTAATCTAGAGAATTGGAGACCTTCCGCTTCAGCCCACTCGCTTTAATCAAGTAACCCCGTCCGTTCCGTTTTCCCGATTAGCTGCGGCGTTAAGCTGGGGAAAAAACAACAAACGTTTCCCTTCCGGAAACGAGAGCGCTTTATCAATAGGTCTCGAGCCCGGAATGATCGAGAGGATTAAGCTGGGATCGGTTGCGGAAGACCTCTCTGTCCTCGAAGCCTTACGGCGGGGACGTCCCGGCCGACGGCTTCCCGCGTTGCTCTTTTCAGGGCTACTTCGAGAGCTGCAACATCCACAGGAACCGAATAGCGGGCTTCGAGGTGAAAGCCTACGCCAACCCCACGGTCGTGCGCTGCGAGATCCACCACGGCCAGACGGGGGGCATCTACGTGCACGAGAAGGGCAGAGGACAGTTCATAGAGAACAAGATCTATGCAAACAACTTTGCAGGCGTATGGATCACCTCCAACAGCGACCCGACAATAAGGTACCCGTGCTGGGCGGCGGGGAGCGGGAGGGAGGGAGAAGGTCCCCGGGAGAAGCCCGAGGCGATTCCGCTGGAGCACGAGCCGTTTGCCCCGGGATTCAACCTGCGCCGGAGTCGCTTCCCGGTCCCGCTGCCGGCCACGGTTTTCCTAGCCCCTTTCACCCCCGCGGTCCGCAGGGTAGCCGTCCTTTGTCCCACCCCGGGATTCACTAGACTAGATTGGGAATATTGGCGCTCTTCCCGACGGTGGCCTCGCCCTCGGGGTGCCAAGGGAAGAGGAGAAGCGGGGCGGGGGTGGTCTGCTTCTAGAGAAATGGCATCTCCGGAAAGCCCCCGAGGTGCAGCCTGTTTCCCTCCGTGCCCGAGCGGCGGCGGGCGGAGGGGGTGGCCGGCTTCCATCGGGCGAGAGCGCCGACGGCCGCTCAGACGCGGCCGGCTTGACCCCCCGGATCGTTCCCCGTGGTATTCGAGGGCGGGGGGGAGATGGGCGATGAATCGAGGAAGGCCTCCTAGAGGAGGTGGGTTTTCAGAGGCCCTTTTGAAAAGGGGGGAGAGCAGGGATCTCCCGGACATCAAGAGGGAGGGAGATCCGGGCGGAAGACGGGAGGACGTGACCTCCGTGGGCGCGAGGGCGAGGCAGCCGGCATTTAGGGGAGGGAAGAAGGCGAGCTGGGCTGTGCTGGGAGAGGAGCCTCGGGCCCCCGGACGCTCATTGGTGTCGTTCCGTGATGTGCGCTGTTTTCCCTTCAGGGGCAATTCCATCTTTAATGGAAATCAAGGAGGAGTTTACATCTTCGGCGACGGGCGAGGCCTCATCGAAGGAAATGATATTTACGGTGAGCTGGAGCCCTTCCCCCTCCCTCCCCCCGCCCCGGGCGGCCTGCTCCAGCCCGACGCAACTCTCGGAGCCCAGGCGGTGTCCGCCGGCCCACCCCCCACCCTCTCCCGGCTTCTCCCGTCACTGACCTCCACGCGCTCCTCCTCGCTCGCTTACCTTCTCTGGGCCCGGGCCCCCTCCCCGACCTCCCGGTCCTCTGGGCCTGCCGAGCCCAGGCTGGACCCGGTGGGCCGTCCCGATTCCCCCGCCGCCGCCCCCCACAAAAAAAAAACCCCGATCCCGCCGTGACGGAGATCTTGAACGCCCCCTTGCCCCCTGCCCAACAGGCAACGCGCTAGCCGGGATTCAGATCAGAACAAACAGCTGCCCCATCGTCCGACACAACAAGATCCACGACGGGCAGCACGGAGGGATTTACGTGGTGAGTCGCTCCGTCCTCCTTCCGGGTCCGACCCGCCACACTCTGGCTCCCCAGAGGACGGGAGCCTCTGGGCTTCCGCCCTCCGGGCTTGGCGGGGGGCAGTGGGTCGGGTTTGATTTGGCCCGGGGATGTTTCTGGACCCCCAGCGAGCCGGACCTCTCCGGCTGGGAGGCGGCTCCTTGCCCTCGCCGTCGCCCTCGCTCACCCGAGGCCCCGTTGGACGGAGCCGAGCGACTCGGCGATGGTCCGGGCGGGTCCTCCCCTCGGGCCCTCCGGGTCGCCGGGCACCGTGGTAGCCGGGCAGTCGGGTCCGGTGGTAATGGAGACACGGGAAGGTACTGACCGGGTGGAGGACGAGAAGGGCCTTGACGGGTGCCCGGCGGGGCTTCGCTTGAGGCCAGCATCCCTCGTCCCTGGGAGCGGGGCGAGTGGCATCTCCCGGGAGCGACGGTAGCTTCGGCCATTCCAGCCGGCTCCCTCCGAGCCACGGCAATCGCTAGGAGGGCCCAGAGGGGGCTCGGCCCCTGAAGTAGCGCAAACAATTAGTCTCGTGTCCGGGTCCGGCCCCTCCTTCCCCCGGCCCCGGGCTCGCCGACCCTTTGAGGGCCCGCGGCCGACGGGCGAGCCGTAGCATCCTCTCGCGGAAACTGGGTGGTCTCTCCCCGCCCCCGGCCGCCTGTCGTCCTCCTTCAGGGGCCTTTTCCGGAGGGGGTCCTCGGCCGCAGTAGGGTGGCCGTCGGTAACGACAGGCTGCACGCTCTCCTGCGCTCCGGGCAGCGGCGCCGCCGCCTCCGAGCCCCCTTCCCGACTCAGTCCGGACCTCCTTGACCGATTCCACACGACGGCTGTCGGGCCTCCGACCCGAGTGGGCCCCCCCTAAGGTCCCGAGTGACCTCCTGGGGTCGGGTTTCCGTCCGAGCGGGCTCGGCCGGCCCCAACGTGACGGGGCCCGTGACTCTTGTTTAGCACGAGAAAGGGCAAGGAGTGATCGAGGAGAACGAAGTCTACAGTAACACTTTGGCTGGGGTTTGGGTGACGACGGGCAGCACCCCGGTTCTGAGGAGAAACCGAATACACAGCGGCAAACAGGTAGGGGGTGGGGTCGGGCGGGCGGCGGGGTCGTCCTCTCCGGCCGGGGCGGGGGGAATTCTCTGGCTCTTCCATTCGTCGTCGTCTTCCGCTCCAGGTTGGGGTCTACTTCTACGACAACGGACACGGCGTGCTGGAGGACAACGATATCTACAATCACATGTACTCGGGGGTTCAGATAAGGTGAAAGACACCTCTCTCCCCCGCGTGGCAACGGGACCCAAGGCCGCCCTTCGGCCTCCGGAGGACGGGACGTCCTCGTAGGAAGGGAGCCCTGGGGTGGGCCCGGCCGGGACGACCCCCCCCCCCCGGGAGCCCAGCTAGCCACGGGCCGCCGCTCCGGGGCTTCAACAGCCCAGGCGGGGTTGAGGGAGGGAGAAGGGAGAGAGCGACTAGGCCCCCCCCTCCATCTTCTCTGTGGGAAAGGGCGATGGGCCGTGCTCCGGGAGACGTTGCGGCTAACGTCCGCTTTGAACGGCCCTCGCCCTTTTCGCCCGCAGGACCGGAAGCAACCCCAAAATTAGGCGCAACAAAATCTGGGGCGGCCAGAACGGAGGGATTCTTGTGTATAATTCCGGTAGGTCCATTCTTCCTTTTCAGGACGGGGGAAGCTTCGTACTCTTCAAGGCGGGGAGGAGGGGAGCGGGTTTAGGCTGGCTTGCCCGCAGTCACCGGGCTCGTTCTCACCCCGCCTCGCTCTGAGGGAGAAACGACCCACAACTGAGGCTTCTCAGTGTGGCCTAATAGAGCCCGCGTGGCAGAAGGGCCTGGGTTCTAATCTCGGCTCCGCCGCTGGTCTGCTGTGTGACCCTGCGCCCGCCACCTCACTTCTCTGGGCCTCAGTGACCCCGTCTGCAAAATGGGGATCGAGACAGCGAGCCCACGTGGGATAGGGACTGTGTCCCAACCTCTTTACTCGGATCCGCCCCAGCGCTTAGTACAGTGCCTGGCACACGGAGAAGCGTGATTTAGGGGAAAGAGTTCTAATCCCGGCTCGGCAGGCGTGTGACTGGGCCAGTCACTTTGCCTCTCTGTGCCTCAGTTACCTCATCTGTAAAGTGGGGATGAAGACTGTGAGCCCCACGTGGGACAACCCGATTACCTTGTATCTGCCCCAGCGCTCGGCACATAGTAAGCGCTTAGCAAAGACTACTGTTAGGTGCTTAACGGACACCGTCGTCATTACTCTTCTCCGTTTTCTTTGCCTAGGTCTAGGATGCATAGAAGACAATGAAATCTTCGATAACGCGATGGCGGGCGTCTGGATCAAAACAGACAGCAACCCCACCCTCAGAAGAAACAAGATCCACGACGGGCGAGATGGCGGCATCTGCATATTTAACGGGGGGCGAGGTAGAGTTCTCCTCTCCGGGGAGGGGGGAGAGTGACGGCCCCCGGCGAGAGAGGGGGACGGGGGGAGCCCTAGTCCTCGCCCGAGCCCACCATCCGGGGGGCGAGTCGTCTAATACGCACCCCCCGACGCACGCCCCTACACCCTCCCCGCCCCCCGCCAGGCCTGACGGGCCCAAGAGTGGCTTGCGTACGGCCCGGGCGGCAAGCGGCCGGGGAATCCGGACCCCTCGGCTGGCCCAGGCCCCAACGGGGGGGCGTCGCGGGGTTCGTTGCAGGGCTTCTGGAAGAGAACGACATCTTCAGGAACGCCCAGGCGGGCGTCCTCATCAGCACCAACAGTCACCCCGTCCTGAGGAAAAACCGGATATTTGATGGGTTCGCCGCAGGTCAGCGGCCCCCCCCCCCCCCCCCCCCCCCCCCCCCCGTTTCCCGTTGCTTTCGGGTCGCTCTGGGGACCGAGGGGAGGGTCGACGCCGCCGGGCGCTCGCTTCCCCCGCCGCCCGCCTCGGACGGCCAAGCCCACCCGGGCCCCCCCCCCGGCCCCGGGAGGGGGCGAGCGACGTCCCGCTGCGAGAGGACTCTCGCGGCTCAGCCCGCCCTTTTTTTTCACTCCAGGGATTGAGATCACAAATCACGCCACCGCAACGCTAGAAGGCAATCAGATCTTTAACAACCGGTTCGGAGGCTTATTTCTAGCGTCGGGCGTGAACGTGACGATGAAAGGTGCGTGGGGGCCGAGGGCCGGGCCCTGCCCCCTTCCCCGTCGTCCTTCCCCGCTGCTGGCTGTGGATGGGAAAAGTTAGGGAGCTCCCCGGCCAGCGGGGCTCTGCCTCCCCTCTTCCCCCTTCATCTTCCTCGCCGCCTCGGGCTATTTATCGCCCTTCGCAGCGTCTTCTGATGACGGTATCGGTTAAGCCCTTACTGCGCGCCGGGCCCCGTCCCACAAGGGGCTCCCGGTCTTAATCCCCCTTTCACAGACAAGGGAAGTGACTCCACCAAGGCCACACGGCAGACGAGTGGCGGAGCCGAGAGTAGAACCCGGGTCCTTCTGACTCCCGGGCCCGGGCTCCATCCACTAGAGCCGCAGGACTCTGCGAGCCGCCGAGGGCGAGAGTCCGAAGGAGGGTTTGGAGAGGCCCGGTGAGGGGTGGGCTAGGCAGCCCCGATCACGAAGGCCCGTGCGCAGGAGGGCTCCCCCCACCAGACTTCCTGGGGCCGCCCTCGGGGACGAGATCCCAGGGCTTAAACTCCAAAGACCGCGGAGGGGGGGGCCGTGAGACCTCCCGGGACCCCCCCCCCCCCCCCCCCCCCCCCCCCCCCCCCCCCCCCGTCTGCATCCCGGGCCCTTTCCTTGCAGATAACAAAATAATGAACAATCAAGATGCCATCGAAAAGGCCGTCAGTCGGGGCCAGTGTCTCTATAAAATCTCCAGTTACACCAGTTACCCCATGCATGACTTTTACAGGTAACGGGGAGGGGGTGGCGGGTGGGCGGGCGGGGCAGGGGGACCGGAGTCCCGGCAGCCCCCCCTCCAACGGTACTTGCCGAGCCCCTCCTCCGCGCCGGGCCCCGTTGTAAGCGCTGGGGTCGATCCCCCTCTGGGCAGAGGGGACCCCGCCGTGGACGAGCCCCGGGGCGTCTTCCTCCCTCCCCTCCTCCCCACCCCCCCCGCAGGTGTCACACCTGCAACACCACAGACCGGAACGCCATATGCGTCAACTGCATCAAGAAGTGCCACCAGGGACACGACGTAGAGTTCATCAGGCACGACAGGTAGGCCCGTCGGGGCGGCCCGCTCCCCCTCTCCTCGACCCCGGTCCCCCCCGGCCGTCGGTGACACGGCCCGTGTCTCCCCCCCCCACCCCCGTCTAGGTTTTTCTGCGACTGCGGAGCCGGGACGCTGTCCAACCCCTGCACGTTAGCCGGCGAACCCACCCACGACACAGACACGCTATACGACTCCGCCCCGCCTATAGAGTCCAATACGTTGCAGCACAACTGAACTCCTTCCCTAAGGAGAGTCCCGCCGTCCTCGACCGACCACCGTTACCTGTCCAGACTCTCTTTTGGAGGAAGATCACCCACACTCGCCCGTTTCTGCAGGAAGAGACCGTCTCCCAACGGATGCGTCAAAAGGCGTCGACACTAGGAAGCTCAACCTACCAAAAAGAAAGTGGCAATATGTTGACTCAGGATAATGGAACTGGGCGTTTTAGCATTACTGTGTAAAAGACTCTGGGAAGGGACAGAAGTGAAGAAAAATAAGCTGCAATTTTGTACAGATACCAACTCCCGACAAGCTGGTGTTTTTACAACTCGCCTTGAACGAACGCGGTCCGATTTGCAGTCTTACCATTCAGTAGACAGAGCAGCAGTTGTTTGCTGCCTTTATGGACATGGGTACCGATTTGCTTTTGTAACATGGTAAAAAAAAAAAAAAAAATGTGAGCTAGCACTTCTGCATTTCTTTTGATTTTTTTTTTAACATGTATTCGGATTGAGAAATATGATTTTAATGCTTTAATCTCATGTAGTTTGTTTTTAATTTCGAGCAGAAATCTTTATTGTACTTGAACGTGTCCCGTTTCGTTAGCGCACCTAGACTCGCTGTACCTGTACTCATGTCCCAGTATGTACGTACGTTCTTTCTATGAAAGAGAAAACACTAATCTTAAATTATATCCAGCAATGTTTCTGGTATCCTTTAAGAACGTTAGGCTTCTCTCCTGCCCCAGCCAGCGATCGAGACCTCCCGTGGCCCCCCCCCCCCCCCCCCCCCCCCCGCCCCCCCCGGCCCCCGACTCCCCCAGTAGAAAGTGAGTGTTTTAACGAGACTTACGAGGAAGGAATGCACTGTAAAAACAAAAGTATTCTGGGGATTACCCCCCCCCCCCCCCCTCGACAGGTAAAATTTGGTAAACAGACTTACGATGTTTTCACGTCCGCTTCAGAAAGTCTCCTCAAAACAGTCCCGGATTTTTACTCTGTTCATAGTTTTTTTTTGAACAGTCTAGACTTTACTTACAGAACCGTGGGAAGTTCGACCGATTTCCCGCTCTGACGCAGCTGAGACAAGTATATCTACAGCCCTATACAGTTTCATAGCTTTTGTTTCGGTTTTCGTTTTTTTTTTTTCCCTTTTTTTTCCATTTATGTGTATTGGTGACCGTGGGTAATCAAACAGCCTGAAAGTGTATGCATGTACCATAACATCTAGACTTAATATATTGTGGAGTATTCAATAACCATTATGTAGAGGGTAGGTAAGAATTAAAAGGGTTTAATTTCCTAGGAAAGAAAATGGAAAAAAATGGTCATTTTTAAAAAATAAAGTTTATTAGATCATAACGTTGTCTGACTACCCCCTTTGTCGGAAGTCACCCCGCCTCCTCCCGTGGCTCACGGCTCCTCCGCCGGGCTGAGCAACTCGCGGAGAGTCCGGGAGTCGGCTGAATTCTCGGCGATCAGACAGACCTCCCTTAAAAAAAAAAAGACAGACACTCCAGAGACGGAGGAGGAGAGCTTTACACCCGAGAGCCCTTCCCCGCCCGCGGGGTTTGGTGGGGGGCGCGGGTCCCCGACTCACCGGAACAGCCGCAGGGCCTGGATCAGCCTCTCGAACTCCCTGGCCTTCTTGTGGCCCTTCCGGATGACCTCCTCGGGGATGTGGGCCAGCCGCGCGGCGTTGAAGCCGTAGCTCTTGGGGCAGGCCCCTCGCACGAACTTGTACAGGAAAGTGATGGTTTCCTGGCTCGGGTCTTCGCATTCGTTCTCCACCATGCAGGCCTGCCGCCACACAACGGGTCGGCCCCTCAGCGCTCCCGCCCGGGAATCGGCGGGAGCTGGAGGGCCCGGCCGCGCTCCTAACCGATCCGCGCTATCTACCCGGCACTTAGTTCGATGACGACGACGGCGCTTGTTAAACGCCTACTCTGCGCCGGGCACTGTTCTACGCGCTGGGGTAGATACAAGATCCAGGGCTTTGGGATCCAATCCCTGACCCATCTAGGACCCACACCCTTCGTCCCCATCTTACAGACGACAGGGGCCCAGAGAAGTGACTCGCTCACACGGCGGACGCGGGGCCGGAACGAGAACCCTCGTCTCTTCACCTCCCTCACGCAGAGCACTGTACTAAGCGGTCGGGAGAGGATGGTTCGACAGAATCGGCGGATGCGCTCCCTGCCCGTTAAGGGTCTTGGGAGAGTCAGAAGACCCGATCCCCATCTCGGCAGAGGTCGTCCCCACCCCCGGGGGGGCCTCCGGGGGGGGAGGAGGGGGCGAGCGCCGCCTACCATGTGTCCCAGCCGCACTGCCCCGCTGTGGGAATAATCCTCCACCAAGGAGTGGTAGTGCGTCGAAAACAGAGTGCGGCACCTGATGTTTTCCGAGAGTTCCCTCACCACCGCGTGGGCGATGGCCGTCCCGTCGAACGTCGCGGTGCCCCTCCCTGCCGGGCGGAGAGGAGAGGGGCTGGGGGTGAAACGCGGGGGTCCGGGCCCGAGGGGTGGCGGCCCCCACCCGCGCCCCTCTCCGGAGTCTTACCGAGCTCGTCCACCAGCACCAGGGAGTGGGAGGTGGCGTGCTGCAGGATGCTGGCCGTCTCGCTCAGCTCAACGAAGAACGTGCTTTCACCTAGGGACACCCCCAAGACGACGTGCCCTCAGGCTCCGGCGGCTCTCCCCCTCGGGTCCCTACGCCGCGCTAAGGGGGCGGCGGCGAGGCCGCGAGGGCCGCCGGACCGTCGAACGAGGGCGGGAGGCGAATCCACGAACCGCTCCCCTTTCGGTGTGGCCGCTGCCCGCCCTTCTGTCGTCACGGCGGGCGGGCGCACCAGCCAGACGGGTAAGGAATCCCAGTGACTCCCGCTTTGCACACCCTTCTCTCTCTCACCCCCGGCAGCCACAGCTAACGAGAACACTGAGACCAGGCCGTTCTCTGGGCTAAAGAACACCCAAGTCTGGTTTGGGGAGAGGCCGCTTCCGGCCCGTCGCCCTCTCTCATTCCCTCCGGAAGTCGGCAGGAGCCCCCCGGAGATGGGGGGGAGGGGACAGGATGGGCCGGCTTGAGGCCGCGACCCCCGGCGGAAACGAGCCATCCCACCGGCCCGCCGTCCTCGTGGCCCTCTCCGCTGGTCTGCCGCGCCTCAGGGGCCAAAAATGGGAGATGGGACGCGGGAGGCCGGGGGTTCCTGACTCCCCGGGCCCGGCCCGGGGCGAGTCCGGGGGGGACGGAGGTGGGTGCGAGCCGGAGGGCGGAGGAATGAGAAAGTGTCATCAGCGGGCTAAACGGTAGCCGGCTCAGCCCACCGGTAGCATCCGATTGAGCCCCATAGTGGGGCGAGAAGAAACCTGCCCGGCAGGACCCGATGATCCGCTGCCCGCACCGTCGGAGGAGCGGGACGACTGAATGGCGTACAATCAGGCGGGGTGGGTGGGCCGCCGCCCCGGGCCGACTCAGAGCCACTGGACACCGGGTCCCACGAGGTGGGCAAGGGACCGCCCACCCGCTCCCTCCGAGGCTCCCCGTCCGGGCCCGAAAGGGCCGGAGGGGCAGACGGAAGGCGGGCGCTCACCGGACATGATGCGGTCAGAGGCGCCCAGCCTAGTGAAGACCCGGTCGACGGGAGTGAGCCTGCAGGACTCGGCGGGGACGTAGCAGCCCAGCTGGGCCAGGATGACCAGGAGGCCCGCCTGCAAAGGAAGGGCGGCGCTCTCTACCGCACGCGCACAGGCGGACGGCGCCCTGCCCTCGGCCCCGCCCCCACCGCGGCCTGCGTGGAAGTCCTTTAGAGGGGCGGGGCGGTCGTTTCCTGGGCCCCCCGCCCTCCCCATCCATCACAGACCCCGCGCTCGCTCCGAACCAACGGACACCGAGAAGGTCTCCGCTGCCCCGGCCGGGGGAATCCACCACGGGCCCCCCCCCCGCGGGCGCCGAAGCCGGGAGGCAGAACGGAGGGGACTCACCTGTCTCATGAGGGTGGACTTGCCGCCCATGTTCGGGCCCGTGACGAGCACGCACAGGGCCTCGCCGCCGCCAGCTCCCGCCTCTTCCTCGCAGCCGATCACGATGTCGTTCGGGATGAAGTCGTCCCCGAAGAAGGTCTTGGAGACGCAGGGGTGGCGAGACCCTCTCAGCTCCAGGACCGGGGGGGCGTCGTCCCGGTGAGGTAAGATGACGGGGCGGCACATGGGGCCGTCCCCGCCCCGGCTGTAGTTGGCCAGGCAGAGCAGGACGTCTAGGAGCGGGACGCAGAGACAGAGAGAGAAAGGGCGAGGGGGACGGACGTCGGCTAGCCGCCTCCAACTTGCCCCAGAGTGGGGCATCTGTGCCCGGGGGTCACGGGCAAAGGGACGGGGGATCCCGAGCCGGGGCCAGGCCGCTTTGGGCAGGTGCCGGTCCCGAGGAACCTGCCTAATTCTCGCCCATGCGTTGTTTCCCAGTGCTCGGTACAGTGCTCGGCACCCGGCGAGTAGCTAAGAAACAAATCCCGCTGTCGCTCCTAAGGAGCCTCTACGTAAAGTCTGAGGGTCTCGAGCAGGCTTGCTGTCCACTACTGCTGTCTTCTCCCGGACCCCCGCGGCCCTCCCCGCCAGCTCTGGCTCTACGTGAGCGGCAGCGGTGGGGCGGAGGGAGGGGCAGAGGCGGCGGCCCACCCAACGCCCTCGGACCCCCGACCGGCCAGTCGGGCCTGGACCCGCCCCCGGGGCTGCGGTTTCTGGTCCTCAATCACGCGACTCTGGGGAGGGGGGGATACCCACATCTGAGGCCCAGGGAGTTGGGGGAGACCACACGGAGCACCCCCGCCCCTGCCCGGAAGTAACCGAAGCAAAAGAGTCGCTCTCGGGGCGCCCCCACCCCTCGAGAGAGTGGCCGTGGACGGGACACATCTGGTGCCTCTGTCGTCCTCTCGGGCTCGTTGCCCGTAACCGCCCAACTCCCCGTGAGCACCCATCAGAGCTCCCAGGGTGCCCCGCTGCAGGGCGGGCTCGCAGGCCGTCTCAGAACTCCCTTCCCCCGGCAGAGGCCCCCAGGCCCCCCGTTCTCCCGCTCCCCAAATCCCCCACTCCTCCGGTTTGGAAGTCCCTCGCCCTTCCCCTCCACGAGGGCAGCGCCCTCCCCGTCATCGACGCCGTCCCGAAATCCCCCGGTGCCTCCGCTTCTCTTCTCTCCCCGAGCCACGGCCCGGGCGGCGGCCCGGGCGGCCCGGCCCGCCGGGCTCCCCGAACTCGCCGCCGCTCGGGGCGCTTGGACCCGCTCTGCCCCCGCCATCCACCCGCTAACGATCCCGGGGTCTATCGAGAGCGTCAGCTCCTCAAGGGCGGGGATCGTGGCCACGGGGGCCGGCTCTTCGCACTGAGGGCGGGGCGGGGAGGGGTGGGGATTTCGGGGAGCCCGCCCGGGAGCCGAGCGGGAAGGGACGGGCTCCTGAGACGGGGGCCCTCTCCGCCCCACCTGTCCCCTCTGGGGCCTCGTCGGTCGGGGGGCGGTGGGGAAAGGGCCCGGCCTCGCCCCCGGCGGGGACCCGCCGCCCCGGGGTCCTCACCCAGCACGGCGCAGCACTCGACGGCGGCCCGCCAGTCTCGGTGGTTGAGGTCGAAGTTGTAGAAGAGGCGACGCATGCAGTCCTTGAGGGCCGCGTCCCTCCGCTCCTCGGCGCCGGCCAGCTCGGCCAGCCGCCTCTCGATGGCCTTGGTCCAGTAGCGCCTGACGCCCTTCTTGGTGGACTTGAGCTCGTAGTCCCCGGGCAGGTCGCGGGCGGCCAGGCTCTCGGGCACCTCCAGCTGGTAGCGGTTCTTGCCGCCCCCCCAGTAGACCAGGGCCTTGCAGCCCAGGGCCCGGCGCTGCTCCTCCAGGTAGTCGTTGAGGCCGTCCTCGGCGGCCCGGATGGCGTCCCGGGCCCGGTCGTAGTCCGGGTCGAAGCCCTCCTTGGGGGTGATGACCCCGGTCCTGCGGGCCTTCTGGTGGTCGAAGGCCGCGTCCCAGCGCTTCAGCTCCGCCGTCAGGTCGGGGAAGCGGCCGCCGGGGGGGTCGGCCGTCCGCACCGTGACCGCCCGGCGCAGGGTCTCGGACCGGAAGCCGCCGGCCGCGGCCCCCAGGGCCCCGGCCGCCTCGCCCGCCACCCTGAAGCCCTCCAGGGCCGAGAGGAAGTCGACGATCTTCTTCTTGCTGTACGTGGTCTCCTCGTACATGACGGCCCGGCTGTCCGGGTGGCTCTGGCTCTTGAGCGGGGAGCCGATGCTGTGGATCTTGCTCAGCAGCCGCTCCAGGTCCGGGAGCTTGCGGAGCAGCTCGCCGGCCTCGGCCGCGCGGTCGGGCACGGCGGCCAGGTCGGCCACGGCGGCCAGGCGGTCCTCGATGGAGGCCGGGTGGCAGAGCGGAGCGCACAGCCAGCGCTTCAGGAGGCGCCGGCCGAAGGGGGTGCGGCACGAGTCCAGCCGCTGCAGGAGGCTCCCCTCGGCCGAGCCGTCCGTGCCGTTCCGGAGGACCTCCAGGTTGCTCAGCGTCACGGCGTCCAGCACCACGCGCCGGTCCGGCCGGACCCCCTCGGCCGCCGCCGGCCCCGCGGCCCGGTCCACGGGCACGAACGCCTCGAAGTCGGCCATGGACAGCAGCTCCTGGTCGATGAGGCACTTCTTGAGGTAGAAGACGCAGCCGCCCAGGGCCGACAGGGCCAGCTCGCCGCTCTCGGCCGGCGTCAGCCCCAGCGAGTCGGTCTCGGCCGTCATGGCCCGGAGGGCCGGGGGCAGCGGGGCCCCCTCGAAGTAGCCCTCCTCCTGGAGCGTCTTCAGGGTCCTGGCCGCGTCCCAGAACTGCGAGCCCGGGGCCAGGCCCTCCTGCAGGGCGGAGGCCAGGGAGCCCTGCAGGACGTGCCGGCTCTCGGCCGACAGGTTGCCCCGCTCGAACAGGACCTGCACGGGGGCGTGGTGGGCCACCAGGGTCCGGAAGCGGGAGCAGTGCCGGTCGTCCGCGAACTGGCCCACGTGGAACCTGCCCACCGACGTGTCGACGAAGCAGACCCCGAAGGCCCGCGGGGAGCCCCCCCCGGCCGCCTCGGCGGCCCCTTCCTTCTCGCGGACGCTGAGGAGGTAGCGGTTGTGGCTCTCGGAGGGGCTGCCGTCCAGCACGCTGTAGGTCTGCGTCCCCTTGGTGATGACCCTGCAGATCTCCCGCCGGACCACCCTGTCGAACTTGGACACGTGGCCGGCCCGCCGGCAGCGGGCCTCCATCATCTCGGGGGTCTCCGTCTGCTCCACGCGCGCCACCTTGTAGCCCTTCTGCACCAGGACGTCGGAGTAGCGGCCGAAGGAGATCTCGGGGAAGCCCGAGTGAGCCCAGCCGCCCTTCATGAAGACCAGCCCCAGCTCCGCCACCCCGGTGACGGCGTCCATGTGGTACAGCTCGTAGAACTTGCCCACCTTGTAGAAGATGACCAGGTCGAAGTTCTCGGCCTTCAGCTGCCACCAGCGCCGCATGCCCGGCGTGCAGGTGTTCAGGAAGTCCTCGGGCACGTGCACGGTGGTGGCGTCGTAGGCGGGGTCCTCGGGCCTCCGCCGGCAGGCGTCCCTGCGCCGGCCCTCCTGGAGCCACGGCAGGGTCTCGTGGTACCAGGGGGCGGGGCCGTCGCCGGCGGCGGCCGGGGGCTCGGCGCTCTGCGGGCCGGCGCAGAAGGCCCTCAGCGCCTCCCTGGTCTCGGAGGCCACGCCGGCGGCCCGCCCCGGGGCCTGGGGGGGCTCGCCCCCGCCGCTCTTCCCCTTGCCCGTCGACGCCCGCTTGCGCTTGGGCGCGGCGGCCCTGGCGGGGCCGTCGGCGTCCGGCTCGGAGGAGGAGGAGGAGGAGGCCTCGCCGTCGCTCTCGTCCACCCCGCTGCTGGCCTCGTCGTCGTCGTCGCTGCTGGCCGCCTCCCCGCCGTCCGGCTGGAAGTCCGCGTCCGAGCTCCCGTGTTCGCTCTCCGAGTCGGACACCACCCGGCGCTTCTTGAGCCGGCCGGCGGCGGCGGCGGCCCCCCGCGTGGCCCGCTGCCTCCGCGGCCTCACTTCCTCCTCCTCGCTCTCCCGCTCTCCGTTGTCCTCGGGAGCCGAGGCCCCGCTCGCCTGCGGGCGGGGGAGAGGAGCAGAAGCGGTCAGGAAGCAGCCAGGCGCTGCACGGTCCGGCCCGGCCGCGAAGCCGGAGCTGGGGGAGGTGCCCGCCGCCCACGACCCGGCGCTGGCACTCTCGTGCAGGCTCCAACACGGTCAGCTCATCGGGGGCGGGAACGCATCTCCCCCACTAGACTGTGAGCATGTGGTGTGCAGGAAAGCCCCTCTCTCTTATTACGCTGGACTCTCCCAAGCGCCTAGTACAGTGCCTTGCACCCAGTAAAGGCTCAGTAAATACGGCTGAATGAACGAACGTCCATCGACTCTTTCCGCCGGACTCTCGCAAGCGCTCAGTAAGCGCTCACACAGTAAGCGCTCGGTACGGGCCGTCGACCGACTGACCGCAGGGGCGGCTGGCACCGCTGCCTTCTGCCTGGGGACAGAGGTCACGACCCGCGGGGTTTAGGGAGACCAAAGGGGCCCTCTCCCAGCCCGATGGCAAAGGAGATGCGGTCAGTCACAGCCTTCCCTCCTATTCGTTCCATCGTATCTATTGAGCGCTCGCTGTGGGCACAGCACTGTACTAAGCGCTGGGGAGAGTACACTTATAACAGACACATTCCTGCCCACGACAAGTTAACAGTCTAGAGGAGACTTCCACTCCACTTCTCTGCTTTATATACGCGTGTACGTCTCTCACCCAGACACGCACGCGCAAACACTCTCTCTGACGACCCCGCTGTACCTCTGCCTCCTCTTCGTCCTCTTCCTCCTCCTCCTCCTCCGCCTCAGAGGGTTCGTCACATACAGCCAACGAAAGCCGCTCGCTCTTGTCTTTCCGGAGGGCGTCGTCGGCCAGTCTCATCCCTCTTTGGATCTCGGGCTTGGCGCTGAAGAACACCCCTCCCTTCTGGGCTTCCTTACACGAGGAACCTGGGGCAGAGAAACGTTGAGAACGGCGCCGGAGGGAGTCCACCCGGCTACCAGCCCTCCCGGGAACGCCCACCCTCCTGAAGTCGGCCGAACCGGGAATCCCCTCGGAACAACTAGGTTCATGATTTCCCGGAAGGCACCCACCCAGCCAAATCCGGAGGGGCCGCTCAAAATGCCAATGGCCAAGCCCGGGCCGCTGCCCAACCAGCTGGATTTCATCGTGATGGACGAAGGGGAAACCCGCCAATTCTTGGCAACGACTTCGCCCGTCAGTCCCCCCCCTTCACTTCTCTGAGCCTCAGCTCCCTCATCTGTAAAATGGGCGCTGAGACTGTGAGTCGCCTGTGGGACAGGGACTTTGTCCCACCTGATTAGCTTGTACCTACCCCAGCACTCGCAGTAACGCTTGACACAGAGTGAGCCTTTAACGAACACCACCCTTATTGTTATCCATTTTTCCATTCTGTCCTATCCGTAATTATTTTCTGTTTGCCTCCCTGTGAGTCCGTAGGCCCCATGAGAGCCAAGATCGGGCGGTCTCTTTCTCCCCCTGCCATGCCCCGCCGGTGATTCTTCTCCCCAGCGCTCAGTACAGTGTTCCGCAGGCAGTCGGCGCGGTGGCAGTCGGCCCTTACCCGTATACGGCTTCAGAAGCCTCTTGCTGACCCATCCCCTGGTGGGCCGGTCGTCCAAGAACTGCACGTGGACCCGGAGGGCTTTGCCCTCCCCTCTGAGGAAGGTTCCGTCGGTAGGGTGGTCGTACACCAGGCAGGGCCACCAAGGGTAGCCCTCCATCTTGGCCCAGACCAGGTCCCCCGGAGAGAAGTCACAAGAGTTGCTGCGGAAGTCAAGGGAGGGGGTCGCGTGAACCTCAGGAACCGACCCGAAGCGACGCTCTCTCCAGCCCGGTCCGCCCGAGGAGCTTCCGGTGGGGTCCGAGGGGTTCCGCTCCCCGCCCACCCCGATGAGGTGACCGGCGTCCATCTCAAGTGCCCGCTCACCCCCCCCCGGGCCAAAGCCACAGCTGGGGGACGCCTCAGATGGCGACATCGTCTCCCCCCCCCAGCCCCCAACCATACACACGAGCTGCCGGTCAGCGTCCCTCGGCCTCCGAGCCACCGGCACACATCCCGCCACCTCCGCGCTGCCCTTGGGCCGCTCGCAGGCGCCAGAACCCGGGGCCCGAGAGACGGCCAACACGTGCCACGGGCACAACGGGCCTGCGGATGAGCCCGCGTTTCGGGGGCGAGAACGTCCGAAGGGAAGTTTAAATGGGAGACTGGAAAGATTCCAAAGAGGAATTCAGAGGACACGTTATCACCATCATTAACGGGACGTATTAAGCACTTCCTATGTGCAGAGAACCGTACTAAGCACTTGGGAGAGAAAAATACGCGAGCCGGCAGATACATTTCCTGCCCACAACCAGCTTGGAGGGGGAAGCGTTAATGCAAATGATTTATATGGTATAATTTAAAGAAATGCCTGCTTCATGGCCTTGGGTGAGCCACTTCACTTCTCTGTGTAGCAGTTTCTTCATCTGTAAAACGGGGACTGCATACATCTTCTCCATCTCACCTTAAGCGTGTGAGCCTCATGTGGGACAGAGACCTTATCCAATCTGATTACCCTGTATCTACCCCAGGGCTGGAACATGGTCTAAGTGCTTAACAAATATCACCACTATTATTATTATTAGGAAACAGGTACCCAGGGCCTGCCAGAGGCTTACCCCTGGGGCAAAAACTAAGTACCTACTGCAGTTCCCAGAGCCAACATATTAGCCGTAAATGGGGGGGTTGGGGAGCGTGGGCAGGGGAGGGGAGGAGGAAGCAAAGGCGCCTTCACCCCCAGCACAATCTGACCCCCGGTTTCTCCGCCTGACGAGAGCAGCGTCCGTTTTTCACCCTCTGAACTCAGCCCCGACCCGACGGCTACCCCAGGAATCCAAGCGCTCATCCCATCCTGCCTTGATTACGGAATCAGCCTCCTCGCTGACCTCCCTGCCTCCCGTCTCTCCCCACTCCAGTTCATACTTCCCTCCGCTCCCCGGCTCGTTTTTCTACAAAAACGTTCAGTCCACATCTCCCCGCTCCTCAAGAACCTCCAGCGGTTGCCCATCCACCATCAGTGAGAAACTCCTCACCGTCGGCTTTAAAGCCCTCGATCCCCTCGGCCCCTCCTACCACAACCCGGCCCACACACTTTGCTCCTCACAGCCGACAATTCCTCCCCGCCTTCAATTCCTTACTGAAGGCCCGTCTCCTCCAGGAGGCCCTCCCTGACTAAACCCTCCTCTCCTCCCACTTCCTTTCCCAATCCCCCCCAGCCCCCCCGCCCCGGCACTTTGATCGATATCTGTAATTTCTCTACCCGTGTCTGCCTCCCCCTCTTAGTGTCAGCAGGGACTGGGTCTGTTTATTGTATATTGTACCCTCCTCGGCGCTTTATGCTCTGCACAAAGTAAGCACTCAATAAATACGACTCTCTGACAGTTTCCCCCTTCCCAGATCTAAGGAGGTTGTCGGTCTGCAGAAGCACGCCCACCTGGCAAGGGCCCCTCTGCAGGAACTGGGATCTCCAGACCCGGGTGGGTGTGGGGAGAAAAAGTCACTTTATACAGCAGGCGGGTGCAAGTCGCAACTTGGGCGGCTTTTTAGCTTTAAACCCCGGGGCTGGGGCCGGGCCGTGCGGGAGACAAGCAGCCTGTCTTGGTGCTAAAACCACCGGCCCGGGGTTCCAATCCCGGCTACGGCCACCGGCCTGCTGGGCAACCTGGGGCAGGTCGCTTCGCTTCTCTGGGCCTGCGTCCCGCTCCCTCAAGAGGGGATTCAGTCTCCGTGAGCCCTATGGGATCCGACCTGAATCTCTTGTACCTGCTCCAACGCTTAGATTAATGCTGGCACACAGAAACTCCCTAAATACCACGATCTTTACCGCTGTGTGAGCTTGTTGGGGACGGGGATGTGCCTCCGTCTGTTGTTGTACCGTACTCTCCTAAGCGCTTAGTACAGTGCTCCATAAAAACAATTGAATAAATTCCTTCCATTCTTAAATGTCGCTAAGCAGAAGGGGGCGAGGGGGGAGAGCAGAGACGTCCGCCCCCAGGGCTTGGGTCCCGTCCTGACCCTAGAGAATATAGCTTAGTGGAAAGAGCCTGGGTTTGGGAGTCCGAGGTCGTGGGTTCTAATCCCGCCTCCGCCCCTTGTGGGCTCTGTGACCTCGGGCGAGTCACTTCACTTCTCTGGGCCTCAGTTCCCTCATCTGTAAAAATAGGGATTAAAAAATGTGAGCCCCACGTGGGACCATCCGATGACCCTGTATCTACCCCAGCGCTTGGAACAGTGCTCAGCGCGTAGTAAGCGCTTAACAAATACCATTATTATTATTATTATTTTTATGCTGTGTCGTTGTGTCCCTCTGCCCCCCAGCCAGGGCAGCCTCACCCTCCGTCCTGAGGGTGCCAATCACATGCACCGGATGCTTACTGCGTGCCGAGCACTGTACTGAGCGCTGGGGAGAGAACAGTAAAACTAAAAACACACAGTCGCTGCCCCCAACGAGGAGACCGTGTAGAGGGGGGACGGCGAGGCTGCACGCAGCTCCCCCCAGCCCTCTGCTCCCCCAGACCCGTTTCCTCAACATCCTCATTCTCCCACCTTCCCTAACTTCCCGCCTCCACCGCTCGTCAGTGACTGTGGGCAAGTCACTTCACTTCTCTGTGCCTCAGTGACCTCATCTGGAAAATGGGGATGAACCCTGGGACAACCTGATGACCCTGTCTCCACCCCGGCGCTTAGAACAGTGCTCTGCACATGGTAAGCACTTAGCAGATACCAACATTATTATTCTCCATCCCCCCAACTCCCCCTGCCCCACCTCCGCAAGTCACTTCACTTCTCGGTGCCTCAATTACCTCATCTGCAAAATGGGGATGAAGACGACGGTGAGCCTCACGTGGGACAACCTGATGACCCTCTATCTACCCCGGCGCTTAGAACAGTGCTTTACACATAGTAAGCGCTTAACGAATGCCAACACTATTATTATGACCCTATATCCCCTCCGGTGCTTAGAACAGTGCTCTGCACATAGTAAGCACTTACCAAGTACCAACATTATTATTATGACCCTATATTCCCCACAGCGCTTAAAAAAGTATTCTGCACATGGTAAGCACTTAACAAATACCAACCTGATGACCCTGTATCCCCCCCAGCGCCTAGAACAGTGCTCTGCACATGGTAAGCACTTAATACCATTATTATTATTATTCCCCCCAGCGCTTAGAACAGTGCTCTGCACATGGTAAGCACTTAATACCATTATTATTATTATCCCCCCAGCGCTTAGAACAGTGCTCTGCACATGGTAAGCACTTAATACCATTATTATTATTATCCCCCCAGCGCTTAGAACAGTGCTCTGCACATGGTAAGCACTTAATACCATTATTATTATCCCCCCAGCGCTTAGAACAGTGCTCTGCACATAGTAAGCACTTAATACCATTATTATTATTATTATTACTATCCCCCTAGTGCTTAGAACAGCACTCTGCACATAGTAAGCGTTTAATACCAACGTTATTATTATTATTATTATTATCCCCCCAGCACTTAGGGCAGTGCTCTGCACATAGTAAGCCCTTAATACCAATATTACTATTATCCCCCCCAACGCTTAGAACAGTGCTCTGTACATAGTAAGCGCTTAATACCAACATTATTATTATTATTGTTATTATTATCCCCTCAGCGCTTAGAACAAGGTTCTCCACATACTAACCGCTTAATACCAACATTATTATTATTATCCCCCCAGCACTTAGGGCAGTGCTCTGCACATAACAGGCGCTTAATACCAACATTATTATTATTACAATTCCCCCAATGCTTAGCACAGTGCTCTGCACATAGTAAGCGTGTAATACCAACATTATTATTATCCCCCCAACGCTTAGCACAGTGCTCTGCCCATAGTAAGCGCTTAATACCAACATTGCTATTATTATCCCCCCAGCGCTTAGCACAGTGCTCTGCCCATAGTAAGCGCTTAATACCACCATTATTATTATTCCCCCAACGCTTAGCACAGTGCTGTGCACACAGTAAGCGCTTAATACCAACATTATTATTATTATTATTATCCCCCTAGCACTTAGCACAGTGCTCTGCCCATAGTAAGTGCCTAATACCATTATTATTATTATTCCCCCAACGCTTAGCACAGTGCTGTGCACACAGTAAGCGCTTAATACCAACATTATTATTATTATGGCCCCAACGCTTAGCACAGTGCTCTGCCCATAGTAAGCGCTTAATACCAACATTATTATTATTATTATCGCCCCAACGCTTAGCACAGTGCTCTGCCCATAGTAAGCGCTTAATACCAACGTTATTATTATTATTACCCCCCCCAGCGCTTAGCACAGTGCTCTGCACACAGTAAGCGCTTACCAAATAGCACCAGGATGATGAGGAGGAGGCGGGGGTGTCACCTGTGAGTGGCGGGCGCTGCGCTAAGCCCTGCGCTGGGCGCTGCGCCGTCCCGCTCCCTGCCCCGGCGGGCGGGCGGGGCCGGTCCTCCGTTGTGGGGGCGGGGCCTGCGGCCGCCCGCCGGGGCCTGGGTTCGAGTCGGGGTCTGGGTTCGAGTCGGGGCCTGGGTTCGAGTCTGCGCCCGGGTTGGGGCCGCCGCCGCCGCCGTCTTGGGGGATTTGGAGAAGAAGCTGAGCAGGGAGCTCTGGCGCGACATGGCGGCCGGGTGGGTGGGTGGGTGGGCGGACGGACTCCGACGCCCCCCGTCAGCCGCTTCCCCTCAGGCCCCTCGAGACGCGCGCGCCCTGCCTCCCCTCAGGCCTCCCGCGCGCCGCTGGCGGGAAACCTCGGGGGGCGGGGCCTCCGCCGGAAACCGCCCCCGCTCGGCCAATCGCCGCCCGCCGCCCGCTCGCGCGCCCGCCGCCCCACCGCGCACGCGCCGCCCGGGCCCACCGCCCCGAGGAGACGGGGGGGAGGCGACCCGCGCCCCCTGGCGGCCGCGCCCCGGAACCGCCCTTCTCCCCCCTCGGCCCTCCCTTTCCTCTTCCGGATTTCATCCTCATGGGCTTTACTAGAATAATAATGTTGGGCTTTGTTAAGCGCTTACTAGAATAATAATAATAATGTTGGGCTTTGTTAAGCGCTTACTAGAATAATAATAATAATGTTGGGCTTTGTTAAGCGCTTACTAGAATAATAATAATAATGTTGGGCTTTGTTAAGCGCTTACTAGAATAATAATAATAATAATAATAATAATGTTGGTATTTGTTAAGCGCTTACTATGTACCGAGCACTGTTCTAAGCGCTGGGGGAGATACAGGGTCATCAGGTGGTCCCACGTGAGGCTCACGGTTAATCCCCATTTGACAGATGAGGGAACTGAGGCCCAGAGAAGCGAAGCGACTGGCCCACGGTCACCCGGCTGACACGCGGCAGAGGCGGGATTCGAACCCGTGAACTCTGACTCCCAAGCCCGGGCTCCTTCCACTGAGCCACGTTATTATTATTAATAATAATCATGATGATGATGATGATGGTATTTAAACGCTTACTGTAATGATGATGATGATGACGGTATTTGTTAAGCGCTTACTCTATGCAGAGCACTGTTCTAAGCGCTGGGGGAGATACAGGGTCATCAGGTGGTCCCCCATGAGGCTCACAGTCTTCATCCCCATAATAATAATAATAACGTTGGTATTTAAGCGCTTACTATGCGCAGAGCACTGTTCTAAGCGCTGGGGGAGATACAGGGGAATCGGGTTGTCCCACGTGAGGCTCACGGTCTTCATCTCCATTTGACAGATGGGGTAACTGAGACACAGATAAGTGAAGTGACTGGCCCACAGTCACACAGCTGCCAAGTGGCAGAGCGGGGATTCGAACCCATGACCTCCGACTCTTTCCACTGAGTCACGCTGCTTGTCTTACTATGCACAAAGCACTGTCCTAAGCGCTGCGGGGGGGGCATAGAAGGTCAACAGGTGGCCCCACGTGGGGCTCACAGGCTTCATCCCCATTTTAATAATAATAATGATGGTATTGTTAAGCGCTTACTATGTGCCAAGCACTGTTCTAAGTGCTTGGTGGGGGGTGGGATACAAGGTCATCAGGTGGTCCCCCGTGGGGCTCACAGTCCTCATTCCCCTTTTACAGATGAGGACACTGAGGGAGAAAGAAGTGAAGTGACTTGCCCAAAGTCACACGGCAGACAAGTGGCGGAGGCGGGATTAGAACCCACGACTTCTGACTCCCAAGCCCGGGCTCTTTCCACTGAGCCACGCTGCTTGTCATTGTACCCCTGCAGCGTGGCTCAGTGGAAAGAGCGCGGGCTTTGGAGTCAGAGGTCATGGGTTCGAATCCAGGCTCTGCCACTTGTCAGTTGTGTGACTGTGGGCAAGTCACTTCACTTCTCTGTGCCTCAGTTCCCTCATCTGTAAAATGGGGATAAAGACTGTGAGCCCCACGTGGGACAACCTGATTCCCCTATGTCTCCCCCAGCGCTTAGAACAGTGCTCTGCACAGAGTAAGCGCTTAACAAATACCAACATTATTATTATTATTATTATTGCCGCACCTTGTTCCTAATGGTTTTTCTTAAGCTGTGACTGGATGCCCACCCCATCGTCCAGGTCCCACGTGGGTCTGACATTTTCAATCCCCATTTTATAGATGAGATTAATAATAATGATGGCATTTGTCAAGCACTTACTAGGTGCCAAGCACTGTTCTAAACGCTGAGGTTACTGAGGCCCGGGGAAGTGAAGCGAGTGCTTAGAAAAGTGCCTGGCACCCTGTAAACCCAGCGTGGTATAGTGGCTAGAGCCTCAGCCTGGGAGTTAAAAGGCCCTGGGTTCTAATCCTAGCTCTGCCACTTGCCTCCCGTGCGGGCTTGGGCGAATCACTTCACTTCTCTGTGCCTCAGTTTCCTCATCTGTGAAATGGGGATTAAGACCGTGAGCCCCACGTGGGACAGGGACTGTGTCCAAACTCATTTGGTTGTGCCTGGCATATAGGAAGCGATTAACAAATGCTGCTATTATTATTATTATTATTATTAACAAATACCATTTAAAATTGGCAGAGCTGGGATTAGAATATTATTATTATGGTACTTGTTAATAATAATGTTGGTATTTGTTAAGCGCTTACTCTGTGCCGAGCACTGTTCTAAGCGCTGGGTTAGATACAGGGTCATCAGGTCGTCCCACGTGAGGCTCACAGTTAATCCCCATTGGACAGATGAGGTAACTGAGGCACAGAGAAGTGAAGTGACTTGCCCACAGTCACACAGCTGACGAGTGGCAGAGCCGGGATTCGAACTCATGACCTCTGACTCCCAAGCCTGTGCTCTTTCCACTGAGCCACGCTGCTTCTCTAAGGGCCTACTATGTGCCAAGCACTGAGGTAGAAGCAGTCAGGTTAGACACAGTCCCTGCCCTATATGGGGCTCACAGTCTCAATCCCCATTTTACAGATGAGGGAACTGAGGCCCAGAGAAGGGAAGTGGTTTGGCCAAGTTCACACAGCAGACAAGTGGAGGAGCCAGGATTAGAACCCAGGCCCTATCTGCCTGTGTGTCTGTCAGTGACCTAGGGTTAAGGGTCCAGGTCTGGGAGTCAAGAGACCTGAGTTCTAGGTTCAGTTGGGCCACTGGCCTGCTGTGTGACCTTGGGCAAGTCCCTTACCCTCTATGGGCTTCTGTTTCCTCATCTGGAAAATAGCCTTTATGGGAGGCTGTGTTTTAACTGCTTATCTTAGCAGTACTTACCACATAATGAGCACTTATTGAAACCCTAATTATCATTTTAAACACGCATTTAGACACTCATATACATACCAATATATATATGATTTGCTCCTAGCCCCAGAGCTTCAAGATGTTGAGGGGTCACGTCTTCAGAGTGCTCATAATAAACACCCTTATCCCCTCCTATCACACATCATCATCATCATCATCATAAAATTGTAGTATTTGTTAAACACTTATTTGCCATGTGCCAAGCACTGTTCTAAGCGGTGGGGTGAATACAAGCAAATGGGGTTGGACACAGTCCCTGTCCCAGGTGGGGCTCACAGTCTCAATCCCCATTTCAGGGGATTGAGAAGCAGCGTGGCTCAGTGGAAAGAGCCCGGGTTTGGGAGTCAGAGGTCGTGGGTTCGAATCCCAGCTTCGCCACTTGTCAGCCGTGTGACTGTGGGCAAGCCACTTCACTTCTCCGTGCCTCAGTTCCCTCATCCGTAAAATGGGGATGAAGACTGTGAGCCTCGTGTGGGACAATCTGATTCCCCTGTGTCTACCCCAGCGCTTAGAACAGTGCTCTGCACATGGTAAGCGCTGAACGAAGACCAACATTATTATTATTATTCTTATTTCACAGGTCAAGTGACAGGTTCAGAGAGTTACACAGCAGGCAAGTGGCGGAGCCGGAATTAGAACACACGACCTTCTGACTCCCAGACCTATGATCAATCCAGTACACCATCAAGTCACTAGACTTTTTTTAATGGTATTTCTAAAGTGCTTACTGTGAGTCGATCAGTCGATCCATTGGTCAGAAATGCAGAGCACTGTTAAGTGCTTGGGAGAGAGTACAATATAATGATATAGAAGATACATTCCCTGCCCACAACAGGCTTACAGTCTAGAGGGGGAAATAGACTTTTATGTTAATAAATTATGGCTATGTATGTAAGTGTTGTGGGGTTGCTCTGCCCCACGTATGCCCTCAATAAATACGATTGATTGATTGATGAGAAGCGGCGTGGCTCAGTACAAAGAGCCCGGGGTTGGGAGTCAGAGGTCGTGAGTTCTAATAATAATAATAATAATAATAATAATAATGTTGGTATTTGTTAAGCGCTTACTATGTGCCGAGCACTGTTCTAAGCGCTGGGGTAGACATAGGGGAATCAGGTTGTCCCACGTGGGGCTCACAGTCTTAATCCCCATTTTACAGATGAGGGAAATGAGGCACAGAGAAGTTAAGTGACTCACCCACAGTCACACAGCCGACAAGTGGCAGGATTCGAACTCATGAGCCCTGACTCCAAAGCCCGTGCTCCTTCCACTGAGCCACGCTGCTTCTCCACTCCACGCTGCTTCTTCTAATCCCGCCTCCGCCACTTGTCAGCTGTATGACTTGGGGCAAATCACTTCACTGGGCCTCAGTTCCCTCCTCTGTAAAATGGGGATGAAGACTGTGAGCTTCGTGTGGGACAACCTGGGGACCTTGTGTCTCCCCCAGCGCTTAGGATGGTGCTTGGCACATAGCAAGCGGAGAAGCAGTGTGGCTCAGTGGAGAGAGCACGGGCTTTGGAGTCAGAGGTCATGGGTTCGAATCCCGTCTCTGCCACTTGTCAGCTGTGTGACTGTGGTCGAGTCACTTAACTTCTCTGTGCTTCAGTTCCCTCAGCTGTAAAATGGGGATGAAGACTGTGAGCCCCACGTGGGACAACCTGATTCCCCTGTGTCAACCCCAGCGCTTAGAACGGTGCTCTGCACATAGTAAGCGCTTAACAAATACCAACAACATTATTATTATTATTAATAACAAACACAATTATTACTATTGATTGAACGAGGCTTGGCGGTCTCCACACGTGCGAAGGCGGCAGTGAGGGGCTGTGGCCACCAGAGGGCGCCCCAGCGTCCCGCGCCCCAACACTGTGGCCACCAGAGGGCGCCACCCACCCTCCCGTGCCCCCACCACCCCGTGCCTCCAACACTGTGGCCACCAGAGGGCGCCCCCCACCCTCCCGTGCCCACAACACTGTGGCCACCAGAGGGCACCTACACTGCCCACCTCCCTGCATTCATTCAATCCTATTTATTGAGCGCTTACTGTGTGCAGAGCACTGGACTAAGCGCTTGGAATGCACAATTTGGTAACAGATAGAAACAATCCCTGCCCAACAATGGGCTCACGGTCTAAAAAATGGCATTAATAATAATAATAATGTTGGTATTTGTTAAGCGCTTACTATGTGCAGAGCACTGTTCTAAGCGCTGGGGTAGACACAGGGGAATCAGGTTGTCCCACGTGGGGCTCACAGTCTTAATCCCCATTTTACAGTTGAGGGAACTGAGGCCCAGAGAAGTCAAGTGACTTGCCCACAGTCACACAGCTGACAAGTGGCAGAGCTGGAATTCGAACTCATGACCTCTGACTCCAAAGCCCATGCTCTTTCCACTGAGCCACGCTGCTTCTCTTATTATCATCAATTATTATTATCAATTATTATTGATACTAATAGTACTAATAATGCCACTTGTCAGTTGTGTGACTGTGGGCAAGTCACTTCACTTCTCTGGGCCTCAGTGACCTCATCTGTAAAATGGGGATTAAGACCGTGAGCCTCACGTGGGGCTAACCTGATGACCCTGTATCTCCCCCTGGGCTTAGAACAGTGCTCTGCACATAGTAAATGCTTAAAAAATACCAACATTATTATTATTAATAACAATAATAATGGCATTTGGTAAGCCTCGACAGACAGAACAATGATCTAGGGCATTTGTTCATCACCGGTGGAGAGTTCTAATAATAACAATAATGTTGGTATTTGTTAAGCACTTTACTCTGTGCCAAGCACTGTTCTAAGCACGGGGGAGATACAAGGTCATCAGGTTGTCCTACGTGGGGCTCACCGTCTTCATCCCCATTTATCAGGAGGGGGAACTGAGGCGCGGAGAAGTGAAGTGACTTGCCCAAAGTCACACAGCTGGTAAGTGGCGGAGCCGGGATTAGAACCCACAACCTCTGACTCCCAAGCCCGGGCTCTTTCCACTGACCCATGATGCTTCTCTAATAATAATAATGTTGGTATTTGTTAAGCGCTTACCATGTGCCGAGCACTGTTCTAAGCGCTGGGGGTGATCCAGGGTCATCAGGTTGTCCCACGTGGGGCTCACGGTTAATCCCCATTTTCCAGATGAGGTCACTGAGGCACAGAGAAGTGACTTGCCCACAGTCACACGGCTGCCAAGTGGCAGAGCCGGGATTCGAACCCATGATCTCTGACTCCCAAGTCCGGGCTCTTTCCGGGCCACGCTCCTTCTCTAGTACTCAAATCCGCCTGCCCCCTCCCTCACCTCGCTGCTTTCCTACTCCAACCCAGCCCGCACACTGCGCTCCTCTAACACCGACCTACTCCCTGCACCTCCATCCCGTCCCCCTCGCCACCGACCCCATGCCCACGTCCTTCCTCTGGCCCGGGACGCCCTCCACCTTCGTATCCGACAGACCACCGCTCTCCCCGCCTTCACAGCCTTATGGAAGGCACATCTCCTCCGAGAAGCCTTCCCTGGCTGAGCCCTCCTTTTCCCGGCCCTTCTGCGTCGCCCACGCACCTCCATTTGTTCCTTTTTTTCCACCCGTTACGACGCCCCACAGCACTTATGCTGTAATTCCTATTAATGTCCGTCTCCCCCTCTAGACGGGTAAGCTCGCCGTGGGCAGGGAACACGTCTACCAACCCTGTTACACGGCGCTCTCTCTCTCAAGCGCTTAGTACAGTGCCCTGCACACAGAAAGCGCTCAATAAATACCATCGATTTTTCTAAGTGCTGGCACAGGGCGGGACGCGGTCCCCGTCCCGCGTGGCGTTCACAATCTAAGTTGGAGGGACGACAAGTATCGAAGCCCCGTCTTACAGAGGAGGAAACCTGGGCCCAGGGAAGTGAGGTGACTCGCCCGAAGTCACAGAGCAGAGAAGCGTCGGAGCCGGGATCTGAACGCACGTCCTCTGACACCCAGGCCCGGGCTCTTCCCGCTAGGCCACGGGCGCCGCTTCCTTCACGCTCTCCGCTCTGTTGTTTCTCCCCAAGAACCGTCGGGGCGGCGTTTCCGTGAACCACTTTTTATTACTCTGGGTCGGGGGGAGTGTTGCCTTCCGGCCGACGGGCAAGGAGGTCGCTATGTACAGAACGATAAAAGGCGGGGTGAAGCGCGGATCGCCCCGTGACTCGGGAAGACGACGGCCGCTACGGGGCCGGGGCTCTGGGGAGGCGGGTCTCGGAAGACACCTTGACGCGGGCGATGATTTCGTTGACGAAGCCGTTGTTCTGGGCTACCACCTGGGCTTTCAGCTGCTTCAGCTTGGTGCGGATGTCCTCCTCGGACATCTCCGGGAAGGGCAACGCCTTCACCTTGGACAGCAAGTCCTGGATGATCTTTTCGCCTTGCTGAAACACACGCGGCGGAGGAGGGCCCTCTTTGAAAGCCGCCCCTCCCGCAACGCGGACCCCGAGTCGGATGAAATGTCGCCCCGCCCCCCCCCCCCCCCCCCCCCAAAACAGAGCGGGAAGACGAGATCGCTGACAAACGGCCACATCCGACCCAGAGCAAGCACGTTCCCGGGGCTAAGCCACCGCGGAGGGCGGGAGGAGGGCGCCGACCTCCTCGGGGGGGCCTCGACTGGGTAGAAGCCACAGACGCGGATGTCGGAACCGCTTCCGGCGGCGACGAGGGAGCTGGGAATGAGCGGCTGTCCGGGGCCCGGCCAGGGGAAATACAGTCGGAGCGCCACGTCCGCAGTGGTCACTCGGTGGTATCTGTTGAGGGCTTACTGTGTGCAGAACACTGTACTAGGCGCTCGGGAGAGGACGATAAAACTAGGGAGCGAGCGGACCGAGTCTCCGGCCCCCGGGAGCACGTCCCGATGCCCCCGAGGGAGCGCCTTTGCCCGTAACATCTGTAAAGTGATGCCCAGGTGGTGGGGGAGGGAGCCTTTTGCCGTGCCCAAGCTCTCCCTGCAGCCCGGCAGAGGCCCAAAATCCAGACTCGAGGGGCGGCGACCAGAGACAGCTCAGCTCTCCGCCGCTGCGAAACATTACGGGACATAACATATCGCCGTCCGCCAGCCCCGGGCTCGCCGGAAGCGCCAACACAGAGCCCCGTTTCCTAAACGTGCTCTGGCCGCGCTCTTGTCTCCAACTCCTCCCGGATGGCGGGGAGTTGGGGGGCAAGGTGGCTTTAGGTCCATTTCACGGAAGGGAAAACCGAGGCTCGCACAAAATGAAGCTACTCACGACCCAAACGGCCGAACGATCCAGGACCAGAGAGAGATCTCTTGTCCAGGTGACCCTCGCTCTCGCTCCCCAGGTCCCCCCGGGCCTACACTCTGAGGAACTCTGCCCTTCCCCAAGACAAAGGGGACGAACCCCGTGATGGTGAAGCCAGCTAATGTCCGCTATTAATTAAATCCTGAGGAGTTGGAGGCCCAACTGCTCACTGATATTTTTCCAAAACCAACCCGAGCCCCGTGTACGAGTCCCCATAGGTGCATTCTCCATGGTTTCCTTGTTTGTAATAATAATAGTTACGGTATCTGTTAGGCGCTTGCTACGCGTCGGGCACTCTACCGAGCGCTGGGGTGGACACAAGCAAATCGGGTTCGTATTACGGACCCGGGGAAGCCAAGCATTCCCAAGGAGGAACGTGAAATCCCGCATTGGGAGCGCTTTTCCCAGGATGGCACCGGGGAAGGGGCGGAGGATCGCCTCACCTTCGTTTCCGCCCGGCCCCAGACCGACCCACCTCTCTCTCCCGGTAGCATCTCTTGGCGGCGGGCTCGGATTCATCCGACTCCCGCGGTTTTCCGATGTTCTGGAATTCCTCCAGCTCCAGGGCTTTCTCCTTGGCGCTCTCGATCACGTGCTTGGGGAAGCTGGCCAGCTCCGCTACGTGAATCCCGAAACTCTGGTCGCACACCCCTAAGGGACAGAGGGCGGGGGAAACCGAGGGAGACGGGGCGTGAAAGGGGTAAGAAAGGCGAGAGAAAATTCCCTCTCTCCTCCTCGGATGGGGAAACTGACAAGAAGGTCAAGGCGACGCTTGGCAAACGGAGCTTAGCATAGCAAGAAAGAGGGACGTACGAGCGATGCTGCTGCTGCTGCTGATGGTATCCGTTAAGCGCTTCCTATGTGTTAAGCGCTGTTCTAAGCCCTGGGGTGGATACAATTTCATCAGATTGGACACGGTCCCCGTCCCACATGGGGCTCACAGTCTTACTAGCGCGCTCAGGAGATTCATAGTTTGGGATCTGTCATTTACTGCAGCTGGGGTACTGATTTAAAAATTAATAATGACCGTGATCTGTTGAGCACTTACTATGCGCCAGGCACTGTACTAAGTGCTGCGAGGGGGAATACAAATAGGTATAGACACAATCCCTGTCCACATCGGGCTCGCAGTTTTAATCCCCCGCATTTTACAGATGAGGGAACCGCGGCACACAGAAGTGACTCGCCTAAGGTCACACAGAGGAGACAAACGGCGGAGCCGGGATTAGAACCCATGACCTTCGGGCTCCCAGGCCCGTGCTCCATCCGCGAGGCCATGCTGCTTCTCAACTATTGTACCTAACTCTTTGTGGAAACCCTGTGCCAAGGGGTTAGTTGGGGTAAACGCCAAATACCGAGATGGGGATCAATCCCGTACCAATTTCATATATATATATATATTTTTTTACCAGTGTAGGTCAAAAAAAAAATACTCGTTTAAAATCGCCTACGAGGTGCTTCGAGATCCACAAGACCATCTTCAGAGGGAACTTTCAAGTCGAGGTCCATAATCCCACAACACCCATGAGAGGGAGATTGAGAGATCGGTGGTGACTTACTCTCCATCTAATTTGAATTCATTCAATTGTATTTATTAACCATTATGGAATTTGTTAAGCGCCCAGCACTAGCGCTTACCGTGTGCAGAGCACTGTAGTAAGCACTGGCACTGAATTCACTAATCAGTCGGGGCACCGAGGCAGCCCGAGGGCCATGCAGGGTAGAAATCCAATATGGTGGGACCCGGGCTAGGAAATAGTGAATTAGAAAATGGCAAGGTCCTGCTAATAATAATAATAATGATGGTATCCGTTAAGCGCTTACTATGTGCGAAGCACTGTTCTAAGCGCTGGGGAGGGGACGAGGTCATCAGGTTGTCCCCCGTGGGGCTCCCAGTCTTTATCCCCATTTTACAGATGAGGTACCTGAGGCACAGAGAAGTGACGAGACTCGCCCAGAATCCCACAGCTGACAAGCGGCTGAGCCGGGATTGGAACCCATGACCTCAGACTCCCAAGCCCGGGCTCCTTCCGTTGAGCCACGCTTATCTAGCCAACTTCCCCAGCAGCCAAGCTCCACTGGACAGCTTCTTCCAATAAAAGCAGCGCGGCCCGGCGGAAGAGGCGAGGGCCCGGGAGCCGGAGGACCCGGGTTCGAATTCCGGCCCCCCGCCGCGAGGCCACGGGCAAGTCGCTTCGGGGAAGCTCCTCGAGGGCGGGGTCCGCGCCCACTCTACCGCACCTCGACAAGCGCTCGCTACGGCGCTCGGCATCCGCCCTGGGGAGGCGGGATCGGCGTCCGCCGGCCGCCGCCTCTCGGGCCTCACCTGGCCTGACGCGATAGAGCATCGTCAGGGTGTCGTTGCTGGTGAGCGCCGTGACGTGCAGGTTGTTGACCGCGGGCAGCTGGTCGGCCAGGGCCGTCAGCTCGTGGAAATGGGTGGCGAAGAGGCAGAAGGCCCCGACGCGGGTGGCGATGTACTCGGAGATGGCCCAGGCCAGCCCGAACCCGTCGTAGGTCGACGTGCCCCGCCCCAACTCGTCGATGATGATCAGCGAGTCCCGGGAGGCCGACCTGAACGACAGGAGCCGCGTCACGCCGGGGCATCGGACGGGGTCGGCCCCGCTGACCGTAGCCGACGACCTCCCCTCTCGCCGGCTCGACAGTATCATTCATTCGAACGGACGTACTGAGCGCTCGCTCGGTACTACGGGCTCGGGAGAGCACGAGGCAACAATAAACGGACACGGTCCCTGCCCATTTTTCCGTGCCGGAACCCGCCCCTCCCTCGAGCCGGGAAAGGGCAGGAGCCCGGAGCCATGGGTTCTAATCCCGGCTCTGCCACTTCCCCGGTAATAATGACGACGGTGCTCGTTAAGTGCTTACTAGGTGCCAAGCACTGTTCTGAGCACCGGGGTAGGTACAAGTTGAGCAGGTTGGACACCGTCCCTGGCCCGTATGGGGCTCCGCTCTCAATCCCCACTTTCCAGATGAGGGAACCGAGGCCCGGAGAAGCGACTCGCTCCAGGTCACCCGGAAGACAAGGGGAGGAGCCGGGATTAGAACCCGGGTTCTTCTGACTGCCAGGCCCGGGGTCTAGCCACTAAGCCACGCTGCTCCTCGGGAGGGTCGTCTAATTAACGTCTCGGTCGCCCCCCCTGTGAAATGGGGACCGGAGGCCCGTTCTCGCTCCCCCTTGGACCGCGGGCCCCGGGGGTGGCGGGGGGAGGACGGGGACTGGGTCCCACCCGACCGGAACGAACGTCACCTGAGGATGGAGGCCGTCTCCAACATCTCCGCCATGAAGGTCGAGACGCCCTTGAGCTGACTGTCGCCGGCCCCGACGCGGGCCAGGATGCGGTCGACGATGGACACCTCCGCGGCCTCGCAGGGGACGAAGCACCCGATCTGGGCCATGAGGACCACCACGCCCGTCTGCCGGATGTACGTCGACTTGCCTCCCATATTGGGGCCTGCGGAGAGGAGGGGGTCGGGGGGAGCCGGGGCGCTCTCCGTCACGTCCTCCCCCCCCCCCGGCGACGGCGCTCTCCGCCCAGCGCCCCGAATTCCCCGCCAGCCAAGCCGCACGGCGCGAGCCTAGCGGATGGAACGCGGGCCCGGGAGACGGCCGAGCCGGGGCGGAGCGGGGATCGGAACCCGGGTCCTTCCCACTCACGCAATCGTATTTACTGAGCGCTTCCTGTGTGCACAGCACTGGCGTAAGCGTTCGGAAAGTCCCATTCGGCAACAGATGGGGGCAATCCCTACCCAACAGCGGGCTCACGGTCTAGAAGGGGGAGACGGACGACGAAACGAAGCAAGGAGCCAGGCGTCGAGAGCCAGGCTGCTCCTTCCGGGGGGCCGCAGCGCGGCAGGGCGGGCAGACGGGCTCCAGGCCCTTCTCACCTGTCACGATGTGGAACGTCTGCCTGCCCCTCTCGAAGACCACGTCGTTGGGGATGAAGGCCACCTCGTCCTGGACTTCGACGCAGGCGTGCCTGCAGCCCCTGAGCGCCAGCCGACCGTGGCCCTTGTCCAGGATGGTCGGGCGGACGTAGGGGACGGGAGCGCTGGTGGCCACGTGGGCGAAGCTGACCATGGCGTCCAGCTGGGCCAGGACGTCGTTCAGGGCCTGCATGGGCTCCACGTAGCCTGGTGGGGAGTCCCCGCCCGCCACAGAGACCGTCGGCCCACGAGACCTCGACCCGCCTGCGTCGAGCCCGACGCCCGGTTCGGAGCCCGGCGCGTAATAATAATGTTGGTATTTATTAAGCGCTTACTATGGGCAGAGCACTGTCCTAAGCGCTGGGGTAGACGCAGGGTAATCGGGTTGTCCCACATGAGGCTCACAGTCTTCATCCCCATTTTACAGATGAGGTAACTGAGGCACAGAGGAGTCAGGTGACTCGCCCACAGTCACACAGCTGACAAGTGGCACAGCCGGGATTCGAACCCATGACCTCTGACTCCCAAGCCCGGGCTCCTTCCACCGAGCCACGCTGCTTCTCGTTAAACGTATTAAGCGCTTAACGGACACCATCACGATACGGTTTGCTTCTACCCACCCCAGTGCTCAGTACGGCGTCCGGCACGTAGTAAGTGCTTACCAGATACCAGACTATTTTATTATTTGTTATTAAGGAGACACGTTTCTGAGACTTCTGGCACCTCCAGGACCCGAGGCGAATGACCGTGAGCCCCTCGGCAACTTATTTACCCGAAGAAATGTTGACAATTTCCTTAACGATGGCATTCTGGGCTTCTTCGTACTCTTCTCTGCTTTTGGTATACTCTTCGTTCAAGGAGCTCAGTTTGCTGGACACGAAAGGGGAAAAAAAAAAAACCCACAGAAGATCTCGGGTTGCAAAGACTTGTCACCGTCACGTTTTTTGCCGACCGTCCCTCTCCCTCCCCTTCGACTGTAACGCTCCGTCGGGTTTATTGAGGGCTTACCGTGTGCAGAACACCTCACTAGAGCTCGGGAGGGTGCAATGAATCATTACGGTGTAGGCGAAACGCTTAGGAACGTGTCTTTTGGGCCCGGCAGACTCTTCCGTGTGCTTAAAAAACGGTCCGTATAAAAGGGGCCGCTCGGCAAATATCACCGACGCCGATGAGCTCTAGTTTCGGATCGTTATGGTTCCCCTCCAGCCGGCAGCTTTTCAACGGTGCCCTCTCTGAGCCCCCTCCTCCTCACCCCACCGTCCAATACCCTGCTCTGCGTCTGCTAGGACTCACTTCTTCAGAAAGACACTAGAGAAGCGGCATGGCCTAGTGGCTAGAGCCCGGGCCTGGGAGTCAGGCGGTCACGGGTTCTAATCCCGGCTCCGCCTCGTCTGTGTGACTTTGGGCAAGTCACTTCTCTGTGCCTCAGTGACCTCATCTGTAAAACGGGGACGAAGCCCGTGAGCCCCACGTGGGACAACCTGATCGCCTTGTATCTACCCCAGCGCTTAGAACAGTGCTTGACACACAGTAAGCCCTTAACAAATACCATCGTCATTATTATTATATCGCCTTAACCTCTTTGTATTCCTCGCCACTTCATCCCTGTGGGAGGGAGAACAGGGTGGGGAGACGAGAGGTCCGGCTGGGAAGGCTTCCTGGGGGAGCCGCTGCTGGTGAAATGAGTGCTAAGCGTTTAATACAGGGCTCTGCACACAGTAAGCGTTCAATAAATACGACTGAATGAATGAATGAGTACAGACCGTCATACCTGTTGTTGAATTTGACGCCGTTCTTCTGGATGTCCAACGTGTTAAACTTCTTGTTGTTCCGGAGAGATTTTTCTTCCTTGCAGGTCACTCGGAAGTAAAACCCCATCTGTGCGTTGGACTCCAGTTTAACGCTTTTTCCTGCTTCCAACCCTTTGAGGTACAAGAGAGAGAGACAGAGGGGAAGGGAGAGAGAAGAGATTCTCGAGCCGCACGACGAGTCAGGCGTGGCTACCTGGGCCCCATCTACCAGTTGCCACCCAACCCTACACGAGGCCTAACGGCTCGAGGGCAGGAGGAGAATTTAAGTGGGCCCTGGTGCCTTCTTATTTGGCTTAAATCAGGACTGGGGACTCTCTGTGAATTTTTCAATTCTCCCTTATTAATAATAATGGTAACTGTGGTATTTGTTAAGCCCTTCCCGTATGCCAGGCACTGTGCTAAGCGGTGGGGTGGATACAAACCAATCTGGTTGGACACAGTCCCTGGCCCACGTGGGGCTCACAGTCTCCATGCCCATTTTACAGATGAAGGACCTGAGGCCCAGAGAAGTGAACTGACTTGCCCAAGGTCACACAGCAGACAAACGGTGGAGCCAGGGTTAGAACCCACGGCCTTCTGACTCCCAGGCCGGGGCTCTATCCGCGAGGCCATGCTGCTTCTCTTAGTCAAACCACAGACCCCAAGAATAGCCCTCTGGCATCAGAAAGGGGTTCACTTCGTGAGATTCAGTGGGTAGATTTAGTGATTTCCCCTCTAGACCGTAAGCTCCTTGTGGGCAGGGAATGTTCCCTGCCACTTGGCACCCTCCCAAGAGCTTAGTAAAGTGCTCTGCACACAGTAAGCGCTCAATAAATGCCACCGATTGATTCCCAGAGACCTCAGCAGACCTTTTTGCACAGAGACACCGCGGGTCACAGAGTGATAATAATACTAACGATAATTACGGTATTTGTTAAGCGCGCACTATGAGCCAAGCACCGTTCTAAACGCTGGGGTAGATACAAGGTAATCGGGTCATCCCAGCTGGGCTCACGGTCTTAATCCCCATTTTACAAACGAGGCAAGTGAGGCGCGGAGAAGTTCAGTGGTTTGCCCAGCGGACGAGTGGCGGAGCCGGGATCAGAACCCGCATCCTCTGACTGCCAAGCCCGGCCTTTTTCCACCAAATCACGCCGCTGCCCCTCTAGACTGGAAGCTCGCTGTGGGCAAGGGAACGCGTCCACTAATTGCGCCGGACCGTCCTCTCCCAACCGCCTGGCACGGTGCTCTGCACGAAGCAAGCATTCCGCAAGTACCACTGATCGATCGATTCAACTTTCGGGCGGCAGGGAAGCGGGCGGTGCCCGGCTGGCCGCAGCCGACGGACCCCGGCTTCCAAGGGATGGAGGGACGGACCCGGTGCCGGGGCTCCGGGCCCGCTCCGGCCTCCCCCGACTGCCTCCCGCCCACCCTCCTCGATCCACATCCCTCCGCTTCCTCGGAGACGCGGAGCGGCCTGTTCCGTCGGCCCCGAGTCGCCTCACCTAGCTCGCGGGCGGCGCTGGCGAGGGCGGACTGCATCTTCTCCTCCAAACTGTTCATCGTCTCCCGCAGCTCCGTCAGGTTAGGATCAAAGGAGGCCTTGACGAGGAATTCATGGTTTTCCACCTGCCAAGGCCAAGGGAACGGTTAAAAGAGGGGCGGGGGGAGAAGGACGGATCCCACCTCCCATTGAGACGTGTCTTCAGCCGGTCTGATCATTTCTCCGGTTATTTCACAACTCAGTATCAGCAATCCCCAGCTCATTCCCAATTGTATAGGATCCTAACAGATGTGTTCTGCTCCCGAGTCTGACGGTACTTCGCATCTCGGCTCGTCAGAGGGACTTGAGAACCAAGCCCCGCGTCGAAAGCGGCCGAGTCACAGACACCCGTACGAACGACACGGACCGATTTATTTAACCATCGCGGGGCCGGGGAGGCTCAGAGCTCAGATTCCAAACCAACCGGGCTGTGATTTCTCCATTTAAAAAAGCAGACGTCGAAGTGATTTTTTTTTTTAAATCCCCACCGCAGAGCCCTGTTTGCACAGATCTTCCTATGGAAAACTCAGAGAGTTGACTCCAACCGAGAGGCAAGAGTTTACAAGACGACAAGCACTTAGAAAGGCGTGAGACACATTTCGCAGGCTTCGGGGATATTCAAATTTCCGGGACAGATCGTGAAGGTGGGAGTGATGGCATTTTTTTTTCCCCCGAGAAGCAGGATGGAAAGGCCGCGAGTCAGGAGGCCCTGGGTTCTAATCCCACCTCCGCCACACGCCCGCTGCGTGGCCTTGGGCAAGTCATTTCCCTTCTCTGTGCTTCAGTCTCCTCATCTGTAAAATGAGGGAAAAATACTTGTTCCTTTCCCGGCTCCCACTTAGACTGCGAGCGCCACGTGGGCCAGGAATCGTGTCTTGGCATAAAGTACCTACGCAAAACCGCAATTGTTATTATTAATCATTAGGAGTATTATTGAGTGCCTCCTGAATGCAATGCCCTGTACTGAGCACTTAAATGGGCCAGGAATCGTGTCTTGGCATAAAATACATACACAAAACCACAATTACTATTATTATATTATTGAGTGCCTCCTGAATGCAATGCCCTGTACTGAGCATTTAAATGGGCCAGGAATTATGCCCTGGCATAAAGTACCTACACAAAATCACAATTACTATTATTAATTACTCTGAGTATTACTGAGTGCCTCCTGAATGCAGTGCCCTGTACTGAGCACTTAAGTGGGCCAAGAATTGTGCCTTGGCACAAAGCACCTACGCAAAACCGCAATTACTATTATTAATTATTATTGGTATTAGTGAGTGCCTCCTGAAAGCAATGCCCCCGTACTGAGCACTTGACACTGCTCTTCCAAGGGGGTTCTGTTACACTGAAACACGGTGAGGCATGCAAATAAGAAGCTTCCTGGAAAAAACACCACCCAGGCAAGCACACAACTAAAACCCGGAGTTGCCTTTCGTTCAGCTTAGTCGCCGGGGGAAAGAGGGTCCTTCCCTCCTGCGGGATACAGGTTGGGAAGGTGCAATAAAACGGAGATGGGAGACTCATTCTCCGCCCAGAACAAGCTTCCGTGGGCAGGGAACGGGTCTACCAACCCCGAGAAACGGTGCGGTCTGGTGGATAGAGCCCGGGCCTGGGCGGCCGAAGCACCCTGGGTTCTAATCCTAGCTCCACCACTTGTCTGCTGTGAGACCTCGGGCACCTCACTTCACTTCTCTGTGCCTCAGTTACCCCGTCTGTAAAACAGGGATTCATTCCGCGAACCCCAGGTGGGACCGGGACCGTGTCCAACCTGATTAACTTTTATCTACTCCAGCGCTTAGCGTGGCACTGGCCTGGCAGGGTACGTGCTTAAGAAATTACCATTAAAAAAAAGAACAAAAACAAATGAAAACTCTAATCGTGAACTCTTCCGAGCGCTCGGTACTGTGCTCTGCACACAGTAAGTGCTCAATAAATACCACTGACCGACTGATCGATCATCTGTAAAGCACTTACTACATTCCAAACCCCGTGCCAGCCACCGGAATAGGACGCAATCAGATCAAAGAGAGAGAACAGGTATTAAATCCCTCATCTTAATGGTATTTGTTATTAACTTGGATCTATCCCAGAGCTTAGAAGAGTGCTGGGCACATAGTGAGCGCTTAACAAGTACCATAATTATTCTTATTTCCTTTAGCTCTGAAGGCAGAATCCCCTTTCTTCACCTCACACCATTTCCACGGACTCCGACAAAAATCAAGGATCTGAGCCCTGCGTGGGACGGGTCCCGGGGGATCCCGTACTTACCTGAGGGCTTATTACAGTGCTTGGCTCACAGCGAGCACTGAATCGATACCACAACTATTATAAATGGGCAGTTTTTCTTTTTCACAAGGGTCCCAACCGCTCCATCGATCGGCAAACGTTCTCGGTTCCAAGATGTCCCGCGTTTTAGCGCGGATGCCCACCTGATTCAAGTCTAGCGTCGTTTCGATCATTTCCTGAAACTTGGAGAAATCGGAACGGAGATCGCTCAGCGGCGTGGCAAAGATTGCCAGCAGCAACATCTGATGTGCTCCTGTAAGAATAACAACCACAACACAAAATTGCGGGGTGCGGGTGGGGAAGGGCGAGTTCTTTTTACCCATGCAACACAATAAGTCATCCAACTGGTTGTATTTATTGAGCGCTTACTGTGTGCAGAGCACTGCACTAAGCGGTTGAAAGAGTACATCGAGAAGCAGCGTGGCTTAGTGGAAAGAGCACGGGCTTGCGAGTCAGAGGTCGTGGGTTCTAATCCCGGCTCTGCCCCGTCTGCTGTGTGACCTTGGGCGAGTCACTTCGTTTCTCTGCCCCCCGGTTTCCTCACTTGTAAAATGGGGATTACCTGGTCTCCCTCCTACTCAGACCGAGAGCCCCTCGTTGGGACAGGGACTGTGTCCAACACCATTCACTCATTTAATCGTATTTATCGAGCGCTTACTGTACGCAGAGCACTGTGCTAAAATGAAGCCTAGCCCCGTGTTCGGAAAAACGGTCACCTGCTCTCCTGAGGTCCAGCTCAAACGGTGTCGATGGGCGAAAGTCGTCTTTAGTTCCCAAGGAGTACTCGGTTCTGTCCCTTTTTAGAGCTTGATAGTCCCCGCCCCCCGCCCAGCCCCACGGCACCTCTGTCCATATAATAATGGTATTTATTAAGCGCTTACTATGTGCCAGGCACTATTCTAAGCGCTGGGGCAGATAGGTCATCAGGTTGTCCCACGGGGGGCTCGCAGTCTTCATCCCCATTTAACAGATGAGGGAACTGAGGGCCAGAGAAGCGACGTGACTCGCCCAAAGTCACACAGCTGATAGGCGGCGGAGCCGGGACTAGAACCCACGATCTCTGACTCCCAAGCCCGGGGTCTTGCCACCGAGTCACGCTGCTTACTCATACCCTTTAATTCTGCTATTCCCATCCGCCATTTCTTTGAATATCTGCCTTCCCCTCTAGACTGTAAGCTCCTTACGGGCAGGGACCCGCGTCTACCAACTCCGTCGTCCTCTCCCAGGCGTTCAGTCCAGTGTTCCGCACCCAGCAGACGCCAATAAATACCATTAACTGACCGCGCTCGTTGCGGGCCGGAAGGCGTCCGTCTGTTGTTATACTGCACTCTCCCAAGGGCTGAGTCCGGTGATCCGCACCCAGAACGCGCCCAATAAATACCATCGAGCCGGGATTTGGGGGGTGGGGAGTGGAGCCAGACCGGATGACGGGGATTTTTTTTCTTCACCTTCATACTTTTCCAGGGCCTGGATGACACCAGGCAACTGATTGATGGTCTGATAGATCCGGTAGCAGTCTTGCAGGTTGGCCGCCTGTCTCTGAAACTTTTTGGCCAGCCGGTTGAGATCCGGGAACCGGCGGAGGAGGTCTTCCTGTAGCGTCTGCCTCAGCTCCCCGTCTTCGACGAAAGCCTCCACCAGATTCAGCCTGAACAAGCGTGGGACGGGAGAGGGGCCGAGAGACGGGGCCGAGGTCAGTCTGCTTCTGGGGGGTCCGGCGGGTCGTCGACCCGTCGGTCCTATTTCTCAATAACAACAGTTGTGGCGTCTGCTAAGCGCCGACTACGAGCCAGGCACCAGCGGATCGGGATGGACGCAGCCCCTCTTTCACGCGGCGTTCCCAGTCTCGATCCCCATTCTATATGGGGATGAGGTAACTGAGGCACAGAGAAGTGACTTGTCCAAGGTCACACATAGGCCAGGCACCATACTAAGCACCAGAGTAGGGACCCAATCCATTCCCACGTGGCGCTCACGATCTTAATCCCCATTTTACAGAGGAGGTAACTGAGGCACAGAGATGTGAAGCGACTCTCTCACGCTCACCCAGCAGACAAATGGCGGAGCCGGGATTAGAATGCAGGCTGGCGAGGCTCGTCTGGGGCCCCAACCTAAAATGCCCCTCAGATACTAATAATGATTGTAGGATTCGTTAAGCGCTTACTACGTGCCAGGCACTGTACTAAGCAGTGGGGTAGACACAAGATAAGCAGGTTGGACGCAGTCCCTGTCCCACATGTGGAAGGGAACACCACAGTGTGAGTTCCCGGGTAGAGCCCGGGCCTGAGAGTCAGAAGGTCCTGGGTTCTAATCCCCGCTCCATCGCATGTCTGCTGTGTGACCCTGGGCAATTCACTTCACTTCTCTGTGTCTCATCTGGAAAACGGGGATTGAGAATCCGAGCCCCAGCTGCGACACGGACTGTGTCCAATTTGATGAACTTGTATCTCCCCCGGCGCTCAGAACAGGGCTTGGCGCACAAAGCAGTGTGGCTCAGTGGAAAGAGCGCGGGCTTGGGAGTCAGAGGTCATGGGTTCTAATCCCGGCTCTGCTTCTAGTCAGCTGTGTGACCTTGGGCAAGTCACTTAACTTCTCTGTGCCTCAGTTACCTCATCTGTCAAACGGGGATTAAAAAAACTGTGAGCCCCACGTGGGACAACCTGATCACCTGGTATCCCCGAGCGCTTAGAACAGTGCTTTGCACATAGTAAGCGCTTAACAAATACCACAATTATTATTATTAAGTACCATAATTATTATTGATTCCCCATGTTCCAGGAGAATCGAGTATCCTACTTTGACCAAAACGTTCACGTGGAACAGTAAAATGGGGATTTGAACCCTCCTCCCTTCTTCTTAGACCGTGAGCCTCATGTGGGACGGGGACTGGGTCCAACCTGATAAACTTGTACTTGCCCCAGTGCTTAGAACAGGGCTTGACACGTAGCAAGCGCTTACCACACACCATCAAACCAACAAAAACAAGTGGAAAAACGTCGGCTCTCCGTCAAACCACCTCAGTACTTTACAAGTCAGAGAAGACGCTTCCGCTTTGAGGTCCCTATGTTCACTGTCGTCGAAACCCACAATCTTACGAGAATACGAAATGGCGACGTGAACACCCACAATTATTTCGTTCGTTCATTCGATCGTATTTATTAAGCGCTTCCCGTGGGCAGAGTACTGTACTAAGCGCTTGGGAAAGTACAATAAACGGTGACATTCCCTGCCCACGACGAGCTCACGGGCGGGGGGGGGGGGGGGGAACAGACATCAATACCGGTAAATAAAATTATAGATATATACGAAAGTGCTGTAAAGCCGGGGAGAGGCCAAGAGAGCAAGTCGGGGCGACACAGAAGGGAGCGGGAGATGAGGAAAAGTGGGGCTTAGGGCTGAGGGGGCTCCATTAGGCACTGGCCGGTGCTCGTCCCCCCTTTTTTAATGGTATTTATTAAGCGCTTACTATGTGCCAGGCACCGTACTAAGCGATTAGATCCCAGCTGATCGGGTCGGACCCAATCCCCGTCCGACATGGGGCTCGCGGTCTTAATCTCCATTTGACGGACGACCGAGGCACGGGGAAGCTACACCACTTGCCGAAAGTCGCGCAACGGGCGAGTGGCAGAGCCGGGACTAGAACCCGGATCCTTCCGACTCCCGGCCCTGCGCTCTTTCCACTAGGCCACGCCGCTCCTACTGTCACCAAAGGGCAGGATGCGACCGGCCAGCCGGTTGGGGTAAGACGGCCTGAGGCCTCTCCCTCTGCCGGTCCCCACAGTCACCGGACTCAACACGTCCCTCGAGCCACCATCAATTCATGGCCGTCACCCCCTCTGGACCGTAAGCTCGCTGTGGGCCGGGAGCGCGTCTATCGGTCTACTGTCCTCTCCCGAGCGCTCAGGACGGTGCTCCCAACGCAGTTAGCGCTCAATTAATAGGCCCTTCCAAGGCCCCGTGTTCCGGTCGCACGGTTACAGGTGGACCCCCTCTCTACCTCAACTCGCCCCTCTCCACCCCGACTCTCCCGCAGTGACCCAGCACAGATCATCCGCCCCCTCTGACTCTCCCCTCTAAGTGACCCAATATGGACCACCCAACGCCCCTGCCTCTCCCTACGACCTCTCTTTTTCTCCCCTCTGATTGTTCTTGACCTAAATATCCGTAACAAATTCACTAAATTCCCACCCCCCCGGTCCCCAGAAGAGCTCGCCCCTCTGTGTACTTAAACCCGTCCCCTCCGAATTTATCGAGCGCTCCTTTATCTCGATCACTCGGGATTTGGTGAACAATCAACTCAGTATTCCCCTGTTCCTCCTCCATGGATTTGAAGACTTCAATAGCCTCCTCTCCTCCACCCGCTTCTCCCCAATCTGAAATCTTAATGTCTCTGCTTTGATCCTTCCCACCCATCCCCATCGCCCGATAATCTCGGTCAGCCCTTCTCTGCCTTATCTGCCGCGTGGTCCCGTCCTTCGTGCAGGAGCAATTTAAGGAGTATCACCGGGTTGTCGTCACCATCGATAAATATTTACCGAAGGCCACAGATGTACAACGTGAGCAAAACTTCCGGGCTTTGAAGAGCTCAGGTGGTTGGGAGGGAAGGCAAATAACACCCCTCCCTCTCGTTGGCATGACTCACTGGGGCACGTCGCATACGGGGTTTTTTTTTATTATGGTATTTGTTACGCGCTTCCTATGTGCCGGGCACTGTTCTAAACACTGGGGTAGCTCCAGCTAACTAGGTTGGACATAGTCCCCGTCCCACACGGGGCTCACAGTCCAAGTAGGGAGGAGAACAGGACAGATGAGACCCAGAGAAGTGACTTGCCCGAGGTCACGCAGCAAGCATCGGCGTGGCCGAGCGGAAAGAGCCCGGGCCTGGTCGTCAGAGGTTGTGGGTTCTAATCCCAGCTCTGCCACTCGCCTGCTGTGTGACCTCGGGCAAGTCACTTCACTTCTCTGGGCCTCAGTGGCCTCGTCTGTGAAATGGGGATCAAGCCTGTGAGCTCCATGAGGGGCGACTGTGTCCAACCTGATTACCTTGACTCGACCCAAGCACATAGTAGGCGCTTAACCAATACCACAATTATTATTATTGTCTGGCAGAGCTGGGATTAGAACCCAGGTCCTCTGGCACCCAAGACAGGGCTCTTTCCACTAGACCACGCTGTTTCCTTTAGCTGGATCCAGCTAAACCCCATCTCCTACCACCTGACCCTGTCCCTGAACGCCCCGAACTGCAATTTCTGGGACACCCCTGGGGAACCTCTTGTCTCCTTGTGATGACCCAAGTGCGCTGGGCTAATTTGAGGCTGACGAAGGGGCCAGGAGAAATCGATCGGTCGTTCGACGGTATTAACTGAGCACCTAAAGGACTCAGAGTACTGTACTGAGCGCTTGAACTGTCAGAAGACACGACTGCTGCTCTAATAATGATGATGATGATGGCATTTAAGCGCTCACTATGCGCCAAGCACCGTCCTAAGCGCTGGATAACAGTGGTATTTCTTAAGCACGTACTGTGAGCCAATCACTTCACTGAGCGCTGGGGTGGATACAGCCCAGTCAGGTCGGGCACAGTCCCTTGTCCCACGTGGGGCTCACAGTCTCCATCCCCGTTTTACAGACGAGGGCACTGAGGCCCAGAGAAGTAAAGTGACCTGCCCAGGGTCACACAGTGAAGTGGCAGAACTGGGATTAGAACCCGGATCCTCCTGACTCTTCCTAGAAAGAGCACAGGCCCGGGAGACGGGAGACCTGGGTTCGCATCCCGGCTCCGCCACCCGCCTGCTGGGTGACCTCAGACAAGTCGCTTCGCTTCACGGAGCCTCGGTTACTCGTCTGTAAAATTCCTTTTCTCGCTCCCGCGTAGACTTTGAGTCCGATGAGGGAGGGACCGAGCCCGACCTGATTATCTCGTCATTACCCCGGCGATTTCTACGGTGCTTGGCACAGAGTCGATGCTTGACGAATACCTTTATTATTATTGCCTTTAATTATTATTATTCTAATTATTATCACGAGGCGTTTCAATTAGGGGCATAGAGCGAAAAGCTAAGGGTGCCGGAAGGCTCTGACGGACCCAAGCGGCATGGGTCCTGACGAACCCAGCGCTTAGTACAGTGCTTGGCACAGAGTAAAAGCTAAACAGATTACCATCGTCATCGTTACCACAATCACCGTGACTCACCGAACGACAGGGAGATCACGCGTCTCATCCGAGTGGACGCGGGCCACGTCCCGCCCGGGATTCACAGTCGTCATCCCCATTTCCCAGATGAGGGGACTGAGGCCCAGAGAAGTGAAGCGACTTGCAACAAAGTCACTGAGCAGGCAGGCGGCGGGGTCGGGATTAGAACCCAGATCCTTCTGGCTCCTAGGCCTGGGCTCTGCCCACTAGGCCACTCTGCTCCTGTCTTCTCTCTCTCGTGCCCCTGCTTTCCAAAGGAAGGAGGCCCAGCACGAGTCCTACCAGTCCACGATCAGCTCGGCCCCGCCACCCGGGGCCCTCGGTTTACCCGGAAGAGTCACGTGAGGAGAGGTAGAGGGGGGCTGGAAGACGACCAGCACGGCCCAGTGGGTAGAACCCGGGCCTGGGAGTCGGAAGGACCCGGGTTCTAATCCCGGCTCCGCCACCCGTCTGCCGATTAGCTGGTATCTACCCCAGCGCTTAGTACAGGACTTAACAAATACCATTAAGAAAAAACTCGTTTTTTTAAAAAAAAAAAAGCTATGGGGAGGGGACAGCCGTTTCAACTATTCCCAAAGGCTACTTCCCGGCGGAAGACATCTGGGCCAGCGGCTTGCGTCACCCGAATGATTCCGCCTGCGGATCGGGAGTTTCCAGTGAGCGGCACGTTCGGGTCCGCAACCGAAGCAGAAGCCTTCGTCACCCCCGGCTGGGGTGACAGGAGTTTTGCAGAGGAAACGGCAAATTAAAACGGAAAGAGTTTTCAGAGCATTTGCCAACTGCCCATTTATAAAAGAAGGAAAAGCTTCACCAAATCCCGCCAACTTTTCCCTGAGAAGGCGGGGCACCATCGGGGGAGGGATTCGAGGACGTTCGAGGCAGCGTCGCCTAGTGAACAGGGCGCGGGCCTGGGAGTCGAAGGGAGCCGGGGTCGAATCCTTGCCTGCTGTGTGACCCTGGCCAAGTCACTTCATCTCTCTGGGCCTCGGTTCCCTCATTTGGAAAATGGGGATTGAGCCTATGAGTCCAGTGTGGGACAGGGACTGTGTCCAACCTGATTACCCTGTATCTACCCCCCCAGCGTTTAATACAGTACCCGGCACACACAGCAACCACTTAAACACCTCAATGAATACTAACAATAATTATCATTAGTATGTCTACACAGGGTCTCTCTTCAAATTAAAGCGCCCTCAATCCTCGACTGCCTCCTTCAAAGCCTTATCGAAGGCACGCTTCCTCCCGGGGGCCTTCCCTGACCGAGCCCTCCTCCCCTCAGCGTGGCCAGAGAAGGAGCGTGGCTTAGAGCCTGGGCTTGGGAGTCAGAAGTGGTGGGTTCTAATGCCGCCTCCGCCACCTGTCTGCTGTGTGACCTCGGGCAAGTCACTTCACTTCTCTGGGCCTCAGTTCCCTCATCTATAAAAATGGGGATTAAGAAACGTGAACCCCATGTGGGACAATCCGATTACCCTGTATCTACCCCAGCGCTTAGAACAGTGCTCTGCACGTAGTAAGCGCTTAACAAATGCCATTATTATTAATTAATCCTCTCCACTCGCGCCCTTCTGCGTCGCCCTGACTGGTTCCCTTGGTTCTTCCGCCCTCCCGACCCCACACCGCTCACGTCCACATCTGTCCTTTATTTATTTGTACTGACGTCTGTCTCCCCGGCCTAGACTGTGAGCTCGCTGTGGGCAGGGAAGGTGTCCGTTTATTGTATCGTACTCCCCTAAGCGCTTAGGACGGTGCTCTGCACACAGTAATGATAACTGTGGTATTTGCTAAGCATCTACTCTGTGCCAGGCGCTGTACTAAGCGCTCAATAAATACAACTGAAGGGATGGGATCGCCCCCAAGGCCTCCCCCCAGACGCCCGGGTCATCTTTCGGAGGCAGAGGGGAGGCCCGGCTGACCCCGAGGGGCCCGAGACCACGGCCACCGGGGCGACCGTCCTTGGCCCGCTGGCTCGCTCGGGTGGCTACCGGACCTTAGCCTCTGACCACACCCACATCACGCGCTCCTGCATAAACGGAGGACTAACTTGACCTTGCTCCCGGCAGGAAATGACATCCGCCTAAGAGGAGAGGGAGGAGAGAGAGCCATGATGGAGGAGTTTATATATATATATATATATATTTTTTTTTTAATAATAATTGTGATACTTGTTCAGCGCTTACTAGGTGCCAGGCACTGTACCGAGCACCGGCACAGCAGTGTGGCTCGGTGGAAACAGCCCAGGCTTAGGAGTCAGGGGTCATGGGTTCTAATCCCGGCTCCGCCACCTGCCAGCTGGGTGACTGTGGGCAAGTCACTTCACTTCTCGGTGCCTCAGTGACCTCATCTGTCAAATGGGGATGAAGACCGGGAGCCTCACGTGGGACAACGTGATGACCCCGTATCGCCCCAGTGCTCAGAACAGCGCTCGGCACAGAGTAAGCGCTTAACAAATACCAACATTATTATTATTACTATTACAAGGTAACTGAGTTGGACGCGGTCTCTGTCCCACAGAGGGCTCACAGTCTTAATCCCCATCTGACAGCTGGAGCGGAGAAGCAGCGTGGCTCAGTGGCGAAAGCCCGGGTTTGGGAGTCAGAGGTCGTGGGTTCTGATCCCGGCCCTGCCACTTGTCATCTGTGTGACTCTGGGCAGGTCACTTCGCTTCTCTGTGCCTCAGTGACCTCATCTGTCAAATGGGGATGAAGACCGTGAGCCTCACGTGGGACAACCCGATTCCCCTGTATCTCCCCCAGCGCTTAGAACAGGGTTCTGCACCTAGCGAGCGCTTAACAACTACCAACGTTATTATTATTCTAATCCCAGCTCCGCCACTTGTCTACTGTCCTCTGTTCGGTTCTTATCCAGAAGCCATTGGGAGGTAAACGCGGGTACCTCTCCTCTATCCTGTTCTTATCCAGAAGCGGTTGCTTGATCCACTGATTAACCAGCCTCTGCCCTTGAGGAGTTTTGCAGCGGTTGAGCAGGGCAGCTAACGACTGGGAGCCGCTGGTGTCTTCCACTGAACCCTGAGGAGAAAACACACGCGCGCGCGCCCGTCCACGGTGAAAACGAGAGGAGCGGTGGGAAGAACACGGGCCCGGGAGTCAGAGGATCTGGGTTGTAATCCCAGCTCCTCTGCCGCGGCTAACCTCCTCCCGGCGCCTCCTTCTCGCCCGACCCCGGGCCCACGTCCCACCGCCGACCCGGACCTCCCTCCCTCCTCCCAGCCGCCAAACTCGCTCTCTTCCCCTCTTCAAAGCCCTACTGCGAGCTCACCTCCTCCGGGAGGCCTTCCCAGACTGAGCCCTCCCTTTCCCTCCGCCCCTCCTCATTTCCCCTGCTCCCTCCCTCCGCTCTACCCCCTTCCCCTCCCCACAGCACCTGTGTCTATTTGTATAGATTACTTATTACTCTATCTTACTGATGATGTGTCTATAGCTACGATGCAGCGTGGCTCAGTGGAAAGAGCACGGGCTTTGGAGTCGGAGGTCATGAGTTCGAATCCCAGCTCTGCCACTTGTCAACTGTGTGACTGTGGGCGAGTCACTTCACTTCTCTGTGCTTCAGTGACCTCATCTGTAAAATGGGGATTAAGGCCGGGAGCCCCACGTGGGACATCCTGATTCCCCTGTGTCTACCCCAGCGCTTAGAACGGTGCTCGGCACATAGTGAGCGCTTAACAAATACCGACATTATTATTTATTCATTCGATAGTATTTACTGAGCACTTACTATGTGCAGAGCTCTGTACTGAGCGCTTGGAATGTATTATTTATCTATTTTGACGGCATCGCTGCCTGTCTACTGGTTTTGTCTGTCTCCCCCTTGTAGACTGTGAGCCCGCTGTTGGGCAGGGATTGTCTCTATCTGTTGCCGACTTGTACATTCCAAGCGCTTAGTCCAGTGCTCTGCACCCCGTAAGCGCTCAATAAATACCACTGAATGAATGAATAAATGAATGAATGAAAAGCTTGCTGGGGGACCTTGGGCAACTTCTCTAGGCCTCAGTCGCCCAGTTATCCCTCCCGCTTTGATCGTGAGCCCCTGGCAGGGTAATAATGTTGGTATTTGTTAAGTGCTTACTATGTGCAGAGCACTGTTCAAAGCGCTGGGGAAGATACAGGGTAATCAGGTTGTCCCACGTGAGGCTCGCAGTTAATCCTCATTTTACAGATGAGGTCACTGAGGCACAGAGAAGTTAAGTGACTTGCCCACAGGATGGGGACTGCGCCCAACTAATCCACTTCTATCTACCCCAGCGACTATAACAGCGTTTGACACATAGTAAGCGCTTAATAAATACCATCACAAAAAAACATATCATCTTTCCTGCGGCCCCTTCACCCGCCAAACCGTCCCGGAGAACTTTTAGCCTGCCAGGATGCTATTTCAGAGATGTGGGGGGAGATGAGGCACCCTTCCGTGATGGGAACGGAGCTTTTATGGCTTTCGGCCAAAGTAACTGCAATTAATAGAAATCTCCTCTGAATGCCAAAGCAGCTCTCGGGTAATCGCTCCCCTCTACACCGACAGTCTCTCCCTCCGGAGTGTCTGCCGGGTGACCTTGGATGAGTCGCTTTACTTCTCTGGACCTCAGTTCCCTCATCTGTAAAACGGGGATTAATGAGACCATGCACCCAACCTGATTATCTTGTATCTACCCCAGCGCTTCGGTCCCATAGTAAGCGCTTAAATACCCTTAAAAAAAGCCACACGCACACACAAATACCACAATTCTTATTACACATCCACGTCTAAGATAGGAACGCTGACCGAGTTTCCCCCATTGAGGCTCCACCGCGCGGTTTACCTGAAAGAGGTTCAGGGCTCGGACGGCCGCGTTATCCAGTTTCATGTACTGGCTGAGGTCAAAAGTCATCAATTCGAACTGTCCAAAATTGGAGTCATCGGATAAGAGTTCGAGATACTTGATTACAGCTGACAAGGAGGCGCTGGCAACCTGAGAAGAACCAGAGCCGAAAGGAAAAGCCCGGCGTCATCAATAATTTCGTTGAGAAACAAACGTGACCTAGTAGGAGGAGCCCGGGCCTGGGTGTCAGGGGACCTGGGTGCTAATCCCGGCTCCGCCACTTTGTGAGACCTCGGACAAGTCACTTAATAACGATAACGGTGTTATTTGTTAAGTGCTTACTATGTGCAAAGCACTGTTCTAAGCGCTGGGGGATACAAGGTGATCAGGTTGTCCCCCGTGGGGCTCACAGTTTTAATCCCCATTTTACAGATGAGGTAACTGAGGCACAGAGAAGTGAAGTGACTTGCCCAAAGTCACAGAGCTGGCAGGCGGTGGAGCCGGGATTAGAACCCTTGACCTCTGACTCCCAAGCGCGGGTTCTTTCCACTGAGCCACGCAGCCTCTCTACTTAAACCTCTCTGTGCCTCAGTTATCTCATCTGTAAAACGGGGATGAAGACTCCGAGCCCCACGTGGGACAACCCGACTACCTCGTAACTACCCCAGCGCTCAGAACAGTGCCTGGCACATAGTAAGCGCTCCACAAATATCGTTATCGTTATAATTATTGTCTGCTCTGTGACTCTGGGTAAGTCACTTCGCTTCTCTCTGGGCCTCAGATACCTCCTCTGTAAAATGGGGATTCATTCGTTCAATCCTATTTATTGAGCGCTTACTACGTGCAGAGGACTGTACTAAGCGCTTAGAGATCGACTGTGAGCCCCGCGTGGGACATGGGCTGTGTTCAACCTGGTTAGCTTGGATCTAACCCAGCGATTAGCCCAGTGCCTGACACAGTATGCGCTTATCAAATACCATATTATTATTATTTTTTAATTCCAGGCGCTTAACCACTTTGCAAGTTTTCGTGAACGCATTCAGGCGGCTTCATTCCAAACACGATCAGTTTACTTCAACAGCCCCTCTCTGGTCCAGACAAAGTCAGGAGCTGCTGGGATCCTCTAAATACTCAGCCGGGCTTAGTGACATTAAGACTAAAACTAATTTAAGCATGAATTAATTCTTAATTAAGAAATTAATTAAGAATTAAGTAGTAGAAGAAATAGTAACAGAAGTAAAGCATTAAACTAAACTGTCCCCACATGACGACAAAACCTCGGCTGCATCAACGAAATCCCCGCTCCGCCACACTTCTCCGCTGTGGGACCTTGGCTGAGTCACCTCACTTCTCTGAACCTCAGTTACCTCATCTGTAAAATGGGGACTAAGATCGCGAGCCTTACGGGGAGCAGAGACCCGGTCCAACCCGCTTAATCTTTATCTACCCCATCACTTAATAAAGTGCCTGGCACAAACTAAATGCCTAACCAATGCCATAATAAGAGATTAATTAAAATGCCGAAACCCGCGCCGCTGTTCTCCACCAGCGGATGAACCTCTCGCTAACACAGGTGAGGGGGGGACATCACCTGACCCAGAGGGCTGGAAAAACGAAAGTATTTCCCTGGCGGGCACGGGTTTTATTTTGATATCCCGGCCAGCTCGCAGAAACGTGATCGAACTGCAGCTGTGGGGTGTCACAAGAGATCGGTCTCCTGCTATGCTGCGCTGCTGTGAAAGTAATCGGGAAAAATGAGCCCCAGGTTTGTCAGATAGGGGGTGGGGGAAAAACAAAAAAAAAACCTATAACTACCATTTCACTGGCTACGGGACTGGAGCGATAACAGATCGTTCCCTTAGACTGTAAGTTCTTAACGGGCAGGGATCGTGTCTAAGCAGCACGGGCCTGGTGGCCAGAGCACGTCAGAAGGATCTGGGTTCTAAACCCCACCTCCGCCACTTATCCGCTGTGGGACCCGGGGCGAGTTACTTCACTTCTCTGGGCCCCAGTTATCTCTTCCGGAAAATGGGGATTAAGAGACTAGGAGCCCCATGCGGGACAGGGACAGTGTCCAACCTGATTTGTTCATATCCACCCTAGCGCTTAGTACAGCGCCTGGCACAGAGTAAGTGCTTAACGAGTACTACGATCATTATTATTATTATTCCAAATGCTTAGTCTAGTAATTCTGAATACAGCAAGTGCTCCATAAATACCCGACTGACTGAAAGTGATTTTACTTTCATGGGGATTCTATAGGTGTCCCTTTAATAGAGAAGCAGCGTGGCTCAGTGGAAAGAGCCCGGGCTTGGGAGTCAGAGGTCATGAGTTCGAATCCCGGCTCTGCCACTCGTCAGCTGTGTGACTGTGGGCGAGTCACTTCACTTCTCTGTGCCTCAGTTACCTCATCTGGAAAATGGGGATTACCTGTGAGCCTCACGTGGGACAACCTGATGACCCTGTATCTACCCCAGCGCTTAGAACAGTGCTCGGCACATAGTAAGCGCTTTACAAATACCAACACTATTATTTAATTAATCAGTGGTATTTATTGAGCAATTCTCCCCCCTAGACCGGGAGCTTGTTGTCGGCAGCGAATGCGCCCGCCAGCTCTGTTGTACCGTCCTCTCCCAAGCGTTTAATACAACGCTCCGCACACAGAAAGCACTGGCGGCGATGACGTACTAAGCATTTGGAAGAGGATCTACTCACGTCTACTCATTCTCTTCTCTCCCAGGGGCTCAGTAGAGGCTCCGCACACAGTAATATTACTAATACCACTAATAATAATAGCGGCATTCTTGAGCAACCGACCGGCCCGGTCCACGTCCCACGTGAACCTCTTGTGGGCAGGGAATGTGTCCGTCTATTGTTCCATCGTCCTCTCCCCAGCGCGCGGTCCAGCGTTCCGCACACGGCGAGCGCTCAGTAAATACCGACCGACGGGACTGCCGGGAAGGGGACGCTCGACGTGCCGGGCGCCGTCCTTCCTTCCGCCGGAGCGACTCCCCCGGCCCGGTCAAGCCCCCCCCGCCAGCCCACCTGGTTCTCCAACTCCGGCAAGGCGGCGCTGTTCACCGCCTCCCCCTTCTTGGCTTTGAGCAGGCGGTTCAGGTCCTGCACGACGTCCTTGGTGGCGAATTCGGCTTTCTTCCGGTCCGAGGTGAGGATTCCCCCCCTCCGGACGACCTGTCGGGAGAGCCGTCGGGTCTGTCCGAAGCGGGGCCGCCCGCCCCCCCCGGCCCCGCGGGGTGTCCCGGGATGGCGGGCGACCGCCTCGCTCTGACCCACCTGCCTCAGCTTCCCCATGTCCCCCGCCGCGTCCCCGCCCGGGAGCACGCACTCTTTGGGTCCGATCTGCACGAGCAGCGCTTCGAGGTTCGAGAACTGGTCGTCGTCGGCGAACTCGCAGAGGCCCAGCTTCCTGCGGGTCGAGTCCACGTAGCCGACGCCCACGCACCTGCGGCCGTCGACCGTCGACAGCTTGACGCCCACCACGCCGATGGAGGTGGACGAGTCGCTGTTGCCGAAGAGCACTTCCTCGAACTGGGAGAGGTTGCCCGGGGACGCCTGAGGGGGCATCGGAGAAACCATCCGGAAAATCACCCGACCGTGACCACCACTGGCTCTGCTATGAGCTTCTAGTTTTTCTGCTATTTCTTCTACTACGACTAGTATTTCTTCTACTACCGTTTCTTAATCCATTAAGAATTCATTCTTAATTTAATTTCTTACTTCTATTACTATTTCTCCTATTTCTTCTTAATTTCTTAATTAAGAATTCTTAATTTAATTTCTTACTTCTATTACCATTGCTCCTACTATTTCTTAATTTCTTAAGAATTCATGCTTAATTTAATTTCTTACTTCTATTACTATTTCTCCTGCTACTATTTCTTCTTAATTTCTTAATTAAGAATTAATTCTTCAATTAATTTCTTCTATTACTATTTTTTGGACTACTACTATTTCTTCTCGTCCTCCCAGTACTCTTCTACTACTATTACTACTATTTCTTCTACTACTACTATTTCTTAATTCTTAATTTCTTGCTTCTATTACTATTTCTTGGACTATTACTATTTCTTCTACTACTACTATTTCTTCTACTATTCCTTAATTCCAAATTAATTCTTAATTTAATTAATTTCTTACTTCTATTACTATTTCTTGGACTATGATTATTTCTTCTCGGTGACCTCATCTGTAAAATGGGGATGAAGCCCGGGAGCCCCACGTGGGACAACCTGATTCCCCTGTATCTCCCCCAGCGCTTAGAACGGCGCTCTGCACATAGTAAGCGCTTAACAAATACCAACATTATTATTTTTTTTATTATTCTCCTACTACTACTCTTCTACTACTATTTGTACATTCCGAGCGCTTAGTACAGTGGTCTGCACATAGTAAGCGCTCAACAAATACTTTTGAATGAATGAACTACTATTTCTTCTACTATTTCTTCATTCTTCATTAATAGCTTAAGAATTACTTCATTCTTAATTTAATTTCTTACTTCTATTACTACTTCTTGGACTATTACTATTTATTCTCCTATTATGCTACCACTATTTCTTCAACTATTACTAGTATTTCTTCTACTACTACTATTTCTTCTACTACTATTTCTTAATAATTAGACTGTGCACCCATCAATGGGCAGGGATCGTCTCTATCTGTTGCCGACTGTACATTCCAAGCGCTCAGCACAGTGCTCTGCACATAGTAAGCGCTCCATAAATACCATTGAATAATAATGATGGCGTCCGTTAAGCGCCTACTACGTGCCAAGCGCTGTTCTAAGCACTGGGGTAGATACAAGGTAATCAGGTTGTCATTCATTCCTTCATTCATTCAGTCGTGTTCATCGAGCGCTCACTGCGTGCAGAGCACTGGGCTAAGCGCTTGGAAAGTACGATTCGGCACCAGGTGGAGACAGGCCTGGGCTCAAAGTCTAGAAGACGGACTCCCCGCTCTTAATCCCCATTTTCCAGATGAGGTCACTGCGGCCCAGAGAGGTGAAGCGGCTTGCCCGGGGTCACAGAGCAGACAAGTGGCGGAGGCGGGATTAGAACCCACGTCCTCTGTCTCCCAAGCCCGGAGTCGTGCCACTGAGCCACGCTGCTTCTTCTTCTTCTACTATTTCTTCTATTATTACTTCTATTACTAATTTTCTTCCTCCAACCACTACTTAACTTCTCTTGGCACCTTTCATTCATTCATAGTATTTATTGAGCGCTTATTATGTGCACAGCACTGACAGTGCTTAACAAACACCAGAATTATTAACTTCTCTGCGCCTCAGTGACCTCATCTGTAAAATGGGGATTAACTGTGAGCCTCACTTGGGACAGCCTGATTCCCCTATATCTCAACTGTATATATTTCCATTACCCTATTTATTTTGTTAATGAATCGTACATCGCCTCGATTCTATTTAGTTGCCATCGGTTTTTACGAGATGTTCTTCCCCTCGACTCTGTTTATCGCCATCGTCCTCGTCCGTCCGTCTCCCCCGATGAGACCGTGAGCCCGTCAAACGGCAGGGACCGTCTCTATCTGTTGCCGACTTGTTCATCCCAAGCGCTTAGTACAGTGCTCTGCACATAGTAAGCGCTCAATAAATACTATTGAATGAATGAATGATTTCTTCTACTTCTTCTTCCACCCCCAGTCACAGACCCGCGAGAAACAATCCCGTCTGCCAGCCGGTCCCGGGAGCGAGGGGAAAGGGATTTCTCCAGCAAGGAATTACTTGGGACGGAGGGAGAAGACACCCCCGTAGGAAGGCGGCACGGCCTAGCGGGGGAGAACCCCGAGCTGGGGGTCAGGAGGCCTGGGTTCTAATCCCGGCTCCCCTCCCGCGAGACCCGGCGGCGGCCAGCCGGCCTCTCCGGGCCTCAGTTTCCTTCTCGGTAAAATGGGAGCCGGTCCCCGCTTCCCCTCCCTCTCCAGCCGCGGGTCCCACGTAGGACTGGGTTCCATCAGAGAACAGCGTGGCTCAGTGGAAAGAGCCCGGGCTTTGGAGTCAGAGGTCACGGGTTCGAATCCCGGCTCGGCCACTCGTCAGCTGTGGGACGGGGGGCAAGTCACTTCACTTCTCGGTGCCTCGGTGACCTCATGGGGGTGAAGACCGTGAGCCCCACGTGGGACCACCTGATTCCCCTGCGTCTACCCCAGCGCTTAGAACGGTGCTGGGCACATAGTGAGCGCTTAACAAATACCAGCGTTATTATCGTTGACCCCTACGTGACCCAGGGGGTCTTGCGGGGCGGGATTTGGCGGGGGAGAGCGGAGGCCCACCTTGTAGGCCAGGTGCCAGTCGTTGTCCTTGGCGGCTCTGCTCCCCGCCTTGTTCTTGAAGACCTCGACGCGATACTGCCGCACCAAGAGGAGGTCGCGCACGAAGGCCTCGAAGTTCATCTTGCTGAGCACCACGCTTTCCAGCCTCTTGGCACCTACGGGACGGGACGACGCGGACGCAAAACACGCCGTTTTCGACGCCGCCCCGGCTCCGCCGCCGCCGGAGGGACCGACGCGAGCGACGGACGGACCCGACGACCTCGGTGGGCCGCCGGGCGAGACGGTCCGGCCCCCTCCCCGGAGGGAAGCGGAGACGCCGCGTGGCTTAAGGCAGAGAGCCCTGGGTTCTAATCCCGGCTCTGCCACCCGTGTAAAGTCACTTCTCTGTGCCTCGGTTCCCTCGTCTATAAAATGGGGATGAAGACCGAGAGCCCCACGTGGAACAGGGACCGTGTCCACCCTGATTAGCCCGTGCGCTTAGAAGAGGGCTTGGCACCTTTCATTCATTCATTCAGTGGTATTTATTGAGCGCTTACTAGGTGCAGAGCACTTAGCGCTTAACGAATACCACAATCATCATCATCACCACGGATCGACTCTCCGGTCCTCTAGACTGTAAGCTCGTTGTGGGCAGGAACTGCGTGATACCGTGGGGAGGGAATGTGTTACTCTGTTCTAGTATACTCTCCCAAGCGCTTAGTACAGTGCTCTGCACCCAGTAAGCACTCAATAAACGACTGACCAGAATAATAACGGTATTTAAGTCCTTACTATTCATTCAGTCGTATTTCTTAAGCGCTTGCTGTGTGCGGAGCACTGTTCTAAGCACTGGGGGGGGGGGGGATACAAGGTCATGAGTGTCTTCATCCCCACTTTACGGATGAGGTCACTGAGGCGGAGAGAAGTGAAGCGGCTCGCCCAAGGTCACACAGCAGACAAGAGGCAGAGCGGGGATGAGGACCCACGTCCTCTGACTTCCAAATCTTTGCTCTTGCCACGAGGCCAGGCAGCTTCTCAAGCAGCGGCGTGGCTCAGTGGAAAGAGGCCGGGCTTGGGAGTCGGAGGTCATGGGTTCGAATCCCCTCTCCGCCACTTGTCGGCTGTGTGACTGCGGGCAAGTCACTTCACTAGGCCTCAGTTCCCTCATCTGTAAAATGGGGATGAAGACCGTGAGCCTCACAGGGGACAACCTGATGACCCCGTATCTCCCCCAGCGCTTAGAACAGTGCTCTGCACATAGTAAGCGCCTAACATCAACATTATTGAAGCCGCGTGGCTCACTGGCAAGAGGCCGGGCTTGGGAGTCAGAGGACATGGGTTCGAATCCCGCCTCTGCCCCATCAGCTGTGAGACTGTGAGCGAGTCACTTCTCCGGGCCTCAGTTCCCTCATCTGTCAAATGGGGATGAAGTCTGTGAGCCTCACGTAGGACAACCTGTACCTACCCCGGTGCTCATAACAGTGCTCTGCACCTAGTAAGCGCTTAACACCAACATTTTTGAAGCAGCGTGGCTCAGTGGCAAGAGCCCGGGCTTGGAAGTCAGAGGTCATGGGTTCGAATTCCGGCTCCGCCCTTGTCAGCTGGGTGACTGTGGGCGAGTCCCTTCTCTGTGCCTCGGTGACCTCATCTGGAAAATGGGCATGAAGCCCGGGAGCCTCACGTGGGACAACCTATCCCCACCTCAGCGCTTAGCACAGTGCTCTGCACCTAGTAAGCGCTTAACACCGACATCATCGAAGCCGTGCGACTGGGTGGCAAGAGCCCGGGTTTGGGAGTCAGAGGTCGTGGGTTCGAATCCCGACTCTGCCCCTTGTCAGCTGGGTGACTGTGGGCGAGTCCCTTCTCTGTGCCTCGGTGACCTCATCTGGAAAATGGGCATGAAGCCCGGGAGCCTCACGTGGGACAACCTAGCCCCACCTCAGCGCTTAGCACAGTGCTCTGCACCTAGTAAGCGCTTCATCGTAATTCTTGTTCTTCCCCTCGGTTGGGCGGGGGGGGGGAGGGAGGGTGTTGGCGCGCGGGGGTCCGGGGGGGCGTCGGTCACCGGGCGCCCCGAGCATCTTGACGACGCCCTGGGTCTTGAAGACGTCCCTGGCGGCCATGAGGGCGTCCTCGGCGTGCGCGGTGTAGTAGTCGCCGCGGTCGAAGAGGCGCACGGTGGTGGCGGGCTTGTCGGGCATGGACAGGTAGAAGCGCACGAAGCCCAGCTCGGCCGGCCCGTCCAGGCTCAGCGACGCCTTCGGCTGCAGCGCCATGTTGGCGGAAAACTCCCGCCAGGCGCAGGCGCATGCGCACTCCGGACCGTCCTCCTCCTCCTCCTCCTCCTCCGCGGGGGCAGCCCGGGACCAATCAGGGCCCGGCTCTCTCCCCGTCCTCCGAGGAGGGGCAGCCGGGGACCAATCAGAGCTCGGCTCTCTCCCGTCCGCCGCGGGGGCAGCCCGGGACCAATCAGAGCTCGGCTCTCTCCCCGTCCAACGAGAAGGGGCAGCCGGGGACCAATCAGAGCTCGGCTCTCTCCCGTCCGCCGCGGGGGCAGCCCGGGACCAATCAGAGCTCGGCTCTCTCCCCGTCCAACGAGAAGGGGCAGCCCGGGACCAATCAGAGCTCGGCTCTCTCCCGTCCACCGCGGGGGCAGCCCGGGACCAATCAGGGACAAACTCTCTCCCGTCCACCGCGGGGGCAGCCCGGGACCAATCAGAGCTCGGCTCTCTCCCCGTCCAACGAGAAGGGGCAGCCGGGGACCAATCAGAGCTCGTCTCTCTCCCGTCCACCGCGGGGGCAGCCCGGGACCAATCAGGGACAAACTCTCTCCCGTCCACCGCGGGGGCAGCCCGGGACCAATCAGAGCTCGGCTCTCTCCTGTCTTCCGCGGGGGCAGCCGGGGACCAATCAGAGCCGGGCTCTCTCCCGTCCTCCGCGAAGGGGCAGGCTGGGGCTAATCAGGGCCCGGCTCTCTCCCGTCCTCCAAGTAGGGGCAGCCGGGGACCAATCAGAGCTCGGCTCTCTCCCGTTCTCCTCGAAGGGGCCTGGGACCAATCAGAGCTCGGCTCTCTCCTGTCTTCCGCGGGGGCAGCCGGGGACCAATCAGAGCCCGGTTCACTCCCGTCTTCCCCGAAGGGGCAGGCTGGGACCAATCAGAGCCCGGTTCTCTCCCATCCTCCGCGAAGGGGCAGGCTGAGACCAATCAGAGCTCGGCTCTCTCCCATCCTCCGCGAAGGGGCAGGCTGAGACCAATCAGGGCCAGGCTCTCTCCCGTTCTCCTCGAAGGGGCAGCCGGGGACCAATCAGTGCTCGGCTCTTTCCCGTCCCCCGCGAAGGTGCGGCCGGAGATCAATCAGGGCCAGGCTCCCTCCCGTCCTCCGCGGGGGCAGCCGGGGACTAATCGGAGCCAGGCTCTCTCCCATCCCTCGGGAAGGGGGAAGTCGGGGACCAATCAGGGCCAGGCTCTCTCCCGTCCTCCTCGAAGGGGCAGCGGGGACCAATCAGAGCCTGACTCTCTCCCGTCCCTCGCGAAGGGACAGCCGGGGACCAATCAGGGCCAGGCTCTCTCCCGTCCTCCTCGAAGGGACAGCCGGGGACCAATCAGAGCCCGGCTCTCTCCCGACCTCCTCGAAGAGACAGCCGGGGACCAATCAGAGCCCGGCTCTCTCCCGTCCATCCCAAAGGAGTGGCCGGAGACCAATCAGAGCCCGGCTCTCTCCCGTCCACCCCAAAGGGGTGGCCGGGGACCAATCACAGCCCGGCTCTCTCCCGTCCACCCCAAAGGGCCGGCAGGGGACCAATCACAGCCCGGCTCTCTCCCGTCCATCCCGAAGGGGCGGGCCTACGCCACAGGGAGCCAATCGGGAGCTTCCTGAAGATGTAGAAGCGGTGGGGGGGGGAGGGTGGCGCCTGGCTGCTTCACCTACAGCGCATGCCCAGTTCATGCACTCGTGTTACTCTGTGCCAATCACTGTACTAAGCGCTTGGGAGAATACACTGTAACAGACCACAACAAGCTCACAGTGTAGAGGGGGGAGACAGGCATTACTCTAAATGAGAAGCATTTATAGTAATAATGTTGGTATCACAATTTTATATAATAATGTTGGTATTTGTTAAGCGCTTAGTATGTGCAGAGCACTGTTCTAAGCGCTGGGGGAGATACAGGTCATCAGGTTGTCCCACGTGAGGCTCACAGTCTTCATCCCCGTTTTACAGATGAGGGAACTGAGGCCCAGAGAAGGGAAGTGACTCACCCACAGTCACACAGACAAGTGGCGGAGTCAGAATTCGAACCCATGACCTCTGACTCCCAAGCCCGGGCTCTTGCCACCGAGCCACGCTGCTTCTCTAGTAAGGCTTTGAGGTGGGGGAGAGCAGTTATCTGTCTGATCTGAGGATGGAGGGGGTGCCAGGCCAGAGGAGCAGCGTGGCCTGATGGAAAGAACCCGGGCTTGGGAGTCGGAGGACGTGGGTTCTAATCCCGGCCCCTCCACTTGTCTGCTGTGTGCTGTGTGCCCTTGGGCAAGCCATATAATGTCTCTGTGCCTCAGTGACCTCATCTATAAAATGGGGATGAAGACCGTGAGCCCCAAGTGTGACAACCTGATGACCTTGTAATAACAATAATAATGTTGGTATTTGTTAAGCGCTTACTATGTGCCGAGCACTGTTCTAAGCGCTGGGGTAGACATAGGGGAATCAGGTGGTCCCACGTGGGGCTCCCAGTCTTAATCCCCATTTTACAGATGAGGGAACTGAGGCACAGAGAAGTTAAGTGACTCGCCCACAGTCACACAGCCGACAAGTGGCAGAGCTGGGATTCGAACTCATGAGCCCTGACTCCAAAGCCCGTGCTCTTTCCACTGAGCCACGCTGCTTCTCTAATAATAATGATGATGGTATTTTTTAAGCGCTTACTATGTGCAAAGCACTGTTCTAAGCGCTGGGAGGGGGGGATACAAGGTGATCCAGTTGTCCCACGTGGGGCTCACAGTCTTAACCGCCATTTTACAGCTGAGGTCACTTCCAGGAAGTGAAGTGACTCGCCCACAGTCACCCAGCTGACAAACTGGGATTCGCACCCATGACCTCTGACTCCCAAGCCCGGGCTCTTTCCACTGAGCCACGCTGCTTCTGTACACCAGCACTCAGAACAGTGTGTGGCACATAGTAAGCACTTACCAAATACCGTTATCATCATTTTTGGGAGGGCGAGAGATCGGCAGCGAGACAGCCGAGATGGAGGCCCAGTGAGCAGGTTAGCACTAGAGGAAGGAAGTGCGCGGTCTGGGTCGGAGGAGGAGAGCAGCCAGGTGATGGACTGTTTTAAAACCCTTTTTGGGTAAATTTTTGCTTGATGTGGAGGCGGATGGGCGACCACTGGAGTTTCTTGAGGAGCGGGGAAGCACGGACTGAACGTTGTTGTAGAAAAATGAGCCGGGGAGCGGGGGGAAGTGTAAACTGGAGTGGGGAGAGACGGGAGGCGGGGAGGTCGGCAAGGAGGCTGATTCGATAATCAAGGCAGGAGAGGACGAGTGCTTGCTTTAATGTGGGAGCGATCGGGATGCAGAGGAGGAGGCGGCTTTTGGCAACGTTGTGAAGGTCACACAGGAGACACGTGGCATTCCAGCTCCTCTGACTCCCAGGCCTGTGCTCTTTCCACTCAGCCGCGCTGCTTCTCTATGTGCGGAGCACTTAGTAATAATAATAATGTCGGTATTTGTTAAGCGCTTACTACGTGCGGGGCACTGTTCTAAGCGCTGGGGGAGATACAGGGTCATCGGTTGTCCCACGTGAGGCTCACAGTCTTCATCCCGCTTTGACAGAGGAGGGAACTGAGACACAGAGAGGTGAAGTGACCGGCCCACAGTCACCCAGCTGACGAGCGGCAGAGCCGGGATTCAAGCCTATGACCTCGGACTCCCAAGCCCGGGCTCTTTCCACTGAGCCACGCTGCTTCCCCCGTCCACTAGGTCCCAAGCACTCTTCTAAGCACTAGGGTAGATACAAGGTAATCAGGGTGGACATCGTCCCGGTCCCAAGTGGGACTCACACTCTTAATCCCCATTTTCCAGATGAGGGAACTGAGGCACAGACAAGTGCAGTGACTTGCTCAAGGTCACAGACCGCCGTGGATTTATCAGGTGAAATAAAAGGAAGCTAAACTTAGACAACGTGTTTTTATTTCGGCGTTCATACAAAAAGTGATGGGAATCTAAAGTCAAAAAATATATATACACAAGTCTCTTAACAAAAGTTACCGGAGGCCATCTCAGCATTTACAAATAAGCGAGACTGAAAGCTTACACCCTAGCACCCCGATTTCACACCCCGCTATTAAAAGGTATCATTAAAAAATAGTCCACCTTCTTCAATTTAGGCAAGTGAGAGTCGAAGTTTTGTCTGTGAATTTAAGAAATGTCCATTCGTTTAAAGTACGGCTAACCGATTTCACATCCTGAAGAGAAAACTACCGTTCCTCAGGGAGCATTTTAAAACGCTGAGCGGATTTTAAAAGCATACGAAGTCAGACTTTTACCTACGAAGACACTATCCCCCCCCCCGCCCTTCCCTCCCATGAATACGTCCCCTTGTATTGGTGCTGCCATTTGGTCTCTCTGCTTGCTGTCCAATCTTCCGAACAGGCTGGTTACGAGTTATATTCTCTACGCATCTCACCCATCTCCTTTATCTGTAGGGGGAGGGAAGACAGGCGTGAAGGAGCAAAAAAAGAAAAATCCCCACCAAAAAACCCCCGCTCCTTATCCCCACGGCACTTGTGTAAAAATGTACCTATTTATCATTCTATTTTATTGATGATGTTGACCTGTGATTCTATTTATTTATATTGATGCCGGCCCACTTGCTTTATTTTGTTATCTGTCACCCCCTCTTCTAGCCTGTGAGCCCGTTGGCTAGGAACTGTCTCTCTCTGTTGCCGAACTGTACTTTCCAAGCGCTTAGTACCGTGCTCTGCACACAGTAAGCGCTCCGTAAATACGACTGAATGAATGAATCCATTGCCCCAACAGGCGATTAGTACACAGTTGAATAGGAAGGGGCTCTCGGCTCAGAGCTTAAGCCTCGAGTAGCCCAAGCATCTGATCCTAAGTAGTCGAGGCTGGAAATGAAAGGTGGCGGGGAGGTGCAGCCGGGGGAAAAAAAGAGTGTTTTGTGTTTTTTTTTAAATGGTATTCGTTAAGCGCTTACTATGTGCCGGGACAGTTCTAAGCGCTTGGGTAGGTACAAAGCGAACAGATTGGACGCAGTCTGTGTCCCACATAATAATGAATAATAACTGTGGCACTTGTGATCTGGTATCTATTTCAGCACTTTGAACAGTGTCTGACACACAGTAGGCGCTTAACAAATATTATTATTATTATGTGTTAAGCAAGCACTGTGTGGATACAAACAAATCGGGTTGGACACGTTCCCCGACCGACGTGGGGCTCCCGGTCCTACCCAGCGCTTAGAACACACATCGTACGCGCTTAACAAATACCATCATTGTGGTTATTCCTCCCCATTTTGCAGAGGAGGTAACCGAGGCCCAGAGAATAATAATAATAATAATGTTGGTATTTGTTAAGCGCTTACTATGTGCAGAGCACTGTTCTAAGCGCTGGGGGAGATACAGGGTCATCAGGTTGTCCTACGTGAGGCTCACAGTCTTAATCCCCATTTTACAGATGAGGTAACTGAGGCACAGAGAAGTGACTTGCCCACAGTCACACAGCTGACAAGTGGCAGAGCAGGGATTCGAACCCACATGCCCGAGGTCCCACCGCGGAGCCGGGATTTGAACCCAGTCCTTCTAAGTCCCAGAGCCACGCTTTTCCAAGGCCGCTGGCCGCCTCGCAAAGTGTGGATTTCCCAAAAACCCCGGTGGCAAAGGCCAAGCTTGGCAGGCCGGGGCAACCGGCACGCACCGCGTGAATGCCAGCCAAAACGTTTGCAAAAACACCGCGTGTCCCCCCCCGGCCGAGGCAAACCACACCGCAGGCATCCACATCCATTTGTTGCAGCAGAAATGACGCGGATCCGCAATTACGAAAAGACTTCCAGCGTGCGGGGCCGGCAGCCCCTTGCTATTTTAGTCACAGAGCTTGTCACACCAAAGGCGTTTTTGTGATTTCTCAGTCATCACTTACTTCGGCTTTCTCATAGCGACGATTCCTTTTCCTTCTGGTGACCACCTGAATGGAAGAAAAATTCACCGGGCGTTTAGGAGCTCTGTACTTAAACAGCAGCAGGGAAAAGCTGAAGAAACAGTTGCCAGGTAGGGGGGTTCTGACTCAAATCCAAGAGCGTACAGAGAATAGGTAGGATTATCAAAAGCTGTCCGCAGCCCTCCCGCGTCACCGACTCGCTCCCTGTATTCGTCGCCCCCTCTCAGCCCCACAGCACTTAATGTCCATTTCTGTCATTTATTTATTTCTCTCAATGACTGTCTCCTCTCCTCTAGACTCTAAGCTCGTTGTGGGCAGGGAATGTGTCCGCTTATTGTTGTACTGTCCTCTCCCAAGTGCTCAGTACAGTGCCCTGCACCCAGGGAGCGCTCAATAAATACAACCGACTGACCCACTGCTCCGCTACCGCCCTTGGCCGGAAACGCGCTCGGAACGGGATGGAAAGCTGTTTCCTGGTGGTCGCTTTCGCGCTCCGGTGTTTACCGAGCGCTTACTGCGCGCAGAGCGCCGGGCTTAAACGCTTGGGAGGGTGCGACACGGAGTCGGGGGCTGACGGTCTAGAGGCTGTAAGTCGAATTAGAATAATAATGATGGCATTTGTTAAGCGCTTACTACGTGCAAAGCACTGTTCTAAGCGCTGGGGGGAAACAAGGAGATCAGGTTGTCCCTCGTGGGGCTCACGGTCTTCATTCCCATTTTACAGATGAGGTAACTGAGGCTCAGCGAAGTTAAATGACTTGCCCAAAGTCACACAGCTGACAAGCGGTGGAGTCGGGATTAGAACCCATGACCTCTGACTCCCAAGCCCGGGCTCTTTCCACTGAACCACGCTGCTTCTCTAATTAAGCTATTTTGAATCAATTAGATTAATTAAGCTTATTTTTAAATAAGCGGGGGAAGTTGTACGCGTCTGTCTCGTATTCACGCCTTCAGAGGAGGGAACGTGAGTTACCAGCACGACGACCCCGGCAACGATGGCCAGGACCACCACCACGATGACAGCGATGACGCCGGCTGTGAGCCCTTTCATCGAAAACTCGGGGGCCTTTTCGTCGACATAATAAATTAAGGTCTTGTCGGGTTCCAGCTCCAGGACTTCGTTGTTTACCGTAATGTTGCCTTTACTTGTATGGAAGAAAGATTCTCCTTTGATCTGTAGTGGGAAAGAGAGAGAAATTTTGAGTACCTGCGGGAAAAACAGCGAGGGCAAATTTTCCATCCCACCAGACGCGGGTGAGAGTCAGGCAGAAACGGAATTGGCGGCTGGTTCCGAGAGCTAAGGGAGTTTTCTCTGAAAGGTCAACTCGCCTGAGGTCGGATACGCGGACGCTTTTACTCACATCTTTTTCGAAGTAATAGGCCACGTCGGCTATGTCCACGCTCGAGGAAGAGCTCTCGGTAGCATTTTGCATCAGCTCAATAACGATCCCGTCCTTTTCATACTGAAAAATACGACAGGCCCAATCGTTCAGACTTTATAAACACCAGATAACACTCGCTCGACCGTATTTATTGAGTGCCAACTGTGTGCTGAGCACTGTACTTAGGGCTTGGGAGAGGACGGTACAACGACAAGCGGACACCTTCCCTGCCCGCGACGGGCTTACAGTCTCGGGGAGGGACGGAGGATACTGCAACTGCCCACACTCGGGTCATTCCGGTCATTCACAGTCAGTTCACGGGGCCCGAGCTCGGTCGGAGGGAACCCAAGAGATTCCCAACACGATTTAGGAGGCATCTGCTTAAGCGGCTATCTGCAAGGATGAGGGTAGAGCAAGATACCGTTTTGGGAGGCTGCAAATTCGGATTCGGAGCAACTGCGATTATCCCTAAATGTACCGTGTGGTAGTGAAGGGCCTGTGGAGTTGAAGATAACTCCTGTAATCACAACGGTTCTGGTTCACATAGAGAGCGGCTTCCCCTCCTCTGCAGAGAAGCAGTGTGTGACCTTGCAGAAAGAGGCTGGGCATCAGAGGACCTGGGTTCTGATCTCTGCTCGTCTCCCGCGGGACCTTGGACGAGTCACTTCACTGTTCCGTGCTTCCTTTTCCTCAACTGGGAAATGGGGACTTGATACCTGCTTCTCCCTCCTTCTTAGATTGAGAGCCTCACGTCAGACAAGGCCTGGGTCCAACTCGAATAACTTGTGCCTACGTAGTAAGCGCTCGATACGATGATGATCGTAGGGAAGCAGTGTGACTCAGAGGAAAGAGCCCGGGCTTGGGAGTCAGAGGTCATGAGTTCTAATCCCAGCTCCGCCCCGTGTCAGCTGTGTGACTTTGGGCAAGTCACTTCACTTCTCTGGGCCTCAGTTCCCTCATCTGGAAAATGGGGATGAAGACTGGGAGCCCCACACGGGACAACCTGATGACCTCGTATCCACCCCAGCGCTTAAGAACAGTGCTTGGCACATAGTAAGCGCTTAACAAATAGCAACATTATGATGATGACGAAGATAATAATAGTAACGTAGGAACCCACAAAGCCATCTCTTTAGGGGGTCGGTCCAGAAACAGTGCCATCCTAGGGTGGGGCGGATCGATGGTACGTATTCATTCATTCGATAGTATTTATCGAGCGCTCACTATGTGCAGAGCACTGTACTAAGCGCTTGGAATGTACAATTCGGCAACAGGTAGACAATCTCTGCCCATTGACGGGCTTACAGTCTAATCAGGGGAGAACAGTCTAATTGGGGGAGAGATTATTCAGCGCTTACTGTGTGCGGAGCACTGTACCATGCGCTCGGGGCGTCCGATACAACAGAATTAGCAGACACATTCCCCGTCCATAACGAATTTACGGGCTGGGGGGGGGAATTGTTCCAGGACTCCTGACTTTGCGGGGGGGGGGGGTCCCCCCCTCTCCTCTTAGCAATTGGCAGAGCTGCTGTCAACTCGGATAGTTGTTTCCCCGTGCTGCGAACCCAGGACCGACGGGCCTTCAGTTGGCGAGGTGGCCTAGCCCCCTTCTCCCCTGTCGCCCGGGCCAACCCCCCATCTCCTCCCCACCCACCCAGGATGGCCTTGATCCCAAAGTGCCCATAAAATGCTAAGGAAAAGAGCTAATTCTGCCTAAATCGCTCTCCTGAATTACTCATTTTTTCAAAGTGAGGGGAAAAAAGAAGAGAAGCATTAATGCTTCGAGTTTTGCTTGAGGAACTCTTGGATTCAAAAGTTGCCACTGAGGTGATTTTTCAATATCATGGCAGGATAGGAGACGCTTAGACAGGGTGTTTAAATCAAAAATAAATCCAGATTGCTTCAGCACCGTTTAGAAAGATTACTGAAGCAGTTCTCCAAAAAAGATTAAGGAGGCGGGACACACAGAAGGATTTCAGGGACTCTGAAGTCAGATTTTTTCTAGCATCCAAATCAGGCACCGTGCCTGGATTCTCCTTTTAAATGACGACTGGAGGACAACCCTTCCCTCCGTCACCTCGGGCGCAAAGGAAAAAAGCTCCTGCCCATAAGCTTTGGGGCTTTTTGACTCTCTGTGTTGATCTCCTGTGTCCCCATTTTGGGCTCTTTGCTACTCAGAGCACCCTAACAGACACTCGGCACCCCACGCCTTCCCTCCCAGACAAGAGTGCTGTCTCGCTTCAATCAGTTAATAATAATAATAGTGGTATTTTATACTGATGTAACAATTGCTGCAAAAATACAAACTGTCAATTCTGTGGTGTTTCCCGTGACGACGTGAGGATCCGAAAGCTGGACGGTGAAAAAAACACGATAGCGAGAGCAACGATTTCTTCTGAAACGTGGTGGTGGAGAAGGCGTTTGTGAATACCACGGACAGCCCGAAAAACCAACGAATGGGTTTTGGAGGAATTAAAGCAAAACGGTCTTTGGAAAGCCAAATGACTCCATTTAGACTGGCATATTTTGGATACATAACGGGGAGGACTAATTCTCTGGGGAAGATGCTAACGCTAGAAAAAGTCCAGGAAAAACGTGGAAGAGGCAGACGGGCAGCTAGATGGATAGAGACCCTAGCCACGATTAAGGTTACGGATTATGGCAGAAGACCGGACGAACTGGAGAAAAATCATCCACAGGGTCGCTGTGAATCGGAAACGACTCGATGACACCATGATAATTTACATCTCCGCCCCTGTCCTCTCCCCTTCCCTTCAGGCTCGCATCTCCTCCCACCTCCAGGACGTCTCCACCTGGATGTCGGCCCGCCACCTAAAACTCAACGTGAGCGAGACCGAGCTCCTCATCTTCCCTCCCGAACCCGGTCCTCTCCCGGACTTCTCTATCGCCGTGGATGGCACGACCGTCCTTCCCGTCTCTCGGGCCCGCGATCTCGGTGTCGTCCTTGACTCGTCTCTCTCGTTCGCCCCACGCGTCCTATCCGTCACCGAGACCTGCCGGTTTCACCTCTACGATATCGCCGAGATCCGCCCTTTCCTCTCCACCCAGACGGCTACCTTACCGTTACGGGCTCTCGTTATATCCCGGCTAGACTACCGTGTCGGCCTTCTCTCTGACCTCCCTTCCTCCTCTCTCGCCCCGCTCCGGTCTATTCTGCACTGCGCTGCCCGGCTCGTCTTCCCGCAGAAACGATCTGGGCATGTCACTCCCCTTCTTAAACAACTCCAGTGGTTGCCTATCGACCTCCGCTCCAAACAAAAACTCCTCACTCTAGGCTTCGAGGCTCTCCATCACCTCGCCCCTTCCTACCTCTCCTCCCTTCTCTCTTTCTACCGCCCACCCCGCACGCTCCGCTCCTCCACCGCCCGCCTCCTCGCCGTCCCTCGGTCTCGCCCGTCCCGCCGTCGACCCCCGGGTCGCGTCCTCCCGCGGTCCCGGAACGCCCTCCCTCCTCACCTCCGCCAAACTGATTCTCTTTCCCTCTTCAAAACCCTACTTAAAACTCACCTCCTCCGAGAGGCCTTCCCAGACTGAGCTCCTCTTCTCCCTCTACTCCCTCTGCCATCCCCCCTTTACCTCTCCGCAGCTAAACCCTCATTTTTCCCTTTTCCCTCTGCTCCTCCACCTCTCCCTTCCCATCCCCGCGGCACTGTACTCGTCCGCTCGACTGTATATATTTTTCGTTACCCTATTTATTTTGTTAATGAATTGTACATCGCCTCGATTCTATTTAGTTGCCATCGGTTTTTACGAGATGTTCTTCCCCTTGACTCTATTTATTGCCATTGTTCTCGTCTCTCCGTCTCCCCCGATTAGACCGTAAGCCCGTCAAACGACAGGGACTGTCTCTATCTGTTGCCGACTTGTTCATCCCAAGCGCTTAGTACAGTGCTCTGCACATAGTAAGCGCTCAATAAATACTATTAAATACTATTGAATGAATAATTTCTGAAGCGCTTACTAGGAGCCCGGCACTACACTAAGCGCTGCGGTAGCTACGAGGTAATCAGCTTGGACACGGTCCCTGTACCACGTGGGGCTCACAGTCTTCATCCCCATTTTCCAGATGAAGGAACTGAGCCCCAGAGAAGCAAAGTGATTTAGCCAAGGTCACAAGTGGCAAAGCAGGGTCCTTCGGACTCCCAGGCCCGGGCTCTATCCATTAGGCCACGTTGCTTCCCTTGTCAATCGTATTTTTTGAGCACTTACTGTTTGCAGAGCACTGTATTAAGCGCTTAGGAGAGTATGATAGAACAATATAACGCTGGGGGCACATTCCCTGCCCCCCAACGAGCTTACCGCTTAGAGGGGGAGTTTCAACAACCCACATCAGTTAGCGCTCTCCCAGCTTGTAAAGGAACACCAGCACTCAGAGGGGTAAAACAACCTGCCTCCCTCCGCCCTTCTTCCCCATTGAGACCACCAATTGGCACCTGCTGCACCCTCATCCCCACCCAAGGGCCCCCAAAATCTTTGGGTCAGCAACGATAACGGGGAGATCAGCGTGGCTCAGTGGAAAGAGCACGGGCTTTGGAGTCAGGGCTCATGAGTTCGAATCCCAGCTCTGCCACTTGTCGGCTGTGTGACTGTGGGCGAGTCACTTCACTTCTCTATGCCTCAGTTCCCTCATCTGTAAAATGGGGGTGAAAACTGTGAGCCCCACGTGGGACAACCTGATTCCCCTATGTCTACCCCAGCGCTTAGAACAGTGCTCGGCACATAGTAAGCGCTTAACAAATACCAACATTATTATTATTATTAGATGACCACACCTCCTCCTAAGGTGCCGGGCCAAACCCTAATTATTATGATTTTCGCACCGCCCGGTCTCTCCCACGTTTTTCCTTACCAGAAAGTTTTTGATGAACTTCCTCTCCAGCTGATAACGTCTCTCAATTTCGTCTTTCAGAGCCCTGAGGAGAGGACGAAGGACACGTGTTACGAAAAGGAATCACCGCCGCCGATGGTTTACGGCGAAGAAACCGAATGAGACTTACTTCTCCAACGCCTGACTGTCGAAGGGCTTCTCTCTCGGTTTATGCTTCAGTTCAATGATGATCCAGCTGCGCGAAAGAGAAAGCAGGGAAAAACTTTAACAGCACATCCTCCTGGGTAGAGCCCGGGCCCGGGAGTCAGAAGATCATGGGTTCTAATCCCTGCTCCGCCACCTCTCTGCTGTGACTTGGGGCGAGTCACTTCACTTCTCTGGCCCTCAGTTCCCTCATCTTTACAATGGGGGTGAAAACTGCAAGCCCCAGGTGGGCGGGACTGTCCAACCTGATGAACTTGTAACCAGCCCAGCGTTTAGAGCAGCGCTCGACACACAGTAAGTGCTTAACCAGTACCATCATTATTATTATTGCCATTTTCAATTCACTTTTCTTTTCTCCCACCAATTCTCCTGGCGGGAAACTACTGAAATCCTCCCCACGGCCCAACAGAGCAGAGTAGCACCCCGAATGAAGTTAACTTGGGCACAGTTTGTTCCGAGTAGAGAAGCAGTATGGCTCAGTGGAAAGAGCCCGGGCTTGGGAGTCAGAGGTCATGGGTTCGAATCCCGGCTCCGCCACTTGTCAGCTGTGTGACTGTGGACAGGTCACTTAACTTCTCTGGGCCTCAGTTCCCTCATCTGTAAAATGGGGATTGACCGTGAGCCTCACGTGGGACAACCTGATGACCCTGTATCTACCCCAGGGCTTAGAACAGTGCTCGGCACATAGTAAGCGCTTAACAGACACCAACATTGTTATTATTATTCCCCCTAACTTTCTCCCTTTACCTCGATTTTGCCTATCTTACCGCCGGCCCCTCTCCCACATCCTCCCTCTAGCCTGGAACGCCTCCTCAAATCCAACAGTGACCTTTCCCCTCTTCAAAGCCTTAATGAAGGCACACTTCCTCCAAGAGGCCTTCCCCGATTAAGCCTTCCTTTCCTCTTCCCTCTCCAAGCTTCTGCGTCGCCCTGACCTGCTCCCTTTATTCATCCCCCCGTCCCAGCTCCCCAACACTCATGTCCATATCTGTCATTTATTTATTTCTCTTAATATCTGTCCCCGCCCCCCAAGACCGTCAGCTCACTGTGAGCAGCGAATAAGTCTGTCATACCGTCCTTCAGGTCTGGCGTCGGGCACGAGTACGAAAACACACGGATAATGATATCGGGACTGTGCCCCCGCCCCTCCGAGTCCCGGCAGTCACGCGGCCGTGAGCTGCGGTTCAGAAGGCGGGCGGGTGGGAAAATCGTCTGGGAAAACGGGGCACAGGGAGCACCCAAACTTACTAGGTCCTGACCAGTTCGCTGCAGGCGATTTCAGAGCTCTTCTCCGTTCTCCTGACGCCGGCGGTGTTGACGCACCAGCACGTGCTCGTGTCGTTGCACTGGCGGGCCTTGAAGATGCCGGACGAGTCACACTCCGGGTCGTACAGTCCGTCGTTATTCCTGAAAGCCCCTTCGGGTCTTTTCCTGCGCCCGCTCTTTGTACCGGTCACCTCGGCCTTCATCTGCAGGCATTTCGACACCACTGGAAAGAAAATCTCGCCGTTGAAGCCGGGGACGTTTTCCAAACGATGCAGACCGACCTTTTTAATGCCTGGGATTCACGGGCATTAGCCCGCTAATAGAACCTGGGCTGACTGATTAGAAATGCTAACCAAGACAAAACCCAAAGCCCCCAGGATGGGGTTAAAATGACGTCTGCCCCAAACTGCACCCCTCGCCTTCAGTGATAATAATAATCATCGTGATATTTGTTAAGTGTTTACTATGTGCCAGGCACTGTAACAACCTGTGAACAACCGGTAACAATCTGGTACCTGTGAAGAGCTTACTATGTGCCAGGTGCTGTTCTAAGTGCCGGGGGTAGGTACGAGCGAATCACCTTCAGTAATAATAATTGTGGAATTTGCCCTGGACCTTGTTAAGCGCTTATTCAATCATTCATTCAATAGCATTTATTGAGCGCTTACTATGCGCAATTGGAATGTACAATTCGGGAACAGAGAGACACAATCCCTGCCCATTGGCGGGTTTACAGTCTTACTATGTGCCAAGCACTGTACTAAGCGTTGGGGTGGACAGAGGCAAATAGGGTTAGACACGGTCCCTGTCCCACAGCTGGGCTCCCAGTCTTAATCCCCATTTTACAGATGAGGCAACTGCAGTCCAGAGGAGAATAATAATGACGACGGCATTTGTTAAGCGCTTACTATGGGCCAAGCGCTGTTCTAAGCGCTGGAGAGTGAAGTGACTTGGCCCAGGTCACACAGCAGACGAGCGGCAGAGCCGGGATTAGAACCCAGGTCCTTCTGACTCCCAGGACAGTGGCCTAATGACTAAGTATCACCGCTTTCAGTCCTGCAGGAACCTTGAGGAAGGGGCGGAAGCCATTCCAAGAACCAGGGGTGGAGCCAGCCTCCTATCTGCATCCCTTTCCTCCACAATGATTAGGCCACCGCCTCATAAAAATCAGCCTTCCACTGGCACCCCGGGCATCCTATGCCCAGCTGACCTTTCTCCCCTCCCCTCCCATGGCGCCTGCGGAAGAAACAAGTGTCCCTTCCCCAGGTCCAGGTCCAAAGTTCCCCTGGAACTAATTCCATAACTTTGGGTGTGGTTGGGTGGGTGATGATTGGGTTTGTTTTTGAAGTGAAACTACATTGTTCCTGGATATACCAGCGTTATTCCGATGCCCAAATCAGTCTTTTTCACCAGCTGTCTCCTCCCTACCTGCCCATTACCCGTCCCTCGCCCCCACATATTACCACGGTTGTTTTCCTTTGCCAACAGACCTTCTTCTCCCACCTCCAAGGTCGCACCCAACAGTTCCTTTGAGCGCAAAAGTAGCCTCCCCACTCCTCCCCTCCCTCTTTTATAATCACAGATAAAGGTCCACCTCCTTCGGAAAGTTTATCCTGATGAACCCTGCCCTTCTTCAAGCCTAGAGACCCAACCCCACAACACCCCAACGTCCATATCCTTATGCCCTGCCATTTCCCTTACCTACAACTGATCTTAATGTCTCTCCCCTCACTAGGCTGCATGCTTCTCGAAGGCAGGAATCGTGCCCGCCGGGTCTACCGTACCATAGCCTCCCAAGTGCCTAGCACGGAGTTCTGCTCAGAGTAAGCACTCAGTTGATTCGACGGAGGAACGGATTTCAGGACCTATCTGTAATTTATTTACGTCGACGTCTGTCGCACCCTCTACTCTGTGAGCTCGTTGTGGGCAGGGAATGTTGTCTATTACACTGCTATACCGAACGCCCTCCGTCGCCCCAACTCGCTCCCTTTGCTCTATCCCTCCTCCCCGCCCCACAGCACTTAAACATATATGTATATATGTACATTGCTATAGTTCTACTTATTTATATTAATGCCTGTCTACTTGTTTTGATATGTACATCTCTCTCACCTTATTTATTTCTACTGATGCTACTGATGCCCGTTGACTCGTTTTGGTGTCTGTCTCCCCCTCTCCTAGCCTGTAAACCCATTGTGGGCAGGGATTGTCTCTCTCTATTGCTGAAATGTACTTTCCAAGCACTTACCCCAGTGCTCTGCGCACAGTAAGCGCTCAATAAATACGACTGAATGGATGAATGGTCTCCCAAGCGCTTAGTACAGTGCTCTGCACACAATAAGCACTCGATAAATGACCGACCTCTCCCATCAGTGCATTCGTGTAATTATACCAGCAGGTACGTGACGTCTGCCTGGCCGGCTCCGAAGGAGAGCGGAGACCACCTAGATTTTTCAACTTGGGACGGCCTTATACAGAGCCGGATACCCAGTGGGCGCAAAATAAATACCCGCTGACCGACAAATCAGACGATTCACTAGGAGGTAGATCACGAGGGGACCGAAACTCGAGAAGCTAACACATTTTCTGCTACCGACCGGTAAATGTAGAAAGGTGATAGGCGTCAGTCAGTCCGCATACACTTAATGCTTACGTTTTGAACACTGGATTCTATTCGGTGAACCAAGGGCCTGGCACCGGCATTCACCATTTTCAATAAAGCAGTTTGTTGTCAGTTTGCTGGAGTCACAGATGCAATCTGAGGAAGAAAAGATAAGAATGTCGCTTTTTATAAAAATAGATGACACACTCTTTGGGGACAAGGGGCACGTATACTAACTTTATTCAACTCTTCCAAGAGCTCGGGACGACGCTAGCCTCGGAAGACCCTCTGTCGATGACCAATTTGGTGTTTTTCTCACATGGTAAATTCGACCTCATCATTCCACTGACAGTTTACCACCTTCGGTGCGCTTCCCAAATAACTGCTGATTCTTGGTATAACCACCACAGTGCGACCTCAGTTGTCCTCTAGACTGTAAGCTCTACCGGCTCTGTTATACTGTACTCTCCCAAGCACTTAGAACAATGCTCTCAATAAATGCGACTACCTCAGTGCTTCCACGGGCCCAAAACGGGCCCTCACCACCTTCCGCGGAGTCCCTTTCCATTTTTATGCCCGTTTTCTGTCCCTTTGTTTCTACCAACCGCCATTTCTCTATCGCCACGACCGTCTCCCCGGGACGGCTCCTTCCTGTTTACAATAAATGGCTGGCAATTGTTACCTTTTACCCTCGGGAAACTTTCCCCGGTCCTGACTTACCTATAATCTCTTCTTTTGAATAAACCAACTTCCAGAGAGTTCCTTTCTATTTTTACACCTGTTTTCTTTCCCTTGGTTTCCAATAACTGGCATTTCCCTGTTGCAACGACTCTCTCCAGAGGACCGCTTCTTCCTGTTCCCAATAGACGGCTGGTGTTTACTACCCTTTACCTCTGGGACACGTTCCCGATCCTGACTTACCTGTGTCTCCTATTCTGGATAACCCGGGTTTGGATTTCCCTCCACCTTTTCCTGCCCATAACGCCGTGACTTCCCTCAGGAGGTAGGGGGAAGAAAGAGAGGCGCTCAGGGGGAAAAAAAAAAATTCCCTGCCCCCAACTGCCTGCGTTTTTTTCTAGCAGCGGCCACAACTTCCACCCAGAGAAGGCCGTGCTCTCCGGGGGCGGGCGAAGCTGAAAACTACTTTACTTTGCAGAGAAGAACCGTGGCTCAGTGGAAAGAGCCCGGGGTCACGGGTTCTAATCCCGGCTCTGCCGTTTGTCAGCCGTGTGACTTTGGGCAAGTCACTTCACTTCTCTGTGCCTCAGGGACCTCATCTGTAAAATGGGGAGTAAAACCGTGAGCCCCAAGTGGGACAACCTGATGGCCTCGTATCCCCTCCCCTGCGCTTAGAACAGTGCTTTGCGCATAGTAAGCGCGTAGCACGTGCCATCATTATTATTTGCTTCATGGTATTTGCTAAGGGCTTCTTCCTACATGCCAGGCACTGTACTACACGCTGGGGTCGATCCAAGCTGATCAGGTTGAAGCCAGTCCACGCCCCGGCAGGGGCTCACGGTCTTAACCTCCGTTTTACGGATGAAGTCACTGAGGCCCAGAGAAGCGAACCGACCTGCCCGAGGTCACACGGCAGACCAGTGGCGCAGGAGTCGGGATTAGAACTCAGTTCCTTTGACTGCCAGGGCATTCGGGGCCCGGGAGAAACCTGGGCATCGAGGGGATGATTAAGCCGCCTTGTGTGGCAAGACTCGAAGCCCGGCGCTGGCGGAGGCGGGGGGAGTGGCTGCAGGAACAAGGCAGGACAAGGCAGGTGCACTTTCATTCATTCATTCAATTGTATTTACTGAGTGCTTACTGTGTGCAGAGCGCTGGACTAAGCGCTTGGAAAGTACAATTCAGCAAAAGTTCACAGTTGGAGCCGAGGGAAGAAGCTCCCCAGGTACCCTCTGATGCTTATCTGGGCATTTGTCTGGGGCAATGCTACTGGGAGGGGAAGGGCAGGGGAAGGGAGGGTGGGAGAGAGGAAAAGGAGGGGGTGGGAGAATGGGGGAGGAAAAGGAGGGGCTGGGAGGGGGGGAGAAAGGATGGGGCTGGGAGAGAAGGGAGGAGAAGGGAGGGGTGGGACATGGGGGGAGAAAAAGGGTGGGGGTAGGAGAGAGGGGGGAGAAAAAAGAAGGGGGTGGGAGAGAGGGGGGAGAAAAAGGATGGGGGTGGGAGAGAGGGGAAAGAAAAAGGATGGGGGTGGGAGAGAGGGGAAAGAAGAAACAAGGGGGTAAGTGGGGGAGAAAAAGGAAGGGGTGGGAGGGGGGAGAGAAAAAAGAAGGGGCTAGGAGAGGGGGGAGAGAAAAAAGAAGGGGCTAGGAGAGAGGGGGGAGAAAAAAGAAGGAGTGGGGGGGGGAGAAAAAAGAAGGGGCCAGGAAGGGGGGGGAGAAAAAAGAAGGGGCCAGGAAGGGGGGGGAGAAAAAAGAAGGGGCCAGGAGAGAGGGGGGAGAAAAAAGAAGGGACTAGGAGAGAGGGGGAGAGAAAAAGAAGGGGTAGGAGAGAGGGGAAGAAAAAGGGGGTAGGAGAGAGGGGGAGAAAAAAGAAGGGGGTGGGGGAGGGGGGAGAAGCAAAGGATGGGGGTGGGGGTGGGGGAGGAAAAGGAGGTGGGGGAGGGGCTGGAGGAAGAAAAGGAGGGGGGCGGAGAAAGGAGGGGGCGGGGCTCCGGGTCTTCGGGCCCCACAGGTAACCGCGCCCCGGCCGGGGCTGTTTCCTCACCTGCGCGGGAGGACGGGCCGATGGCCCATGGGGCGAAGGGCGGGCGACGCCCGGGGAAGGAGAAGGGGAAGGGGCAGGGGCGCCATTGGGAGGGGAGGGGGTTCGGGACGGGACGGGACGGGACGGGGGTTGGTCCGCACAGCCCCCCCTCTCCCTCCCTCCCTCTCTCCCTCTCTGTCTCCCTCCTCCGCCCCTGCCGCCCCTGCGGGAGCCTCCACAGCGGCCTCCCGCACCGCCCCCCCCCCCCCCGTCCCCGTCCCCGTCCCCAGCCCCGCGCGCCCCCCGCGCCCCCCGCGCCCCCCGCGCGCGCCTCACCTTGGGCCGCGGTCACGAGCGCGGCGGCGGCCAGCAGGAGCGCGCAGGCCGGCGCCGAGAGCCCCATGGTGCGCGCGGAGGGAGCCGAGCGGAGCCGAACCGAGCGGACGGAGCAGAAGCAGCCGTGCGGCGGACGGTCGGCGCGGGTCTGGGGCGGGCGGGGGGGGGGGCGCGATGGAGCGGCCCCGGCAGGCCACGCCCCCTCGCCTCAAGCCACGCCCCCGGGGGGCCCCTCCCGGCCCGACCTGTTCGGCCGCTCCCCACCCCGCCCCCACCTGCCCGAGGCGCCGGCGCACGCGCGGAGGGAGGGAGGGAGGGAGGGAGGGGGGAGGGGCGGGGCTCGCGCAGGTGCGCGCTCCCCCTCCCCCCTCCCTCCTTCACCCAGACAGTCGGTCATTCAATCAGTCGATCGGATTTATTCATTCAGTCGGTCCCATCTATTCATTCGTCCATCGGATTTATTCAGTCAGTCACATCTATTCATTCATCAATCGGATTTATTCATTCAGCCAGTCACATCTATCCATTCATTCAACCATATTCATTCATCAATCGGATTTATTCATTCAGTCACATCTATTCATTCATCAATCGGATTTATTCATTCAGTCGGTCACATCTATTCACTCATTCAACCATATTCATTCATTCCAACGGATTTATTCATTCATTCATTCAATCACATCTATTCATTCATTCAACCACATTCATTGATTCCATTGGATTCATTCCATCATATTCATTCATTCCATCATATTTATTCATTCATTCATCCACATTTAATTGTATTCATTCGTTCAACCGGATTCATTCGTTCAATCGGATTCATTCGTTCAATTTCATTCATTCAATTGGATTCATTCAATCATATTCATTCATTCAAGCCGATTTATTCATTCATTCAACCATATTCATTCATTCATTCAATCAATCACATTTATTCATTCATTCAAGTGGATTCATTCAATCATATTCATTCAGTCCATCATATTTATTCATTCATTCATTCACATTTATTCGTTTAATCGTATTCATTCAACCGGATTCATCAATCGGATTCATTCATTCAAACGTATTCATTCATTCAATCGGATTTATTCATTCATTCAACCGTATTCATTCATTCGGATTTATTCATTCATTCAATCGGATTTATTCATTCATTCAATCGGATTCAGTCGGATTTACTCATTCATTCAGTCTGATTTATTCATTCATTCGATCGCATTTATTCATTTGATTGTATTTATGCATCTGTTCATATTTATTCATTCATTCGATCACATTTATTCAATCATTCATTCAAACACATTTATTTATTCAAACATATTTATTCATTCAATCGTATTCAATCATATTCATTCAATCACATTTATTCATTCAATCGTATTTATTCATCTAATTGCATTTATTCGTTCATTCATTCATATTTATTGAGCGCTTACTGTGTGCAGAACACTGTACTAAGCGCTTGGAAGGTACAGTGGGGCACCAGATAGAAACAATCCCTGCCCACAACTGGTCCACGGTCTGAAAGCGGGGAGGCAGACAACAAAACACTGTCCTAAACACTTGGGAAGTACAGTGGGGCACCAGATAGAGACAATCCCTGCCCACCACACGCTCACAGTCTAGAAGGGGGAGACAGCCAACAAAACAACACTGTACTAAGCGCTTGGGAAGTACACTTGAGCAACAGATAGAGACAATCCCTGCCCACAAGGGGCCCACAGTCTCAAAGTGGGGAGGCGGAAAACAAAACAACACTGTACTAAGCGCTTGGAATGTACAATTGGGCAACAGATAGAGACAATCCCTGCCCACATCGGGCCCACGGTCTAGAAAGGGGAGACAGACAACAAAACGACACTGTACTAAGCACTTGGGAAGTACAACTTGAGCGACAGATAGAGATGATCCCTGCCCACAATGGGCCCACAGTCTCAAAGGGGGGAGACAGCAAAATAAAATAAAAGCAAGGAGGCAGATGTCAATAGCATCAATAGAAATAAATAGAATGAGAGATCTAAACACATCATTAATAAAATAAGTAGAATGATAGATATGCACATATATATGTAGAGAGAGAGAGAAGCAGTGTGGCTCAGTGGAAAGAGCATGGGCTTGGGAGTCAGCGGTCATGGGTTCGAATCCTGGATCTGCCACTTAGCAGTGTGACTTTGGGCAAGTCACTTAACTTCTCTGGGCCTCAGTGACCTTATCTGTAAAATGGGGATGAAGACTGTGAGGCTCACGTGGGACAATCTCATGACCCTGTATCTCCCCCAGCACTTAGAACAGTGCTCTGCGCCTAGTAAGCGCTTAACAACTACCAACGTTATATATACCCCAGGGCTGTAGGGGTGGGGAGGGGGCATAGAGCAGAGGGAGAGGGAAGGGGGCAAATGGGGAGGGGAGGAGGAGCAGAGGGAAAGGAGGGCTGAGGCTAGGAAGGCCTCCTGGAGGAGGTGCGCTCTCAGTTCCCCCGTCCTCCCTTCCCCCTTCCATAATCCTTCCCCTCCCTGCTTCCTCACTTCCTCCACAATGGGCCTCGTTCCCTCCTGTCCCATCGTCGACCCCCGGCCCACGTCCTACCCCTGGCCTGGAATGCCCTCCCTCCTCACATCCGCCAAACTAACCTCTCCTCCCCTCTTCAAAGCCCTCCTGAGGGCTCCCCTCCTCCAGGAGGCCCTCCCAGACTGAGCCCTCCCTTCCCCTCCGCCCCTCTTCCCCTCCCCATTCCCCCTCCTCCCTCCCTCTGCTCTTCCCCCTTCCCTTCCCCACACCACTTGTGCCTAATTATTGTATTGATTATGTTATTAATGATCTATAATTCTATTTTGATGGTACTGATGCCTGACTATCTGTTTTGTTTGACTGTCTCCCCCTTTTACACTGTGAGCCCGTTGTTGGGCAGGGATTGTCTCTCTTTATTGCTGTAGTTTACTTTCCCAAGCGCTTAGGACAGTGCTCTGCACACAGTAAGCGCTCAATAAATATGAACGAATGAATGAATGGATGGATGAATGAACTTGGCCTCCTCCCTCCTTCCTCCTCCCCCCCATCCGGGCCCCGCCCGGGGCAAAACCTGAAGGTGACTCAGCGCCTCCCCCTCCCCCACATACCGCACCCCTCCCTTCATTCATTCATTCCTTCATTCAATCGTATTCATTGAGCAATTACTATGTGCAGAGCCCTGGACTAAGAGCTTGACTTTATGCCTTCTTTCCTTCAGTCCTATTTATTGAACGCCTCCTGTGGGCAGAGCACTGTGCTCAGCACTTGGGAGAGCACAACAGAACCCTAATCTGTTGCCAAATTGTCCATTCCAAGCACTTAGTACAGTGCTCTGCACATAGTAAGCGCTCAATAAATACTATTGAATGAATGAATAATCTAATCCGCCACTTGTCAGCTGTATGACCTTGGGCAAGTCACTTCACTTCTCTAGGCCTCAGTGACCTCATCTGGAAAATAGGGATGAAGACTGTGAGTCCCACGGGGGACAACCTGATCACCTTGTATTCCTCCCCCACCAGCGCTTAGAACAGTGCTTGGCACATAGTAAGCACTTAATGCATACCTTCATTATTATTATTATTATCATTATCAATAATAATTATTATTAAACAGAGACAACCCCTGCCTACACTGAGCTCACAGTCTGGGGTGTGGGGGAGGCAGGCAGGCATCAAAACAAGGAAACAGGCATCAGCAGCATCAATTGAAATAAATAGAATTACTTCCTCATCACCGTTCCGTACTCTCCCTCCACACGGCACACCTATTTCCTTCAGTTCGTTCATTCTATCGTATTTATTGAGTGCCTACTGTGTGCAGACACTGGACTAAGCTTGGGAGCGGACAATTCAGCAACAAAGAGAGACAATCCCTGCCCACACCAGGTTGTCCCATGTGGGGCTCATAGTCTTCATCCCCATTTTACAGATGAGAGAACTGAGGCGCAGAGAAGCAAAGTGACTTGCCCAAAGCTGACAAGCGGCAGAGGCGGAATTAGAACCCATGACCTCTGACTCCCAAGCCCACCCTCTTTCCACTAAGCCACGCTGCTTCTTAAAATATATATATATATATATATCAAAAAAAGTAAACAGGTATCAGTAGAAATAAATAGAATTACTTCTTCATCACAGTCCCACACTGCCCCTCTACACCGCACCCCTTTTCCTTCAATACATTCATTTATTCAGTCGTATTTATTGAGGGCTTACTCTGTGCAGAGTATTGTACTGAGCGTTTGGGAGAGGACAGTTCAGCAATAAAAAGAGACAATCTCTGCCCACAACAGGCTCACTTCCCTTTTTCCCCCCAGTCCCACCCTCTCACTCCATACTGCACCCCCTCACTTCCCCGCATCCCCTCTACCACCCTCCCAGGGCTCCCTCGGCCCCGTGGGGGGAAAGACAGACAAAAACCTCCTTCTGGGCAGCCAATCTATCTGGTTTTTTTTTATTATCCTCTCCCAACCGCTTAGTACAGTGCTCTGAACACAATAAGCACTCAATAAATAGGACTGGATGGAGGAGCCCATTGTTGGGTAGGGATTGTCTCTATCTGTTGCTGAATTGTACTTTCCAAGCACTTAGAACAGTGCTCTGCACACAGAAAAGCACTCAATAAATATGACGGAGTAAATGAATACACACACACACACAAAATGAAATAAAAACCACCAGCCCCAACTAAAGAGCGATGTGAAATGAATCCACCCGAGTCTATCATAAATCTCTCACCCCCATTAATGGCTCAAGGCCGCGGAGGAGAATTTTGATTTTGGGTTTGTGACATTTGAATCTTGGGAAACCTCCAAATATATCTCCTTCCTCCTATTTAGCTTGATGATATTGTCTTGTTGGTTTTGTTCTGTTTTGCTTTGCCGTCCATCTCTCCCGTTCAGACTGCGAGCTCGTCGTTGGGCAGGGATGGTCTCTATCTGTTGCCGAATTGTCCATCCCAAGCGCTTAGTCCAGCGCTCCGCACGTAGGAAGCGCTCAATAAATACTACTGAATGAGTGAATGAATAGTTTTGTGGTCCTGAGGCAAGTTTGTTTCCCATCACTCTATCTCCCCAAAAGAGAGCCGGGTTGAGAGCTCATCATTTCCGTGTCAGACATCATCATTCCGAACCGGCGAAACTTAGGAAAACAAGCTTAAGCATCGAAAGAAACATTGGGACTATTTTTATAAGCAACTGCGTGTTTTAGTGCTCGTCGTACCTGAAGTGTTGATGAATATGTCAATGTTGATAAATATGCCCACGACTAGAGTTGTGTTTCTGTTGAACAGAAATAAAACACTTTTTAAAATACCGGATGAGAAATGGCTCGCGCGCAGCGTCTACACCTACAGGGATAGCACCCTAAGAGTAGTCATCGTCGTCATCATCAGAGGTATTTATTGAGCGCTCACTATGTGCAGAGCGCTGTACCGAGCGCTTGGGAGAGGACGGTACAACAGAACTGGCGGATACCTTCCCTGCCCTCAGTGACTTTACAACCTTGAGGGGAGACAGACATTAATATACATGAATAATTTCTGAGATATAATTTAAAGATAGGTACTTAAAGAGCTATGGGGCCGAGGGTGGGGCGAATATCAAACGTCCAAAGGTCACAGATCCAAGTGTTTACAGGTAGTAATTCTACCCAATCATAAAATGGAGCTAAGCGAACTTGACTTATGGATTTCATTCATTCAATCGTATTTATTGAGCGCTTACTATGTGCAGATCACTGTACTGAGCGCTTGGGAAAGTACAATACAGTTTAAAAGAGAGACAATCCCTGCCCACAGCGAGCTCACAGTCTAGAGGAGGGGGAAATTTCTGGAAAATTTCTGGAAACTCCAAGGAGATGTTTTCATTAAATTATGAAGAGTTCTGTGTCCTCTTTGCCAAGACGGCTTTTCCAAAAAAAACGAGTTTCAAAGCCCGTGAGAGTAAGTCCACCATTTATTTTGATATGCAGAGTTACGCGAATGGCCCCGCTGAGATACATAAGAAAAAGCCTTTCCAGCAGAAAGCTTTGGGATCCCCCGACAGTAGAAGACCAAATACAAAAAATAATCACCGGGCACTGTGGACCTGTTGGTGGAGCCTGTTATTTTCCAGAGAAATGACAGGCCCCTCGGGAAATATGACTCAAAAAAATAACTTCACTTTCTAGTACTGGTTTTGCTCTGACGTATCAGATTGCTGGTCTAACTCTGGTATCGGTTGAATTTTGCAGAGAGTTATCTTCTCGAATCTCTGTGGCAGGGCTTTACTGCGATGTCTATCTTTGTTGTCTTCTTAGATGAATGAGGAGAGCGTTATTAAGAATGACTGTTGCGTTTTGTCACCAAGAAACCAGAGTATTCCCTCCGACTCATCCAGTGTGTGATTATGTGTCCCCGGGAGTATGGATTGTTATTAGGCCTAACATTTTGCCAAGTAATCGATCCCATTCTTTCCGAGCTTCTTTTATCGTTTGATCGTTTTTAGATCGTAAACCCCACGAGGGACAGGGCCCACTTTTAATTCTCACCTGCGTAATTTCTCTCAGCATTCAGTGCAGTCCTCTGCACAAAGTAAGTGCGTAAAAGATCTTTATTCCTACAGTCGTTTGATGTTGCGGCACAGTGGGAGGTGGCCTTTGGCCCCAGATGGAAAATATTTTTGAAAATTCTGGTGAAGAAAATACACCCCAGGGGCTCCTGAGTTTTTAGGTATTTTTTTGGTCAGGGTTCCTCCGTCTCGGTTATAGCCAGGGCCAGTGATCAGCACTGACGTGGTTCATATAATGATAATATTGATGATATTTGTTAAGCACTTGCTGTGTGCCAAGCCCTGTTCATCAGGTTGTCCCACGTGGGGCTCACGGTGTTAATCCCCGTTTTACAGATGAGGTCACTGAGGCACCGAGCAGTGACGTGACTTGCCCAAAGTCACGCAGCTGACAAGGGGCGGAGCCGGGATTAGAACCCACAGCCTCTGACTCCTAACCCTGGGCTCTTGCCACTAAGCCACGCTGTCTGCTGCGTGGCCTTGGGCAAGTCACTTCGTTTCTCTGGGCCTCAGGTACCTCATCTGTAAAATGAGGATTAAGACTCTGAGCCCCACGTGGGACGTATCCCTGTCTCTGTCCCTGTCCCACCTGGGCTCACAGGCATAATAGCGTGGCTCAGTGGAAAGAGCCCTGGCTTGGGAGTCAGAGGTCATGGGTTCGAATCCCGGCTCTGCCACTTGTCAGCTGTGTGACTGTGGGCAAGTCACTTAACTTCTCTGTGCCTCAGTTACCTTATCTGTAAAATGGGGATCAACTGTGAGCCTCAGATGGACAACCTGATGACCCTGTATCTCCCTCAGCCCTTAGAACAGTGCTCTGCACATAGTAAGCGCTTAATAAATACCAACATTATTATTATTATCATTATTATCATCCCTGTTTTGCGGATGAGGAAACCGAGGCACAGAGAAGCAAAGTGACCTGCCCAACGTCCCACAGCAAGTGACTGGCTGAGCCGGGAGTAGAACCCAGGTCCTCTGAGGCCCGGGCCTGTGCTCTTTCCACTAGGCAACGCTGCTTCTGTGTACATATCAATACCTAATAATAATAACATTGGTATTTGTTAAGCGCTTACTATGTGCAGAGCACTGTTCTAAGCGCTGAGGTGGATACAGGGTCATCAGATTGTCCCATATGGGGCTCACATTTTTTAATCCCCATTTTTACAGAAGAGGTAACTGAGGCACAGAGAAGTTAAGTGACTTGCCCAAGGTCACAGAGCAGTCAGTGGCGGAGTCGGGATTAGAACGCACGACCTCTGACTCCCAAGCCCGTGCTCTTTCCACTAATACGTAGCTAGGCATTATATATTTCTGATTTACATTAGGGCAGGGATCCCCTCCAACACTTAGAATGGTGTCTGACACATAGTAAGCGCTTAACAGAAACCATTTAAAAAAAAAACCGCGCCTGCCAACTCGGTTTTATTATCCTCTCCCCAAGCATTTAGTACAGTACTCTGCCCACTGTAAGCGTTCAATAAATACCACTGATGATGAGTAATGACTATCTACCCCTCTAAACAGTGTAAACCTGTGTGGGCAGGGAATGTTTCTGCCAACTCTGTCGTATTGTACTCTCCCAAGCACTAAGTGCAGTGCTCTGTACATGGTAAGGGCTCAAAAAAACTCCACTGATGATGAGTAATGTCAGTCTACAGGACTGTAAACTCCTGCGGGCTCTGTTTTATTGTACTCTTGTACTCTCCCAAGTGCATAGTACAGTGTTCTGCACCCGGTCAGCGCTCAACAAATACCATCGATGATGAGTGATATCTGTCTCCCCGTCTCGACTGTAAGCTCGTGTGAGCAGGGAACGTGTATGCCAGCTCTACTGTATTATACTCTCCTAAGCGCTTAATACAGTGATCTGCACACAGTAAGTGCTCAATAAATACCATCACGATGATCCCAGGGGACTTGGGTCTTAAATCAGTTGGATCGGCTAAATCCGTCCCTATCACAGGACGAGCTTGTTGGTTCTAGATAGAAATTCCACGCCAGACATGCATACCAGACAAACACACATATACCATATGTCCAGATCATTCATTCAATAGGATTTATTGAGCGCTTACTACGTGCAGAGCACTGGACTAAGCGCTTGGAATGGACAATTCGGTAACAGAGACAATCCCTGCCCATCCTGAATGGTTCAGGCGTGTCTTATAATGATGACAATTGTGGTATTTGTTAAGCGCTTACTATGTCCTAAGCACTGGGGTAGGTAGAAGCTAATCAGGTTGGACACAGTCCCCTTCCCACAAGGGCCTCCCAGCCTAAGGTAGGAGGGAGAACAGGAATCGAATCTCGATTTCACAGGCGAGGAAACTGAGGCCTAGAGAAGGGAAGTGTCTTGGCCAAAGGCCCACAGCAGGCAGGTGACAGGGGTGGGATTGGAACCCAGAACCTGTGACTCCCAGGTCTGTGCTCTTTTCACTAGGCCACGCTGCTGCTGCTGCTGCTGCTGCGGGCGTCCTGGTCAGACAGGAAGGGGCAGGGCTATAAATGCTTTATCCTCTGACAGAATAAATCCTTGAGTTTTGCGGGAGTTACGATCCCGCCGGCGGAAGCTACGGACTTGGAACACACTGTTTTCGAATAGCCTTTCTTCCTGACGGTGACCCGCACTAACCCCGCTGCCTCACAGCATCTCCACAGAGTTTTTGTTGACATCAAATAGGAGTCGAAGATTCTAATCCCGTGTCCGTACGATCAGGGCTCAGACCGAGCAGATCTTCGAGATTTTTTCTCCCCTCGGAAAAGAAAAAGGAATTGAGCGTTGTTGCCACATAGGGCAGGCTCGTCCTCACCTGCACCGCTTCGTTCGTTAGGCAACACTTGCTCTTCCTGACACTCCTGTCTGCTCGAATCTTCCGATCGGGGATAGAGAACCTACATGTCCCCGAAATCTGAAGTCTCCAACTCGGAGGTCCATCCTTAGAACGCCACCTTTCTCCTCCTGCTCGTCTTTCTCCGTCTCTACACCTACACTCCACCATGATCTGCCCTCCCTAATTTCTAGATTTCTATTTCAGCTTAAGCCCCTCTCCCCTTGACCCATTTCCCCTTCCCCTCCACCGTAGCCTGGACCACCCCATCCATCGCCACAGAGCTCCAAGACCTTGGCTGCCCCCTCTAGAAGTGACCCCCGATTAGACTGTGAGCCCATCATTGAGCAGGGATCGTCTCTATCTGTTACCCAGTCGTCCTTTCCAAGAGCTTAGTACAGTGCTCTGCACATAGTAAGAGCTCAATAAATATTATTGAATGAATGAATGAACGACCCTTTCCCCCCCAGTCACCGCAACCCACGACTCCCTCCTGTCCCCGTCCCAGAACTCCATCCCCTTCCTCCTCATGGATTTTTAATTGTTTAACTGTTTTGGGATTAAAACTGTGAGCCCCACGTGGGACAACCTGATCACCTTGTATCCTCCAGCTCTTAGAACAGTGCTTTGCACATAGTGAGCGCTTAACAAATACCAACATTATTATTATTATTAGACCCTTGCTCTTTGCCCGAGGCCACGCCGCTTTGGTCAACGGCCCGGCAGGCAGAGAGCACGCCGGGAGGGCGGCCCGTCGGGGGGCCGGAGGGAAGGCGACGGTTACGACGGTGCTTTTCTCCAACCACCTAACCAACTAGTGGTGTCAGATCCACTTCTTTTGGGAAGACCAGACTCCCTCCGGCCTGGGTAGCCCAAGTTGCCGAGAAGGGGAATTAACACATGGTGGGGATGGAAGAGGAAGCAGAAGTTGATTAGATCCTATCTGGGGGGCAGGTGTGGTTGGTTGGCTTTTCTTCCTTCGTGGAGAAGAGCCTGAAATTCCCAAAACTGCCTCCCACGGAAACAAGGTTCCTCTCCACACACACACCCCCAGAGGCGACCGTATTCTGCCCCCAAAACTAGAAAAGCTCTACTCCAGCAGGTTTCAGCTCACGGGTGCCTTGAGCACCGTTAATTACAATAATAATGATAATAATAATAGTCTGTGTCAAGCACTGTTCTAAGCGCTGGGGTAGAAACAAGATAATCAAGTTGGACATAGTCCCTGTCCCACCTGGGGCTCCCAGGCTTCACCCCCATTTTACAGATGAGGGAACTGAAGCATGGAAAAGTGAAGTGACTTCCCCCAGCTCCCACAGCACACAAGTGGCGGAGCCGGGATTAGAGCCATCCCAGGTCATTTAACCTTGGGTTCTAATCCAGGCTCCGCCACTTGCCTGATGCATGACCTTGGGGAAGTCACTTCACCTCTCCCTGGCTCGGTTCTTCATTTATGAATTGGGGATAAAATACCGTCTCTCCTTCCCTCTTAGACTGTAAGCTCCATGTGGGACAGGGCCTGTGTTTGATCCGATTTTATGGTATCTACCTCAGCGCTCAGCCCAGGGGTGGGAATACCGTAAGGACCGAACAAATGGCCCAATTTTTATCGTCGGTATTCTCTGTCTTGCTCAAAGGCTGGGCCGCGCCCTCAACGTCTGAGGGTGGATGTAATGGCAGGGCATAATTATTATAATAATTATGGTATTTGTTAAGCGCTTACTGTGTGCCAGGAAATGTACTAAGCACTGGGAGGGATACAAGCAAATCGGGTCGGGGACAGCCCCGTCCCACGTGGGACTTACGGTCTCAGTCCCCATTTTCCAGATGAGGTAAATGAGGCCCAGAGAAGTGAAGTGACTTGCCCTAGGTGACACAGCAGACCAGTGGCAGAGCCCGGATTAGAACCCACAACCTTCTGACGCCTAGACCCGGGCTCTATCCACTACGCCGTGCTGCTTGGTGGAAAGCCCAGAGGAGAACCGTTGTTCCTCCCTGACGGTGTTCTGCCTGGGAAAATAATTCAGCCGTGTTTATCGAGCACTTATGTTGTGCAGAGTGCTGTACTAAGCGCTTAAAAATAGGAAGGGAGACGCACAGAGAGGTTGGGCTCTTTGGGAACGTGCAGAATACAGTCGAGGAAACCGAGGCCTAGAGAAGTTAAGTGACTTACTCAAGGTCACACAGCAAGCATTTGGCAGGACTGGGATCGGAACCCAAGTCCTCTGACCTCCAGGTGCAGGTCTTTCCGCTAAGCCAGGCGGCTTCAGGTCTACTAACTCGATTTCCCTCTCCCCAGGGAAATTGATTGATTGATCAAAATTCTGTTCATTGACAGACTTCAAGCTCCTTGTGAACTATAACTTGGGGTTACAACTTGGATTTTTGGCGTACTTTCCCAGGAGGTTTTAGTGCACTGGGCCCAGTAGGTGTTCAATACAGTTAATTCCTCATCAGAGGAGCATTTCTACCAATTCTGCTGCAGTGTGCTCTCCAAAGCACTCAGTACAGTGCTCTGCACATAGTAAGCGCTCCAGGAAATATCCTGATGATGATGGCGATGAGTGTCTCTGTGGACATGGGGTTCACTGAGGGACATCCCAACCTTCACCCCTTCTGCCCGGCCCCGACCCCTCTGCGGAAAGCCGGGCCTGGAAGTCAGAAGGACCTGGGTTTTAATCCCAGATCCACCACTTGTCTGCTGGGTGACCTTGGACAAGTCACTTCACTTCTCCGGGCTTCACTTACTTCGCGGATTAAGCCCTTCAACACCAGGGACATGGACTGCGTCCAACCTGATTAGCTAGTATCTACCCCCAGTGCTTAGTACAGTGCCAGGCACCCAGTAATCGCTTAACGAATACCATTCAGAAAAAAAAAGAAATGAAATGGAAAGGCAAAATCAGGAAGCAGAAGTCTGACGGGGCTGGATAGGGTGAAATACAGTCATATTCACAAGAGGGAAGGTGTTTTGGGAACAAAGGTTACTTCTGCTCTAAATTTGGGAACACTACTGCAATTATAATTGTGATATGTATCAGGTGCTTGCTCTGTGTCAAACACTGTACTAAGCGGTGAGGTACATACGAGATAATCAGGACCTATAAGGGACTCACCGTGTAAGTAGGAGGGAGAAGAGGTACTAAATCCCCATTTTGCAGATGAGGAAACTGAGGCCCAAAGAAGTGAGGGCCACACGGCTTCTCTACTGTACCTTCTTACCTCCTCATTAACTATAGCAGATGTAGTTTGGGCTAAATCCCGGTTTCCAGGCGACCCCTCCTTTAAAAGTGATCTGATGCTTTTATGCTGCTGTGTTTATTTTTGGGTTTTTTTTAATGGTATCTGTTAATAATAATAATGTTGGTATTTGTTAAGCGCTTAATATGTGCCGAGCACTGTTCTAAGTACTGGGGGAGATACGGGGTAATCAGGTTGTCCCATGTGAGACTCACAGTCTTCATCCCCATTTTACAGATGAGGGAACTGAGGCACAGAGAAGTTAAGTGACTTGCCCAAAGTCACACAGCTGACAAGCGGCAGAGCTGGGTTAAGAACCCATGACCGCGGACTCCCAAGCCCGGGCTCTTGCCACTGAGCCACACTGCTTCTCTAAATGCTTACTATGTGTCTGGCACTGTTCTAAGTGCTGGGGCAGATACAAGGTAATCGGGTTGGACTCAGTCCCCGTCCCACATGAGGCTCCCAATCTTAATCCCCATTTTACGGATGAGGCACCTGAAGCTTGGAGAAGTGAAGCGACTTGCCCCAGGTCATGCAGCAAAGTGGCAGAGCCGGGATTAGAACCCAGGTCCCCTGACTCCCAGGCCCCGGGTTGTACCCATTAGGGTGGCGTGGCTTAGTGGAAAAAGCCCAGGCTTGGAAATCGGAGGTTGTGGGTTCTAATCCCGGTTCTGCCACTTGTCAGCTGTGTGACTATGGGCAAGTCACTTCACTTCTAAGGGCCTCAGTTGCCTCATCTGTCAAATGGGGATTAAAAGCGAGAGTCCCACGTGGGACAACCTGATGACTATCCCAGTGCTTAGAACAGGGCTTGGCACATAGTAAGCGCTTAACAAATACCCTCATCATCATTAGGCCACGCTGCTTCTCTTCACAACTGCCAGACCCCCTCCCAGAATGAAAAACCCTAACCAGCCCGACTGACTTCATCCCCCGGTCTTGGACGCCCCGAGGCCTCAAGCCGGAGTGAGAAAGGACAGCTGGGGAATGAATTCTCCTTGTGCCTGCCGTAAAACACACCCAGATGGTTCAGTCTCTCCGTCCTGCCAGGGTTGATGCAGAAAGCAGAAGTCGCTCAACGTATGACCTCGGAGGAACACATCAACCAAGTGATTCCATCCTCCACCCTCCTCCCCACCTGTTTCTCAAGAGCAATTTCAGCCTTGAGTCGATTAAAGTCCCTGAGGGTTGGGGCCGGGCGACCTCAAAAATGGCCTCTGTCCCCTCCTCCGTCCCCCGAGGCCGCAGAGTCTGGGAGCAAAAGAGAGGTTCATTGGAGTTCTGGCCTGAGCAGCGTGGCCTAGTGGATAGAGCACGGGTCTGGAAGTCAGAGGGACCGAGCTGTAATCCTGCCCCCGACATTTGTCTGCTGTGTGACCTTGGGCAAGTCACTTCACTTCTCTGGGCCTCAGTTTCCTCTTCTGTATAATCATAATTATGGTATTTGTTCAGTGCTTACTGTGCTTGCTCCCTTTGCTCTTCCCCCTCTCCCCTTGCCCCACAGCGCTTATGTATATATCTGTAATTTTATTTATTTGTATGGCTGTCTGTCTCCCCGGCTCTAGACCGTGAGCTCATTGTGGGAAGGGATTGTCACTGTTTATTGTTGCATTGTAGTTTTCCCAAGCGCTTAGTACAGCATTCTGCACACAGTGAGTGCTTAATAAATATGAGTGAGTGAATACATGTTGGACACTGTACTTAACGCCGGGGTGGATACGGCCAAATCAGGTTGGACACGGTCCCTGCTCCACATGGGGCTCCCAGTCTCGATCCCCATTTTCCAAATGAGGTAACTGAGGCCCAGAGAAGTGAAATGACTTTCCCAAGGTCACATAGCAGACAAGAGGTGGGTCCGGGATTGGAACTCCCAGGCCTACACTCTATCCACTACCTCATGCTGCTTCTCATGAGGATTCAATCCCTCTTCAATCCCTCTTCTCCCTCCCCTTTCTCCAGTGAGCCCCATATGGGACAGGGACCGTGTGGGACCGGATTAACTCGTCCTCCACCCCAGTGCTTAGTCCAGGGCTTGGCAAACAGTGAGCGCCTAACAAATACCGCAATCGTGATTATTATCGAGATAAGCCATTCGTACCAGGCCTGGCCTACCTACCATGTAGGGTAGTCACACATTGGGAATTTCCGGGATGTAAATATATGCTCATCCTGGGCAGGAAACTTATCTGCTAAAGCAGCATGGCCTAGTGATAGAGCACAGGCCTGGATGTCAGAAGGACCTGGGTTCTGATCCCGGCTCTGCCGCTGGTTGGCCACGTGACCTTGGATAAGTCACTTCACTTCTCTGGGCCTCAGTTCCCTCATCTGTAAAATGGGGATTAAGACTGGGAACCCTGTCTGGGACAGGGACTGTAGATATGTTAGCTCATATCTATCCTAACGCTTAGCACAGTTCCTGGTATATAGTAAACACTTCATGAATACTATTATTTTTTTTTTTAAAAAAGGTTGTAGGTAAAACAGCTTGTTCTCCTTGGCTCACCGGAACAGCCAGGACTTTGTGACGTTTTAGTGAAGAAGAAAGGATAGGGATGAAAGCAATCAGTCAATCAATTCTATTAATTGAGGGCTTATTGTGTGCAGAGCACTGTACTAAGCACTTGGGAGAGGACGAATAACGCAATTAGTAGACACGTTGCCTGCCCATGTTGAGAGTGGCTTAGTGGAAACGGCACGGGCTTGGGAGACAGAGGAGGTGGGTTCTAATCCCGCCTCCGCCGCTTGTCTGTTGTGTGAGCTTGGGCAAGTCACTTCACTTCTCCGGGCCTCACTTCCCTCATCTGGAAAATGGGGATGAAGACTGTGAGCCCCACGGGGGACAACCTCATTACCTCGTAACTGAGAACAGTGCCGGGCGCGTAGTAAGCGCTGAACAAATACCTTCATTATTATTATTATAGTGAGCTAAATGCTATGAGGGAGGGGTAAATAAAGGATGCACATCTCCTTGGGAAAAACCCCTCCCCCATTTCCCTCAAATCAACCTCCCTAGGTGACTCACTTTATGTACTCTCTGCACCTCATTAGCCTAGGCTCTCTCCTCTGAGTGACGAAGCCTTTCTAAAATTAATCAGTCATAAGAGACCTGCTTCACTTCAGGTTGCCCTTATAAGTCACACACTGGAAGATGGTTTCGTTCACCCAGCAGGCCTCTTCCGCCGTTAACCTTTAACTGCTCTCCTCCAGAGGGTAAACAGTGACTTCTGCCTGCTGCTGGGAGAGAACTTTCCACCCTGACCCGTCCACACCCGAGGCTGGTTTCCTCCCCTCCTCCTTTGTTTGAAACGTTGGCCCTTCCCAGCCTCTTTCCCTTCCTGCCTCTCCTCCTTCCTTCTCTCGCTCCCCTCCTTTTGTCTCCAAGCAGGCGGTTGCCTCCCACACCAGTGGAGGTAAATGGTTCTCTGTTTTACTGCGGCCCAGGACGGGGAAATGTTGGATAGGCATCTAAAATGGGGGTTAAATCCTCCTCCCTAAGACGTAGATGGTGAGCCCGCTGAGGGACAGGGACTGGGTCCCACCTGATCCTCTCGTATCTACCCCAGTGCCTGGCACAAAATAGGCATTTAACAAGTACCAAAACCACGGCTGTACTCCCATTTCTCTCCCCAGCTGAATGAATTCAGCTGGGGGGGCGGTCTTTGTCGACATCTTGGTATGTCGTGGGATTCTGGTTGGGTTTTTTAAAAATGGTATTTGTTAAGCGCTTACTTCGAGCCAGGCACTGTAATGATAATAATTATGGCATTTGTTAAGCGCTTACTATTTGCCAGGCCACTGTCGTAAGCACTGGGGTAGGTACAAGCTAATCAGGTTGGACAGTCCCTATCCCACATGGGGCTCCCGGTCTTAATCTCCATTTTACAGGTGAGGGAACTGAGGCAGAGAGAAGTGAAGTGACTTGCCCCAGGTCACTCAGCAGACAAGTGGGAGAACCGGGATTAGAACTCATTCGCTCATTCGTTCGATCGTATCTATTGAACGCTTACTGGGTGCACAGCCCTGTACTAAGCGCTTGGAAAGTACAGTTCGGTGACCGATAGAGACAACGGTCTCACAGGCCCGTGCTCTATCCACTAGGCCATACTAAACGCTGGGGTAGATACAAGCTAATCAGGTCGGACACAATCCCTGTCCCACGTGGGGCTCACGGTCTTAATCCCCAGGTTCCAGATGAGGGAACTTTAGTGGAAATTCATTCAGTCATGTTTATTTAGCGCTTACTGTGTGCACAATACTGTACTAAGTGCTTGGGACAGTACAGTATAACAACAAACAGACACATTCCTGCCCACTTTTGGTCTAGAGGAAATCTGCCCGTTCATGGGGCTTTAAGAAAAGCAGGCCCCTTCAGGAATGGCCAGCCCTAACAGACAGTATCGCGTACTGGGGTTTGGTTTCCATCTGTCTCATCTCCTCTCTCCAGGAGAGTGTGGGACTCTCAGTCTCCACCCCGAGAATGTGCCCTAGCATGCTTACTCCTCTTTGAAATGGATACCGGTTCAGTAGGGCAAAGTGTTCACGCAACAAATGTGTAAAAACAAACCCGACGTCTCCATCTGGGAGGATCCGGCCGGGAGGATCGGCTTTTTTTAAAAAAAAAGGTTATTTGTTTAGCTCTCACTAGATGCGTGGCACTATATTAGGTAAGCAGTGGGGTAGAAACAAGCTAATCAGGTTGGATGAAGTCCCTGTCCCACATGGGGCTCACCGTTTTCATCCCCATTTTACAGATGAGGTGACTGAGGCCCAGAGAAGTGAAGTGACTTACCCAAGGTCACTCAGCAGACAAGTGGTGGAACCGGAATTAGAGTCCAAGTCCTTCTGACTCCCAGGCCGGTGCTCTATCCGCTAGGCCATGCTGCTTCTCACATTCTCTCCTCTAATAATAATAATAACGCAAAGCACTGTTCTAAGCACTTGGGGGGGGGGGCGGTGGATACAAGGTGAACAGGTTGTCCCCTGTGGGGCTCACAATCTTCATCCCCATTTTACAGATGAGGTAACTGAGGCACAGAAAAGTGAAATGACTTGCCCAAAGTCACACAGCTGACAAGCAGCCGAGCCAGGATTAGAACCCACGACCTCTGACTCCGAAGCCCAGGTTCTTTCCACTGAGCCACGCTGCTTCTAGACCGCTTCTCTAGACTATAAGCTCGTCGTGGGCACGGAATGCGTCTCTTTATTGTTCGGTTGGACTCTCCCAAGTGCTTAGTAGAGTGTTCTGCACACAGTAAGCGCTCAATAAATACGATTGACCCACCGACTGAGGCTGTGGAGGAAGAGCTGTTCTCATCGTTCTCAGAGCTTCAGGTGCCCCCTGGTGACCCGGTTCAGGCTCATCACACGCTCGCCCCAATTCCCGGTGACCCCTAAAATTCTGTCCCGCAAGAAGGGTCCCCCTACCCTCCAGCTGCTGGTGATTCTGGAAATGCAGAGTTGTATTTTTGTTTAATTTTTTAATGGCATTTTTTGGCGCATGTTACATGTCAAGCCTTATTTTAAGCCCTGGGATAGATGCAAGTAATGGGGATGAAGACCGTGAGCCCTACGTGGGACAACCTGATTGCCTTGTATCTACCCCGGCCCTCAGAATAGTGCTTGGCACACAGTAAGCACTTAATAGATACCAGCATCATCATCATACAAGTTTATCAGGTTGGACACAGTCCCTGTCCCACATGGGACTCCCAGTCTAAATTGGAGGGAGGAGGATTTACAGATGAGGTAACTAAAGGCACGGAGAAGTGAAGTGATTTGCCCAAGGTCACACAGCAGACACGTGGCGGAGCTGAGATTAGGACCCGCTGACTTCCAGGTCCTTTTCCTCGTCTCCAACTCCCTTCTATTCCACCCTGACTTGCTCCCTTTATTTATTCACTCGTTCATTAATCAAGTGTGCAGAGCACTGTACTAAGCGCTTGGGAGAGAAGCAGCGTGGCTTAGTGGAAAGAGCACGGGCTTGGGCGTCAGAGGTCGTGGGTTCTAATCCCGGCTCCGCCACTTGTCTGCTGTGTGACCTTGGGCAAGTCACTTAACTTCTCTGTGCCTCAGTTACCTCATCTGTAAAATGGGGATTAAAAAATGTGAGCCCCACGAGGGACAATCTGATTCCCCTGTCTCTACCCCAGCGCTTAGAACAGTGCTCTGCACATAGTAAGTGCTTAACAAATATCATAATTATAATTATTATTACAGCAATATACAGTCACATTCCCTGCCCACAACGGGTTTACAGTCTAGAGTGGGGGAGACAGACAATATAAATAAATAAAATTATTTATCCCCCCAACTCCAAGCCCCACAACACATCCATGTCTGTAATTTATTTCTATTAATATCTGTCTCCCCCTCTAGAGACTGTAAGCTCATTGTGGACAGGGAATATATCTGTTTTATTGTTATATTGTCTTCTCCCAAGTGCTTAGTACAGTGTTCTGCACACACTATATACAACTGACTGGCTGTCTGACTTTCCACTAGGCCACACTGCTTCTCCAGCAAACGCTCCTGCTTGTCTCCTGCTGGACAAGCCTCAGTCAGGAGAGGATTTAGTTGGAAGCAGTTGGGGAGTAGTGGAATTTTCCTGTTCTGTACTCGGGAGGGCATCGGGCCGAGTCCGGTTTCAGCTCGTCCGTCCCCGCTTCCTGGCGGAGCCCCACGGGCCTTAGTAGGAGGAGAAGCCAAGGAGTCGGGGTAAAGCAAAAGCAGGGCGGGAATGCGGCCCTTGAATGAACAAGAATGGACACACCTAAATCGCTCCCTGCCGTGGGAAGCAGCGGGGCCTAGTGGAAAGAGCGTGGGCTTGGACGTCAAAGGCCCTGGGTTCTAATCCGGCCATTTGTCTGCTGTGTGACCTCCCTCGGGCACGTCAATTCGCTTCTCCGTGCCTCAGTTCCCTCCTCAATGAAATGGGATTGAAGACCGTGTACCCCATGTGGGACATGGACTGCGTTCGACCCGATTAGTCGGATCTACCCTAGCGCTTAGGGCAGTGTCTGGCACAGAGTAAGAGCTCCACAAATATCACACTCAGCTACTCATTAGCGTAAGCCCGAAAAGAGAAGACTGCTGAGAGTTGACGTTTATTTACTTTTCTTTTGCCCCCTCTAGAGCGTAAGCTCCTTGTGGGCAGGGAATGTGTCTATCAACTCCTTTGTATTGTGCTCTCCCAAGTGTTTAGTATAGTGCTCTGCACTCAGTAAGCGCTCAATATAAGTACGATTAGTTGGTTGATTGCCCCATCCCAAAGGTTGACAGCAAATAGGGATTTCATTTGCCTCTGGGGTGGGGATTTGGGAGTTTGGCTGATTTCCACCTTGGAACAGTCCCTGAATCGGAAAAAAAAAAAGACTGGGAATTAGAGAAAGGAAACCCGTCCAACCAGGCAGAAGCTACAGCAATAGTAATAATTATAACAGTAATGAGAATAACAACAATAATGATAATGGTAATAATAATAACCCAGGTTACTGATGGGGAAAATGAGGCCCAAAGGAAAGCAGTGTGACCCAGTGGATAGAGCAGGGTCCTGGGAGTCAGAAGGACCTGGGTTCTAAACCCGGCTCTGCCACGTGTCTGCTGGGTGACTTCGGGCAAGTCACTTCACTTCTTTGTGCCTCAGTCCCCTCCTCTGTCAAATGGGGATTAAGATTATGAGCCCCACGAGGGACAACCTGATGACCTTGGACCTATCCCGGTGCTTAGAACAGTGCTTGGCACATAGTAAGGGCTTAACAAATACCATTATTATTATTTCATTACTATTAACAAATGCCATAAAAACAAATAAAAGGGAAAGTTTGAACTGAGTCTTTTCTGGAACTCGGCCGTGCTCTATCTCTGCCCAGAAAGGAGTAGATTTGCAGACGGGGGTGATGGTGGGCATTTTGCTCTGCAAGCCATCCCTAGTTTCTGCCCGATATTTGTAAAGAAGCATGACTTGGTGGAAAGAGCACGGGCTTGGGAATCAGAGGTCATGGGTTCAAATCCCCGCTCTGCCACTTGTCAGCTGTGTGACTGTGGGCGAGTCACTTCACTTCTCTGTGCCTCAGTTACCTCATCTGTAAAAGAGGGATTAAAGACCGTGAGCCTCACACGGGACAACCTGATTCCCCTGTGTTTCCCCCAGCGCTTAGAACAGTGCTCTGCACATAGTAAGCGCTTAACAAATAACAACATTATTATTATTATTGGTCCCAGTGCAGTAAAGCTAGACACAAAGACCACTTCTACCTTAAAACAATAATCTTAATAATCATATTATGATGATGAGAGAAGCAGCGTGGCTTAGTGGAAAGAGCCCGGTCTTGGGAGTCAGAGGTCGTGGGTTTAAATCCAGGCTTGTCAGCTGTCAGCTTGTCAGCTGTGTGACTTTGGACACTTTGTTCCTCAGTTACCTCAGCGGTAAAATGGGGATTAAGATGGTGACCCCCACGTGGGACAACCTGATGACCTTGTATCTACCCTGGTGCTTAGTACAGTGCTTGGCACATAGTAAAAGCTTAACAAATACCATTATTATTATAATATTTAGTGAGCGCTTACTGTGTTCAAAGTACTCTATTAAGCACTTGGGAGAGGGCAATATAAGGCACATTCCTGCTCACATTCTAAAGGGGGAGACAGACATCAATATAAATAAATAAATTACAGACATGTACATATGTGCTGTGGGGAAGGGAGGGAGGCTGAAGGAAAGAGCGAGTGTGAGTGGCCCAGAAGGGAGTGGGAGAGGAGGAGAGGAGGGTTCAGGCAGGGAAGGCTTCCTGGAGGAGATGTACCTCCCCCTTAATCTTCTTCCCGTTCGGGGCGTCGGTTGCAAATTATGAACTCAGGGAGCAGGAGATTTGGGGACACGTGGCGATGGGCTGGGAGTCGGAGGATCTGGGTTCTAATCCCGGCTCTGCCACCACTCTGCTGTGTGACCTTGGGCAAGTCACTTCACTTCTCTGGGCTTCAGTTCCCTCATCTGGAAAATGGGGATTGAGACTGTGAGCTCCACGTGGGAAAGGGGCTGTGTCCAACCTGATTATCTTGTTTCTATCCTAGTTCTTATGACAGGGTCTGGCACGTAGTAAGTGCTTAACAAATACCACAGTTATTATTATTATTATTACTGTTATTAACAAATACCATTATTATTATTATTATCCTCTTGCCCCTTTAGCAAGACTTCATCCAAAAAGGTCCAGAACGAGGACAGTTTTCCCTGGAAAATTTCCCTGGAAAATTTAAACAAACCCGAAGAGAAAGGTGTCTCCATTTTGTGAAACACTCCCCATCTTTGGGACCCTGGTTGGAATATTCCCATCCTTTCCTGCTTGAAAAATGCATAGCTACAACTGGGGGGAAAAGAAAGATGATAAAAATAGCTTGGGAAAGCCTCTCTTGGGGCAGGAAGAAGGTCGGATTATAGCCCGGTAGCTGAAAACCTGACATCTGGTGAGTCCTTCCAGGTGTGATTGGAGGCCAGATGGGAAAATGCCAGCACATTATAGAAACTGGTCTATTTGGGTCTTAAAAGTTCATGACTCAACCATTAACATGACAAATGATCCCATTTATGCTCAAGTGAGCTTAGCTAATATTTAAATCTTCTGGGAGGAGGTGGCAGGGGAGGCAGGAAGAAAGAGAGAGGGAGCGAGAGCGAGAGAGTTTGGTTACTAACTATGACTCATTTTCCTGTAGGTTTCCTCTTACCATATGGAGAACAACATGATACCTGCGCATATTTTCCACCTTTCTACCTCCTCATTAGCTCTACCTCACATTTGCTTCCTCTTCCACATTCCTGACTGGTCGAAAGATTCCTGGCCACCATAAACGAGGCACGGGATTTTAACTCGCACGGCTCTGGTTTTAAGCAGGAAGCACCCCACGGAGGAAGCGGAGAAAAAGATCGATCAATCAATTGACGGTATTTATTGAGCAAGTGGACTAGTACAGCAGACTTCTCAGACACATTCCCCACCCACAACGAGCTTGATTTCAGCTAGACACATCATTCCCTCTCTGGCCGTATCTATCAACTCTTTTACACTGTGTTCTCCCAAGCTCTGTACTCTCCTAAGTACACACAGTACTCTGAGAAACTACGTGGCTTTGTGGAAACAGCACGGGCTTGGGAGGCAGAAGTCGTGGGTTCTACCCCTTATCAGATGAGCGACCTTGGGAAAGTCACTTCACCTCTCTGGGCCTCAGTTACCTCATCTGTAAAATGGGGATTTAAGACTGTGAGCCCCACGTGGGACAACCTGATGACCTTCTATCTACCCCAGCGCTTAGAACAGGGCTCTGCACCTCCTAGGCGCTTAACAAATACCATCATTATTATGATGTCTACCAATTTTGTTATATTTTCCTCTCGCAAGTGCTTAGTTAAGTCTCTGCACCCAGGAAGCGCTCAATAAATACATTTGTTGGAATGGTAGTCCAAATATTCACCGTTGAAGTTGCACCGCATCTTTACATCTCGGGTGAATACTTTTGAAGAAAAATCTTATTTATCTCTATGGGATATCTGAAACATTGGCTGGGAAAAAGAAATATGTATCTATTTAACCAAGTACTTTTTACCTGACTAACACTGCATAGAGGGCAGCAGGCCTGAAATGGAAAGAAAACCTTTCACAGGCAGTAACCCCCTCGGCCATTAGCTGTTTCACCTCATTCCAGTTCTAAAGGGGCAGCAGGAGAGACCCTTGCCTTAATTTGAAATAGCCCTGCTGTGTTTGAGTAAAAAGAAGCAGTGTGGCCTAGTGGATTGAGGAGGGCCTGGGGGCCTGAAGGACCTGGGTTCTAATCCCAGCTCTGCCATCTGTCTGCCGTGTGACCTCGCGCAAGTCACTTCGCTTCTCAGCGATGTAAAATGGGGATGAAGCTATGAACCCCAGGTGGGACAGGGAGTCGCCGGAGAATGAGAGGGAAAAAAGGACATTCCCGGACCGAAGTGGCGATTGCCGCCCTCCCATTTGGACGGGTCATCTGCCGTTCAGGCGATGGGAAAACCACCTCTTCAGGTGACCGGAACCAGCCCCCTCAGGAAATGGGAACTAGACTCAGACCGGATCGACCGCTTCCGTTCGGCAGCAGGTCTGGATGGAAGCCGGCCCGTAAAGCTGGAACCGCGGAAGGACGGCAGGATCGGAAAGCCAACCGTGGAAAATGGGCCTCCGCCTCCCTGGCCTCGGTCCAGCCAGTTTCCTGCCACGGGCTCGCAGCCGCGGTTCCTTCTTGCCCTCAACCCACTGGGGCAGCATCCGATGGGTATCTGAATCCACCTATTTCTACATTCAAGCACAAGCACACCCAACCGTATTATTTTCCTCTGTACTTAATAGTCATAATAATACTTAGCCCTTAACTACTTCAAAGCATTTCCCAAACCCAAACTAAACTTCACCCCAGGCCCCGCGGGGCTGGGGGTGGTGGCGGGGGGCGAGCAAAGTACTGCTTTGAAGATTTTGAAGATGGGAGAACTGAATCAGCGAGGTGAAATGGCTAAGCTCACTCAGCGCGTTGCATGGTGGGACTGATGTGAGGAACAGTGGCGAATCCTTTTTTTTTACCCCTATGGTATTTCTTAAGTGCTTAATATGTGCCAGGCACTGTACTAAGCACTGGGGTAGATACAAGTTATTCAGGTTGGACACAGTCCCTGTCCTACACAGGGCTCACAGTTATTAACCCCCATTTTACAGATGAGGGAACTGAGGCCCTGAGAAGCGACGAAATTTGCCCCAGGTCACACACGCAGATAAGTGGCAGATGCGGGATTAGAACCCAGGTCCTTCTGACTCCCAGGCCCGGGCTCTATCCATTAGGCCGTGCTGCTGGACGACTTCTTGGATTTTGGGGTACCAGAGCTATTGGCAAATGATGACAATATCGCCAAGATCCGCCCTTTCCTCTCCACCCAAACGGCTACCTTACTATTACGGGCTCTAGACTACTGTGTCAGCCTTCTCTCTGACCTCCCTTCCTCCTCTCTCGCCCCGCTCCGGTCTATTCTTCACTCCGCCGCCCGGCTCATCTTCCCGCAGAAACGATCTGGGCATGTCACTCCCCTTCTTAAACAATTCCAGTGGTTGCCTATCGACCTCCGCTCCAAACAAAAACTCCTCACTCTAGGCTTCGAGGCTCTCCATCACCTCGCCCCTTCCTACCTCTCCTCCCTTCTCTCTTTCTTCTGCCCACCCTGCACGCTCCGCTCCTCCGCCGCCCACCTCCTCACCGTCCCTCGGTCTCGCCCATCCCGCCGTCGACCCCCGGGTCACGTCCTCCCGCGGTCCTGGAACGCCCTCCCTCCTCACCTCCGCCAAACTGATTCTCTTTCCCTCTTCAAAACCCTACTTAAAAATCACCTCCTCCAAGAGGCCTTCCCAGACCGAGCTCCTCTTCCCCCTCTACTCCCTCTCCCATCCCCCCTTTACCTCTCCGCGGCTAAAGCCTCATTTTCCCCTTTTCCCTCTGCTCCTCCACCTCTCCCTTCCCATCCCCGCGGCACCGTACTCGTCCGCTCAACTGTATATATTTTCGTTACCCTATTTATTTTGTTAATGAATTGTACATCGCCTCGATTCTATTTAGTCGCCATCGGTTTTTACGAGATGTTCTACCCCTTGAGGCTGTTTATTGCCATCGTTCTCGTCTGTCCGTCTCCCCCGATTAGACCGTAAGCCCGTCAAACGGCAGGGACCATCTCTATCTGTTGCCGACTTGTTCATCCCAAGCGCTTAGTACAGTGCTCTGCACATAGTAAGCGCTCAATAAATACTATTGAATGAATGAATGAATGATGATGATGATGATGGTATTTGTTAAGCGCTTACTATGTGCAAAGCACTGTTCTAAGTGCTGGGGGGATACAAGGTGATCAGGTTGTCCCGCGTCTAAATCCCCATTTTACAGATGAGGGAACTGAGGCACAGAGAAGTGAAGTGACTTGCCCAAAGTCACACAGCTGACAAGTGGCGGAGCTGGGATTAGAACTCATGACCTCTGACTCCCAAACCCGGGCTCTTTCCACTGAGCCACACTGCTTCTCCAAATCAAAATATGGCACCCGTAGGCCCGGTCCCAGTTGCCAGGGATGTGACCAGGGCAGGCCCAGGCCTCTGGGAACCTCTCAGAGTTGAACTCCAGGGTTGAGAAGGGAAACAGTAGTGTGGCCTAGGAGATAGAGCTCGGCCCTGGGAGTCAGAGGACCTGGGTTCTAATCCCCGCTCTGCCACTTGTCTACTGGGTGAAAATGGGCAAATCACTTCACATCCCTGGGTTTCGGTTCCCTCATCTGAAAACAGGGATGGAGACTGTGAGCCCCATGCGGGACAGGGACTGGGTCCAACTTGACGACCTTGTATCTACCTCAGTACAGTGCCCGGCACATAGTGAGTCCTTGACAAATACCATTATTATTATTGATAATAATATTAATACCGTATAATAATAGTGGAAAGAGCCCGGGCCTGGAAGTCGGAGGACTTGGGTTCTAATCCTGGCTCCAACGCTTGTCTGCTGTGTGACCTTGGGTAAGTCACTTCACTTCTCTGTGCCTCAGTTCTCTCTTCTGCAAAATGGGGATTAAGACTGTGAGTTCTATGTGGGACATGGACTGTGTCCAACCCGATTATCTTGTCCCTACCTCCGAATTTAATACAGTGCCTGACGTAATAAGGGCTTAACAAATACAATTTAATAACAATAATGGAAAGAGTCCAGCCCTGGGAGTTAGAGGACCTGGATTCTAATCTCTCCTGTGCCACCTGCCTGGGTAGGTCACTTTATTTCTCCGGGCCTCAGTTTCCACATCTGTAAAATGGGGATTCAATACCCCGCCTCCCTCGTAGATTATGAGCCCAAAGAGGGAGAGGGGCTGTATCTGTTATCTCCTCCCTCCCCCAGCATTACCACAGTGCTTGGCGCCCAGTAGGCTCTTAACAAATAGCACCCGATTTTTTTCATCACCTGGGCCGGTCTCCAAATTCATTCATCCAGTCGTATTTACTGAGTGTTTCCTATGTGCCAAACACTGCACTGAGCACTTGGGAGAGGACAGGGCAACAACCGACAGACACCTTCCCTCCTCTCGACGGACTCACAGTCTAGAGGAGGGGAGACAGACATTAATATACGTAAATAAATAAATGTATTTCCAGATCACGAGGAGAAGGGCTTTCGGGAGAAGTAAAGCGTTTTGCTTTATTTTCTCCCAGGTCAGATTTTCCCTGGTACGGGGCAGGCAAAACGGCGGGGCCCACAAGGGTCACTACAGTCCTGGGGTCCCTTCGTGTCTTGAAAGCAGGAAGGAGGAGGCAGGGCCAGAATCAGGTGGAACTTTTAAAATGAGATTTCCCTGTGGCACCACTGGAGGGCCGTAGACTTCCACTAAAAGGGACAAACCTTCCTGCCATCTCTGCTGGGAAGGAGATTTATTATTATTATTATTATTATTATTATTATTATTATTAATAATAATAATGTTGGAATTTGTTAAGTGCTTACTCTGTGCCAAGCACTAGGGGAGAAGCAGCGTGGCTCAGTGGAAAGAGCACGGGCTTTGGAGTCAGAGGTCATGGGTTCAAATCCCGCTTGGCCACTTGCCAGCTGTGTGACTTTGGGCAAGTCACTTAACTTCTCGGTGCCTCAGTTCCCTCATCTGTAAAATGGGGATGAAGACTGGGAGCCCCACATGGACAACCTGATTCCCCTGTGTCTACCCCAGCACTTAGAACAGTGCTCGGCACATAGTAAGCACTTAACAATTACTAACATTTATTTACTTTTTATTTTATACAGGGTAATCAGGTTGTCCCACGTGAGGCTCCCAGTCTTCATCCCCATTTTACAGATAATAATAATAATATTGGCATTTGTTAAGCGCTTACTATGTGCCGAGCACTGTTCTAAGCGCTGGGGGGATACAGGGTAATCGGGTTGTCCCACGTGAGGCTTCATCCCCATTTTACAGATAATAATAATGTCCGTATCTGTTAAGCAATTCCTATGTGCTGAGCACTGTTCTAAGCGCTGAGGTAGATACAGGGTAATCGGGTTGTCCCACATGGGGCTCCCAGTCTTAATCTCCATTTTCCAGATGAGGCCACTGAGGCCCCAAAAAGTCAAGTGGCTTGCCCAAAGTCACACAGCTGACAGGTGGCGGAGCCGGAATTAGAACCCATGACCTCTGACTCCTAAACGCGGGCTCTTTCCGCTGAGCCACGCTGCTTCTCAATGACTTCTAAATGAAACCCCTTGGAAGTGAGGTCCAACTCCTTTTGTGGTGGAATCAATCCGTCAGTCAATCAGTCCTATTTATTGAACACTCATTCTGTGCAGGGCAACTTACTAAACACTTAAGGCAGTACACGAGAAGCAGTGCGGCTCAGCGGAAAGAGCACAGGCTTAGGATCCAGAGGTCATGGATTCTAATCCCGTTCTGGCCACTAGTCAGCTGGGTGACTTTGGGCAACTTCTCTGTGCCTCAGTTAACCTCATCTGTTAAATGGGGTTGAAAATGGGAAGCGGTGTGGCTCAGTGAAAAGAACACGGGCTTTGGAGTCAGAGGTCATGAGTTTGAATCCCAGCTCTGCCACTTGTCAGCTGTGTGACTGTGGGCAAGTCACTTAATTTCTCTGTGCCTCAGTTCCCTCATCTGTAAAATGGGCATGAAGACTGTGAGCCCCACGTGGGACAACCTGATTCCCCCGTGTCCACCCCAGCACTTAGAACAGTGCTCTGCACATAGTAAACGCTTAACAAATACCAACATTATTATTATTATTAAGACTGTGAGCCCCACGTGGGACAACCTGATCACCTTGTATACGTCCCCAGCGCTTAGAACAGTGCTTGGCACGTAGTAAGCGCTAAACAAATACCATCATTACTATTATTATTACATGAGAAGCAGCGTTCATTCATCCATTCGTTCAATCGTATTTGTTGAGTGCTTACTGTGTGCAGAGCACTGTACTAAGCGCTTGGGATGTACAATTCGGCAACAGAGACAATCCCTGCCCAACAACAGGCTCACGGTCTAAAAGGGGGAGACAGGCAGCAAAACAAAACCAGTAGACAGGCAGCAATGCCATCAAAATAGATAAATAGAATCATAGAAATAGATACATCATTAATAAAATAAATAGCACGGCCTAGTGGATAGAGCACGGGCTGGGAGTCAGAGGACGTGGGTTCTAATCCCGGCTCCGCCGCTTGTCTGCTGTGTGACCTTGGGCAGGTCACCTCACTTCTCTGGGCCTCATTTCCCTCATCTGTAAAACGGGGGTTGAGACAGTGAGCCCCACGTGGGACAGGGACTGTGTCTGACCCGATTTGCTCGTATCCACCCCAGCGCTTAGACCAGTGCCTGGCACACAGTAAGCGCTTAACAAATATCATCATTATTTTTGTTCTGATGTCGTCTCCCAAACGCTTACTATAGTGCTCTGCAAATAGCACTCAATAAATACTGTTGATTGATCATAAGACCCAGGGAGGGGAGCATATTAATGTCTCTCCCGCTCTCTAGACCGTAAGCTCATTGTGGGCGGGGAATGTGTCTGTTGGCAGTAGTGTTGGTATTTGTTAAGCGCTTACTATGTGCAGAGCACTGTTCTAAGTGCTGGGGTAGATACAGGGTCATCAGGTTGTCCCACGTGGGGCTCACAGTTAATCCCCGTTTTACAGATGAGGTGACTGAGGCCCAGAGAAGTGAAGTGACTTGCCCACAGTCACACAGCATGACCTCTGACTCCAAAGCCCGGGCTCTTTCCCCAGAGCCACGCAGCTTTGCAGCGTGTTCTTCTCAGTCTGTTCTAGCGTGCTCTCCCAAGCACTTAGTACACAGTCAGCGCACAATAAATACGACTGACTGGGCCCGGTAAGGCTGGGGGGGGTGGTCTCAGGAAATGCCATCTCCCTGCCAGTGGCACGATGAGGTGGACCCCTCGGCCCCAAGAAACGCGGAGCTTGCAGAAACCTCCTCGCCGGCCGCTCCCTTAATGCCCCAGCCGGGGGTGGGCCAGGTGGGAAGGAGGGACGGGCCGAGCCGGAACAATCTCAGCCCGACGCCCGACGACAGAAATATCGTTCCAAGAGCCAGAGGAGCGGAGCAAGCCCTGACCGCTACACAGTGTCACTTTGAAGCAGTTTCCTCTTCCCATTCCAGGAGCTGGCTGTCGGGACGACGGGGCATTAAAGCTCTTTAGAGGGATTGGATGGCAGAAGCAGAAACCTGGGTCCGGAGCTAGCACTTTTTATTTTTGATGGTATTTGTTAAACGCTTACTAGGTGCCAGGCACTGTTCTAAGCGCTGGGGGTGGGCACAAAGTAATCACGTTGGACACAGTCGATGTGCCACATTGGGCTCACAGTGTTAATCCCCATTTTAATAATAATAATCATTGTGGTATTTGTTAAGCGCTTACGATATGCCCAGCGCAGAACTAAGCGTTGGGGTAGATTTACAGATGAGGTCACCAAGGGACGGAGAAGTGAAGCGATTTGCCCGAGGTCACACAGCAGACAAGTGACGGAGTCGGGATTAGAACCCAGGTCCTTCGGACTTCCAGGCCCGGGCCCAGGCTCTAGCCACCAGGCCACACTGGATTTGCTCCTTTTTTTCTCCCCTCCCTCAGCCCCACATTCATTCATTCAGTCATGTTTATTGAGCGCTAACTGTGTGCAGAGCACTTACGCCCGAATCCCTAATTTATTTATTCCTACCCATCTCTGTCCTCTAGACTGTGAGCTCCTTGCAGGAAGGAAACGTGACTACCAATTTTGTTTTATTGTACTCTCCCCAGAGTTTAGTACAGTGCTCTGCATAAAGTAAGCACACAATAAACCCCACTGATTGATTGACCGACAACACCTCAGCTACCCAAAGAGCCCGAGCTGCGGAGTCAGAGGTCGTGAGTTCTAATCCGGGCCCCGCCGTTGGTCAGCTGTGTGACTCTGGGCCAGTCACTTCACTTCTCTGGGCCTCAGTGACCTCATCTGTAAGATGGGGATTTAAGACTGTGAGCCCCACGTGGGACAACGTGCACTTAGAACAGTGCTTTGTACGTAGTAAGCGCTTAACAAATGCCATCATTATCATTATTATTATTCTGTTGTACCAGCACTTAGTAGAGTGCTCTGCACACAATAAGCACTCAACAAATACCACTGATTGGTTGATTGCTCTGCACCCCTCAGTCAATCCTGACTGTCTGAGATAGTAGGCAGGCCTTCCGGTCGGACAAGAATCGGAGCTGGAGAGTTTAGTTTTTCCAAGTCCTCCACCTCTTTGCCTGAAGCAGGCACTCGCTACTCTCCTACTTCATCCCAGCCCGCACACTCCGCTCCTCTGGTGCTTACCTTCTCACCGGGCCTCCGTCTCGCCTGTCTACCGGCCCACGTCCTGCCTCTGGCCTGGAACGCCGTCCCTCCTCAAATCCCACAGAAAATTCCTCCCCCCCACCCTTCAAAGCCTTATTGACGGTCCATCTCCTCCAGGAGGCCTTCCCTGACTACACACCTCCTTTCCTCTTCTCCCCCTCCCTTCTGCCTCACCCTGACTCCCTTTGCTCTTCCCCCCTCCCAGCCCCACAGCACCTATGTGCATATCCCTAATTTATTTATTTCTATTAATGCCTGCCTCCCCGCCTCTAGGCTGTAAGCCCGTTATGGGCAGGGAATGTGCCTGTTTATTGTTGTACTCTCCCGAGTGATTAGTATAGTGCCCTGCACACAGTAAGCGCTCAATCAATAGGACCGAGGGAATGAACCCTCTCCCCTCAGCTGGGAAAGGGGCACTCTAAGAGTGACCTGTACTGTAAGAATGACCTGGATGGGCTTCGTTTTGAATTGGCCCCCAGGATTGGAAGTAAATCCGGGTAAAATGGGGACCACCTACAGCTCTTCTTTTGGGGGCTCCTTTCAAAGGCCTTCTCTTGGGCATTTTTCCCTTCAGCTCTTACCGTCCCAACGGAGGTGATCATTAGCCCTTATCAGATGGAGCCCTTATCAGCCGGCCCAGGGTTCACAGGCTGAATCAGCAGGGCGAGGCCCTTGGTGGAGGAGGCCAGTGGGAGTTCTTGGTGGCCTGACTCATATTAGGCCTGATTTGGCGAATGACCTTGTTCAGTGATTCATTCATTCTGTGGTATTTATTGAGCGCTTACTGTGTGCAGAGTCTACCCTCTTCCCCACCGGCTCCTCAGGATGTCACTCGGGATTAATAATAACAATGTTGGTATTTGTTAAGCGCTTACTATGTGCGGAGCACTGTTCTAAGCCCTGAGGGAGATACAGGGTCATCAGGTTGTCCCACGTGAGGCTCCCAGTCTTCATCCCCTTTTGACAGATGAGGTCACTGAGGCCCAGAGAGGTGAAGTGACTTGCCCACAGTCACCCAGCTGACAAGTGGCAGAGCTGGGATTCGAACCCATGACCTCTGACTCCCAAGCCACTGAGCCACGCTGCTTCAGTCCCCTTCAGATGCTGAGCTCTCTGTGAGCAGGGAATGTGTCTGTTTAGTGTTGTATTGTCCTCTCCCAATAATAAAAGAATAATGACGGTACTTGTTAAGCACTTACTATGCACTGGGGTAATAATAATAACGATGATGGTATCTGTTACGTGCTTACTATGCGCCAAGCACTGTTCGAAGTGCTGGGGTAGGGTACAAGGTCATCAGGTTGTCCCACGTGGGGCTCACACTTTTAATCCCCATTTTACAGATGAGGGAACTGAGGCACAGAGCAGTGAAGTAACTTGCCCAAGGTCACATGGCAGACAAGTGGCGGAGTCAGGACTAGAACCCATGACCTCTGACTCCCAAGCCCTGCTCTTTCCCCTGAGCCACGCTGCTTCTCACTCTACTGGCAATTTTCTCCCTCTGTAAATTGTGGCAAGTCTGGGCCTTTCAAAACCAACCAATCAATCAATAAATGGTATTTACTGAGCATCTACTCAGTGAGCCAGGCACTTTACCAAGAACATGGGAGAGTGTGCTATCGTGGTCTCTACTCTTAGCGGCTTTCAATCTTTGAGAAGAGGGGCAGAAATAATATTGAGTACTTAGTGCAGAGTACTGTGCTAAGCACTAGGGAAAAGATAATAGTTCTCTAGATTGGTTGGCAAAGGAGCGTGTCTACCAGCTCTGTCACATGGTACTAATAATAATGTTGGTATTTGTTAAGTGCTTACTATGTGCAGAGCACTGTTCTAAGCGCTGGACTCTCCCAAATGCTTAGTACAGGGCTCTGCACACTGCAAGCGCTCAATAAATACCATTGCTCAGATTGTTTACAGACTAATGAGGTGGATGCTAAAATAAAGTAACATTACATAAATTAACATAAGCAGCATGGCCTAGAAGAAAGAGCAAGGGGCCGGTGGTCAGGGTGGGACAGGGACTGGATCCAACCCAATTACCTTGTATCTACCCCAGCGTTTAGTACAGTGCCTGGAACCTAGTGAGCGCTTAACAAATACCACAATTTATTATTATTTTTAAATAGTATTTATTAAGCAGTTACTACGTGCCAAGCACTCTTTTATTGTTAATATTATTATAGTAAGCGTTCAACAAATAGCACTGATTGAGTAATGGATTGATAAAAGATTGCAGGAGTGTCACGGTCTCTTCCCAAGGCTCTGGGTCCCAAGGCTCCGGGATTGACAGGCGCAGGAATTCCGATCAGCCCCTCCAGCCGCCGAGCTCATGGTCTAGGGGCCGGAGCTCGGGCCAGGGGGTCAGTAGAACCTGGGTTCTAATCCCAACCCCTCCACTTGTCTGCTGTGTGACCTGGGGAAAGTCACTTCACTTTTCTCTGCCTCAGTTTCCTCCTCTGTAAAATGGGGATTGAGACTGGAAACCCCATGTGCAACAGGGATTGTGTCCCACCTGATTATCTTATATCTACTCCAGTGCTTAGTACAGTGTCCGGCACAGAGCAAGCACGTACCAAATAACACAGTTATTATTATTAGGTCTTCACATTCCAGGGTCTCCCAACACCAGGCTCCACGCTGGGTGGGGTGGAAACCATTTGGCTTTCCTGCCTGTCAGTGTTGTGCCTTGGAAAAGAAATGTCTTCCAAAAGCCAGCTGCCTCCGAGGCTTAGGTCACGGCAGAGCTTCTTGCAAAACTGGATTCCCCGGGACCGAAGCTTAGTTTCCTGGCTTTGAGGCCGGCCAGGAGGGAGGACCACGGTTACCTTTGCCAGACTTCCTGTGTGGGCACAAAAGCCTCTTTCAGGAGGAATGTGTTTGGTAAAAGATGCCATCCAAGACAAGGGGTAGGTGCTCCAGTGTGGGAACGGGGCAAATTGGGGTTCGGAAACTTGGCAGCCGCTTCCCGGGCCTCTTTCCCGGTGGCCACACTTCACTTCTCTGGACCTCAGTTCCCTCATCTGGAAAATGAGGAGCCCTTTGAGGGACAGGGACTGTGTCCAATCCAATGACCATAAAAAAATAAGCGCTCAATAAATAATAATAATAGTAATGACAATAATAATCAGTGGTATTTGTTAAGCCCTTCCTAGGTGCCAAGCACTGTTTTAAGTACCGCGGTAGATAGAAACTAATCAGGTTGGACGCAGTCCCTGTCCCACATGGGGCTCCCAAACTCAATCCCCACTTTACAGATGAGGGAACTGAGGCCCAGAGAAGTGAAGTGACTGGCCCAAGCTCACTTAGCAGACATGGGGCAGAGCTGGGATTAGAACCCTCATTCTCTGACTCCCGGGCCTGTGCTTTTCCCACTATGACACGCTGCTTCTCTAAAGCTGCTTTTCGCTGCTTCTTCCGCTTATTGTGAGTGAACTAAGCACTCGGGAGAGGACGAGCCAACAGAGTATTCCTCTCCTAATACCTAATACCACTGATTGATTGAGAGGGACTATTGGGTAGGCGGCCTGTACACCCCATCGGGCCAAGAGACCTTATCCGAGGAGCTCTGGCTTTTTCAACCATCGAGTTGGATCAGGCCTTTTGGAAAACGGCCTCTCCTCACGCGGAACAGACAGAACTATCGGTACAGACGTTCCCAGCACCACGTAGGGAGACTTCTTGCCGCAGAATCCTCCGCCGCCGAGTTGGCTGGAGATCTGGGAGGTTTTCGGCCAGCATCTTTGTCTCGGGAAAAACCAATTTCCATTAGCTGAGCAATAAACGTAATTAACAGGACTCCTTGAGCTGCCAGCCCCAAGTCCTAGACCGATGGACATCCGAAGCAGGGATAATCTGGGATCTGGAGGATCCCGTTGAAGTGCGACTCTTGGAGTGCTCAGCGAGCGAGTAACCCTGAGCCTCAGTGTTTTCCTCCCTCTAGTTATCAGACAGCCCTTGGAGAGGAAAGGAACGTGGCTCTGTGGAGTCGAATTCCAAAGGGAAGGAAGAAATCACCTCAGGGAGAGAGAAGAGCCAAAGTCACATCTCCTCCGAGAGGCTTCCCCGACTTGCCCCTAATAATAATAATGATGGCATTCGTTAAGCTCTTACTGTGTGCTTGTTGTGGGCAGGGAATATGCCTGTTTATTGTTGTATTGTACTCTCCCAAACGTTTAGTACAGTGCTCTGCACACCGTAAGCACTCAATAAATACGATTGAATGAATGAATAGTAATGATGGTATTTGTTAAGCCCATACTATGTGCCAAGCACTGTTCTAAGCGCTGGGGTAGATACAAGGTCATCAGGTTGTCCCACGTGGGGCTCACACTTTTAACCCCCATTTTCCAGATGTGGTAACTGAGGCACAGAGAAGTGAAGTCACTTGCCCAAGGTCACACAGCAGACAGATGGCGGGGTCGGGATTAGAACCCACGTCCTCTGACTCCCATGCCCGTGCTCTTGCCACTAGGCCATGCTGCTTCCATTGATTAGCCTCTATCTACCCCAGTGCTTAGTATAGTGCCTGGCACATAGTAAGCACTTAAAAAAACATTTAAAAAATTGGTTGACCAGAAAGCAAGAGAAGACAACAGGCTCCCCTGCCTCCCTATTGCATTCTGGAAAAAGGAAAAAGACTCCCAACAACCGTCTGTGGCATCTGGGCTGTGGAGTTGGAGCACCACGCTTCAAGGAAAACTCACCTTCTCTGGTGAGGCTAATTCCGGGCTTTGTTCAACGTTCCGATTCCCAAGAGAAGGAAGGCCTGTACTCTCCGACCTCTGACTCCTCGCCCCCCCAAAACATCACCCTCTCTCCCCCAGTCAACCCGACTCACTGTGCAGCCTAGTGCTTAGAGCCCTAGGGAGTCCGAGGACCTGGGTTCTCATCCCGGCTCCACCACTTGTCCGCTGGGCGACCTTGGGCAAGTCACTTAACTGCTGTAGGCCTCAGTTCCCTCCATCTGTCAAACCGGGACGAAGACTGTGAGTCCCAAGTGGGACAACCTGATTACCTTGCATCTACCCCAGCGCTCAGAATAGTGCTTGGTACACAGTACGTGTTTAATAAATACCGTAATTGCTATTATTATTATCAGGTTGGACACCGTGTGACCACATGGGACACGGACCGAGTCGAACCCGATTAGCTTGTTTCTACCCAGCGCTTAGTTTACGGCCTGACACCGTAGTAAGTGCTTAACAAATACCACTAAAAAAAAAAACCCAAAACAAACCTCAAGGCCCTTCCCGTCTTCAAAGCCCTAATTCATTCATTCAATCGTATTTATTGAGCTCTTACCGTGTGCAGAGCACGGTACTAAGCTCTTGATAAAGTCCCACTTCCTTGAGGAAGCTTTCCCCGACTGATTCCCAATATCTCCGTGGATCTAGTCCCAAAGCTGTCCAGATGACCTCGGTTTAAGATGAATAAGACGTCGCGCCCAGCTACTCCCGGCAAACAGAGTCCCAATTCCGGCTTCAGTGGCTGGTTAGCTTCCGGGGCTGGGACAAGGCGTCTCTTGTCTCCTTTGCGGAGGAGAATAGAACGTAGGGGGAATTTTCCACGCCGACACTGGAAGCTTGATACTTCTTCCTTCCGGGAGTGCTGTGAGATGTCCTTGCAGGCAGACCCTCTGGGAGATGGACATGCCCAACTTGTTCCCTGTCAACCCTCCTAAGTTATTCACCCGGGTCATTCAATTCATTCAACTTGTATTTCTGGAGCGCTTACTATGTGCAGTTTACTCTTCCACCAGTTGACTCTATTATTCAAGAAGTGACCGTGAGGAGAATAATAACTTACTATGTGCTGAGCAATCCATCAGTAAGTCCATCGAGAAGCAGTGTGGCCTAATGGGAAGACCACAGGCCTGGGAGTCAGAAGGACCTGGGTTCTAATCCCGGCTCCTCCGCCTGTCTGCTATGTGACTTTGGGCCAGTCACTTCACTTCTCTGGGCCTCAGTTCCCTCATCTGTAAAATGGGGATTAAGACCGGGAGCCCCATATGGGACAGGGACTGCATCCGACCTGATTAGCTTGGATCTACCCCGACGCTTAGTACAGTGCGTGACACATAGTAAGCGCTTAACAAATACCACAATTAATATTATCTAGATGCAACAAATACCTCCCTTTCAGACTGGATCCGGCTTCCAAATCGCCATCCGCTGTGATGGCATCAGGCCAGAAGAACCAGGTCGGGTTGCCAGCCTCCTGCTCCACGGACATGATCTCCGTGTAGGGTTGGAGCTAACTGCCCCACACCCTTATTTTCACTTCTTTCTCTCTCTTTTTTTCTTAAATGCTATTTGTTAAGCGCTTACTACGTGCCGGGCTCAGAACTAAGCGAGATACAAGCTAATACGAGATGATTCCCTGCCTCGTGTCTCTGCCCTGACTAAGCCCTCCTTTCCTCTTCTTCCGCTCCCTTCTGCGTCACCCTGACTCGCTCCTTTCATTCATCCCCTCTCCCAGCCCCACACCACTTACATCCATATCTATAATTTTATTCATTTAGATTAATGTCTGTCTCCCCCTCTAGCCTGTAAGCTCACTGTGGGTAGGGAATGTATCTGTTATACCGTTCTAGAGTACTCTCCCAAGCGCTGCGTAAAGTGCTCTGCACACAGTAAGCGCTCAATAAATACTGACTCAATAGTCCTGTTCAGAGTGAGGGGGCTACAGTCTTCACCTGGTGCCTCGAGCTGTCCTGGGTACTGAAGATGAACACAAAATAAACTCTTCCCAGCATAGAAGGGACAAACCTCGAGGGGCTTCCTCCGCTCTGTTGTTTGGTTGCTGTGTTTTTTTCACGGTATTTGTTAAGCGCTTCCTCTCACCAATCTGTATGAAGCCCTGGAGGTAAATCAAAGCTGATCAGTCCATGTCCCACCTGAAACCCCCACTCTTCATCCCAGTTTTACAGGAATCGAGGCCTAGAGAAGTGAAGTGACTTGGCCCAGGTCACACAGCACACCAGTGGCAGAAGGGGGATTAGAACCCAGGTCCTTCAGACTCTCAGGCCTGGACTCTAGGAACTAGGCCACGCTGTTTCTCAATTTTCCTGTTTTAGTACCGGTCTCCCCTGCTAAGTTGTAAACTCCTTGTGGGCGAGGATCACGTCCCCCCATAGGACCCTCCCAAATACTTAGTACAGTGCTCTGCCCAAAATAGATGCCCAGTCAGATGGCTGATTGATCTCGAACCTTGAAATAGGCCCCAGATCACTCTTTTAGAAAAGCCATTTCCAGAAAGAGCCTGGGTCTGCGGGTAAAGCACAGGCCTGGGAGTCAGAAGGACCTGGGTTCTAATCCCGCTCCACCACGTGTCTGCTAGATGATCTTGAGCAAGTCACTTCACTTCTCTGGGCCTCAGTTACCTCATCTGGAAAATGGGGGTTAAGAGTGTGAGCCCCATGTGCGTCAGGGACTGTGTCCGGCTCGATTTGCTTGTTCATTCAATAGTATTTATTGAGCGCTTACTATGTGCAGAGCACTGTACTAAGCGCTTGGGATGAACAAGTCGGCAACAGATAGAGACAGTCCCTGCCGTTTGACGGGCTTACAGTCTAATCGGGGGAGACGGACAGACGAGAACAATGGCACTAAACAGCGTCAAGGGGAAGAACATCTCGTAAAAACAATGGCAACTAAATAGAATCAAGGCGATGTACAATTCATTAACAAAATAAATAGGGTAACGAAAATATATACAGTTGAGCGGACGGTACAGTGCTGTGGGATGGGAAGGGAGAGGTGGAGGAGCAGAGGGAAAAGGGGAAAATGAGGCTTTAGCTGCGGAGAGGTAAAGGGGGGATGGCAGAGGGAGTAGAGGGGGAAGAGGAGCTCAGTCTGGGAAGGCCTCTTGGAGGAGGTGATTTTTAAGTAAGGTTTTGAAGAGGGAAAGAGAATCAGTTTGGCGGAGGTGAGGAGGGAGGGCGTTCCGGGACCGCGGGAGGACGTGACCCGGGGGTCGACGGCGGGATAGGCGAGACCGAGGGACGGCGAGGAGGTGGGCGGCAGAGGAGCGGAGCTTGTATCTCCCCCAGAGCTTAGAACAGTGTTTGGCACAGAGTAAGCGCTTAACAAGTACCAAGGTTATTATTATTGTTATCATTCTATTGGATGTACCCTTAACTTTTTTACAAGATTACCAGTTTACCCAGGTGCCCTGAAATGGAGCTTAACTGCTTTCAAATGGAAACACAAATCCCACTTCAGAAGTGAATGTGCACATTTAGCAGGCTTACCGGAAGCGAGCGGGAAATCTCCCCTTTTTTCCAGTATCCCGGATTACGGCAGTGCTCTAAGTGGGGAGAGGCCGAGGGCCTAAATCCTGTCATCCCTCCAAACAGTCTTTTTCTATTGGCGAGAGAGGGCGGGCCAGGTCCAGTTGAACCAGAGGGCTTAGGGCGATCCTTCTGGGAACAGACTTTCCAACCAGATGATCCCTTCCACTTCATCTCAGAGACCGAGAGTCCGTAAAGGGTCTGCCGGCGAGATTTCATTGCCCCAGAAGCACTGTCCTACATCATCATCATCATCATCATCATCATCATCATCATAATGGTATTTGTGAAGTGTTTACTATGTGCAAAGCACTGTTCCAGGCGCTGGGGGGATACAAGGTGTTCAGGTTGTCCCGCGTGGGGCTCACGGTCTTCACCCCCATTTTACAGATGAGGTAACTGTGGCACAGAGAAGTTAAATGACTTGCCCAAAGTCACACAGCTGACAAGTGGCGAGGCCGGGATTAGAACCCATGACCTCTGACTCCCAAACCCGTGCCCTTTCCAGTGAGCCATCCCTCTTCTCTGCTATCATGTTGGCTCTCTTTGTTAGCCCACTCGCCTCCTCTCGCTCTTGATCTCTCTGCCTCTCTTGATCTCTCTGCCTCCTAGCTGTCTCTCTGTCTGCCTATCTCCACTTCCCTCCTGTCTCTTTTCCCTTCTCTTTTCCTCAGGTCCTTATGTCTCTGCCTCTCGCCGTCTCTCTGCACTTCGTCCTTAGTTTTATTTATCCCTCTGAGATAATGGGCCACTGCAGTTGATATTCGGGCAGAAACTCAAGGAGAAATGAATCCCCTCTCTTTTCAACATCAGCAAACATTAGTTTGTGGACTGGTCCCGGGGTATAGGGTGTAGGGAGAAGCAGTGTGGCCTAGTGGGTCGAGCACAGGTCTGGGAGGCAGAAGGACCCGAGTTCTAATCTCCACTCTGCCACTCATCTGCTGTGTGACCGTGGGCAAGTCACTTCGCTTCTCTGGGTCTCAGTTACCTCATCTGGAAAATAGGAATTGAGCCCTTAGTGAGACAGGACTGTGTTTCACCTGATTAGTTTGTATCTACCACAGCGCTTAGTACAAAGTCTGGCACAGAATGAGCACTTCAGACAAAAAATCCCCAAACCACAAAGTGGGTGAGCAAGGCAGGCAGAAAATCGTTGTTCACCAAATCCCCCACACATTTTGGCAAGTTTAAAATATCAGTGTGGCCCTGTGGAATGAGGATGGGCTGGGATTCAGGATATAATGATGATGATGATGATAATAATACTAATGGCATTTATTAAGTACTTGTTATGTGCCAAGCAGAACTAGCTTCTATATCCAGCTCTGCCATGAACTGCTGTGTGACCTTGGGCAAGCGAGTTAACTTTTCTGACCTTCAGTTCCCCCATCTGCAGAATGGGGTTATTAATACTTGTCGCCCCTTACCTCACGGGGATATGAGGATTAAAAATGATATCTGATGTGAAACTTCTCGACCTAAAATAGTCTTTTAGGATTTGTTTCCCAAACCCTCTGGAGGCTCAAGAGGAGTTTGGATCAATTCGAAGATTCCTAGAGGAAAAGTGTGAAGAGCGAGTTGGGGAGGACCCTCTAGACTGTAAACTCATTGCGGGCATGGAATGTGTCTGTTGATCATTGTATTGTACTCTCCCAAGTGCTCAGCGCAGTGCTCTGCACACAGTAAGCGCTCAGTAAATACATTTGAATGAGTGAATGGTTGATCCGAACTTGGCTGGGGATATGACTCTTTGATGGAGCTGAACCTCCATCCCTTGACCTCATGCCAAGCTTTTGGGGCATCCTCTTCCCTCCCCTTCAGTGGGCACATAGAAGCCGTGACTCAGCACGGGCTTGGGGGTCAGAGGTCAGGGGTTCGAATCCCCTCTCCGCCACTTGTCAGCTGTGTGACTATGGGCAAGTCACTTCACTTCACTGGGCCTCAGTTCCCTCATCTGTAAAATGGGGATTAAGACTGTGAGCCCCACATGGGACAACCTGACCTTGTAGCCCCCTCCCAGTGCTTAGAACAGTGCTTTGCATATAGTAAGCGCTTAACAAATACCATCATCATCATCGTCACAGCCTGGTGCCAGGCCTGGATGCAGCTTGGCCATCTCCACCCATTCTATGCCCAAAGCAGGGGGCTCTGGGAAATCCTGTGGATTTCATTCATTCATAATAATAATAATAATAATGATGGCATTCATTAAGTATCTGACATCCTGCAGCTACTGCTGCCGTCACTGCTGCTACCAAAAACAGAGTCCTGGCCAGATAATCAATCATTCGTATCTATTGAGTGCTTACCGTGTGCACAGCGCCATACTAAGCGACTGGGAGAAGACAGTAGAACAGAGTCGGTAGTAGACATGTTCCCTGCCCACAGTGAGCTTACAGTTCAGAGAGACCCCTTTGGCCTGAGCCAGTGATAGAATATGACCCTTAATTGAGAAGCAGCGTGGCCTACTGGGTAGAGCCCGGGCCTGGGAGTCAGAAGGACACGGGTTCTAATCCCGCCTCGGCCACTTGTCTGCTGTGTGAAAATTAAATTCTCTGGGCATCAGTTACCTCATCTGTAAAATGGGAAATAAAACTGCGAACCCCATGTAAGCAATCGATAAATACCATCCATCAATTGGTCGATGCGCATTTATCTATTTATCTATGAGTTCTATTTATCTATTTTGATAGTAGCGATGCCTGTCTGCTGGTTTTGTTTTGTTGTCTGTCTCCTCCTTCTAGACTGTGAGCTCACTGTTGGGTAGGGATTGTCTCTATCTGTTGCCAAATTGTACTTCCAAACTGCCTAGTACAGTGCTCTGCATACAGTAAGCGTTCAATAAATACGATTGAATGAATGAATGAATGAATGAATGATCCAAACCATTGTAATTTCTTTCCCCTTGGTGGGATTAGCTCTCTTCCTTGGGAGAAGCTGGTTCTCTGGGTTGAATCGGGAGAGGAGGGAGGGGCCCGGAGAGCGAGGAAAAGAGAATGGAAGAGGAGGATGGAGAGAAAGGAGGAAGTGGGAAAGAGATGAGGAAGGGAGGCTGGAAGGAAAGAAGGGCTAAAGAGAATGAGAGGAATGCTTTTCTTGGGCCCTGGTGAATTCCTTTCGGCCTACTCCATTGGCCAAGTCACCATCTTTATTAAGCTCAAATCCCAGAGGAGGTTACGGGCCTTCATTTTTCCTCTCCCCCACTGTCTTGAGTCAGGTCGGTCCCAGGCAGAATGCAGAAGTCTTGGACCTCAGATTCCTCAAGACCAAAGGCAGCAAAAGGCAACACAGGGACTATTTCTGGCGAAGCCACAGGCGTGGGAGAGGGCTTGCCCTCCGAGTCACATTCCTTCCCCAGGCTGCTCCACTTAGGTCAGTTCCCAGAAGGGATTTAGAGCAGACTCCGCTGTTCCCACTGAAGACGCGGGAATTGGCATCTTTGGAGGGCGGGTGGGAGCGTGAATGGGTGCAGAGACAGTCTGGGGACACAGTAAGGGGATGGGTGGGGGGCTCTGCCCCCCGAAACGTCCACGTCCAAGAAGCAGTGTGCTGAGGTGGATAAAGCCTGGGCCTGGGAGGTGGAAGGTCATGGGTTCTAATTCTGGCTCCGCTGCTTGTCTGCTGTGTGACCTTCAGCAAGTCACTTCACTTCTCTGGGCCTCAGTGACCTCATCTGGAAAATGGGGAGTAAGACTGTGAGCCCCATGTGGGCCCAGGACTGTGTCCTGCCTGATTATCTTGTATCTACCACAGTGCTTAGAACAGTGCCTGACACATAGTAAGTGTTTAACAAATACCACTGTTATTATCATTAACAACAGTAATAATTATAGTTGTTCTTGTTAAGCACTTATTATGTGCCATGCACTTTACTGAGCACTGAGGCAGATACAGGATAATCAGTCGTATATATTGAGCACTTACTGTGTGCTAAGCACTTGGAAGAGTACAATAAAAGAGAGCTGGGAGAAACATTCCTCGCCCGCAAGGAGCTTACAATCTAGAGGGGAAGACAGATGTTAATATAAACAAATTTCAGATATGGACATAAGTGTTGTGGAGCACCTGTGTAATCAGGTTGGACACAGTCCCTGCCCCACTAGGCGCTCTCGCTCTAAGGAGGGACTAAGATGTATGCCCCATTTTACAGAGGAGGAAACTGAGGTACAGAGAGGTTAAGTGATTTGCCCAAGGTCACACAGCAGTCTAGTGGTGGGGCCGGAATTAGAACCCGGGTCAGTCAGTCAATCGTATTTATCGGCACTTACTGGGGGAAGGACACTGTACTAAGCACTTGGGAGAGCTTAACAATAAACAGACACATTCCTGATTCCCAGGTCCGTTCTCTTTCCGGTAGGCCACGTTGCCTCTTCCTGATTAATTCCCAACCTGAGCACCCTTAGGCCTTTATCTGTTTAATCCCTTTTTAATTTCTCCAGTTATTATTTCTGTCTCTCAGAACTTTTATGTGGTTGTTGATTTAGCCTTTTGCTCACCCATTAGGTGGGAAGCTCCCTCAGGGAAGAGACCACATCTCTCTTCTCTAGAGTGTACATTCCTTTTTTTTTCAATGGTATTTGTTAAATGCATACTACATGTCGGGCACTGTGGTAAACCCTATGTCCAACCTGATTTTCCTCCATCTACTCCAGTTCTTAATACAGTGCTTGGCCCACAATAAGTGCTTAACACATACTATTATTATTATCCAAAAGGACACTTAAAAACAGGTAGTTGTCACAACAGTTTACCTTCCCCAAATCTAAGAATTAACTGAATGCAGTCATTCAATCAATCACTGATCGTTGAGCCCTTACTGTGGGCAGAGCGCTGTGCTAAGCCCTCGGGAGAGCACCACACAACAGAGTTGGTAGACACGTTCCCTGCCCATAGTCAGGTACAGTCTAGGGGTGGTCTATTGTCATTTAAGCCCCAAAGTGAAGTTTCTTGGCCTCAAGCGATGCAGATTGGTTGACGATGTCCACCGGGAGAACTGGTATTTGTTAAGTGCTTACAATGTGTCAAACGCTGCTCTATAATAATGTGGGTATTTGTTAAGCGCTTACTATGTGCCGAGCACTGTTCTAAGCGCTGGGGGAGACAGAGGGGAATCAGGCTGTCCCACGTGGGGCTCACAGTCTTAATCCCCATTTTACAGATGAGGGAACTGAGGCACCGAGAAGTGAAGTGACTTGCCCAAAGTCACACAGCTGACCAGTGGCTATGCACTGGGGTAGATACAATTTCCTCTCAGGGTCGCATCTGGAGACTTTCCAGTCCTCTACCAGTCTCGATTACAGAAGGGAGAGTGAAGCAGAGGCCTACCCATTCCATTCCTAGCTTGGCCGTGGCTAGCGAGCCGAAGGCCATCTGCTACGCGACAAAACTCCCCTGTGCTGGGCAACAGCGGCACGGGAGAGTGTTGAGGACGGAGACTCAAGTTTACTGCGAGGAAGGAAGCAATGGTAAGCCACTTCTGGATTTTTACCGAGAAAACTCTACGGATCCGCTACCAGAACGATTGCAGATGGAGAGCGGGGCGTCCTGAGAGCGACGTGTCCATGGCGCCGCTATGGGTCGGACACGACTCCACAGCATAAGACAACAACAACAACAGGTGCAAGCTAATGAGGTCATACACAGTCCCTGACCCTCACGGGGCTCACCCTCTAAGTAGGAGAAAGACCGGGTATTTAATCCCCATTTTACAGTTGAGGAACTGAGGCCCAGAGAAGAGAAGTGCCTTGCCCCGGGTCGCCCGGCGGACACCCGGCGGGATTAGAAGCCAGGTCCCCTGACTTCCAGGCCCTGCTCTACCCATTAAACCCCGCTACGTCTCAGGGGTCGTTGTGGGCAGGGAAAGCGTCTGCCAACTCTCCCAAGCGCTCAGTACAGTGCTCTACACACAGTAAATGCTGTTGATGATGGTCAGCGGGTGCCCTCCATTTCTCAGCTGTGCCCGGAGAATTGCATTTCAGAAGCGTTTGCCAGCAGAGGGCACCAAGAATCTGCCTCTTCTCCCCCTGCAGACTCTGGTAATAATAATAATAATAATGTTGGTATTCATTAAGCGCTTACTAGGTGCCGAGCACTGTTCTAAGCGCTGGGGTAGATACAGGGTCATCAGGTTGTCCCACGGGAGGCTCGCAGTCTTCATCCCCATTTTACAGATGAAGTAACTGAGGCACCGAAAGACACACAGCTGAGAGGCGGTGGATCTGGGATTAGAACCCATGACCCCTGCCTCCTAAGCCTGTGCTCTTTCCACTGAGCCATGCTGTAGTTCTCCTGCTTCCCCCAGGATGCCTGACTCACTCAATCAATCGATCACTGATCCCTACTAACCACCCTACTAAACGTTGGGGAGAGTCCAGTACAATAATAATAATAACGGCATTTGTTAAGCACTTACTGTGTGCCTGGCACTGTACTAAATGCTGGGGTGGATACAAGCTAATCGTGTTGATCCCAATCTCTGACCCTCGTGGGGCTCACGGTCTTAATCCCCATTTTACAGGCGAGGGAACTGAGGCCTAGGGAAGTGAAATGCTTTGCCCAAGGTCACCCAGCAGACAAGCGGCAGAGCCGGGATTAGAACCCATGACCTTCTGACTCCCAGGCCCGTGCCCTATCCGCTTGGGCCCGCTGCTTCTACAACACATAATTTGTGTCCCTCTTGGGACTCACAGTCTAAGTAGGAGGGAGGACAGGGATTGGATCCACAGTTTACAGTTGAGAAAACTGAAGCTCAGAGAAGTTAAGTGACTTGCCCAAGATCACACAGCAAGCAATGGGCAGGGTTGGGATTAGAACCCAGGTTCTCCAACTCCCAAAATACCACAATAATTACTTTTAAGACGTGTTCACAAAAGCTTCTCGCCCAGTCCGGCAGCTTGGGGATTCTGGCTCTTATCTAGGCCGGCCCCGATCACAGGACTGCCCACCAGCAGAACTCGGGGGGCCCAAGTGACCGTGGAGGGGGAGGTCGTGGGGGATTCTCCCCGTGGGGACGACCAAGAACACACAGAGGAATTGCCTGCGGACGATCGAATCTGTATAGACGTCTAGGATTGGGCCAGCACAAATAAGCCCGACTCTGAGGGCCTTCGGACATGGCGAAACCCGGAAAACTTTCCAAAAGACCAACCTCAGAAGCCCCCTCGGATCCGGCCGCCAGCTCCGAAGCACCGAAAAGCGCTAGGATGACAACCTAATTACGTTCCTTTTAATAGATACTTCCAAAGTCAGAGACATCTGCTCCGGTGCCGTCCTACCTTCGGGGAGGAATATTTTTAACACCGCGATGCTGCCGGAGGAAGCCTCGAACGACGGGAAAGAACGGTCACACCAACGGCGAGGGGGCCTGACATGGAGGTTTCTCTCTGAGGCTCAGTCCAGAACTCGCTATAGGTATTTCCCTTGTTCTTTAGAAGACATTTCTAAGTCCTTTTTCATCCTCCAAGTGGGACGTTTGGCTAACCGTGAAGGGAGGCCATTTAAAACGAGCCACCGAAAATGGCCCAGTCGTCTTCAGTAAGCTTCTCTTCTCTATAATAACGTAGGCACCTCTTGGCAGGATGCCATCCCACTGCATCTGTGCCAGCCCGCATGCCAACCCTGGGAGGGCTTGAGAGGAACTTGCTGCTGCAGTCTGAAAATATCAGCAGGGCCCAGAGGGGTATGAACAGGTCCAGGGACCAATGATGTGGGCTCGGTCATTGAGGGGACAGTCTTTGATGGAGAGGGGACAGTCAGGGGGGTCCGCGGATGGTCCGTGCTGGGTTACGGGGCGGGGAGTCAGGAGTGGTGGATGGTCCACGCTGGGTCACTGGGGGAGTCAAAGATGGAGAGGAGAGAGTCAGGGGTGTGGGATGGTCCGTGCTGGGTCACTGGCAGGTGTCAGGGGTCTGACTTTTATCATCTCCACCCCCACCTGCCTTGACTCGCGATCCTGACCATTCTCTCTGACACAATCACGATAACAACACTGAACGGAAACTTCACGTCCCAGGTTCTTCTGCCAGTAAACCCCTCTCCCCTCAGGCTGCACCTCGTCTCAGGCTTCTCCTTCCCAAGATGGCCCCTCCTTCCAAGTCCCTCTGTCCTGTCAGATGTCCCTTCTTCCCTCTCTCTGGATTCTTTCACCCTCAGGATCCCCTCCTCCACTCCCCAGAGTCGGTCTTCCCGGCGCCCCCCGGGAAATAGATATATTTATTTATATTAATGTCCATCTCCCACTCTAAGACCACTATATCATATATATTATATTATATATAATACTATATAATGACCACTATAAACTAGTCGTGGGCAGGGAATGTGTCTTTTTGTTTGTTTAACGGTATTGTTAAGTGCTTACTATGTGTCAGTCACCGTCGTTGTTGCCTTGTACTCTCCCTAGCACTTAGTACAGTGCTCTGCACACAGTCAGAGTTAATAATAATAATAATGTTGGTATTTGTTAAGCGCTTACTATGTGCAGAGCACTGTTCTAAGCGCTGGGGTAAACACAGGGGAATCAGGCTGTCCCACGTGGGGCTCACAGTCTTAATCCCCATTTTACAGATGAGGGAATTGAGGCACAGAGAAGTTAAGTGACTTGCCCACAGTCACACAGCCGACAAGTGGCAGAGCTGGGATTCGAACTCATGAGCCCTGACTCTAAAGCCCGTGCTCTTTCCACTGCGCCACGCTGCTTCTCTGTTCAATAAATACCTTCGACTGAATGATTAACCGCTCCGTTTTGTACGTCTGTAAGTTGGCGGGAGTGTCTGAGATTCCACCTGAGTCAAGGAGTGTGAGGGTGAGACCGGTTTTTGAGAGTCTGAGCGTGTTAGTGCAAGCCTGGAAGGGTGTCGACATGGGTTCGAACACGCCTGGGAGCAGGAGAAGGTCGGGAGAACAGGACGGAGCAAACAGGAGTGCGAGGGCCTGGGATTGTGAAACATCGCTCAAGTATCCGGTTGTTGAGTATGTGAGCGTGTCTAGAAGTGTGACTCTGGGCTGAGTGTATCCGGGAGTCATGAAGGATGAGCACATTTGGGAGCGTGTGAAGGGAAGCATGACCGGAGGCGAGGAGCGTGTGGTCTGGGAGCGTGAGGGGCGTCTGGGGGGGGCGAGGCTCGATCCCGGGGCCGTCCTTGCAGCTGCAGCCTCGAGGCCCCGGGCCTGGGCATCGCTCCCTGCCCAGGTTCCAAACCTGGACCTCGTTCCCGCCGCGGCCTTGGCCCTGCCCGCTGCGGTCTCCCCCGGCCCGGAGCAAGGCCCCGCTTCCCGTCCTGGCCCCAGTTCTGGGCACCTCTCCCTGCCGTGGCCGTGGGCCCGGGCAACCTACCCTGTTGCGGCTCTGGGCTTGGGCAGCCCTCCCTGGCATGGCCCTGTACCCAGCGGCCAACCTTGCCACAGCTCTAAACAAGGGCACCCAGCGTGGCCTAGTGGATAGGGCACGGGCCCGGGAGGCAGAAGGACCTGGGTTCTAATCCCAGCTCTGCCACTTGCCTGCTTTATGACCTTGGGCAAGTAACTTCACTTCTCTGGGCCTCCGTTACCTCGTCTGGAAAATGGGGATAAAGATTGTGAGCCCCATGTGGGACAGGGACTGTATCCAACCTGATTATCTTGTATCTACCCCAGTGCTTAGTACAGTGCCTGGCACATAGTAAGCACTTAAATACCATTCATTATTATTATTATTCTCTGGGTCTCCCTCTGCTTTGTACATAGTAAACACTTAACAAATACCACAATTATTATTACTATTATTATCATTGCCAGCAGCTCATCTAGTCATGGCTCTAGACCTGGGCACCCCCTCCCTGCCATGGCTAATCCCAGTTCTGCCACTTGCCGGCCGTGTGACCTTGGGCAAGTCACTTCACTTCTCTGTGCCTTTTATCTCCTTTGTGAAATGGGGACTGAGACTGTTAGCCCTATGTGGGACATGGACTGTGTTCGATGTGATTAGCTTTTATCTACCCCTGCGCTTTGAACAGTGCTTGATACATTGTAAGCATTTAACGAATAGTAGAGAGAAAGAGAGAGAAAGAAAGAGAGGGTGGGAAGTGGGTGTGATTCTCCAAATGCTTAGGTGGCATAGGAGTGGCGGGACAGAGGAGATAAAGTGGGGAGATTAAAGATGAACAAAATGATCTAAGCAGACGCAGTGAATCCTCTTGCTGGGTTTTCAGTTGTCCCAATACAGGGCAGCTAGCTGGCTGCCAGAAATAGCCTTCTCCTCCTCCAAAATGCCAGGAAAAGCCCACATCCTCCAAGGAGTGTTTATCTCCCTGTGTAGATTGTGAGCCTCCAGTTCAACTCCCAGGGACTGCGTCTGTCTGATCTGCTACATTCCCATCTAGCCCAGCCCTTAGACCAGTGCTTGGCCCAGAGTCAGCAGAAGCAGGGTGGCCCAGCAGGGTAGACATCCAGCCTGGAAGTCAGAAGGACCTGGATTCTAATCCCAGTTCCGCCACTCATCTGCTATGCGACCCTGGGCAGGGCAATTCACTTCTCTGGGCCTCAGTTACCTCATCCATAAAATGGGGATTAAGACTGTGAGCCCCATGTGGGACGGGGACTGTGTCCAATCTGATTAGCTGGTACCGACCCCAGTGCTTAGAACGGTGTCTGGCACATAGTAAGAACTAAATAAATACCAAAAAAAAACCCCTAATAAAAATCAATATATTGGGTGTTATGCACTGTACAAGGTTCTTGGGAAGGCAAAGTGAAGTATAGTTCCTGTGCCCTTAAGGAGCTTACTGTCAAATGTGGGAGACAGGCTCTAAAAAATATTTTCAAATAGCGAGAGGAGCAGCAGGAAGAACAAGAATAAAATAGGAAGTAAAAAATGGGTATGTTTTAAGTGTCTACTATGCGCCAAGCCCTCTCCTAAGCCCTGGGGTAAATACAAGACAGTCAGGTCCCACACGGGGCTCACAGTCCAAGGAGGAAGCTGAACAGGTTTTGAATCCCCATTTTGCAGATGAGGGATCCGAGGCAAGAGAAGTGAAGTGACTTGCCCAAGGTCACACCGCAGGTAAAAGGCAGAGTCAGGATTAGAACCCAAGTCCTGACTCTCAGGTCTGAGCTCTTTCCAATAGGCCCTGCTGCTTCTCTTTAGAACAAATAGGTCAGAAGGAAATATCAGAATGAATAATTGAATACGCACTCCAGAGCTGAAGGTGGTATAGATACAGAGGCGCCAGGCAGGGTGGGGTGGAGAGACAGCTGTTGGGTTGGCTGGGAATTCACCGACAAGCAGCGTGGCCTAGTGGAGTCTGAAGGAGCTGGGTTCTAATCCTGACTCCGCCACTTGTCTGCTGTGTGACCTTGGGCAGGCCACTTCATTTCTCTGGGCCTCAGTTACCACGTCTATAAAATGGGGATGAAGACTGTGAGCCCCCTGTGGGACACGGACTGTGTCCAACCTGATTAACTTGCTCAATAATAATAAAAAAAAAGTTAGATAACAGGTTTTGTTTTTTTACATGAGAATAGCTTTATGTCAAAGCCTATCATTAAGCATCTAATTTTCTAAAGATTAATAAAATGCTTTAAAAATCTCTAATGCAGGCTTGAGATGATAAAAATCCTTTTATTTTATTGCACGAGGTCTGCTTCCAAAAGGCATTCCTGGATGAATCCACGTGCCTGGCACCTAGCAAGCGCTTAACAAATACCATAAAAAAGCAGAACAAGAACAAAAAAAAGATATTCCACCCCTCTTACTGTTGCAGCTTTTGTTGAATCGACCGCCCCGGCGCTCTCACTGTCCGACACACGGCGACCCCCGGGTTTCACGGAAGCTGCTGTTCGGCCTCCCTATGGACGTGGGTTTGGCTTCGTGGAGTATCGAAAATCCATCTCCCCCGGCGCCTTCAAGAGGGGTTTCCCCAACGCTCCGCTTCCCCTGACATCTGGCGGGACATTCTGTCAGGCCCCGGGGGTGTCAAATCTTCCGTCTCCCGAGTCATCCCAGGAACTCCACCACCTGTCTGGGCTTCGACCTTCTGTTCCCAATCTACCTAGTGCCAAATGGACACTGGGCCTCCGGGAGCAAAACACAGCCCCGTAGGTGACCCAGATTCTCGCCTGTTCAGAGCCTCCTCTGCCTCCCATCTGCCAAGCAGGGAGAAGGGGCCGGCTTCCTCTGCGGGGGAGGTGGGGACGAAGGACAGAAGGCATTCCTAATAATATTAATAATAATAATAATGATTGTGGTATTTGTAAAGGAAATGGACTAAGCACTGGGATGGATACAAGCAAGATTGGACACAGTCCCTGTCCCACGTGGGGCTCACAATCTCAACCCCTCTTTTACAAATGAGGTAACTGAGGCACAGAGAAGTGAAGTGACTTGCCCAAGGTCACACAGAAGACAAGGGGTGGAGCCAGGATTAGAATTTACAGCCTTCTGACTCCCAGGCCCGGAATCTATCCATTAGGCCAGCTGTTTCTCGATTCCGTGGTGCCCTGGCCAGGGAGTTTGGCAGGGATGAGATGGTGGCTCTAAGCACGGGGGCGGTGAGGGGGAATCCGGCCGGGTTAGTGTGGGCATTGATCTGTGCCTTCCAGGGAGGGGAAGGGGAGGACACTGCCCAACCCGGACAGGGAGATGCCAACCAAGAAGACCCAGAGGCCCGGGTTGTGGGCAGGCCATCCGGCCGGTGGCAACGGCTAATTGTTTCAATTAATCAGGCCACTCTAGAAAGTTTCAGCTGCTGGGAGCACCTAGAAGGCTAGATGAGCTCACGCTTGAGTCACTGAAGACGATGATCGTATTTTTGTCGTCAGAGCCACGGCCTCAGCTGCTTCTCCCGGGGCCACCACTGTCAGGGCCCAGAAGCCCTCCCGGATCACCCAGATAGCCGGGCTGCGGGGGGATGAAGCGGGGTGACCCCGGGACCCTTCGGTGGTGGGTCCAGGGTGGGGGCTGCCTGTGGGGGAGTGCGGCTGCCCGGGCCAGGACGAACTGGGGGGAGACTGTCCGCTGGTCAGCGGCGACCATCGATTGCCGGGGCAAACCGCCGGACAATTAAATTCTGACAGACGACTCTCCCCCGGGTTCAAAAGCCTTATTGAAGGCCCAGCTCCTCCAAGAGGCCTTCCCTGACTGCGCCCTCCTTTCTTCTTCTCTCACTCTCTTCTGCGTCGCCCTGATTTGCTCCCTTTCTTCATCTCCACTCCCAGCCCCCCAACACTCATGTCCACCTCTGTCCTTTGTTTATTTCTATTAATGTCTGTCTCCCCCTCTAGACTGAAAGTTCACTATGGGCAGGGAATGCGTCTGGTTATATTGTTAATATTGTACTCTCCCAAGTGCTTAGTAGAGTACTTTGCACAGGGTAAGAGCTCAATAAATACGATTGAATGAATAAAGTTCCTGTCCAAGATGGAGTCCTCAGCAGGATGGACAACGGGGCAGACCCAGGGTGGCATTATTCAGAATCCCAGGATCTGGTGGAAATTTATTTGGTCCTCTGGACAGAGATTCCAGAACCGGCAACCCAGGTGTCATCTGTGACTCCTCACCGCCTTCCAAATCCCACATTCAATCCACTGCCAAAAACTATCCGTTCTTCCTACTTAACGTCTTCTGGACATGCCCATTCCTCTCCACCCAAACTTTTGGTGGCGAGTTCTAGTCTTGCCACGGCTAGAATGCTGGATAAGCCCCCTCTCTGGTCGCTCAGCCTCCAGCCCCTACGTGCTGCTGCGCACCAAAGTCATCTTGCAGAATCATCACTCAGACCATGCCCTCCAAACCCTCCACCGGTTTGCTGTGTCTCTTCGCATATAATAACAATCTTAATAATAATTATCTAGGTATCGGTTAAGCACTTATTATGTGACAACCGTTGTGCTAAGTGCTGGAATAGATACAAGATAATCACGTCCCCCATGGGGCTCGCAGACTAAGTAGCAGGGAGAACAGAGATTGAAGCCCCATTTTGCAGATGAGGAGACTGAGGCATAGAGAAGTTAAGTGACTTGCCCAAGGTCACACAACAGGTGCTTGGTGCAGTCGGCATTAGAACCCAAGTCCTCTGACTCCCAGGCCCAGAGTCTTTCCATTAGGTCACGCTGCTCCAAGGAAAAACTCCTCACGGGTTTGGCAAGCATCATGGTGGAGTGGAGAGAGGTCTGGGAATCAGAAGGACATGGGTTCTAATTCTGCCTCTGCCAATTGTCACTTCACTTCTCTGTGCCTCAGTTACCTCATCTGTAAAAAGGGGATCGAGCAGCCTCCGCCACTTGTCACTTTAGTTCTCTGTGCCTCGGTTACCTCATCTGTAAAATGGGGATCGAGACAGTGAGCCTCACGTGGGACAGAGACCGTGTCCAACTCTGTTTGCTTGTATCCAGCCCAGCGCTTAATACAGTGCTTGGCACGTAGTAAGCACCTAACAAATACCATTATTATTATTATTATTATTTTTGTTACGATTGGCCTCAAGTCTCTCCAACTCTATTCAAAACTCTCTTACCTGCCGTCTCTCTTCACCCTCTACTGCCCAGCTCGCTGTTTTTGTACCTTCCAAGTCGACTTTCTAGCTATGTGACGCTCTTGATCGTCTATCTTTGCTCCTTCACCAGTCCCGAACTCCCTTCCCACTGGACTGATCCAAGAGAGCCCAGTTCTCCCCACATTCCTATCCCTCCTAAAATTCCCAACTCCTCTAAGCTTTTCCCGATGGATTCCCCAAGTCCCCAAGTAATATAACCCCTTCAGCCAACTCTAGCATTTATGAATGTATTTACAGCCACCTTTTTATGGTATTTGTTAAGCATTTACTACGTATCTAAGCGCTGGGGTAGGTACAAAATAATCAGGTTGGACCCAGTCCCTGTCCCACATGGGGCTCACAGTCTAATTCTGTAAAGTGGGGGATTAAGACTGTGTATTAGCAGTGCTTAACAAATACCACAGTTATTATTATTATTATTGATAATAATAATACCCATTTTACAGAGGAGGTAACTGAGATCCAGAGAAGTAAATTGACTTATCCAAGGTGATGCAAGCAGAAGGGAATCTGGTCACGGCTGACGGCCTACACGGGTCCCAAGCCGTGAGCAGAGGGGGACTGAACAAACCCCCCTCCCATCCCTCCATGCCCAAGCTTCCGCAGGGGCCTGAGAGGGGAGAAGAGGTGAAACTCAAAAACCGATCCATTTAATGACTTGGACCCAGTTCTCTGAAGTGTCCGGGTGGGTGCCGTAGGGATGGAGTTATTGTTTTTGGATTATCGGGGAGTTTTCATTAGCCACACCTTCCCGGGCCGCAGATAATGGAGAGTGGGGGGATGGTCTCTGAAAACCCGACGGTTAACTCTTGCCTGCCATCTGTCTCGGCAAATTTGGCGGATCCTCCTCTACGGCCTGACTCACTGAGATGCGTCTGCGTGTTTGCTTGGGCAGAAATGGGTGGGTTTTTCCTTTAAGTGTAAAAAAACCCCTGAAAAAGCATCATCTTCTGACAAGAGAGGGATCTCCCCCTGCAGTAGCCGGCTCTCCTGCCCAAGGCTGCTCCTCTCTGCATCAGGATGGAGCTGGGGATGGGGGAACAGGTTTGGGTTTGGATTATAGGCTGGGGGTTCGGGGACTGATTGCGGGGGGAGGGGGGGTGCTTCCCCAGGATCCTCAGGGCTGACCACCAACGGTCCCATCGGAAAGGGGGATTTCTTCCCGGTGTTTCGGCTCTGTGGGAAGGGCTGGGGGGTGGGCAGAGAGTCTGTAAATGTGCTGCAGGCCCGGGGCGGGCACGGGCCCACGAGGCTGGGACGGAGGAGCAGAAGGCAGTGGGTCCGGCCTGCGAGGCCGGGGCGGTGTGATCCACATTTGGTGGGGGGGGTCTGACTCCACCCCCCCCGCCCCCCCAACCCTATTTACAGCATTGCACCACTAGCGACTGGAGGGAAGGCATCCCAGTCCAAGCACGCCCTCCCCCAGCTCACTCCCCCCCAACCTGCCTCCTACCTCACCCTCCTGGCCCACCCTCAATCCCCACCCCTAGCCACGCTCCCAGCCCCCCAGCCCATCCCCAGCCCACCTCCTACCTCACCTTCCCAGCCCACCCCACAATCCATTTCTCTAACCCACTCTCCCAGACCTTCAGCCCACCCTCCAAATCCAGGCTCCCAGCCCACCCCTCCCAGCCCATCCTGCCAGTTCTCCCCCCAGCCCATTCCCCTAGCCCACCTCCTCCCTAATCGTTTCCCTCCCACCCCCAGTATGCCCTCCCCACAGGCGAACTGTGTGGGGCTGTTATCCCCTGGGAAGGCCGGCCTGCAGCCTGCAGAGCCACGCACTCCTCCCAGAGCCCAGAGCCTCTTGGAAGCATTGGACCTCAAGGACCAAAATCCTCCTCCTCCTCCTCCTCCTTCTCTTCCTGCTCCTCTGGCCGGTTAGCTACCGAGGGCTGCCCATGGCCCACACCCCTGCCTACCGGGGATCCCCTCCCACCCCTCTCATGTCCCCCACTCCGCCTGGGGCAGGAGGCCAGGGTCCCCAGTCCACTGGCAGAGGCGGTTTCTGGTCCGGGGATGGGTCCAGGGTCCAGACCCTGCTGAGGCTTTGTGGTCTGCTGCAGGCCGAGGCTGCGGGGGGCTGCGGGCAGGAAGACCTCCAGGCTCCCAAGCGTGGAGGTCAGAGGGGCAGCGGGGCATGGGGAGGGAACCCCATCACCTTTTGCAGCCTCCTCCCTATGGCAAGTTTCTGGGTGATGATGATGATGATGACGATGATGGCATTTATTAAGATCTCACTGTGTGCCAAGCACCGTTCTAAACGCTGGGGTGCATACACGTTCATTCATTCATTCAATCATACTTATTGAGCACTTACTGCGTGCAGAGCACTATACTAAGCGTTAGGGAGAACACAATAAAGCAATAAACAGACCCACAGTGAGCTTATGGTCTGGGGGGGCGGGGGGAGACAGACATTCATTCAGTCAGTCATATTGATTGAGCACTTACTGTATGCAGAGCACTTGGGGGAGTACAATACTAAAATAAACAGTCACATTTCCTGCCCAAAATGGGCTTACAGTCTAGTGACTATAAATAAACAGATGACAGATATGGACATAAGTGCCGTGGGGTTGGGAGCAGGGATGAATAAAGGGAGTAAGTCAGGGCGACACAGAAGGGAGTGGGAGAAGAGGATAGGGAGGGCTTAATCAGGGAAGGCTTCCTGGAGGCGTATAGGAGTCCAAGAAGTTAATCTCGTTGATCTCAGTCCCTGTCCCCCCATGGGACCCGAAGTGTCAGTGCGGCATCCCTCTCCCCCTTCCCGCCCACCCCATCACTAGGGGACACCGTGAGCGGGGCAGAGAAATCAATCAAAGCAGGGATCAGAACTCAGGCTGACACCGAGTCTCCAAATACCAATCAATCCATCAATCAGTGGAATTTATTGAGCACTTACTGTATATAGAGCACTGTATTAAGCACTTGGGAGAAAATAATGCCACAGGATTGGTAGACACATTCCCTGCCCACAAGGAGTGCACAGTCTAGAGGGGAGACAGACATTTAAAAGAAATAAATAAATGTGCTGGGGGGCAGAGGGAGGGGAGAATAAAGTGTGCCTATACCAGACCCTGGGGGTGGTCCATGCTGCCTCTGCCATCTCAGTCGAGGCCCGGGCTTCGCCGTGGGTACTGCCTCTCCACCACCAGCCCTCCCCCAATTGCCTGGGGACCACCCCTAAGGATAGCACAGCGTGCTATCGGAGCAAAGTTATTTTGGAGCGTGGCTGAAAGGAATTGGCATAAATTTATCCAAGAGCTTCAGGAAGGTCAGGACATTCAGGTGGAAGCGTTGGGGAGACCAGGGTCTCTCCAGGATGGCCTTAAGGAATTATTGGATTAAACAAGTGGTCCACGCCTGCTCCTTGCTCCCTCCTCCAGAGAAGCAGCGTGGCCTAGTGGATAGAGCCCGGACCTGGGAGTCAGAAGGACTTGGGTTCTAATCCCGGCTCCGCCGCTTGTCTGCTGTGTGACCTTGGGCAAGGCGCTTCCCTACTCTGGGCCTCGGTTACCACCTCTGTAAAATGGGGATTAAGACTGTGTGTGGGACAGGGACTGTGTCCAATCTGATTAGCTTGTGTCTACCCCAGTGCTTAGTAGAGAGCCTGGCACATGGTAAGCGCTTAACAAATACCATTAAAAAAAACCCCAAACAGGATTGTCTGTGTTTCATCTTTATTTCCATCTGGGTGACCAGGGAGGGCGGGGTCGACCAGAAACAGGCGGACAGATGGAACAGACGGAGAGATTGAGGCCAGGACAGAAAGATAGTGAGACAGAGACAGACAGGGCCCGAGCCAAATCCAGAGACCAGGAAGATAGAGAGACTGACAGAAACAGAAAGATAGGTACAAAGACCAAAGCAGAAAGACAGGGAGAGACAGACACTGAGACAGAGACAGTAAAGCAAAAGACCCGGAGTCTGAGGGAGAGAGAGAGAGAGGAAAATTCTGTCAGATCTGGACTCTGAAATAGACAGACACAGACAAAGACAGAAGAGCGTGACCTTTTAATTCACTGTCTGTCTTGGAGCAGATGTTGGCGGTTTGTTGCCTAGACCAGCGTTATCGGTGCCTTATCAATATCTAGGGCCCAATATGGTCAGTCCTATTTACTGAGGGCTTACTGTGTGCAGAGCATTCATTCCGTAGTATTTATTGAACGCTTACTGTGTGCAGAGCATCATATTAAGCGCTTGGAAAGTACAATTCGGCAACAGAGACAATCCCTACCCGACAGTTGGCTCACAGTCTAGAAAATACAATTCAGCAACAAATAGAGACAATCTCTGCCCCTAAGGGACAACCCATCTGCCTTTGTTGCCTGTTAATCAATCATCCAATCAATCAATGGTATTTACTGAGCACTTACTGTATGCAGAGTGCTTGGGAGAGTACAATACAACAGAATTAGCAGAATTCCCTCCTTATAACAAGCTTACAGTGTAGAGGGGAAGACAGACATTAATATGAGTAAATAAGTAATTAACAATATATAATTTAAAGATATGTAGATATCTTCATACAGGACATAAGTGGTATTTATTGAGCACCTACTATACGCAGAGTACTGTGCTACGTCCTTGGGAGAGTACAGTACAACAGAGTTGACAGGCACGTTCCCTGCCCCCAACGAGCTTAGGGTCTAGAAATAAATACTGTATAATATGAAATTCAAATATATGTAGATAAGAGCTGAGGGGCTGAAGGTGGGGCAAATACCAAATGCCTAAAGGTCTCAGATCCAAGGGCATAAGTGACGCAGAAGGAAGAGGGAGCTGGGGAAAAAAGGGCTTAATCAGGGAAGGCCTCTTGGAGGAGATGTGACCTTAATTTTTTACTAATACTGATTATTAAGGAATTATTGAGCAGCAATACAAGGCACTCGATGGAATACAGCGGGCTTAATCGACTTGATCCCTGCTCTCAAGGAGCTTTCGGTCTTGACTGGGAGAAAGATGCTAAAATAATTTATAGATAGGAGCCCCATGTCAGGCTCTGATGAAAGTGAATCTACCCCTGTGCTTAACCTAACGATATCTCACACTGTGGCAGGCTAACACACCGATGAGCCAACATCCTTCCCCCCCTCCACAAGTCAACTCTGCTCGACTTTTGTTTTCCAAGATCCCTCTTAGGCATCAAATAACATTTTTGTGGGTAGGGATCGTGTCCATCAACTCTGTTGAATTAGACTCCCCCACACAGCGCTCTTCTGCATTCATTTCTTTGATTGTATTTATTGAGTGTTTAATAATTATGGTATTTGTTAAACGCCTACTATGTGCCAAGCACTGTTCTAACCCAAGGTAATGGAGTTGTCCCACGTGAGGCTCACAGTTTTTATCCCCATTTTACAGATGAGACAACCGAGGCACAGAGAAGTGAAGTGGCTTGCCCACGGTCACACAGCAGACCAGTGGAGGAACCGGTATTAGAACCCACGCCCTCTGACTCCCAAGCCTGTGCTCTTGCCACTAAGCCACAATGCTTCTCATAGTACAGTGTGCAGAACACTGTACTAAGCGCTTGGGAGAAGACAATACAACAATAAACAGACACATTCCCTGCCCACAACTGATAAAAATTATTCCCAGGAGTCACTTTCTGGTCCCCAAGGAGCTCATGAGCTCAGAACCAAGAGTAGGGGGAGGGGTTTGGCAGGCAGACACCAGAAAGGATGAAACATTAAAATCACAAAGACGACCCGAAGGACAAGGACAAAGATGAATACAGAAAGACCAGGAGAGCAGCGGGGGGCTGCGGCTGGAGGAGCAGAATTTCACAGCTCAAAGTCCAACAGATCCTGTGGTAAAAGGCGACCGCGGTCCCTCAGGTCGTCCAGAGGCCTGTCCATCGCAGACCTTTTTCGTCAGTCTCAAATCTGTGGAGGCCTCTGGACAGAGAGGGGGGAGAGAGAGAGAGAGGAGACATGGACACAGAGAGAAAGGAGAGGAGATGGAGAAAAAAGGGGAGGGGAGAGAGAGGAGACAGACTCACAGGGAGAAAGAAGTGGGAGGGAAGGAAAGAGAGACACAGAGAGAGAAGGAGATGGAGAGACACAGATGGAGATGAAAGAGGGAGAAGAGACACAGAGGGAAAGAGAGAGACCCACAGAGAAATGAAGGGAGAGAGGAGAGAAGGAAAGGAACCACAGGGGAAGGACACAAAGACAGAGAGGAGAATGTTTTCAGCAGGCAGGTATCGGAGGAAGCAGCATGGCTCAGTGGAAAGAGCCGGGGCTTGGGAGTCAGAGGTCGTGGGTTCTAATCCCACCTCCGCCACTTGTCAGCTGGGTGCCTTTGGGCAAGTCACTCAACTTCTCTGTGCACCGGTTCCCTCATCTGTAAAATAAGGATGAAGACTGAGAGCCCCAAGTGGGACGACCTAATGACCTTGTATCTGCCTCAGTGCTTAGAACAAGGCTTGGCGCATAGTAAGCACTTATCAAATACCATTATTATTGTCTGGGACATGGTTTGGGTCCACGCCGATTTGTTTGGATCTTTCCCAGCACGTAGTACAGTGCCTGGCACATAGAAAAAAGAAGTCATTGATAGCTGTCAGGGAGCTGGGATAACTCTGGTTTGCTGGGAGCCGGGGCATGGGATAGCTGCCTCTATCTGATCTCTTCCTTATCATGGAAGTAAGCTCTGAGAGAGACTATGCTGGTTGTGATTCCAAAGCTACTCTCCCTTCAGAGAGGCTTTCCCCAGGGAAAAGTCCTTTATTTATTTATATTGATTCATATTACTATCTGTCTCCCCCTCTAGACTGTAAGCTCATTGTGGGCAGAGAATGTATCGGTTATGTTGTTGTGCTCTACTCTCCCAAGTGCTCAGTACAGCGCTCTGCACACGGTATGTACTCAACGAATACTACTGACTGAATGACTGAAGGTCCCACCCAGGCCTGGGAGAGCTTTGGAAATTTCCCTCTAGACTCCCAGCCCTCCTACCGCCCAGTGGTTTCCCATCTCCCCTCTTTTCTGATTAAATCCCCACTTGATTTCCCGAATGACTAGAAGCCAGAGGATCAACAAGAACAGTTCTCTTGCCTCCCACAAGTAAGCGCTTAACAAATACCAACATTATTATTATTATTATTATTAACTGTCTGAACTGCTTTTGTGTTCTTGGGTTATTGACCCAGCTTTTTTTTTTTTTGTGGTATCTGTTAAGTGCTCATTACATGGCAAGCTCTACTCTAAGTACTGGGATAGAGAATAGTGATGTTTCTGATGATGCTAATAATAATAATTTTTGTGATATTCGCTAAGCACTTACTATGTGCCAAGCACTGTTCTAAGCGCTGGGGTAGATGCAAGCTAATCAGGTCCCACATGAGGCTCATTCATTCAATTCAATCACATTCACTGAGTACTTACTGTGTGCAAAACACTGTACTAAGTGCTTGGGAGAGTACAGTACAACAATAATAATAATAACGTTGGTATTTGTTAAGTGCTTACTATGTGCAGAGCACTGTTCTAAGCGCTGGGGTAGATTTAGGGTCATCAGGTTATCCCATGTGAGGCTCACAGTCTTCATCCCCATTTTACAGATGAGGGAACTGAGGCCCAGAGAAGTGAAGTGACTTGCCCACAGTCACACAGCTGACAAGTGGCAGAGCTGGGATTCGAACCCGTGACCTCTGACTCCCAAGCCCGGGCTCGTTCCACTGAGCCTCGCTGCTTCTCTATAAACAGATACATTCCCTGACCACAACGAGCTCACAGTCTAAGGCGGAAGGAGAACAGGTTTTGAATCTAGATTGTAAGCAGGGAACGTGTCTACCAACTCTGTTATACTGTACTCTCCCAAGCGCTTAGTACAGTCCTCTGCATACAGTAAGTGCTCAATAAATATGATTCATTGACTCTCCATTTTGCAGATGAGGAAACTGAGGCACAGAGAAGTGAAGTGGCTTGCCCACGGTCCCACGGCAGGCACGTGCGGAGCCAGGTTTAGAACACAGGTCCTCCGACTCTCAGTTCTACCCACTAGGCCACGCTGCTTCCCGGGAGTAGCGTGGAGAGGAATATTCCCAGGAAACACTAACGGGAGGCTCTTGGTCAGAAAAGAATGTGAGAAATGAGGCTCCAGTTCAACTGAACCCTGCATTACAGATAGATTTTGACCCTCTTCTCCTTAATCAATTTCACTTTAATTAATTCTTCCGTGGGTAGGCCTTACTCCTTTAGATAGTCAGCTATTACTTCCACAATCAGGGGAATGTATACTCGTGCATATTTAATCAGGATGCACTGCATCTTTTTCATAAGTGAGCTCGGGGGTCGAGAGGCGCTTAAGCGAAAATAATTACATGTCAGATATTTATTTTCCAAGCAATGTTTGCTGTCAGACTCCAATATTCATTCATTCATTCAATAGTATTTATTGAGCGCTTACTAGGTGCACTGGAATATACAATTCAGCAACAGATAGAGACAATCCCTGCCCAGTGGCGGGCTTACAGTCTAATCGGGGGGAGCCTAAACTCTGGTTAAATCTGAGCCGTGTCAGGTTTGCCGACTTCCAGCGCAAAGAGCTTTCCCCAACAGGAATCACTGGGGGTGATTTTTCCGGTTGGATGTTCGCAGCAGACGGATGGCGAATGGGATGGGCGGCGAATGTAAAAATCGGATGCTGTTTAGGCCGGGTGCACTGCCTCCTAAGGGCTCTCACTCCTGTCAGTCCTCTGGGCGTTGTGGTGGAGCGGAGAACTGGACGGGAGGAGCAAGGGAGCATGGAAGGAGCAAAGGAGTATGAGAGGAGCAAGAGAGGAGCAAGGGAGTATGGGAAGAGCAAGGCCCTGGGAGTCAATGAGGAGCCAAACCTCTTCTCTGTGATTGCTGCAGGGAGCTGGACTCCATCTTAGCTCAGGTGAGCTCCTCCTCCCTGCTCTAGGCTTGGAATGTGTCTATCAGTCAGTCGGTCCTTATTTATTGAGCACTTACTGTGTGCAGAGCACTGTACTAAACCCTTGTAAGTTCCTGCCCACAACGAGCTTGCAGGTGGAGGGGGGACGGACTTTAATGGAATTAAATAAATGACTGATATGTACATAAGTGCTGAAGGGGTGGGAATAAAGGGAGGAAGGCAGGGCGGCGTTCTGCAGAGAAGGAGGTCTGAGGGTGACGTGGAAGGGAGGAGGAGAAGAGGAGAGGAGGGAATGTGCCTGTTTATTGTTGTATTGTCCTCTCCCAAGCGCTTAGTACAGTGCTCTGCACATAGTAAACTCTCAACGAACACGTTGATTGGATATTGGATGAGAAGCAGCATGGCTCAGTGGCAAGAGCTCGGCCTTAGGAGTCAGAGATCGGGGGTTCGAATCCCGGCTCCACCACCTGTCAGCTATGTGACTTTGGGCAAGTCACTTAACTTCTCTGTGCCTCAGTTATCTCATCTGGAAAATGGGGGTTAAGACTGTGAGCCCCACGTGGGACAACCTGATGACCTTGTATCTACCCCAGCGCTTAGAACAGTGCTTGGCACATAGTAAGCACTTTACACATACCAACATTATTATTATTATTATATGAGGAGGGAGGGTATTCCAGGCCGTAGGCTCCCTTCAGATACCCTCCTTGACCAGAGCCCCGGTCCAGGGCGGACTGAGGACAAGGGAAATCCCTGGGATAAAGAGAGGCATGGAGACACACAGACAGGGAGACAGAGACGGACATGGCCTGGGAGGCAGAGACACAAACACACACACACAGAGGGAGTCAGAGACCGGCAGAGAGGGAGACAGAAGAGAGAGGTAGGGAGACAGGGAGACATAGACAGAGACACACAGAGACACAGAGAGGGAGTCAGAGACAGACATGGAGGGAGAGAATCAGAAACAGGAACAAAGAGAGACGAGGAGACACAGACAGAGACACACAGAGAGAGGGAGACCGGCGACACAGGGACACAGACTGAGAGGCAGAGAGAGACACACCTAAATTGAGACAGCCAGAGACAGACACAGACAGAGGGAGAGAGACAGGGAGACGGAGAGATACACACAGGCAGGGAAACAGAGGGAGTCAGGAACAGACCCAGTGGGAGACAGATGCAGAGAGACGGGGATTGAGAGCGTGATGGAGACAGAGATAGAAATACAGAAACAGAGAGAGAAACTGAGGCACAGAAAACACCAACCACATCTTTAATCAAACCCTGGATCCAAGGTAGATTTCCATGCGGTCCTCATGATGAAGGAGAGAGAGCGCATATTCACAGGCCTCCTGCAAAAAGCCAATCCTCAGAGTTGATTTCATTAGGCGTTAATAATCATTCGTGAGCTTAAAATGGAAGTGATTCCAGTGTCCAGCCTCAGCCACTGGCCTCAGCCCTGCCTTCACTTGGCTTTTTAATAATAACAATAATAATAATAATAATGGCATTTGTTAAGCACTTACTATGTGCCAAGCACTGTCCTAAGTGCTTTTTTAAAAAGAAGCAGCGTGGATCTAGGGGAAAGAGGAGTGTGGCTTAGTGGATAGAGCCCGGGCCTAGGAGTCAGGAGGACGCAGGTTCTCATCCCGGCTCTACCACTTGTCTGCCATGTGACTCTGGGCAAGTCACTTTATTTCTCTGGGCCTCAGTCATCTCATCTGTAAAATGGGAATTATGACTGTGAGCCCCATGTGAGCTCCCTCTACTCCCTCTGCCATCCCCCCTTTACCTCTCCGCAGCTAAACCCTCATTTTCCCCTTTTCCCTCTGCTCCTCCACCTCTCCCTTCCCATCCCCACAGCACTGTACTCGTCCGCTCAACTGTATATATTTTGTTACCCTATTTATTTTGTTAATGAATTGTACATCGCCTTGATTCTATTTAGTTGCCATTGTTTTTACGAGATGTTCTTCCCCTTGACTCTATTTATTGCCATTGTTCTTGTCTGTCCGTCTCCCCCGATTAGACTGTAAGCCCGTCAGGGACTGTCTCTATCTGTTGCCGACTTGTTCATCCCAAGCGCTTAGTACAGTGCTCTGCACATAGTAAGCGCTCAATAAATATTATTGAACGAATGAATGAATGAATGTGGGACAAGGACTGGGTCCAACCTGACTAGTTTGTATCTACCCTAGCATTAGTACAGTGTCTGGCACATAGTAATCACTTAACAAATACCATAAAAAAAAATCCAGACCTGGGAATCAGAGGATCTGGGTTCTAATTCTGCCTTGGCCGCTTGCCTGCTGTGTAGCCTTGGACAAATCACTTTACCTCTCTGTGCCTCAGTTCCTTATCTGCAAAATAGGGATTCATATACCTGTGCTCCCTCCTACTTAGACTATGAGCCCTCCATGGGACTTGATTATCTTGCATCTATCTCAGCGCTTAGTACAATGTTTGACACATAGTAAGCGCTTAACAAATACCACAGTGATTGTTATTAGCGTATCGACCAAGCCGTCGTGCCTGACTTAAATAGGCCACCCGGCTGACGAGTGAACCTCGACACTTGCCTTGCGGAGAAGGAGCTTCCAGTGGGAGTTTGCCAGCGGAGAAGCGCTTAATGAGCTCTCCTGTCACTTTCCCGAAACCGTGTCAATGCCGAAAAGGGAGTCGGGTCAGCCTGGCAGCCCAGCCTGGCAACAGGAGGGCATGGTCTATCGGGACTCAATCAACTGATGGCATTTATTGAGTGCTTACCACGTGCAGAACACTGTACTAGGCCCCTAGGAGCAGGCAGTAGAACAATGTAAGAGACACACTCCCTGCCCACAGCGAGTTTACAGTCTAGGGAAATAACTGGCTTGATCCTAGGCCTCCTTATGAGGCTTCAAGCGGGGCTGAGAGAGCCTGGTTTGCCTATCCGGCCCCCCACCCCATCCCTGTTTTTTCCCGGGGTCAGACGTCTGGGTTTCCAGTTTCCCCAGTCAGGGAGCCAACCCAGAGCCCCCAGTAGAAGCAGCATGGTGCAGTGGAGAGAACACAGGGAGTCAGAAAGTCGTATGTTCTAATCCTGGCTCCACCGCTTGCCTGCTGTGTGACCTTGGACAAGTCGCTTCTCTTCTCTGTACCTCAGGTACCTCATCTGTAAAATGGGGATTGAGACTGTGAGCTCCACATGAACCAGGGATTGTATCCAACCCTATTTGCTTGTATCCACCCCAGTGCTTAGTACAGTGCCCGGTACATAGTAAATGCTTAACAAATACCATCATCATTATCATTATTATTACTATTATTAATTACAGTATTTGTTAAGTGCTTACACTGTACTAAGGCACTGTACTAAGCGCTGAGGTAGATACAAGCTAATCAGTTGGACATAGTCCCTGTCCCACATGGGGCTCTCAGTCTTAATCCCCATTTTACAGGTGAGGTAACTAAGGCCCAGAGAACTGAAGTGAGTTGCCCAAGGTCACACAGCAGAGAAGTAGCAGAGCCAGCATTAGAACCCAGGTCCTTCTGAGTCCTAGGCCTGGGCTCTAGGCACTAGGCCACACTGCTTCTCCACCAACCAATGCAATGTATAACCATCAGTAGAGACAGAGCCTTCAGAGGCTGGCCCACGGAGAGCAGTTGTCAAGTACAAAGTTGTCTCATTCTCTGGGCAAAGGGAGGGGGGCTTCCACAGTCTTGGCTCCCTGCAACCAATCCTTATCCTCTGAGGGTCCTCATCTTGGCCAGAACAGCAGGGGCTTGGGGGCGGGGGATGCTGTCTCTAAGCCGAACTTAAGAAAAGGACTTTAAATCAGGCTTTCAGCCGGGCAAATGTTTCCAAGTACATAGCTCTTCTGAGGCCTTCACAGCTAGGATATAAAAGACTAAGTATTTCCAGACCACTCCGTGGTTTAAAAAAATTAAAAGTAAAAAAAAAAAAGTTTCGCGATAATTTGCTAGGGAAAATAACATCCTTGGAAGGGATGGTAAGCTAGTCAGAGCCAGGCAAGGGGCAGGTCTTTTGCAGACAGGAATTTAGAAAGCCTTATTTGCATCCAGTCCAGAGGTGGGAGGTGTCTTTTCCTTTTTTTGAAGATTGTATTGTTAAGTGCTTTCTATGTGTCGGGCACTGTTCTAAGCGCTGGGGTAGATACAAGCTAATCAAGTTGGACACGGTCCCTGCTCCACACGGGGCTCACAATCTTAATCCTCATTTTACAGATGAGGTAACTGAGACCCGGAAAAGTGAAGAGACTCAACCAAGGTCATAGAGCAGGCAGGTGGTGGAGCCAAGATGAAAACCCCAGGCCTGTACTCTATCCACTAGGCCATGCTGCTTTTCTGTCTTATTTCTCTCCCACTGCTGAGGAGGCATGCAGACCTCTGAAAATGGCCAGGCTTGGGCCTAGTTCGGAGATTGGTTGCATCAACTTTAAGGAGACAGCAGTATGGACCAGAGACAACAGTTTGCCCTCGTGGAAAGAACCCGGGCCTGGGAGACAGGGGACCTGGGTTAATAATGTTGGTATTTGTTAAGCGCTTACTATGTGCCGAGCACTGTTCTAAGCGCTGGGGTAGACACAGGGGAATCAGGTTGTCCCACATGGGGCTCACAGTCTTAATCCCCATTTTACAGATGAGGTAACTGAGGCACCGAGAAGTTAAGTGACTTGCCCAAAGTCACACAGCTGACAAGTGGTAGAGCCGGGGTTCGAACCCATGACCTCTGACTCCAAAGCCCGTGCTCTTTCCAGTGAGCCACGCTGCTTCTCATCCCGACTCCGCCACTTGCCTGCCAGGTGGCCCTGGGCAAGTCACTTCACTTCTCTGGGCCTCGGTTTCCTCACCTGTAAATTGGGGATTCAATACTTGTTCTCCCTCCTACTTAGACTGTGAGCCCCATGTGGGACAAGGACTGTTTCTGTGTGATTAGTTTGTATCTACCCCAGTGCTTAGAACCGTGCTTGACACGTAGTAAGGACTTGACAAATGCAAAAAGAGAAGATGAAAACAATATTAAATGCCCCCCGGGAAAGAGGGTAAACCACCCTGCTCATTTTTGCCCACCTATCAGCTGAGCTTGAGTAAGGCAGTTTAGAAATGCGAGCATGATTATCTTGTACTTCAGGAGGATTCAAACTCAGTTCTGGAATATGCAGTGGAGCCAAACCAGGACCCAGGGAACTCTTTCTCTATTTTAAGCTCCTTTGGGACTTCATTTAAATCTCCTATCGTCAGTATTCTCCTCCTACTGCTTAATACAGGTGCTCCACAAAAGTAGACACTCAATAAATAGTACTGATAGAGGGGTGGATTCCTTAACCATCAGTGTGGCCTAATGGATAGAGCCCGGGCTTGGGTGTCAGAAGGTCCTGGATTCTAATCCCAGCTCTGTCGTTTGTCTGCTGGGTGACCTTGGGCAAGTCACTTCACTTCTCCGTGCCTTGGTTACTTCATCTGTAAAATGGGGATTAAGACTGTGAGCCCCATGTGGGACAGGGACTGGGTCCAATTTTATTAGCTTATATCTGCCCCAGCTCTTAGGACGGTGCTTGGCTTAGTAAGAACTTGACAGTTAGCATCAAAAGAAGTCACCCCAGGGTCGCTTTCCATTGGGTTGACATTTTAAGGAGCCCTGTTTATGCAGTTGGGATTTACATTCAAATGATAGATTTCTAGATGGTAAAAAGCCTCCTCTGTCATGCTTAGCCAAGTCGCCCGAGGGATGGAAGAATTAGTACAAACACTAGGCCCTTTTCCCGCTGTTATGTATCCACGTAAATTAGCTTTATAAAGGAAATATGGAAGTAGGCGATTGAATTTAGAAAATTGGTTCGACTTCTTGACATAAAGTGGTTGAATGATTACCAGGAAATAACCACAGAAATTCCACACCATATTAATACCGCATCTGAGGCTAACTTATCTTTAGTCTGCTAACTCTAGGAGAAGCAGCTTAGCCTAGTGCATAGAGCAAGGGCCTGGGAGTCAGAGGGACATGGGTTCTACGGGATTCCCCCATTTGTCTTCTGTGTGACCAAGAGCAAGACACTTCACTTCTCTGGGCCTCAGTTTCCTCATCTGTAAAAATGGGGATTAAGACTGTGAGCCCCATGTGGGACAGGGACTGTTTCAAACCTGATTAGCTTGTATCTACCATAGTGTTTAGTACAGGGCCTGGCACATAGTAAGCACTAAACAAATACCATTAAAAAAAAACCCCAAACCAACCCTCTGCTGTACTGTTCTCTCCCAAGTGCTTAGTGAAGAACTCTGTATGTAGTAAGAACTCAATAAATACCAGTGAGTGATTGATTATTCTTTTAATTTTTCAGAGTAAACAGATTTTGATAAAGATAGCACGTTCAATTTCCGAAAGAGGTATGAATGACTTTCTGCGGAAAGATTTGTTATTTTCCCTTAAACACAACATGCTTTTACCCGGTCCCTCTTTCCTACTGCTATATTAATCAATCAGTCTCTTAATGCGCTAAAATTAGAAGTCTACCTTCTTGTGCTCGGCATCTATTAGCCACAACACTTGATTTTCCCCCCTCATCTATTTTTCGTCCATTTTTAATAAATACTGAGGGCCAAGGCTTCCCTTCTTCAGACCTGCTGTCCTTCTGAACGCTGAGAGCAGCCGCTCGGAAGGCAGCTCGTTGTTTGAATGATAATCGGAGTTTGCCTATGAAACTGAGAGGCGTTTTTGCTCTAAAGAGGCAGCAGACAAGGTCAGTGAGTGGGGGGAGTGGGGCGAGGGGGGATCATAAATGACAATTTGTATGGTGAGGGATACTTATGAGCTTATTTCATTATCTCCCACAGTGCTGTAATCACACTGTCCAGTTTGGATCTCCACTTCAGAAAACACATTTGAACGGCAGCGATTGCTTCCATGGATCCAGTAGAGGGAATCCATTTGCCCTAGGATTTGGTCTTCCACGGGCTCCACACAATTCATTCGTTCATTCCTTCAGCCATATTTATTGAGCGCTTACTCAGTGCAGAGCACTGTACTTAGGCTTGGGAGAGCATGATACAACAACAAACGGACGCATTCCCTGCCTACGACGAACTGTTTGGAGTGTGATCTTGGGTAAGTCACTTCCTTTCTCTGGGCCTCAGTGACCTCATCTGTAAAATGGCGATGGAGACTTGGGAGGTCCTTAGGGAACAGGGACTGTATTCAACGTGATTTGCTTGGATCCACTCCAGTGCTTAGTAAGGTGCCCGGCACCTAGAAAGCACTCAACAAATTCATTCATTTGATCGTATTTATTGAGCGCTTACTGTGTGCAGAACTGTCCTAAGCCCTTGGAAAGTACAATTCAGCAAGAAAGAGAGACAATCTCTGCCCACACCGGCCACTTGTCTGCTGTGTGACCTTGGGCAAGTCACTTAACTTCTCTGTGCCTCAGTTCCCTCATCTGTAAAAATGGGGATTAAAAAAATGTGAGCCCCACGTGGGACAATCCGATTACCCTGTATCTACCCCAGCGCTTAGAACAGTGCTCTGCACATAGCAAGGGCTTAACAAATACCATAAGTATTATTATTATTAGAAGGGGGAGACCGACATCAAAACAAGTAAACCGGCATCAACATAGTAAATAGGCATCGATATAATAAACAGGCATCAGTATATGTGTGGACATTGTTTTAAATTGGTTCAATTTCAATTTTCTAGCCACAACACTGAACGATTAGCAATAATCCAGAAATTACTCTGGGAATTTTCTCCACATAAATTAAATCAAAAAGGACTCCAGGCCACTGTCATTTAAACACTCCCTGCAAAGCCCAACCCCTTTATTCTTCCACTGCCCTCTTAGAGTGAGTAGATTGATTCTGGAAGGTTGGTTTTTGAAGTCATCCGTTAATTCAGTTTTGTTTTTTTTACTGGTAGTTGGGTCATAGTCCGTCTTCTCTTGCTTTCAGTTTTGAAATCTGGTCGCCCCCTCACCACAGGCGACTTGTCAGGGCCAGTATGCAGAACTAAATGAACGTTGGATTTTTTTCTTCCTCTTCTTCTTTTCAAGTTATCTCTAGCTGGATGGATTTGGGCAACGCTAAGGGAGAACCCAGCCACGGGAAATGGGGAGGCCACTGAGACAGATACTTCAATTATTGTTATTACTGTAATTAGAACAGGCGAGGGACAGACTGGCAACTAGATTCTGGATCTCCTGACTCTACTTATTTGTCCACACTGTTCAGCCAGGACTCAAGGGAGAGGGCGGTGAAGCAGGGATGAGGAGGGGGCAGCTGGGCTGAGGGTCTACTCTTCCCACAGTCCCTTTGTTAAAAATAATAATAATATTGGTATTTGTTAAGCGCTTACTATGTGCCAAGCACTGTCCTAAGCGCTGGGGTAGATACAAGGTCGTCAGGTGGTCCCACGTGGGGCTCACAGTCTTCATCCCCATTTTCCAGATGAGGTCACTGAGGCCCAGAGAAGTGAAATGACTTGCCCAAAGTCACACAGCAGACAAGTGGCGGTGTCGGGCTTAGAACCCACAACCTCTGACTCCCAAGCTCGTGCTCTTTCCACTGAGCCGCGCTGATCTCCAAGCTTTTAAAGGTCTTCCAATCTTAGTGATACCCAGTAATTTGTTTCTTCACAAGTGAGACCCTGGAATCGATGAACTTCTGGGTCTGAACCTGGCTAGAAGACTATGGGATTTAGGTTTAGGGTCTTCAGTAGACGTAGTAATAATAAGAATAATTATGGTACTTGCTAAATGCTTACTATGGACCAGGCACTGTTCTGAGCTCTGGAGTAGACACAAGACAATCAGACTGGACACAGTCCCTGACCCACATGGGGCTCACAATCTTAATCCCCATTTTCCAGATGAGGTCACTGAGGCCCGGAGAAGGAGAAGCGACTTGCCTGGGGTCTCACAGCAGAGAAGCGGTGGAGCTGGGATTAGAATCGAGGTCCTCCTGACTTCCAGGCCCGGGATCTAGCCATCTGGCCACACTGCCTCTGGTCTGGAAGGGTCCCAAGGGGGCAGGGAGACAGACCCACCTGAGAAACCCGCCTCCGCCTCCTCCAGGGAGCTCTCCCCAACCAGTTTCTATCGCCCTGTTCATGCCCTCCAGTTGCCATCCCCGCCCCCATGGATCTATCTAGCAAAAGTGTTCCACTCATTCTTATTCATGTGGAATGTTTTCTGTTCTCTTGCAGTTATCGAGTTACATCCTCCCCACCCACTGAATCTGTATACAGTTCAGGTCCGCCTGGCTCCAGCAGTGGAAAGTGGATGGGCCTGGGAGACCGAAGTCCAGGGTTCTAATCCCAACTCTGCTACTGGTCTGCTGCATGATTTTAGTTTGGGTTTTTTGTTTTGTTTTTTTAAAATGGTATTTGTTAAGTGCTTACCATGTGCCAGACACTGTACTAAGCGCTGGGGTAGATAGGTTGGACACAGTCTATGTCCCTCATGGGGCTCACAGTCTCAATCCCTACTTTACAGATGAGGTAACTGAGGCATAGAGAGGTTAAGTGACTTGCCCAAGGTCATGCAGCTGACAAGTGGCAGAACCGGGATTGGAACCCAGGTCCTTCTAGCTCCCAGGTCCATGCTCTAATCTCTGCTTCTCTTAGGTGATCTTAAATCCATCCGCGCTGTGTGCGGAACACTGTACTAATTGATTGGGATAATAAGAGTTGCAGAGTTGGTAGACACGTTCCCTGCCCACAGTGAGTTTACAGTCCCACTGTGGACACCAGTTTCTTCATCTGTAAAATGGGAATAAAGTAGAATGTAAACCCCAAGTGGGATGGGCACTCTCCTAAACCCGATAATCTCGTATGTCACCCTGGTGTTTATAGCATTTATCGTGTTTATCGCCACTTGTCAGCTGTGTGACTGTGGACAAGTCACTTTAATTCTCTGTGCCTCAGTTACCTCATCTGGAAAATGGGGATTAAGATTGTGAGCCTCACATGGGACAACCTGATTACCCTGTATCTACTGCAGCGCTTAGAACAGTGCTCTGCATATAGTAAGCACTTAACAAATACCAACATTATTATTATTATTATTATTACTATCACATAGTAAGTGATGAGTGATACCAGGATAATTCTTACATTGTAAGCTCTCAGAGGACAGGGACCCCATATTTTACTTTTACCGTACTCTCCCAAATGCTTAGTACAGTGGTCAACCTACAGTAGGCTCTCAATACATAACTTTTGAATGAATGAATGAATGATAATAATAATGACATCATAAAAACCAAGGTATTTGTTAAACATTTGCTCTGGGCCAAGCACTGTAATAAGCACTGGGGCCTATACACATTGATCAATTCTAACAGTCCCTGACCCACATAGGGCTCGCATTCTAAGAGGGAGAGAGGGCAGATATTTATGAATGAATGAATGAATGTTGAAATGAACTTTCCCTACTCTAGGGGTTTGCCTCTCCTGCCTGCTGCTTCCTCTTGTGATTTTCTCCTTCTTCCACCGGCACCAATCAATCAAACATTGATATTTATCGAGCCTTTACTGTGTGCAGAACACTGTACTAAGCGCTTGAGAGAGTACAATTTAACACAGTCGGTAGACACGTTCCCTGCCCACAGTGAGTTTACAGTTCAGAGAGATGCAGACGTTATTTTCTTAGGGCAGTCGTTAAGCACCTACTATGTTTCAAACACTGTTCTATTTGCTGGGGTAGATTCAGATGATTTAGGTTGGACACAGTTCATTCATTCACTTATTTATTCAATCAAATTTATTGAGCGCTTACTGTGTGCAAAGCACTGTACTCAGGACTTGGGCGAGGACGATATAACAATTAACAGATACATTCCCTGCCCACAAAGAGCTCACAGTCTAGAGGGGGAGGCAGGCATTAATATAAGTAAATAAATTACGGATAAATACATAAGTGCTGTGGGCGGGGTCGATGAATATAGATCCCTCGTGGGGCTCACATGTAAGAGGGAGAACAGGAGAACCGAGGCACAGAGAAATGAAGTGATTTGTCCAAAGTCGTCCAGCAAGCTATTGGTAGAGCCAGGATTAGAATCCAGGTCCTCTGACTGCTAGGCCCGTGCTCTTCCCACTAGGTCATGCTGTTTAATATAAATAAATGATGGATGTGTCCATAAGAGCTGTGAGGCTGAGGGAGGGGTGAGTAAAGGGTGCGAATCCAAGTGCGAAGGCGACGCAGAAGGGAGGGGGCTTAGTCAGGGAAGGCCTCTTAGAGGAGATGGGCCTTCGATAAGACTTTGAAGGCGGAAGAGTGACGGTCTGTGGGATATGAGGAGGGTGGGCGTTCCAGGCCAGAGGCAGGACGGGGGTGAGGGGTTGGTGACGAGATAGACGAGATCGAGGTCAGGGAAGCAGCATGGCTTAGTGGCTAGAGCATGGATCTGGGAGTCAGGAGAACCTGGGTTCTAATCGTGGCTCTGCCACTTGTCTGCTGTGTGACCTTCATCCAGTCACTTAACTTCTCTGGGACTCAGTTACCTCATCTGTAAAATGGGGATTAAGACTGGAAGCCCCATGGGGGACAGGGATTGTGTCCAACCTGATGAGTTTGTATCTACCCCAGGGTTTAGAACAGTGCTTGACACATAGTAGCTACTTACAAATATCACCGTTATTATTATTATTAGGTTGGTATTAGAGGAACTAAGTGTGCGGGCCGGGTTTTAGTAGAAAATCGGTGAGGTGAAGAAGGAGGGGGAAAGGTGATTGAGGGCTTTAAAGCCAATGGTAAAGAGTTTCCGTTTGATGTGGAGGTGGGTGGGCAGCTACTGGGAGTTCACGAGGAGGAGGGAAATGTGGACTGAAAATGTCATTTACTGTTGAATCTGAGGCAGCATAAAGGAAGACTTTCTGTTTATATATCTGGATCCATTCACTCCCTTTAGAACAGTTAACAAAATAGCTAAGCTGGGCCCACAAGACCAAGCAAGAGAACAAAGTACCTAAGGGAATGCCCTGCTCTAAAATCCCCTCAGAAAGCCACTGAACACTTTATGGGTTGGAAGAGTATAGTAAACTCAGAACGACAATCCAAAACAAAAAAAAGACTTCAATATTGGCCCATCCCTGTTTCTATTTTATGGAAATGGAGCCAGAGACAGCGTTTTAAACCTCTGGAGTGAAGTATTTACCTTTTCCAGGAGGAGACAAAATCCAGGGACAGTCAGTCCCCCACTCTCCCCTTCTTCAAAATCTACAGAAATAATATCTCCTTGAAGAAGCCTTCCCTGACTAACTTCTAATCTCCCCACTCTTCTTTCAGTTATATTTATCGAGTGCCTAGTGTGTGCAGAGCACTGTACTAAGCAGTTGGGAAAGTACAGTAGTACAGTAAAACTCTCTTCCCCTCTTCAAAGCCCTACTGAGAGCTCACCTCCTCCAAGAGGCCTTCCCAGACTGAGCCTCCCCTTTTCCCTCTGCTCCCTCTCTGCTCCCCCTTCACCTCCCCTCAGCTAAGCCCCCTTTCCCTCCTTTCCTTCTACTCCTTCCCCTCCCCTCAGCACTGTGCTCATTTGTATATATTTTTATTACCCTATTTATTTTGTTAATGAGGTGTACATCCCCTTGATTCTATTTATCGTGATTACGTTATCTTGTTTTTTTGTCCGTCTGTCTCCCTGGCTTAGACTGTGAGCCCATCATTAGGCAGGGATGGTCTCTATCTGTTGCCGAATTGTACATTCCAAGCGCTTAGTTCAGTGCTCTGCACATAGTAAGCGCTCATTAAATACTATTGAATGAATGAATATAACAATAAACTGACACATTTCCTGCCCACAACGAGATTACAGTCTAGAATTTTCAGCAGACCATTTGGGTGTCTACCCCTTAAGCACGCTGATGCTCACCCCATCCCCAGCCCCACAGCGCTTAGGTACATCTCCTTAAATTCCGCTGCTTCCCCTAGCTGTAATTTTAATGTCTGTCTTGCCCTCTAGACTTTAAGCTCCTTGTGGGCAGGGATCTTGTCTACCAACTCTGTTGTTCTGTCCCAAGCGCTTAGTACAATGATCCGCACAAAGTTAAGTGCTCAGTAAATCCCATTTGAAGCTCAGCGAGGTCTTGGTCCTGAAGTCTTAGGTCCAAGGCTGGTCTGATGTCCTTGACGGGAGATTCCTTCACCATCATCGTCATCCCTTTGGAGAAGTCAAGCATTCTGTAAATTGAATTGACTTGGAAAACGCTCAAATATACGTAAGTCTCAGTGGCCTGATCTTCCCGAAGGGGCCAGTAGGCTCTTGCTCTGCAGATGATGCTGTTTTATCATAAAATCATACCCTTGTTTTATTTCCTGCAGATGTACCCTTAGAATTAGAAAAGAATTTCAGACATCGAAAGGCATTTTCATCTACCCTATTTAAAAGGTCCAGAGAACATATACTTAGATGTATATTCTATAAGCACAAATATCAACGCACAAATTCCAAAGCTTTATTGTGCTTACATTTGTGGGTTTGGGGTTCAACGAATCAATCGGTGGTATTTATTGAGCACTTGCCATGTACAGGCCATTGTACTGAGCACTTGGGAGAGTACGTAACAACAGAAATAGCGGGCCACGTTCCCTTACAGTCTACAGGGGACTGTTTTCTTGGGTTTTCTAAATAATGCTACTTAATAACTGATATTTGTCGAGCGCTTTCTATGCTTCAAATTCTGGTCTGAGCACTGGGGAAGATACAAGATAATCAGGTCAAACACAGTCCCTGTCCCACACAGGGCTCACGGACTAAGAGGGAGAACAGGTATCGAATCCCCATGTTACAGATGAGGTAACTGAGGCACAGAGAATTGAAGCGACTTGCCCAAGATCACACAGCAGGCACGTGGCAGAGCCAGAACCAGGTCCTTCTAACTCCTCTTGGTCATATGCTCCCTGCTCCCTGCTCCCTCTAAAGAGAGGGTTATTCATTTTGTCATTTTGTTTCCCCTCGAAAACAATTCCCAAGTGTAGAGTCACCCTGTTGCTCACTCTGCGGTATACGATGGTTTCTGTGGTAGAATCTCTGGTGTACAGGATTGGTTAAGGGTTTATTAAACTCTAGGAGACAAGGGAGAATTTATCTGGATCAGTGAAAGGGTGTATTGGAGTTCCTGGTAGTGAAAGGCCTCTTTTGGTGTGAATGGAACAGGACCAGCTTTGAAGAGTTTAAAATCCCGATTTTTATCGTCTAAGAGACTAATAATAACCATAATAATTATAATGTTGGTATTTGTTAAGTGCTTACTATGTGCAGAGCACTGTTCTAAGCGCTGGGGTAGATTCAGGGTCATCAGGTTGTCCCACATGGGGCTCATAGTCTTAATCCCCATTTTACAGATGAGGGAACTGAGGCACAGAGAAGTGAAGTGACTTGCCCACAGTCACACAGCTGACAAGTGGCAGAGCCTGGATTCGAACCCAAGACCTCTGACTTCCAAGCCCGGGCTCTTTCCACTGAGCCACACTGCTTCTTCCATTGCCTAATACGATGACAATAGGAGCAATTTTCATACCAGCGGTTGTTCTCCTCTCCCAACTTTATCTCCCCAGCCCACCACCTCGGGATTCCTACGCCAAGTATACACTTGTAATATAGTGCTTGGCACAAAGTCAGCGCTTAACAAATATCATGTAACCACCCTCTTTGGTATATATTAATTTAGATACCTTACTATTGAATCACTAATTTACACACACTTCCACTTCTCTTTCTTGCTCTCATCTGTAAATAATTTCAATGTCAACTCTCCTGGCAACTGTCAGCTCCTCTGTACTGCACTGTACTCTCTCAAACGCACCAGTACGGTGTTCTACGTGCAGCAGGACTGTAAGCTCCTCTAGGGCAGGGATCTTGTCTACTCTCCTGAACTCTCCCAAGTGCTTAATACAGTGCCTGTACTCAGTAGATGCTCAATAAATACAATCGAATGATTGATAAGGTCATCATGTGACTGTCAACTCTGTGTGGGCAGCTAACACGTCCACCGATTCTGTTGCATTGTACTCGCCCAGCATTTTGTAGTCCCTGCACCCAGTGAGTGCTCAATAAATATGATTGATGACGATGATGTGACTAACGACAGTGTATTTCCGGGGGGTGCCACGTTTGGAGGGAAGAAGGACTGTCATTTTGAAGCTTCTATTTTTGTTTGGGCAGGTTGATGTCATAATCAGTTTCTTTCTGGCTCTCGATTTAGCGAGAGCGAAGGGAAAAACAAAATCCGTCTCCCCCTCTAGACTGTGATTTCCTGGTGGGCCCGTGTCTGCCCATTCTGTTATCCTCTCCCAAGCAGTTAGTACAGTGCTCTGAGCCCAGTTGAGTAATCGATAAATGCCACCGATTGATTGATCGATGGATGGATGCGGCCTGCTACCAAGCAAGAGCCGAGCGTGCTCCGTAGGGGTGTTAGAGAGTGGCTTGGGGCCCTGGTAGAGATCCAAGCGGGGAGTTCTCTGGCTCAGAATTGGGAAACCTTTTTTTTTTTTTTAATGCAGTATGATTTAATAGTCCTTTGCAGGAAGCCTTTCTTTTCTTTGAATTTCAATTATGTAACCTCCAGTTTCAGTGTGCGTGTGCATGTGTGGGGTGGGGGCCTCTCCCTATCTTCGGCTAAACCCTGTGAGGGGCTAGTTTTGAGCAGCTAACTAGAGGCCTGCAAAATAATCACACGCACACACACACTTTGAGGCAATCGTGTGAGACAAAGCGATATTTTTAGGCCCGAGGGAAGCACGGTGCGATTAAAGGATGGCTTGGGCGATGTGAGGGGACTGGATCAAGTCACATAATGGACGCCCACGCTGCTGCGCAGCCAGGACCTGAGGGGCTGGAATTTGGAGGGCGGGCTGGGGAAGGAAAGATGTCCCCCCAATCGGGCATCTGGGGTGATTTTTTTCATTTATTTTTTATTTTTGGTAACAGGGTAACCCAAGGCGGGTCCTGTCAGTGAGCCCGGGCTCCTGGAACGGTAGCCGGTGGGGTGGAAATCGGGGTGGGGGGGGGAGCGCCTCTCAGATACTGGGTGATTTTTCCGCCCCCCTTCAAGGTCGTCTTGGACGCGGCGTGGGCATAGGTGTGCGCACATATGTACACGTGTGTGTGTGTGTGTGTGTGAGGAGGGAGGGGAAGGCGATGGTGCGGCCTGGCGCAGTTGGCAGGACCGGCCGGCTCGTGCGGCAACAGCCGCGGCCCAACGGCTGCGTGTCCCAGTGACGCATTGCAGGTACAAACCGACCAATGGGAGCGCCTCCCGGTCTCAGCGCTCCTCGGCGCCCCGCGCCGGTGTCCTCCGCGCCGAAAAGTAGCGCCTCTGAGGCGTTTCCCTCCGCCCCCCCACATCGCCCCTCCACCGGGACGACGGGCGAGCCCCCCTTCTTCGGATCGATAGCTCCCTTCCCATCCCGAATCGATCGCCCCCACCCCCCCCAGAAGACTGAAAAGGGGGGGTGGTCCTCCTCAGTTGACCGGAACTCGTTTCTCCGTTCCGTTATCTGCGGTGGCGCGGAGGGATCCAGGGGCGGGAGGTGTTTATGAGGCGCCGGGGGCGGAGGAAGAACGAGTCGAGCGCAGCAGCCGAGGCGGAGGTTGTATCAGCTCGGTGCTTGAGAACCCAGACAGGCTTGCGGCATGGTGAGTGCGACCCTGCCGCCTCGGATCTCGGGGTGATGGCGGGGTGGGGGGGGAGATCCGGGAGGATGGGGGCGCCCAGAGGGGGGGCGGTGGATGTCTCCCCCCCCCCCCGACCTCGATGCCGGTTTGGGCGGCGTGTGTCTATATGAGGGGGGGGGAAAAGGGCGTCGCAGGTGTTGTTCCAACAGCCCTGAGGGAGGAAAGGCGGCCCGACCGTTGGGGCGGGGGAGGGGAGGAGCGGGAAGCTTTGTCTCGCGGCTCCGCCACGCGCAGGAGGGGGCGACCCCGGGGCGCGCATGCGCGCGAGCGCGCGCCGCTCGCCCCCTCCCGCGCGCCCCCCCCCCGCGGGGCCGGCGCGCGCATGCGCCGGCCGCCTCGAGGCGGCGGGGCGCGCGCGCCTTTGCGGCATCGCCGCCGGTTCCCCCCTCCCCCACCGGGGTCCCAACGTCAGCCTCCCCGACGTTGCGTCCAGCACAGTGTCGGCACGGGGGTTGAGAAGGGGCCTGGGTTCTAGTACTAATGTGGGAATTGAAGCCCTTATTCTGTGCAGAGCCCTGGTCTAAGCGCTGGGGGAGATGCAGGGTCATCAGGTGGTCCCACGTGGGGCTCACAGTCTCCATCCCCCTTTTGAAGATAATTGCGGTGTTGAAGCGCTTATTATGTGCCAAGCACTGTTCTAAGCTGCAGGGGTAGACACAAGCATTGCCCCACATGAGGCTCAGAGACTTCATCCCCACCTTGTTGACCGTGAACCCGTCGGGTAGGGATTGTTTCTATCTGTTGCCGAATTGTCCATTCCAAGCGCTTAGCACAGTGCTGTGCGCACAGTGAGAGCTCAGTAAATAGAGCGAATGAATGAATGCACAGTGCAGGCCCTGCCTTCTCTTGTCTCCCACGCCTTCTGCGTGGCTCCCTTTGCCCCCACAGCATTCACGTTGTCTGTACTTCTATTTATTTGTATTTGTCTTTTGCACCCACCCCGTAGACTGTGAGCTCGTTGTGGGCAGGGAATGTCCCTGTTGATTGTCGTGCTTCCCCAAGCGCTCAGTACAGTGCTCTGCACCCAGTAGAGGAGCAGGAGTGGAAAGAGCCCGGGCTTGGGAGTCAGAGGTGGTGGGTTCTAATGCCGACTCCGCCACTTGTCCGCTGTGTGACTTTGGGCAAGTCACTGAACTTCCCCGGGCCTCAGTTCCCTCTTCGGTCAAATTCATTCATTCAGTAGTATTTATTGAGCGCTTACTATGTGCAGAGCACTGGACTAAGCGCTTAGACTGGGAGCCCCACGTGGGACAAGCTGCTGGCCCTGTATCTCCCCCAGGGCTTCGAACGGTGCTTGGCACATGGTAAGTGCTTAACAAATACCGTGTTTATCATGATTAAGTGCTTAATAAATTCGACTGAGTGAATGTGGGTGCCCAATAAATAATATCGATTCCCAGGCCAATATTAAACGTTGACTCCTGTTTGTGTGTACACACACCCACACCCCCCAGAGAGGGCAGGGGTTGTAATGTTAACCCCGAGCCCCGTTTATCCACACACATCCCTAATATTTCAGGGCACCTCAGTCTCTCATGGGTGGAGGTCCCTTCTCACAGACCCTTCCTCCTCCCCGCCAATCTGATGATGGTGGGGGTGAGGAGAGGCGGGGCACGGTGCCCGCCATCTGCCGTGGCCACCTTATCGCGGGGCTCCCTCCTCTTGTGCAGAATCCCCATCTCTTCCGCCTCTCTCTGATGGGTAAGAGGTGCGAATCCTTGACCCACCTCTTTCCCGAAGAAAGGATTCCCGGGCAAGTGAGAGACGGCAGGGATCCCCGAGAATGTCACTTGGGGCTTTTGCTGCAGTGCAGTGGATACATTTTGACGTTAGATCCGTCCCGGATTCATGGTAGGCATGAGACTTACCGAGAAGGGTTGCACGTTGAGGTGTGACTTCCGATCTTGTTTTGAGAAGGGGTGTTTTTTTGTTTTTTTTTGGTATTTCTAGTGCGTTGACTCACAAAATGAAAGCGCCACCCCACCTCACAGATGCTGGAGATCCTCCTGTAAAACGAAATTATGACAGTTGAAATTCAAGGTTACAGTTCTGGGTGTGTGCAGGAAGCAGGGTGACAATTTAACAGACTTGGTAGGCCAGGGCCAGCAGAAATCTGAACCAAATGGGGTGTAAGAAATGCAAGTGGAATATTTTAGCTCTAATCTTGATATCCCGGTTTTAAACTTGGATTCGGATTGCCCAGGTTAACTCGATGTGAATTTATCCAGTTACCTGCTCCCCGTGAAAAGTTAGACTGCAAGGGTAAGGTGCCAAGCTATGTGTGGATCACTCTTCCATCAGCCCCCTGTATTAAGCTCTTGGGAGAGTGCAACACTATATAACAGACACATTTCCTGCCCACAAGGAGCTTAGAGTCTAGAGAGGGAGACAGATGTTAATATAATTGAATTACAGAGATGTACTGTGTATGTGTATGTATGTACATGTATGTGCTGTGGGGGTGGATAAAGGAACAGGTCAAGGTGACCCAGAAGGGAATGGGAAAAGAGGAGATGAGGGCTCCTCTGTTTTATTTTATTTTCCCCACCCTTCCCCTTCGTTATATCTAAAGCTTAGTATTGGCCATAGAATAGTTTTTGCCTCATTGAGCATTAAAAGCCCAGAAACACTTGCTATTCATATAGTTTTTTTTCCAAAGACCTGAATAGAAGTGAAAAAGGTGTTAGCGCATAGATTTATTGAAACCCAATAGTTACTAGCGGCGTTGGGTCCACCCTTAGTTCCGTCGTGAGGATTTTGCAGATTTGATTCTAAAACATTGGCAGTTGGGGGTTGGAGTGGAGTCAGTCCATCTCATTAGAGACACCTTATTTTTAATAAAATTAATTCCCTGTAGTGCCCTGTGAATCCCAGCTCTGCCACTTGTCGGCTGTGTGACTGTGGGCAAGTCACTTAACTTCTCTGTGCCTCAGTTCCCTCATCTGTAAAATGGGGATTAAGACTGTGAGCCCCACGTGGGACAACCTAATTCCCCTATGTCTACCCCAGCGCTTAGAACAGTGCTCGGCACATAGTAAGCGCTTAACAAATACCAACATTATTAGAAGCAACATGGCCTAGTGGACTAGGGACTGTGTCCAGTCTGACAATAGTACCTGGCACGTAGTAAGCACTTAACAAATACCTTTTAAAAAAAGAAATATTTCACCATCTGTGAGACCAATATGGGGCAGCCATTTTTCAGAGCTGACACTCCAAGGAAGATGTTGGGTGTGGGTTTTTTCTTTTTTAAAAGAGAACAAAAGTCTGCCTTTGACCTAGGGCGGAGTAAAGATTTAACTACATAATATACTGGTTTATATAGTCCAGTAATCCATATCGTCTAGTAGTTGAAGCTTTCAGCTACTAACAAGTGCTCAATACAGTGCTCTGCACACAGTAAGGAGCTCCTACCCCTGATTGACTCTTCTCTTGGGGGAACCAAAGACTTCCTCTGGGTCCAGAGTGAATAATTGAATTGTGATGCACTTCAGGGCTGGCATTTATTCCTTAACTTGCAAACCCGAAGGGTGTTTATTAAGCCAGAGTTGGTCAGAATTTAGAACCGTTGGAACTGAAATTCATCTGAGCTCTGAAGGTAGTGGTCATCCAGCTTCCACCGGCACCATGCCCAGCCCACCGAATGGGTTTCCTGATATGCAACCTTCAGATTATTGGGCCATCTTAATAACTATGGTGTTTTTAAGCGCTTACTGTGTGCCAAGCACTGCACATCTTCACAAGGCTCCTCCTTGTCACCCTTCTGCTTCGCCGCTAAAGGTGGGGCACTGTTATTTGACCAGCTACTCCTGATTTTCTGTTTTTGGGGGGTGAAGAGGAGTGGAGTGTGCGATTTATCTTCAGTTGTGAAGATTGGGTAGTGGCTGCCCGGATCTTTGCAATATATTAAATATATTACACACAATCCTCTTTTTAATGAAATTGTCGATGCGCAATGTAGTGCTCTACCAAACCACTTTGCCAGGGTAGTAACTATCAGTCAGTGATATTTATTGAGCACTCCCTGTGTGCAGAGCACTCTTCTAAGCACTTGGGAGGACAAGAGAAATGAGCAGATATGTTCCCTGTCCATAGTGAGCTTATAATTTATTATGTGCTGTTGAGTCATTTCCATTTCATAGCGACTCCATGGATATACTTTCTCCAGAACATCCTGTCCCCTGCCGTAATCTGCAACCTTTCTAACAGTTCTTCTGTTATCTTTATGGTCTCTATCCATCTAGCTGCTGATCTAGAGGATAATAATTATAGTGTTTAAGCTCTTACTATGTGCTAAGCACTGGGTGGATACAAGGTAATGAAGTTGTCCAATGTGGAGCTCACTGTCTTAATCCCCATTTTACAGATGATGTCACTGAGGCGCAGAGGGAGAGAAGCATCTTGCCCAAGGTCACGCTGCAGAGCCAGGATTAGAACCCATGTCCGCTGACTCCCAAGCCCGAGCTCTTGCCACTAGGCCAAGATGAGCGTAGCAAGCAAAGGGAGGGGTGGGGGGGGGGGTAAGATTAGGTGGCCCAGGTTGATCTTTTATGTAGTCAAGGACCAGCCTTTATCAGGCTTTGGGTGGTGCCGCAAATGGGCTAGCCAAGGACGGACTACCTCTGCCACGTGGAAGGGACTGTTGGCCGTGCTCCCACACATGGGTTAAAGTTCATTTCCAAAAGCATCTTTGCCACGGCTATATAACATTTACGGCTATGCTTCAGTCATCTTTTGAGAGAGGTGACCCAAGGGTCACCCTACTTATCAATATTAAACTCAGCTCTTTAATACACTTGCACAATCTTTAGGGAAGCCAGGGCAGGATACTGTACCATTAAAAGTGCCAGGGGAATTAAATATCTCTTGCATCCCAGTGTTTGTCTCCCTATTAGGACAAAGATTAAGGAGTTTGACTTCCCTTCAGTGAGACTAGAAGGATTGCTCTTCCCCGAATCCGTTGAGCCATAGAAAAAGTGCCTTGATTTCAAGGAGAAAGTTACTCGAGTGAAGTAGAACAAAGTTGAGAAGAGATTTAGTAGATTCTAAATGGAAGCTTGCTATTGCAACAGCCTGTTCTTAATAAAAGCTGTGCTTTTTTTCTCTCTCTCTCTTAGCTGTCAGGGTCTGGAGTGATAATAGGATACAAAACTTATGTCCTTCCAGAACCTACAAAGAAATTCTTTACTCTGCAGGTGTGATTAAACACCAGAACTGGCTGCCGATAGAGATTGTGGGATTTTCATCCCTGCAGATTCCTAAAAATAGGATAAACCACCACCTGTCTTGGGTGGTTTTAGGTGTTCACTCGGAATTAGGGAACTAGACCAGATCACCTTGCTGGTGGTGACTTATTTTTAGTGTTTATTTGGGTTACAGTGTAGGAATTATGTTACTCCTCATCTACTGAAGTCTAGAAAATGAACCCCTTATGGGTCTACTCATGCTAAAGGAGGATGATTAGAAACTCACTTTGAAATTTTGGTCTTGGGAGAAAACTAGACTAGAGAAAGCTAGTGGAGTTGCTGGGGTTGCCTCATCCTTGGGGCAGTTTTTGTGGCCTACTTAAGAGGAGGAATCTAAGAAACCCGCTACTGTGTCCCCGAGAATCCTTCCAAGACAAGTTCCAGAGAGAAACATAAGCAGGAGGAGTTCAGAACAGGAATTCAAGAGATCCCTCCCTGCTTTTCGAAGGACACTTGGCCAAACCCTGAGTGGCTTATAGGAAGACGCTTGGCTAACTGGATTTGCAGATGTTTGAAGAACCTCACCTTAGCTACTAGTTAAAATCAAATACCTGCTCAGAGCTGCTGCCAAAAGGGAAGTTGATGTTCTCAGGGAACGTTAGTCAGCAGTGCCCTGTGTACGGTCGGCCTTGCTCGAGCTTCAGGAAGCATCTTGATTTGAATGCTTCTTCAATTTTCTGCTGAAGTTCTAAACGAGAGGAGTGTTAAAATGTCTCTCCTTCCCCCCACCCTTTTATTTTTGAGGGGGCCGGGGGTGGTCAACTCTAGGTAGCCTTGATTTTTAATAATGTGAATCTTGGTTTCGGTCCCACTCAATGAATGCCTTGTTTACGCAACTGCATGTACCGGTTTTGTAGAAATCCTTGTAGCAAACTGTAGGGTTACCTTGGTGGGGGAGAGAGTGAGCGACTTTGAGTATCGTGGTGGGTTTTTTGTTAACATGCCCTGTGGCTGAGGGAGAGATGATCAATTTATTTTCTGCTCTTCCAGGAAGTGTGGAAGGCCAGAGCATTTGCTGGACCTCACAGCATGCAAGAGCCTGAAAATAATGTGGCTTTGAGCTTCTTACCTTTGGTGTAACATTGTCTTGATCCGTAGCCATGTGGTTTATTTCCGAGTTGAAGAACTGCTTTCTCACTTACTAACTCCACTACTTCTCTTGCAGGCCGATCAACTGACAGAAGAGCAAATTGCAGGTGAGCCAAATGCTTTGCTGCTCTTACAGCCAACTGGGCCGTACTAAACTGATTTAATAGCAAAATAATCATTTTAGCATGCTTTGAGTTGCCTACTTTCAAATCATAAAGCGCGAGAGCATTACCTGGGTAGCTTTTTTTTTTAATGCCCCCCTTTCATCTCTAGGAAGATGACCAAGACCAAATGCAATTGCTAAATGCATATTAAGCACCAGGTGACATTAACTGATCCTGTTTCAGTTGGGGATGAGTGCACAGTCTTAGGGGTGGGATTTTATGGATTTTTGGACATGCCAACAAATTGATCTAGAAGGGTTTTTCCTGTGTGTGCGCGCGAGATTACTCTGCCCTATGACTCAAATGCCACATATCCAATTTCATCAAGCTCCAGAGCAGTTGCTAATGTTGATGCTGATCCCTAGGCAACTGCCCCAAGCCAAGTCGAGTGAGGTTCAGAATAGAAGAGGAAAGGAAGAGGATATTTCCATTCAAGGATCATTAACTTGAAAGTCAAGGGACCAGAAATAATGGGCTTTGAATGCAGATTCTCCACCATACTATCAAATTAGTTAGTAAAGAACAATAGCATCTTTAGCTAATTGGAGTTGAATTATTGAAGTCAATATGGTTGTAAAAGCGATTTTATTGCATTTAAAGAGTCAGGTTGAGAATCACCCTGCTCAGAGTAACAACTGGCATTTGGTCACATTTAATTAACATTTCTGTATATTCTCTCTAACTCTAAGCTACTGAAAATTGCTTGGTTTTCCAAGTGTGTTCTTCCCATTATGTAGTGCACGGAAAATTAAAACTCTGTAACCTGTTCCAAATCTTGGTTTTAAAAATAAATTCTCACTGAATATGCATTTTTAAATCAGATTGTCTCCAACTATAGAGATAATTGGACCACTAATGGTTTTAGCGCTATCTTACAGGCTACAGGGCTTAAATACAAGGAAGTCGGAGAAACAAACATCAGAAGTATCATTAGTATTGAGTGAACGAACACTTTCTCTGTGCAAGGATTAGCATATGGAAGGAATCCTTGTCCCATTAGATGTAGATACAGTAAATTAATGCTTTTAATAAGAATGCAAATATACAAAAACATCTGAATAAATGAAATATAAATCATGGCTCAGTGGAAAGAGCACAGGCTTTGGAGTCAGAGGTCATGGGTTCGAAGCCCGGCTCTGCCACTTGTCAGCTGTGTGACTGTGGGCAAGTCCCTTCACTTCTCTGTGCCTCAGTGACCTCATCTGTAAAATGGGGATTAAGACTGTGAGCCCCACGTGGGACAACCTGATTCCCCTGTGTCTACCCCAGCGCTTAGAACAGTGCTCTGCACATAGTAAGCGCTTAACAAATACCAACATTATTATGGACTGAGGTGGCTGAAGGGATAGTGTGACCTTAAGGGGCAGGGTGGGTGGATTCATCCAGGAATGCCTTTTGGAAGCAGACCTCGTGCAATAAAATAAAAGGATTTTTATCATCTCAAGCCTGCATTAGAGACTTTTAAAGCATTTTATTAATCTTTAGAAAATTAGATGCTTAATGATAGGCTTTGACATAAAGCTAGTCTCATGTAAAAAAAAAAACACAAAACCTGTTATCTAACTTTTTTTATTATTAACCGGGTGACTGTAAAGTGTCTTTTCTGGAGCCATCCTAAATGGAGTTTAATTTTCAAAAAAGAACGTGGTCCGCCTAAGGCATTTACTGTAAAACTAAGCGTCAAAATCAGTGCTTGGCACGTAGTAAGCGCTTAACAAATACTATAATTATTATTTGAGGGAGACCTGTCAGTTCTAATGTGAAAAAACAAGATTCTTAAATGTAGCATGGGTGATTTTTTTTGAATCTCAGAAATATGGTCTTGTTTGAGATTCTGGAGCTTGGTCTTATGAGTTAATGGTATATGAGATGTCTAAAAAAAAATTAAAAAAAATTTGTGGTAAGAGACTCGTGGAGTAATTTACCCGCTGACTAAAAGAAACCTACTTTGTTTTTATTGTTGAAGCTGTTTGTTAATATTCTCTTCTCCAATCTCAAAGGGCATCACAGAACAGTTCAGTGTGACATCACTGAAGGGTTCACTCAAAATGTTAACAGCCCTGCACTGATGTCCTCAGATATTGCTGCTTATGGTGTTGAAGGTCTGATGCAGTGAAAATGCAGGACAGGCTACTGCGGGCTTAGGAAAAAAAAAAAAAATCAATGCACTGGTGTTCCTACTGGAATAGAAGTTCAAGGTTAGTTTTGGGCCTTAAAAACCACCTCTTTCATGTAGGATCTCATAACCTCATCAAATTAGTCTCATAGCTTCTATTTCCCTTTCACACATGCTAGTTTTATAGTGTAGTTTAGAATGCTGGCATGTCTGTGGCTTCGTAGGTTGGATACACACCTTAAGGAGGCAAACAAACTTCTAGTTGCCCTTCACCTATGTTGACTTCTAGTGTAGTTTAGAATGCCAGCGTGTCTGTAGCCTCTTAGGATGGATAGACACCTTTTTAAGGAGCAAACGGCAGCTCTCTCATTCCAACTTGATCCTAAACGTCAATTCCCCAGTGAGGATCGTGTTTCCTGGAGAACCAGGTTGCATCTATCTCATTAAAGGACTGGAGTGAAGAGCTGATCCTAAAGCCAGCCCAGAGAAGCGGAAGGGCCCTGGAGAAAACTGGTGGCTGGAAGCTCGGGTCTTGCGTCCATCCTCTTGTAGGTCAAGGGGGAGGTGTAGAGGAAGGACGGGGGAGTGAGTGCTCTGCACACAGTAAGCGCTCAGTAAATATATCTGAGTGAATGCCAACTGGTCCTGAAGTCTCTAAGAGGTAACGAGATTGATTATTAACTTAGTTTTTAAAAATACTAAACTGCCTCCAAATCAACGGCTGAGGTGTTCCTTCAGTAATTAAGGAAAGCAATACAGAAAATTTACTGGTTTTTTTGTTGTTTTGGGTTTTTGTTTTTTGTTTTTAATGGAGGGGGTTTGTTCCCAATGTGGGGGGTGGCTTTTTTTTTTTTTTTTTTTTGGTGAATCCTCCAGTAAGGCAAATGTGTTGAGTGTACTCGACTGCAACATGAACCACAATTCTGTCTATCCAGGTTGAACTTGGATTTTTCTAACATCAAACACATAGTGAAAACACATGCAGTGGGCAGACAGGTTACTGCTAAACCTGCATCTTGATTGAGTAGAGTTGAAGCTGGCCGGAGAGAGGCTCGAGTAGCTCATTTTGGAGACCGATTGGTCTAGTCTGGACAGGGAGAGCCTGGAGGTGGGGAAGTTTGCAAGAGAAAGGCGATGCAGCAGGTGGTGACCAGGACGACAGTTTGGCGAGGAGGGGGTTGGGATCTGGAGGAGATAATGCTAGGGATGATGGTGACTGACAGATGGACTAGGTAGGTTGAAAGAGGAAGAGTCAACTCATGCCATTTTAAGTGGCAGGCTTGTGAGACAGGAAGGATCGCGGTGTTGTCTGTGGTGGGTGAGGGAAGATGGGCAATTCAAGTTGTAGACATGTTGAGTTTGAGGCACCCGTGTGATACATCCAGGCAGAGAGGGCAAATGGGATGAGAGGTTGGGGCTGGTGAGAGAGAGCTGGTCATCCTGAAACCCATGGGAGTGTGGCTGAGGTGCCGCAAAAGAGCGAGGGTAGATTGTGAATAGGAGACCCAGAATTAAGCTTTGAGAGGACCCCCTCCCGACCTCCCACAGATTAAAGGGACAGAGGAAGAGTTGGCGAAAGAGCCAGAGAGGGAGGAAGAAGCAGAAAAGGATAATAGATGAAAGTAAGATGGTGTAATTTCCAGGAGAAGGTGGTGGGTACAGTGTCAAAGACTGTAGCAAAGTCTAGGGGATTTAGGAGTCGGCTCAGAGGCACGGGTAGAAGGGATTGAGTTTGGAAACACAGGTGGGAGATCTCATGAAGGGCAAAGGAGATTTTGGGGGTGTTTGAGCCTGATTGTGATTTTTGTTACTAAAATGGATGGCATGGTCACCGAGGGCCATTTTAAATGAGTTGTATGGGGAGTGGGTGAGGGAGTCGTTAAGGAAGGAGTGTTGGGTGGAGTTATAGCAGGTCATCTGCTAAGGAGCATTTTTTTAGCCTCAGAGGAAGAATAGTTTGGAAAATCTTCAACCCCATGCTAGTTCTTGCTTTAAATATGGTGTTGAAGAGTTTACTGCATGTCCAGTCCATGTCCCACATAGGCTATCTTTCCAGATGAGGCGACAGGCACAGAGCAGTGAAGTGACTTGCCCAAGGTCACACAGCAAGCCAGTGGCAGAGCTGGGATTAGAACCCAGGTCCTCTGACTCCCAAGCCTGGGCCCTTTCCAGTAGGCCATGCTGTTTCCCCAGCAAAGAGAGAAACACAAAGTTGACCCCACCGAACCTGCAGCCTCTTCTGGATTGAGGGGAGGGTTCAGTGAGTGGCTTGGTAAAGAGGTAGAAATCATCTGTTTGATCTTCTTAGCAACTTCGGCACAAGAAGCAGAGGAGTCCTTTAAAGAAGGTACCCTCCAGACCTGGAGTCCAAAAGCATGGGGGAGAACGGCTTTGTCTTTAACCCGGCCCACCTCCCCTTCTAACCCAACCCGGAGTCCCTGGTGGGAGGCTTGGCAGCAAAGCATCCTGCTAGCTACCCTTCGAGCGATGTGCAGTCTACCTCCCACCCTTCAAGTGGGCCAGTGCCAGGCTGGGCAGTTGGTCAGGGGATTTGCCCGGTGACATAGAACGCTTTCTCCGTCATGCCAGTCCATAAATCTTTGGAATCTCACCTTGTTTTCTGCAGGGGGGCCCCGATCCGAACTGCTTGGTGTTAAAGCACTGGGACCCTATTGGAGCCGGCTAGATTAGTTGCAGATCGAGGCATTCGTTAATTATGATGGCCAGACTACTAGCCAAAAGCAGTTGTCGCAGCTTTGACACACAACAAGACTCTAAGAAGTACCCATGTAGGTTCATTCATTGTATTTATTGGGCATTTACTGGGTGCAGAGCACTTTACTGAGCGCTTGGAAAGTACAATTCGGCAACAGATAGACAATCCCTACCTAACAGCGGGCACAGTGATCAGAACTTCACCAGTGAAGGCCTCAAGACCAGCCTCCTTCAGGATTGGTGCTTTACCAAGGCTGCCTAACTAATTCTGGAGAACGTGGCCAGAGGAGGTTGAAGAGTTTCTTTGCTTAAGAGCCTACTGGACCCACAGAGCCTCTTTCAAACAGGCCCGCTCCCTTTTGGCCCCCACAATCCACAGCCGAATGTTGGGAAGCAACGTGGCCTAGTGGAGAGAGCCCAGGCCCAAGAGTCGGACCCTGGGTTCTAATCTAATCCTGCCTCGGTTGTGTAACTGCTGTGTGACCGTAGGCAAGTCACTGACCTCGCACTAGGATTCGCGCCTTTTATTCCCCCCTCTCTCAGCCCCGCAGTGCTTATGTACATATCCATTTTTTTAATTTATATTGGTGTCTGTTTCCCCTCTAGACTGTAAGCCCATTGTGGGCAGGGAACGTCCACCAACTCTGTCATATTGGGCACTGCCCACAGTAAGTGATCAATAAATGATTGATTCTGTGCCTCAGTTTCCTTAACTGTAAAATGGAGATTCAATATCTATTTTCCCTCCTACTTAAGATTGTGAGCCCCATATGAGACAGGGACTATGCTAACCTGATAGATTTGTATCCACCACAGCTCTTAAAATGGTGCTTGACACATAGTAAGCACTCAACAAACACCATTTTAAAAACAAAACTGATTGGGGCTATCATTTTACCAGAAGTCAGTCTAGGGTGACCTGACAAGCTATAGTCCTAAAACTATCAGACTCAGCCATTGTAGTGCAAGAGGAACGGATAAAGAAACTCCCTGTGAGGTCACTAGAGCATTTTACAGTAAGCTATTTTTAATCTCTGGTGTGTGGTTAACTAAGAGCCTGAGCTAGCCAGATTGGGCTCTGCCTAGGTAGACCAAAGGCTTCCGGGAAGCCTCTAAAGAAGAGTGTCATCTTCTCTTTCCTGCCTGTCCTCCCCCTCCCCCAAAAAAGCCAACCTTGTGGGGTGATTATCCACACTAACCCCAACCGGACTTGCATTCTGGTATTGAAACAGGATATCCTGCTGATCAAACTGGCTACTGCAGTTACTGAAGACAGGCGACCTCTACTCCCATTAGCAGTGAGGTTGGGGAGAGTCTCTAAGACTGGGTATCCTTTGGGGAGGAGGTGCTGAGGACTGACAGAATTAATGCCCTTGATCAGCCCATATTTTCCTAGATTTTTCCTAGTTGTAGCATCTACTGAGTGGTGAGTTTCTTGTCCACAAAGAGCTTGTACTTTAATGGACAAGACAAGATATTTAGAGCACTAACAAAGCTGCGTAGGGGCTAAATAAATAACAGCCAGAGTTGCTTGAAGGGATGGTATGGTACAGGATGCTGGGAACATGTCTGCCAACTCTGTTGCATTGTGCCTCTCCTAAGCGCTTAACGCAGTCCTCCGCACCAGAGTTAAGCCCTCAGATGCCCCTGGGGAAATGAGAGGAGGAGGGATTTGAATGTAGTTTGTCTTAGGAGGGAGAGGGGAGGGAGTTGAAGCAGGAGCAACGACGAGAGCGAAGGGAAGGAGGCAGATTCGAGCAGTGTTCTGCTAGAAGGCTGGCACGGGTGAGGCAAGGAAAGCAGGCTAGGGCAGAATGGGTGAAGTGGGGCCAGAGACAGAGCCTGGAAGTGGGCTGAGGTCCCGGGGCAGGACTGTCCCATCACCCGAAGTCAGTTACCACCCCTTTCTTCCCCTGAATCAAAGATGAAGTCCATGCACGTCCCGAAATCAGTATCCTGAAAGCATTCACAGTTGGATTCAGTCGACTCACCGGGCTACATCTGAAACTTCAAAATACTCAAATTCCATTTATTTCTTGACATAAAAATTGATTCGGGTGGGCACACTATATCGCTAGTCCCCTCACTGCCTTCATTATCCCAAGGTACTTGGAAGCCCACTGCATGTCATTCACTTTTAATCACCCCCACTTCCCCATGCTTTGGAGAGAAAAGGGGGTGCTGTTGGATGGGGTTTTTTGGTCTGTGTAGGGTGTCGGGGGGTCTTATTAAAGTCTGCTCACCTTGATCACATGAACCTTCCTCTTCAGTTGGAAAACTGGAGTGGTAGGTACCTTGGGGACCGGGAGAAAGTCATTGGAGCAGAAGCCCTTACCTGATCCAACCCTGTACCAACCTAAAGGTTAGGAGCACCCAGTAATAGGTCTGCTCCAGGGAACTCATCACCCAGCACAAGTGTCCTGCTTACTACTCAACCTGTGTCCCCCTACCCGTCACCTATGTGGACGTCTGTTTCCCTGTGTACTGTGGATCCTGCGGATAGGTTTGGCACCTTCTGGCTCTGTTGCCTTGTTCTTTCCCAGCTGCTTGGATTGGTGCTCTACATGCAGTGAGCGCTCAGTGAAGCCCATCAATTGACTGAACCTGCTCTCCTAAGCCCACGGAGAGTTCACCTCTCCTCAGTGTAGCAGAAAGCCTCCTTATTCTCTCCGACCCCCGTGTTTCCTCCCCAGTCCTCCCCTCTGGCTCACCTAAATATATGCTTCCCTCAGGTTTCGGCAACATAGGGTGGCAACTGGCTTCCACTTAAGTGGGACTGCTCATCACCAGCTAAAGCCAAGGATGTGTCCGGCCTGGTTAACTTGAACAGTTAATAAATAAAAACTTATATTAAAAAAAGGTTTCATAGTAGGCACTTACATGCCATTATAATCCAAAATGGACACTGGCTGTGAACAATTTCAGAAAATAGCTTATGTGGTGGTTATGTTACAGATTTATTCTTGAGGGGAAAATGACATTTTCCTGATTTTTTTTTTTGCTTTTGTTTTTTGCTTTAGAATTTACAATACTCTAATTGAGATTGATCAAGATACACATAATTCAGGGTATTCAGCAGCTGTGTAGTACTTCTAAGGACACTTATTCCCATACTTCCCCCTAAAAGTACTAAATGTTTGAGAACTCCAACTTGGAGCTAGCTGTTGAAGGAGAAAATTCCAAGAATTCTTCAGTGCTTTGGAGACTTGTGTACTTTTGAAGGCGGTGCAGGAGAAAGGGAGTACTTGATGAACGGAGTAATAGTAGGTCGTGTCTTGGTCTGTAGGTTAGGTTCTAGTGCACAATCGTGCTGCTGCTGTCCGTGACTTCTTCATGGTATCATAAAGATGCAAGTCAAGATAGTCATTCTTCATGTTTGTCACACTAACCTTTTTCAAGTGTATTAGCTTAATCCAGCAGGGTTGAGCTTTTCTCATAAAGAGCTAGCCTGACTTCATGTAGACACATGTCATTTCTTTGAGCCGTGTCACAACTTGGGGAGGAATTTAAGATTAACACTTGTCCAAAAAGAGGAAGGTTTGGAGGTGAAGATACCTCAAATGGAATTTCATGTTCGCCCTGTGGACTTTAATATTCACGAATTTGCCCTTCCTCAATCTGGTTGATAATTTTTTTTACATTTATATATTTTTTATATATAAATATTTGTACACATCTTCCTGGGCATAGAATTAGAATTCCAAATGTTTGCCTTCTGCTGTTGGGATTTTTCCTTTGGTTTTGGCTGCACCACCTTTTAAGCCTCAGTGGGTTCCCCTAATCGGTAAGGTTTAGTGAACAGCTGTGGAAAGGTGAGAGAAAGGGGCCTGTATAATAATTGTATTCATTAAATGCTTACTGTGTGCCAGGCACTGTTCTAAGCTCTGGTGTCGATACAGGATAATCAGGTTGTCCACAGTCCCTGTCCCAAAAGGTTCACAGTCTTAATCATGCAATCTGAAGAAGTCATGGTGGTCAGAGCAAACACCAAAGCGTTTCCTAAATCTCAAAGCTCAATCGAGGGCACTTCTTTGGAAATATAGGGGCAGTAGGTCAGAAACAGGCAAAAAAGGAAACACTGCTTTGCCCATGAGGAACACATGCAAATTATTGCAATGTGGCAGCAAAATGTACACTTTCAGTGAGGGTTTGGAGAAAGCACATTAAAAGACATGGTGCTGTCAAACAACTTTTGACTAGCTTTTTCACTTGATTCTGGCTCAGCAACTAATCTCAAAGCATCCATTAATTTGAATGCAACAGCAACTAGAAAGTTGGGCGTCTCCCAACCCAAGGGATTTGGATCTAACCTTCTGAGAGAGATTGTTAAAGCTAAGTGGGATGCATTTTAAGAGTTGAATTTGAAAGGCATTACATCCTCTTTTCTCCCTCTAGACTGTCAAAGCTCCATGTGGGTAGGGAACATGGGTACCAACTCTGTTAACTTGAACTTTCCCAAGCACGTAGTTCAGTGTGCTATATGCAGTAAATACTCGACAAAGTTACAGATTAGAGTATAGTTACAATATAGACTAGCAAAAAGGAGAGCTCATGCTGTAGTATTTCCCAATTCCCCAACCTTGTTCTAGCAAAATCACGTCAGGATTGAGTGTAGTTGATGGGACTCTGGTTTGAGGCCTTAAATCATTCTTTCTGACATGATTGTTTGGTCCTTTTTCACTGCCATTTTGGGTTTGGTTTTTTTTTTTTCCTTCCATATATTTAGTAATCTTTATAGAATTTTTTCTCTTTACAGGCAGAGATTTGAGTCTCTGCATCCCAATTCCTTTCTTTCAAACTGATAGTTTTAACTAAAACATCTTCAGTAAACATGTTTGAACTGGTAGATAACCACTGCAGGTAATGTGGAATGACTTCTTGATTCCGATATGAGAACAGTACATTTAGTGCGTGTCCATTTCAGGATAGTTTTACCACTTACTATTCATGAAAAATAGCTTACACTCTTGCAGGCAAATGAATAGTCCGCCTCCCATCCTAAGAACTCCGCAAGACTGCTGGCATTGCTAAGCGTAAGCGAGATATTGGCCTGAATGTTGGGTCTTCCCCATGACTAAGCAATTCCAATTTTCTCTTTCCCAACAGAATTCAAAGAAGCTTTCTCACTATTTGACAAGGATGGTGATGGCACTATAACAACGAAGGAATTGGGGACTGTAATGAGGTCACTTGGGCAGAACCCAACAGAAGCGGAGCTACAGGATATGATTAACGAAGTAGATGCCGATGGTAAGTAAACGATTCTTCCAGCCTCTGCACTTTATTCCCCTCCCCATGCCCAGTTGGTGACTAAGAATTAAAGCTTTTTTTGTTGGTTTGTTTTGTTTCCCTCCTCAGGAAATGGCACTATTGACTTTCCAGAATTTCTGACAATGATGGCAAGGAAAATGAAGGACACAGACAGCGAAGAAGAAATTAGAGAAGCATTCCGTGTGTTCGATAAGGTACCAAACCGGTCTGACTCGCCTACCATGGGGTTCACATTTCAGTCAAAGCAACAAATTGACTTTTCAGCTGCAGCACTTTTGCCAGAGAAATTTTTAGGCGAGGTCGTGGGTTGGGCCGATGGGTCTTCCAGAATCGGCTTTTTGGAAGGATCGGCTGTGGCATACGCGACTCAGTATTCAAGTCTCCTCTTTTGGGGTCCTCCGAAGTTCATGGCATCTTACTGAAACCACTCACAGAATGATCTGTGCCATTAAAGTTCTTCCCAACGTTTCCATTTGGTTCTATCAAGCCTGGTCAGGCTATATCGAGTGTGGTTTTTTGGTTGGGGTTTTTTTTTTTTTTTTATAGTTAACCAGCTTATTCAATTTGAGGGGTGTTTATTTTTTGTTTTTGTGTTTTGCTTTAAGGACGGTAATGGTTACATTAGTGCGGCAGAACTTCGCCATGTGATGACAAACCTGGGCGAGAAGCTAACAGATGAAGAAGTTGACGAGATGATCAGGGAAGCAGATATTGATGGTGATGGTCAAGTAAACTACGAAGGTATGACTTGCAGTGCCAGTTGGGGATCCCCCTCTGCATCCCCTCCCGCGTCACTCTATGACTTGATGTAGTTGGCGAGGTGGAGATTAGACCTACAGAACAGGTTTTGAAGCCCCCTGTTTCAGATGAGGAAACTGAGACATAGAGAAGTTCAGTGACTTGCCTGCGATCACACAGCAGACCTGTGGGAGAGCTCGGATTTGAACCCAGTGCCTCTGGTTTCCAGGCCTATTCATCGCGATGCATTTGGTCTGAAGGGATTGTAGAAGGGGAACATCACGAGCCCCGGGAATAATTCTGACCTAGTGTGGGCCCTTGAGGAACTAAGATCCTTTTGTAGTTAACGGTGATTCAGTGGTCCGAGGCTTCCACCTCGGACGTTTGACGAGTCCAAATTCAGTTTTGGGGGTGGGGGGGGGACTGGGGTGCACTGTCATTGTATAGGATATCATGGCTGTTGAGAACCCTTCACTTAACCTTCTTTTATTTTTTGTTTTTTTGCAGAGTTTGTACAAATGATGACAGCAAAGTGAAGACATTGTACAGAATGTGTTAAATTTCTTGTACAAAATTGTTTATTTGCCTTTTCTTTGTTTGTAACTTATCTGTAAAAGGTTCTCCCCTCCCCCTCTTCTGTCAAAAGAATATGCATGTATAGTAATTAGGATTCCATTCCTCCATGTTTTTCTTCCCTTTCTCTTCCTGTCATTGTCCTTGAAACTTTTATTTTGGAAAATTGATCAAGTAACATGTTGCATGTGGCTTACTCTGGATATATCTAAGCCCTTCTGCACATCGAAACTTAGATGGAATTGGTCAAATGAGGGAACATCTGGGTTATGCCTATTATAAAGAAGTAGTTTTCTTTAGAACTGTCAGCATGTCATTGTTGAAAGTGTGGAGTGTAACTCTACGTGGACTCTGGACAGTCAACAATATGTACTTAAAGTTGCACTATTGCAAAACGGGTGTATTATCCAGGTACTCGTACACTATTTTTTTGTACTGCTGGTCCTGTACCAGAAAACATTTTCTTCTATTGTTACTATGCTTTTTAAACTTTGTTTAGCCACTTATTTTCAGAGAATCTGCTTATGGCACAAATTGCCTCAAATCCATTCCAAGTTGTATATTTGTTTTCCAATAAAAAATTACAATTTACCCATTGTTTCACTGTATCCTTGAGTTTTTTAAGGTTGGGGTATTTTTGATGTGGCTCTCAAGAATTAAAGGAGGCTCATCTACTGAAGGTCAACTCTCACACTGAATTGAAGTAGAAGCCAGTCGCGGGTGCCACTTGAGTTTCGAATGATCCCTTTCCTACCCCCCAATTTGGGTGTTGAGAACTAAAGTTGGCAAGAACGTACTTTCCGAAGAGTAGAGAGCACCAAGCAGCCCTTCTAGAATGTTTCTTGGAGTTATTCTGGAGCCTTGTTCGAGGCTGTAACCCCCTTGCAGGCAGGGGACGTGCCTACTGACACTTGGATTTTACTCGATAAATGCCATTATTTAAATGTGTTATACGTGCCAGGCACTGTACTACATGCTGAGGTCGATAGAAGCTAATCATGTTGAACACGGTCCACGTCCTCCATGGGACTCCCAGTCTTGGTCCCCATTTAACAGATGAGGTAATCAAAGCGACTTTCCCAAGGTGTGTCAGCTGACAAGTGGTGGAGCAAGGATTAGAATCCAGGTCCTCCTGACTCCCAGGCCCTGGGTCTAGCCACTAGGCCACCCTGCCTCTCTGCCATGCTGATCACTTGACACGCTTGTCTATGGGCATCAAAACTTTCACTGAAGACAAATCCTTCCTGCTGTTAGCCATTAAGATAGACCAACTTATAGGTTTGACTGTCAATCAAGCATGTGTAGCTATAATTTCCATGGGGCATCAGAATTTAAACTCCAGGTTGTTAGGAAACCTTGTGTTTTTTGACTTCAAAGCCTCTGATGTCTTCCTGGATTCATCCTTTCCACGAGGACCCTTGATGTCTGCCAGTTACCTGCCACGAGATCCATCCAGTCTCCATCTTTATTAACTAGCCTGCTTCCTGGCGAAGATACTGGTGATGGGCTTGCTATAAATTCTCGCTGACTTAGGGGCCAGCCTCAGCTCTTGTTTCTTTCTTTGCCCTTTGATTATTTCTCTGCTAGTTAGTATTCCACCCCAAGACTTGAGCAATTTGATACTTGTGACGTCTTTTAAGAAAAGGTGATGGGGAAGGTTGGAATTAGTGGTGAAAATGGATACAGACCGTGAACTTGGGCAGGAAACATGTCTACCCGCTCTTCTAAGGGCTTTGTGTGGGACAGGAACCGTGTCTGACCCAATTTGCTTGTATCCACCCCAGCATCTCGAACAGCACATAGTAAGTGCTTGAATACTAATTTTTTTTAATTAATACAGTGCTCTATAAATATGATTTATCTCTCCCCTCAAATTACAAGTAACATGGTTGGCAGGACAGACTCATCTATCATTCCCTTAGGAGACTCATCAGCATTTACCCCGCTTTTTGGTGGGTTTTAGGACTCTTTCCTGAGTTGCTTTTAAAGTGGGTTTAGAAAGCTTCCACTGAAAACCGGGGGCAGTGACATGTCCTGTTAAGTTGGTGAGAGTGTGCATCACTTATTTTCCTTTTCCTTCCCTCCTTCCCTGCCCAAAACTCCACTGTAGGCTCCTCGGGTAGGGTTCTTAATATTATACTCTCCAAAAGCACTTAAATGCAGTGCAGAGAAAAGCGTACTAAGTGCTGGGAAAGAATTAACAGTTGTCACTCTCAAGGTCTCACAGTCTAAAAAATGTGTAATAAATACCGTTGATTACTTGATTAGGCTCTGATTAATCCTGGCTGTTTCTATTAACTAAAAGTCATTTTCCTATTAACTAAATGACTTTTTCCCTATGACTGACTTGGGTTCTAATCCCAGCTCATGACCTGTCTTTAGGTGGAGAAAGCAAAGTTTTTATTTAAAGAACCTGGCTGTTTAACAGCAGGCAAAGATTTAAAGAATCACTGTTAACCCATCCAATCCCTCAGGGTATTGGGGGGGGGGGGGGCTTCTAGGGCTTCAAGCTCTTGTCACCCAAGTCCTGTGACTCCATATCAAATTCTCCCATCTGGTTTTCCTCTTTGGATTCCTTTTCCAATACCCCATTTTTTCCCCTAACTCAATGGTCAATTTTACTTTCAAGTTTTCAATTTGATTTTTTTCAATTTATCCCTGCAACTTCACAGAACTCATCGACCTCCACCCAAGACAAGAAGAATTGAAATGCAAAACAATCCATTTTTTAAAAATACCCTTGAGTTTGGAATACAGAAAGATCAAGGGGCTTTGGATTAATTCACATTCATGATGGGAGGGAATGAATGTGTCTAATTCTGTTGTACTCTCCCAAGTGCTTAGTGTAATGTTCATTCATTCAATAGTATTTATTGAGCGCTTACTATGTGCAGAGCACTGGACTAAGCGCTTGGGATGAACAAGTCGGCAACAGATAGAGACGGTCCCTGCCGTTTGACGGGCTTACGGTCTAATCGGGGGAGACAGACAGACGAGAACGATGGCAATAAACAGAGTCAAGGGGAAGAACATCTCGTAAAAACCGATGGCGACTAAATAGAATCGAGGCGATGTACAATTCATTAACAAAATAAATAGGGTAACGAAAATATAGACAGTCGAGCGGACGAGTACAGTGCCGCGGGGATGGGAAGGGAGAGGTGGAGGAGCAGAGGGAAAAGGGGAAAATGAGGGTTTAGCTGCGGAGAGGTAAAGGGGGGATGGCAGAGGGAGTAGAGGGAGAAGAGGAGCTCAGTCTGGGAACGGCTCTTGGAGGAGGTGAGTTTTAAGTAGGGTTTTGAAGAGGGAAAGAAAATCAGTTTGGCGGAGGTGAGGAGGGAGGGCGTTCCGGGACCGCGGGAGGACGTGACCCGGGGGTCGACGGCGGGATAGGCGAGACGGAGGGATGGTGAGGAGATGGGCGGCAGAGGAGCGGAGCGTGCGGGGTGGGTGGTAGAAAGAGAGAAGGGGATGCTCTGCAACAGCGTGGCTCGGTGGAAAAGAGCCTGGGCTTCGGAGTCAAGAGGTCATGAGTTCGACTCCCGGCTCTGCCACTTGTCAGCTGTGTGACTGTGGGTGAGTCACTTCACTTCTCTGGGCCTCAGTTCCCTCATCTGTAAAATGGGGATTAACAGGTAATGAGCCTCACGTGGGACAACCTGATTACCCTGTATCTACCCCAGTGCTTAGAACAGTGCTCTGCACATAGTAAGCACTTAACAAATACCAACATTATTATTATTATTATTAATAAATTTGCACAATCAATCAGTCTTATTGAGCATTTATAATGTGCAGAGCACTCTATTATATGCTTGGAAAAGTGCAGTATAATAGAGTTGGTAGACATATTCTCTGCCTGTGATGACCTTACAGTGTAGCAACCAGTTTATTGCCTGAAATGATTTGAAAATCTCTGCCTGACGTAAAATCTGGATTGATCCCCATTACTTAGATCAGAGGTCAACCCAGAGACCCATTTGGTGAGGTTAAATAATTCCTTTATTTATCCAATTAGCACACATGAACTCCTTGGCCAGTAAGGCCTAGTTAGAAATGAAATCTATGCACCCTGACAGTGACTCCAATTCTCCAGACTAGTCCAGTCTGCTAAATTGCCAGTTTTCTTACTGATTTGATCAAAATGGATCTGTGCCTTGAAGAATTTACCTACTAATAAAGTTGATTAAACCTTCGTTTTGCTTTCACCCCAATTGTGCCTCCCCTTCAAAGTCTTGCTCAAATCACTTCTCCTGACTAAGCCCTCACTCATTTCCTCTTCTCCATTCCACGTCATCCTTGAACATGGATTTGCAATCTTTACTCACCCCACCCTCAGCATTTATAAACTTATCCATAATTTACCTTACTGTCTTGTCTCCCCCTCTAGGTTGTAAGCTCCTAATAGGCAGGGAATGTGTCTCTTACATCGTTGTACTTTCACAAGCCTTTAGTACAGTGCTCTGCACACAGTAAACAATAAGTATGATTGATTGGGCAGGGAATTGATCTTTCAATCATTCATTCAACTCATATTTTATTTCTTTATTCCAACTCATATTGCACTCTCCCTATCTGTTGCCGAATTGTACTTTCCAAGCGCTTAGTACAGTGCTCTGCACACAGTAAGCGCTCAATAAATATGATTGATTGACTAATACAGTGTTCGGCACACAGTAAGTGCTCAATAAACACAATCGATTAATTAATTACTGCTAGAGAATCCATACTTTTGAATGGCTAGCAGCCTATACTCCATTGTTATCAATAAAAAAAATTAATGCAGCCCAAATGCATAGATTTCTGGTTGTGTGGGCCACTACTGAATAAAAAAACTTAAATCCCCACTGACCTGATCATGGGATATTTTTCAGCCAAATGAGCCCAGAATTCATTCAATCGTATTTCATTCAATTGTATTTATTTAGCGCTTATTTTGTACTGTACTAAGCGCTTGGAATGTGTAATTCGGCAACATCATTCATTCAATCGTATTTATTGAGCGCTTATTACGTGCAGAGCATTGTATGTGTCTCATATTGTGGTGTACACTCCCAAGTGTTTAGTACAGTTGTGGGTTCTAATCCCATCTCCACTACCTGTCTGCTGTGTGACCTTGGGCAAGTCACTTCACTTCTCTGGGACTCAGTTCCCTCATCTGTAAAATGGGGATTGAGCCTGAGCCCCTCGCGGGACAGGGCCTGGGTCCAGCCCCGTTTGCTTGTGTCCAGACCAGCGCTTAGTACAGTGCCTGGCACACAGGAAGCACTTCACAAATACCATAATTATTATTTTTTATTATTATTATTACAGAGCCCTGCACGATGCAGGAAGTGGGGGAAGGAAGAAAAAGAAAGGGAGAGTGTGGCTCAGTGGAAAGAGCCTGGGCTGGGGAGTCAGAGGTCATGGGTTCTAATGCCACCTCCGCCCCTCGTCAGCTGTGTGACTTTGGGCAAGTCACTTCACTTCTCTGGGGCCTCAGTGACTTCATCTGTACAATGGGGATGAAGACTGGGAGCCTCACGTGGGACAACCTGATGACCCTGGATCTCCCCCAGCGCTTAGAACAGTGCTCTGCACCTAGTAAGTGCTTAACAAATACCAACATTATTATTAAAATGGGGATTAAGACTGTCAACTCCATGAATTAAGAATGTCAACCTGACTACTTTGTATCTACCCCAACGCTTAGATCAGTGTTTGGCACACAATAAGCGCTTAACAAATGCTATCAGTATTATTAGAGAGAGAGCGCTTGTGCGCAGGCGTGGCTTCCTGCCCCTCGCCGGGCGGGTCGTCTCCTAGCAACGGGCGCGAGGCGCGCGCGGGAAGGGAGGCGAGGCCCCCCGGCGCGCGGGAGGGCGCGAGGCCCGCGTCCTGACGGGGGAGGGGGAAAGAGGCGGGCGCGCGCGAGCGCCTCAAAGGCAGGAGGGGGTGGGGGAAGGAGGCGCGTGGGAGGGCGCGAGGCCCGCCAAGAGAGGCGGGAAAGAGTCGGGCGCGAGACCCGTGAAGAGCAGGGATGGGGAAAAGAAGCAAGTGCAAAGAAGCACGTGCGAGGGCGCGAGGCCCGCGGAGAGAGGCGGGAAAGAGTCGGACGCGAGGCCCGACAAGAGAGGAGGGGTGTGGGGGGGGGAAGCACGTGCGAGGGCGCGGCGGGGAGGAGGGGCGGGAAAGAGAGGAGCGCGAGGCCGCGGAGAGAGGGGGGTGGGGGGGGAAGGAAGCACGTGCGAGGGCGCGAGGCCCGCCGAGAAAGGCGGGAAAGAGAGGGGCGCGAGGCCCGCGTCGTCAGACGGGTGTGGGGGGGGGCGGGATGAGGAGCGTTGGCGCGGGGCGGGAGCGCCATGAACCAGAAACTCAACGTGGGCCCGGCCCCGGCCCCGGCCCCCGCCCCCGCCCCGCCCCGGCCCCGCCCCCGCCCCCGCTCCACCCCCGCCGGAACAGGTACGGGGGGGAGGGGAGGCCTATTTATAGAGCAAATACTGGGTGCACAGCGCTGGACTAGGCGCTTGGAAAGTACAGTTCAGCAAAAAAGAGACACGATCCCTGCCCACAACAGGCTCACGATTTAGATTCATCCATCCATCCATCCATCCATCCATCCATCCATTCATTCGTATTCAATGAGCGCTTACTATGTGCTGAGCAGTCAGTTCTATTTACTGAGCGCTCACCGGGTGCAGAGCACTGGACTAAGCGCTTGGAAAGTACAATTCAGCAAAAGAGAGAGACGATCCCTGCCCACAACAGGTTCACAATCTAGATTCATTCATTCATGCATTCATGCATTCATTCATTCGTATTTAATGAGTGCTTACTATGTGCAGAGCAGTCAGTTCTATTTACTGAGCGCTCACCGGGTGCAGAGCACTGGACTAAGCGCTTGGAAAGTACAATTCAGCAAAAGAGAGAGACGATCCTGCCCACAAAGGTTCACAATCTAGATTCATTCATTCATTCATGCATTCATTCATTCGTATTTAATGAGTGCTTACTATGTGCAGAGCAGTCAGTTCTATTTACTGAGCGCTCACTGGGTGCAGAGCACCAAACTAAGCGCTTGGAAAGTACAATTCAGCAAAAGAGAGAGACGATCCCTGCCCACAACAGGTTCACAATCTAGATTCATTCATTCATTCATGCATTCATTCATTCGTATTTAATGAGTGCTTACTATGTGCAGAGCAGTCAGTTCTATTTACTGAGCGCTCACCGGGTGCAGAGCACTAAACTAAGCACTTGGAAAGTACAATTCAGCAAAAGAGAGAGACGATCCCTGCCCACAACAGGTTCACAATCTAGATTCATTCATTCATTTATTCATTCATTCGTATTTAATGAGTGCTTACTATGTGCAGAGCAGTCAGTTCTATTTACTGAATGCTCACCGGGTTCAGAGCACTGAACTAAGCACTTGGAAAGTACAATTCAGCAAAAAAGAGAGACAATCCCTGCCACAACAGGGTCACAGTCTACATTCATTCATTCATCCATTCATTAGTATTTAATGAGCGCTTACTATGTGCAGAGCTGTCAGTCAGTTCTATTTACTGAGCGTCACGGTGCAGAGACTGGACTAAGGCTTGGAAGTAAATTCAGCAATAAGGAGACAATCCTGCCACAATGGCTCACAGTCTACATTCATACATTGTCAGTATTTATTTATATGAGCGCTCATTTCTGAATGACACGGTGCAGAGCACTGGACTAAGCGCTTGGAAGTGCATCAGGCGATAGAGAGACAATCCCTGACCCAAGGCTCACAGTCTAGATTCATTGTCAGTTCAGTTGTATTTATTGAGCGCGTCACTGGATGCAGTGACATGAAGCGCTGGAGTCAGATTCGGGACAGAGACCAATCCTGCGGCACAGTCTAGAGAGTCAGAGAGCGTCAAGATGGACCCTACAATTCGGCAAGACTCCACGGGCTCAGTCTAAACGTGGATTTGTTGGAGAAGTAGCATGGCTCAGTGGAAAGAACATGGGCTTTGGAGTCAGAGGTCATGGTTCGAATTCTGGCTCTACCACTTGTCAGCTGTGTGACTGTGGGCAAGTCACTTCACTTCTCTGTGCCTCAGTTACCATCTCTGTAAAATGGGGATGAAGACTGTGAGCCCCACGTGGGACACCTGATTCTACTGTGTTACCAGCGCTTAGACAGTGCTCTGCACATAGTAAGCGCTTACATATCAATATTTTATTATTGTTTTATTTCTCCCCCTTCTAGACTGTGAGCCTGATGTTCTGTCTCCCAGACCCGTGCTCTATCCACTGAACACTGCCTCTCTAATTCCTGCTCACTGTCTTCTACTCCCCGTGTATGAGAAGCATGCGTGGCTCAGTGGAAAGAGCCTGGGCTTGGGAGTCGGGGTCATGGGTTCTAATCCGGTCTGCACTTGTCAGCTGTGTGATTTGGGCAAGTCACTTCACTTCTCTGAGCTCAGTGACTTCATATGGAAAATGGGGATGAAGACTGGGACCTCACGTGGGACAGCCTGACTACTTTGTATCAACCTCAGTACTTAGAAGAGGGTTTGCACATAGGAAGTGCTCAACAAATACCATAATTTATTTATAAAGAGTTCTGCTTCGAAGCCAGTTGAATTTGGGGCCGGCACCTTCTTATTCTGTTTCTTGAGATTAGACCAAAAAGGCCATAGCATCAACAGTAATACCTGGTTTTCTATCCACCTTTCTAAGACTCAAAACATTTCAAATTCTTCTCTCAGCATATTCTAACAATCAATCAATATATTTATTGAGCGCTTACTATGCGCAGAGCATGGACTAAGCGCTTGGCAGAGTAACGCACAGATAGACACATCCCCCACTCACAATGAGCTTACAGTCTAGAGGGACTGTTGTCTCCCAAACGTTTCTTTCTGAGAGGAAAGGCTGTTTGTAATCTCTATTAGATACCTTAAACATTCATTCAATCATTCATTCAATTGTATTTATTGAGCGCTTACGTGTGCAGAGCACTCTACTAAGCACTTGGGAGAGTACAAAATAAGTAATTGGACACATTTCCTTCCCACAACGATTTACAGTCTAGAGAAGTAGTGTGGTTTAGCGAAGAGCCCGGCTTAGGAGTTAAAGGTCTGAGTTCTAATCCCAGCTCTGCCACCTGTCAGCTGTGTGACTTTGGGCAGTACTTCACTTGTCGGTGCTCAGTGACCTCATCTGTACAATGGGGATTAAGACTGGCGAGCCTCACGTGGGACACCTGATGACCCTGTAGCTACCCCAGCACTTAGAAAGTGTCGGCACATAGTAAGCTCTTAACAAACACCAACATTATTTTATTATTTTACATTCTTAGTATTCAAATCTAAAAATAATTTAAAGAAGGATCATATGTAAGCTACTGTGGGCAGGGAACATGTCTGCCAACTCTGTTATATCATACTCCTCCAAGCGCTTAGTATGGTTTTTTGCACACTGGAAGCCCTCGATAAACTTGATTGATTGATTGTAGCCTTGGTACAAAAGATGTCAGTATCTATTTGGAATGATTTGGAAGAGATACTTCTTTTCAAATGAAGTTTTGTAAAGTGGTGATATTTAGCCTGAGGATTTTTCTCTCAACTGCGGAAATATATGACAATAACCCGTGTTTATTAAATTTAATAGAATGAAGTTAAGAAGAAATTCATCAATTGAAAGAGAGGCTGGTGGAGAATTTCATTCAAAGTAGTTTTTAAATTATTCTTAGGTTTCTATTTATCAAGAATTGTTTGGGAACATTTTCCTTTGACAATGTCTGTTACATTATGCAGCTGTAATTTTAGTAATTACATGTGACAGGGAAAGAAATATTAATTTTAACAAGCGAATGACTAAAAAGGTGAAATTCAGACAACTGCAGAGCTCCTTGGCAAAGTTGCTTCTCATTTAAGTAAATAAGATGCTCAAAGATAACGCTGTCATTATGGGCAGGGAATGTGTCTGCAAATTCTGTTCTATTGTACTCTCCCAAGCACTTAGTACAGTGCTCTGCACATAGTAAGCACTCAAGAAATGCCACTGATAGATTAATACAGAAACAATGTATTACTTGTTTCCTCCTCTAAATTCTCTGGGGATTCAATTCCTTCACTCCCTCCTAACTAGACTGGGAGCTCTCCTTTTTTAGATGTTATTTGTTAAGTCCTCACTATGTGTCAAACACTGTTCTAAGCACTAGGGCAGGTACAAATTAAGGAGGTTGGATACAGTTCCTGCCCCTCAGGGAGCGTACAATCTAAGTAGGAGGGAGATACAGCTAAACAACTATTTATTCCCCATTGTACTGTTGGGGAAACCAAGGCACAGAGAAGTAAAGTGAACTTGCCGAAGGTCATAGAGCAGACATGTGGGATTAGAACCCAGGTCCTCTGGCTCCCAGGCCCTTGCCCTTCCCAGTAGACCGTGATGCTTCTCATGCCCCTTGTGGGACAGAGATTGGATCTGACCTGATTCTGTATACTGTGCTTGGCCCAAACTAAGCGCCAACAAATACCACAAGGATAGTAATAATAATCATCATCACTCAATCTAATGATATTTATTGAGTGCTTACTATGTGCAGAGCACTATACTAAGCATTTGGGAGACTACGATACAGCAGAATAGCATATTTTATTTATTTATTTACATTTATATTAATGTCTGTCACCCCCTCTAGACTGTCAACTTGCGGTGGGCAGGGAATGCATCTGTTTATTGTTCTGTTGTCCTCTCCCAAGTGCTTAGTACAGTGCTCTGCACGCTGCAAGTGGCTCACTAAATTTGATTGGCTGACTGACTCAGTAGTAGGCATGCTCCCTGCCCATAAGGAACTTACGGTCTAGAGGGAGATAATAATAATAATAATGATATGTTGGTCGGGCTTTCCATTTTTTTTCAGAATGGTGTTATTTTACATGATTTTTTTCCAGCTCCCATTTCAACCAACCCAATAAGATCAATGTGGGCAAATGTAAGACCGTGACAGAGAAAAGACCTTTCATCTTAAGGGGTCCCAAGTCAGCCCAAATGGTCCTCTCTCCCTCCTCCGTCCACCCGACAAAAGAGGCTGTTCCGCACCGTCTCTGTCCAAACGCCTCTCACTCCCGGCCTGCTGAGGGAGGTGCTAGATGTGGGTCAGATCAGGGTGGGGAAACGCTGGGAATAACCAAAAAGTAGGCCAGTCGGCTACTGCTTTGACTCCGGAGGGAGGGAAAAATGAAAGCAGGCCTTAGGCTGGACTGCAGCGTTGGGACCTACACCCAGACTTTTGCAAGGAAGGTTTTTGTTGGGGCAAATCATTCAGTCATATTTACGGAGCATTTACCCGGTGCACAGGACTGTATTAAGCGCTTGAGAGAGGACAGTGTAACAGAGTTAGTAGACACATCCCCTGCCCACAAGGAGCTGACTGTCTAGAGGGGTAAATAAATATCTCCCACTTCTTCAAATGTCCATGCCAACAGTCCTGCCGATGGGATGAAATGAGTCGTTTGAGACGATTCCCGAAATATGAAGATCTGGATCCGGCAACCTCCGCAACGTGGCGTAGCTGCAGAGCGGCTCTGGTTTTCCGGTGGCGTTCCGCTAAGACGAAGCGGGAGGGCTGTGGCAGAGAAAGCCCCCTATTCCCTCCCGTTGGGGCGGGGGAGCCGCATCCTGAGGTGCAGCGAAACAGAACGATGAGATCTCAAAGCCCTCTGGGTTTTTCAACAGGACACCCCTTCTCCTGGCTTCTACCCGATCCGCGATTTTCTTCAAGAATCCCTCTTAAACCCGGTGAGGCCGACTTATGGTTTCAAAGGCGAAGGGAGAAAGAGAGCATCCATCTTGGAGTGGAGGGACCCAAACCTGCCAGACACACCCAGGTTCATGCCTCCCGACTTCTTGGAACTGCTAAGCAAGCAGAAGGCAACTTACTCATTCAAGAACACCCCAAGGAAGAGCTCACAAACACTGACTTACAAAGACAAGGTATGCGCATATACTTATTTTTCAGCGTCTCCCGCTAAAATCCGCCAAGGTGAATTGGCTGGCTGGCCACAAACGTTTCAGCAACTGACGCCGTCCGGCCCCCGGCTATCACTCGACCAGGGTCGGCCTGACTCAGTGGATCTGGAGGGTGACGGTTCCTCGGCGCCCGGCTTTCAGGAGGGATGTGGCTCCCGCCACGGAGACCCTGCCGCCGACACCCCGCGGTTTCCCGTGTCCCAACCTCGGAGCTGTCAGCCGAGCGCCTCGGCCGATCGATCCACCGATCAGCCCATTCTGCGCTGTCAGGAATGGTTCCTGAGATCCCCAGAATGTAAAACTTTCAGGGCCCCCCGAGGGGGGAGAAACAAAACGAAACAGAGACTGGTTCAGCCATGGCAATCAATAGTATTTATTGAGTGCCTGTCATGTGCAGAGCACTGTCGTAAGCAGTTCGGGGAGCATGATAGAGCTAGGAGATCCAATCCCCATCTTTGAGGAGCTTAGAGTCTAGCGGGAATTACAGATCATTGACATTAATTTCATCTCAGAGTACTTAAGGCAGGTGGAGTACGAATACAATGAGCCACTCTTGCCCTTGGATCTGTGATCTTTGGACGTTTGCGATTGCCCCCCCCCCCCACAAGTGCCTAGTACAGTGCTCTGCACACAGTAAGCACTCAATAAATATCCTTGATTGATTATGCGCTTATTATCTGTCCAGCACCATACTGAGCACTGAGGTAGATACCAGATTATCAGATCGGATAGAGTCTTTGTCCCAGTCTAAGCGGTAAGGTGAGCGGGTATTGAATCCCCATTGTTCAGATGAAGAAACGGAGGGACGGTGAAGTTAAGTGAACTTGGCCAAGGTCCCAGCAGGAGCCAGTATTAAGTACCCAGCGTCCTCTGACTCCCAGGCCCACGTTTCTTCGCACTAAAGGTATGCAGCTTTAAGCTTAGGACGTCGATCAACGATCGATCGTAAGTATCGAGTGCTTTACTATATGTGGAGCACTGTACTAAACGCTTGGAAAGTGGCAATACAACCGAGTTGGTAGACACATTCCCTGCCTAAGAGCTCACAGCTCAGAGCTGGGGGGACAGTGGTGGAAGTCGGAGGCAAGAAGCGTAGATCAAGGATCTAAGACTTAGACCTGTATCGTTTTTTTCCCCACTGGTCCTGTGGTCTGCTCTTATTAGGACATAGACCTCTCACCAACACAATATGACCTCTTTCCTGCTCCAGTTCCAACATACCCCGTCTCGGTAAATCAGCTTTTCTATGCTTCTTTTACTTATAGCCTTGAAAATACACTGGTCTTTTTCATTCAGGTCGAAATTTATTGAGCGCTTACTGTGTGCGAAGCACTGGTACTAACCCTTAGCACTGTACTCTAGATTTATAGATTATACAGTATTTAAATATATATATATATGTAAAATAGATTTAGCAGTGGTGAGTCTCAGTCTTTTTTGAGGCACCCACTGGGGAAAGGCTCTGTGCTAAACTCTTGGGAGAGTACAGGCAGAAGCGCACGATGCGTGCTCCACCCACAAGAAATTTGCAAGTCTAAAAGGGGGAGACAGACAGAAAGGTATTGAACAGGTAGTGGAATCTGAATAAATAATAGAATGTACATATCAATCCAGTCGTATTTATTGAGCACCTGCTGTACGCCAGAGCACTGTAACTATGCCCTTGGGCGAGTACAAGACAACAGTTGGTTGACAACAGTCCCTCGCCTCCAATAAGACTTACAGAGGGAGATACAGACATCTATCTCACTGCCGACTTTTCTCCCACATCCTTCTCCTGTCCTGGAACGCGCACTCCTTTCTTCGTATCCGACAGACCAATGACTCTCCCCATCCTTCAAAGCCTCATTGGAGGCCCATCTCCTCCAAGAGGCCCTTCCCTGATTAAGCCCTCCTTTCTTTCCTCTCTTTTTACATCCTCTATTCTTTGAACACTCACTTGTAAATTATGTTCACTTCTGCTTTCCCCCTTAGATTGTTAGCTCCTCGTGGGCCAGGACAGTTGGTACGATGCTCGTATAGTAGGTGCTCAATAAATACTGTCAATTCATTGATTGAGGTGGCTACTGGATTACTATAACTTGGATCATCATCCATCTCCATGTATTAGGGACTCACCGTTTTTTTTTTTTTATGTTCTTGTTAAATACTTACTATGTGGCAGGAAACTGTTACTAAGCGCCAAAGTAGATACAAGCTATAAGGTTGTACACGGTCCAAGTCCCATATAGGGTTCACTGTCTTAGAGAAGCAGACTGGCTCAGTGGAAAGAGCACAGGCTTGGGAGTCAGAGGCCATGGGTTCGAATCCCCATATCTGCCACACTTGTCAGCTTGTGAGTGTGGGCGAGTCACTTAACTTCTCTGTGCCTCAGTTACCTTATCTGTAAAATGGGGATGAAGACTGTGAGGCCTCACAGGGGACAACCTGATTCCCCTGTATCTACCCCAGTGCTTAGAACAGTGCTCTGCACATTAGTAAGCGCTTAACAAATACCAACATTATTATTATTCTTGAATCCCCATATTTACAGATGAGATAAAATGAGGTTCCAGAGAGTATAAGTGACTTGCCCAAGGTCACCCAACAGACGAGTGGCAGGGTCAGAATTAGAACCCACGTCTTCTGACTCCCAGGCTCAAGCTGTTTCCACTGGGACCGTGCTGCTCCCAATTCTAAGAGAGGTGACTTTTGACACTAATATCCAATCAAAATCTATTTCATGTCCTTTGGGCCCTGAGTGGCTAATGACATTTGACGGGTAAGAAAAAATATGATTAAGTATGCCTTGCTTTCTTTAATACAGGCACTATATGTTTCGTTCTGCAGTTCAAAGGTTCCCAACAATTCATTTCACTCCGGTAAGTATGTTTTAGCAATTACCCAACCTGCGATTAGAGGAGTGGTGTTTGCTTTGAAGAAAGTAAACAGTTTTCTCCTAGATTAAAAAAAGGTATTTTTATACCCAGTTTAGCCGACAGGGCAATAATGGCAACTCCACTTGATGGAGAGCTTGGATTTTAGGAATCTCAAAAGCCAAATGAGGTAAATTATAGCCGAAAACAGCAGAGGTGGTTCCACAGCCAGGATATTAAAGAGTAAAGGGGTGAGAAAAAAAGAGAAAAAAAGTCTACTTTTTGGCCTCTCTAATATACCAATGACAGGGAGAGGCGGCTAGAATCAATAAAACTGACGGATGCCCATCAGAACCAGTGGTTGCCATCCTTTTAATGGTATTTTTAAGTGCTTACTTCTGTGCCAAGGACTGGTACTAAGCCCTGGAGTAGATACAAGATGATCAGGTTGGATTCAGTCCCTGTCCCAGATTGGGGCTCAAAGTCTTAATCCCCATTTTACACATGAGGGAACTGAGGCCCAGAGAAGGGAAGTGACTTGCCCAACGGTGACCCAGCAGACACATGGCGAAGCCGGGATTAGAACCCAGGGTCCTTCTGACTCCTAGGCCCGGTTGTCCCTCCAGTAGGGATGGCGCGGGACTGAGTTGGACTCAAAATTGCCTCCTCCCACTCCTTACATTCACCACCCCCGCCGACAGGGCCAACCTGGACCTCTGCCATTTTTCTGCATCGATGGATATTGATGATTGAAGTAGATTTGTTCGAGCGGCTTACTTACTGTGTGCCAGGCACATTCTAAGTTCGGGGTAGATACAAGGTAATCGGTTGGACACAGTCCCTGGCCCTCGACATGTGGGCTCACCAGTCTAAATCCCCATTTTAGTCAGTTGTCAGTCAGTCAGTCGTATTTATTGAGCCCCTACTGTGTGCAGAGCACTGTACTAAGCACTTGGGAGAATACAACAAAACAATATAACAGACACATTCCCTGCCCAGAGTGAGCTTATGGTCTAGAGGAGGAGGGAACTGAGGCCCAGGGAAGTGAAGACGGATGGCTTGGAATGGTTAACCGGACCTGGGCAACAATCGTCTTCTGCCCCATCCCCGTCAGAACCGGACGGGTTAGGGCCCGGAGTCACTCTAAACCGTAAGCTCGTTGTGGTCAGGGAATGCGTCTGTTTATTCTCCTGTTGTCCTCTCCCAAGTGCTCAGTACTGTGCTCTGTACAGAGCGAGCGCTCGATAAATACGATCAAATGAATGAATAAACTCCTGGTCACATTTTTGACCAGGATGAATGCTGGTGCCAAGTTCTTCTTCATCTAATATTGGAAAATGACAAGGCCGGGACAGCTCAAAGGAGCCCCATCGCCTAAATATTTACCAGCTGCCCCTGGGTGGTTGAGCAGCCGTGAACTGGCAGCCAGCTGCCTTTCGTTACCGGGCCGGATTAATTCCATTCTCCATGAAAGCTTCTAGGGTGGCACCAGACGGCAATCCTCAGTGACTCGTCCGAACCTCGGACCTGTTTAGGGAGGAATTCTTCCTTTGTCGGGGCCGTTGAGTCAATAGCGCAGGTGGAGGAGGTGATTTAGTTATGAGTCAACAGTAAGATTGGAAACTCCAGGCCGCCCCTCCCCTCTGAAGGAGCAAACACCCAGGTGCCGGAGGGGGGAAAGCGGTGCGGCCAGATAAAGCTAGGAAACATGAGTGAAGAGAGAGGATGTGGGGTTAGAAAAGCCGAGTGAGGCTTCAGGAAGGAATGGGGGTCTAGAAGAGGCAGGTGGGAAAAGCCAGGACAAAAAGAGGAGACGAGAGAAGACAGTGAGGCTCGAAGAGCTCGGCGAGTCCTGCGCTTGGAAGGCGAAAAGTGAAAACGGAGAGCTGCTTCTGTGCACGGCTGCTGGGTACACACCAAGGATGTGGACTCCTTACCAGGTCGTTTAGGGTCCAGCTGTGGGGTTGGTATAGTTTTAGTAGTAATAATAATAATCATAATGGTATTTGTTAACCTAGTAAGCTTAACCATGATTACTGTAATTCTTACCCATTATTATATGCATTAATACACAGAAGACCATTTAAAATACAAAATCCAACAAGTTTGGTGTTATAGGGAATAATAATGATAATTATGGTATTTGTTAAGTGCTTACTACGTGCCAGGCACTGTATGAGCCTTCTAAAATTTATGGAGGTCATGAGCAGCCACTGCTTAAATCTCCACGATTGGGAGCCCATTTAATAATGATAACTGTGTTATCCTGGTTGCCCCGCCATCATTGAATCAAGCAGAAACGCCTTCGCATCGGCTGTTTAGCACCCTTCCCTCCTACATTACCTCGCTGATCTCCGAGTCCAAGCCAACCCAGTGTCCTGTAACACCAACCTCCTCACTTGATCTCATCTATCCTGTCACCGACCTCTTTCCCGTGTCCTACCTTGGTGTGAAACTCCCTCCCGCCTCATATCTGATAACCCACTACTCTTTCCACCTTCAAAATCCTCCTAAAAGCACATCTCCTCCAAGAGACCTTCCCTGACCAAGCCCTTGTTTTCCCTATCCTCTGAGTTACCAGTGCATTTGGCTATGTATCCCTTAAGTACCCACCCCAGACCCCCAGCCCCTATGTATATATCTTTGCATTCTACTATTTTCCCATCTGTAATTTATTTAAATGTCTGTCACTGTAGATTGTAAGCTTCTTGTAGGAAGGGATTGTATCTTCTCTATTATAGTGTACTTTCCCAAGACGGGGAGACAGACATGAATATAAATCAATAAATGACAGGGACATAAGTGCTGTAGGCTGGGAGGGAGGGGATGAATAAGGGAGCCAGTCGGGGCGACGCCAAAGGGATTGGGAGAAGAGGAAAGGAGGGTTTAGTCGGGAAAAGCCTCTTATCATGCCTTCGATAAGGCTTTGAAGCGAGGGAGAGCGATGGTCTGTGAGACGTGAAGAGGAGAGGCGTTCCAGGCCAGAGGCGGGGCGTGGACGAGAGGTTGGTGGCCAGATAGACGAGATGGAGACCCGGTGAGAAGTCTGGCATTAGGGGAGCCAAGCGTGCGGGCTGGGTTGGAGTAGGAAAGTAACAAGTCCACCAGGCCCATGACCCAAGCCCGACCTTCCTTCCTTCATTGTCATATTTACTGAGTGCTTATTGTCTGCAGAGCTCTATACTAAGCACTTAATAATAATAATTATCCTTATTATAGTATTTGTTAAATGCTATGTGCCAGGCAACTGTACTGAGCACTGGGGGTGGATACCAGCAAATCAGGTTGGACACAGTCCCTGTCCCACATAGGGCTCACAGTCTCGATCCCCATTTGACAGATGAGGTAACTGAGGCGCAGGGAAGTGAAGTGACTTAGCCAAAGCCACACAGCAGACAAGTGGCAGAGCCGGGATTAGAACCCATGACCTTCTGACTCCCAGGCCCGGGCTCTCTCCACTAACTTACTACTACACCACATTCTATACACTGACCCTGTTTCATTCTTCTCCAGCTCTTCCGCAGAACCCGCTGCTCCTCGGAGGGCGGGGAGAGCCTCATCTGTAAGATAATCTTCTCCCACTTGCTTCTCAGGCCCGCTACCTTGTGTCGTGCTTGGAACACAGTTTCCTCCCCTTACCTCTCCAGGAGGGTGGCTGTCCATATCCCGACCTTATCACGGTGTCATTCCCCGGGCGGTTGTTCCTGGCTAGAGCGAGGACCCTCCCGACGTGGGTGTGCGGCTTAGCGACGATCGCACTGAGCGTTTGCGTGCATATGCGCGTGGTGCGAGGTGTCCTCCTGGCTCAGAGATCAACATCAGTCGCGTGTGCAAGCCAGCCCGGCCAGCGTGTCTGTGTTCGTGTGTGCGTGCAAGGTGTCCTTCCGGCTGAGTGGTCAGTGTCAGTCGTGTGCGCGGGCCGGCTCAGCGACGACCCGCCCGGCAGCGATCGATGTTGGCGTGGAGCGTGCAGGCCGACCGCCCGGCTCAGGGATCGTCCTGCCGACAGCGCGAGTGTCCACGGGGGCCGAGAAGTCGGAAGTGGGATCGGTAGAGCGGAGGCCTGGGAGTCCGAACGTCATGAGTTCTGATCCTGGCTCTGCCGCTTGTCTGCTGGGTGGCCTTGGACGAGTCACTTCACTTCTCTCTGCCTCGGTTACATCATCTGTCAAATGGGGATTAAGACTGTGAGCCCCAGGCGGGACAGGGACTGCGTCCAACCCAATTTTCTTGTATCCACTTCAGGGCTTAGTACAGTGCCTGGCACACAGTAAGCGCTTAACAAAAACCCCAATTAATTAATTAGTCCCTTCCACGCTGTACACGTGCCAAAGATGCTCCTTGCCACCCTGCCGTAGCTGCTACCTGCCGCTCTTGGTGCCGATCAGACACAGGCTTCCCAGAGTTTGGAAAGAGCCGGCCCCTTCCCAGTTGCCGCCCGCCGGTCCGGTCCGTTGGCGCCGTGTCTTCTCGGGGCGCGACGCCTGGCTGACGTTTTGCAGCTTCCTCTCCGGCCTCTTGTTTGGAGCCTCTTCTGTAGTTCAGCCTTCCCTCCCACGCTGGGTCAGGAGGCGGTGGGCTTCATGATGAACCTAGAGGCCTCACTGCCCCCAATCCCACCTGGCTCATCAACAGCTTCCAAGAAGAATGCACATACAAACACACATACTCACACATACACTCTCTCTCTGTCCTTCTCATGCTCTCTCGTTTTCTCCAGCTGCCCCGGGCACCCACCCATCTGCTCTGTCCATTTGGTCCTCTCCCACGCTAGAACCGCCCTGTGAGTCAGTGTCCCACAGGGCCCACTGGCCTCTCCGATGGCGAGGCCTAAGCCGGAGCTGCATCTAGAAGGGATTCAGTCCTCCGGGCTGCAGCTGACTCGGCCGCAGGGCCTCCCTGGGGTCTCTCTGGGAAGCGGTCCACGGCCCTGCAGGCAGAAGGACGGAGACGGGGGCATTTTTGGCCCCCACTCGGCTCCCACCCTAGGACGCGGTGGGAGTCCCTCTCCCCTGCCCCCTCCCCTTCCCCAACTGCAGACTTGCCAGCCCCACTGTTCCTCAGACCAGAGGAGGGGACGGAGTCACGCCTGCTCCTAGAAAACCGACCCCTAAATTGCAGACGGGGCTACCCGAGGAAGCGCAACTCGGACCTGGGCCCCGGACCCCCAGGCCGGGCGGAGCGGCTCCGGTGCCGTGGGCTTCCCGGATCGATCCGGTCAGATCCTTCGGGGAAACAAAGTGCCCAAAGAGCAGGCGTGACTCTGGACGAGGCGCCGAGAATCGGAGTCTACTTGGGGAGAATTGGATGCCCCCTCCCCTTACTATGATGTACTACTCAGATGTCCGCCGATGCTTCAAACTTGACCCGTCCAAGCAGAACTCTTTATCTTCCCACCCAAACCCTGTCCTCCCTCACTGTAGACAGCACCACCATCCTCCCTATTTCACAAGCCCTTAACTTTGGTGTTATCCTCGCCTCATCTCTCTCATTCGGCTGACGTGTTCAATGTCACCAAATCCCGTCGGTGGAACCTTCACGACATTGCTAAAATCTGCCCTTTTCTTTCCATCCAAACTGCCACTGCGCCAATCCAAGCCCTTATCCTTTCCCGCCTTGATTACTGCATCGTCCTCCTTGCAGACCTCCCTGCCTCCTTGTCTCTCCCACTCCGTGTTTATACTTCATTAATGCTGCCCGGATCATTTTTCCTACAGAACGATTCAGACCACGTTTCCCCACTCCTCAAGAATCTCCAGTAGAATTGTCCATTCACCTCTGCGTCGAACAGAAGTTCCGCACCATCAACTCTAAAGCACTCCATCAGCTAGCGCCACACCCCCCTTCTAGAGAAGCAGCGTGGCTCAATGGAAAGAGCCCTGGCTTGGGAGTCAGAGGTCAAGGGTTCAAATCCCGGCTCCGCCGCTTGTCAACTGTGTGACTTTGGGCCAGTCACTTCACTTCTCTGGGCCTCAGTTCCCTCAACTGTAATTAAGACTGTGAGCCCCATGTGGGACAACCTGATCACGTGGTATCCTCCCCAGCACTTAGAACAGTGCTTTGCACCTAGTAAGCGCTTAACAAATGTCATCATTATTATTACCTTACCTCGCTGCTCTCCTGCTACAACCCAGCCCTCACACTTTGCTCCTCTAATGCCAACCTACTCACCGTATCTCCATCTTATCTATCTCGACACCGAACCCTCACCCATGCCCTCTCTCTTTCACATCTGACAGATGACCACTCTCCCATATTTAAAGCCTTATTTTATTATCTTTTATGGCATCTGTTAAGCATTTACTATGTGCCGGGCACTGTACTATGCACTGGGTTGGACACAGTCCCTGTCCCATTTAGGACTGAGTCTTAGTCCCCATTTCGAAGACAAGGAAATGGAGGCCCGGAGAAGTGAAGTGACTTGTCCAAGGTCACACGGCAGATAAGGGGCATAGCCAGAATTAGAAACAGATCCTGCTGACTCCCAGGCCCCTGCTCAGGTAGAATTTCACAGAGGGAATAATGCCCCGCCGACACCTGAAGCTGAACATGTCCGAGGCTGAATTTCTCATCTTCCCTCCTTCTGCCGGTCCTTCTCCTTTTCCTGCCTGCGTCTACAACGCTGCCGTCCCTCATTAGTACTGTTATTAATCAATAGTATTTACTGAGCACTTACTGAGTGCAGAGTGCCGTTCTAAGCACTTATGTCCACAACCAGAAGGACACTCTAAACCTCCCTCTAAGCTCTATTTCTACCTTTGAGCTTTTTATGGGTGTGGAACGTGTCTTCCAACTCTGTTGTATTGTACTCTCCCAAGCACAGGAAGTGCTCAATACATACCACTGATTGATTGATTGATCTTTGCCACTCAGTGCTATTTTCTCCAGCAGCGAAATTGTCCAATCTCCCAGAGCCCCACTGGAAAGGGATAATAATAATAATGTTGGTATTTGTTAAGCACTTACTATGTGCGAAGCACTCTTCTAAGTGCTGGGGTAGACACAGGGTAATCAAGTTGTCCCACGTGGGGCTCACAGTCTTAATCCCCATTTTACAGATGAGGTAACTGAGGCACCGAGAAGTCAAGTGACTTGTCCAAAGTCACACAGCTGACGAGTGGCCGAGCCGGGATTCGAACCCATGACCTCTGACTCCCAAGCCCATGCTCTTTCCACTGAGCCACGCTGCTCTTTTCACAGAGCCTCTGTCCCCGGTAAATGGGTTGACCATTATCAAGGCAGCATCCCCAGATGGGGCTTTTCGCCACTTTTGTGGGAGCTGAGATTTGACAAAGCGAACTTTCAAGTCCCTCTCGAGCTTTGCGTCTCTGAAAAGGAAACGGACCTGAACTCGGTGGTGCTGGAGACGAGAAGCAGAGATAAGAAGCAGCGTGGCTTAGTGGATAGAGCTTGGGCCTGCCAGTCAGAAGGACCTGGGTTCTAATCTCCAGACTATACCTCCCTTTTCCTCAGCTCCCCCTCCCCTCCCCATCACCCCGGCTCGCTCCCTTTGCTCTACCCTCGCCCCCCGGCCCACAGCACTTGTGCATATATGTACATAACTATAATTCTATTTATATTAATGCCTGTTTGTTTTGGTGTGTATATATATCTATAATTCTATTTATTTATACTGATGCTATTGATGCCTGTTTACTTGATTTGATGCCTGTCTCTCCCCTTCTGGACTGTGAGCCTGTTGTGGGTGGATATTGTCTCTTTTTATTGCTGAATTGTACTTTCCCAGCTCTTAGTGCTCTGCACACAGTAAGCGCTCAGGAAATGATTGATTGAACGAATGACTGAATGACTGACTGAATGAATAATCCCAGCTCCCCCACATTTCTGTTCTGTGAACCTTGAGCAAGTCACTTCACTTCTCTGGGCCTCAGTTCCCTCATCTGTAAAATGGGGATTAAGAGTGTGAGCCCCATGTGGGACAGGGACTGTGTCCAAACTGATTAACTTGTATCTACTCCAGTGCTTAGAACAGTGATTGTCACATAGCACTTAACAAGTACCATAATCATTTATGTTGTGCTAAATCCACAGATTCAGGGGATCCTTTCTCCACCCATGGGATTCGGCCTCAGATTCCGCTGAAATCAAACAGGGAGACTTTCCTTTGTTCGGTTAGTCTGGGAAACTCTGCAAGTCCAGTAGGATATAATTATAAACAGTTAAAAATACCAAAAGAAAAACAACCGGCAAGTTCTTAAACAAGGGCCTCTGCCATCAAAATGTAAAAATTGTCCTGGCAGGGCAGGCAGAAATCTCAAGGAAGAAGCCGGTGCCAGATGGAAATGGGGCGAAAGAAGTTAGCTTCACATTCTGGGTTGTCGGATTTGACAGGAGAATTTGCGAACACATAGTTATTATCGCATCCTCCTGGATCTTAGTGTTTACGAGTGGAAGTGGGATTGGAATTAATTACCAGCTACTGAATTCCCTGGGTCCAAACTGCCTCCAAAGGAAAGCAGAATTGAGAAAATATGGTCACTGAGGAAGTTCAGGGAGGGGACTCCAGTGAAGTCAAGTTTGTTAAGCTGGAGGGAGACTCTGGATCGCAGGTGTCGGCAAGAGTGGGCTGGGCGGGTTTGTAAAAAGGTTGCGTAGGGGTGGGGAGGAAGCAGGGTGATAGCATGCCCTCCTCACCCCGACCCCCTGCTCCTGACCCAGCTCCCCTGGGGAATGTGGAGAAGAGAAGCAGTGTGACCTAGTGGATAGAGTACTGGCCTGAGAGTCACAAAGACCTGGGTTCTAATCCCGGCTCCACCGCTTCTCTCTGTGTGACCTTGGACAGGTCACTTCACTTCCCTGTGCCTCAGTTACCTCATCTGCAAAATGGGGATTAAGACTGTGAGCCCCATATAGGACAGGGGCTGCATCCAACCCAATTTGCTGGTATCCACCCCAGCGCTTAGTATAGCGCCTGGCATATAGGAAATGTTTAACAAGTACCATTATTATTATTATTCCCTGTCTCTGGGAAATGTCCGTTTTTTCTTCCAGAGAGAAGGCCCAGGACCAGGCTACTACAACTTGAAGGAGGAGAAGTGCCAACCCCTGACATCCTGCTTCCAGTCCAAAGTGCCCAGATTCCTTCCTATATGTTCTGTGAGTGCCGCCGAACCCGGAGAGGGGACCTGGACCATTCCCGATCCGCCAGACTGGACGGGGGGGCCCGGGAAGCGTGGGCCTCCCGGAAGCAGCAGGGAAGCCACAGGAAGCTGTTGTCTGATGAGGGTTAGAGGCAGACTGGCTGGTTTCTGCATCTGCGCATCCCGAGAGCCTGCTGGGTGCAGGGGAACGTCCGGGCTGCCCAAATTCTCTCCTGCACCTCTGAGGAGCAGCGTGGCCTAGCGGATAGAGCCCGGGCCTGGGAGTCATAAGGACCTGGATTCTAATCCCGCCTCTGCCATGTGTCTGTCGTGTGACCTCGAGCAAGTCACTTCACTCTTCGGGACCTCAGTCCCCTCATCTGGAAAATGGGGATTAATAAAAAATAATAATCACGGCATTTGTTGAGCGGTTACTATGTGCCAGGCAGTGTACTAAGGGCTGGGATAGATGCAAGCAAATCGGGTGGAACTCACAATCGCAATCCCCATTTTACAGGTGAGGTCACTGGGGCCCAGAGAAGTAAAGTGACTTGTCGAAGGTCTCACAGCAGATGAGTGGCGGAGCCGGGATTAGAACTCATGACCTTCTGACCCTCAGGCCTTGGCTCTCTCCTCTACGCCATGCATTAAGACTATGAGCCCCATTTGGGACAGGAACTGTGGTCAACCTGATTAACTGGTATCTCTCCCAGGGCTTAGAACAGTGCTAGGCAAATAATAACTGCTTAACAAGTACCGTCATTATAATTATTATGACTCGGTCCCTGCCTGCTTTGCTGCAGCTCCCTGTTCCAGGCAGGGACGTGAAGAGCAGCGGCTGTATTTCCCTGGCCCGCAGACATACGCGGTCCCATCCCCGGAACTGTTTGTCCTCGGCCTGGCGGGACTAATGCAGGGTTCACGGCCCCGGCGGGAGCCGATCCAACCCCGTCGCCGGCCCCGCTGTCATCCCTGACTTAATAATAATAACTATTGTGGCATTATAACAGTGCCAGACGATGTACTAAGCGCTAGGGTGGATACAGGCAAATTGGGTTGGACGCAGTCTCTGTCCCCCGTGGGGCTCCCGGTCTCAATCTCATTTTACAGATGTGGTCACTGAGGCCCAGAGAAGTGAAGTGACTTGCCCAAGGTCAAACAGCAGAGAAGTGGCGGAGCCGGGATTAGAACCCGCATCCTCCTGACATCCGGGCCCGGGGTCTATTCACGAGGCCATGCTGACCTCGATGACCCTCCTTCCCTCACCCCCCACCATTCATTCATTCAATCGTATTTATTGAGCGCTACTATGTGCAGAGCACTGTACTAAGTGCTTGGAATGGGCAATTCAGCAACAGATAGAGTCAGTCCCTGCCCAACAACGGGTTCACAGTCTAAACGGGGGAGACGGACAACAAAACAAAACAAGTAGGCATAGGCTCAGACACCACCGACCTCGTCTTTGAACCCACTGGACCTCCCGGGACGGCTCCAAGCGGAAGGGCTTCTGCCTCGGTAGCCCTCCCGGCTCCAAATTTGGAAGGAAGGGAGGGCGGGAGAGAGGGAGGGAAGAAGGGAAGACTCTTGCTTGTTAGCTCTCTGTCGTACCCGTGCCCTGGAACGCCACGCCGCTTTTACGGAGTAATTACAGACAACTGTAAGCTAACGTTGGGAACCCGACAGAGTCGCCGTATCGTAACCCCGGGCTACCCCGCTCTCAGGCTGCAGTCACTTCTTGAAGGAAAAGCCACACTCTAAATAACCACGATAATTGGGACCAATTTTCTTTATTGTTGAAATAAGGGACGGGAACCATAATTATACGGTGGCTAATCAGAGCTGGGGAGGCGCAGAGACAAGGCCGAGAAAAGAAAAGCCGCTTGGGAAAAGTGGAGCTGCCTAATGGGAAGATCCCGGGCCTGGGAACTCAGCCCGGCTCTGCCGCTCACTCGCTGTATGACCTTGGGCAGGAGAGGCCATATACGAGGGCCTCGTCCCCAGTCAAGGGCCTCGTTGGAGCTGGGGATGGTGAGAACGGGCATGGGGCCGGGAGGGACACCAGTCGGGGTGGGGGCTTAAGGGGCTGGTGAGGGAGCGGTATCCTGAAATCCCTCTCCCCTTTCCCCTCCCTCAATGGCGGGGTCCCTGCCCCTTCGTCCCCAGTGTGACCCAGCAGGGACTCGGAAGGACAGGGCCCCCAGAGCCCCACACCAGGAAACAAGACGGCCTTCTGGCCTGGAAGCCTCGCAGCGGGTGTGGATTGTGGCCATTCCCCTGCCTCCGTCCCCGCCGCGAGTCGGTGCAGCGGACACCCCAGCCTGACCGTCCCACAGGCGTTGGCCGTGACTGTCCAGCGAGAGGGGCTGGGGAAGGGGGTACTTTTGGGGGAGACCTCGGGGCGCTGACCGTATCCCTCTGACTTGCAGAAAACCCCGGGGCCGGGCACCTACTCCCCCACCAGACAAATGCCCAAGCAGCCTCGGACCATCGCCAAGATGGGGCGGGAGCACAACATTTTCTTCAACAACACCTTTGACTTTTAAGGTAAGGGTGCTGAGCCGGAGATGGGGCAAACCCGCCATCCATGGGGCCGAGGGAAAACGAGGCCCCACGCCTCCGCCGCAGCACGGAATCCGCTGCCTCTTCTTGGTGAGGGGCTTCCATCTGTGCGGGTGCCAACCCCTCCCAGATCCCCTAGTCTTGGCCCCGTTGGTCCAGAATTGGGCTCTCTTCCCTGCGCTTCCTTCATGACAGCTGCCTGGCTAGAATGGTCCCTGAACTTCCTAATCTCTTTTTCTTTTTGTACTTGTTAAGCACTTGCTATGCACCAAGCACTTACTATGAACCAAGCTGGGGTAGATACAAAGTAATCAAGTCGGACACAGTCATTCATTCAATAGTATTTATTGAGTGCTTACTATGTGCAGAGCACTGTACTAAGCGCTTGGAATGAACAAGTCGGCAACGGATAGAGACGGTCCCTGCCGTTTGACGGGCTCACGGTCTAATCGGGGGAGACGGACGGACGAGAACGATGGCGATAAATAGAGTCGAGGGGAAGAACATCTCGTAAAAACCGATGGCGACTAAATAGAATCGAGGCGATGTACATTTCATTAGCAAAATAAATAGGGTGATGAAAATATATACAGTTGAGCGGACGAGTACGGTGCCGAGGGGATGGGAAGGGAGAGGGGGAGGAGCAGAGGGAGATGGGGGGAAAAGAGGGTTAAGCTGCGGAGTGAAGGGGGGGCGGTAGAGGGAGTAGAGGGAGAAGGGGGAGCTCAGTGTGGGAAGGCCTCTTGGAGGAGGTGAGTTTTAAGTAGGGTTTTGAAGAGGGGAAGAGAACTAGCTTGCCGGAGGTGAGGAGGGAGGGCATTCCGGGACCGCGGGAGGACATGGCCTGGGGGTCGACGGCGGGATAGGCGAGACGGAGGGACGGCAGAGGAGTGGAGCGTGCGGGGTGGGCGGTAGAAAGAGAGAAGGGAGGAGAGGTAGGAAGGGGCAAGGTGACGGAGAGCCTCGGAGCCTAGAGTGAGGAGTTTTTGTTTGGAGCGGAGGTCGATAGGCAACCACTGGAGGTGTTCAAGAAGGGGAATGACATGCCCAGAGCGCCTCTGCAGGAAGATGAGCCGGGCAGCGGAGTGAAGAATAGACCGGAGCGGGGCGAGAGAGGAGGAAGGGAGATCGGAGAGAAGGCCGACACGGTAGTCTAGCCGGGATATAACAAGAGCCTGAAGCAGTAAGGTAGCCATTTAGGTGGAGAGGAAAGGGCGCTGTCCCACGTGGGGCTCACGGTCTTAATCCGCATTTTACGAATGAGGGAACTGAGGCACAGAGAAGTGAAGTGACTTGCCCAAAGTCACCGAGCAGACATGGGGCGAAGCTGGGATGAGAACCCAGGCTCTCTGACTCCCAGGCCCGGCTTCTTTCCACTAGGCCACGCTGCTTCCCTATCCCTAGGGAGATGTCTAGTCCTGGCTGTGCCCCTTGTCGGCTGTGTGACCGTGGGCAAGTCACTTCACTTCTCTGTGCCTCAGTGACCTCAGCTGCAAAATGGGGATTGAGACTGGGAGCCCCACAGGGGACAGGGACTGCATCCAACTCGAGTTGCTTGTATCCATCCCAGCACATAGTCCAGGGCGTAATAAGCGCTTAACAAATACTGTAATTATTATTATTATTATGTCTCTGGGGTTTCGGGCTCTGAATTCATAATCCGGTGGAACTGTTTGACCTGCAAAGCCCCTCAAGGACCAGTTACCACCCCCCTCGGTTGCGGGCACCACGGCTCCGCCGGGTCACTGACATGAGAAGGATGCAGTTCTCACCTCCCAGTGGGCACCAGACGGGGCTGGCAGTGCAGACTCGTGGAGGGAGGAGAAAAGGAGTTGGGAGGGCAGATCCAAGGAGTGTGCCCGAGACCCCAGAGATATAGCGCTGTCTGGCCGCCTCCGACCCCTCTCGGAGCCGGGAAGGCCCGGAGGCTGGAGCTGTATTGGGCATTGGGCAGACCGGGAAGGCTGGGCGAGGATCCGCAGGGATCCCTGGACTGTTCGGGGCTCCGCCAGCAAAAGCTGCGTGGCCTAGTGGCTAGAACCCGGGCCTGGGAGTCGGAAGGACCTGGGTTCTTCTCCCGGCTCTGCCACTCGTCTGCAGTGTGACCTCGGACAAGTCACTTGTCTGCAGCGTGGCTCAGTGGTAAGAGCACGGGCTTGGGAGTCAGAGGTCGAGGGTTCTAATCCCAGCTCTGCCGTTTATCAGTTGTGTGACTTTGGGCAAATCACTTAACTTCTCTGTGCCTCAGTTACCTCATCTGTAAAATGGGGATTAAGACTGTGAGCCCCACAACCTGATTACCTTGAATCCCCCCAGTGCTTAGCATAGTGCTTTGCACATAGTAAGCCCTTAACAAACACCAGCGTTATTATTATTATTCCCTGAGCCTCAGTTTCCTCATCTGTAAAATGGAATAATGAGGACTGTGAGCTCGTCGTGGTACATGGACTGTGTCCAACCTGATTACTTTGTATCCACCCCACTGCTTAGAACAGTGCCTGGCACATAGTAAGTGCTTAACAAATACCATAAAAAAGAAAAATAAAGTTGAGGTGGCAAGTGGCTTTCCTTATTCTCGAGTGGGGAATGAGGTGTGACCTCCACAAATCCAGGCTTTGTACTTCAGCATTTGAACAGCAATTCCGTGGACTAGGTGCTGGGATTGGGATCACCTGGGGTAGAGGGGGTTAAAGGGGGGGAAGAGAGTCTCTTGGAAAAACCTTTGTCCTGACCAGGTGCCTTGGATTGGACAGATTATTCCTTGTGCCTCTAATGGCCTCTTGTTTGCCAGCCATGCTCTCGCGATACCCCCAGCTTGCGGTCAGCTGTGACTCCTAATTCCCCTTCCAATTCTTTTTTCCCCATGGAGTTCCGAGCCTTTAGTTTCCAGGCCCTCCCTCCCACCCGGGACGGTTAAGATAAACCCGAATTCTGCCAGCTTGCCAGCCGCCCCACCCAACCAGGGCTCTCCCACCAGCCGGACGTCCTGTGACCTCCCCTGCCCTGCAGGGAGAAACTGCTTCTTCAAACCAGATCGAGGGATACGCAGACGCCAAGGGAAAGGGGCGAGCGCCGGCCTTCCCCTGCCAGGCCAACTCGGCCTCCCGAATACCGGACCCCTCCAAGTGATCGAGGTGATGACGCGGTCTCCTTGTCGCCCTCTTTGCCGTTTCTCGGTCGCCCCAACATAAAGCGAAGCTCCTCGGCCGCACCCCGTCTCCGTTTATAGGGCCGGAGACCAAAATTCCGAGCCGGCGTGTGCCGGGAGGGCTTGGGCCTGGTCTCTGTTTGGCTAGCGATGCGTCTCCTCGCCGTCTGGGATCTTAGAGGGACGCCTGGGTCCTCCAATTCGGTGCTCCCCAAGATGGCAGGGAAGGAGCTGTTGAGTTGGGGGGAGGCCCCCGGGTCCAGTTGAGACCGCCGAGCTGGGGAGAGATCACGATGGGAAGCAGCGTGGACCAGTGGCTAGACCCCGAGCCTGGGAGTCAGAAGGACCTGGGTTCTGATCCTGGATCAGCCACTTGTCTGCTGTGTATGACCTTGGGTTGCTTCACTTTTCTGGGCCTCAGTGACCTCATCTGTAAGATGGGGATGAAGACCGTGAGCCCCATGTGAGACAGGGACTGTGTCCAATCTGAGTAGCTTGTTTGCACCCCGGCATTTAAAAGCAGTGCCTGCCACATTGTAAGCGCTTAATCAATGCCACAGAAAAGAAGGAGGAAGTTGAACTTTAAGGCCGGATTCAGAGGGCAGAAACCTGAAAGGGGAGGTGGAAGATGTCATCAGACCCTGTGGTCTCCCCACTCTGACCAGCTGGTGGGCAGGGGGCAGTTAACAAATACCATAATTATTATTGTTATTGTCAGCCAGGTGACCTTGGGCAAGTCAATTCCCTTCTCTGCACCTCAGTGACCTCAACTGTAAAAATGGGGTTTAAAAAATGGGAGCCCCATGTGGGACAATCTGCTTACCCTTATCTCCCCTAGTGCTTAGAACAGTGCTTGCTCTGCACATAGTAAGCGCTTAACAAATACCATAATTATTATTATTATTTTTAGAGGGCGGCCCTCCGCGGGACCCACACCCTGATCACCTCACCCCAGGCCCTCTCCCCTGTATGCCACCGCTCTCGCTTCGACAAGATGCATCTGAAGGTTGCTCTCTGCGTTCCAGAGCCTCTCCGCTCTGCACGCTGGAAACCCTAGGCGCTTCGTAAATATGCATGAAGCCCCGGGCCAATTTATCCGAGCGATGAAATGCAACCAGAGAGAGCACCCTCATGAATAAAGAAAAGCCCTGAAAACTGAGCCGGTCCTGGGTGCCCTGGCTATCCCCCCCCCCCCCCCCGGCTCTGGTTCCCTATGCTACCCAGGGTCACCCCAGGGCAGCTCCTAATGGGACCCTCAGTGCTCTCCCAAGCGTTTAGTACAGGGCTCTGCACACGGTAAATACGATTGAATGAACGAATGACGGGAACGATGTCCAGGCGGTCTGAACCAGGCAGGGTCTCACACAGACAGGGGTCCCGGGGTTCACAGGCCCCGTCTGGCTCTGGATCCACCTTTTGGCCAAGCCCTTCATAGTTTGCTTTGCTAAGAGAGGGGGAGCGAGCCACCCGTTGGTCACTTGCTTCCCCTCCAACACCACTGGGCCCTTGGATGGCCAAGGCTGGCTAGTGTTAACGTTTGCTCCTTTTAGGGCTCCGGTCTCGGACTCTCTATTGTTCCCTTTCTTCCTCCCTCCAGTCGAGGGGGCACCTGACTGAGGGGGAGAGAAGGCTGGGGCCGGCGTCTCTCTGTGGTCCGTGGCTCTCCGAGGAGGCCATCTCATGGCTAAGTGGACTGTTGGAGGAAAGGAGATGCGTCTTTGAGCAGGGTTGACAGCTACCCGGGAGACCCCCAGACCCGCCGATGCCCCAAGGCAGGGTCCTCGAAGCCAGGGGAAAAGCTGAGGGATGGCTAGGCACTGCCACGGCGAATGCCAGATTGGGGCTGGTTCGGAAATGAGGCAGGGGAATCGTCAGCTGTAGTTGGGAGTCTGGGGTGGGCAGAGCCCTGATTCGGGCCCCTGGCGTGCACAGAGCATTTGGGAGCATTAAAATAAAAAGTACGAGGTATACGGTTTCTGCCTAAATACAGAGATCCAAATGGTAACAGCTCAAGTCAGCAACCAGCAAAACGAGCGATGTATACATAAGGGTTGGCGGTGACTGAGGTGATCAGCTGATGAGAGGCGGGCCTCAATCAGGGAAGGCGTCCTGAGGGGGTCGTTGGGCAGTTTTGCTCTGGTCAGGGAGCTTCCGGGCTAAGGAGGAGGCCGGTGGACACTGGAGAACCCCAGGTTTTCAGGACAAAAGCCTCCAACTCCCCCATCCTCCTCTTTCCAACTAATGGTTACTTTGTGGGGAGTGAAAAGCCTTCCAACAGCAGGAGAGAACAGAGAGGTCGTGCAGGGAATGTGCCTGTTACACTGTTGTGTCGTATTCTCCCGGGGGCTTAATACGGTGCTCTGTACACAGTAAGCGCTCAATAAATACCGTCGATTGATTGAAAGGCCGCAGCTGAGATGGGGCCTCACTTCAGATCACAGTGCTGGGGGCAACAGGAGTGTGGCGAGGCCAGAGGCAGGGAAGGCCAGCATGGAGGTTGATGTAATTGCCCAGTTGGCAGATGAGAGTTCAGGCCGGGAAGACAGGTGTCCCAAGGACGGGGAGGACAAGGGGGGATCCAGGCACGGAGGTGGAGACCTGACTGAATGTGGTGGGAAGTCGAAACTGCCTCTGGAGTTGGGGGCTTCTGGGGCTGGTGGGAAAGGCTACAGTGTGTGTTGGGGGGGGGGGTATTTAAAGGAGATGGGATGATTCAAAAACATCTCCAAGAAAGGGGGCTCCCCTGGAGAGGGAGGGACATGTGGTTCTATAGGACTTTCTGCCATCCAGGTTCCTTCAATGGCATCACTGAAGGGGCTGGGGTGGGCAGCGCCTGAGGATGGCAGCCAAGGTCAGCAGCCAGCCTGGAGCACTACAGTGAATAATAATAATTATGTATTAAGTGCTTACTATGTACCAGGCACTGTATTAAGTGCTGGGTGGACACAAGCAAATCGGGTTGGACACAGTCAAGTATTTGATCCCACTCTGGAGGGGGGAGAGGTAAGAATTCCATTCATTTCCTTGTCAGATAACTCCCTGACTGGTGGAAAGGGGAGGAAATGGGAGGGAGAGGAGGAGGGAGAGAGGAAGGGAAGAAAGGTCGGAGATAGGGGACTCGGTCCAGGGAGCAGAATCTCACTGCCCCAAGTTTGGGGCTCTGCCCACCTGCCCTGGGGAATCGGGACGTCCCTCCTCCCCCCACCGCCCCCAGAAAAACACAGCTGAGACAGGCACTCGCCAAAGATTCGAACTAAGAGAAGGCGACTCCAGTGGCCGGGGACTTTATTCTCCCTGGGAGAAAGCTGGCCGGTCACCTCCCAGCCTGGCCGTCCCGAGGACGGACGCGGACACCCACGTGCCCGGATATCTGCCATCTGAGTCGGCCTCTCCACCGCGGGGACCCCGGGCACGGCAAACGCCCCGTCTTCTTCTCCGCCAGCGTTGCAGAAGCCGTGGGGTGGCCGGCCCGGGCCTGAGAAAGGCCAGACCCTCCCGCAGTGACATCCTGAGTCCCCGTCCCTCTCGGGAGGGCTGGCCACAGCTCCCGACTTGGATGGTCGGACGGACAGCCATCCAGACGCCCCGCCCGGGACCAACTGGCAAAGTAGGGGCCGGGGACCAGTCTCTCGGGCGAGTCAGGAAGGGGGGCGTCACAGCCGCATCGGGCAAGCACCGAGGGAGCCTTTGCGGTGACTTGACTGGTGGCCACTTCCACAAAGGAAAATGGCTCTCCAACACAACAGTGAGCTCCAATGGCAGGAATCGGGGGCAGGGGGCTTTCGGCACTGGGTGGATAGTGTGTGTGTATATGTCTGTGCGTGCCCTGGGTACAATCCCCACCCCCCCCACCCCACCCACCCCATCCCCAAATTGTATCAATATATACAAACCCAGAACCTAGCCTGTTTCCCAACCCCCAGAGAACTCGGCCCGTGCCCGCCGTGACCCCCCCAAACCACGGCCTGGTGCCCCCCAAACCCGGCCTGGTGTCATCCCCCCCGACCCTGCTGCACGACGGAAGCCAGGCCTTTCCCTCCAACGGTCCCCGCGGGGCCGCAGGCCTCCGCTCCTGTGGCCAAGCTTTCCGGCCGGGCGATCCCGGGGCGGGGGCAGACAAGAGGCGGAGGAGGCGGGGGTCGCAGGGAGCGCGGGGCTGTGTTTCCGAAGCGGTGGGGGAGGACGGGGTGCGGTCAGAGCTCGCGGGGGATGGTGGTGAAGGGGACGACGGGGCTGCTGGCCTCGAGGTCCAGGGCGGTGAGGAAGCACTCGGCGGCCGCCTGGCTGTGGCCCTGGCCCTGCAGCACCTGGCCCAGGCTGTTCCACGCCTCGTGGCTGGTGCTGCACACCCGGGTGGCGTCGCGCAGCACCTTCTGCGCCAGGCACTGCCGGCCCAGCCTGCTCAGGATCAGCCCCTGCGGAAGAGGGAGAGCAAGGGGTGAGTGCGGGGCGGGCACAGGGTGGGCGCCTCCCTTCTGCAGCCTCCGCACCGTGGCCGGGAGGAGCACAGTCGCCGGGTGGAGGGAATGCAGCTGCCCACTTGGGATACACCCACGCTGCGACCGGTGAGGGAACGGGGCCGGTCACCACAACCATCTTGATGCTTTGGGGGGGGGGGGGGGCGTTCCCCAGCTCTGGAATGGATGAACAGTTCCTCCTCCTCCTCCAGGAGGAAGGTTGCGGCCCAGTCGGCCTGTTCCCTTGGGGCTGGTGGCGGAGGCGGGGAGATGTGGCTCTGACTTCCGGGGAGATGGACTTGCCCCGGCCTGACCTGGCTCCCGCGGCTCTGGGGCTCCCGGGTTCCGGGCTGGAATCGGCCACTGGGTCCCGGCCCCGGCCGTGCCGCGGTGGACCTGGGATGGTGGGGTCCGGAGGGGCTGACCGGGCAAGGGAAGAACGCCACCTGCCCTCTCCTCCTTGGGCGGTCGGACAAGAGCACGGAGCCCGGCCCTGGGCGGTCCCGGACACCCAGAAGGAAAGAGGAAGTCTCCCGCCAGGGGCTCGGAAACAGGAGGCGGAGGGTCCCCGAAGGCCCCGCGTTTGCCAAAACAAGCTCCCGTTGCCAAAGAAACGCAGTCGGCGCCCAGCCCCCGCCCCCACACTCCCGGCCCCAGCCGCGCAGGAGATGGCAGCCCCCACCGTTGGAACGGAGGGCCCGGGGATTGTGGAGGGAATTGGCCAGGAATTCCGGAGCGGCAGTCGGCGGCGAGGAGGAAGCGGGGCCACCGGGCTTTCCCGGAACCGCTCCCTCGGCCCTGGAGGCCCGCGTCCTCCCTGCCCTCCGTCTCCCTCCGCCGGGAGCCGTAGCCCCACCGTCCTGGGCCCGGAGGGGCCGTTCGTTCCTCCTCCTTCCAAGGAGGCTCCGGACCACCCCGCCACTCGGTGCGGGCCCAGCGGCCTGGAGTCCCCACGCGGGTGCAGCTCTCCGGGGAGGTGCAGGCAGGGTTCAACCGGGAGCTTGCCCGGCCTCGCCCATTCCCAAGAAGAGACTCGGGGGCTCTGGGTTCCAAACCTGACACCATCACTATCCCTTACTAGCGCCAAGTCACGTCCCCAGGGGCGGATTATTATTCTCATAATAATAATGATGGTATTTAAGTGCTTACTGCATGCCAAGTACTGTTCCAAGTGCTGGGGTAGATTCAAGCTAATCAGGCTGAACCCAGTCCCTGTCCCACATGGGGCTCGGCTACTTAATCCCCATTTCATAGATGAGGGAAGTGAGGCCTAGAGAAGTGCAGTGACTTGCCCAAGGTCACACAGACATGTGGCAGAGGACTCAGCCCCTCCTGACTCCCAGGCCCGCTAAGCCACGCCGCTTTCCCTCCGCTCGGCTCCTCACGGCCCGGCCCCCGAGGGGGACGGGGAGACAGAAGGCTGGAAGTGCTGACCTCTCCAGGGCCCCTTCACCTGGCCCTCCCCCGGATCATTCCCACCAACGGCCGGTTTTCGGCGCGGGGACGAGGGGGTGGAGGCTCACCAGGCTGGACATGATCTCTTGGCCGTCCGGGTTGATGGTGAGCGCCTCGTCGTACAGCTGTTTGGCCTCTTCCAGGCGGCCCCTCATCTCGGCCAGCTTCCCGCGCGTGTGCAGGACGGTGTGCGACGTGGGGAAGAGGCTGGACGCCTCCTGGACGCAGGAGGCGGCTTCCTTGAGGTGCCGCTGGGCCATGAACAGCTCCGCTGCGAAGCAGCCGGGCCGCCGTCAGGCCGGGCCGAGGGGACCCGGTCCCCTCCGCGGGACCTTCCCGGACGGACACCCCCGCCCCACCCCGTGCCGGCCCAGCGGGCGCCCAGCTCCGCGACCCCTCGGGTGGGCTCTGGGAACGGGTAGGGTGGGCTAGCGGGGCTTGGGGTCCAAGGAGTCAGGTGAGTCCTGGCTTTGCCCCCCTCTGTCACTCCCCCGACCCCCAGGGGAGACGGAGGGAGAAGAGGGGAGAGGAGGAGACCTGTCTCCCTTCAGACCGGCAGCCCCTGGAGGGCAGGGACTGGGTCTCCTCTCCCCGCTTGCCCCCACCCCGGCTCCGCCGAGGGGGCAGACACCACCACCGCTCGCTCCGACCCCACAGGCGGGGGGCGGAGGTTGCACGGAGCAGACCCGGGAGGGGAAGGTGGCGGTGGGGGCCCTGCCCACCCCTAGCCCCCGGGATCGCTGCGCCTCACCGGCCTGGAGCCAGATCCGCTCCAGCGTGGTCCACAACTGCACGGGCCCCTGCTTCAGCGTGGAGTTGCGCATGGTCACCTCAGACATGGCCTGCTCCAGCCGGGACGCGGCGATGGACGATGCCCGCTGGGAGCCTGCGAGGCGACGGGGGAGGGCGCGGGCCCCGGGCTACGGTGAGGAGGGGCCCACCCTATCTGGCGGGGATCCAGGGCACGGGTCGGGGCTCCAGGGGCAGGGGCCACATCCCAGATGCCCCCAGTCCTCCCCAGGCCCAGAGAGACGAGTCCCAGGTGGAGGCTGTTGCCCTCGGCCAGGGTTGGGGCAGGGGGTGGGGGCGGGGAGGGGGGCCGGCGCGCCTGCCCTCACCAGAGTCGGTGTCGTGGGCATCGGGGAGGGTCAGGTGCAGCCCGCTGGGCTTCCTCACCAGCGGGCCCTCCGCCACGCTGCTCTCCTTCTCCGAGTCGCTGCGAGACGACGGAAAGGGGGCGGAGGGGAGGGAGACACGACGGCGAAGTGACGACGGGTCGGGGATAAACCTCCCCCCGCCTTATTTCTCCCACAGCAACCAGGATCAAACCTTCCCGCTGCCTTATTTCCCCCAGGGCAACTGCGAGCTCCCTCCTGCCTCATTGCTTCCATGGTAACCAGGGTCAATGTTCTCCACCGTTCTTTCTCCCAGGACGACCGCCGCTAAACCTCCCTGCTGACATTTCTTTCACGGAAACCGCAGTCAAACCTCCCCGCCGCCTCGTCTCTCCCTCGGCGACCGCGGCCAGAGAGTCCACGGCCTTCATCCTCTCACCCCGCCACAAAGGGACGAGGGGGTGGAGCCTTGGGGACGGGCCCCCGGTAAGCGGCGGGTGGGTCGGTGGAGTCGGGGTCCTGGCATCAGCCCCGGTGTCCCGCCCCCACCTCAGCGGCCCCGCCCCACCTACCCGAGCTGGGAGACTCCATGCAGGGCCTGCCAGGTGCGCAGCAGGTGACGGCAGGTGACGAGGGCTTCTTCCGGGCCGCAGACCACCTGCTCCAGCTTCACCTTGGTGAACAGCAGGCTGCGGGCCGGGCACAGAAACGGCACGTGGCTCCGCCCGCCTCCCGCCCCGGCAAGACCACCTCGCGCCCGCTCGAGCCACCTCCGCCCGCGCGACAGAGTCACGGACCGCCGAGCCGGACTCGGGGAGGCTCTGGCCCGTGCTCGGTCTGGGCCCTGACTCCGCCCGGGACTCGGGTGGGTCTGGGTTAATAATAATAATTAATAATCACGGTATCTGTTAAGCGCTTACTATGTGCCAGGCACCCTTCTACGTGCTGGGGTGGATACAGGGTCATCGGGTTGTCCCTTGTGGGGCTCACAGTCTTCTTCCCCATTTTACAGTTGCGATAACTGAGGCACGGAGAAGTGAACCGAATCGCCCAAGGTCACACGGCAGACAAATGGAGCTGGGATTAGAACCCACATCCTCTGACTCCCAGGTCCGTGCTCTCGCCACCGGGCCACGCTCCCCTGGAGAGGCGTCTGCACCGTCTCCTCTGGGCACCCTCCTCGGACTCCCCGCCCCCTCCGGCCACCCTCCTCGGGCTCCCTGCCTCAGGGCTGCGGGGGCTCTGTGGTTTCTTGGCGACCCGTCACCAGCGGGAAACTTTGTTTGGTTTCCATAGCGACCCCCCCCCCCCCCAGCCAAACGGCCTCGAGTAAAGCCCGTGGAATCTGTTACCTAAAACCGCCCCGGCTCAGCTGTGCTCGGCCACCCGCGGCCCACGCGGCCACATGGCCCGCACGCCCACGGGGCCGCTTCAGCTGCACTCCTCTCCAACCCTCCCCCCACTGTGCCCCTAAAGTCCGGGGGGGGGGGGGCAGGCGGGAAGAAGGGTGAGGAGGAGGAGGATGGGAGGAAGAGGAGGGCAGCAGGGGGCCCCGGCCTTGTGCCGGGGAGCGGTCCCCAAGGTCGGAACGCGGCGCACGCCAAGGCCGATTCCGAAGGAGCTCTGCTTGTACCTCTACCGGAGGTGGGCGGGGGAAGGACGTTGGCCTTTATCAGTCCTTTCCGGAACCGGGGCTTCAAGGACTGCCCCGGTCCCGACCCCAGACCCAATCGGGGTGAACGGCTGAAGTCCCGGCCTCCCTCTTCCTTTGCCAGAGACCAGTCCGGACCCACCCTCCGGATCACTTCCGCCGTTCGAGCACGCGCAGTTGGGCCGGGGGGGCGAGGGGCAGGGCGCGTGCCCCTTGCCTGCTGGGTCTTGACAGTAGAAGCAGCTCGGCCTAGTGAAAAGAGCCTGGGCCCGGGAGTCAGGGGGCCTGGGTTCTAATCCCGGCTCTGCCACCTGCCTGCTGAGTGACCTCGGGCAAGTCGCTCCACTTCTCTGGCCCTCGGTTCCCTCAGCTGTAAAATGGGGTTCAATACCTGTTCTCCCTCCAACTTAGACGGCGAGCACCACGTGGGGCAGGAACTGTGTCCAGTGGGATCACCTTGTACCTACCCCAATACTCAGAACGGTGCTTGACGTATGAAGCGCTTAATAAATACCATCAAGAACTGGAGGAAAAAAAAGATCACCACGAATGGGGAAGGCCCGAGCCCGGAGAGAGTGGCGCACCTGAAATTCTCAGGGTACTCGCCGATGGCCATGTCGATGATGTCCAAGGCGTGCTGGTAGTGCTTCTGGGCCGAAAACAGGAGGGCGAGGAGGTGGAGGGAGTTGGCGTCATCTCTGCAGACTTTGAGGGCCTGCTGCAGGCACTCCGTGGCTTCGGGAATCTGCGGCACCGGGTCCCCGGCTCAGCCCCGCCCCGCCTCCCTGCCCTCCCCGGTCCTCGGTCGGGTCAGAAAGGGAACCGCCCCGGCCACGCGGGCGGTCGGTCCATCCCCGCCGGGCCGGCCTCCCCCGGAGGAGCCGTCGGCTGACTGGGTTGACCGGGGATCCCCCACCTGGGTGACCTGGGCGGGGCCGGGGGACCTGAGGCCTGTGGGGTCCACAACGGCGTCGGGGAGGAAGGGGAGGCGGGGGAGGAAGACCCCAGCAGGCTTCGGGACCGAGGGACAGACGGGGGAGCAGAGAGAGCCCAGGGCGGACGGCGGGAGCTGGTGTCGGGGCGGCGGGGGAGACGCCCACCTGTCTGACGAGAGCCAGCTGCAGAGACATGTAGAGGATGACTTGGTGGTCCTCGGGGGCCAACTGCCGGGCTCTGCGGGGGACGAGACGGCGCGTCACGCAGGGAGGACGCGGCAGCGCGCCTGCCCTCTCCCCCGCTGGGGGCAGGCCCTGGGGGGTCTGCAGCAGCTTCAATCCTGTCCGGGGGTCTTCTCGGCCCCGCTGGGGGAACGAACCGAGGGCAGGCCGGGCCAAGAGCGGAGGAGGAGATTGGGAAGAGGGTGGAGAGCGGGGGGTAGGGCCGGAAGGAGCAGGACTGGGGCAGGATGGGGCCGGGGAGGGCCAGGGTAGTGGTGGGGAGCGGGCGGGGCAGGCCGGGGCAAGGGGTGGAGCTGGCCAGGCCGGGGCAGGTTTCCCGCTCTCGGGGGAAGAGGACGTCTCTCTCACCTCTCCAGCGTCTCGAGGGCTTTCTTGTGCAGTTGGTCCTGCGTCCCCTTGAGCGTGGCTGAGGGGCAGGAACGAGCAGAGGCAGATGTGACCTTGGGACTCCTGGAGTGCAGCCATGTCGGGCCACCCCCGGCCCCGCACGGAGCCCCCGGGCCGTCTGGACGTCCTGCCCGGCTCCGAGCCAGGGGGCCTGTTAAAATCTCCCCCCGCCTCCCGGCCCCGGGACCCGCTTCGGCCCCCGGTGACCGGCTGAGGGCTTGGCCGGGAGGGTGGGACGCAGGGAAAAGGCGTCAGTCCATCCCGCCCCGGTGTCCTGAGGGAGCGGGCCGAGCTACGGGAGACATCGGGCAGAGCTGGGGTTGAGCAGTCCGATGCCCCTCCTGCGGTGGGCGCCAGGGCCAGGAGACGCCCGGCTGCCCGCCCGGCCGGCTCCCAGGAGGTCAACGGGCGAATGGTCTGTCTCTGCCCATTCCCCCCCGCCACCCTGACCTCCCCCCTACCCCGCTGACCCACAAAAGCCAGGGGCAGGAGTTCAGACTGGGTACATTTAATAGGGTAGGGGGTGGGAAGGGGGCTCCCTGGGCCTCTGTTTTCTCACCTGTGCAATGGAGGAGAATCCTGCTCACCTCCCTTTTAGACAGTGAGCAATATCATAATAACTGTGCTATTTGTTGAGCGCTTACTATGGGCCGACACCGTACTAAGCGCTGAGGCAGATACGAGCAAATAAGCCAATCGGGTTGGACCCGGTCCCAGTCCCACATGGGGCTCACAGTCTATTCCCCGTTTTAAGGAAGAGGTAACTGAGGCCCAGAGAAGTGTAGTAATAATCAATAATTGTGGTATTTGTTAAGCGCTTACTACGTGCCAGGCACTGGACTAAGCGCCGGGGTGGATACAAGCTAATCGGGTTGGGCGCGGTCCCTGTGCCACATGGGGCTCCCAGTCTCAACCCCCCTTTAGCAGATGAGGTCACTGAGGCCCAGAGAAGTGAAGTGACTCGCCCAAGGTCACTCAGCAGACAAACGGCCTTCTGACTCCCAGCCCCACGCTCCGTCCACTAGGCCACGATGCTTCTGTGCCCACCCGCCGCCGACAGCCCTCGCTGTCTAACTCCGGGCCGGGCCGGGCCGGGACTCACCGTCGGTGGCCTGCAGGCTGTAGGTGAGGCCCAGGGCCAGGTAGCCCTTGGCGAGGAACTCCCCGGCGGCATCGCCCATGTCCACCACCGTCTGGGCAAAGCGCTCGGCCTCCTCCAGCTGCCCGGCATCCGAGGTGGGGCGAGGGCCGGGGGCGACGGGGAGGAAGGGGGACGGGAGAGGGAGGAAGGGGAGGGGAGAGACAAGAGTGACCACGGCGAGCCCCGGCTCTGAGTCCAGAAGGGGTGAGGTTGGCTTCAGGGCGGGTAGAAGGGATGAGAAATGCCAGCGAGGGCGGGGGCCCGGTCGGCCTGTAGCCCCCGGCTGGGGAGTGGACGCTGGCTTGCCGGCCGTCCCGGATTCTCGCCCAGGGGCCCGGCGCGGACCATCCAACACCCCCGACCCTCGTCCCAGTGATCCGATATAAGACCACCCAACACCCGACTCTCCCTTTTAACCATCCCCGACGCTCCCCGCAGTGAGCCGGCCCGGGCCGTCTGGCACGGGGCCGGGGAGGGCGGGTAAGCAGCCGTCGGCCTCGGCAGAGTAGCGGACGGACGTGCCCGTGCCCCGGCCGGGGGCCCGGCCAGCTGGAGTGGGGGCGGGGGGGAGCCTCTGCTCCCGCTCGCTCACCGCGCCCCTTCTCCCCCTCCCGGACCTCCGAACGACAGTCCCGAACCCGGCTCCGGGGACGTGCTCGGGTCTCCCTCCCCCCGGGGCTCGGCTGGGTTTGCTGTCACCCGATCCTTTCGTCTCCTAACTCGGCCGATCTCAATCTGGAGTGATTCGCTCCTGAATTTCTTAGCGGGCCATCTCGGTGCACGTAATCGCTGTGATTACGACATCTGAGGAAACGGCTCCCCCAACGCAGGAAAACCTAAACCTAGGGCTTCCGGGAAGCCGACCGGAGTTTGCAGAACTGGCAGGAGGGCAGAGGGCGGAGGGCACGTTGGGGGGGGCCGAGGACAGGGATGGCCCGGTCCTCCCCGCCCCGACAGCTTGACGCCGACCCCCGGCGGGCTCGGAGTCCTCCCCTGGGCCTCCTCCCTCAGGGAAAAGCGTTCTGTCCGAGGAAGGGGAGGTGTCTCTGGTCCCCCGGCCCCTCCCCGCAGGGCTCAGGTGCAGAGAGTGGCCAAGGGAGGGGAAACTGAGGCAGGGCCCGCCGCTCTGGCCTCTTGGCAGTCCGGCCTCCCCCCTCCGGAGAAACGGAGCCAGGAGGGCGGCCCCTCACTCGGAAAACCCGCCCCCGACAGAGCACGAGGCCTTGGGGTAACAGGCCCTGCCCGCCTCTGTCCAGTGCCCGGGCCACTGCATGCGAGGAGTCCTGCAGCCCTCTGGCAAGCGCTCAGTACAGTGTCCTACTCTCAGCAGGCGGCCGGGAATAATGACGACTGTGCTATTTGTTAAGCGCTTATTATGTGCCAGGCACCGTACTAAACGCCGGGGTTGACACATGCAAAAAGAGTTGGACCCAGTCCCCGTCCCATGAGGGCTCACAGTCTCAAGCCCTATTTTATAGATGAGGTCACTGAGACCCAGAGAGGTGAAGCAAATGGCCCAAGGTCACCCAGCAGGCAAGTGGCCGAATGGGATTAGAACCCGTAACCTTCTGACTCCCGGCCCCGTCCGGTAACCATCGGGTCCCGCCCGCCCCATTTAATGACCGCTGCCCCCACCCAGCGCAAGAGACGGCATCGCTGGTGCCAGTCGACCCCTCCACCGGCGGGATTTATTAAGCGCTTGGGAGAGGACACCCGTACGTCTCCTCCGGCCTCCCCCGGCCCGCCCGCCCGCCCGTCCTCCCCCCGGAGCCCCCCGCCGCCGCCCCCCGCCCCAAGCCGTGCCCGGCCGCGGGTGTCCCGCCGGCTCACCCAGTGCAGCGGCTCGATGCAGACCTTGGCCGCCAGGAGGGGAACCGTGGGGTCTTCGGGGCGCAGCTTGGCGCACTCCCGCAGGATGGACACGGCGTAGGCGCACTGCGAGGAAGCGGCGGGGAGGGCGCGGGGATGGGGCGGGGGCGCCGGGAGCGGCGACCTCCGGGCAGACGGGGGTCCCGGGCCCGCCCCCATCACCGGCCCCAGGGGCCCACCCGCCCCTCCCGCTCTAGGGGCCGCCCGCGCCCGGTGCCGACGCCGGCTGCCAACGCCGGGGCCGGAGCGGCTTCGACCGCTCCCGGGTGAAGAAGGGAGCGGGTCCGGAACCCAGAACCCCAACTCCAACCGGTCCCGCAGCCGCCGACCCTCCCTCTCTGGGGACCCCGCCGCACCCTCCTCCCTCAACCCCCGACCTACACGGGGAAGGGGCCAGAGGCGAATCAACCCACGCTATTTACTGAGCGCCGGCTGGGCGCAGAGCACTGGACTAAGCGCTCGGGAGCAGACGCTAGAAGGGAGCTGGCAGCCACGTTCCCCGCCCACAGCGAGGTCGGGTGAGGAGGGCAGGGCAGGAGGAGGAGGAGCGTTCGGGCGGGAAGAGAAAGAGGAATGGGGACTGGGGACTGGGGAGGGGCAGGTCCTCCCACCACCTCCTCCCCACCTCCCCCAGCCCCCAGGAACCCCATAAACCCCCCCACCCACACCGCACCGGGGCCCCGGGGGCTGCAGGGGGGCTGCGGGGCTCCAGCTTCGGCCTGCGCCCAGCCCAGCGGGCCGGGCCAAGGGAGACGGGGCCGGGAAGAAGAGGAAGGAGGAAGGTGGGGTGTGTGGGAGGAAGGGGAGGGGGAGGGGTGGGAGGAAGGGGAGGAGGGAGGAGGGAATCCCGTCAGCACCAGCCAAGGCCCAAGGCCCGGTGGGGAGCGGGGCCGGGCGACCAGCCGCTAGCCCCCCAGGACGGGCAGATCACTCAACTTCCTGACTTGAAGAAGGAGCGCGAGCTCCTCGTGGGCGGGGGATGTGTCTGGTGTTATTCTGTCCTCTCCCCAGCGCGCCGAGTACAGTACTTCACGTACAGTAAGCGCTCAATAAATACGATCCAACGAATAGGGGGCTGCGCGGGACCCTTGGAAACGTACAGTACGATGCAACTAAACGACCACAGGACTTAGTTAACTCCTGGGTTGGGTTCTACCCCGACCTCTCCCCGCGCCCCCAGAGAGCTGAATGGAGGGAGAGGAGAGGCTGGCGTCTCACCTTGCCACAGGCCACCATGGAGAGGGCCAGCTGGTACCAGAGGTGAAACTCCTCACACGCAAACTTCATGGCTCGCTCCAGGCACTGCGGAAGGGGCCGCGGTCAGGGCCGGGCCCGAGGCCGCTCGGACGCCGTCGGCCGGCCGGTTCCCCTCCCGCCCGCCCCCCGGTCGATGACGGGTTTGACTCTCCGGCCCCTGCGGTCCGACCCCTCCGCCCAAGTCACGCCGGAAGGGCCCACGAGGGCAGCCTGGAGGGTTTAGCTCAAACTCCGGGAAGAATCTCCGACCGACCGAAAGAGGGAGCGGGAAAAGGGCTTCGGGCCTGAAGGGGGCCGGCCACCCGGGGAGACCACGAGAGCTCCGGGGCCGCTTTCGGCACGGTCCTGTCCGGGAATCACGGGAAGAGGGGGTTCGATGACCCCTGACGGTTCTCCGATTCTTGGGCAAGGCACCGGCCCGCCGGCTCTAGCCTCGCTCCCTGCCGCTCTTCGTCTTTGGCCCATCTTGGAGCGAGGGGTGAAGGGGTAGCCGGGGTTGGGGTCTTTCACGGGGCCCGTGCCAGCCGACCTGGCCCGGTCCCGACATCGCGCTGGGGGTCGGGGGGGTCTCGCTGGGACGCTTCCTCCTGCCCTTCCCCGCCGACCCCTTCGCCCGGGGGGGGTGGGGAACGGAGCGGGGAGGGCCCGCGGCTTCTGGGACGGGCACGGGGTGGGGAGCCAGACCACGGTACCTCCGACAGCAAGCCATCTTGCCCCCCTGCGGGGCAATGACGGGACCACGGTATCTCCAACCTGCCCCTCTGCAGGGCAATGACCAGACCACGGTATCTCCGACCGCGGGCCATCCTGCCCCCTGCCGGCCAGTGGCGAGACTGCGGGACCACCGGCCGCGGGACCTACCGCCCCCTGCCGGCCAGTGGTGACAACACCACTTTAGCCCGCAGGACCTACCGCCCCCTGCCGGCCAGTAGTGAGAACACCACTTTAGCCCGCAGGACCTACTGCCCCCTGCCGGCCAGCGGCGAGACTGCGGTACCTCCGGCCGCGGGACCTACCGCCCCCTGCCGGCCAGTAGTGAAAACACCACTTGAAACCGCAGGATCTACTGCCCCCTGCCGGCCAGCGGCCAGATCACGGTATTTCAGGCCGCTGGGCCTACCGCCCCCTGCCGGCCGGTGGCGAGATCACGGTAATAATAACGTTGGTATTCGTTAAGCGCTTACTATGTGCAGAGCGCCGTTCTAAGCGCTGGGGGAGATACGGGGTCATCAGGTTGTCCCCCGTGAGGCTCACGGTTAATCCCCATTTTACAGATGAGGTCACCGCGGCCCAGAGAAGCGAAGTGCCTTGCCCGCAGTCACCCGGCTGACAAGGGGCAGAGCCGGCATTCGAACCCGTGACCGCCGACTCCCAAGCCCGGTCTCTTTCCGCCGAGCCACGCGGTACCTCTGACAGCATGACGTACTGCCCTCTCCGGCCCAGCGTGATGCTCAGGAGGTCGTAGACGGCCGAGGCGTCCCGCAGGCTCACAGCACGGTCCTCCTTCTGGTCCGGCGCTCGGCTCAACACCGCGTCTCGGTTGGCCTGGGGAAGGGGTGGGGGGTCCGGGGTCAGGGGCGGCAAGCGGCACAGTGGGTCACCGTGCGTTTCTTTGGTTTTTTTGACTGGTACTCGTGAGGCGCCTCCTTTGCGCCAAGCACCGTTCTAGGCGCTGGGATGGATACAAACGAATCGGGTTAGACCCACTCCAGGTCCCTCGCGGGGCTCACGGTCGCGACCCCCATTTTACAGGCGAGAAAACCGAGGCCCAGAGAAGCAAAGCGACTTGCCCCCGGTCCCACAGCAGACACGCGGTGGAGTCGGGATCAGAACCCAAGTCTTTCCGACTCCCAGGCCCGGGCTCGACCTCCTAGTCCGCACTGCAGCTCGGGAACCCTCTGGACCTCAAGCTCGGCGTGGGAAGAGAGGTCTTGGGACGGGGATAACCCCTGGGGGGGGGGGGGGGGGCGGCGGTGCCCAGGTCCGGGCCGGTGAGGAGAGGTGACGGGTCTGCCCGGGGGGCAGAGGAGAGAGTCGGGGGCCCCGGAAGGTCCACCCATCCGAGACCAAGAGGGCGGGTGTCCAGGAGCCACCAGCACACGGTCCCGCCGAGGGTCCCGGCGTCCCCGGGCTGGGCGGACCGGGGGCTAGGCCAGGGTGGCGGGAGGGACGAGAAGTGCCTCCCGACAAGCCGCGGGGGGGAGGTGGCCTCTGCCGGGAAGGACAATCACGCGGGAGGAGGAGGGATCCCGATCTTCCGAGGGAACCGTCGAGCTGGGACTCGGCTTCTTCCCCGGCCCGCGGCCCCCCTCTCCGAGGTGACTGGCCTCCCGCAGGGGGGAGAAACCTGCCGCAAGGGAAACCCCGTCCGCCCCACGGGGGTGGCCGGGGTGGGGGGGGAAACGGGCCCCGATGCCAGGCTGCTGGGCATTTGGTCAGAGGAAACCGGGCCATCCTCCTTCATGGCTCGATTCCCGGTATCTGAACTCCCAGAGATGCCCCCCTCCCGCCCCCTCCCCAAATGGGGCCGGTCTGGCTTTGCCCACCCCCCACAGAGATACCGGACCTCTTCGGCAGGGCACCAGTCTCTCCGGAAAGGAGGCCGCGTGGGCCGGCGGAAAGAGCCCGGGGCAGGGGGTTTGGGAGTCCCGGGTTCTAATCCCAGCCCCGCTCCAGCCCGCGGGGTGACCTCAGGCAAGTCGGTTAACCTGGCCGGGCCCCCGTTCCGCCCTCACGGGCCCGGTGGGCCGAAACGAGGTCACGGACGTGAGGCTGGAGGTGTTCTCGGCCTCGGCGCTCTGGAGGGGGCGGCTGCCTTGCCGCGTCCGCCGCCGCTTGCCCCTCCGCTCCCGGTGACGGCCCCGGTTCGGGCCGTTCCCCCGGTCGGTCCCGGGGGAGGCCCGAGGTCTGTCGGTCGCACTTACTGAGCGCTTACAGCGCGCAGAGCACCGTACTGAGCGATCGGGAGAGGACGACCGAACAACGGACGCGTTCCCTGCCCACGACGGGCTCGAAGCCTAGCGGTCTGTCAGTCCCGGATCGCCAATTCTCGCCTCCCCGTCCCCCCGCGATTCCCGCTTCCCACGGAGGTGGGATTTGCGGCTGGGAGGGGAGTCCTCTGCGCCGCCCTCCCCTCCTCCTCCCCCACCCCGCCCCCGCCCCCCACGGTGACCTTCCCAAGTCCGGCGGCGGGCGGCTCGGGGTGGGCGCCGACAGGTCGCGGGAGACGGGCAGGACCCTCCCGGCTCGCCAGCCCGCGGCCTCGGCCCCGGGACCACCGCGTTCGCCGTCCCCTCCCGTGGCACCCATCCTGCCCGCCCGGGGGGGGGCCGGGGGCCCGAGCCCGCCCACTCACCATGGACTCGCTGATGAGGAGAAGCAGCAGGGCCTCTTCGATGTTGTCCTGGGGGCAGTAGAGGCTGGGCGGGGGCGGGAGACGGGGGCGGGGGGGGGGTCGGAAACTCGGCCCGGGTCCGGGCCTGCCTTCCTCCGCCCGGACGCGACGTCCCCCGCCCCCGCCGGGGGTAACGGGACACCCTCCTGCATGATTCATCCACCACCCGACACTGTCGCCCCTACTCCCCGGCCCCGCGCCCTCCCCCATCCGGCCCCGAACACACGGCTCCTCCGGGAACACGCTGCTTCCCTCCCCCGCCCCGACCCTGGCGAGGTCTTCTGGCGACCGCCCCCCCACCCCCAAGCCTCATCAATGATCTAATGCGTCCTTACGCCTCCCGTGAGAGGCGGGGGGGGGGGGGGGCGGTGGACGGACCTCCCTGATTGACAGGGGGAAACTGAGGCCCAGGGAGGCAAGGGTGACGTGCCCACGGTCACCCGACGGGCCGGGTGCAGGGGAGAACAAGACTCCCAGTGCAGGGCTCCGACCGCTGGTCAGCGAGGCCTCTCCCGGGAGGGGGCAGCGAGGGAAGAGGAAGGAGGGGAGGAGGAAGAAGAGGAGGAAGAGGAGGAGGAGAGCTTACTTGTCTCCGGTGTAGAGGTGGGGCTTGCGGAGCGCTTGGGTGACGAAGCCAGTCTCCTCTTTGGTGACGAAGTCGGGCAGCGGGAGCGACAGGGGGCTCCAGTAGCAGTCCTCGCTCAGGGAGTGCAGGAGGACGCCCGCCAACTGCTTGGCCGCCGTCTGCCCAACGGCACCCCGCGAGATTCGGCGGGACGGGCCGGAGACGGGCCGCGGCGCCCCCCTCGCCGCCTCCCCCCCCCCCCCCCCGGCCCCCCGCGGCCCCGGGCGGCGGGTCGGGGCTCCCGGGGGGCGGAGGGCGGCTTCTGGGGAGTGACCGCTGTCCGCTAATGACCGCTAACTAGCGGTTCACGGGGAATCACCGAGTGCTCTCTAATTAATATTAAACGCGTCAATCAGGGAAGGAGCCAGGCCTAGCGGATAGAGCCCGGGCCTGGGAGGCAGAAGGACCTGGGTTCTAAGCCCGGCTCTGCCGCTCGTCTGCCGGGTGACCTTGGGCAAGTCGCTTCACTTCTCCGAGCCTCGGTGAGACTCCTCTGTAAAAGAGGGGTTGAGGCGGGGAGCCCCACGTGGGACGGGGACCGTACCCAACCTGATCTGCCTGTATCCGCCCCAGAGCTTAGCGCAGTGCCCGACACACAGTAGGCGCTAAACAAATACCATAAAAAAAAAACCCCCATTTCTTTTAACGTCTATCTCCCCCTCTAGACTGTCAACTCGTGGGCGGAGAACCTGTCTACCCGGCTCGGTCGTACGGTCCTCTCCCACGCGCTCAGCGGAGTGCTCCGCACACAGAAAGCGCTCGATGAACGGCACTGACTGCCCCGACCCGAACTGCACCCGGCCGATCCCGCTCCGGAGGGAAGCCCTGTGGCCCGGGGCCCCTCAGGGAGCTCCCCGGCGGACGAGCCCTCGACGGGTCGGGTCGTCCAGTCCATCCCCCTGCCTCCGGGCGGGGCGGCCCGCCAGCCCGCCCTCGCGGACACGGAGAGAGGCTCCACGGCCGCCGAGAGCAGCGGTGCCCGGGTCGCCCGCCCAGCCCTCCCCTCCCCGGGCCCAAAGTTCACCCTGCGGTCTCCCCGGACCCTCTCTTGCCGCAGTGGGGGTCACGTACGTGCCCTCGGCGCCGCCCCCCACCTCAGCCCAGGCTCTCTGACTCTCCCGGGCCGGGGCCGGCGGGTCCGGCTATCTCGTCCCTCTCGCCCACATCCTGTCTCTGGCCCGGAACGGCCCTCCCTCCTCTAATCTGACAATGACTCTCCCCCTGCCTTCGATTAAGCCCCCTTTCCTCTTCTCCCACTCCCTGCTGCGTCGCCCTGACTCGACCCTTTAATAACGATGATAATGATGATGGTACGGTTAAGCACTTACTATGTGCCAAGCACTGTCATCCCCCCTCCCAGCCCCAGGGCTGGGACACATCTCTGTCATTTACTGATCTTTCTCTTGATGTCTGTCTCCCCCACTCTAGGGGAACGTGTCTGTTTAGCGTAGTATTGAATTCCCCCGAGCGTTTAGTACGGTGCTCTGCGCACAGTGAGGGCTCAATAAATACGAATGAATGAATGAATGAATGAACGAATGGTGGCTGGGTCTACTGTCTCTCCCCGTCCCCAGCGACACCAGGGAGGGAAGGCAGGGGATGGGGACAGGGTCCCGCATGATCCTGCACCCCTTCTCCCCCGACACCTCGGGCGCGCTCCCGCCCACACCGCCCCCGGCCCCTCTCCGCCAGGAGGGACCCCCTCACCATTTTGAAGTTCTGGGTGGCTTTGGTTTCCACGGTCCGCAGGACTTCTCTCAGCTCCCTCAGGCCCTTCACGATGTTCCTAGCGGGAGGCAGGAAGCGGGAGGTCGTCGTCGCGTGAGGCCGGGCCGGCCCACCGAGTTCCCGGGATGAAGCCGGGCGGCGGGCCTGGAGGAGTCGGGGTCGTTCCCCTCCCTCGGCTCCCCCGAACACCGCCAGTCGGTCGGCCGGTCACTCCTATCGAGCGCTTACTGCGTGCAGAGCACCGTAATAAGCGCTCGGGAGAGGACAACGGAACAATAGACAGGCGCATTCCCCGCCCACAAAGAGCTCACCGTCCGGAGGGAGAGACGGACGGTAACAGAAATAAATTATAGAGGTGGACATAAGTGCCGTGGGGCTCGGGGGGAGGGAGACGAATAATAATGTCGGTATTTGTTAAGCGCTTACTATGTGCCGAGCACCGTTCTAAGCGCTGGGGTAGACACAGGGGAATCAGGATGTCCCACGTGGGGCTCACGGTCTTCATCCCCATTTTACAGATGAGGTAACTGAGGCCCAGAGAAGTTAAGCGACTCGCCCGCGGTCACACGGCTGACAAGTGACGGAGCTGGGATCTGAACTCATGACCTCTGACTTCAAAGCCCGTGCTTTAAGGCTTGGGGGGGTCGGGGGACGGCGGGTGGGGGACGGACAGACCCCGGATCGGGGGAACCCCAGGTGGGACCGAGGCTCTGTCCAACCCGATTTACAACCTGATTACCTGGTATCTACCCCCAGCACTTGGCAGAGTGCCTGCCCCATAGTAAGTGCTTAACAGATACCACAGTTATTATCATTATTGGTCTCAAAAACCAAAACAGACTCCATAAACACTCCATAAACCTCTGGGCCGCGGGAACGCCCACCCGCCCTCCCGTTCCCAGAGAATGGGGTGGGGGGAACCCCCTGGAGGCAGGTAGGGCCCCGTCAGCCACAGGCGTCCAGCGGGGCTTCCTCGTTTCCTTTCGACAGAACAGACCGCCTCCGCCACCAGCTCCTGGGTGCCGGTTCCCCAGAGCGCTCAGTACAGTGCCGCGCACTCAGCAGGCGTTCAATCAGCAGCCCCTTGATGGATGGACTGAGGAGCGGGCACCTCACTTACGAGACCTGGGAGCGAGCTGGTGATTGGACCGTAGTGTACTCTCTCGAGTGCCTAGCACTGTGCTCTGCACGCGGTAAGCGCTCAGTAAGTACCACCGACTGATTGACTGCGGCAGGCCGGATCGAGAGGGATCCGTGGAGTGGGGAATCCTTTCCCGATCGATGGCATTTACCGAGTGCTCACTGTGTGCGGAGAACCCGGACGGCAGCGTGGCCCGGTGGAAAGAGCCCGGGCCTGGGAGTCGGAGGACCTGGGTTCTAATCCCGGCCCTGCCACCTGCCCGCCGTGTGACCCCGGGGAAAATCACTTCACTTCTCCGGGCCTCGGTGACCTCGGCTGTAAAGCTTGATTCTATTTATCGTGATTAGGTTGTCTTGCTTTTGTCCGTCTCCCCCGATCAGACCCGTGAGCCCATCGATGGGCAGGGACCGTCTCGTATCTGTTGCCGAACTGTTCATTCCATGGGCTTAGTACAGCGCTCTGCGCATAGTAAGCACTCAATAAATACTACTGAACGACTGAATGAATAAAACGGGGACCAAGGCCGTGAGCCCCAAGTGGAACGGGCACAGTGTCCGACCCAATCTGCTTGTATCCACCCCAACCCTCAGCCCGGTGCCTGGCACACAGTAAGTGCGATGACCACGGTTATTACTCTCACTAATCTACCTGCGAGGCCGCTTGAGGCCACGTGTGCCCCTTCAAATCGGCACCGTGGCCTTCCCCGGGCGAGAGGGCAGGAGGGCCGGTCTCCCGGGGCCCGCGGGGCGGCTCAGACGGGTCAGTCCGGAGGGTCCGCGCTCCGCTGCACCCCCCGCCCTCGGGGGCGGCCAGCGGGCCACGCTGGGCCCGGCGGGCAAAGGGCGCGGGGAAAGCAGAAGCGACGGGCCTCCGACCCAAAGGCCGCAGATACGGGAAGCGGCAACGACACCCGCTCCACCCGAGGCTGCTCGCCGCGGCCGCCGAGGAGCCCGGCCCCGGCCCTGCCCCCCCGCCGGTCTCCCCGCCTGAGGGGGAGGAGAAGGGGAGGCAGGCCTCGCTCGGGCCGACCGCCGGGCCGTCCCGCTCCAAGGCCGGGCCCTCTCCTCGGGGCCGCTGACGGGACCAGAGAGGGGAGAGAAAGCCTTTCCCCTTCGGCAGCTGCCGCGGGACAGGAGGCTTTTTTGAACTCCCCCGGGGCCTAACGGACCGGACTGTTATAACGGGCCACGGGCAGATGTAGCCGAGAAATACGATAATAACGATGGGATCTGTCGAGCGCTTACGCTGTGCCGAGCACTATTCTAAGCGCTGGGGTGGATACAAGGTCATCAGGTTGTCCCGCCTGGGGTGGAGAGTCTTCATCCCCATTTGACGGAGGAGGGAACTGAGGCCCAGAGAAGTGAAGAGACTGGCCCGAAGTCACACGGCTGACAGGTGGTGGAGGCGGGATTAGAACCCATGAACTCGGACTCCCAAGCCCGGGCTCCTTCCACTGAGCCACGCTGCCATTCGGGGTGCATACGCCGCCTCCAACTGTTAGACCCCCCCCCCGACGGAGCCTTCCCCGCCTGCGGCCTCGGGTCTTCCGCACGGCCTCCCCGGCAGGCAGATCCCAGTTGGTGGAAACTGAGGAGGCCCGGAGAGGTTAAGCAAGCTGCCTGTGGTCACACAGCGTGTCGGCTCCAGGGCCGACCCCACAAGCCCAGAAGCGGCGTAGCTAGTAGATTGAGGATGGGCCCGGGAGTCAGAGGACCTGGGTTCTAATCCCGGCTCTTTGACCTGTCTGCTGTATGGCCTTGTTCCCTCAACTGTAAAATGGAGATTAATAATAATAATAATAATAATAATGATAATGATGATAATGTTGGTATTTGTTAAGCACTTACTATGTGCAGAGCCCTGTTCTAAGCGCTTGGGGAGATAGAGGGTCATCAGGTTGTCCCACGTGAGGCTCACGGTCGTCATCCCCATTTGACAGACGAGGTCACTGAGGCCCAGAGAAGTGAAGTGACTTGTTCACAGTCACACGGCTGACAGGTGGCAGATCCGGGATTCGAACCCACGATCTCTGACCCCCAAGCCCGGGCTCTTTCCACTGAGCCGCGCTGCTTCTCTAAGACTGTGAGCCCCACATGAGACATGGACTGTGTCCAACTTGATTAATCTGTACCTACCCCAGCACTTAATACTGTACCTGCTACGTAATAAGCGCTTAACAAATAACATAAAAAAAAAAAAGGTTCTAAGCTCTGAGCTCCCGCGCCTGAGGCCCAGAGCTCCCAGCCGATCGCCCTGGAAAAACCATTCCTGCGTTTTTCCCCAAAACAGCCAATCCCAAAACGGGAGCGTGGCCTACTGGAGCGCGGGCTCGGGAGCCAGACCTGTGTGACCTTGGGTAAGTGTGACCTTGGGTAAGTCGCCTCGCTTCTCTGCACCTCGGTCTCCTCGGCTGTAAAACGGAGCGAAAGTGCTCGTCCCCCCTTGGATCGTGAGGCCCAGGTGTCCAGTGCGATCATCTTTTGTCTAACCCAGGGCTCGGGGCAGTGCTCGCCCCGTTGGGGACGGGGAACGCGTCCTGTCCGTTGCCCTGCTGTCCTCTCCCAAGCGCTCAGTCCAGCGCTCCGCACACCCCGAGCGCTCAGGCGATACGGCTGAATGAATGGACGGCAAGTGCTTAACGAACAGCCTCACCCCTCGTCTGCCGTGTGAGCCGGGGCCTCGCTTTACCTCCCCGGGCCTCGGCTCCCTCGTCCGTACAACGGGGACCGAGGCCGGGAGCCCCACGTGGGACGGGGACGTGTCCGACCCGATCCTCCCGGATCCATCCCGGCGCTCGACACGGTGGCCGGCACGGGGCGGGCGCTTAACGCACACCGTGAATCTTAGCGTTGCTATTATTACCTTGTGCCCGGCGGGTTGGCGGCGCTGCCCCAACCCCCCGGCGGCCGCACACTCACCCCTTCTTCAGGTTGGCCACGTAGGCGCTCTGCAGCGCGGCTTCCAGGAAGAAGGTGAGCTCAAAGTCCGGAGCGGCGCCACCGCTGCTGCCCTTCACGTGCCTGGCGTTGGTGCCGTTTGCCGCCTGGGGCCGGAGGGGGGACAGAAGCCGAGTGACCGCCGGGGTCGGTCTGGCCCCCGGCGCCGTCCGAGAGGGAGGAGGTCGGCCGCTCCCGGCTCCCAAACCCTTTTCTTAAAAAATAGTGAGCGCCGGGCTCCGTACTAAGCGCTGGGATGAGTACAGGCTAACCGCCCGTCCCGGACGGGGCTCGCGGTCTTCACCCCGGTTTTAAGGACGAGGGAAGTGAGGCGTGGATAAAGGAGGTGACTCGCCCAAGGTCACGCAGCGGACAAGTGGCGGAGCGGGGATTAGAACCCGGGCCACGCTGCTTCTCTGGACTCGCACCAGACTAGCCCCTCTAGACTGTCAGCTCGTTTGGGGCGGGGGACGTGACCGCTAAATCCGTTGAACAGCGCTCTGCACACAGTGAGCGCTCAAAACATACCAGTAATTGATTGATGCTGAGCAGGGGTACCGACTACGAGCTCTGTTCTACTGCCCTCTCCCAAGCACTCAGTACAGTGCTTCGCACGTAGCAAGCGCTCAATAAATACCACTGACGGATCGACGGACTGTAAGCGGGGAACCCGACTCCCAATTCGGATTTTCTGTCCTCTCCCAAGGGCTCGGCCCAGTCCTCTGCGCTTCCTAAGTGCTCGATAAATACCATCGATCGACCGACTGATTGACTGAGCTCGCCGTGCCGAGCGCCGGGGCGGAGGAGAGGGTGAGCAGACCCGCTCCCTGCCCTCCGGGAGCCCGCAATCCCACGGCAAGTGGGGAGAGAGCGGCGGACGTGCCGTCGGGGTGGCCGAATCTCAGGGCGTCTCTCCCGCCCCGGGGCCGGTGGGTCCCGTGACCGCCCACCCCACGGACCCCGAGTGCCCGCCACCTTCTCCAGCTCCTGCAGGTAGACGTGGGCGATCCAGGACGCCCTCTCGAAGCAGGCCGTCACCTCCTCCTGCCGCTCCGTGAGCCGCGTGTGGGAGGCGATGGAGTTGGGTGAGCGCTCCAGGGACAGGCCTGCAAGGACGGCAGCCGGTCGGACCCCCGGCCTCTCCCCACGCTCCCCCTCCCCACCCCCGGGGTGACCGTCGGGCTCCCCACTCTCCGATCCGATCCGGGCTTTTCCTTCTAGCGGCCCTCCCTGGCTGGCGCGGACCCCACACCGTCACCACCACCAGGGCGGCAACGAGAACGATAATAACAGTGATGATGATAATAATAATAATAATAATGATAATAGGACTCGCGGTACGTGTTAAGCACTCACTCTGTGGCAGGCACTGTACTAAGTGGTGAGCTAGATACGAGCTCATCAGGTTGGACACCGTCCAAGCCCCTCACGGGGCTCACCGTCTTAATCCCCGCCATTTTACAAATGAGGTAACCGAGGCCCGGAGAAGTGAAGCGACTTGCCCAATGTTACGCGGCAGATAATTAGATAATTATCCTATTATTGAGTGGCAGAGCCAGGATTAGAAACCAGGTCCCTCTGACTCCCAGGCCCGTGCCCTATCCATTAGGCAACAGTGCCGTCCCAGAACAGACAAGCGGCGGTGCGGGGATTAGAACTCGGGTCCTGTGACTCTCAGGCCCGGGCTCTACCCTTTAGAGGACGCTGCTTCTCAGCGTAACTGACTGCAGTGTGGCAAGCCCGGCGCTTGAGAGAGAGAAGCAGTAACAAACCCACAATTACTATCACTATTATTATCATCATTAGTATTATTACAGTCGCCGGGGCTGGGTCAAGCGCTCTCGCGTCACTCGTCTCCTTTTAACCGCCCCACGATCCTGGGAGACAGAGCGGGGGCGGGCATCATTATGCCCATTCTACAGAGGAGGAGGCCCAGAGAGGTCCGGCGACTTTTTCAAGGTCACCCAGCGGGCCGGGGTCTCCCTCCCCCGGGGCCCCCCGACCCTCGTCTTCGGAGGAGACGCCCCACCCTCGGGCGGCGGGAGGCCGAGCCGGGCGACGGGTCAGGTCCGGCTGCGGGCCGAGATTGGGGGCGGCCAGTACCGGGGGTGGGGAAGGCTCCCCTTGCCCCGGGGAGTCGCCTCTAGACGCTGAGCTCGCAGTGGGCGGGGACCGCGGCTACAACCCTCTTCTAGCGTCCTCCTCCGAGGGCTTAGCGCAGCGCCCTGCACACGCTAAGCGCTCGGTAAATGGGACCGATCGACTGATTACAGGGCTGTACAGCTGGGGGGGCAAATGGTGGGAGGAGAGGGAGGGTTTGGTCAGTCCCACCTAGGTTCACGTTCTCCAGGCCAAGGGCCAGTCCCGGGGCGGTAGGCAAGGGAGCGGCCCAGAGGCGGCCCTGCAGGTGGCTGAGGACGACCAGGGCGACCCCGTGGAAGCCAGAGGGGTGGAGGCTCGGGGCCCAGGAGGCCCCGGGCCCAGAGAGCCCTCTCTCCCTCCCCCTTTCCCGCCCTCGGGCGGAGAGCCGGTTCCCCCGGCCAGCCAGCGGACTGAGGCCATCCGGCTCCCCCGGGGTCCCAGCTGGGGTCCCCTGGGGCGAGCAGCCGCAGGCCCCGAGCAGAATTCAACCCCAACCGTGTGCTGGAGCTGGCGGGTCGGTCGGGTACGGGTGAGGGGGAGAGGGTGGGATGGGGAGGGGGTGGGATGCCATAGTCGCGGCTCAATCTACAGATCCGGCCTCGTCGCTCGGGCACCAAATGCAGGTGGCAGGGCCTGCCGACCGAGTCACGGCCGGACGGAGGAAGCCGGGGGCGGACGAGGAGGCCCTAGGCCGAGGGGACGACGGGCCCGGGGGAGGGGGAGAGGCCCGTGGGGAGGAGACACGGTCGGTCTCTCTCTCTCTCCCACAGGAAGCGAGGCCCTCTCGGGAGACCCCGGGGCCCCTGTCCCGTCCCCCCGGGCCCTCGGCCCCCGGACGCTCCAGGGAACCACAGGTCTCTCCGGCCGAGTGCGGAAGACTGCCCGCTCCAGCCCCTACACCCCAACGTCGGGCAGCCCCCGGGGGACCGGCGAGGCATCGGTGGGCCCCGACGGGAGTCGGGGGGCCGGCGGGGGCGTCTCTCAGACTGCCCGGTCACGGGGGCAGGAGTCATGCTGAGCCAAGGGAGGAGACCCTGAGGGCAAGGAGGAGAGAGAGGAGGAGGAGGAGGAGGAAGAGGAGGGGCACAAGGGGAATGAGGAACGGGGAGAGGGAGGAGGGATTCCCTTCCCAGCTGCCACATCTCCCCCCTGCCCAATCCTCCTCCTCTTCCTCCAGGAGGTCTTCCCCAGTTGGATCCCCCCGGGCTCCCTGGCGTTCCCGGGAAGAGCTACATCCTTATCCCCTCCCGGCTCCTGTTCGGTTGGGACCCCGGCTAGGGCGCGAGCTCCCCTTCCCTCGCCCTCCACCAAAGAGCAGGCGGGGTCTTGCCAGCGCGAGCCCCGGCCCGGGACCCCCGGGAGGGAGGGGACCCCGGCGCTGGGGGGGAGGGAGGTGGCGCGACCCCCCGCCCCTCCAAAGCCAGACCACCATGCTCGGGACAAGGCGCTGGTTACCTACCCATCGAGGACCTGTGGCCAGCGGAGTTGTCGGCCCCCTAGCAAGCTGGAGGATAAAGCTGAAAGGGACAGAAAGCAGGGTAGAGAAAGCAGATAAATGGGGCACCGTCCAGAAAAGAACTGACAGCGGCCGAGGAGGAGGAGGAGGAGGAGGAGGAGGACGGGAGGGAGGAGGAAGAGGAGGAAGAGGGACAGGTGCCAGACCCCTGGGAAACCGAGTTGCTCTGGGAAGCCTCAGGGGCCGGGGTGCCAAGATTCGGGGGTTCTCCCATCCCCGCCACCCCCCCTCCGTCCACTGCCCCCAGGCCTCCTTCCCCTCCCTCAGCCCGGCGTGACGGCAGAGGGGCCACGGGCTCGGCGTGCCTTGCCGGGGGTTCTGCGGGCCTCGGCGGTCCCGGGCGGGCCGGGCTCACTCCCTCCTCGAGCCCAGCCCGCCTCAGACCGGCGGCGGGCCTGGGGCGTCCGTTCGGGGGGGAAATCAGTGAGAACGGCTTGGCGTGGCAGCTGGCGGGGTGGGGGGAGAATGGAAGAAACTGCAGGGCGGGGGGGCACTCCCGCTCTGATCGGAGGACAGGCAGATGGAGGGGGTACGGGGGTGAGGGAGGGAGGGAGGGGGAGGCTCAGATAAGACGCGGCCTCCTCGACCCCCCCGACCCTCCCCTCCGCCTCCCCCAGGGCCCTTTCCCCAGCCTAGCTCGAAGGAGCAGGAGACGAAGAAAATCGAGGCGGGGGCGCCTTCCCACGGCCGGAAAAGCGTTATTCACGCAGCTGCAGATATCTGCAGGGCCCAGAGGGGTCGGGACAGATCCACGGACAAGCGGTCCACCCCAGCTCGCCGGGGAAGGTCGGGGGCGGAGACGGGAAAGGCCGGAGGTTTCGGAGGGTCCGGGCCGGGGCGCCGGGGGAGAGTCGGGGGCGTCGGTGGCCCGTCTCCGACCCCGAGGGCGGGGGGGTCCCCGAAGGCCACCGGCCCCCCACCCCCGGGGAACCCCCGCCGGAGCCGGAGCCCCGGGCCGAGCGAGGAATGGCCCCGGGGCGTCGGCACCAGCCGCCGACTCACGGGGCGCCCGACGTCCCGCCCCCCCGCCGCCGCCCCGGGCTCCCGCAGGGCCGGCCTCGACCGCCGCCCGTCGCTCCGCCCGCCCCCGGCCGCCGCCCCGCGCTCCCGGGCTCCCGCGGCGCCGGCCCCGCCCGACGGTCCGGGCCCCGCCGCCGCCCCGGGGACCCGGGGCCGTGCGGGCCCCCTCCCGGGCCGCTACCTTTGATGACGAAGGCTTCCGCCACCAGGCGCAGCTGGTACAGGGGCTTGTTCTCCACGGTCATGGCGTCGATGCCCGCGCGGGCGTACATGCTGACCGCCTCCCGGTAGGAGCCCTCGGCGAAGTGCAGCTTCCCCAGGATCAGCATGGCCTCGCGCGTGTACTTGGGCTGGGCGGAGGGACGGAGGGATGGACGGACGGAAACGAGGGACCCCGGCCGCGCCCGCCTCCCGGACGGACCCCCTCCTCCCCCTCGCCGGCCCCCGGCCCGCCCGACCCCACCGCCTCCCTCTAGAGCCCGCCCTCCACGCTGGAACCGCCTTGTGGGCCGGGGACGTGTCTACCGACCGTATTCAACGGTCCCAAGCGCTCAGTACGGTGCTCTGCACGCGGGAGGCGCTCAGGAGATAACACCGATTAACCGTGGGCAGGGACCGGGTCTACCAACTCTGTTGAACGGTCCTCTCCCCGGAGCCGACCCGACTCGCTCGCATCCACCCCAGCGTTCGGTACGGTGCCTGGCACGTAGTGAGCGCTTAACGGTAACCGCTGGTATATATTATCTTTCGGTCATAAAATACTTACACTCACACCCGCCTCCCCCTCTAGACCGTCAGCTCGTGACGGACAGGGACCGTTGTATTGACAGGAGTGAGAACGCTGATATTTAAGCGCTCACTACGCGCCGAGCACTCTAAGCGTTGGGGGAGATACGAGGTCATCAGGTCGGAGACGGTCCCCGTCCCACGTGGGGCTCCCGGTCTTCATCCCCATTTGACAGAGGAGGACACTGAGGCCCAGAGAAGTGAAGTGACTTGCCCAAGATCCCACAGCAGACGCGGGGCTGGGGAGCCGGGATTCACATCTCCCGGTCCCAGGCCCGGGCTCTATCCTCCAGGCCGGGAACACGGTCAGTCAACGGTATTTACCGAGCGCTTCCGATGTCCAGACCGCTGTACTAAGCGCTCGGGAGAGATAACCGACCCGCTCCCGGCCCACGGGGAGCTTGAGGACCGCCGCCTAGACGCCCCGGCCTAGGCGCCGACCGCCGGGCCCGGGGGGGGGGGGTGCCGGCCGGGCGGGCACTCACCGGCAGCCGTCCCCTGGTGAGGATCCCCGTCAGGTACTTCTTGGCTTCGCCCAATTTCGACTCGCTCTTCTCCAGGAGGGGGACGGCGTCTTTGATTTGGGCGATGTTCTCTTTCAGGCTCTGCTCCAGGAGGGCCTCCGCCAGCAGCAGCTTCCCAAAGTCATCTGCAAGACGGAGCGGGCGTCCAAACGGGTTACGCGCGGGGCGGCGTGCACGTGGGTGCACGCGGGGGGCCCCGAAGGCCGAGCGAGAGACCCCTCCCGTCACAGACGCGTGTCGGAGGCCTCCCAGTCATAATAGTAATAACGTCGGTATGTGTTAAGCGCTCACTAGGTGCCAAGCGCTGTTCTAAGCGCCGATACGAGGTGATCGGGTTGTCCCACACGGGGCTCGCCGTCTTAATCCCCACTTGACGGATGAGGAAACCGAGGCCCAGAGAAGTGAAGTGACTTTCCCAAGGTCACGCGGCTGACAAGGCGCAGAGCCGGGATTAGAACCCAGGTCCTCTGGCTCGGGCTCTACCCGCTAGGCCGCGCCGCTTCTCAAGATGGCACACGACGGGAGAGGCCCTGGTGCCCGCTCGGGCGGAGCCGGGAGACCTCGCCGCTCACTGTGGACAGAGAATGTGTCCGTTCATTGTCGTGTTGACCTCTCCCAAACGCTTAGTGCGGTGCTCCGCACGCAGTAAGCACTCACTAAATACCGCTGACGGACTGATTTCCTGCCCCCACGGCGGAGGGTCCACTGGCAGGGAAGCGCTGGAGGCAGGGCGATATTTTTTTCCTCCTCCTTTCTGAGCTTTTCTAAGGAATGAATAATTTCTTAACTGAGTCTTTAAAGGTGATTCTTTCCCAGCCCACAGTTAATCCGGGTTCCGCTCTAACTCGGGAGCAAATCCAAATGGCACATCCACCTACACCCATCCCTCGGGTCATCCGGTTTGGTGCGGCTCACGTACACGTCCGCCCACGGAAACGGGCACCCACGGGCACACACAGACAATCCACTGATCCACCGACCTCTCTAACAATCATCATCATAATAATAATGGTTTCGTAGCCATGCGGGCACACAGAATCAGTTCCACTGACCCTCCAACATCCCTAATGACAATAATAAAAATGATTTGGTGCCCATTCACACACACAAAATCAATTCCTCCGACCCACCAACATCTCTAATGATGATAAAATTATGGTTTTGTACCCATGCACACACACACAATCAATTCCACTGACCCCCCAACCTCTCTAATAATAATAATAACGATATAATTTTCCCCCTTCAAAGTCCCTACTGAAGGCCTTCCCGGACTAAGCCCCACGTTTCCTCGGCTCCCCTGCCCTCCACATCTCCCTGACCGGCTCCCTTTTGGTCTTCCCCCCTTCCCCGCCCCTCAGCGCTTATGTATACGTCTGTACAAATCTATAATTCTGACAACGAATGCATCCAAAAACTGGACAGTGAAAAAACAGGACAGGAAGAACATCGATTCTTTAGAAATGTGGTTCTGAAAAAGGCTTTTGCGAATACCACGGACGGTCCGAAAGACGAACAGATGGATTTTGAAGCAAATTAAACCAAAGAGGCCTTTGGAAGGCCAAATGACTCGACTTCGATGAGCCTATTTGGGAGACATAATCAGGAGGACTAATTCCCTGGAGAAGACACTGATGCTAGGAAAAGTCCAGGGAAAAGGTGGAAGAGGCAGACGGGCGGCAAGATGGATAGAGACCCTAACCGCGATAAAGGAAGAACCGTTAGAAAGGTGGCAGAGGACGGGACGTTCTGAAGAAATTATATCCATGGAGTCGCTATGAATCGGAAATGACTCCACGGCACATATTAAATAATAATAATTACTATTTATTTAGAGAAGCAGCGCGGCTCAGTGGAAAGAGCCCGGGTTTGGGAGTCAGAGGTCATGGGTTCTAATCCCGGCTCCGCCGCTTGTCGGCTGGGTGACTTTGAGCAAGTCGCTTCGCTTCTCTGGGCCTCAGTGACCTCATCTGTCCTACGGGGATGAAGACTGGGAGCCCCATGTAGGACAACCTGATGACCTTGTATCTCCCCCAGAGCTTAGAACAGTGCTTCACACCTAGTAAGCGCTTAAATACAATATTATTATTTATATATATATATTAACATATATTAATGTGGGCAGCAGCGTGGCTCAGTGGAAAGGGCATGGGCTTGGGAGTCACAGGTCATGGGTTCGAATCCCGGCTCTGCCACTTGTCAGCTGTGTGACTGTGGGCAGGTCACTTCACTTCTCTGGGCCTCAGTGGCCTCATCTGGGAAATGGGGATGAAAACTGTGAGCCCCACGTGGGCCCACCTGATGACCCTATATCTCCCCCAGCGCTTAGAACAGTGCTCTGCACAGAGTAAGCGCTTAACAAATACCAACATTATCATCACTATGTATCTCCCCCAGTGCTCAGAACAGGGGTCTGCACACAGTAAGCGCTTAACAAATACCAACATCATTATTAAGACCGTGAGCCCCACGTGGGACAACCTGATGACCTCCCCGGCGCTTAGCCCAGTCCTTGGCACATAGTAAGCGCGTGCTTAACAAATGCCATCGTCACTGTTATTATTACTTGCTACTGAATGGCACTTCCCAAGCGCTCAGCACAGTGCTCTGCACCCAGCAGGGGCACAGTAAATCCGACCGAATGGAGGAATGAGGCAATGGGCCACAGTGGGGGCTTAACAAGTAGCATCACCATGGTGATTGGGATGACTTCCGGTGGGGGGGGGGGGATGGGCAGGGCGGGCCCACTTCCGCTCCGCAGGCCCCGCCCACCGGAAACCGGAAGTCCGCTGGGCCCCGGCCCTCCTCGTTTCCACCGCCCACCGGACGGGGGCGCTCTAGGAGGCTTCATTCATTCATTCATTCATTCATTCATTCATTCATTCATTCAATAGTCTGTATTGAGCGCTTACTATGTGCAGAGCACTGGTCTAAGCGCTTGGAATGGACAAACCGGTAACAGAGACAGTCCCTGCCCTTTGACGGGCTTGCGGTCTAATCGGGAGAGACAGAACAATGGCAATTAATATTTGATGGGAGTTACTGAGCGCTTACTAAATAATATTAGTGATGGGCCTTGTTAAGCGCTTCCTATGTGCCAGGCACTGTTCTAAGCGCTGGGGGGGAGGGGTACAAGGTGATGAGGTTGTGGGGCTCCCAGTCTTCATAATAATAATAATGTTGGTATTTGTTAAGCGCTTACTATGTGCAGAGCACTGTTCTAAGCGCTGGGGTAGACCCAGGGGAATCAGGTCGTCCCACGTGGGGCTCACAGTCTTCATCCCCATTTTACAGATGAGGTAACCGAGGCACCGAGAAGTGAAGTGACTCGCCCAAAGTCACCCAACTGACAAGTGGCCGAGCCGGGATTCGAACCCATGACCTCTGACTCCGAAGCCCGGGCTCTTTCCACTGCGCCACGCTGCTTCTCTTCATCCCCATTTGACAGAGGGCACTGAGGCCCACAGAATAATAATAATAATAATAATGATGGTGCTATTTGTTAAGCACTTACTATGTGCCAAGCCCTGTTCTAAGCACTGGGGGGATACAAGGCGATGAGGTTGTCCCCCATGGGGCTCCCAGTCTTCATCCCCATTTGACAGAGGAGGGCACTGAGGCCCACAAAATAATAATAATAACAGTGGTATTTGTTAAGCGCTTACTATGCACCGAGCACTGTTCTAAGCGCTGGGGGGGGGATGATACGAGGTCATCAGGTTGTCCCCCGTGGGGCTTCCGGTCTTCATCCCCATTTGACAGAGGAGGGCACTGAGGCCCACAAAATAATAATAATAATAATAGTGGTATTTGTTAAGCGCTTACTATGTGCCAAGCACTGTTCTAAGCGCTGGGGGGATAGAAGGTGATCTGGTGGTCCCACGTGGGGCTCACAGTTTTCATCCCCATTTGACAGATGAGGTCACTGAGGCCCAGAGAAGTGAAGCGACTTGCCCAGAGTCACCCAGCTGACAAGTGGCGGCGTCAGGATTTGAACCCACGGCCCCTGACTCCCAAGCCCGGGCTCCTTCCACTGAGCCACCCTGGTTCTGTGCAGGGGGCTGCACTAAGCGCTCGGGAGAGGCCAATCCAACCCTAAACGGACGCGGGCCCTCCCCACGACGAGCTCACAGTCCAGGGAGGAGGAGACAGACGTCGGGGCAAGTAAACAGTCATAATAATAAAAACGCTATTTCTGATCATAACAGTTTCTAATAATAATAACACCATTTCCAATAATCATAACGATAGCACCATTTCTAATGATAATAACCACAATGTGCACGAGAGGCAGCGTGGCCTAGTGGGCAGAACCTGGGAGTCAGAGGAACCTGGGTTCTTAACTCCTCTCTGCCAAATCAATTCGGTCACTTATTCGTATTTATCGCGCTTACTGTGTGCAGAGCACTGGACTAAGCGCTTGGGAAAGGCCAATCCAACACTAAACAGCCACATTCCCAGCCTACGAAGAGCTCACAGTCTGCGGTGGAGGAGACGCACGTCACTACCAGTAAACAGTAACAGGAATAAAAACACAATTTCTGATCATAACACTATTTCTAATAATAATAACACCATTTCCAATCATAATAGAACCATTGCTACTGATGATGATGATGATAATCACGAAATGCAGGAGAAGCAGTACGATCTAGCGGGCAGGGCCCGGGGCCTGGGAGTCAGAGGACCCTGAGTTCTCAGCCGGGCTCTGCCATATTCGTTCATTCCTATTTATTGAGCGCTTCTTGTGTGCAGGGCACTGGACTGAGCGCTTGGGAGAGGCCAATCCAACACCAGACAGACACATTCCCCGCCCAGGACGAGCTCACAGTCTACCGTGGAGGAGACCGACATCAATTCAGGTAAATAGTAATAATAATAATAAAGACACTATTTCCGATAACACTATTTCTGTTAATAATAACGCGTTTGCACTAATAACTTTTCTCTACTACTAATAATGCCGATGACGCTGATAATCACAACGTGCATGAGACGCAGTATGACCCAGCGGGTAGGGCCCGGGAGTCAGAGGAACCTGGGTTCTCGACCCGGCTCTGCCCTATTCATTCAGTCCTATTTAGTGAGCGCCTACTGTGTGCGGGGCACTGGACTGAGCGCTTGGGAGAGGCCAATCCAACATTAAACGGACACACGCCCTCCCCGCGACGAGCTCACACCCTCCGGTGCGGGAGACGGCGGTACAAGCAGATAGTAATAATAATAAAGACCCCTCTTCTGCTAACGGGCACTGTTTCTAATCAGAACACCATTCCCAGTACTAATAATAGAACTCTCTCTGCTAATGCGTGGCTCAGTGGAAAGAGCCCGGGCTTTGGAGTCAGGGGTCATGGGTTCGAATCCCAGCTCGGCCACTTGTCAGCCGTGGGACTGTGGGCGAGTCACTTCCCTTCTCTGGGCCTCAGTTCCCTCATCTGCCAAATGGGGATGAAGACCGTGAGCCTCACGTGGGACCACCCGACGACCCTGTCTCTCCCCCAGCGCTTAGAACGGTGCTCTGCACCTAGTAAGCGCTTAACAAATACCAACATTATGATTATGATTATCATCAATGATGATGATGACAATCACAATATGCCCGGGAAGCGGTACGGTCCAGCAGTCGGGGCCCATCACAGTCTACAGGGGAGACAGACATCAGTACAAGAGAGAGAGAAGCGGCGTGGCTCAGTGGAAAGGGCCTGGGCTTGGGAGTCGGAGGTCATGGGTTCGAATCCCGGCCCTGCCCCTTGTCGGCTGTGTCACCGTGGGCCAGTCGCTTCACTTTCTCTGGGCCTCAGTTCCCCCATCTGTCAAATGGGGATGACGACCGGGAGCCCCACGTGGGCCCACCTGATTCCCCTGTGTCTCCCCCGGCGCTTAGCGCAGTGCTCTGCACGTAGTAAGCGCCTAACGAACACCGACGTTATTAACATTAAAACCACCATTTCTAATATCATTTCCAATTCTGCTAGAACTATATTTCCATCACTAACGATGATGCTAATCCTAACAGGCGGGAGAAGCAGCACGGCCTGGCGGCTAAGGGCCGGGGCCTGGCGCCGTCTACAGTGGAGACGGACGTCAGTACAAGAGTAATCAGCATAAAAACGACTTTTCGAATAATAATGCCACCACCATCTCCACTGAGAAGAGAATGATTTCCATTGACGACGACGACGTCGTCGTGCGGGGGAGGCGGTAAGGCCTAAGCCGGGGGGAAGCCGGGAGTCGGAGGGGCCCGGTCTGCCGGCCCGGCTCGGCCCCATCCCTCTTTGCTATGTACTGAGCGCTTCCTGGGCGCGGAGCAGTGGGCCGAGTGTTGGGGCGGGTCTCACCGGTGTGTCCGGCGGCGGGGGCGGCGAAGGCGAGGGTCTGCAGCTGGAGGACGAGGGTGGGCACGGGGCCCCAGTGGCAGCGGGCCCGGCAGCGCTCCAGCTCCGCCTCCACCTTCTGCCGGGACCAGCCCGGGACCCCCGACGCCGACATCCTCCCCACACGGACCTCGGCCGCTCTGCTCCTCCTCCTCCTCCTCCCCTCTTCCTCCTCCTGCTGCTCCTCCTCCTCCTCTCTTCCTCCTCCTCCTCCCTTCCTACTGCTCCTCCTCCTCCTACTGCTCCTCCTCCTCCTACTGCTCTTCCTGCTCCTCCTCCTCTCTTCTTCCTCCTCCTGCTCCTCCTCTCTTCCTCCTGCTCCTGCCCCTCCTCCTCCTCTCTTCCTCCTCCTCCTGCTCCTCCTTCTCCTGCTCCTCCTCTCTTCTTCCTCCTCCTGCTGCTGCTCCTCTCTTCCTCCTGCTCCTCCTCTCTTCTTCCTCCTCCTGCTCCTCCTCTCTTCCTCCTCCTCCTGCTCCTCCTCCTCTCTTCCTCCTCCTTCTCCTGCTCCTCCTCTCTTCTTCCTCCTCCTGCTGCTGCTCCTCTCTTCCTCCTGCTCCTCCTCTCTTCCTCCTGCTCCTCCTCTCTTCTTCCTCCTCCTGCTCCTCCCCTCTTCCTCCTGCTCCTGCCCCTCCTCCTCCTCTCTTCCTCCTCCTCCTGCTCCTCCTCCTCTCTTCCTCCTCCTTCTCCTGCTCCTCCTCTCTTCTTCCTCCTCCTGCTGCTGCTCCTCTCTTCCTCCTGCTCCTCCTCTCTTCCTCCTGCTCCTCCTCTCTTCTTCCTCCTCCTGCTCCTCCTCTCTTCCTCCTCCTCCTGCTCCTCCTCCTCTCTTCCTCCTCCTTCTCCTGCTCCTCCTCTCTTCTTCCTCCTCCTGCTGCTCCTCCTCTCTTCCTCCTGCTCCTCTTGCTGCTCCTCCTCCTCTCTTCCTCCTCCTTCTGCTCCTCCTCCTCCTACTGCTGCTCTTCCGCCTCTCTTCCTCCTCCTTCTCCTGCTCCTCTCTTCCTCCTCCTTCTCCTGCTCCTCCTCCTGCTGCTCCTCCTCTCTTCCTCCTCCTTCTCCTCCTCCTCTCTTCCTCCTCTCCTGCTGGTCCTGGTCCTGGTCCCGCCCCGGGCACGTCACAAGGCTGTCTGTCTGTCTGTGTGTGTGTGTGTGTGTGTGTGTGTCTGTCTATCTGTCTGTGTGTCCCCGGGGGGTCCGGGCCCTCACGCATTGATGCAATCGTATTTCTTGAGCACCGACTCTGCGCTGAGCACTGGACTAAACGCTTGGAAAGGCCAGCCCGGCGACGGAGAGGGACCGTCCCTGCCCAAAGAGGGGCTCACGGCCTAAACGGGGGAGCCAGACAGCAAAGCGAAGGAGAACCAGGCAGCCTCAGCAAGATAAATTCATTCCATCGTGTTGATTGAGCGCTTACTATAATAATGTCGGTGTTTGTTAAGCGCTTACTAGGCGCCGAGCACCGTTCTAAGCGCCGGGGGAGACACGGAGGAATCAGGTTGTCCCACGTGGGGCTCACGGTCTTCATCCCCCTTTTACAGAGGAGGTAACTGAGGCACAGAGAGGTTAAGTGACTCGCCCACAGTCACCCAGCTGACGAGTGGCCCAGCCGGGATTCGAACCCGTGACCTCTGACTCCAAAGCCCGGGCTCTTTCCACTGAGCCACGCTGCTTCTCCCAACCCAAAGTCACACAGCTGACAATGTGGCGGAGCCGGGATCCGAACCCTTGACCTCTGACTCCCAAGCCCAGGTTCTTTCCACTGATAATAATAATAATGTTGGTATTTGTTAAGCGCTTACTATGTGCGGGGCACTGTTCTAAGCGCTGGGGTAGATACAGGGTCATCAGGTTGCCTCACGGGAGGCTCACAGTTAATCCCCATTTTACAGAGGAGGGAACCGAGGCCCAGAGAAGTGAAGTGACTCGCCCACGGTCCCACAGCTGACGAGTGGCAGAGCTGGGATTCGAACCCATGACCTCTGACTCCCAAGCCCGGGTTCTTTCCACCGAGCCACGCTGCTTTGCAGAGCACTATGCGCAGAGCACTGGACTAAACGCTTGGGATGGACAACTGGGCAACAGATAGAGACCATCCCTGCCCAAAAGACGGGCTCCCGGTCCAAACGGGGGAGACGGACGGCAGAACCAAACGAAAACAAGACCACCTCATCGAGATCAATAGAAGGAAGGGGGTGGACACCTCATTAACAAAATAAATAGGGTGATAAATAATATATACAGGTGATCACGGTGCTGAGGGGAAGAGCAGAGGGTGGGGGGGGGGGAGCAGGCTCCGTCTGGGAAGGCCTCCTGGAGGAGGTGAGCCCTCAGTAGGGCTTTGAAGAGGGGAGGAGAGCCAGTCGCCGCCTGGCGACGGGGGAGGCGCCTACCACACTGCCTCGTCCCTACTAGCCGCTCCCTGAGGCTGGCACCGACCGGGCCTCAGTGACCTCCCCTGGAAAAGGGGGATAACCTCATCTCCTTCTGTCTACCGCAGCGTTTAGAACGGTCCCTGACACAGAGTAAGTGCTTGACAAATACCACAGTTATTATTATTAGGACTCCACTTCTCAGGGCCTCAGTGACCTCGTCTCTAAAATGGGGATGAAGACTGGAAGCCCCACGGGGGGCAACCGTATCGCCTTCTGTCTACCGCAGCGCTTAGAACGGTCCCTGACACAGAGTAAGTGCTTGACAAATACCACAATTATTATTTTGACTCCACTTCTCAGGGCCTCAGTGATCTCATCTCTAAAATGGGGATGAAGACTATAAACCCTACGGGGGGCAACCGCATCGCCTTCTGTCTACCGCAGCGCTTAGAACGGTGCCTGGCACAGAGTAAGTGCTTGACAAATACCACAATTATTATTATTTCTCCTCAGGACCTCAGTGACCTCGTCTCTAAAATGGGGATGAAGACCGTAAGCCCCACGGGGGGGCAACCGCATCGCCTTCTGTCTACCGCAGCGTTTAGAACGGTGCCTGGCACAGAGTAAGTGCTTGACAAACACCACAGTTATTATTATTATGACTCCACTTCTCAGGGCCTCAGTGACCTCGTCTCTAAAATGGGGATGAAGACTGTAAGCCCCACGGGGGGCAACCGCATCGCCTGTCTACCGCAGCGCTTAGAACGGAGCCTGGTACAGAGTAAGTGCTTAACAAACACCATCCGTATTATGATCCCTTCACTGCTCTGTGCCTCAGTGACCTCATCTGTAAGATGGGGATTAACTGTGAGCCTCACGTGGGACCACCCGATGACCCTGGATCTCCCCCAGCGCTTAGAACGGTGCTCGGCACATAGTAAGCGCTTAACAAATAGCATCATCATTAGCAGTAGTAATACTTCACGTCTCTGGGCCTCAGTGATCTCATCCGGAAAAGGGGGAACAAGACTGGGAGCCCCACGGGGAACAACCTGACTACCTTGTACCGAACAGTGCTTAGAACAGTGCTTGGCACATTGTAACCGCTTAAATACCATCATTATTATTATTATTATTACTATCCTTCTCTGGGGCTCAGTAACCTCATGGGTTCTAATCCCAGCTCCGCCGCTTGCCAACTGTGTGACTTTGGGCAAGTCACTTCACTTCTCTGGGCCTCAGTCTCCTCATCTGGAAAATGGGGATGAAGCCTGGGAGCCCACGTGGGACCACCTGATGACCCTGTCTCTCCCCCAGCGCTTAGAACGGTGCTTTGCACATGGTAAGCGCTTAATACCAACAGTATTATTATTATTTGACAGATGAGGGGACCGAGGCCCAGAGAGGTGAAGTGACTTGGCCCAAGGTTGTCCCCGACAGTGGGCGGGGGTGGGATTAGAACCCACGTCCCTCCGCCTCCCAGGCCCGGTGTCAAGTCATTTAACTTCTCTGGGCCTCAGTGACCTCATCTGTCAAATGGGGATGAGGACTGTGAGCCTCACGTGGGACAAACTGATGCCCCTGTATCTCCCCCAGCGCTTAGAACAGTGCTCGGCACATACTAAGCGCTTAGCAAAGACCAACATTATAATTATTATTTGTCCATTCCAAGCGCTTAGAACAGTGCTCTGCACATAATAAGCGCTTAACAAAGACCAACATTATTATAATTATTATTTGTCCATTCCAAGCGCTTAGAACAGTGCTCTGCACATAGTAAGCGCTTAACAAAGCCCAACATTATTATTATAATTATTATTTGTCCATTCCAAGCGCTTAGAACAGTGCTCTGCTCATAGTAAGCGCTGAATAAATACTATTGAATGAATGAATGAATGAATGAATGAATGAATAGGCCGCTTGGCCAGGGTGGAGGCGTCTCCTAGCAACCGGTTTTCCCACTGGCCTCCGCGCGCGGGGAGGGAGAAATGGGCGTGGCCCCGCTCGGGGGGGCGGGGCTTCGAGGCCACGTGGAGCCACCAGAAGCGTCCGCGAGCCCAGGTCGGGGGGGAGGGGGCGCGGCCGCCAATGGGAGGGCGGGAGGGGCCGGCGCGTGCGCAGAGGCGGCGGGAGGAGGGGGCCGGCGCGTGCGCAGAGGCGGCGGGGGGGGAGGGGGCGGGTCCGGGCGGGCGGACGGTGGCCGGGCAGGGCCAAGAGAGGAGGGTTGGCGGCAGGACCGGCCGCTGGGCGGGCGACGGAGCGGAGGTATGGACCCCCCTGCCCCTCCCCCGATGGCTTGAGGTCCGGGGGGGCGGTCCCGGGGAAGCTGCAGCGCCCCCTTCCGGCTGGCCCGCCCCCCCCCACCCATGGCTCCCTGGCAAGACCCCGGGCTGGGGAGTCACGGGTGGTGGGTTCGAATCCCGCCTCTGCCCCTTGTCAGCCGGGTGACCTCGGGCGAGGCACTTCCTTCTCTGGGCCTCAGTTTCCTCATCTGTCAAATGGGGGTTAACTGTGCGAGCCCCACGTGGGACCACCGGATCACCTCGTCCCCCCCCCCCCCCCAGCGCTTAGTACAGTGCTTGGCACATAGTAAACGCTTACAAAGACCAATATTGCTGCGTGCCAAGCACCGTGACCTCGAGTGACTCACTTCACCTCCCTGGGCCTCAGTTCCCCCATCTGAAAAATGGGGATGAAGACCCTGAGCCCACCCCAGTGCTCTGACCAATGATCTGGCACAGAGGAAGCGCTTAGTAAATACCAACATTATCATTAAAGCGCTTACAATGTGCCAAGCACTGTTCTAAGCGCCGAATGTGTGACCTTGGGCGAGTCAAGCAGAGAAGCAGCGTGGCTCGGCGGCAAGAGCCCGGGCTTGGGAGTCAGAGGTCATGGGTTCGAATCCCGGCTCTGCCACTTGGCGGCTGTGGGACTGTGGGCGAGTCACTTCCCTTCTCTGGGCCTCAGTGACCTCATCTGTCAAATGGGGATGAAGACCGGGAGCCCCACGGGGGACGACCCGATTCCCCCGTGTCTCCCCCAGCGCTTAGAACGGTGCTCGGCACATAGGAAGCGCTTAACGGATACCGACGTTATTATTATTATCATCACTTGGGTAGACCCCGGAGGCAGAAGGTCATGGGTTCCAGTCCCCGCTCGGTCCCTTATCAGCTGGGTGACCTTGAGCAAGTCATTTTCACTTCTCTGGGCCTCGGTGACCTCATCTGGAAAATGGGGAGGAAGACAGTGAGCCCCACGGGGGACGGGGACCGTGTCCAACCCGTTCACGCAGTGCTCAGTACTCATAATAACCAATAGGAATAGTAGGCGCTAGTACAATAATTAGTGTTAGTGATGATTATTATTATTATTATTATTGCACAAAGACCAACATTATTATAGTAAGCCCTTCACCAACACCATAATTAGTCTCATCCTTCACTTCTCCGGACCTCAGTTCTCCGTCACACGGAGATCAAGACCCAGGTGGGACAGGGACTGTGTCCGGCCTCGGCGCTTAGCACGGCGCCCGGCGCTCAGTAAGTGCTGCACAAGTCATAATAATAACGTTGGTATCCGTTAAGCGCTCGCTACGTGCCGAGCACCGTGCTAAGCGCCGGGGGAGAGACGGGCTCGTCGGGTGGTCCCCCGTGAGGCTCCCGGTCTTCGTCCCCATTTGACAGATGAGGTCACCGAGGCCCGGAGAAGTGAAGCGACTCGCCCACGGCCACGCGGCTGGCAAGCGGCAGGGCCGGGATTCGAACCCGTGACCTCTGCCTCCCAAGCCCGGGCTCTTTCCGTGGAGCCACGCTGCTCAGCATTTTTAAAAACCAAAGCCGGGTCCAGCGGGGCCCCTCTGCAGGATACGGTTCCCCCGCCCTCCCCGGAGCCGCCGGAGGGGCAGAGCCCTGGCGGTCTGTCACCCCCGCTTCCCGAAGGGCCACCTCCGGGGGGTGGGAGCTCCGTGTGCTGCTTAATCAATAATGATAATGATAACAACTGCTATTTGAGCAAGTGCGCTCTGCAACCGGAAGAGTACTAGATGCAGAGCGCTGTGCTGAGCGCTTGGGAGAGTTCGATTCAACGGAATGAGCATTCCCTGCCCGTACCGAGCTTCGGGTCCGGGGGGGGGACGGGCGTTAATAGGAGTCACGTGTATGAATAGATAAGCCATCCTGTACCTACCCGGCGCGGCTCAGTGGAAAGAGCCCGGGCTTGGGCGTCGGAGGTCGTGGGTTCGGATCCCGGCTCCGCCGCCTGCCAGCTGGGTGACTTGGGGCCAGTCACTTGGCTTCTCTGGGCCTCGGTGACCTCCTCTGGAAAATGGGGATGAAGACCGGGAGCCCCACGGGGGTCAACCTGATGACCTTGTATCCCCCCAGCGCTTAGAACGACGCTTGGCACATGGTAGGCGTTTAACAAATGCCGTCGTTATCATTATTATTATTATTATTATTAACCCCCGTTTTAATAAGGTTTCTGTGGCCTTGTGGGCTAGTGAGGTTGCACTTGGGAGACGGATAAGGAAGCTGATGCAATTTGCCTTTAGCCTTTGGGAAGGACCCAGAGTCCCGGCGCGACCTTCCCCCCTCCCCCCCAGCTGGATTGATTTTTCTTTTTCTCTGTGGAAAAATCGATGGGGTTTTTCTTTTTCCCCCTCCTCTCACTCGCGAACAGCCCTTCTGTTTAATAATGATGGCGTTTGTTAAGCGCTTACTACGTGCCAAGCACCGTTCTAAGCGCTGGGGGATTACAGGTGATCGCTTCGTCCCCCGTGGGGCTCCCAGTCTTCCTCCCCATTTTCCAGATGAGGTCACCGAGGCCCAGAGAAGCGAAGTGACTGGCCCGAGGTCACCCAGCTGACAAGCGGCGGAGCTGGGATTCGAACCCACGACCTCCGACTCCCGAGCCCGGGCTGTTCCCACCGAGCCACGCCGCTTCTCTAGAAAGAGATGTCTGGTGGTTCCCTGTCCCGTCCGCCCCAGCCCGGACCCGCCGTGGGGTCCGCGCTAGTGGTAAGGGGAGGCAGGAGATCTGGGTTCCAGTCCGGCTTCGCCCCTCCCCGCTGGGAGTTGTCCAAGGTTATCCAGCAGACCGGGGGGGGGGGGGGGGGGGGGGCGGGGGCGGGACGAGAGCTCCCGGACAAGTCACTTCACCTCTCTGGGCCTCGGTTTCCTCATCTGTAAAATGGGGGAGGGGGAGGCAAGCCCCGCTCTCCCCACTTAGAGAAGCCGCGTGGCACAGTGGCGGGAGCCCGGGCTTGGGAGTCAGAGGTCATGGGTTCGAATCCCGGCTCTCCCTCTTGTCGGCTGTGTGACTGTGGGCGAGTCCCTTCCCTTCTCTGTGCCTCGGCGACCTCCCCCGTCAAACGGGGGTGAAGACCGTGAGCCCCACGTGGGACGACCTGATGACCCGGTATCCACCCCGGCGCGCAGAACAGTGCTCTGCACGTAGTAAGCGCTTAACAGATCCCAACGTCATTATTGTCGGCACACTCGCTCTGCGCCCTTTATTCACTCCTCCCTCGGGCCCGCCGCGCTTACCTCCATAAGCGTAATTTTTAAAATTTCCCTTACCCCCCTCTGGGCCGTAAGCTCGCGGTGGGCGGCGAACGCGTCCGCCAACTCCGGCTCCTCCCAAGCGCCCAGGACGCCGCTCGGCCCCAAAGCGATAACGGCCGACGGACGGTCGGGTGGCTCGGACGCCCCCCCCCCCCGGGTCCGGAGCCCGGATCTGGGGAACGTGCCCCGCGCCGGGGGTCTCGGGCGCCTCCCGGCCCCGCTCCTTCCCGTGAGCGGAGCGGGCGTTGAGCCCGTGGGCGTGGGCGGGTCCGGAGGGGGCCCGGGGAGTCCAGGCGCTTCGTACGGCGCTTCGCACGCCGCAGGTGCTCGGTGGGATCGAGCGAAGGAAGCCCCGCCCTCGGGGCACGGCCGGCCGCCGGGCCGGGGCCGCCGTCCACCCCCGGCTCCGCGCTCGGCGTCGCCTTCCGGCTCCCGAGACGGTTCCCCGTGTCCGTCCTCCAGCCGGGGACCCGGAGACATGCGCTCCTCCACGCGCGTCACCCTCGTCGCCGCCTTCCTCCTGTGCGGCCTCGGCTCGGCCGAAGAGCACGCGGACGGCCGCCCCCGGGGCGGCCGTCTGGACCGGAGCACGGTGCAGGACAAAGAGTGCGTAGCGGGGCGGCGGGGAGGGGTGGGGCGGGGGCGTCCACCATCCCCCCGCCCGAGACTCCGTCCCCCCTCGGTGCCGACCTCCTCCCGCTCCGGCGGTCCGGGACGACGGCGTCGGCCGTCTGCCCTCCGCGGGCGCGGGCGGCCCCGGCCCGATCGGGCCCGCGGGAGGGAGGGTCCCCGGCGGGGGCCCGGGGGGAGGGCCGGCCGCCCCCGGGGAACGCCCGGGGCCTCCCCGAAAATCCCCGGGCCGGGCCGACCGGAGCGGCCGGGCGGCACCCCGCCCGCCCACGGGGAGCGAAGGCCGGGGAGGCCGAGGCGGGCCGGGACCCGGGCCGTCCCTCGGCTCCGGCGCCGCCGACCGGCCGGCGGCCGCGGGGGAGGCCCGGCGGGTCCCGCCGCCGGACCGAGGGCGCCTCCCTCCCACCCCCCGCCCCGTCCCGCCCCAGCCACATCCTGGAGCACCTAGACGGCGTCATCGACAAGCCCGAGGCCGAGATGTCCCCTCAGGAGCTCCAGCTCCACTACTTCAAGATGCACGACTACGACGGCAACGACCTGCTGGATGGGTTGGAGCTGGCCACGGCCATCAGCCACGTCCACAAGGAGGTGAGGGGGCGAGGGGCCGCCGCCCCGGGGGGCGAGGGGCGGACCCCCGGCGGGACCCCCCCCGCCCCAGGACCGGCCCGGCTCTCTCTCCGCCAGGAAGGGAGCGAGCGGGTGCACGTGATGCGGGAGGAAGAGCTGACCGGCCTGATCGACGACGTCCTCCGGGACGACGACAAGAACGACGACGGCTACATCGACTACGCGGAGTTCGCCAAGTCCCTGGAGTAGGCGGCCCCGCGCCCGCTCCAGGCAGGGGCGTCCGTCCGCTCGGCGGGTCGGCGTGCCCCCCCGCCCCCTCCCCCGGTCGGAACCGCCCGTCGGACCGGCCGGATCCGGAACCCCGAGGCCCCCGACCCGAGTGGGTCTGCGGGGGAAGGCCCGTGCCCGGTCTCAGGTGAGCCGGGGTGGACGTCGGTGTCGCCCCGTCGCGCCTTTCGCTGTTTTTCCTTTTAAAGGACTCCCGCCCTGACCCTCCCCTCTGTGCTTCTCCTTCATTTTCCGGCTCCGCCCGCAGGCCGGGCCCCCCGCCGGGCTCTCTCACGGGCCGGGTCCGCCTCGGCCTCGGCCGTCGGGCCGGGTGAAGCTCCGGACGGTCGGACGGGCGCCGCGGCCCGGCGGCTAGAGCCCGGCGGTCGGAAGGGCCCGGGTTCTCATCCCGGCCCGGCCGCCCTGTCTGCCGCGTGACCCGGGGCGGGTCGCTTCACTCCTCCGGGCCTCGGTTCCCTCGTCCGGGAAATGGGGATTGAGACCGCGAGCCCCGCCCCGCCCCCTCGATTTGCCTCTGTCCGCCCCGGTACCTCCGTCCGGTGCCTGGCGCGCAGTGGGCGCTTAACGGACACCTCAACCGTTATCGTCGTCATCAGTGTTATCATTGAATGGGGCCGGGCCGGAACGGACACGACACCGGGCCACAACACCAGCACAGACCCGCGGGGACCTTTGACGCGCGCTTTTTTCCAGCTCCGCCCTGCCGGGGGGACCTCCGGAGAGTGGGAGGACCGGCTCCGTTGTGGCCGTGTCTCCGGGCGGGACCGGAGTTCGGCCTGGACGGGCGGGTCTCTCCGCGTGCCTCCTGATCAGTCCGGGAGTTCGACTGATGGCCGGTGCTTGACATATAGTAAGCGCTTCTTATTATTTCATAAGCGCACGCTACGTGCCTGATCCCGTTCTAAGCGCTGGGGTCGATCCCGGCTCAGTCGGATCGGACACGGTCCCTGTCCCGCGTGGGGCTCGCCGCCTTAACACCCCCCCCCCCCCGTTCTAATAATGGTAACGACGGTATTTGTTAAGCGCTCACTGTGTGCAAAGCACTGTTCTAAGCGCTGGGGGGGGGGGGATACAAGGTCATCCGGTTGTCCCACGTGGGGCTCACAGTTTTCGTCCCCATTTGACAGATGAGGTCACCGAGGGCCCGAGAAGTGAAGGGACTTGCCCACGGTCGCAGGGCTGGCAAGCGGCGGAGCCGGGATTCGAACCCGCGACCTCCGACGCCCAAGCCCGGGCTCTTGCCGCCGAGCCCCGCTGCTTCCCTTTTACGGATGAGGGAACTTTTGAGGCCCGGAGAAGAGAAGCGGGTGGCCCCAAGGTCACAGAGCGGGCAGGTGGAGGAGCCGGGATTAGGACCCAGGTCCTTCGGCCTTCCGGGCCCGGGCTCTAACCGCGAGGATTATCGTCACGGAGGGCAGCGGGGAGGGGGGACGCGGTCGCGGGGGCCGGGTCGGCCTCGGAGGGGCTCCGCCCGGTCGCCGGGGCCGGGGGGACCCGAGGGGGGCGGGCGGGGACCCGTCCGGTCCGCGCCCCAAGTAGATTCCGATCCAAAGGCGTTCTCCGGCGGACGACGCCTTTCCAGAGCGGCGGGCCCGGCCCCGGGCGGGCCCGGCGGGTCTCCGGCCCCTTGGACCTCGCCAGCTCCGGCCACCGTTCTCCCCGTGGGCAGAGCCTAACGGGGCGCCCCCGTCCCAAACGGCCTCCCGGGCCGCGTGGCGATCCGGGCGCCGCTCAAGCGGACGCTCTCTCGGCATCGCGGGGGCCGGCGGGGATCTGTCGAAGGAAGTTTTCCGAGCGCCCGATGCGGCGGAGCTGCCGGAAGGGACGGCGGAGGAGCCGGCGGGCCACCGGGGGACCGCCGGGGCCGGCGGACTTCTCCCCGCCGCCTTCATCCCCGTTCTACGGGTGAGGTGGCTGAGGCCCGGGGACGTGAGGTGAACTCGCCTGAGGTCACACGGCGGACGACTGGCAGAGCCGGGAGTTTAGACCCGGGTCCTCCGACTCCCAGGCCTGCGCTCTTCCTACCGGGCCCCCTGCTCTTCGGCGTTTTATCCGCCAACCTCTCGCGCGTGCCCTCCCTGGGGCAGGGAACGCGCCTTTGCGTCGTCGTATTCTCCCGAGCGCTCAGTACAGTCCTCTGCGCACGGTGAGCGCTCAGTAACTCCGGCCGACTGACTGGGAAAGCCTCTCCCCTTCGCATCCTCCAGGTGACTGCTCACCCCATCTTCAAAGACCTCGTGAAATCGCATCTCTTTCCCCCGATTCATCCTTCCAAACGCTCAGTACGGTGCTGCGCGCGCGGTAAGGGCTCGGTAGGTACGATCGGACGGACCGATCCGTCCAATTCATTGAGCGCTTACTCTGCGCGGCCCTATTGTCCCCGCACCCCGTGAAGAGCGCTTTGACGCTCGTTACTTTAAACTCTGGCGCGTCTCCTCGGCCCCTCAGTCTGGCAGCTCTGAGGGCAGAGATCGCGTCCGCTAGTTGTTCCGTCCCTCCCCTAAGCGCTTACTACAGCTCCCCGCGCGGTCTAAGCGCGCGACAAATATCGACAGGCCGAACAAGGTGACCCCCGGGTCACAAGGAGCGGAGGTCAGAGTTGCCAAATCAGCCGGTGCGGCGGCGTCCTGGGACGTCTCCCCCGTCCGGGGCCCCGCGGCCCCGCCGGTCGCCTCTCCCGGCGCCCGGCTGGATCGTCGCGACGGAGCCCGGGCTCGCTCCAGGCGTTAAACCGGGAATGACGTCACCGAGGGCCGGCCCCTCCGACTCCTTCATTCAGTCGCATTTATCGAGCGCTTACTACGTGCAGGGCACTGTACCGAGCGCCTGACTCCGGGACACCCGGCCGCTCGTCCGGATTTCCTGACGCCCCTGACTCTTCCCCGTCCTGGCCTCCCCTCTCCATCCCTGACTCTCCCCTGGTCACCCGATATAAGATCATCCAACATCCATTCAATAGTATTTACTGAGCGCTTACTACGCGCAGAGCGCTGTACCGAGCGCTTGGAATGGACGATGCGGCGACAGAGACGATCCCTGCACGGTGACGGGCTCGCGGTCGAATCACCCGACTGTCCCCTCTCCGCTTAAATGCCATCGTCGTCATCGTCATCTCGAAGACTCCCCCGCGCTGACCCAGCACGGACCCTCCGTCGCCCCCCCGACTCTCCCGCTCCGCCCCTCGTCGGCCGGGTGACCTCGGGCAAGCCGCCTCACCTCTCCGGGCCTCAGTTCCCTCGTCTGCAAAACGGGGATCGAGACCGCGAGCCCCACGCGGGACGGGGACCGTGTCCGACCCCATTTGTTCGTGCCCATCCCGGTGCTCAGTACGGGGTCTGGCACCTAGGAAGCACTCAGCAAGTAGCTCGGTTATCCTTCTCATTATCCCCTCGGTGGCTCGGCACGGATCATCCGCCGCCCCGACTCTTCCCTCTCCATCCCCGACTCCCCGGGACCCGGCACAGACCATTCAACACACTGACTCTCCCCCGGCGACCCGGCACCGACCATCCGACCCTCCTGACTCTCCCCCGGCGACCCGGCACGGACCACCCCACGCCGCCGACTCTCCCCCGGCGACCCGGCCCGGACCACCCGACACCCCCGACTCTCCCCCGGTGACCCGGCTCCGACCATCCGACCCCCCCGACTCTCCCCGGGTGACCCGTAACGGACCATCCGACCCCCCCGACTCTCCCCGATGACCCAGCGCGGACCGCCTCGCACCCCTGACTCTCCCCAGTGACCCGGCGCGGACCGCCTCGCACCCCTGACTCTCCCCAAATGACCCGGCACAGATCATCCGACACGCTGACTCTCCCCCCGGTGACCCGGCACGGACCATCCGACCCCCCGACTCTCCCCGGATGACCCGGCACGGACCATCCGACCCCTCCGACTCTCCCCGGGTGACCCGTAACGGACCATCCGACCCCCCGACTCTCCCCGGGTGACCCGGCACGGATCATCCGACCCCTCCGACTCTCCCCGGGTGACCCGTAACGGACCATCCGACACCCCGACTCTCCCCGGGTGACCCGTAACGGACCATCCGACCCCCCGGACTCTCCCCCGGTGACCCGGCACGGACCATCCGACCCCTCCGACTCTCCCCAGGTGACCCATAATGAACCCCCCGACCCCCCTGACGCTCCCCGTCCTTCCCTGCCCCTCCCCGAAGGCCCAGCGAGGCTGAAAGCCGTTCCCCGGTGCCGTTCGCAGGGCCCGGGAGGCAGAAAACCCGGTCTCCCCTCGGAGCTCCACCACTTCATAGCAATTATTATTATTATTTAGCACTGGGGTAAACAAAAGCTGATCGGGTTGGATGCCACAGTAATAACGGTGGTATTCGTTAAGCGCTTACTAGGTGCCTAGCACCGTTCTAAGCTCTGGGGGAGATACAGGTCACCGGGTTTGTCCCACGTGGGGCTCACAGGCTTCATCCCCATTTTCCGGATGAGGGAACTGAGGCACCGAGAAGTGAAGTGACTTGCCCACGGTCACACAGCCGACGGGTGGCAGAGCAGCAGGGATCTGAACCCCTGACCTCTGCCTCCCAAGCCCGGGCTCTCGGAGAAGCAGCGTGGCTCAGTGGAAAGAGGCCGGGCTTGGGAGTCAGAGGTCGTGGGTTCTGACTCCGGCTCCGCCACTTGTCTCCTGTGAGAGCTTGGGCAAGTCACTTCACTTCTCTGGGCCTCGGTTCCCTCATCTGCAAACATGGGGATTAAAAAACCGTGAGCCCCACGGGGGACAATCTGATTATCCCGTATCTCCCCCAGCGCTTAGAACAGTGCTCTGCACAGAGTAAGTGCTTAAATACCATAATTATTATTATGATTCCCACTGAGCCACGCTGCAACTCCGCCACTTGTCTGCTGGGTGACTCTGGGCAAGTCCCTTCCCTTCTCCGGGCCTCAGTTCCCTCATCTGTAAAATGGGGATTAAAGACCGTGAGCCCCACGGGGGACCACCCGATGACCTCGTATCTCCCCCGGCGCTTAGAACAGTGCTCTGCACATAGTAAGCGCTTAACAAACAAAGCGCTTAGAGAAGCAGCGTGGCTCAGTGGAAAGAGCCCGGGCTTTGGAGTCAGAGGTCATGGGTTCGAATCCCGGCTCGGCCACCTGTCAGCTGTGGGACTTTGGGCGAGTCACTTCACTTCTCGGTGCCTCAGTTACCTCATCTGTAAAATGGGGATGAGGACCGTGAGCCCCACGTGCGGCGACCTGAATGCCCTGTGTCTACCCCGGCGCTTAGAGCGGTGCTCGGCACATAGTGAGCGCTTAACAGATACCAACATTATTATTATTATTAACAAATACCAACATTACTGTTATTATAAACATGCTCTCGGGAACGTCGGGTGACCCCTGGGAGTGTCAGGGTGTTGAGTTCGAGCGGCGTCTGGGTCTGCCGGACCCTGAGGAGAGATGGCCGCGCCCCCCCCCCCCCCCCCCAGCCCTTACGTAAGCCTCGGTCACTCCGGGGCCTCCGAGGTCGTCCTGAGGTCCAGCGGAAAGGGCGGCCTCTACGCGGTCCCTGCCTTCTTTTTAAAAAATGGTATTAAGCGCTCGCTACGCGCCAGGCACCGTTCCGAAGGGTTGGAGACGAGCTGACGGAGTTGGCCGCGGCCCACCTTCCCCGTGGGGCTCGGGGTCTTCACCCCTGTTTCAGAAGGAGGGAAGTGAGGCCCAGAGACGTGATGTGACTTGAACGAGGTGGTGCAGCGGCGGAGCGGGGATCAGAAGCCAGGTCCTTCTGACTCCCAGTGGCCGCTCTAACCACGAGGCCACGCCGCTTCTCAGGTCCCTCCCGAATCTGGGAGGCCAAATTCCGAGTGTCGGCCCGGGAGCTCTGGACTGGTTCTTGAGGCCCACCCCCGTCGGCCCCGGCCTTTCTCCCTCCTGCTCCAGATTCCCCCTCCCTCCGCCAGCCCTCCCGGCTTTGCCTCTCCGGGAGCGTCTTCAGCGTGGCTAGGGAAGCGGGACGGAGCCCGGGCCTGGGAGTCAGAGGGACCCGGGTTCTAATCCCGGCTCCGCCACGTGGCCCCGGGCGAGTCACGTAACTTCCCCGGGCCTCAGTTCCCTCATCTGTTTAAAAAAAATGGGGACTGAGGGTACGAGCCTCATGTGAGTTGGGGACTGGGTCTCACCTGATCAACTCGTATCCACCCCAGCGCTTAGAGCAGCGCTGGGCACACAGTAAGCGCTTAACAAGGACCGTTATCATCGTCTCCTTCGCGAACGGGTGTTGGAAAATGAGGTCGTGGGAAGTTTCCCGGACAGCTGACAGTCGTCCCTTCTGTATCTATCTGTGATCTGTTTATTTGTCCGGCCCATCTCTGGCCCTTAAGCTCATCGAGGGCAGGGAATGCGTCTGTTTACTGTTATAGCGAACTCTCCCGAGCGCTTAGCACAGTGCTCTATACACGGTAGGCGCTCGATAAATACGACTGAACGCGCGCGCGTGATTCCTAGAGGGGAATCGCAGGATCCCAGGACCGGGAAAACCCTCACTAGGCCAATAATCCAGTCGGGGGAGGGGTCGGCCCTCCCAGGACAGGGGAGGGGGGAGTGACGCCGCTAATCGATCCATCGATCAATCCATCGATTGTATTTGTCAGTTCCCTCATCTGTAAAATGGGGATGAAGACCGTGAGCCCCACGTGGGACAACTTGATTCCCCCCGTGTCTACCCCAGCGCTTAGAACAGTGCTCTGCACATAGTCAGCGCTTAACAGATACCAACATTATTATTATTATTTATTAAGCACTTCCCTCGTGCACAGCCCCCAGCTAGTGACTGGCAGAGAATACACGGGTGGGAATGAGCCACGGTCCCGGTCCCTCGAGGTATCCGTTCTTTTCCAGGGTTGCTCCGGGGACAGAGGCTACAGTGCTCGGTACGGTGCTCGGCGCATGGTAAACGCTCCGTAAATCCCACTGATTGACGGTCCCGTTCCCGGGTTCCGGCTCCGTGACAGTCAGGAAGTCCGGCCTGGCATCCAATCTCCTGCTTGAATACAGATTTTGCTGCCTTTTTTTAAATTGGTTTTTGATTTTTGGGGTGTGCGTGTGTGGTATTTAAGCGCTTATTATGTGCTCAGCACTGGAGTAGTTATTTAATCATTCATTTATATTAATGTCCGTCTCCCTGTCTTGACTCTGAGCTCGGTGTACCCTCCCAAGCGCTCCCTCCTGCACGTGGTAAGAGCGCGTTAATAATAATAATATTAACGTTGGTATCTGTTAAGTGCTTACTATGTGCACGGCACTGTTCTAAGCGCTGGGGGAGATCCGGGGTCATCGGGTCGTCCCCCGTGGGGCTCACGCTCTTCATCCCCATTTGACAGACGAGGGAACTGAGGCCCGGAGAAGTGAAGCGACTCGCCCGTGGTCCCACAGCGGACAAGCGGCGGAGCCGGGATGAGACCCCAGGTCCTTTCGATAGTATTTACTGAGCGCTTCCTATGTGCAGAGCACTGGACTAAGCGCTTGGAATGGACGATGCGGCAACAGATAGAGACGATCCCTGCCCACTGGCGGGCTTACGGTCTAATCGGGGAAGACGGTCAGACAAAAATAGCAATAGAATCGAGGGGATGAACATCTCATTAACAAAATAAATAGGGTAATAAAAATATAGACAAATGAGCGGACGAGCTTCTGACCCCCAGGCTCGTGCTCTAGCCACTGGGCTACGTTGCTTCTCTTCCCCTTCCTCTAGCGTCCTCTTTCTAGTTCTTGGTTCGGAACTGGGCGCCCGGCAGGTGTTGGATGACCGCTCTGACTTGGACAACTCTGCTAGCGCTTAGTACAGTGCTCTGCACATAGTGAGCGCTCAATAAATACTACTGAATGAATGAACGCTAGCGCTTAGGACAGTGCTCCGCACACCGTTTGCGCCCAATCGATACGACTGACTGAACGGATATACCACTTCAGCTAGGACGGTTAGAGAAGCAGCGGGGCTCAGTGGAAAGAGGCCCGGCTTGGGAGTCAGAGGACGTGGGTTCTAATCCCGCCTCCGCCGCTTGTCCGCTGTGTGACCTCGGGCGAGTCACTTCACTTCTCCGGGCCTCAGTGACCTCATCTGGAAAAATGGGGATTAAAAAATGTGAGCCCCACGGGGGACGATCTGATTACCCTGTATCTCCCCCAGCGCTTAGAACAGTGCTCTGCACATAGTAGGCGCTTAACCAATACCATTATTATTATTATTATTATTATTATTATTATTGTCAGCCGGGTGACCTTGGGCAAGTCACTTCGCTTCTCTAAACCTCAGTGACCTCAACAGTAAAAATGGGGATTAAAACACGTGAGCCCCATGGGGGACGATCTGCTTACCCTGTATCTCCCCCAGCGCTCGGAACGGTGCTCTGCACATAGTAAGCGCTTAACAAATACCATTATTGTTATTATTATTATTATTAACGGTAACGGGAGATGGGAGTAAGGTAGAGTCTCACACCGGCTTTATGAGAAAAGAAAGAGGAAACACTTCAGGTGTTTCGGCTTCTCTCAGAAGGACGCGGCGGGGGAAGGCCTGCCGGGAACATGACTGTGGCTCTCCCCACCGACGTGTGTTTTTCTGCTTGAAATGAAAACTGCGTATTAAAAAAAAAAAAATCAAATCAGGAGGAGTCACAAGGCATCACTTCTTCGGCAACTCAAGAGGGGTTTAAACGCTAGTCCAGCGGTCCTAAAAGTCGCATTTTCCTCTTGCCCTCATCGCTGACGCGCATAATAATGATAATGACGGCATTTACGAAGCGCTTACTCTGTGCAAAGCACCGTTGTAAGCGCTGGGGGGATACGAGGGGTTGAGGTTGTCCCCCGTGGGGCTCCCGGTCTTCATCCCCATTTTGCAGAGGAGGGAACTGAGGCCCAGAGAAGTGAAGGGACTTGCCCAAAGTCACCCAGCTGACAGGCGGCGGAGGCGGGATTGGAACCCACGACCTCCGACTCCCAAGCCCGGGCTCTTGCCGCTGAGCCACGCCGCTTCCCTTGAAGAGGTGACGAAGTTTGGTTTGAGAAGCGGCGTGGCTCAGTGGAAAGAGCCCGGCCCTGGGAGTCAGAGGTCGTGGATTCTAATCCCGGCTCTGCCGCTTCTCCGCGGGGTGACGTCCGGCAAGTCACTTCACTTCCCTGGGCCTCAGTCACCTCATCTGGAAAATGGGGATTAAAACGGTGAACCCCGTGTGGGACAACCTGATCACCCTGTATCTGCCCCAGCGCTTAGAACGGTGCTCGGCACACAGTAGCGTGGCTCAGTGGAAAGAGCTCGGGTTTAGGAGTCAGAGGTCATGGGTTCAAATCCCGGCTCCGCCACCTGTCAGCTGTGTGACTTTGGGCAAGTCGCTTAACTTCCCGGTGCCTCAGTTCCCTCATCTGTCAAATGGGGATGAAGAGGTGAGCCTCACGTGGGACAACCTGATGACCCTGTATCTCCCCCAGTGCTCAGGACAGTGCTCTGGTCATAGTAAGTGCTTAACAAATGCCATCGTTATCATTATTATTATTATTGTTATTATTAAGTCACAACTTCTCAGTGCCTCAGTGACCTCATCTGGAAAATGGGGATCGAGACTGTGAGCCTCACGTTGGGACAACCTGACAACTCTGTATCAGTGCTCGGCACGTAGTAAGCGCTTAACAAATGCCATCATCATTATTATTATTATAACAATTGGAATTATATAACAATATACAATACATATTGTAGATATATAATATATATATAATGGCTTAACAAATGCCATCCTTATCATTATAGTAAGCGCTTAACAAATACCAACCTTATTATTATTATCCTAATTATAATTATATAACAATATACAACACATATTGTATATATACAATATATGTAATATATTATATATTATATTATTATTATGTATTGTACATTATTGTACTATACATGTTATTATAATATAGATAACTCTATATAGACCACATATATACAAGATATAATTATAATAACAATAACAACGGCTTAACCAATACCATCATTAACGATCGTCATAAAAAAATGAAGGAAAAAAAACTCCCGGGGAGGGCCAGGAAGGTGACCGGGAGTTCTCGCCTCGCGCGCCCGTCCGCTCGGCGACAGTTTCGTGCCGGCGGTTCCTTCTCCTCTCCTTCACGAGAGCGGCCGATCTCCGAGGAGCGGTTGGTTCCTCGGCCTCGTCGCCGCCCGCCAGCCGCGGGTTCCTTTGACGCCCGCGCCTTCGACGTCACCGACCGGGAGCGTGCTCCCGCTCGGGTAGACCCTCGGGTCTTTCCACCTTTTCAGACGGGGCCGCTTTCCCGCGCCAACGCCGGGGGACGGGACCCCGGACGGACGGCGCCGTGCTCTCCCTCCCTCCCTCCCCGTCCCCACGGGGCTCCTCCGAGGGGCCGGTGGACGCCGGGGAGCGTGGCCGGGGCCGAACGGACGGGGCGGCCCCTTCCCGCCGGCGGGGCCGACGTCGAGCCCCTCGGCGGGGGCGCGGATCTCAGGGTTCGGACGACGCTCCCGGCGGGGGGGGAGCCCACCTACGAGAGACGCGTCCGCAGGGGGACGAGACGGCGGCTCCCCCGGGACGCCGCCGGACGTCGTCCGTCGGCGCGGGGAGCGGCCGGAACGAGGCACGGCGAGCGGAGGGGCGGCGCGGGAAGACCCCCCCCGGGGTCCCCCGGAGGGTCAGAGACGAAGAGGACGGACGCGTGAGGGCGGACGGCCGGGCTCCCGGCCCTTTCAGCGCAAGACGTCTCGGGCCCGAGGGTCCGCAAGACGCGGGCGCTCCAAACGACTCCCGAGATCGGTCGCCCGAGGACGGGTCGCGGACCGTCGGCGCCGACGCAGGTCTTCACGGAAGCCTTTCGATCTGCGCCGGAGCTTTCGGCTTGCCCCTCCCTTCTCTTTAGTTTGTATTTTAAAAAAAATAACGCCCGGAACGGTAGAGGTTACCGTCCGGCGCCGCGGCCAGGAGCGTTTACGACGGACGGGTGAATCCTGCCGCTCGACACCGCCGAAGGGCGAGTCCCCACATCCGAACCCGCGGGGACGACGGGCCCGGCCGTCGCGGGGACGCCCGCCCTCGATTCCCGCGCCCGCCGGCCCGCCGATGGGCCGGCGGGGCGGTCGCCGAGCCGTCATCCGGCTCCGACCCGAGCTCGGATTTCACCTGTCCGTCATTTCGCTTCCCTTTCGAATTCACGCACCGCCGACCGGTCGGCGGCTCTTCCGAGCGCCCGCCCGGGGTAGGGGAGAGACGACGGCCACGGGGGCGGGAAGCGTCACGCCGCCGACGGACGCCGGCGGGGCCCCGCATCGACGCCCCCCCCGGGGTCCGGAGACGAAACGCGCGACCGAGCCGGGAGGAGAGACCGCGGGACGGGGACGCGGAGGGCCGAGAGCGATCCTTCGCGGGGCGGCCGGCGCGAGGGGGCCGGAGGGCGGGGCCGGCGCGGGGAGGGGACGGGGGGAGGCTCCCGTGCCGTCCCCTCGGCCGGCCGGGGGGCCGCCCGCCCCGCGCCGTCCCCGGGGGCCGCGGAGGCCGGTCGGGGAAGGGGCCCGTCCCCGGGGGCCGCCCGGGCCTACTCGGCCTTGCCGGGCCGGCGCTCCGGCCGGCGCCGGCGGACCTTCCGCTCGTAGTGGTATTCCTTGAGGAAGTCCCGCAGCGCGGCGGGCGGGGGCAGCCCGTCGACGGCGTCGTAGGTGGCGCGGCGGCAGACGACCGCCCGGCAGACGTGCCGCAGGCGGAAGGGGAGGGTCCGGTTGAGGGAGGCGGTGAGCAGCGGCTCGAAGGACACGCAGGGGCCGGGGGCCCCGTAGCGCTCCAGGAGCCCCGTCACCGTGCCCGAGTGGAAGACGCACGGGTCGCGGGCGTCGAAGCTGAAGCTGCGGTTCCACTGCTCGACGCGGGCGTGCGGGGAGCGGTTGTGGCGGCGGAAGCCGACGGAGAAGAGGGCAGTCCTCCTGGGCCGAGTCGCGCGGCAGGAAGGTGCCCTCGGCCCGGTAGCGGTCCATCGCCCCCCAGTAGCCGGGGTTGCCCGTGATCTGCGGCAGGTCGGGCACCGGGCAGTGGACGTAGTCGATCCGCGCGCGGGCCCTCCGCGAGGCGGGCGGGGGCCTCGGAGGTGTGGATCCGGGCGGCGGGTCCACGCCCTCCTCGATGCTCAGCCTCCGCCGCTCCCGCGGCCGCTCCTCCTCGTCCTCCGCCGCGTCCTCGTCCTCCTCGTCCCGGTCCTCCTCGTCCCGGTCCCCGTCCCGGTGCCTCCGCCGCCTGCGCCGCCGCCGCCTCCTCCTCCTCCGCCGTCCGCCCGGCCGCCGGAACGGCGGAATCCGCAGCAGCCCCGCCGGCCACGGTGGGGTATCGGACGGCGCCCGGCACGGAGCGGGCGCTAAACCGCTATCGTTTACGGCCTCTCCGGACCGGCGTCGGGGCTGCCGAGGAGCCCGAATCGCGTGGGTCACCAGCCCTTCTGAAGGGATCGACCGACCCCCCCGCCTCGCTTGGGCCGGGGGCCCCGCGCGGGACGGGGTCCAAGCGGATCCGTTGCCCGACCGTCCGTTCCAAGCGCTCGGTCCGGTGGTCCGCACGTAGTGAGCGCTCAGTGACTACTACGGAACGAACGAATAAACCTCCATCCACCCCAGCGCTCAGCACGCTGCCGACACAGGGCGAGCGCTTACCGAACGCCACCCGACGGGCGAAGCGAATAAACCGTCGGCGGTATCCACGGCGCATCCGCGACGTGCGGGGCGCTCCGCTAAGCGCTGGGGAGAAGTACGACGGAGCGGGGAGACGCGTTTCCTGCCCACGAGGTAACGGGAGAGAGGGGGAGACGCACATCCGCGGAGATAATCCTGCGGCTCTGTGCCCTTAGGTACCGTGGGGCCGAGGGCGGGGGGAGAAAAAATGCCCAAAGGGCACGGATCCAAGTGCAAGAGATGGAAGACGGTTCTCCACGACGGAGACGACGGTAATAACGACGGCATTCGATAAGCGCTTACCACGCGCAGAGCCCCGTTCTAAGCGCCGGGGGATACGAGGCGATCAGGTCGCCCCACGCGCGGCTCACGGTCTTCATCCCCGTTTTGCAGATGAGGCCGCCGAGGCCCAGGGGAGCGACGCCGCTCGGCCGAGGTCACGCCGGAGGCGCGCGGCGGAGCCGGGATTAGAACTCAAGCCCTCCCGACCCCCGGGCCCGTGCTCCGTCCGCTAAGCCGGGGGCGGCCTCTCTCCTCCGAGGGGCCTTCCCCGACTAAGCCGCCACCTTCTCATCTCCCGCGCCTTTCCGCCTCGCCCTTCCTTTCGGATTCCATCCCTCGCTAAATCCCGTCCTCTACGGCATCCGCTAAAACCGGCCCCTCCCTCTCCGCCCGAAGGGCTCCGCGTTAATCCGGTGGCCCGCCCACCCCGCCGCGGTGACTCTCGGCCTCCTCGCCGGGCCCCCGGCCTCCCGTCTCCACGGCTGGCTCCGCCGCCCGGATCGTTTCTCCGCGGAAACGTTCGGGCCGTCTTCCCCCGCTCCCCGAGAGCCGGCGGCGGTTGGCCGCCCGCCCCCGCGTCGGACGGGAACTCCCGGCCGCCTCGCTCCCTCTCCTCACCTCGCCGTCGTCCTCCTCCCGCCGGGCCCGCCCGCTTCCCGCCTCTCCCGCCGACGTCCCCGCCGGGCCTCCGCCTCGCCCGTCTCCCCTCCGACCCCCGGCCCCCGTCCTCGGACGCCCCCCCTCCTCCCGTCCCACGATCCTTCCCCGCCTCGGGAGCCTCGCCCGAGGCCCGCCCCCTCCGGGAGGCCCTCCCCGCCCGCGCCCTCCTTCCCTCTCCTCCCGCTCCCTTCTGCGTCGCCCCGACTCCGTCCCTTCCTTCGTCCCCCCCCCCGCCCGGCTTACGCCCCCGTCTGTCATCTGTTTATTTCTGTTAACGTCCGCCTCCCCCTCAAGACCGTAAGCTCGTCGTGGGCAGGGAACGTGTCTGGTTTTTGTCCTAAGAACTCAGTACCGTGCTCCGCGCACACTATTCGACCGCCTGTCTCTCTCTCCTTTACAGAATGCCAAGACGTGGGGCCACAGACCAGAGCCCGGGCTTGGAGTCAGAGGTCACGGGTTCGAATCCCGGGCTCCGCCACTTGGCAGCCGGGTGACCGGGGGCGAGTCGCTTCCCTTCTCTGGGCCTCGGTTCCCTCATCTGTCAAATGGGGATGAAGAGTGTGAGCCTCACGTGGGACAACCCGATGACCCTGGATCTCCCCCAGTGCTTAGGACAGGGCTCGGCACGTAGTAAGCGCTTAACAGATACCAACGTTATCATCCTCCTCAACCCTGGCCGCGGACTGGCCTCCGGACCACGAGAAAACGGCTTGCCTGAATGCCTTGTGACTAAGAGAAGCAGCGTGGCTCGGTGGAAAGAGCCCGGGCTTGGGAGTCAGAGGACATGAGTTCCAGTCCCGGCTCGGCCGCTTGTCATTTATGTGACTTTGGGCGAGTCACTTCACTTCTCTGGGCCTCAGTTCCCTCATCTGTCAAAGGGGGATGAAGACTGGGAGCCCCATGTGGGACAACCCGATCACCTCGTGCCCTTTCCGGCGCTCAGAACAGTGCTTTGCACATAGGAAGCGCTTAACACACGCCATCATCATCATCATCATCATGAAGAGTGACACCATCTCTCGACGCCTCGTCTCTGGACCGTGGGCTCATTATGGCCTGAGAACCCTTCTGCTGATTCCGCTGCACCGAACTCTCCCGAGTGCTTAGTACAGCGCTCTGGACGTACCAAGTGCTCAGTCGATACCGTTTACCGACGGACTGTCGTCTTTTCCCATCCTGGAGGCCCTAACTCCGGGGAGGGCAGCACACGTCCGCCTGAGCTCAGGTCTGGAAACCCGAACGAGAAACCGCTGTCTCCGCGGACACCGAGCCATCGCTGTGAAGTTTTTTGTTTCATTCATTCATTCAATAGTATTTATTGAGCGCTTACTACGTGCAGAGCACTGGACTAAGCGCTTGGAACGAACAAGTCGGCAACAGACGGAGACGGTCCCCGCCGTCTGACGGGCTTACGGCCTGATCGGGGGACACGGACGGACGAGAACGATGGCGATAAATAGAGTCGAGGGGAAGAACATCTCCTAAAAACAATGGCGACTAAATAGAATCGAGGCAATGTACAATTCATTAACAAAATAAATAGGGTAATGGAAATACATACAGTTGTTTCCTTCCGGCGACTCGACCTCCCCCGTAAAACTGGCCCAGCGTTCACCTCAACGTGAGCATCGAGAACGGTGCTTTTAGTGGGAAAAAAACGTCCTCGAAAGGCCGGGGGGGGGTCTCTCCCGTCCCACCGTCCTTTCCGCGTGTCCCCCCTTCGGGCGCCCTTGCGTCCGTACCCCCGACCTCGTGGACACTCGCCCACCGTCCCCGCGCCACTTAGGTCTACCGGTTCACTGGGGACCCCGCCCCCGCCCACCAACTCTGTTCTAAGCTCCCGAGGGCTTAGTACAGCGCTCCGCACACGGTAAGCGCTCGGGAACCACCACCGGTTGATTAGGTCCAAATCCTGACCCTCGGTTGCGTCCCCGACTCGTCATTTGTGTGTCCGATCATCCCCAAGCTAGATTCTAAGTTCGGGGGGAGGCGGGGACCGTGTGAACCAAGAGAAGAGTGTCGTGGGCCGATGAAGGGCGAGGAGGGCCGCGCCCCCGGCACCTGCCAACCCTCCGGCGGGCTGCCGGGGCCCAGGGGGTGTAGCCCACCCACTCAGAGCCAAGGGAGGGATAGTGTAATCTCCCTCTCCCGCGCGTGCGTGCGGGACCGTTCCGTTCAAACGCTTCTCCTGCCCCCCCCCCCCCGGGGATCGTGGCGGAGCTTAAAAACCGGCAGGAAGCGGCCCTCGGCGGCGGCGACCCCTCAAAATCGGTCGAGTGCTTACTCTGCGCAGGGCACCGGACCAAACGCTGGGCGAGTGCGACGACGAACAGCAGCGCGCTCCCTGCCCACGTCGAGCCGACGGTCTAGACGGGGGAGACGGACGTTAAGAGGGACACCTAAGTTACGGATACGGGCGGAAGCGCCTTTCCCGGCAGGGAGCCGGGGAAGGTGACCCGAGCGAGGCACCGGGTTGGCCCGAGAGGGGCGCAGGGTGCGAGCTGGGGCGGACCGGGAGAGGAGAGAGGGGGAGAGGGGGAGAGAGCAGCTGGGATTGGCCTTTAAGCGGAGAGTCGGGATTTTCGGTTTGACGCGGAGATGGATCGGCAACCCCCGGGGGAGCGGAGAGACGTGCACCAGACGGTGTCCTGGGAAAGCGATCCGGGCAGCAGAGTGAGCTACGGACCGGACGGGGGGAGACCGGAGGCGGGGAGGTCAGCGAGGGGGCCGGCGTGGCGGCCGACTGGGTGGAGGGGGATCGAGGAAGAGATACCAATTGGAGACAGAAGGTTTTTGCAATTGAAATTTTACTGTTTCTTATGAAAACGATAGGAGTACAGGTTTTGGGGCGGGGGGGGGGGGGGGGAGAGCGAAAATGAAGTTTACAAAAATACGTTCTCAAGCGTCGGCATTTGCAAAGCCCTCACCGCCCTCCACCTCCCCACTCCCGACCCCCGCACCTCCTTTCCCAGTGTTGTTGTTTGCTACCTGGTCTTGGAGAGAAAGGAAAACGGGCCGGCAGTCAAGCGGGCCCCCCGTCCCCGCGCTCTGAAAGCCTGCCCCTGGAACCCCGACTAATAATAACAATGATGTTGGCATTTGTTAAGCGCTTACTATGTGCCGGGCACCGTTCTAAGCGCTGGGGGAGATACGGGGTCATCAGGTGGTCCCCCGTGAGGCTCACGGTTAATCCCCATTTTCCAGATGAGGTCACTGAGGCCCAGAGAAGCGAAGCGACTGGCCCACGGTCACCCGGCTGACGAGTGGCAGAGCCGCGATTCGAATCCGTGACCTCCGGCTCCCAAGCCCGGGCTCTTTCCGCCGAGCCACGCTGCTTCTCTATACTTAGAGGACGTTCCACCTGAACGGACAGCTGCTTCGGGCCATCAAATTTATCGAGGGCTTATCGTGCGCAGAACACTGTACTGAGCGCTTGGGGGGGGGGGGGGGCATATGGTATAAGAGACACGTTACCTGCCCACAGCGAGCTGACAGTCTGGGGGGGATTTCTGGCAAAACGGTCGGCGATCTCCCGCCCCGTGACTTTAGAGGAGCTACGGAGCGCCCGTTCGGGGCGGTGCACCGTGCTAGGCGATTGGGAAGTGCAGAAGGGAGAAGTGACACGTTCCGGGCCCACCGGGGGTTTCTACTCTAACGGAAGAGAAAAACGACGTTTACAACCAGGGGGGACGAGATAAACAGGGCGGACTTAAATACGTGACGGCCGAGGAGGGTATAAATGGGCGCGACGGCTGCTATCACGGCAGTTCGACCGAGTTTTCCACAATTAAAGAATACGGCCGAGCAGACCAATGTTGTCTTTTTCTTCCTTTTTCAGTGGTATTTGCGAGGCGCGTCCTACGGGCCAGGAGCTGTACTAAGTGCCGGGGGAGATATCCGGTCCCGGTCCCGCGGCGGGCTCACGGTCTTTATCCCCGTTCTGCGGATGAGGTTAACTGAGGCACCGAGCGGTGAAGTGACTTGCCCGAGATCAAACCCAGTAGAAAACGGGGCGGAGCTGGGACTAGAACCCAGGTCCCGACTCCCAGGCTCTTTCCATTAGGCCACACCACCCCCCTGACCACCCTCCCCCTCCCCTTGACCAAACTCTCCCATCATCCCCCGGGGCAGAGCGACACTCCCCTCACACCCTCCCCCACCCCCTTGGCCAAACTCTCCCATCATCCCCCGGGGCAGAGCGACACTCCCCTCCCCCCCTCCCCCATCCCCTTGACCAAAGTCTCCCGTCACCCCCCGGGGCCGCCACCCCCTTGACCAAAGTCTCCCATCGGCCCCCGGGGCCGCCACCCTCCTGACCGCCCTCCCCCAGGGGCCGATGGGAGCTGGGCCGTGCGTGGGCACTCACCGGTCAGGACGCGTGGGGCGGTCCGGTCCGGTCCGGTCGGTCCTCACGCCCGTCGTCTCCTCAGGCCGGAGGCGGGGCCCGCCCCGCCATGGAAAACGCCTCCCGGGGGGATCCGGACCTTGATTGACGGATGGGCGCAGCCAATGGGAGCCGCGGGAGGGCGGGGCCGCGTCCCGCTCCACCAATAGGCGCGCGGGGCGGGCGCGCGCGCCCGGCCGCCATCTTGGAATGGGGCAGCGCGGCGGAGCCGGTCACGCGGCAGGGGCGGTCACGTGGCAGGGGCAGGCGAGGAGAGGCGGCGAGTCACGTGGCGGGGGGAAGACAGATGGACAGGGAGGCAGCTGGGCGCCCCATCCATAATAATAATAATAAATGGAATAAAGTACTATTGAATGAATAATAATAATGTTGGTATTTGTTAAGCGCTTACTACGTGCCGAGCACTGTTTTAAGCGCTGGGGGAGACGCAGGGGAATCAGGTCGTCCCACGTGGGGCTCACAGTCTTCATCCCCATTTTAATAATAATAATGTTGGTATTTGTTAAGCGCTTACTACGTGCCGAGCACTGTTCTAAGCGCTGGGGGAGACGCAGGGGAATCAGGTCGTCCCACGTGGGGCTCACCGTCTTCGTCCCCATTTTACAGATGAGGGCACTGAGGCCCAGAGAAGGGAAGTGGCTCGCCCACAGTCACACAGCTGCCAGGTGGCAGGGCCGGAATTCGAACCCGTGACTTCTGACTCCCAAGCCCGGGCCCTTCCCACTGAGCCACGCTGCTTCCCATCCATCAATTCTACTTAACGAGCGCTTCCATTCACTCATATTGATTGAGCGCTGTGGGCGGAGCGCTGAACTAAGCGCCCGGGTAGAGGACAACGGAGTTGGAGAGGCCCGTGCCCCTTTCATAAGGCGCTTAAAAGTCTCCAGGGAGGAGACTGGGCCTCACTGATGAAAAATCAAGTGCTTAGTACAGCGCTTCGCGCACGTACTGCGCGCTCGATTGAACGAAGTCAAGTTTGGGGAAAGGGGGCCGAGGCCGGCACTCCGACGGCACTCATTCAAGCGTATATTCGTTCGATCGATCGTATTTACTGAGCGCTTACTATGCGCAGAGCGCTGGACTAAGCGCTTGGAACGTACAGTGCCACCCCCGGGGCCGCCCCGAGAAGCAGCGTGGCTCGGCGGCAAGGGCCCGGGCTTGGGAGTCAGAGGCCATGGGTCCGAATCCCCGCCCCGCCGCTCGTCAGCTGGGTGACTCTGGGCAAGTCACTTACCTTCTCTGTGCCTCGGTGACCTCATCTGGAAAACGGGGACGGAGACTGTGAGCCCCGCGTGGGACGACCTGATACCCTTATATCTCCCCCAGCGCTTAGCGCACAGTAAGCGCCTAACAGATACCGTCAGCATCATCATTATTCGGCAACAGACAGAGACGATCCCTGCCCGACGACGGGCTGAAACGAGACGTATAGAGAAGCAGCGTGGCGCAGCGGATCGAGCACGGGTCGGGGAGTCGGGAGGTCACGGGTTCCGATCCCGGCCCCGCCACCCGTCTGTGACCTCGGGCAAGTCATTTTGCTCCTCTGGGCCTCAGTGACCTCATCTGTAAAAGGGGGGTGGAGGCCGTGAGCCCCACGTGGGACAGGGACGCTGCGTCCGACCTCGTTGGCCTGCTCCCACTCCGGCGCTCAGTACAACCGGGAGGGGTCTGGCCGACCCTCCCTCTCCCCGTCCGCTCCCCGCCGGGCCTCCCTTCCCAAGGAGGAGCCCCAAGGAAGAGTCAAACGCCACAGGCCACTTTAATGACTTCGCATAACGACCGCAGAGCTGGGAAGAGGAGGCGCGGGTCCCAATCCCCGGGCCGAGAAGCTCTGGGAGGGAAAGATGCTCACGGCGGGCCTTGGGATCCACCGGGGGGAAAAGTCGAACGGGTCCCGGGGGCCGCCTCCGAGGCCTAGTCCGAGCTGGCCGGTTCCCGACGCGCTACCCCGTCTGCACGTGGGGATAAAATCCGCCCCGCCCGGCTTCGGGAAATAAAAAGGGGAGGAGGGTAGCGCGGCGGGCCCCGGGAGCCGGCCGGACGCTAGACGGACGTCTGCTTGTAGTTCTTGGTGTCCAAGACCTTTTTCCCGCACATCGCACAGATGCCTGAAAAGGAAGAGGAGAGGGCCCGTCGGAACGACGGTCGGGAAAGGGGCCCGGGAGGGGCATCTTCGCCCGGCCGCCCGAGGAAATAATAATAATGATAATAATGCTGGCATTGGTTAAGCGCTTACGACGTGCCGGGCACCGTTCTAAGCGCTGGGGGAGACACAGGGGAATCAGGTCGTCCCACCTGGGGCTCACGGTCTTCATCCCCATTTTCCAGATGAGGTCACTGAGGCCCAGAGAAGTGACTTGCCCACAGTCACCCAGCTGACAAGTGGCAGGGGCGGCATTCGAACCCATGACCTCTGACTCCAGAGCCCGGGCTCTTTCCACCGAGCCACGCTGAAATCCAGTGCCGGTGGGTCGCCCTGAGGACGCTGACCCCTTACCACCCGGCAGGCCGGTCGGCTGGACGCCGGGCCCGGAGGGGAGGGCAAGGGAGAGGTGACACGGACTGGCGGCGAGTCTGAGGACCCGGGTTCTAATCGTGGCTCTGCGACTTTATAATGATGTTGGTATTTGTTAAGCGCCTACTATGCGCCGAGCGCCGTTCTAAGCGCTGGGGCAGACACAAGGGAATCGGGTCGTCCCACGTGGGGCTCACGGTCTTCATCCCCGTTTTACAGATGAGGGAACTGAGGCGCAGAGAAGCGAAGCGACTCGCCCACAGTCACCCAGCCGACAAGTGGCGGAGCTGGGATTCGAGCCCGTGACCTCTGACTCCAAAGCCCGTGCTCTTTCCACTGAGCCACGCTGCTTCTCACTCATCTGCTGCGCGCCCTGGGGCAGGTGGCTTCACTTCTCTGGGCCTCAGTCCCCCGCCCCCCCCCCCCCCCCCGACCACTTCGACCGCGAGCCCGGTGCCGGACCGCGTTCAGCCTAATTTACCCCAATCTACCCGGCCGCTCAGGACAGCGTCCTGACGCGTGGCGAACGCCTAACGGATACCACCACGAGAAAAGGGAGGGGAAGGGAGGAGGGAGATCCGACCTTTTTTGTAAGCACATCCTTGGCAGTAGTGCGACCCGGGTTGGTGCACGGAGCTCTTACAGATTCTGCAAATGGCAAACTTGTTCTTCCCGTAGGGGTCGAATCTGGCGGAGACGCGAGAGAGGGGAAAGAGAACGGAGTTCAAGTCGGTCGGTAGCCCTGGCCGCGCTTTAGAAACGCGGCCGATCGATCCATCGGTCGATCCGTCGCTCGACCCATCGTATTGATCGAGCGCCTTCCCGTACAGAGAACTGGGGAGAGGGCAAGGGCCTTGCCCTCGAGGAGCTTACGGTCCGGGAAAGTAAATAAACGAGTGCTGCAGGTTGAGGTGTGCGTAATAATAACGATGATACGATAGTAACGTCGGTATGTGTTAAGCGCCAGCTCTGCGCCGAGCGCCGTTCTAAGCGCTGGGGGAGATACGAGGTGACGAGGTGGTCCCCCGTGGGGCTCCCAGTCTGCATCCCCATTTTCCAGATGACATCACGGAGGCCCAGAGAACTGAAGTGACCCGCCCAAGGTCACACAGCTCCCAAGTGTGTCAGAGAAGCAGCGAGGCTCAGGGGGAAGAGCCCGGGCTGGGGAGTCAGAGGGCAGGGGTGCAAACCCCGGCACCGCCGCCTGTCAGCTGGGTGATTGTGGGCAAGTCACTTCACTGGGCCTCAGTGACCTCATCTGGAAAATGGGGATGAAGACCGTGAGCCTCCCGCGGGACAACCGGATGACCCTGTATCTCCCCCAGCGCTTAGAACAGTGCTCTTAGTAAGCGCTTAACAGACACCAACATCATCATCATCATCATCATCATTATTAAGTGGCAGAGCGGGATTAAGAGCCCGCCCGGCAGAGAAATGCCAACACGGCATGGGCCGGGGGAAAAGAGAGATTAAAAGCAGGGAGGGCCTCTTGGAGAAGGTGTGTGTTTCGGGGGGGGACGACGACGACTTGCTAAGACCCCGTACCAAAAGATGGGAGAGATCCAAGCTAGTCAGTACCTGTCGCCGACCTGTCCGTTCCAAGCGCTTAGTCCAGTGCTCTGCACGTAGTAAGCGCTCGATACCCACTATTGAATAAATACCACTGAATGAACAGTCGGGTTGGATACAGTCCCCCGTCCCACCCGGGGCTCCCGGTCTTAATCCCCACTTTACAGCCGAGGGAGCCGAGGCCCAGAGAAGGGAAGTGACTTACCCGAGGTCACCCGGCGGACGCGTGGCAGAGCCGGGAAGGGGACCCAGGTCCTCTAGGTCCCAGGCCCGGGCTCTAGCCACTGGGCCGCGCGGCTTCCCATTCCGAAGGCTTTGGAAGATGAGGGTGGCCGGGGTCTGTCAGAGGTGAAAGGAGTGGGAATTTATACCCCACGGCTTCCTCCTCCCTGCAATCTGTTCTACTGCTTGTCTCCCCCGCTGGACCGAAAACTCCCCGAGGGTAGGGATGACGCCCACTGTTCGTCCCATAGTATTTACTGAGCGCTTACTCGGTGCAGAGCACCGGACTACGCGCTTGGGACGGACCATTCGGCAACAGAGAGAGACGGGCCCCGCCCGACGACGGGCTCACGGTCCGTTCATTCATTCGACAGTATTTATCGAGCGCTCACTCTGTGCAGAGCGCTGGACCGAGCGCTCGGAACGAACCGGTCGGCAACAGACGGAGACGGTCCCCGCCGTCTGACGGGCTCACGGTCCGATCGGGGGAGACGGACGGACGAGAACGATGGCGATGAATAGAGTCGAGGGGAAGGACGTCTCGCAAAAACGATGGCGACTAAATAACAGAGACGCAGCGGGGCACCGTGGAAAGAGCCCGGGCTGGGGAGTCGGAGGTCATGGGTTCAAATCCCGGTTCAGCCGCTTGCCAGCTGTGTGACTTTGGGCGAGTCACTTCACTCCTCTGTGCCTCAGTTACCCCCTCTGTAAAATGGGGACGAAGACTGTGAGCTCCACACGGGACAACCTGATCACCTTTTATCCTACCTAGCTCGTAGAACAGTGCTTTGCACCTAGTAAGCGCTTAACAAATGCCATAATCATTATCATTATTACTTCACTTCTCTGGACTCCAGTTCCCTCCTCTGTAAAATGGGGATTGAGACTGTGAGCCCCACGTGGGACAGGGATCGTGTCCAACCTGATTACCTTGTAACTGCCCCAGTGCTCAGTACAGTGCCTGGCACATAATAATAATAATAATGATGACGTTGGTATTTGTTAAGCGCTTACTATGTGCCAAGCACTGTTCTAAGCGCTGGATGGATACAAGGTAATCAGGTTGTCCCACCTGGGGAATCACAGTTTTCATCCCCATTTTCCAGATGAGGTAACTGAGGCCCAGGGAAGTGAAGTGACTGGCCCCAAATCACACAGCTGACAGGTGGCGGAGCCGGGATTAGAACCCATGACCTCTGACTCTCAGGCCCGGGCTCTTTCCACTGAGCCACGCTTAACAAATGCACAGTTATCCACCCCAGCCATTAGTACAGTCCTCGGCACATAGCAGGTGCTTAAGAAACTCAGTTAAACCACAAAAAACCACTCACCTTGCCCTCTTTGACGTCAGAGCTTTGTTCTCATTTAATTTTCGCCCACCGCTCTCTGTTAGAAAAACAAAAATCTTTTAGGATTTTGCTTTCTGGCCGCATTAATGGGAGCTGGCCTTAGTGTGCGGGAAAATGTCAAGCGTTCAGTACAGCGCTCTGCACACAGTGAGCGTTCAATAAATACCACTGAAGGGAATGGGCCCCAAGGAGCATTCTTGGAGCTCGGAGCCGGGCCGCCGTGGCCACGGAGACGCTCACGCTCAGAGCCTTATCGAAGGCACATCTCCTCCAATAATAATAATTACATTAATGCCGTTGGTATTTGTTAAACGCTTACTATGTGCAGAGCACTGTTCTAAGCGCTGCGGTAGATCCAGGGTAATCAGGTTGTCCCACGTGAGGCTCACAGTCTTCATCCTCATTTTCCAGATGAGGTCACCGAGGCCCAGAGAAGTGAAGTGACTCGCCCACGGTCACCCAGCTGACGAGTGGCAGAGCCGGGTATTCGAACCCATGACCTCTGAATCCCAAGCCCGGGCTCTTGCCCCTGAGCCACGCTGCTTCTCTAGAGGATTAAATCCTGACAAAACCTTCTTTTCCTTTTCTTCCGCTCCCGTCCACGTCGCCCTGACTTGGGGGGGGGGGGGGGGGGGACAGGCAGGCCGGGGCCCCTCCCGGGAGCTGAAGTGACGCCTCTCGGCCCAGGGCATCTGAAGAGAGGCAGTGTCGCCTAGTGGGCAGAGCACGGGCTTGGGAGTCCGAAGGCCCCGAGTTCTAATCCCAGCGCTGGGGAAGCAGCGTGGCTCAGTGGAAAGAGCCCGGGCTCGAGAGTCAGAGGTCAGGGGTTCGACCCCCGGCTCTGCCACCTGTCAGCTGTGTGACCGTGGGCGAGTCACCTCACTTCTCTGGGCCTCAGTTCCCTCATCTGGAAAACGGGGATTAACCGTGAGCCTCACGCGGGATAACCTGATGACCCTGGATCTCCCCCGGCGCTTAGAACGGTGCTCGGCACATAGGAAGCGCTTAACAGATACCGACATTATCATTATTAGCACTGCCATTTGTCTGCTGTGTGACCTCGGGCAAGTCGCGTCACTCTTCTGGCCCTCTCTTCTGCTCAGTGCGGATTAAGACCGGGGGCACCACGGGGGACATGAACCGCGTCCAGCCTGACTAGCTTTTATCTACCCCAGTACTCAGCACAGTGCCCGGCCCGCAGTAAGCGCTTAAAAAATGCCATTACACAAACACGACCCCCAAAAACGCCTCCTTACCTGTGGTGTTCCTTGCCCCATCTTTCCAGGTGTCTGGAGTAATAACAGTCCCAAGTTTCTTCTCGCCTGTTGGGAGAGCAAGCGGGGGCAAGGAGGGATTAACAATCCATCGATCATATTTATCGAGCGCTTACTGTACACAGAGCACTCATTCATTCAACAGCATTTACCGAGCGCTTACTAGGCGCCGAGCACCGTACTAAGCGCTTGGAATGAACAGGTCGGCAACAGATAGAGACGGTCCCTGCCCTTGGACGGGCTCAAGGGTCTAATCGAACACAGTACTAAACGCTCGGGAGAATACGATATAACCGAGTTGGCAGGCAGACTCGTTGTGGGGGACGGGCGCGGGGAACATTCCCCACGATGAGTTCCCTGCCTAGAGGGGAAGACGGACATAAATGTCGCTAAGTAAACTGCGGCTATGGACGTAAGGGCTGTAATAACCGTGAAACCGCCCTCTCAAAGGTCACCGGTGACCTCCTCCTTGCCGAATCCAACGGCTCCTACTCCATCCTAATCCTCCTCCACCTCCCAGCTGCCTCTGACGCCGCGGACCGCCCCCCTTCTCCTCCACACCTCGTCTCGCCTCGGCTTCGCGGACTCCGTCCTCTCCCGGTTCTCCTCTCATCTCTCTGGCCGGTCCTCCTCCGTCTCCTTCGCGGGCTCCTCCTCCCCCCTCGCGTCCTCTAACTTTTGTTGGGGCTCCTCAAGGGTCAGTTCTCGGCCCTCTTCTGTTCTCCATCTACACTCCCCCCCTCGGTGAACTCAGTCGCTCCCCCGGCTTCGACTCTCTACGCCGCCGACACCCAGATCCCCATCTCCTCCCCCGTCCTCCCCCCGGTCCCTGCGGGCTCGTCTCCCCTCCCGCCTCCGGGACGTCTCCACCCGGATGTCCTCCCGCCGCCTAACACTCAACACGGCCGAGACCGAGCTCCTCACCCTCCCTCCCAGACCCCGTCCTCTCCCCGACTTCCCCGTCGCCGGGGACGGCGCCGCCGTCCTTCCCGGCTCCCGGGCCCGCGACCCGGGCGTCGTCCTCGACTCGGCCCTCTCGTTCACCCCACGCGTCCGATCCGTCACCACCGCCTGCCGCTCTCACCTTCACAGCGTCGCCGAGATCCGCCCTCTCCTCTCCGTCCGAACGTTGGTACAGTCGCTCACCCTCTCCCGACGGGATGACTGCGTCGGCTTCCCTTCCGACCCCCCGACCTCCCGTCTCTCCCCGCTCCGGTCTATCCTTCACTCCGCCGCCCGGCTCGTCTTCCCGCAGAAACGCTCTGGGCCCGTCACTCCCCTTCTTAAAAACCTCCAGTGGTTGCCCGTCGACCTCTGCTCCGAACAGAAACTCCTCACTCTAGGCTTCGAGGCCGTCCGTCACCTCGCCCCTTCCTACCTCTCCTCCCTTCTCTCTTTCTACCGCCCACCCCGCACGCTCCGCTCCTCCGCCGCCCGCCTCCTCGCCGGCCCCCGGTCTCGCCCGTCCCGCCGTCGACCCCCGGGCCGCGTCCTCCCGCGGGCCCGGAACGCCCTCCCTCCTCGCACCTGCCAAACTCGCTCTCTTCCCCCCTTCGTAGCCTTACTGAAGGGTCACCTCCTCCAGGAGGCCTTCCCACACTGAGCCCCCCTTGCCCTCAGCTCCCCAAGGTGGAACAAACTGATTACCTTGTAACAATAATGATAATAATGATAACAATGGTGTTTGTTAAGCGCTTACTATGTGCCAAGCACTGTTCTAAGCGCTAGAGGGGGGTCGGGGGTCATCAGGTCGTCCCCCGTGAGGCTCCCAGTCTTCATCCCCATTTGACAGATGAGGGAACTGAGGCCCAGAGAAGTGTAGTGACCGGCCCACAGTCACCCAGCTGACAAGGGGCGGAGGCGGGATTAGAACCCACGACCTCTGACTCCCCAGCCTGGGCTCTTTCCCCCGAGCTGTGCTGCTTCTTCTCGTCTCCCCGTTCCGGCGCTTAGAACAGTGCCAGATACCTAGTAAGCGCTTAACAAACACCATCATCGTTATTGCGGAGAAGCAGTGCGGCTCAGTGGAAAGAGCCCGGGCTTGGGCGTCAGAGGTCCTGGGTTCGAATCCCGGCTCTGCCACTTGTCAGCTGGGTGACTGGGGGCAAGTCACTTCCCTTCTCTGCGCCTCAGTGACCCCATCTGTCAAATGGGGATGAAGACCGTGAGCCCCACGGGGGACAACCCGATGACCCTGTCTCTCCCCCAGCGCTTAGAACAGTGCTCTGCACATAGTAAGCGCTTAAAAAATACCAACATTATTATTCTTATTCTTATTATTGTAACCCTGTATCCCCTCCAGCGCTTAGAACAGTGCCCTGCACATAGTAAGCACTTAACAAATGATAATGTTATTGTTATAACATTAATAACGTTAACAATAATAATGTTATATGTGTATATATATATATATAACATATGTCTCTCCCGATTAGACAGCTGTCTAATAGTTGTCAGCTGTGTGACTGTGGGCAAGTCACTTCACTTCTCTGGGCCTCAGTTCCCTCATCTGTAAAATGGGGATGAAGACTGTGAACCTCACGTGGGATCAACCTGATGACCCTGTATCTACCCTCAGCGCTTAGAACGGTGCTCTGCACATAGTAAGCGCTTAACAAATGCCAACGTTATTATTATTATTATTATTAGACTGTGCGCCCGTCAAAGGGCAGGGACTGTCTCTCTCTGTTACCGATCTGTCCATTCCAAGCGCTTAGTCCAGTGCTCTGCACATAAGAAGCAGTGTGGCTCAGTGAAAAGAGCCCGGGCTTCGGAATCAGAGGTCATGGGTTCGACTCCCGGCCCTGCCACTTGTCAGCTGGGTGACTTTGGGCGAGTCGCTTCACTTCTCTGGGCCTCAGTTACCTCATCTGGAAAATGGGGATGAAGACCGTGAGCCTCACGTGGGACAACCTCATTCCCCTGTGTCTACCCCAGCGCTTGGAACGGTGCTCTGCATGTAGTAAGCGCTTAACAAATACCAACAGTATTACTGTTATTAAAATGGGGATTATCTGTGAGCCTCACGTGGGATAACCTGATGACCCTGTATCTACCCCAGCGCTTAGAACAGTGCTCGGCACATAGTAAGCGCTTTACAGATACCAACATTATTATTAATAAGCGCTCAATATATACGATTGAATGAATGAATATATATAATGTAGTAATAATAACAATACCAACATTATTATTCATTCACTAGTTACTGAATTATTATTAGTAGTATTATTAGTAGTAGTAGTAAATACTATTGAATGAATGATGTATTAGTAGTAGTGTTAGCAGTAATAAATACTATTGAATGAATGAAGTATTATTATTAGTAGTAATAAATACTACTGAACGAATGAATGATTAGCAGTATTATTAGCAGTAATAAATACTATGGAACGAATGAATTATTAGTAGTAGTAGCATTATTAGTAATAAATACTATTGAATGAACAAATTATTATTAGTATTACTAATAGTAATAAATGCTATTGAATGAACGATTATTAGTAGTAGTATTAGTGGTGATAAATACCATTGAATGAATGAATTAGTAGCATTATCAGTAATAAATACCATTGAATGAACGAATGATCAATAGTAGCAGCATTAGTGGTAATAGATACTATTGAACGAATGAACGATTAGTAGCATTATTAGCAATAAATACTATTGAATGAACGATTAGCAGCATTATTAGTAAGAAATACTATTGAATGAATGACCGGTTAGTAGTATTAGTAATCAATACTATTGAATGAATGATTAGTAGCATTACTAGTAATAAATACTATTGAATGAATGAACGATTAGTAGCATTATTAGTAATAAATACTATTGAATGAACGAATGATTAGTAGTATTACTAGTAATAAATACTATTGAATGAATGAATGATTAGTATTAGTAATCAATACTACTGAACGAATCATTAGTAGTATTACTAGTAATAAATACTATTGAATGAATGATTAGTAGTATTACTAGTAATAAATACTATTGAATGAATGAACGATTAGTAGTATTAGTAATCAATACTACTGAACGAATGATTAGTAGTATTACTAGTAATAAATACTATTGAATGAACGATTAGTAGTATTAGTAATCAATACTATTGAATGAATGATTAGTAGCATTACTAGTAATAAATACTATTGAATGAACGAATGATTAGTAGTATTACTAGTAATAAATACTATTGAATGAATGATTAGTAGTATTAGTAATCAATACTACTGAACGAAGGATTAGTAGCATTACTAGTAATAAATACTATTGAATGAACGATTAGTAGTATTAGCAATAAATACTATTGAATGAATGATTAGTAGTATTACTAGTAATAAATACTATTGAATGAATGAACGATTAGTAGTATTAGTAATCAATACTACTGAACGAATGATTAGTAGTATTACGAGTAATAAATACTATTGAATGAATGAACGATTAGTATTAGTAATCAATACTACTGAACGAATCATTAGTCGTATTACTAGTAATAAATACTCTTGAAGGAATGGCAGTAGTATGATCAGTAGTGATGAATACCATTGAACGAAGGAATGATTAGTAGTAGTATCAGTAGTAACAGATACCGTTGAATGAACGAACAGCAGTAACAACAATGATTCATCCTAGGAGTCGGCGCTTACCATTCCATCGTACGTACTGAGCGCCTCCTACGCGCAGGGCGCTGGACTAAGCGCTTGGGCAAGAGCGCGACCCCGTCCCTGCCCGACAACGAACACCGCCATTACCATCGCACCGTCCTCTCCCGCGCGCTCAGCGGAGACCAAGGGACGGACCTCCCTTCCCCGCCCCGTCTCCTCTGCACTCACATTGCTCGCAGACCATCCTGCCGCCGCTGCTGCTTCCGCCGCCGCCGCCGCCGCCCCCCCTTCCGGGTATCCGCGGGTCTCCTTCCGGGTCGCCGCCGATCTACTTCCGGTTCACCCCCGCCCCGCCCCCGGCGCCGCCCTCCCGCCCCCGGCCCCCAGGCGGCGCTCGCGGCCGCGCCTGCGCAGTGGGCGGCACCCGCGGGGGTCGGGCGCCTTCCTCCTCTCCTCCCTCTCCCCCCCGTCTCCGGGGTCTGAGTGACAGGTAAGGCCGGGGACCGGCGCGCGCGCCCCCCCCCCCCCTACTCAGCGGCGCGCGCCGGAGCGCGAGCTTCCGGGGCAGGCGCGCACGTGGCGGGCCCCGGGGGGGGGGGGGCGGGGGGAGGGGGGGGCGCGCGCCGCCGCCTTCAGGTCTCCGTGCGGTCCGCCCGGGGCCGCCCGCTGATTGGCCCGCGACGCTCCCTCCGCGCATGCGCGCCGCCCCCCCCCCCCCCCCCCCATTGGGGGCCGGGCCCTGTGCTGAGGTGCTGGGCACGTAGTGAGCGCCCTTAGCGTCATTCACAGCCTCATTATACATGACGGCACCTCGTATTGTATCATTCTATCGCACATTGCGTCGTAACGATTATTATTAACAATGATAATGATGAGGGCAGTAGGCGTTAAGCGCTTCCTGTGGGCCAGGCCCTGCGCTGAGCGGGATTCAGGTGCTGGGCACGTAGTGAGCGCCTCTGAGCACCATTTACCACGTCATTATACATTATAGTATATGATAGGTCATATATCATTATATCATAACGATTATTAAGAATAATAATGATGAGGGCAGTAGGCGTTAAGCGCTTCCTGCGGGCCAGGCCCTGCGCTGAGCGGGATTCAGGTGCTGGGCACGTAGTGAGCGCCTCTGAGCACCATTTACCACGTCATTATACATTATAGTATATGATAGGTCATATATCATTATATCATAACGATTATTAAGAATAATAATGATGAGGGCAGTAGGCGTTAAGCGCTTCCTGCGGGCCATGCCCTGCGCTGAGCGGGATTCAGGTGCTGGGCACGTAGTGAGCGCCTCTGAGCACCATTTACCACGTCATTATACATTATAGTATATGATAGGTCATATATCATTATATCATAACGATTATTAAGAATAATAATGATGAGGGCAGTAGGCGTTAAGCGCTTCCTGCGGGCCAGGCCCTGCGCTGAGCGGGATTCAGGTGCTGGGCACGTAGTGAGCGCCTCTGAGCACCATTTACCACGTCATTATACATTATAGTATATGATAGGTCATATATCATTATATCATAACGATTATTAAGAATAATAATGATGAGGGCAGTAGGCGTTAAGCGCTTCCTGCGGGCCATGCCCTGCGCTGAGCGGGATTCAGGTGCTGGGCACGTAGTGAGCGCCTCTGAGCACCATTTACCACGTCATTATACATTATAGTATATGATAGGTCATATATCATTATATCATAACGATTATTAAGAATAATAATGATGAGGGCAGTAGGCGTTAAGCGCTTCCTGCGGGCCAGGCCCTGTGCTGAGCGGGACTCAGGTGCTGGGCACGTAGTGAGCGCCCCTTAGCGTCATTCACAACGTCATTATACATGACAGCACCTCATATTGTATCATTTTATATCACATTGCGTCGTAACGATTATTATTAACAATAATAATGATGAGGGCAGTAGGCGTTAAGCGCTTCCTGCGGGCCAGGCCCTGTGCTGAGCGGGACTCAGGTGCTGGGCACGTAGTGAGCGCCTCTGAGCGTCATTTACAATGTCATTATACATTAGATCAGATCATATCGTATTATATCCTAACGGTTATTATTATAATTACAGGATTATTACATGATCATGATCATGTGGAACAACCTGCTTACCTTGTATCCCCCCAGCGCTTAGAACAGTGCTCGGCACATAGTGAGCGCTTCACAGATACCAACATTATTATTCCAACATTATTATTGTTAATGATGATGGTATTTGTTAAGCGCTTACTATGTGCGGAGCACTGTTCTAAGCGCTGGGGTGGATACGGGGTCATCAGGTGGTCCCACGTGAGGCTCCCAGTTAATCCCCATTTTACAGATGAGGGAACTGAGGCCCAGAGAAGTGAAGCGACTCGCCCACGGTCACTCAGCTGACAAGTGGCAGAGCCGGGAGTCGAACCCATGACCTCTGACTCCCAAGCCCGGGCTCCTTCCACTGAGCCGCACTGATTATTAATATTACCCCAGCACTTAGAACAGTGCTCGGCACATAGCAAGCACTTAACAAATACTCTCATCATTATTATTATCACCCCAGCACTTAGAACGGTGCTCGACACATAATAGGCGCGTAACGAATACCGTAATTATTATTATTGATTCTAGCCAGTCAATCAGTGGTGTTAATTGAGCACTGTGTGCAGAAGCGCTTAATAAAAACCGTTATTATTATTATTATTATTGGGAGAGAACAAGAGAAGCAGTGTGACTCAGTGGAAAGAGCCCGGGCTTGGGAGTCGGAGGTCATGGGTTCGAATCCCGACTCCGCCACTTGTCAGCTGGGTGACTTTGGGCGAGTCGCTTCACTTCTCTGGGCCTCAGTTTACCTCATCTATCAAATGGGGATGAAGACCGTGAGCCCCACGGGGGACAACCCGATGACCCTGTATCTCCCCCAGCGCTCAGAACAGTGCTCCGCACACAGTAAGCGCTTAACAGATACCGACGTTATCATTATCGGAGTCGGTCTTTAGACCGTGAGCCCGTCGTCGGGCAGGGATGGTCTGTGTTGCCGAATTGTACCCTCCAAGCGCTTAGCACAGTGCCCCGCACACGGTTGGCGCCCAGTAAGTACGACCGACTGAGTGAATGACTAGTTCCCCGTCCAGAGCAAGCGGACGGTCGTGGCCTTTTCTGAGATTCGGTTGTCTTTTTCAGTCCATGGCCCCCGAAGAGAGAACCGTGAAAGAAAGGGACATCAGGACACTGTTTTACACGCACCTCTTGGGCGTCTTCACCATCGTCGCCACCACCTTCGTCCCGTCTTTCTTCCTGGAGAAGTTTTCCGTTCTGGAGACCCACCTGACGTGGCTGGGCATCTGTTCGGCCAGCGTGGCCGCCCTCAACGTCGGGTTCTATTTTCTCATCAGACCAAACCCGCCGGCCAAGAGGAACTCGGTGTCGCACAAGGTGAGGCGTGTCTCGCGACGCCCGGGGACGTGGAGAAGAAGAAGGACGATCCCGACGGCGCCTGTTAAGCGCCTACTCTGCGCCCAGCTCGAAGCGCTGAGACGCAAGGGGATCAGGGCGTCCCACGTGGGGCTCCCGGTCTCCGTCCCCATTTTACAGATGAGGGAACTGAGGCCCGGAGAGGTTAAGCGTCTTGCCCGAGGTCACACAGCCGACAGGTGGCGCAGTCGGGTTGTGCCCTGACTGAGCCCTCTTTTCCCCTCCTGCCTCTCCCTTCTGTGTCACGTATGCACTTGGGTCCGGCGCTTAGCGGAAAGGGCCCGGGCTGGGGCGTCGGGGGTCATGGGTTCGAATCCCGGCTCTGCCCCCTGTCAGCCGGGTGACCGTGGGCGAGTCACTTCGCTTCTCTGGGCCTCAGTGACCTCATCTGTCCAATGGGGATTAACCGTGAGCCTCACGTGGGCCGTCCTGATGACCCCGGATCTCCCCCGGCGCTTAGAACGGCGCTCGGCACCTGGTAGGCGCTTAACGAATACCGGCATCATTATTGTTATCCCGAGAGGGTGACTGAGCTCTGGAGGACTGAAAATTCCAACCGAAGGGAAGCTTTCCCGCTGCTCGGTGTCCCGGCCCAATGGATTATTACTGTCAGTGATTCTCTTCTCTTTTAGGTATCCAGATTTCTGAAATGCTGCGTCTACTTTCTCGTTTCCTGCACGCTCTTTCACCTCATCACTGTGCTCTACGGGGCTCCCCTAATTGAGTAAGTCTGGAATCGCCACGGTCTAAGCCCTAAAAACGTTGTCGTGCGAATGATATTCTTTTCAAGTCTAATTATGATAACGTTGGTAGTTGTCAAGCGCTTACTATGTGCCGAGCACCGTTCTAAGCGCCGGGGGAGATCCGGGGGCATCAGGTCGTCCCACGGGAGGCTCACGGTTAATCCCCATTTGACAGATGAGGTCACTGAGGCCCAGAGAAGCGAAGTGAATTATGGGAAGGCTCAGGGGAAAGAGCCCGGCTCGGGAGTCAGAGGGCGTGGGTTCGAATCCCGGCTCCGCCGCTTGTCAGCTGGGTGACTTTGGGCCGGTCGCTTCGCTTCTCTGGGCCTCAGTGACCTCATCTGGAAAATGGGGGTTTAAGACCGGGAGCCCCACGTGGGACGACCTGATCACCTTGTATCCCCCCCCCCCCCCCGCCCAGCGCTTGGCACAGAGGTAGAGAAGCAGCGTGGCGCAGTGGAAAGAGCCCGGGCTTTGGAGTCAGAGGTCATGGATTCGAACCCCGGCTCGGCCACTTGTCAGCTGGGTGACTTTGGGCGAGTCACTTCACTTCTCGGTGCCTCAGTTCCCTCATCTGTCAAATGGGGATTAAGACTGCGAGCCCCACGTGGGACGACCTGATGCCCCTGTGTCTACCCCAGTGCTTAGAACGGTGCTCGGCACATAGTGAGCGCTTAACAAATACCAACGTTATTATTATTATTAACAAATGCCATTATTATTATTATTATTAAGTAACGTGGCCTAGTGGCTAGAGCGCGGGCCTGGGAGTCGGGTCGGACCCGGGTTCTAAACCCGGCTCTGCCGCTTGTCTGCTGTGTGATCATAGGCGAGTCCCTTCCCTTCTCTGGCCCTCGGTTCCCTCATCCATAAAATGGGGATGAAGAAGTGTGAACCCCGTGTGGGACAGGGGCTGTGTCCAACCCGATTAGCTCGTATCTACGCCAGCGCTTAGAACAGTGCTTGGCACACAATAAAGCGCTTTGACAAATACCGTAAAAAAACAGAAAAAATTTTCCGTGCCTCGTGATATCCTTTCAGGGCTCATCTCTAGTTCGGTTTTCTCGCAGGGGAGAAACAACGCGGTCTAGTGGAAAGAGCCCGGGCCTGGGAGTGGGACCACCTGGGTTCTAATCCCGACTCCCCCGCCTTGTCTGCCGTTTGAACTTGGCCCCGTCACTTCTCTGGGCCTCAGTTTACCGCATCTGTACCACGGGGATTAAGATCGGGAGCCCCGCGTGGGACACGGCCCGTGTCCAGCCTGCTTTTTTAGCGCGCTCTGGGCAGGGAACGTGTCCGCTAAATCTTTCGTACCTTAGGACGGTGCTCGGCCCATCCTGAGTGCTTAATAAATACCACTGATTGATTGACTGATGTACCCCGCGGCTGGCGCCTAGGAAACGCTCAACAGATACTATTTAAAAAACCCCAAAAGCAAAGAAAAGATTGATGAGGGGAATTGAAGAAGGGCCTGGGAGTAGGGGGAGAATTGAAACAGCTTTCCAGAGCCACTCGGGAGGCAAATATTAGGCCATATATCATCCCTGCGACTAAAGATCTCTCCAGGATTCATTCATTCAGACATATTTACTGAGCGCCTACTGTGTGTAAAGCACCGTACTGAACGCCTGGGAGAGCACCACAGAACCATAAACGGACACATTCCCCGCCCCCAAATAACAATAAACGGACACATTCCCGGCCCAAAACAGGCTCGGCATCGCCCGCCCCCGTCTCGTCGGGCATTTTTTAAAACCCCCTCAAAAAACCAAAACAGAAGTGCTTTCCAACGTCACATGTGTGAACTGGGATCTGTGACTCTTTTGTCTTTTAGATCGGTGCTGGAAACATTCTCTTTTGCCGTCATCTTGTCTACCTACACCACCCTACCTTGCCTGTGCGTTTTAGGGCCCAACCTTCACGCCTGGCAACGAGTGTTCAGTAAAAATGGGTGAGTTGGCGATCGTTTTGGGGGCCGGTTTCGTCTCCGCTTGACTTGGGGCGGGTCCCTTCTCGGTGCTTCCCTTCCCTCGTCTGTAAAACGGGGACCAAGACGGTCAGTTCCCTCTTCCGTAAAATGGGGATTAAGAGGGTGAACCCCGGGTGGGACACCCGATTAGCTCGGATCTGCCCCAGAGCTTAGAACAGTGCTTGGCACATAGTAAGCACTTAACAGATACCATAAAAAAAAGGAAAAACTTTCAGAGCTCATCTCTGGTTTGGTTTTCTCGCAGGGGAGAAGCCCCGTCCGGCCCGACCTGCTTGCATTCCCCTCCGGTGCTGGGCACCTAGGAAGCTCTTGGGAGACCACCATTATCATTATTATTATTATTATTAACGATAACAATAATAATTCATTTTCTTATTACCATTACTATCGCCAGCAGTCCCGGCAGGGCAGGGCCTGAGAGTTCCCGCCGTTGGCCGTTTCTGGTTCAACAGATTGCTGAACCAAAGCCCTCTAGACCGTGAGCTCGTCGTGGGCAGGGATTGTCCGTCTTTATTGCCGCGTCGTACTTTCCCGAGCGCTCAGTGCAGCGCTCTGCACCCGGTGAGCGCTTGATAGATACCATCGGACGAATGAGTGAAGAGGAAATGTGCGGTCAGAGAACGTATCTCGACCGACTCTGTTGTCACGTCTGCCTCCGTCCCTCTAGACCAGAGGCCGGGCTTGGGAGTCACAGGACCCGGGTTCTAATCCCGGCTCTGCCGCTTGTCTGCCGTGTGACCTTGGGCGAGCCGCTTAACTTCTCTGGGCCTCAGTGACCTCATCTGGAAAATGGGGATTAAAACCGTGAGCCCCCCCGTGGGACCACCCGGTGACCTTGTATCTCCCCCAGCGCTTAGAACGGTGCTCGGCTTAACGAAAGCCATCATTATTATTATTATTATTATTGTTAGACCGTCAGCTCGTCGTGGGCAGGGAAACTCTGTCAAACCGTCCTCTCCCCAGTGCTCAGTCCAGGGTTCTGCACATAATAAACGCTCGATTGATTCCACTGAATGATTAACTCCGTTGGATCTTCCTCTCCCGAGCGCTCAGTCCGGGGTTCTGCACGTAATAAGCGCTCGATTAATACCACTTAATGATTAACTCCGTCGGATCGTCCTCCCCCGAGCGCTCAGTCCAGGGCTCTGCACGTAATAAGCGCTCGATTGATACCACTGAATGATTAACTCCGTTGCGCTGTCCTCTCCCGGGCGCTTAGGCCAGCGCCCTGCCCCCCGGGGAAACGCTCAATAAATAGCATCGCTGGATGGGCGGGTTTCCCGGAGCCCTGACCGCGCGTCTTGTTTTTCGTAGCGCCTCCTCCATTTGGGATAAAAGTCTGCAGATCACCACCCTGACCAGCGTGGCGGGAGCCTGGCTCGGGGCCTTCCCGCTGCCCCTCGACTGGGACCGGCCTTGGCAGGTCAGCTCTATTCGCTTACTATATTCGCTTACTATCGTTTGGACGCTTGGGCGGAGGGACAGAGACCCAGAGACGGAGAGAAAGAGAAAATTTACTATTCTGTGTGTGAATTGACAGAATTGTACCTACGCGTCTGTGTATTTCCCGCATATCGTGGGTGGGTATCTATTATATGTTCTGCGTGGGTATTTACTGAGTACCCTCTGTGTGGACGTACTGAATTGCGTGTGTGTGCGTGTGTTATTTCCCACCTGTTGGGGGTGGGGGGGTGGTGCACGTTCTGTGTGTGGATTTACTGCCTATTCTGCGTGGGGATGTCCCCCGAATCGTATATTTATGCATTTCCCCCATACGTGGGTAACTACGTATTGTGTGTCCTGTAGGTGTGTTTACTGCATATTGTGTATGTATTGAATGTGTGTGTATTTGCCGCGTATCGTGTCTGGAATGTGTGTGTATTTGCTGCGTATTGTGTATGGGATATGTGTGTGTATTTGCTGTGTATCGTGTATGTATTGAATGTGTATTTACTGCAGATTGTGTATGTATTGAATGTGTGTGTATTCTGTGGGTGTATTTACTGAGTTTTGTGTATGGATTATATAGTCCGTGTGTGCACTTACTGCATGTTGTATGGGTATGTATTGTCTATTTTGTGTGTATTTACTGCATACTGTGTTTGTATGGAGTGTGGGTGTGTGTGTGTATTTACTGCATATCGTGTTTGTATGGAGTGTGTATTTACTGCATATTGTGTCTGTATGGAATGTGTGTGTATTTACTGCATACTGTGTATGTATTGAATATGTGCATTCACTGCATATTATATACGTATTGAATGTGTGTGTATTTACTGTGTATTGTGTCTGGAATGTGTGTGTATTTGCTGTGTATTGTGTATGGGAATGTGTGTGTATTTGCTGTGTACTGTAAATGTATTGAATGTGTGTGTATTTACTGCGTGTTGTGTATGTATTGAATGTGTGTGTATTTACTATGTGTTGTGTATTGAATGTGTGTGTATTTACTGCGTACTGTGAATGAGTCCAATGTGTATTTACTGCGTATTGTGTCTGTATTGGCTACGTGTATATTCTGTGGGTGTATTCACTGAGTATCGTGTATGGATTGTATATTCTGTGCGTGCATTTACCGCAATTATCAGAAGCAGCGTGGCTCAGTGGGAAGAGCCCGGGCTCGGGCGTCGGAGGTCAGGGGTTCGAATCCCGGCTCTGCCACTTGTCAGCTGGGTGACTGTGGGCGAGTCGCTTCGCTTCTCTGGGCCTCAGCGATGGCATCTGTCAAATGGGGATGGAGACCGTGAGCCTCGCGTGGGACAACCCGATGACCCTGTCTCTCCCCCAGCGCTTAGAACAGTGCTCTGCACATAGTAAGCGCTTAACAAATACCAACATTATTAGTAGTAGTAGCAGTAGTAAGCACTTAAGAAGAAACATTTTAAAAAATAAGTGGCAGAGCTGGGATTAGAACCCAGGTCTCCTGAATCCCCACCTCGGGCTCTTTTGGTCTGGTTTCCTTTTTTTTAAGCCAAACCCTCTCATTCATTTATTCATTCAATTCATTCAACAGTATTTATTGAGCGCTTACTCTGTGCAGAGCACTGTACTGAGCGCTTGGAATGGACAATTCGGCAACAGATAGAGACAGTCCCTGCCCAGTGACGGCGGGCTTATCGTTATCATCCACTCGCCCCTAGTAGTAGCATGTATTGAGCGCTCACTCTGCGCGGAACACCGTATGAAGCGCTGGGAAGTGTTCGATGTAGAGATTTAGCCCCGAGCCCTGGGAGGTATATGAATTTCAAATAATCGGCGTCCTAACAGGCAGGGACGATGGGAAACCCTCTCGAAATCGCTCTTCCGCCAGGGTAAAATTCCTCGAGGAGAAATTCAGACCGCAGTGCGGAAGGAAGCTCGTAATCGTTCCGCGGCGGTTATTCGGTCGAACCGGTCCATTTGCTTTTAGGTCCTTACGGATGCCGTCAGCGGAGCGATTTTGCTTTTTTCCCAGTTTTTATGAGCGTCTCCGTTCTAGTAAACGCAAGAGAGAAAGTTTTAAGCGGAGCGCATCAAGCCTTTACTGTGTGCTAAGCGCTAAGGTAGAAATGTGGTTATCAGATGGGACACGGTCCCCGTGCTCTAAGGGGGTTCACGGTCTGACCTTATCTCCATTTTACCGATGAGGCCCAGGGATATTAAATGACTCGTCCAAGGGCCCGCAGCAGGCCCGAGGCAACGTTGGGTTTAGAACTCGGGTCTCTTGACGCCCACTCTTCTGTTCTCTCCGCTACGCCGCGCCGTCTTATTTTCAAACCGGGAGGCGGCCACGGTCAGGCCCCGCTTGGTGGATTCAGCTGCAGGCGGTTCATTTACTTGGCCGTTTGCTTGACGGCTCGTCCGGCTTCGTTATTTTTCTCGTCAGGGTATCCGTTAAGCACCTGCCGGGTGCCGGGCACCGTACTAAGCGATGGGATAGATACTAGATAGTCAGGTTGGATAGAGTCCGTGTCCCACATGGGACTCACGGTCTTAATCCCTTTTTAAAGGATGAGGCGACCGAGGCCCAGAGGAGTGAGGTGACTTACCTCAGGTCACACAGCAAACCACTGGCGGAGCCGGGATTAGGACCCGGGTCCTTCGGGCTCCCGGGCCAGGGCTCTTTCCACCGGACCACGGAGTGAGGATTAGAACCCGGGTCCTTCGGGCTCCCGGGCCTGGGCTCTTTCCACCGCACCACGGAGCGAGGATTCGCACCCGGGTCCTTCGGGCTCCCGGGCCTGGACTCTTTCCACCGGACCACGGATGGGGGATTAGAACCCGGGTCCTTCAGGCTCCCGGGCCCGGACTCTTTCCACCGGACCACGGATGGAGGATTAGAACCCGGGTCCTTCAGGCTCCCGGGCCTGGGCTCTTTCCACTTGACCACGGAGCGAGGATTGGCACCCAGCTCCTTCAGGCTCCCGGGCCTGGGCTCTTGCCACTTGACCACGGAGCGAGGATTAGCTCCCAGCTCCTTCAGGCTCCCGGGCCTGGGCTCTTTCCACCGCACCACGGAGCGAGAATTTGAACCCAGGTCCTTCAGGCTCCCGGGCCGGGGCTCTTTCCGCCAGACCACGCTGCCTGGTGTGCGGTGGTTCCACTTGGCGTCTTTCCGGACTCCGGGTCCTAGGCGGCCCTTCCGGCGGGCCCCTGGACGAGCGGTCGGTCACCTCGCCCGCTAGCCCGACGGACGTTCCCGTCCCTCGGTCGACCCCGGAGGATCAGCTGCCCGAGGACGTGGCCCGGTGCCCCCCGGCCCCCCGAATTCAGCTTACGCAGCCCCGGGAGGGGCGTCCAGAACGCAGGCGACGGAGGCACGGCGACAGAGCCGGACCTGCGCTCCTGGACTCTCCGGGTGCTCGGGGGGAAAGGAATCTTTCCGTTCCGACTGGACCTCCGAGCCCAGCTTGCGGTGGAGGCCGCGGGCCAGGCCGCGGGCCAGGCCAGTCCGTCCTCCGCCTTTGACTCCCCTTCCCTCTTCGTCGCTTCCGATTCCTTAAAATGGGGCGAGAGATCGTGTTCCGGTAGGATACGCTTCTTCCTCTCTCCCGGGCGCTTAGTCCCGCGATCCGCACGCAGCAGACGCTCAGTCAGTCCTCCCGTTGACCCCTCCATCCCCCTTTCCCTCTCCTGTCATCCTCAAGCTGTCGTCTCCCGTCCACCCCGCCCCCCGGTGCCACCCCGCCCCGGAAACGCAAAGGACTTCAGCTCAGGGTAGACGGAGTAATTGGATTTATTGACGTTCGTTATATTTGAAATAATATCGGGGATCGAGTTACAGTTAGAGGAACACCGAAAGAGACGACACTCAGAAGCGGTCGGCGGCTCTCAGTCCAGGCACGTTGGCCAGCTTTGGTTTCGAACCCGGGGGCCTGCGCCAAGGCCGTGACACGCGACCGGAGGTGACGGGTCGGAACACCCGAAGCGGGACGGGCCGGGAGAACACGGACCCCTTCCCCCAGCTCCACTTCCCCGAACGAGCCGGTCCTCCTGCCGGGAGGTCCCTCCCCGGATCCCCGGATCCCGGCTGCCGCGGGCCCGGGACCCTCCTCGCTTTCCTCAGAGGGGCTTTTCCAGGCCCGGCCTCCCGGTGGGAAGCGGCAAAGCCCGAGGTCTCTTTCCCTGGCTTCCCCGGGGCCGAGCCGGGCGCTCCGGGCGAATCCGAGGAGGACCGCGAAGCAGAGCCCTACCTCGTAAGGTGGTAAATAAGAATAGAAATGCCAGGCTTCGTTCCCCGCCCCCCCCCCCGGCCCTTGTCCCTCATACAGCTTAAAAGGCAACATCGATTTCAAATTAAAAAAAAATAATAATTTCTGAATTCCTTAACTCCACTTCCGATCGTAGGCGGACAGAGCGGTATCAGAACGATCCTCTGCTCTTAAAAGTACGAGGCGGCGTGGATTTAAAAAGCCAAAAGTCGCCATCCATCCGCCACCGACGATCGCTTTCCGTCGGAGGGAAGGAGACGGAGATGAAACGGGAGCTCGCTCTTGGAGGCGCGTGGAATACCCGACTCCGGGGCGGGGGAAAATCCGCACGAGGGAGATCGCGGCTTCTAAACGCAGCCCGGCCCGACCGACCAGGAGGACTGTTGTTGCGTCCCGGTCACTTGCTTGATTTGCTTGTATCCCCACCCCGCCCCCAACGCTTGGTACGGTGCCTGGCACACGGTAAGGGCTTGACAAATATCCCGATTACTATTACCACTAGCCTGGTCGGTGTCCAAGGTCCACGTGTTTTCCGTGTCCGAAAGGATCTCCCTAGGTTTTAAAGATGAGGCGCGTGGTCAAGTGGGTAGGGGATTCCCTCCCACCCACCCGTTTTCCCGGCACTGAGCTGAAACGCAAATGGCGGCCTAAAGCGCGGATCCGTTAATCCCATCTGTTGAGCACTTCCGGTGTGCGGGACACTGAACCGAGCCCTTAGGAGAAGACGCTGTAACGGCGTAGCCGACATCGGGCTAATACTGCTGTATTGTCCTCTCCCAAGCGCTTAGTACAGCGCTCTGCACGTAGTAAGCGCTCGATAAATACCACCGACTGGCTCTCCGGCCCAGGGACGAACCGTCTTGACGTCCGGACCGTTCCATCTGGAATTTACTTTAATATCCCTCTCCCCCTTCTAGTCTGTAAACTCCCCTCGGGGAGGGAAACGTATCGACCTGCTTCGTTCGTCTCTCACGCGCCCAGTACAGTTCTGCGCACGGAGTACGTGCCCGATAAAGACCGGGGATTGTCCGACCGCGCGCCAGGCTCAGGGAGTCGAGCGTTCTCGGCCGACGGATACGCCCGAGGTATCCTTCGGGGGATTCTTTTTCCTCAGAGGGTTTTTAACGCTTGGGATATTTGAGGAGACCGACGGTATTCATTAAAGGGGGCCGAAGGAAGCGGTAAAATCGGTTTGGGGGCCCGCAGACCCCATTTGAAACGGCTTCGCGGGACGGAGCCTTTTACGTGTTTCGACATTTACTGCCGAGAGACGTGTTTTAGAAATACCGTACCTCGTGTCAGGTCTCCTGTGAGGTTTGTAAGAACCACCACGCCTTTAAAAAACGACGTCGGATACAGTTTGGGACAGGACCGCCTTCAAATTCCTTTAATCCAGTTGTTTCTAGAGCTTCCTGCCGTCTTCCGTTTTAAAACAGACTGAAGCGGCCAGTCGATCGTATCTATTGAGCGCTCCCCGGGTGCAGAGCGCTGTGTTGAGCGCTTGGGAGGATACGAGCCGCCCGTATCCCGGATGGATCCCCGGTGCCCAGTGAGTTTCCGCCGACTGCCGACGGAATGAATTTTTCTCTTCTCACCAAGACTGCTTGTCGGCCGGCAGATCCGGGATGGGAAGGCGAGGAGGCCTGATGGTTTTTAGTAGAGAAACCCACGCAGCCGAGAACGTGGCTCGGTTTAATGGCGGTAATGGTATTTATCGAGCGCTTACCGTGGGCGGGGCGGCGTACTTAGGCCCGGGGAAAGAGAACACGGGCGGGAATTCGACACGGACCCCGATCCTCGAAGAGCTCGCGATCTCCGAATTTAATTTAAAGGTACTCAAATAAAACCAACTGAGTCGGGGGAGGCGGTGGGCTTAGCGGAAAGGGCCCGGGGCCGGGAGCTGGGAGATCTGGGTTCTGATTCCCCCTCCGTCACTCGCCCGCTGGGTGACCTGGGGCAGATCACTTCTCCGAGCCTCAGTTTCTTCCTCTGTAAAATGGGGGTTCAATCCCTCTTCTCTCTCCCCCTTAGACCGTCAGCCCCGTGCGGGAGTGGGACCGTGTCTGACCCGATTAACTGATATCGAGACCGCACGCTTTCTACGGTCCTGGACCCGTATTAAGCGCTTAACGGGGACCACGGTTCTTGAGAAGCAGCGTGGCTCAGTGGAAGGAGCCCGGGCTTATGAGTCAGAGGTCATGGGTTCCAGTCCTGGCTCCGCCCCCGTCAGCTGGGTGACTTTGGGCAAGTCACTTCACTTCTCGGTGCCTCCGTGACCTCGTGTAAAATGGGGACGAAGACTGAGCCTCCCGTGTATCTACCCCGGCGCTTAGAACGGTGCTCGGCACATAGTAAGCGCTTAACGAATACCGACATTATTATTACTATTAACGACCCAACCGCCGATTTTCCGACCGATACGCCGAGGCTGCCGGTTAAAATTTGGGGGCGCGAAAGGAGAGTGGACGTTCAAAAACCAAAAGGAGACCTACAGCTTCTAGGCGAAGAGACACGCTTTATGGCATTTTCAAGTCCCCATTCCGATTTGACGCTTCAAACCGTGCACTGAAGAAATGGTTTTCCGCGACCGTAACCACCACCCGGCTACAGTCCGCATCGTGATCGGGACCCGCTTTCGGTCGCGCGTTCCTCGGATATCATCCGGATGAAGAGGAGAGACTCGATGGGAGAGACCGGTCCTTGGGGAGTTGGCTTCCGGGGGGGTAGTTTTTGTAAGTTTAGGCTGCTCTGTTCAAAACCTGTCAACCAACATTGAACTCGACATTTCGATTGGAGCAGCAGACGGAAAAAGGCCACGGAAATTTCCAAAACGGTGGCTTGCGGTAGCCATTCCAGTTCGGGTTTTTCGGTTATCGCCCGTAAGCTTGTTGCGGGCGGGGGACTTCCCTACCAACTCTGTTGAATTATCCCAAGCGCTCAGGACAACGCCGTGGACCGAGGAGGCGCTCGATAAATACCGCCGATGGATCTTTACTCCCTCCCTTCGAAAGCGGAGCTTGAACGGACCGAGTTTCATTTCTGGGGGCCGAAATCAAGACCGCCGGTTGCCCCCTGCTAGGAAATCTGGGGCCGCCTTATTCCCCCGCCGTGTTCTAGAATCCGGACGAGTCTGATTTGGGGAACGGTCGATCGATGGTATTTACTGAGCGCTCGCTACGGGCAGAGCGCCGTACTAAAGCGCTCGGGAGGGTAGAGTCCGGCAGCATTAACGGACGCGTTCCCTGCCCATGACGAGCTTAGAGTCTAGAGGGGACACCGGTCATCCTCATATGGTAATAATTATGACGACGGTATCTGTTAAGCGCTTACTGTGTAGCGTGCGACGTTTTCCGGGGCCTTTGGAGGTAGCCTGGCCTAAAGGAAAGAGTCGGGGGAACCCGGGTCCGAGTCCCAGCTCCGCCACTTGCCCGCTGCGTGACCCTGGACGGGTCACTTCACCCGTCTGAGCCTCGGTTTCCTCATCTGAGCAACGGGGAGAGGTCCCTGCTCTCCCTCCCCCGCAGGACGGGCACCGAGTCCACGTCGATGATCTCGACTCTGCCCGGGGTTGGCACCCGGTAGAAACTCAGAATACCATCCTCCTTATTTCTCCTAAGACAGAGGGGTCGGGGGGGGGGGGGGGGGAGAAACTATCGTAATTTACCGCCAAGTTGTGCCATTTTAAGGGAAAGTAAGCTATCGTAATTCACCGACTAGCAAAGTTGTGCCATTTTAAGGAAGGGCAGACTATCGTAATTCACCCCAAAAGCCAGTTGTGCCATTTTACATTTTCTAGGACGAGGCAGTGCCCTAAAACGGCAATGTTTAAAATCGCCCCGCGGAGCGGCGCCCACCCTTCGTATTTTAATGTCTACAATCGAATACGACACAAAGCCCGTGCCCTTTCTCGTCCCGGGATTTAAAGCGTCACAGTGCCGGCTGATGTTCTCTTTTAAAGAGCCGAATTATGAACGCGCATCCTCACGCTCTCCTCCCCCGGCACGTTCCGTTCTGCGGCGGAGAGAGGAAGACGCCTTCCCTTTTCATTAAACCAAAAGGGTTACCCAAAGCCAGTCGGCCACGCGTGAACGGGACGATTCCCGCCTCGGCGGCTCTTCCCTTCCTCGTTCCCTCTGGTGCCCGGGCCTAAGCCACCGCACCGTCACTCCCTGAGGGATTCCCATCGTCGGGAGGCGGCCCGACGTGCTCCTGGCCCGAGGCCCGCCTGAAGAGCCATCGAGAAATGGCACCGAGGAGCCGGCGGCAGATGGGAAGTCAGCGAGGCGGCCCTAGATCCTGAACGTCAAGGGAAGGAAGACAGAGCGCAAGACGCCCGTCCTCGGCCCCGCACCGCGCCGGACCCGGGGGCGCGTTCGCCTTGAGACAGGATGGCCGGCCGCCTCGAGCCGTCGGGGGGAGAGGGGCTTCCGCCTTCTGTCGACGTGAATCCTCATCGGGTTCGGATGAAGACGGGCCTCCTCGGGGGAGGCGGGAGCTCTCCCCGCCCCGGGAAAAGGGACGTGTCCAGTCCCCCGGGCCCCCAAAGGATCCGATCCAGCCAGGCAGCGGTAGGAGGGGAAGACCGCTCCCTCCTCCCCTCCCGGGCCTCCTAAGCGAGCAGGGTGGGCCACCCGTCTCCGGGCCCGGAAAGAGACTCCGAACACGCTCCTTCCGTAGCCGCGTTGGAGGCAAGGTGGCGGTCGGGCTTTCTGACCCCTGGGTCGGATTCCCGGGACTCCGTTTATCTCCTAGGCGCCCCGGCGCTAAGTACGGTGTTCGGCGCGAGGCGAGCGCGCCACGATTTACCACGACTGGCCGACCCCAGTGTACCGTTCGAGCAGGGCCGATCTAGAAGAGAACTTTTTCCTCTTGACGGTGAACGTGGGGTGGGCGGGGGGCGGAAGCGGCTATCTTCCGGCCCACGGGAAAGTGACCCGGCACCGTCGGGTCGGACGGCTCGGGACCAACCCTCTCCCCATCCCGTCCCCAACGGGGGTCCGGTCGGGACGCCGCAGGCGACCTGCCCGCCGTAAAGGAAATGCGCCGAGGCTCTTCCCCGATCGGAGCGCCTTTATCACCGGGGCCGGATGGGGCCGGGATTCCCCCGGGCGGAGGAAAGAACCGTTTTGAATCCTTCTCGCCTAACTCTCCAAGGTTGTCGGTTATCCAGAGGCCCTCTTTTAAGCTGAAAGAGCAACCAGGCCGGGGAGGGGGGTTAAAAGCAAGAGGTCTTTCATAAATAAATGAATCATTTGCTCACTAGGTAGATCGGTCTCTTTTTTCTCTTGCCGGGACCCTCCCCGGCGCCTCAACGGACAAGACGACACCAGCTCCGGTCGGTGTTTCGACCGAACCGGAGAGAAGCCTCGCGGCGTTCTCCGAAGACGTTCCGTTTCCCCCCTCCGGCGGCTTCCGATCTGGGCACCGGAAGCCGTGGCCCGGAGAAATCGGGCGGCCGTCGGCGACGCGCTCGCCAAAGAAAACGACCACGGAAGAACCCGACCGACTCTTTGGTTTCGAGGCGGAAAGCGGCGGCGACGGGGACTCGGCGGGAGGAGGAGGCTGACGGACAGAGACGCGAGACCGAGCCGAAGAAAATTAAGGTCGAGGGAATAGCTAAGGCACCTCGGATCAGCGGATGACTCCACGTCTTCTTGGCTAGAAGACTGGCGACGGAGGACGATTGAGCTTTCGCGGTTAGGAATGTGGGGGGGGGGGGGGGACGCCGAAGCCCAAGCCGCCACACCTACGGCTAACGCGGAAGAAGAGAACGGCAGCGTGGGGGAACCCCGAGGGCTCGGCGGGCCGGCCGGAGCCGCCTCCGCCGATCCCGTCCCCGTCGGGGCGGAGGAGGCCAGGGCGGGGGGAGATGCCCGGAAGGCGGGCCCCTTCACGCTCCCATTTAAAGAGGGGCGCGTTCTGACATCTGGGACCCCACGGGACCCCCGACCCCGTGGGCCCGGCCGCGAGCTGGGCGCCTGCCCGCCGTCCCGCACGCGTTCACCGCCCGGGATCTGTAAACGTCGATACGGCGGGCGACCTCCAAACCCGATACAAAAATAACTTTATTTATATATAACGTCCCGCGCCCGAGGATCGACGGGAAACTCAAGCTGCGGGGGACCCCGAGGACGGGAGCCCCACCCTTCGGCGGGTCCCCCGGCCGAAAACCTCCCCCGGGAAGCGCCGGCCTCAAGAAGGGTAGAGGCCGAGCGGGGCCCGCCCTCTGGGGCCCGACGGCGGGACGAAAGCCCATCCCCTCTGGGAGCCGAAGGAGATTTTTCCTCAAAGCTCTCGGAAGGGTAAGACGCCGGTGCCCCTCGAGGGCGCGGAGACGGCCCGGGGCGGCCCGAACTGGTCGGCGGAGAGGCGGGCCCCGGCCCCGAAGTCCTCTCAGACTCCGGGGCTCAGGACCGCACCGGGGCTAGCTTGGGTTTTGGACCTCGGACGCTCCCTCGTCAAAACCGACATCTCTTTTGACTCCCGGAGGTTGAAAGCCCTCCGAGCCGGCACCATCCCTTTGTGGCCCTGGTTTTTTGTGGGGTTTTTGCGGCAGGGGGCGGGGAGCGGGGGGAGATCGCCACCGAGGCGTGGCGCGGGGCCGGAAGGAAAACGGATCAGCCACGCAGGCGGGTCTCAAGCCTCCGGCCGGACGTCGGGGTCGGGCCGCCCGCGTTCCCCGCCCGTCCCGAGAGTGAAAAACCGCCCCGCTGCGCTGCCGCTCGCGGGTGGGCCCCGGCCCCCGGGAGACCCCCAGGCCGCGATCCGGCGACGCCCCTCTTGGCCCGTCTCCGTTGCAGTCCCCGCCCTCGGGACCGGATAAGGGGGAGTCGAAAGCAGCCGGGACCACCCAAAGCCGCCCCGATGCCACCTGTCCCGTTCCGGCCCTCCCCCCGCGCCCCACGCTCCCGGGCCTATTTCTCCCCGCGTCGGCTCCTCCCTTCCGTCCGTCTGCCCGTAAAACGGATAACGCCTCCCTAGGACCCCTCTCCCAACAAGGACCCGGAGGGCCGGCAAGACTCCCGGGGCGGCGGGCCCCGGGGACCGGGCCGGAGCGGGACGAGGAGGCTCCGGGGCGACGCGACCCCGGCCCCCTCCCCGGGTCCGAGGCCGCGTCCGGGCCCTCGGGGCCGTCCGCCGAGTCCGATCGCCGGGTGCCCGGCCCCTCGCGCCGGAGGGGCGTCCAGGGTGACGGCCCTCGGGCTCCTCTACCTGTCCGTCCTCGAGGAGGGCCCGCCGGGTCGGGAGGCCGAGAGGCCGCGACGGCGGCCGCCTCGTGCTCGTCCGGCATCCCCAGCGAAGCGTCCCTCACTTCCTCTCCGGACGTTCTCTCCTCAGGTCTGGCCCATCTCCTGCACCCTGGGAGCCACCTCGGGCTACGCGGCCGGCCTCCTGGTCTCCCCGCTGTGGATCTACCGGAACCGGCAGCGACTCACGCGCAAGGGCAGGTAGCCGGGGGGGGAGGGGGCCGACCCCGGAGAGACCGCGCGGCCGCGGCTTCCCCGGAGACCCCCGGCGAGCGTACCTTCCGGCCCCAGCAAAGCACTCCTCGCACCCGGCGGTCTCGGGGGCGACTTCCTGGTAGGGCAGGGGGACGACCGGGGTTCGGCGGGGGGCGAGGGGGGCGGTCGGACCTCGAGCGGACGGGGACCCGGAGCCTTTCCGCTAAGAGTGACCGGGGCGCGGGCCGGCGGGCCGGGCCTCACGTGATCAGGCAGCAGTTTATGCACCTGGAGCCCAGCCGCTTTTTCACCGTGTGTTTCTTTGGAGTTAAAATGGCTATGATAGCCTCGTCGAAAACAGTCTTCAAGCCCTTCTGCGTTAAAGCGGAACATTCCACGTAGCAGCACGCGCCTATCTGCCAACAGAGGGGGACAGGTGTGAGCCCGCCGCCGCCGTGCCCGCGCCCGTCCGCGCCCCTCCACGCGTCCACCCGCCGATCCCAAGCCCATCTACACACCTCCGGACACACCCCAAAAATCAAATATCCGCAGAGGCGCCATCAGGTGCCCCCACGCACACCCTCCCCCCCCCCCGCCCCCAAACACACAACAGACAAGTCGCACGCGTACGTTCCCCGAAGTAAAAACCGAGGCCTGCCCTTATATTGCCGCACCGAACCGTCTCATGCCTCGTCCTTCGAAACGCGCCGCTGGGGTTCCGATCATTCAGAAAAAAATCAAGATGTTTTCAAGAACCCTCTAGGAAGCAATTCTGAATGATCGGGTACGGTGGTGAAAAAACCCGCCTGTCTGCGGGGAGGTCGGAAACGGCGGCCGGAGTCTCGAAGTCAGGCCGCGGGTCAGAAGAAATCTGATTGAACAGGAGGGACGACCGGTGCCGGTAACAAAGAACCTATCTCGGTGATGATAATGTTGGTGTTTGTTAAGCGCTTACTACGTGCCGAGCACCGTTCTGAGCGCTGGGGGAGATACGGGGTCATCGGGTCGTCCCACGGGAGGCTCACAATTTTAATCCCCCTTTTCCAGATGAGGGAACTGAGGCACAGAGAAGTGAAGCGCCCACGGTCACCCAGCTGACGAGCGGCAGAGCCGGGAGTCGAACTCGTGACCTCTGACTCCCAAGCCCGCCCTCCTTCCGCTGAGCCGCGCCGCTTCTCTAATCTTACTTCTTCTCTTGGCCGTCGACGTTCGCTAAGGGCAACTCCGTGGCGGATGGGTTGGGGAGAGTAGGCTCCTCGAGGGCGGGGACTGTGTCTGGCAACCTATCGATCCATCGTATTTATCGAGCGCTTACTGCGCGCGGGACACTCTGCCTGGCGCTTGGGAGAATCCAACACAACAGTTTCCCAGCCATTCCCTGCCCACAGCGAGCTCGGAGTCTGGGGCGGTGCTCTTCCCCCGGGAAGCGCTCAACTGATGGATCGAATCGAAGGAAGCCGGAGAGTTTCCCAAAAAAAACGCATCTGAGGATGACTCCTTTTAGCAAAAGGACGACACGGTCGGCAGCGCCTGGTACGGTGCTCTGCACAGAGTAAGCGCTCGATCAGTTCAACCGATCGACTGATTGGAAGCTGGAGACTCTGAAAGAACGCACCTGCGCGTGACCGCTTTTAACAAAAAAGTCCCTTCGGTCGGATTTATTGGGCGCTTACTGGGCGCGGGGCGCCGTACTAAGCGCTTGCAAAGTACAGATCCGCAATAAACGACCCGGTCAACGGTGCTGGGTGCAGCGCTCTGCCCGTAAGGATAATGTTGGCATTCGTTAAGCGCTTACTATGTGCCGAGCACCGTTCTAAGCGCTGGGGAGAGATCCGGTGTCGTCGGGTGGTCCCACGTGAGGCTCACGGTCTCCATCCCCATTTGATAGATGAGGTCACTGAGGCACCGAGAATGATAATAGTCACGTTGGTATTCGTTAAGCGCTTACTCTGTGCCGAGCCCTGTTCTAAGCGCCGGGGGAGATGCAGGGTCGTCAGGTCGTCCCACGTGAGGCTCACGGTCTCCATCCCCGTTTTCCAGATGAGGTCACCGAGGCACCGAGAAGTCAAGCGACTCGCCCAAAGTCACCGGCCGAAAGGTGGCGGAGCCGAGATCCGAACCCACGACCTCCGACTCCCAAGCCCGGGCTCTTTCCCCTGAGCCACGCTGCTTCTCTAGTAAGCGCCCAAGAAATCCAACCGATGGACGGAGCGATGGGAAGCCGGAAACGTTCAAAAAAACGCATCTGAGAATGACTCCTTTAAGCAAAAACACGACCCGGTCGGCAGCGCTCAGTACGGCGCCCGGCACAGAGTAAGCGCTTAAACGCCACTAAAAAAAAAAAAAAACCCTCCCAATCGTCCGCCCCGTTCTTCGATTCTTGGTGCGGTGAGGGCTCAGTTCTTTTAGTTCACATAGAGAAGCGGCGGGGCTCGGCGGGGAGAGCCCGGGCTTGGGAGTCGGGGGGTCACGGGTTCGAATCCCAGCTCTGCCGCTTGTCAGCTGGGTGACTGTGGGCGAGTCACTTGGCCTCTCTGGGCCTCAGTTCCCTCATCTGGAAAAGGGGAATTAACTGTGAGCCTCACGTGGGACGACCTGCTGACCCCGTATCTACCCCAGCGCCCTGCACAAAGTAAGCGCTTAACGGATACCGACATTATTATTATTTAGGTCTCTTGGTCACCGTCGACTGGAAACAGACGGCAGAGGTTGCCCGGGCCCGGACGAGCCGCCGTTCCCCCGGACGGGTCGCCACGCTCCGGATTTTCGGCTCCAAGGCCCGGGGCGGGCGGCGGGCGGCTCGTCCCCGCGCCGGCCCCTGCTCCCATGCGGTCCCGTCCCGGGGACCCGGGGGATCCGCCCACCCGCCGTCCCCAACGAGGAGCCTCGTCCCCTTTACCTCCTTGGCCAGCTTCTGTCCTTGCTCCACGCAGACCGGTTTCTCCTTCATATCGTTCAGTCGCGCTAGGGTTTTCGGGTCGTCCCGGAGATCGATCTGACGAGAGGATCCGGCCGGGACCGTTATTCCCGCCTCCCCGGCCCCGCTCCCTCGCCCTGGGCCCGGCTCATCTCGTGCTCTCCCAGCCGGGAGAAGCGAGGTGGCCGAGCGGCAAGACCGGGGGGCGGGGATCCGAGAGGCCCGGGGTCCAATCCCGCCCGCTCCGCGAACCGGGGCAGGTCGCTTCGCTTCTCCAATGTAAGCATCGGGGGGCGGGGGGGGGGTCGGGGGTAGAATTCTCACCCGCCACGCGGGAGGCCCGGGTTCGATTCCCGGCCAAGGCAACATTTGTTTTCGATCAGACCGTAAGCCCGTCGGTCAGACGGCGGGGACCGTCTCTATCTGTTGCCGCCTTGTTCGTTCCAAGCGCTGGGTCCAGCGCTCTGCACGCGGTAAGCGCTCGATAAATACTACTGAACGAATGAACGCACGAATTCTCCGTGCCTCAGTCGCCTCATCTTTAGAAGGGGGGTCAGCCGGAAGCATTTACCGTGCGCGGGGCGCCGCGATGGCATCCGTTAAGCGCCCGCCACCGTGCCGGCCACCGTCCCGGGCGCCCGGGAGGGGACGTCCGGACGATATCAGGGAGGCGTCCCCCCGCCCGCGACGAGCTCCCCGTCTAGAGGGGGAGGCCGAGGTTCCCCCCCGTGGGACGGGGACCGCGTCCGACCCCATTTCCTCGTCTCCGCCCCGGCGCGCGGCAGGGTCCTGGAGGCCGACGCCGATCTAAGCGCTCACGGGTACCGCGGCTATTAGATTTAAAGGAGCCCGGCGGGGGCGGTCGTCGAAGCGGGCGAGGCGGCCGGGGGAGCGGTACGCTACGCGAGACGTCGGCGCCCCGGCCGGAGGGGAGCCCGACGTACCTGGGTCCCTATTAAGAGAAAGGGAACGTTGGGCGAGTACTCCTTTAACTCCGGCACCCATTCCTCCTTCACGTTCTGAAAGGAGGCCCGGCTCACCACCGAGAAGCAGATGAGGAAGACGTCGGTCATGGGGTAAGAGAGCGGTCTTAAGCGGTCGTAGTCTTCCTGTGGAGGGGCGGAAGGAAAAATGGGATTTTTCAAGCGGCGGTAACCGCCCTGCCGCCTGCGGCGCCCACTTAACCGCGAGCCTCCCGTGGGACCGCCTGATGACCCTGCATCCACCCCAGCGCTTAGACCGGCGCTCCGGCACAGAGTGGGCGCTTAACGGATCCCGACATTATTACTCGGTGACCGGCGCCGGGCCGAGCGGCCGGGGGCGGGGGGGCGGGGGGCGCTTTACAGTCAATCCGTCGATGGTGGAGAAGCAGCGTGGCTTAGTGGAAAGAGCCCGGGCTTGGGAGTCGGAAGTCGTGGGTTCTGATCCCGCCTCCGCCCCTTGTCGGCTGTGTGGCCTCGAGCGAGTGACTCAACTTCCCTGTGCCTCAGTTACCTCATCTGTAAAAATGGGGATTGGAAAAAACGCGAGCCCCACGTGGGACGGTCCGATTACCCTGTATCTACCCCGGCACTTAGGGCAGTGCTCTGCCCACAGTGAGTGCTTAAGAAATACCATTATGATTATTATTGTTTATCGAATGCTACGTGCAGAGGTCTGTACTGAGCGCTTGGGAGAGTACGCTACCTGTCTGCTCTGTGGCCCTGGGCGAGCCACTTTGCTTCGCTGGGCCCCATAATAATAACAACAGTGATAATGTCGGTATTTGTCAAGCGCTTACTATGTGCCGAGCGCCGTTCTGGGCGCTGGGGTGGACACGGGGTCATCAGGTTGCCCCACGCGGGGCTCCCGGGCTTCATCCCCATTTTACCGACGAGGTCACCGAGGCATCGAGAAGTGAAGTGGCCGGCCCACGGTCACGCAGCTGACAGGCGGCGGGGCGGGGACTCGAACCCACGACCTCTGACTCCCGAGCCCGGGGCTCCTTCCACGGAGCCACGCCGCTTCCGAAGACGGCGAGCCCTCTGCGGGCCGGGGACCATGCCCAACCCCATTTGTCGGTATCCACCCCAGCGCTCAGCACAGCGCCCGGCACGTAGTAAGCGCTTACGAGATACCGTAATTATTCCGATCACAATAGAATCGGCAGACCCGTTCCCTGCCCGCGAAGAGGTCACGGTTCAGACGAGGAGACCAGATATTTATATAAATGAATAATTTTAAATATGTACTTTAAAGTGCTGTGGGGCTGGGGTGACCATCAAACGTCCGAAGGGCGCCGAAGACCTGGGTTCTAATTCTGGCTCTGCCCCAGGCTGCTGGGTGACTCTGGGCAAGTCACTTCGCTTCTCTGGGCCTCAGTGTCCGCAACTGCAAAACGGGCATTCGATACCTCCTCTCCCTCCTACTTGGACCGTGAGCCTCATGTGGGCCCGGGACCGTGTCCTACCTAAACAACCCAGCGCTTAGAACGGCGCTCGGCACAGAATAGGGGCTTAATAATAACGTCGGTATTCGCTAAGCGCTTACTATGGGCCGGGCGCCGTTCTAAGCGCTGGGGGAGATGCAGGGTCATCAGGCGGTCCCACGGGAGGCTCACCGTCAATCCCCATTTTCCAGATGAGGTCACCGAGGCCCAGAGAAGTCAAGTGACTCGCTCACGGTCACCCGGCTGACAGGTGGCGGAGCCGGGAGTCGAACCCAGGCCCTCCGACTGCCAAGGCCGGCCTCTTTCCACCGAGCCACGCTTAACGAACACCGTTAAGAAATAAAAGTTCTGCCCTGAACATCGGGTAATTGCCGGTTCCCCCGTGTTGCGGTGCAAAACATTAAGGAATCGTGCACACGGCTCGAATAGGAGTATAAACATTCCTTTCAATCTGCGGCCTGCTGCTTTAGAGACTGCAATTAGGCATTTTTAGCCTCGACTGCTCGGTTACGAGCGTTGGTGAAAAGTCATAACATTAGCAATTGTGCAGATTGGCGAGGACACCTGAAAATAAGGGAATTGCAGGAAGTAAAAGCTCAATTTTCTTTCTAGAACACGGCATCTGATGCAAACCGAGCCATCGGTCTGTCGGTGGCATCCACTGCCGTGGTATTTATTTCTGGACTTTAATAATGATAATTTTGGTATCTGTCAAGCGCCTATTATGTGCCGAGCACTGTTCTAAGCGCTGGGGCAGATAAAAGGTCATCAGGGTGTCCCACGTGGGGCTCGCGGGCTTCATCCCCGTTTTCCAGATGAGGGAACTGAGGCCCAGAGAAGTGAAGTGACTTGCCCAAAGTCACCCAGCTGGTAAGCGGCAGAGTCGGGATTAGAACCCGTGACCTCTGACTCCCAAACCCGGGCTCTTCTCAAGCTCATCGTGGGCAGGGCACTTATCCGCTAATTCTGCTGTCCTCTCCCAAGTGCTCAGTTCAGTGCTTTGCACGTAGTCGGCGCTCAGTAAATACGACTGACCTGGAGTTGCGCCCTTTTCCAAGGAGCATGCCTTCTTTGGCTCACATTAGTAGGCCCCGTCCATCCGGTTGACGTAGCACGGGTCTGGGTTCTAATCCCAGCTCCACCACCTGTCCGTGGGGCAAGTCGCTTCACGTCTCTGTGCCTCAGTCCCCTCATCTGGAAAACGGGGACGATGACCGTGAGCCCCCCCGATGGGCGGGGACCGTATTCGACTTGATCGTCCCGTATTTTCCCTAGCGCCTACTACAGTGCCTGGCACACAGCAGCGGGGCTCAGTGGAAAGAGCCCGGGCTGGGGAGTCAGAGGTCATGGGTTCTAATCCCGCTCCGCCACTTGTCGGCCTTGTGACCGTGGGCGAGTCACTTCACTTCTCTGGGCCTCAGCGACCTCATCTGTCAAAGGGGGATGAAGACTGGGAGCCTCACGTGGGACCACCTGATGACCCCCGTATCTCCCCCGGGGCTTAGAACGGTGCTCTGCACGTAGTAAGCGCTCACCAAATACCAACATTATTGTTATTATTAACAAATTCCATAAAAAAATCCCTTAGGTTTATGTTGTTCCCAAGTTAAGGGCAGTGGTCTAATTAGAGAAATCGGTCTTTCTAGTTTAATAAAGTCAAGTGGAAGTCCTCTGTCGTTGAAAAAAAAAAAAATCAATTAAACCCGAGTTCTAATTTGGGACGGGGGGGCAGGAGGGGAGATATTTTTAGGCTTTCAAGCATTCGGGGACGGCAGCTGAGGCCGTCTCCACCGTACAAACGGGACCTCCTCCCGTCGAAACGCGACGGCGGAACGGCACGTTGAGCTTTCCTCCGAACGGTATTTGGGAAGCGCCTCCCGAGCGCCGTTCACGGTACCGAGCGCCAGGGCGGAGAGAGGCTAATCGGGTCGGATACAGTCCCTGTCCCACGTGGGGCTCAGCGTCTCAATCCCCGTTCATTCGTTCATTCGATGGCATTTACCGAGCGCTCACTACGTGCAGAGCACCGGACCGAGCGCTCGGAATGGACAATCCGGCAACGGATGGAGACGGTCCCTGCCCATCGACGGGCTCACGGTCTGATCTCACAGACGAGGGAACTGAGGCCCGGAGCAGTGAAGTGACTGTAGACCCGTCGGAGGGCGGGGACCGTCTCTGGCTGTTACCGATTGGTCCATTCCAAGCGCCCGGTCCGGTGCTCCGCACGTAGTAAGCGCTCAAGCAATACCACTGAATGAGCGACCCGTCCAGGGTCATACGGCAGACGAGCGGCGGGGCCGGGATCGGAACCCGGGTCTCTCGGACTACTAGGCCCGGGCTCTCTCCCCGGGGGGGGGCGGTCACCCCGCCTCTCTGGCCGTCCGAAACGGCCCCTCCTCTAAAGAACTCTCCCTAAGCGCCCACCTAAATAATAATAATAACGTTGGCATTTGTTAGGCGCTTACTACGCGCGGAGCACCGTTCTAAGCGCCGGGGGAGATACGGGGTCGTCGGGTCGTCCCACGGTCTCCGTCCCCATTTGACGGATGAGGCCGCTGAGGCGCAGAGAGGTGAAGCGACTTGCCCACGGTCACCCAGCCGACGAGGGGCGGAGCGGGGATTAGAACCCTGGACCCCCCGACACCCCAGCCCGGTGTCCCCGCCCTGACCTCCTGAGTTAACCCTTAGAAGCGAGCCGGGGGGGGGGGTCTCGGGTTCGAGGGGGGAAGGGCTCCAGCCTGGGACAGTTCAGTCAGGAAACGCCGCTCCCCGAGAGGGAAGTGAGCCGGGGTGGAGGGGAAGTCCGAACCGGGGCCTAGGCCGGCCGCCGCTGCCCTCCCGATTCCGGGACAAAACGGGGCGTCCGCGACAAAGAGCCCCAGGGGGAGTCACGTTTGCCAAAGCTCACCTCCTCCGGGAGGCCTTCCCGGACTGAGCCCCCCCCCCCCTCCCCTCGGCACTGTGCTCGTCCGTATGGATCGTTTATTACCCTATTCGTTTTGTTAACGAGGCGTCCATCCCCTTCGCTGAGAGGCAGCGGTGGCTCGGCGGAAAGAACACGGGCTTTAGAGTCAGAGGTCATGGGTTCGAATCCCGGCTCGGCCACCTGTCGGCCGGGTGACTCTGGGCGAGGCGCTTCACTTCTCGGTGCCTCGGTTCCCTCGTCTGTAAAACGGGGATGAAGACCGTGAGCCCCACGTGGGACGACCCGATTCCCCCGCGTCTCCCCCGGCGCTTAGAACGGTGCCCGGCACGTGGTGAGCGCTTAACGAATACCAACGTTATTATTATTATTATTATCATCATTCGTTCTATCCACCGTGACGATGGGGGGTCTCGTTTTTGTTTCGTTCTGTTTCGCTCTACCCTCTGTCTCCCCCCATTCATAATACTGTCGGTATTCGTTAAGCGCTCACTAGGTGCCGAGCACCGTTCCCAGCGCCGGGGGAGACGCGGGGGCATCGGGTCGTCCCACGGGAGGCTCCCGGTCTTCATCCCCACTTGACAGAGGAGGGAACTGAGGCCCGGAGCAGTGAAGCGACTCGCCCACGGTCACACGGCCGACAGGTGGCGGGGCCGGGATTCGAACCCGTGACCTCTGACTCCCGGGCCCGTGCTCTCTCCAGTCTTCTCATATCGGCGACGCGCTTACTGGGGGGGGGCCCAGCACTGTTCTAAGCGCCGGGGTAGAAAGGAGTCGTTAAGGTCGGACGCGGTCCCCGTTCCGCACGGGGCTCACGGTCTAAGTGAGACGGAGAATCCCCAGTTAACAGAGGGGGAAACCGAGGCTCGGAGCAGCGAAGCGGCACAGCCCAGCGGATCGGGCCTGGGAGTCAGTAGGTCCCGGGTTCTAATCCCGGCTCCGCCCCCGTCGGCCGTGTGACCTCGGGCAGGTCACCTCCCTTCTCTACGCCCCTCGTCCGCCTCGTCCGTAAAACGGGGCTGAAGACTCCGAGCCCCGCGTGGGATCGGGACCGTGTCCAACCCTCCACCTGGCGCTTGGTAGAGTGCCCGGCCCACGGCAGGCGCTTAACAGACGCCGTAAAAAAAAAAAAAGAAGACGACGTGCCCAGCGGCCAGGCGGCGGAGGAGGAATTAGAACCCAAGTCTCCTGACACCCAGGCCTGGACTCCTTCCGGTAGGTCACGCTGCTTCTCGTTTTAGCGGGTACCGGGTAAGCACAAAATAATCTTTCACGTTCTCGTGTCTGCCTCCCCTCTAGACTCTGCTCCTCCGAGCGTTTACCGTGTAAGCGCCAGACGACCTGTCGCGTTCCCGGCAAGCGACCCTCCGGGGCTAAAAAAACTTTTAGAAATCTTCCGTCGTCGAGGCTTAAATCCATTCATTCATTCGACAGTATTTATTTATAGTATTGAGCGCTTACTACGCGCAGAGCACTGGACTGAGCGCTTGGAATGGACAAATCGGGAACAGATAGAGACGGTCCCTGCCCTCTGACGGGCGCGCGGTCTGATCGGGGGAGACGGACGGACGAGAACGATGGCGATAAACAGAACCGACATCTCATAACATCTTAAATGACCGTGGAAATCCATCACTCTGATCAGGTCGGGGAAGGGGGGTCCTCAAGCCGGAGGAAACTTCGCAGCTGTAAAGGAACCCCCTTGACCTTGGATCGATCCCTTCTTATTGTATCGTCCTCTCCCAAGCGCTCAGTACAGCGCTCTGCACACAGTGAGCGCTCAATACACGGAACTGAACAATAATAAATAACGTTGGTATCCGTCAAGCGCTTACTACGCGCCGAGCGCCGTTCTAAGCGCTGGGGGAGATACGGGGTCATCGGGTTGTCCCGCGAGAGGCTCACGGTCTTCATCCGTCCCCATCTGACAGATGAGGTCCCTGAGGCACAGAGAAGTGACCTGCCCACAGTCACACAGCCGACAGGTGGCGGAGCCGGCATTCGAACCCGTGACCCCTGACTCCCGAGCCCGGGCTCCTTCCACCGAACCACGCTGCTTCTCATAATAAGAATGATATTAAGCCTGAGGGGAGAAACGGTTGAGGGGCAAAGGAGGTCTCTAGACCGTGAGCTCACTGTGGGCGGGTTTTTAAGGTGTCCGTTAAACTGTTGAATCCGTCCTCTCCCAAGTGCTTAGTGTTCATTCATTCTAACCTATTTATTAAGCGCTTACTGCGTGCACAGCACCGTAGTAAGCGCCTGGGAAAGTACAGTGCGATAATAAACGGTGCCATTCCCCGCCCACAACGAGCTCACGGTCCAGAGGGAATAACGATGGTATTTTTTGAGCGCCGACCACGTGGCGGGCACCGGTCTGGGCGCCGGGGTAGATGCGAGATCATCGGGTCCCTGTCCCAGGTGAGGCTCGCAGTCTTCACCCCCGTCTGACAGATGAGGGAACTGAGGCACGGAGAAGTTGTGACACGGCCGAGGTCACACGGTAGACGTTGGGCGGAGCCGGGACTCGAACCCACGACCTTCCGACTCCCGGGCCCGGGCTCTACCCGCTAGGTCATCAATCCAGTGCTCCGCGCGCAGTAGGTGCTCGAGAGGTACCGTCGACTGATCGCTCTGTCGGCGGCGGGGGAGATGTCTGCCTTTACGATGGTCAGCTGGCGTAGAGAAGCGGCGTGGCTCAGTGGAAAGAGCCCGGGCTTGGGAGTCAGAAGTCACGGGTTCGGATCCCGGCCCCGCCCCTCGTCGGCTGTGTGGCCGTGGGCCGGTCGCTTCACTTCTCTGGGCCTCAGTGATCTCATCTGTCGAATGGGGATGAAGCCCGGGAGCCTCACGTGGGACGACCTGACGACCCTGGATCTCCCCCAGCGCTTAGAACGGTGCTCTGCACCTAGTAAGCGCTTGACAAATAAAATAAGTGCTTACTCCGTGCCAAGCATCGCAGTAAACAGTGGGGCAAGAACAAGACGGTCCGATCAGACACAGGCTCTGTCTCTGGGGGGGGTGGGGGGGGGGGTCACACCCCCATTTCCAGTCCCGCGGGTCCAGGAGCCCGTAAGCCCGGGACCCGCATCTTGGAAGGCGTACTTATTGAGCGCCTATCATAGGCCGAGCACCGTACTGAGCGTTCGGGAGAGGGCAGTGTAAGGCCCACATTCCCTGCCCACGACGAGCTTACGGTCTTGAGGGGGAGGCGGACGTTAACAGAAATAAACAGATGACAGACGGGGGCGTAAGCCGGGCGGGGGGGGGGGGGGACGAAGGAAGGGACGGAGTCGGGGCGACGCAGAAGGGAGCGGGAGGAGAGGGAAGGAGGGCGCGGGCGGGGAGGGCCTCCCGGAGGGGGCGGGCCTCGGGCGAGGCTCCCGAGGCGGGGAAGGATCGTGGGACGGGAGGAGGGGGGGCGTCCGAGGACGGGGGCCGGGGGTCGGAGGGGAGACGGGCGAGGCGGAGGCCCGGCGGGGACGTCGGCGGGAGAGGCGGGAAGCGGGCGGGCCCGGCGGGAGGAGGACGACGGCAGTAGAGGGTCTGCGCGGAGCTCGGCACGGCCCCGGCGAACCCCGAGCTCCTCGTGGGCGGGGAATGGGCCTGTCTATCGTTCTGTCGTTCCCTCCGAGTGCCCGGTACAGGGCTTCGCGCCCGGCAGGCGCTCAGTAAATACGACCGAATGAGTGAACGAAGCGCCTGGAGAGAGAAATAAGTCGCAGATACCTACACGTGTGCCGTGGGGATGGACGCGATGGACGAAGGAGGGAGTCGGAGCGGGGCGGAAGGGAGTGGGAGGAGATGAGAGGAGGGCTCGGTGGGGGAAGGCTTCTCGGAGGAGACGGGCCTCCGGCAAGGCTCCGAAGGGGGGAAGGATCGTCGTCTGTCGGAGAGGAGGGAGGGCGTTCGGGCCAGAGGCGGGACGGGGGCGAGGGGGCGGCGGCGGCGGCGACACGGACGCGACGGAGGCCCGGCGAGGAGGTCGGCGTTAGGGGAACGGAGCGTGCGGGCGAGGCGAGGCAGGAGGGGGCGAGGGGATCGACGGCTCGAAAGCCGACGGTGAGGCGTTCCTGTCCGACGCGGGGGGGGGGGGGAGGGGGGGACGGGCGACCGCCGGAGGTTCTTGGGAAGGGGGGAAAAGACGGCCTGCTACGTTTCTGAAGGAAAACGATCCGTGATCCGGGCAGCGGAAGGGAGTACGGACTGGAGTGGGGAGAGACGGGAGGCGGGGAGGTCAGCGAGGGGGCCGGTCAAAAATCGGGGCGGGAGAGGAAGAGCGCTTGCGTTAATGGGGGGGGGGGGTGGTTTGGACGAAGAGAAAGGGGCCGGTGGCGAAGGTAGGACCGGCAGGATTCAGCGACGGAATGAATGGAGGCCTTGCCCCCGATCAGCGCCGCCCGCGGGGACCCACGAAAGCGAAGTCGGCGTCCTTTCCCTCCTCGCGGCCCGAGCGACCGGCGCCGGCCCCGTCTCCCGCCCTGGCCCGGGGGAAACCCCCGGGAACGGCAGGGTGGACGCTCGGGCGGCCAGCGGACCGGGACGCGGGCCGAAGGGCCGGGCGCCGGCAGGGGCCGGGGGGTGACGCGCCTCCGAGAGTGCCGGTCGACGTGCCCGAGGAGGGGTGGAGAGAGAGCACGTAACCCCCCGTCCAAGGATGTCGCCCCGAGTGACCGACGACCTACGGTACGACCCCTCCCCGGCCCTCCCCCAGCGACCCGTTGCCGACTTGTTCATCCCAAGCGCTTAGTACAGTGCCCTGCACGTGGTAAGCGCTCGATAAATAAATAGCACTGCCCCAGCACGGATCGGCCGACGCCCGGGGCTCTCCCCTCTCCATCCCTGACTCTCCCCCAGCGACCCGGCATCCATTCGTTCTTCCGACCGTATTTATCGAGCGCTTACTGGGTGCGGAGCGCTGTACTAGACGCCGGGAAAGTACAGTACGGTAATAAAGCGAGACGATCCCTGCCCACGGTGGGCTCACGGTCTCCTCTCCATCCCCGACCGTCCCGCGGCGACGCAGTCCAGATCATCCCGCACCCCCGGCTCTTCCCCAGTGACCCTCGCAGACCGGCTGACACCCCTAATTCTTCCCCCGGTGACCCCGCACGGACCACCCCACACCCACGACTCGCCCCTCTCCATCCCTGACTCCATCTAGTGACCCTGCTTGGACCCCCTCGTCCCCGGACCTGCCCAAACCCCTCCGGAACGCGTTTTCTGCCCGCCCGGCTTCCTGTGGAAATCAATTCCGTATGCTTGGGCGGAATTAGGACTCTTCCATCCGGAGAGTCGCCGGCCCGAGAGGGGAAAGGAATAAAATCTGGAGCGGCACCGCGGCTTACCTAGTAGGGAAAGCAACGTGGCCTAGCGGAAAGAGCCCGGGCCTAGGAGCCGGAGGACCTGGGTTCTAATCCTCACTCCGCCCCGTCTGCCGTGTAACCCCGGGGAAGTCACCTCCCTTCTCCGGGCCTCAGTTTCCTCCACTGTAAAATAAGGATTCAATACCTCTTCTCCCTCCTCCTTACTGAGAGCCCCAGGTGGGACGTGGACCGACTAACCCGGTGCTGCTCACGTGCTTAAACGGCGCTTGACACGCAGATACCGTTGAAATAAACGACTACGGAAAAAGAGAAGCGGTGCGGTCTAGTGGATAGAGCCCGGGCCCGGGGGTCGGAAAGACCGGGGTTCTAATCCCGGCTCCGCCGCGTGTCCGCTGCGTGCCCTCGGTCGAGCCGCTTCGCTTCTCCGGGCCTCAGTTACCTCATCCGTAAAATGTGAGCCTCCACGTGGGACACGGCCCGTGTCCGATCTTGGGCTTGTAACTAGCCCAGTGCGGTAAACAGATAATAATAAATCCCATCAAAATGAACGAACCGAAAACCGTAAAAGGTGCAGAGAGGGCAAACGGGGAATCCCATTCCTCCAGCTAGGGGCCCCCACCGGAAGACCCTTCTTCCCCCAGGACGGGGCCAACGCAGAAATCCCCTTCCCACAGAGCTCGAGACACCAGCAGGTCCAAGGGGATTGGGGCAGACCCTTGGACAGGTTTCTATCGCGGGTCACTGGGGGGGGGAGAGTCAGGGACGGAGAAGGGAGAGTCACGGGGGGGGGACAGTCCGTGCTGGGTCACTGGGGGACAGTCGGGGACGGAGAAGGGGGAGAGTCGGGGACGGAGACGGGGGAGAGTCGGGGACGGAGAAGAGGGAGAGTCGGGAACGGAAACTCTTCCTGACTAGAGGGAGAGCACTACCAACCTCCCCGTCTCCCAAGCCCATAACCTCGGCGTTATTCTCGACTCATCTCTCATGCAACCCACACACTCAATCTGTCGCCGAATCCCGTCGGTTCAACCTTCGTAACATGACGGAAATCTGCCCTTTCCTCTCCATCCAAAATGCTACCACGTTAATCCAAACGCTCATCCTTTCCCGCCACGATTACATTACCGCATCGGCCTCCTCGCTGGCCTTGCCGCCTTCCCTGGCTCCCCCTCCGAAAATGTAGCATCATTTTTCTAGAAAAAGAAATTCGGTCTGCGTTTCCCGACTCCCGAAGAACCTCCAGTCTGCCCACCTCGCTTGGGCCTCGCCTCCCTCATCCGTAAAATGGGGATCAGGACCGCGAGCCCCATGGGGGACGGGGGCTGCGTCCAACCCGATCTCCTTCGACCCAGCGCTCGGCACGGCGCCCGGCGCCCGGTAAGCGCTCAGCAAATACCACGATTATTATTTGCTCCTCTGATGCCGAACCGACTACTCACCGTACCTCGATCACGTCTGTCTCGCCCGTGACCCCTCGCCCCGCCTCCGGCCTGGACGCCCTCCCTCTTCGTATCCGACAGACGACCGCTCTCCCCACCTTCGGAGTCTTATTAAAAGTTCATCTCCTCCAAGGGGTCTTCCGTGACTCCTTCCCTTATTTCCTCTTCCCCTTCTCCCTTCTGCGTGGCCCTCGCGGAGGGACGTCTGCCTTCCGGTCACCCCTCCCACAGCCCCACCTAAGCGCGATTTACTTACTGTAATGTCCGCCTCCCCTCCTAAACGGTGAGCTCCCTGTGGGCGGGAAACCGATCGTACCCTCCCAATAATAACGTTGGTATCCAAGTGCTTACTATGCGCACGGCACCGTTCTAAGCACCGGGGGAGATACAGCGTCATCGGGTCGTCCCACGAGAGGCTCACGGTCTTCATCCCCATTTTACCGACGAGGGCACCGAGGCACCGAGAAGCGAAGCGACCCGCCCACAGTCGCACAGCTGCCGGGCGGCGGGGCCGGGATCCGAACCCATGACCGCCGACTCCCAAGCCCGGGCCCTTTCCACTGAGCCGCGCTGCTTGTGCTCTGCCCACGGTAAGCGCTCAAGAGACACCACTGACGACGACGACGAGGTAAGGGAGGAGCTGACTGAACGCTCTACAGCGACGGTAAGGAGTTTCTGTCGATTGTTGGATGGGCAACCATCGCTCGGAGTCATCGAGCGCTCACCGTGTGCAGAACGCCGTACTGAGCTCTGGGGAAAGTACAACCCGTCGGAGTCGGCAGAGGCGTCTCTTGCCCACGAGGAGCTTAGGGGCTACAGGGGGAGACGGACACTAAAATCAATCAGGGATACGGACACGAGCGCCGCGGGACGCGGGACGGAATCAAGTCCCGGTCCAACCGCGAGGGAGTGGGAGAAGAGGAAATGAGGGCTCAGATGGGGAAGGACCAGCCGTTGGACGAGGACGACGGAGAGAGTCATTCAGTCGTATCTATTGAGCGCTTACTATGCGCAGGGCGCCGTACTAAGCGCTTGGAACGGACAATTCGGCAACAGAGACCATCCCTGCCCGATGACGGGCTCACAGTCCACCACTGGGACCTGGGTTCTAGTCCCGGCTGCGCCCCTTGCCTACGGGGTGACCTGGGGCAAGTCACTTAGTTCCGCTTATCGCCGATGACGCCGACAGCGGTGTCTGCTGAGCATCTACTATGCGTTCCACGCGCTGGGGGAGATCTAAGACAGACACCGTCAGACGCTGTCCCGGCCCCACTCCCGATCTAAGTAGGAAGGAGAACCATCCCCATTTTACAGATGAGGTAAAATGCGGATTCAACGTGTACTCGTTCATCCCCTCAGTCGTATTTACTGAGCGCTTACCGTGCGCAGAGCACTGTACTAAGCGCTTGGGAAGCCCGATTCAGCATCGAATAGAGGCAACGCCTGCCCGCTACGGGCTCCTACTTGGACCGCAAACCCCAAATGGGACAGAGACTGTACCCGACCTGATTATCTTCTAATCGCCTCAGCGCTCGGAACAGCGCTCGGCTCTACCTGTATATATAGCTTGTCGTTGATTTATCTATTCATTTACTTCTTTATATTAGTGTCTGTCTCCCCCTCTAGACCGTGAGCTCGCTGTGGGCAGGGAACGTTTCCGATCCATTCAATAGTATTCACTGAGCTCTTATTACGTGCAGAGCACTGGACCACGCGCTTGGAACGAACACGTGGGCAACAGATAGACAGTCCCTGCCGTTGGACGGGCTTACAGTTCTGATATTCCGTCGCCCTCTCCCAGGCGTCGGGTACAGTGCCTTGCGCACGGTAGGCGCTCGACAAAAACGACTCATGCGCTCGCAGTACGTTTTTAACCATCGGTCCTATTTATCGAGCGCTCAGCGGATACCCGACCAATTATAATTATTATTCACGCCCCCCCCCCGCCGGCCAGCCCCCTCCCGGAAACCTCCACCGCGTTCTTCTCACACAGGGTCTTTACGGAAAATTCTCCAGGCGGGAGCCGCCCCCCCCCCCCCCCCACGGCCCGGGATTTCGTCTGGCGATTTGGGCCGGGGTCCAGGGTGGTTCTTCTCCCCTCCGCCACCGACGGACCCCTCTCTGCCAGAGAGGGGACGGGCCGGCCGCCTCCCCAGTCCAACCCGGAGGCCGTCGGGGACGACGACGACGATGACGACGTCGGTATCCGTTAAACGCCCACTACGCGCCAAGCCCCGTTCTAAGCGCCGGGATTAGACGCGAGGTCGTCGGGTCGGCCCACCTAGGGCTCCCGGTCTCGGTCCCCATTTGACGGACGAGGCCACGAGAAGCGAAGCGACCCGCCCGAGGTCACCCCGCCGACCGGCGGCGGGGGCGGGATCAGAACCCGTGGCCCTCCGACCGCCGGGCCCGGCTCCGTCCGCGACGCCGGGCTGGAGCGCCGCGGGGCGTGGAGAGACAGAGGCGGGCCGAGGGGTCCGATGGCCGGAACCTAACAATCGATATTAATCCCGGTACTCCGTAAGAGCCTGCCGTGGGCCCGGCACCGTCCTAAGCCCTGGGGTCGCTTCCGATCGAGGGGGTTGGACACGGTCCCGGCCCCACGGGGGGGGGGGGGGGGGGGGCCGCCGATCTTCACCCCCATTTTACAGATGAGGGAACCGGGGCCCGGAGAAGCGAAGCGACCCGCCCCGGGTCACACGCGGCGGAGCCGCGATCGGGACCCGGGTCCTTCCGAGTCCCGGCCGCCGGGCCCTAGCCACCGAGAGCCGCGCCGCTTCCCTCGGCACCTGACCCAAACGGATCCGTCCGGGAACCCGACCCGAAGGGATCTTCCGGCTCCCCCGACCGCCCGCGTGCACTCCGCCGCCGGAGGGGGTGAGGAGAGCGAGCGAGCGTCTGCGCGTGTCAGCGGCGGAGGCCCAGAGAGCGCACGCTCCCGCTTAAATCACGCTCCCGGCTCTCCGCCCGGCGGTAACGAAATCCCCTCCCCGACGCGGGACGGTGCCACGGCGCGCCGATCCCGGGGCCCGGACCCGGCTCTCCCGTCGCCGGCGAGGCCGGGCCCCGGGACCCCGGGGGATCGGCCGGCTCACGGGGCACCGAGAGCGCAGGGGCCGACTCGGTCGACGCCCGCACGCGCGCCGGGCGCACGCCGAGCTGCCCCGGGCCCGGGCCACGGCCCCCGCCCGCCCGTTCGCTTCCGACGGGCCCGGGGAGGTCCCGGGTCCCCCCGCGCCCCTCCTCCAAGGAGCCGGAGGGGCCGGGCCCGCGGGTCACCGACCTGTCCGGCCGTGTCGTACAGTCCCAACAGGTACTGCTCGCCCCCGACGGTGACGCTGACTGCAAAGGGAGAAGGGGGAGAAGGAGGATGAGCGGCGGGGCGGCCTCCCCCTCTCCGGGCCCCCCCGCCCCGACGACGCGTCCATCCGAGACGCCCCGGCCGCCCGCCCGCCCGCAAACCCGACCCCGAAGGGGTCGCGCCTCGCCCCCGGCGGGGTCCCGGGGAGAAGAAGGGGCGCCTCGGGAAGGTCGAGGGGGTCGGACGGGGAGGGCCGGGAGGGAGGGGGCGTCGGGGGATCCCGCGTCGGAAGAGGGGGTCGACGGCGGGGATCCCAAACGGGGAGAGGAGTTGGAAGAGGGGGGAGGGTGCGAGGGCCGAGGGGGGGGTGAGATTTTAGGATGGGGGGAGGAGTCGGGGGGGGGGGGATCCCGGACGGGGCGAGGAACTGGAAGGGGAGAGATGGGGAGAGGGGATAGATTGGGGGGGGGGGGATCCCGGACGGGGAGAGGAACTGGAAGAGTGGGGAGGGGGCGCGGGGGGGGGGGATCCCGGATAGGAGGAGGAGCCGGAAGAGTGGAGGGGGGTCACGGGGGGCGGGGGATCCCGGACGGGGAGAGGAGTTGGAAGGGGGGGAGGGGGGACAGACCGGGGGAGCGGGGGGGACCCCGCACGGGGAGAGGAGCCGGAAGACGGGGAAGGGAGGGGAGGGGAGTCCTGGATGGGAGGAGGAGCTGCAACAGCGGAGAGGGGGCACTGGGGGGGGGGGGGATCCCGGACGGGGAGAGGAGTTGGGGGGGGGGGATGGATGGGGGGAAGGGGGGGGGTGTGTGTGTGTGTGCGCGCGCGGTGGGGGGTGGGCCCCGGGCGGGGAGGGGCGCGGGCCGCTCCAAACTTTGTGCCGAAGTTCCCGGGTGCGGGGGCTTGGGCCCTGCCCTCCCCCCGCCCCCCCCCGGGCCCCCCGGAGCCCCCCGGGCCCACCTGCGTAGTGGTCGAAGACGGTGGGCACGTACTCCTCGGGGAAGGCGTCGTTGGCATAGCTCATCAGCAGGCAGGTCTTGCCCACCGCCCCGTCGCCCACCACCACGCACTTGAGCATCAGCGCCCCCGGCCCGTGCGCCATCGCCCTCCGGGGTGGGGGGGGCCGGCACCCGCCCCCTCCCCCGCCCGGGACCCCCCCCCCGGGGGCGGGGGACCCCCGAAAACTTCGGGGAGGGGGCCGGGGCCCGGGGGGGGGGGCCGGGAGGGGCCGAGGAGGGGGGGGGGGGGATCGGCGGGCAGCGGCGCCCGCAGCCCCGGCCCTGCCAACGGACACCGGGCCCGGGGCCGGCGGCCGGGGGGGGGGGGGGGAGGGGCCGGGGGGAGGGGTCAGTGTCGGGGGAGGGGGAGGGGGAGGAGGAAGGGGCGGCCCCGGAGACGGAGGCCGCGGGGAGGACGGACGGCGCGGCGCGGCGCGGCGCAGGACTGGACGGGACTGGACACGGGGAGGGATGGGGGAGGGAAGGAGATGGGGAGGGAAGAAGGAGGCAGATGGGGGAGGGAAGAGAGGAAGGAGGGGATGGGGAGGGAAGAAGGGACAGGAGAAGATGGGGGAAGAGGGGGAAAGGAGAGGGAGGGGAGGAGATGGGGAAGGGAGGGGGGGGAGAGGGAGGAAACGGGGGGGAGAGGAAAGAAAAGAGGGGAGGAGATGGGGAGGGAGGGAAGGAAGGGAGGAGACGAGGAAAGAAGGGGAAGAAGGGACGCGAGGGGGGAGGGAATGAAGGGGGAGGAAAGAAGGGAACGAAGGAGGGGAGGAGAGGGAGGAAAGGAGGGGAGGGGGAGGGGGAGCAATAGTAATTGGGGGATATGTCGAGCGCCTACTCTGTGCCAGACACTGTGCTAAGCCCGGGCTTAGGTAGGTAGAAGGTGATCAGGTGCGACCGCACCGTCCCTGCCCCGCTGGCAGCTCACGGTCTGAGACAGGGAGGGAGAGAGGCAGGACCGGTTTTGAAGCCCCCGTTTTTACAGAGGGCCAAGGCCCGGGTCCGGCCCGACTCCCTCCGTCCCTTGGCACGGAGGAAGCGCTTAACAAGCACCATCCAATCCAATCCAATCCAATCCAATCCAATCAAAAGAAGACTCGAACCCAGAGAAGTCAAGTGCCTCGCCTGACCTCAGGCAGCGGGCAAGTGGCAAAGAACCCAGGCCTTCTAACTCCCCGGGCCCGAACTCTCTCTGTGAATACTGTTGAGATCCTCGTTCTTATAAATCCCCCTCTCCCGGGAATCTGGTACGGTGCTTCCGGTTCCAAGCACTCAGGGCTTGGCGTAGATTTAGCGTTTTACCGTGATCCTATCATCGGGCTTCTTATCATCGGAGCGATTACTGTCAGTAAGTTAGGGATACGGACCTAAGTGCCGTGGGGCTGAAAGAGGGGTGAATCCAAGGGGGCGAATCCAAGGGCGAGTGGGACGGTGAGGGATGGGATGGGGTCCGGGGGGAGGGCCGAGAGGGGCCGGGGCCGGGGCCGGGTGGGCCCCCCGGCCTCCATTCGTCCGATCGTATCCATCGCGCCCTTACCGCGTGCGGAGCGGTGTGCTGAGCGCTCGGGAGAGCACGACACGACGGCCGGACGCGTCGGCCGTCCGCCGCGGCCTCTCCGGCCTGGCGGCCGCGCGGCGGGAGAGACCGCTGGCCCTCGGCCTTCCCGGTCGGTCGACCGGCCTTCCGGAGCGCTTCCCGTGTGCGGAGCGCGGTGCTGGGCGCTTGGGAGAGCACGACGGGGGCGACGGCCGGACGCGTCGGCCGTCCGCCGCGACCCCTTGGATCCGTCGGCCTCGTGGCGGGAGAAACCGCCGAGATGGGGCCCCGGGGGCCGGGAACTCCTCTGTCCGTACCTCATCCGGGGCCTTCCGGCCCCAGCGCTCAGCTCGGGGCCTTCCACGCGGTACACGCCGCTAGACTGTAAGCTCGCCGCGGGCAGGGAACGTATCCGCCGACTCCGTCGTGCCGCGCTCTCCCGAGGGCTTAGCGGCAGTGCTCCGCAGAGACGCGGCGCTCGGTAAACCCCGCCGATCGACTGAACCCAGACCGCGCTCAGCGCGGCGCTGGGCGCAGAGGAAGCGCTTAACAAACGCCGTCATCCCGATGGTTGCCCCTCCGAAGGAGAATCTAGGACCTTGCGGCCCACTGGAGGCGGTGGGTTCGGGTCCCGGCCCCGCCGCTCCTCGGCCGTGTGACTCGGGGCCGGTCCCCGGTCCTCCGGGCCTCGGTCGCCCCGTCCGTCGCACGGGGATCGAGACCGGGAGCCCCGCGCGGGACGGCCCGATGACCTCGGGTCTCCCCCGGCGCTTGGGACAGTGCTTGGCCCAGAGTCCAGCGCTTAACAGACACCGACATCCTCCTTCCCGCGTTCGGCCGGCCCTCTTCCCCCGTCGCCTCGTCGCCACTTCCTCAGAAGGTGAGAGGCGACCTTAGGCGTGCGACTTCTCCCTCTCGCTTTCGGAGGACGTGCCCTCCCGCTGTCGAGGAACCGTCTGTCGGGGAGCTGGACTGGGCGCTCGGTAGCGCGGTGCTCTGCGCACAGTAGGCGCTCGATCGATACGGCGGAGTTGAAAGAATGAACCGTCCGTTCCCCCGCGGGGGGACACTCTGATGGAACCACTTTTGTGGGTTCCCTTTTAAATGGGCCTTGGGCTGGAAAAGATAGAAAACTCTCAGCGTTAGCAACAGTGTGGATTAAGGGCAGACTCATTCATTCCTTCATCCGATGGCATTTATTGAGCGCTTACTGGATGCAGAGAACCGTACTAAGCGCCAACAGATAGAGACAGTCCCCCCCCCCGCCCCCCCCCCCCCCCCCCCCCCGCCAACAACGGGCTCACTGTCCAGAAGCGGGGGAGACAGACAGCCAAACAAAAGAAGTAGGCAGCGTCAGAGGTCGTGAGTTCTGATCCCGGCTCCGCCGCTTGTCTGCTGGGTGGCCTTGGGCGAGTCGCTTCACTTCTCTTCGCCTCAGTGACCTGGTCTGGAAAATGGGGATGAAGACTGGGAGCCCCATATGGGACGAGGACCGCATCCAACCCGATTTGCTCGTATTCCCCCTCAGCCCTGAGGACGGTGCCCGGCATAAAGTAGGCGCTCAACAAATACCCCCCCCAGTGCTCTGAACGTAGTAGGTGCCCAGTGAAGTGCTCCACGCACAGTTCGTGCCCAGCCTGGAGCACGGTTCGGAGTAGGTGCTCGCTCCACTGCTCTGCACACAGGAGGTGCTCAGTTCTCCGCTCTACAAGAGCTCAGTACAGTGCTCTGCACACAGTAGGTGCTCGGGACCGTGCTCTGCACACAGGGCTCAACACAGTGCTCTGCATACAGAAGGTGCTCAACACAGTGCCCGCACACAGCAGACTGTGTGCTTGTATCCGAGCTGCTGGTGTCCACCCCGGCGTTTAGTAGAGTGGAGAAGCCGCGTGGCTCAGTGGAAAGAGCCCGGGCTCGGGAGTCAGAGGTCATGGGTGCGACTCCCGGCTCTGCCACTCGTCAGCCGGGTGACCGTGGGCGAGTCGCTTCACTTCTCTGGGCCTCAGTGACCTCATCTGTAAAATGGGGATCAAGACTGTGAGCCTCACGTGGGATAACCTGATGACCCTGTATCTCCCCCAGCGCTTAGAACAGTGCTCGGCACATAGTAAGCGCTTAGCAAATACCAACATTATTATTATTATTATTATTATTACAGTGCCCAGCACATAGTTAAGCGCTTAACAAATAGCATAATCATGATTATTATTATTATTAATATTAGGAGACAGTCCCATGCGGGGCATTCATTCATTCATTCATTCATTCCCTCCTGTAATTGCATTTGCTGAGCGCTTACTTTGTGCAGAGCACTGTATTAAGCGCTGGGGCGAGGACACTACAACAACAAACAGACACAGACCCTGCCTCGACGAGCACCCGGGAAGGATTTCAATCAGCATCAATCAGAGGGATCTGGATGGAATCCTGAAGGGAAAACGGCGCCTCGGCCTGAGGGATGAATAATAATGATGATAATAACAATAATGACGCATTTGTTCGACGCCTACTACGTGCCGGGCACCGTTCTAAGCGCTGGGCTCCTGGGGATCGGAACCTGCAGCACCAGAACACGAAACACAGGCCGCGCTTCGAACAGTGCTCGGCCCGCGGTGGGCGCTTAATAAATGCGATGGAATGAATGAATGATAGATAATAATAACGGTGAGGGTATTGGTTAAGCGCTTACTGTGTGCCAGGCTCTGTTCTAAGCGCTGGGAGACAAACAAGGTCATCAGGGTGTCCCTCGTAGGGAATCCCAGTCTTCATCCCCATTTTACAGATGAGGGAACTGAGGCCCAGAGCAGTGAAGTGACTTGCCCAAAGTCACCCAGCTGACAGGCGGCGGAGCCTGAATTCGAACCCAGGATCTCCTGACTCCCAAGCCCGGGTTCTTTCCAGTGAGCCACGCTACTTCTCCAGGGAAGGAAAGGAAAAGAAAAGAAGGGGAGCCAAGGGGAGGGGAGGGAAGGAGAGGGAAGGGAAAGGAAATGAAAGGAAAAGAAGGGAAGGCAAGGGAAGGAAATGGGCGGGAAGGGAAGGGAAGGGAAAGAAAAGGGGAAGGAAATGAAATGGGAGGGGAGGGAAGGAAGAGGGAAGGGAAGGAAAAGAAAAGGGGAAGGAAATGAAATGGGAGGGGAGGGAAGGAGAGGGAAGGGAAGGAAAAGAAAAGAAGGGAAAGGAAGGGAAAGAGAAGAAGGGAAAGGAAGGGAGGGAAAGAAAAGAAGGGAAGGGAAAGAAAAGGGAAAGGAAGGGAAGGAGAGGGGAGGGAAGGGAAAGAAAGGAAGGGAAGGAGAGGGAGAGAAGGGAAAGAAAAGAAGGGAAGGGAAAGGAAAGAAGGGAAGGAGAGGGAGGGAAGGGAAAGGAAGAGAAGGGAAAAGAAAGAAAAGAAGGGAAGGGAAGGGAAAGAAAAGAAGGGAAGGAGAGGGAGGGAAGGGAAAGAAAAGAAGGGAAGGGAAAGAAGGGAAGGGAAAGGAAAGAAGGGAAGGAGAGGGAGGGAAGGGAAAGAAGGGAAGGGAAAGGAAAGAAGGGAAGGAGAGGGAGGGAAGGGAAAGGAAGGGAAAGAAAAGCAGGGAAGGGAAAGGAAAGAAGAGAAGGGCAAGGCGGGGCGGGGCGGGGCAGGAAGCTCCAAAGGCTGGAGACTTTGGAGACGGTCCCTGGGCGGGAGGGCGCCGGTCACATGACCTAATCCGCCCGCGCGGCGCCGCACGGAGCCCCGCCCCTCCAGGCCCCGCCCACTTCCGGCGCCAGGCCCCGCCCCCTCCCCGCGCCCCCGCCCGCCCGCCCGCCCGCTCGCGCTCCTTAAAGGGGCCGCGGGCATTTCAGGGCCCGGGACCCTCCCCCCTCCCCCCCCCCCCCCGGACTCCTCATTAGACCCAGAATAATGACGGCCTCTGTTAGGCGCTTACTCTGGGCCGAGCGCTGCTCTGAGCGCTGGGGGGAGAGACAAGGACACCAGCTGGTCACAGGGAGGGCTCCCAGGCTTCGTAGCCCCATTTCACAGGTGGGGCAACTGAGGCCCAGAGCAAGGAAGTAATAATGTTGGCATCTGTTAAGCGCTTACTCCGTGCAGAGCGCCGTCCTAAGCGCTGGGGGGAGATCCAGGGTCATCAGCTGGTCCCACGTGGGGCTCCCAGTCTTCATCCCCGTTTTACAGATGAGCAAACTGAGGCCCAGAGAAGCCAAGTGAATTGCCCACCGTCACCCCGCTGACAAGGGGCAGAGCCGGGATTCGAACCCCTGACCTCCGACTCCCCAGCCCGGGCTCTTGCCACTGAGCCACCCTGATATAATGGTAACAGTAATAATCGTTAAGCGCTTACGATGCGCCAGACACTGGACTAAGCGCAGGGGTGCATAAAAGCAAAGCGGGTCGGGCACGGTCCCTGTTCCCTGTGGGGCTCCCACTCTTCATCCCCCTTTTACAGATGAGGCAAGCGAGGCCCGGAGAAGTGAAGCGACTTGTCCAAGGCCACACGGCGGACACGTGGCGGAGCCGGCATTAGAACCCGTGACCTTCCGACTCCCAGGGCCGGGCTCTAGCCACGGGGCCGTGCTGAGCGTCCCCCCGCCGCGGCGTGCGGTCTGGGATCGGCCAAGGGGCGGAGGAAGAAGCGGAGTGGCCGAGCGCTAGAGCCCGGGCCTGGGAGTCGGAAGGGCCTGGATTCTAATCCTGGCTCTGCCGCTCGTCTGCTGTGCGACCATCCATTCGATTCATTCATTCGATAGTATTCATCGAGCGCCTACTCTGGGCGGAGCACTGTGCCGAGCGCTCGGAATGGACAGTTCGGCAACAGAGAGAGACCATCCCCGCCGGATGAGGGGCTCCCAGCTCTGCCGCTTGTCAGCTGTGTGACTGTGGGCAAGTCACTTCACTTCTCTGGGCCTCAGTTACTCCGCCTGTAAAATGGGGATGAAGGCTGTGAGCCCCACGAGGGGCGACCCGATGACCTTGTATCTGCCCGGCGCTTAGAACGGTGCTTGGCACATAGTAAGCGCTTAACGAATACCAACGTTATTATTCTTCTTCTTATTCTCTGGGCCTCAGTTCCCTCACCTGTAAAATGGGGTTGAAGACTGGGAGCCCCACGTGGGATCAACCCGATGACCCTGTGTCTCCCAGCGCTTAGAACAGTGCTCTGCACCTAGGGAGCGCTTAACAAATACCCACATCATTATTATTAAATGGGGGATGGGGACTGTGAGCCCCACGTGGGACGGGGACCGTGTCCGACCCCATTTGCTTGGATCCACCCCAGTGCTTAGGACAGCGTTGGGCACATAGTAAGGGCTTAACAAATACCGCGGTCGTTAAATATCATTACGAGGAGGGTGACCGGGACAGGCGAGGGGCCGGAGAAGCCGAGAGGGCCGGGACTCTGCAGCCGGGAGACTCCCAGCCCAGGAGGTTTAGTCCTGCGGACGCCCCCGGAAAGGAAAACTCGGGGTTTGCATCCTGAGAAGCAGTGCGGCCTAATGGCTAGAGCTTGGGCCTCAGAGTCGGAGGACCCGGGTTCTAATCCCGGCTCTGCCACGACCTCTCTGCGACCGTGGACAAGCCGGCTCACTTCTCTGTCCCTCGGTTACCTCGCCCGTAAAATGGGGGTGAAGACTGCGGGCTCCACGCGAGCGTCGCTCGATTATCTGGTATCCATCCCAGTGCTTGATGTAATAATAATAATAATAATAATAAATAATAATAATAATACCGATGGAGTGCCTGTTTCTCAAACCCAAATCCTAAACCCCAACTCCAACCCAACCCGAACCGTAACCTTACTCTTTCCGCGACTCCGATCCTAACCGGGCCCCACCCTGGCTCTTATCGATTAGTGATAGTGATAATGTTGGTATTTGTTAGGCGCTTACTATGTGCCGAGCACTGTTCTGAGCGCTGGGGGAGAGACACGAGGGAATCAGGTCGTCCCCCGTGAGGCTCCCGGTCTTCCCCCCCATTTGACAGATGAGGAGACGGAGGCCCAGAGAAGTGAAGTGACTCACCCAAGATCACACGGTTGACAAGCGGCACAGCCGGGATTCGAACCCACGACCTCTGACTCCCACGCCCGGGCCCTTTCCACTGGGCCACGCTGCTCCTCCGTAATATTAGTAACATTAGTAGATCGACAGTAATATTGATCGAGCACCCGCTTTGTGCAGAGCACTGTGCTCAGCGCTTCGGAGAGCGCCATAGAGTCAGCCAACGTGACCACGAGGATCTTACGGTTTAGAGGGGGAACAGAGACGCTAAAATAAAATTACGGGTCGGGGGAAGCGAGAGGGTATGAAGATAGGTATATGATTCATTCAATCGCATTTACCGAGCGCTCACTACGTGCAGAGCACCGGACCGAGCGCTTGGAATGGACAATTCGGCAACGGATGGAGACCGTCCCTGATCAGCGACGGGCTCACGGTCTAATCGATGGCTGGCTGATGGTGGAGGAAGGGGAGGTGGAAGCGGGGGAGAGGCGCAGCGTGGCTCAGGGGACAGAGCCCGGGCTTGGGAGTCAGAGGTCGTGGGTTCGAATCCCCACTCCGCCGCTTGCCAGCTGGCTGACGTTGGGTGAGTCACTTCGCTTCTCTGGGCCTCAGTGACCTCATCCGGAAAATGGGGATGAAGACCGGGAGCCCCACGCGGGACAACCTGATCACCTTGTATCCGCCCAGCGCTTGGAACAGTGCTTTGCACAGAGTGAGCGCTTAACGAATACCACCATCATTATTACAGTGGATGCTCGGTTCCTTCCGCCGCCTGGATCATTTTTCTACGGAACCGTTGAGTTGGTGTTTCCCCGCTCCTCGAGACCCTCCAGGGTTCGCCCAACCACCTCTGCAGCAAAGAGAAACTCGTCCCCGTCGGCTTTAAATCGGCCTTGGAAGCAGCGGGGCTCAGTGGCAAGAGCCCGGGCTGGGGAGTCAGCGGTCATGGGTTCTAATCCCGGTTCCGCCACTTGCCAGCTGGCTGACTTTGGACAAGTCCCTTCGCTTCTCTGGGCGTCAGTTCCCTCATCTGGAAAATGGGGATTAAAAACTGTGAGCCCCGCGTGGGACAACCTGATCACCCTCCACCTCCCCCCCCCCCCCCCCCCCCCCCCCCCCAGCGCTTAGAACGGTGCTTTGCACATAGTAAGCGCTTAACAGATACCACCATTTGAGAAACAGCGTGGCTCAGTAGAAAGAGCCTGGCCTTGGGAGTCAGAGGTGGTGGGTTCGAATCCCACCTCTGCCAGCTGGGCGACCGTGGCCGAGTCACTTCACTTCTCCGGCCTCGGTTCCCTCATCCGTCAAGTGGGGATGAAGACCGGGAGCCTCCCGCGGGACCACCCGACGACCCCGTATCTCCCCCAGCGCTTAGAACGGGGCTCGGCACGTAGTAAGCGCTTAACAGATACCGCCATTATTGTTATTATGATTTAAAGCCCTCCATCACCTTGGCCGCTCCTCGCCCTCCTCCTCCCACCCAGCCCACGCACTCCGTTGCTCCGATGCCGACCTGCTCCCCGCACCTCGATCTCCTCCATCTCACCGCCGACTTCTCGCCCACATCCCTCTTGGGGCCTGGACGCCCTCCCTCCTCGTATCCGACAGACCGTCACTCTCCTCACCTTCAGAGCCTTATTAAAAGCGTATCTTCTTCAGGAGGCCTTCCCCGACTAAGCCCTCATTTCCTCTTCTCCCGCCCTCTTTGGCGTCGCCGTCCCTCAGCCCCACGGCTCTTACGTCCGTACCCCCAATTTATTTATCTCTATTGACGTCCGTCTCGCCCCTCTAGATTGTAAATGTGCTGTGGGCGGGGAACGCGGCTTAGTGGAAAGAGCCCGGGCTTTGGAGTCAGAGGTCATGGGTTCAAATCCCGGCCCTGCCACTTGTCAGCTGGGTGACTGTGGGCGAGTCGCTTCACTTCTCTGGCCCTCAGTTACCTCGTCTGTAAAATGGGGATTAACCGTGAGCCTCCTGCGGGACGACTTGATGACCCCGTATCTACCCCAGCGCTTAGAATAGTGCTCTGCACATAGTAAGCGCTTAACAAATACCAACATTATTATTATTATTATTACCGAGGCTGTTAGATTGTCCTCTCTCAAGCCCTTAGACAAGCGCTCTGCACACAGCGAGTGCTCAATCAATATGACCGACTTACCCATCGCTCTTCTGCTGTAATAAAAATGATCGTACTCGTTAAATGCTTACTATTTCTGAAACGCTGGGTTGGATCTGCCCTGCAAACCCACTGTGGTCAGGGGTCGTCTCTCTGTGTTGCCCAAGTGTACTTTCCAATCGCTCAGCGCAGTGCTCTGCGCCCGATCCTGCGGAAGGGTCCCGGTCTAGGTGGGAGGGAGAAGAGCTATTGAATTCCCACCGTGCAGACGAGGAAACTGAAATGGGGAAGTGAAGTGATTTGCCCGAGGTCACATAGCGGACGAGTGGCGGAGACGGGATTAGAACCCAGGTCCTCTGACTCCCCGGCTCGTGCGCTAGCCACTGGGCCACGCGGCTTTTCTGCTTCCTTGTTGTGTAGGCAACGTGTGCCTGCTGGTCGTCACAGTAATAATAATGTTGGTGTTCGTTAAGCATTTACCTTGTGCACAGCCCTGTTCTAAACGCTGGGGGAGATACAGGGTCATCAGGTTGTCCCGCGTGAGGCCCCCAGTCTTCGTCCCCATTTTGCAGATGAGGGAACTGAGGCATAGAGAAGCGAAGTGACTTGCCCACAGTCACACAGCTGACAAGTGAGAAGCAGCGTGGCTCACTGGAAAGAGCACGGGCTTTGGAGTCGGAGGTCATGGGTTCAAACCCCGGCTCTGCCACTTGCCAGCTGCGTGACTTTGGGCAGGTCACTTCACTTCTCGGTGCCTCAGTTCCCTCATCTGTAAAATGGGGATGAAGACCGCGAGCCCCACGTGGGACGACCCGATTCCCCTGTGTCTACCCCAGCGCTTAGAACAGTGCTCGGCACATAGTAAGCGCTCAACGACTACCAACATTATTATTATTATTAAGTGGCAGAGCCGGGCCCGTGAACTCCTCCGGGCCAGGGATCCTGTCTCCATCCCGGATTCTCCCCCTCCACCCCTGAATTCTTCCCTTTCCATCCCTGACTTCCTTCTCCCCTTCCCCTCCGTCCCATCTCTCCCCTTCCCCCCCCCCCCCCCCCCGAATGTCCCCTCTCCATCCTTTTCCATCCCTCTCCTCTGGCTCGGGGTGGACCCTGTGAGGGGATTTCGGAGCGCATTCCGCTCCTCCGGCGCTAACCTTCTCACTCCATCCGGCCTTTCTCGACACCGACCCCTGGCCCACGTCCCGCCTCCGGCCCGGAACGCCCTCCCTCCTCAAATCCGCCCAACGATCCCTCTTCCCGCCCTTCGAAGCCCCGCTGAGGGCTCGCCTCCTCCAAGAGGCCTTCCCAGACTAAACCCTCCCTTTCCTCAGCTCCCCCTCCCCATCAACCCCAACTCCCTCCCTTTGCCCTTCCTCCCTCTCCCCGCCCCACAGCTCTCATGTATATCTCTATAATTCTACTTATTTATACTGATGTCTGTTTACTTGTTTTGATCCGTGCATATCTCTAATTCTGTTTCTTTATATCGATGCCTTTTCACTTCTTCCGATGCCTGTCTTCCCCCTTCTGGACTGTGAGCCCGGCGTCGGCGGGGACTGTCACTCTTTATCGCTGAACTGTGCTTTCCAAGCGCTTAGGACAGTGCTCTGCACAGAGAAGCAGCCTGGCTCAGTGGGAAGAGCCGGGGCTAGGGAGTCAGACGTCATGGGTTCGAATCCCGGCTCTGCCCCTTGTCAGCTGTGTGACTTCGGCCAAGTCACTTCATTTCTCTGGGCCTCGGCGACCTCAGCGGTAAAATGGGGATGAAGAATAAAATGGGGATGAAGACTGGGAGCCCCCAGTGGGACGACCTGATCACCTTGTATTGACCCCCAGCGCTTAGAACAGTGCTTTGCACATAGAAGCAGCGTGGCTCAGTGGAAAGAGCACGGGCTTTGGAGTCAGAGGTCATGGGTTCGAATCCCGGCTCTGCCACTTGTCAGCTGGGTGACTGTGGGCGAGTCACTTCGCTTCTCTGGGCCTCAGTTACCTCATCTGTAAAATGGGGATTAAGACTGTGAGCCCCACGTGGGACAAGCTGATTCCCCTGTGTCTACCCCAGCGCTTAGAACGGTGCTCTGCACATAGTAAGCGCTTAACAAATACCAACATGATTATAGTAAGCGCTTAACAAATACCACCATGATTATTACTAGCACAGTGCTCTGCACACCAGTTGAGAAGCAGCGTGGCTCAGTGGCAAGAGCCCGGGCTTGGGAGTCAGAGGTCATGGGTTCGAATCCCGGCTCTGCCCCTTGTCTGCTGTGTGACTGTGGGCAAGGCACTTCTCTGGGCCTCAGTTCCCTCACCTGTCAAATGGGGATGAAGACCGGGAGCCTCACGGGGGACCACCTGATGACCCCGTATCTCCCCCAGCGCTTAGAGCAGTGCTCTGCACATAGTAAGCGCTTAACAAATACCACCATTATTATTATTATTATTACTACCAGTAAGCGGTCAATAAAGACGAATGAATGAATGAATGAATGAATGAATGGCTTGGGGGAGCAGCTGCAAGTGTCCGTTACGGCCAGCAGAGGGCGCCCACCCCACAATGACTGCACGCTGGATCCCCGCCCGCAAGGGACCAGCATTCATTCATGCATTCATTCATTCATTCGTCCTTATTGAGCGCCTACTGTAATAATGTTGGTATTTGTTAAGCGCTTACTATGTGCAGAGCACTGTTCTAAGCACTGGGGGAGATTTACAGGGTCATCAGGTTGTCCCACGTGAAGCTCCCGGTCTTCATCCCCATTTGACAGATGAGGGAACTGAGGCACAGAGAAATGAAGTGACTGGCCCGACGTCAAACAACTGACAAGGGGCAGAGCGCTGTACTAAGCGTTTGGGAAAGTAGCCTACAACAATAGAGAGCGACAATCCCTGCCCACAACGAGCCCCGCACACAGTAGACCGTGAGGCCGTCGTTGGGCAGGGATGGTCTCTACCTGTGGCCGGATTGTCCGTTCCAAACGCTCAGTACAGTGCCCTGCACGTAGTAAGCGCTCAAGAAATGCGAATGAAAGAATGAACAGTAGGCCCTCAACAAACATGACTGATGGATTGATTGATTGATTGATTGATTGGGGATGAAACCTGTGAGCCCCATGTGGGACGGGGCCCGATTAGCTTGGGTCCAACCCCAGCGCTTAGTACAGGGCCCGACACATCGTAAGCTCTTAACGAGTAACATTTTTTAAGCACTGTGAGCCCCACGTGGGACATGGACTGTGCCCAACCTGATTAGCTTCCGTCTACTCCGGCGCTTAGTACAGGCCCTGACACACTGTAAGTGCCTAATAAGTAGAGGATTAACTGTGAGCCTCACTTGGGACAATCTGATGACCCTGTATCCACCCCAGTGCTCAGAACAGTGCTCCGCACATAGTAAGCGCTTAACAGATACCAACGTTATTATTAATAAGTAACATTTTTGAAAAAAACAAAAGTAGGAAGGCGCAGAACCCCCTTTTTCTCAGCACCCCCTTCCCTTCCGCCTCACCTCGACCGGCTCCCTTTGTTCTTCGCCCCCTCCCTACCCCCCAGCACTTATGTATAAATCTATATATATCTATAATTCTACTTATTTTTATATTGATGCCTGTTTACTAGTTTGGATGTGTATATATCTAAAATTCTATTCATTTATATCAGTGCCTCTCTACTCGTTTCAATGTGTATATATCTATAATTCTATTTATTTACGTTGATGCCTGTTTACCTGTTTTGATGTCTGCCTTCTCTTCTAGACCGTGAGCCCATGGTGGGCGGGGACTGTCTCTATTGCTGAACTGGACTTTCCAAACGTTTAGTACAGTGCTCTGCACACAGTAAGCACTCAATAAATACGATTGAATGAAGGAAGGAAAGACAGGCCCTTCTTTTCGACCAGGAGATGGCAATCGTCTCTAGGGGTAGACTGGCGGCCCCTGGACTCCAGCCTTTTCTTTATTTGGGGCCCCGGAGGCTGGGAGGCCGGGCCTAGTACAAATATTAGAACAGTGCTTGGCACATAGTAAGCGCTTTAACAAATGCCATCATCATCATCATCATCATCATCATCATCATCATATTGACCTATAATAATAATAATAATGGCATTTGTTAAGCGTTTACTATGTGCCAAGCACTGTTCTAAGCGCTGGGGGGATACAAGGTAATCAGGTTGTCCCGCATGGGGCTCATAGTCTTAATCCCCATTTTACAGATGAGGTCACTGAGGCACAGAGCAGTCAACTGACTTGCCCAAAGTCACACCGCTCGAACCCATGACCTCTGACTCCCAAGCCCGGGCTCTTTCCACTGAGCCACGCTAATACCCAACTGGCCCCTGGACTCTGGAAGCTAATCAATCAATTGTATTTACGGAGCACTTTTTTTTAATGGCTTTTGTTAAGGGCTTACTATGTGCCAGGCACTGTCATCTGGAAAAATAATCAACCAATCGTATTTATTAAAAGCACTTTTTTTATGGCTTTTCTTAAGTGCTTACTATGTTCCAGGCACTGTGCTCTGGAAAATAATCAATCGTATTTGTTGAGCACTTTTTTTTAATGGCTTTTGTTAAGTGCTTACTATGTTCCAGGCACTGTGCTCTGGAAAATAATCAATCAATCGTATTTGTTGAGCACTTTTTTAAAATGGCTTTTGTTAAGGGCTTACTATGTGCCAGGCACTGTATTCTGGAAACTAATCAATCCATCGTAATTACTGAGCTCTTTTTTATGGATTTCGTCAAGGACTTACTATGTGCCAGGCACTGTACTCTGGAAAAATAATCAACCAATCGTATTTATTAAGCACTTTTTTGGATGGCTTTTGTTCAGTGCTTATTACGTGCCAGGCACTGTATTCTGAAAACTAATCAATCAATTGTAATTACTGAGCATTTTTTTATGGCTTTTGTTAAGGGCTTACTAGGTGTCAGGCACTGTGCTCTGGAAACTAATTAATCAGTTGTATTTATTGAGCACTTTTAAAAATAGCTTTTGTTAAGGACTTACTATGTGCCAGGCACTGTACTCTGGAAAAATAATCAATCAGTCATATTTAATGAGCACTTTTTAATGGCTTTTGTTAAGGGCTTACTATGTGCCAGGCACTGTGCTCTGGAAAAATAATCAACCAATCGTATTTATTAAGCACTTTTTTTATGGCTTTGTTAAGTGCTTACTATGTGCCAGGCACTGTGCTCCGGAAAAATAATCAACCAATCGTATTTATCAAACACTTTTTTCTGACTCTAAGTGCTTACTATGTGCCAGGCACTGTGCTCTGGAAAAATAATCAACCAATCGTATTTATTAAGCACTTTTTTTATGGCTTTGTTAAGTGCTTACTGTGTGCCAGGCACTGTGCTCCGGAAAAATAATCAACCAATCGTATTTATCAAACACTTTTTTCTGACTCTAAGTGCTTACTATGTGCCAGGCACTGTGCTCCGGAAAAATAACCAATCAGTCGTACTTATTGAGCACTTTTTTAATTGGCTTTTGTTAAGTGCTTACTATGTGCCAGGGACTGTTCTAAGTGCTGGCGTAGCTACAAGATATCAGGTTAGATTCAGTCCCTGTCCCACATGGGGCTCACGGTCTTCATTCCCATTTAACAGGTGAGGTGACTGAGGCCCAGAGAAGTGAAGTGACTTGCCTAAGATCAGGCAGCAGGCGAGAGGCAGAGTGGGAATTAGAACCCAGATCCTCTGACTCTCAGGCCTGGGCTCTATCCACTAGTCCATTCTGCTTGATGCTTGGGAAGCAGCGTGGTTCAGTGGAAAGAGCGCGGGCTTGGGAGTCAGAGGTCGTGGGTTCGAAACCCGGCTCTGCCCCTTGTCAGCTGGGTGACTGTGGGTAAGTCGCTTCACTTCTCAGTGCCTCGGTTACCTCATCTGTCAAATGGGGATGAAGACCGGGAGCCTCTCGTGGGACAACCTCATGACCCTGTATCTCCCCCAGCGCTTAGAACAGTGCTCGGCACATAGTAAGCGCTTGACAGATACCAACATTATTATTATTATCATTGCTGTGTGAAAAGCACTGTACTGAGCGTTTGGGAACAGAGTCGGTAGACTTGATTCCTGCCCCTAAGGGCCCTACAGTCTAAGGCTCGACTGTGATCTCGTGGGGGGCCGGGAATTTGTCTTTTCACTGGTGTACTCTCCTAATTGCTTAGTTGAGTGCTTTGCACACAGCAAGCGCTCGAGAAATCCGATCGAATGAATGACCTTGGGACTGGGTCCGGGGTGGATTTCCGCATCGTCCCTAGCTCCTTTTCCCTCCAAAGGGTTGTGAGCGGGAAGGAAACTATCTCAGAGGGGATGAGTCCTGGAGGAGGACGGTAGGCCCAGCCGGAGGCTGGGGAGGAGGGAAACTGAGGCCCAGCTCGGCGGCCGAGGGCGTCCAGGACTGACCTGACACCTTCGACGGAGGATCGCGGGGACGGTCCGAGGCCCACGGAACGTCCGAGGCGAGACGACAGCAATATTAAAGGGGATGGAATAATTCTGGCGTTCGTTAAGCTCTTACTACGTGACAGGCTCTGGCCTAAGCTCTGGGGCGGATACACGCGGTCCCTGTCCCACGTGGGGTTCGCAGTCTCGATCCCCATTTTAGAGACGAGGAAACTGAGGCCCGGAGAGGTGAAGTCACTTGCCCAAGGTCACACAGCGGACAAGAGGCGGAGCCGGGATCGGACCCCCAACAAGATATTTGCCCCTGGAGGCTCCGTCCTTCGATGCCCGGCCCCAGAGGACACCTCCCCCCCCCCGGGAATAAAAATAAATAAAAATCAATGGTGGTATTTGTTAAGGGCTTACTATGGGCAAAGCACTGTTCTAAGCGCTGGGGGATACAAGGTGATCAGGTGGTCCCACGTGGGGCTCACAGTCTTCATCCCCCTTTTCCAGATGAGGTCACTGAGGCCCAGAGAAGCGAAGTGACTTGCCCAAAGTCACCCAGCTGGCAAGTGGCGGAGCTGGGATTCGAACCCATGACCTCTGACTCCCAAGCCCGGGCTCTTGCCACTGAGCCTCGCTGCCTTCTCTTAGAAGAGTGCCGGGCACGTAGTAAGCACTTAACAAACACCATTACGCAAAAAATCCCTCCCTCCCGCGTTTTATTCTCTTATTACCCCTGCTAAATGCGACCAGGTCACTCTGGAGTCGGACCATTTAGCAGGGGGAGAAATGATTTGAAATACAATTTGACATCGATTATTTGTTGGGGTTATTCTCTTTGAACATTTGAATGTCAGCCTCCTCCTTTAGAGCGGAAGCTCCCTGCGGGCGGAGAATGTGGCCGGCTGGATCCTACCACGTCTTACTAGATCGCCTCCCATTGAGGAGTGCTCAATAAATACCAGGGCGTCTACTACCAGGCCATACATCCACACGCACCTCCATTCACGGTCAAACACACACATGCACAAACACACCCGCCCCGTTTAGACCAGGAGCCCGTCGTCGGGCGGGGATGGTCTCTGTCTGTCGCTGAATTGTCCATTCCAAGCGCCTAGTACAGTGCTCCGCACGTAGTAAGCGCTCAGTGAATACAATTGAGCACATCCACAAGCACCCACATGCGCCAATATAGCTGCTCACAACACCGCACACCTCCATCTACACCTTCCTGAATCTATCCACAACCGCCCACACCTGCACACATCCACACACCTCCGCACACTGTGAAAGTCACGTGGGACAGGGATTGTGTCCAACCCGATTTGCTCGTATCCAACCCAGCGCTTAGTACGGTGCCTGGCACAAAGTAAGCGCTTAACCAATACCACGGTTATTATTATTTTACGTATCCAAACACCTCCACACACCTCCATACCCATCTAACACCTCCACACGTATCCACACATCTCCGAACACATCCACAAATATCCACACACCTCCACACACCTCCACACACTTCCACACGCCTCCACTCACCTCCGCTCACTTCCGCTCACACACCTCCGCACTCATCCACTCACACCCACACACCTTCTCACACATCCCCACATATCCACACACTTCCACACGTCTCCACACACCTCCACACGCCTCCACGAATAGCCACACACCTCTACACACTTCCACGAATAGCCACACACTTCCACACACCTCCACACACATCCCCACATATTCACACAAATCCACACGCCTCCACACACCTTCACACACTTCTACTCACACCCACCCCCTTCCACACTCATCCACGCTCATCCACACACCTCCACAAACCTCCACAAATAGCCACACCCCTCCACACCCCTCCATGTATAGCCACACACTTCCACACACCTCCACAAATCGCCACACACCTCCACACACATCCCCACATATCCACACACTTCCCCACACCTCCACTCACCTCCACACCCTTCCACACACCTCCACAAATCGCCACACACCTCCACACACATCCCCACGTATCCACACACTTCCCCACACCTCCACTCACCTCCACACACCTCCACACACCTCCACGAATTGCCACACACCTCCACACACATCCCCACGTATCCACACACTTCTACTCACACCCACCTCCACACTCATCCCCACGTATCCCCACCCCTCCACATTCATCCACACACCTCCACACACCTCCACGAATAGCCACACACCTCCACACATATCCACACACTTCCACACACCTCCACTCACCTCCACTCGCTTCCGCTCACACCCACCCCCCTCCACACCGATCCACACACGTCCACACACCTCCACGCTCATCCGTACACCTCCACCCGCCTCCACGAATAGCCCCGGGCCTCCACCCGCACCCCCACCTATCCCCACACTTCCCCACACGTCCAATCCACCTCCACCCGCCCCCGCCGGCCCCTTCCCGCGTCGGCGGGCCGTCGACGGGAACGAGTCCTTGACCTGATTTTCCCTCCCTCCTTCCGGTCGCATCAGCGGTCCCGGCTTCCCGGACACACGTCGGGGACGGCCGGGCCTCGCGGCTTGCGGAGTGTGGGGGTGAACCTCGGACCCTCTCCCCACATCAGACCCTCCCAGGAGGCCAGATCTTCCATCTTCCCCAGCCGGCACACCCGTCCTCCCCTTCCCACACGCACGGGCCTTCCCGCTCCCGGGCCCTCGGCCTCCTTCCCCGTTCACTCGCCTCTCACCCACATCCCCACACGCTCCCGCCCCCGCCCCGTCGCCCTCCCACGCGTCTTCCCGATGACCCACACGTGTGTCCCAGCTCCCACGGTTTCCAAAGCGCACTCACTCTTCCAGCTAAATTAAGTCACCCGGCAAGTCTCTGAATCAACTTCCTTTCCGAAAGTCCTAACCGACTCGCTCCGTGCCAAGGGTTTTCTGGAAAGTGGGGCTGAGGGCCGGGGAGGAGTAGGCTCTGGGGGACCTGGGTTCCGATTCTGGCTCCGCCTCTTGTCAGCTGCCGGACCGTGGGCGAGTCACTTCGCTTCTCCGGGCCTCGGTTCCCTCATCTGTAAAAATGGGGATCCCTACATGGAACTTGGACCGTGTCCAACCCCGTTACCTCCTGCCGACCCCAGAGCTCAGCACGGTGCCTGGAAAGTAGTGAGCACTTAGCTAATACCATTAAAAAAAAAAAAAACCCTCCCCCACTTTATTCTGAGAGTTGTTATTATGAGAATTATCTAATAAGAATCTAATAATGATAAGTGCTAATCATTATTAGAATTATTATTCTAGTAATAATAATGATGGTATTTGTTAAGCGCTCCCTATGCGCCAAGCACTGTTCTAAGCGCTGGGGGTGGATACAAGGTCATCGGGTTGTCCCACTTGGGGCTCACAGTCTTCATCCCCATTTTACAGATGAGGGAACTGAGGCCCAGAGAATAATGATAATGTCGGTATTTGTTAAGCACTTACTATGTGCAGAGCACTGTTCTAAGCGCCGGGGGAGATACAGGGTCATCAGGTCGTCCCACGTGCGGCTCACAGTTAATCCCCATTTTACAGATGAGGTCACCGAGGCACAGAGAAGTGAAGTGACTTGCCACAGTCACAGTGAAGTGACTTGCCCAAAGTCACACGGCAGACAAGTGGCGGAACCGGGATTAGAACCCGTGACCTCTGACTCCCAAGCCCGGGCTCTTTCCATTGAGCCACACTGCTTCTCCAATAACTTCTAATAATAACTCTAATAACAACTGTGGCATTTTTTAAGCACTTACTATGTGCCAAGCACTATACTAAGCGCTGGGGTGCACACAAGCAAATCAGGTTGGACACAGTCCCTGTCCCACGTGGGGCTCGCGGTCTCAATCCCCATGTTACAGAGGAGATAACTAGAGCCCAGAGAAGTGAAGTGATTAGAACCCGTGACCTTCGGACTCCCAGGCCCGTGCTCTAACCACTCAGGCAGGCTGCTTCTCTGTCCGGCGTGACTTCTTCCCCAGGATTTAGCACAGTGTTTTAGTCCTGGGATTGGGGCGGGGGCAGGCCGAGGGAACGGGGCTAATGGGGCAACTCCTGATTCTGGACCGTTCGGGTGCTTGGGCATCCCCTGGTCCGACCTGAGTCTAGTAAGGAGCAGCCCGGGGAACTCAAACAGTTGTCGGGGGGGATTGGATTCGACCCCACGGCTGAATCCGGGAACACTGGCCCCATTATCCTCACAGTTGGGGCCTGGGGGTAATAATAATAACGTTGGTATTTGTCAAGCGCTTACTCTGTGCCAAGCACCGTTCTAGGCGCTGAGCACCGTTCTAAGCTCCGAGCACTGTTCTAAGCGCTGAGCGCCGGTTCTAAGCGCCGACACATTCCCCGCCCTCCAAGAGCTTGACGTCTAGAAGGGGAGACCGACGTCGACATAAACTCTACATAAGGGCTGTAGGGCCGAGGGTGGGGCGAATATCGAGGTCAATATAAAGGGCCCAGATCCGAGTGCGAGGATTCGTTCATTCAATCGTATTTATTGAGCGTTGACTGTGTGCAGAGCACTGTACTAAGCACTTGGGAGAGGACAATACAACAACATATCTGTATATATCTGTAATCTATTTCTCTGTCTCCCTCGTTTAGACTGTGAGCCCGTTGTTGGGCAGGAACCGTCTCTGTCCGTTGCCGAATCGTACACTCCGAGCGCTCGGTACAGTGCTCTGCGCATAGTCAGCGCTCAATAAATCCGATCGAATGAATGAATGAATTTATTCATTTAGGTATCTATTTATATTAATGTCCGTCTCCCTCTCTAGACTGTGAGCTCGCTGTGGGCAGGGAATGTGTTTGGTGTTATCGCGTACTCTCCCAAGAGCTTAGTACAGTGCTTTGCACACAGGTAAGCACTCAATAAATATGATGATGATGATTATTAATAATAGAATAATAGAAGGGAGAGGGAGGAGGGGAAATGAGGGCTTAGTATTATTATTACTAACAATAATGGTGTAGAAGGGAGAGGGAGGAGGGGAAATGAGGGCTTAGTCAGGGAAGGCCTCCAGGAGGAGATGAAATTTTAATAGGGCTTTGAAGGCGGAGAGAAGCGGAAGGCGTTCCAGCCTGCAGGGAGTAAGATGCTTGGGAGTCAGAGGTCACGGGTTCTAATCCCGACTCCGCCACCTGTCGGCTGTGTGACTTTGGCCAAGTCGCTTCACTTCTCTAGGCCTCAGTTCCCTCATCTGGAAAATGGGATTAAGACGGCGAGCCTCACGTGGGACAACCTGATGACCTTGCATCCCCCCAGCGCTTGGAACGGTGCTTGGCACATAGTAAGCGCTTAACGAACACCATCATTGTTATTATGATCGAGTCACAGAGAGTAGGTTGGTTTTGATGGGCGGTAGCAGGAGATCCGCGAGGTGAGATAGGAGGGGATGAGGCGGTTGGCTGCTTTAAAGCCGACGTGTTTTTGGATGGGGAGGCGGACGGGCCATCACGGCGGGTTGTCGAGGAGGCGGGAGACACGGGCGGAATATTTCTGTAGAAAAACGACCGGGGCAGCAGTGTGAAATACGGACTGAAATGGGGGAGGGACGGGAGGCTGGGAGGTCAGTGAGGACACCGGCGATATAAGCGAGGCAGAGGCCCCTCCACCTCCGTATCAATCGATCAAAAACTCCTCACCATTGGCTTTAAAACCGTCCATCACCTCGTCCCCGTCCTACCTCACCCCGCTTCTCTCCTTCTCCATCGCAGCCCGCACACTCCGCTCCTCTGCTGCCGCTCACCTCCTCACTCGGCCTCCATCTTCACTGTCTTGCCACTGACCCGTGGCCCACGTCCTACCTCTGGCCTGGAATGCCCTCCCTCCTCACCTCCGCAGCAGCAGCGTGGCTTAGTGGAAAGAACCCGGGCTTGGGAGTCAGAGGTCGTGGGTTCCAATCTCGGCTCTGCCACTTATCGGCTTTGTGACCTGGGGCAAGTCATTTGACTTCTCTGTGTCTCAGTTGCCTCATCTGGAAAATGGGGATGAAGACTGTGAGCCCCACAGGGGACGACATGATGACCTTTTATCTAACCCAGAACTTAGAACTGTGCTTGGCACATAGTAAGCACTTAACAAATACCATCATTGTTATCATTATTATTATTATTCTTAAATCTGCCAGACAACTATTCCCCCCACTTTCAAAGCCTTACTGAAGGCCCATCTCCTCCAAGAGGCCTTCCCAGAGTAACTCCCGCTTTTCCTCATCTCCCACTCCCTTCTGCGGCACCCTGACTTGCTCCCTTTGCTCTTCCTCTCCCTGCCTCACAGCACTTATATTTCTATCTGTCATTTTAATGATTTGTCTCAATGTCCATTTATTTGCATTGATGTCTGTCTCCCCCCCACCTCCCCAGGTTGTGAGCGCCTCGTGGGCAGGGATTGTCACTGTTTATTGTTGCATTGTACTCTCCCAAGCGCTTAGTACAGTGCTCTGCACAAAGTAAACACTTAATAAATGTGATCGAATGAATGAATGAATAGGATAAGTGGTTGGATCAGCACGGTGGTAGTTTGGATGGCGAGGGAAGGCTGGATTTTAACGATGTGAAGTTGAAACCTATAGGATTCGGTGACAAATTAAATATATGGGTTGAATGAGAGGGACGAGGTGAGGATGATGCCAAAGTTACGGGTCTGTGCGACGAGGAGGATAGGTGGTGGTGTCCACGGTAATGGGAAAGACGGGGGGAAGGACGGGGTTCGAGTGAGAAGATGAGGCGTTCTGTTTCGGACATGTTAAGTTTGAGCTACTGGCGAGATATTGAAGTAGAGATGTCCTGAAGGCAGGAGGAAATGTGAGACTGCAGAGACGGTGAGAGGTCGGGGCTGGAGAGGTCGATTAGGGAATCATCCCCGTAGAGATGGAAGTTGAAGCTGTGGGAGCAATTGAGATCTCCGAGAGAGCCGGTGCAGATGGAGAACGGAAGGGGACCCAGAAATGAGCCTTGAGGGAACCTCCCCCTCACAGGTAGAGGATGGGAGGCAAAGGAGGAGGCCGCCAAAAGACAGAGAATGAGCGGCCAGAGGGATGAGATGAGAACTAGGAGAGGACGGTGTCAGTGAAGGCCAAGATCGGATAGTGTTTCCGGAAGAAGGGGGTGGTCCACAGTGTCGAAGGCAGCGGAGAGGTCGAGGAGGATGAGGATGGAGTAGAGGCCGTTGGATTTGGCAAGAAGGAGATCGTCGGTAACTTGAGAGGGTAGTTTTCATGGAGCCAGGGGAGCAGAAGCCAGATCGGAGGGGATCAAGGAGAGAATTGGAGGACAGGAACTTGAGACAGCCGGTGTGGACAACTTACTCCCCTCAGAGTAGGAGGGAGATGGAGCGATAACTCGGGGGAGCTGTAGGGTCAGGAGAAGGTTTTTTTTAGGATAGGGAAGTCACGGGCTTTTTTGAAAGCCGTGGGGAAGAAGCCATTGGAGAGCGAGCAGTTGAAGACCGCTGTTAGGGAGGGAAGAAGGGCGGCGACAAGGGTTTCAATGAGGTGCGAAGGAATGGGGTCGGAGGCGCAGGTGGATTTTGAGAGAAAGCAGGAAATCTCCCCTTGAGAAACTACTGGGAAAGATGGGAGAGTCAAAGAAGGGGCAGGAGGAGGGAGGAACTGGAGCAAAACATTTTTAGATTTTTAGGGAGATTACGCCTGGCGGTTCAATTTTCTCAATAAAGCACGAGGCCAGGTCATTAGGGGCAAGAGACGGTGGGGGTGGGAGGAAGACAGGGATTTGAGGAAGGAATTAAACGTCTGAAAGAGCGGGGACAGTCATCGGATATGGCGTTAAAAAAGGATAGAAAAATGATGCTGCCAGGCAGAGGAGAGGGCAGAGTTAAAACAGGATCCCAGCCTCGTTGAATGGTATTTTGTTAAGCGCTTACTGAACCTTCATTCAATAGTATTTAGTGAGCGCTTACTATGTGCAGAGCACTGTACTAAGCGCTTGGAATGGACAATTGGGCAACAGATAGAGACAATCCCCGCCCATCGACGGGCTCACGGTCTACTCGGGGGAGACAGACAGACAAAAACAAGACCACTTTATCACAATAAATAGAATCAAGGGGATGGACACCTCATTAACAAAATAAATAGGGTAATAAAAATATATACAAATGAGCGCACCGGCTCCATCAGTGCCGTAGAACTGGGGTGGGGGCGGGGGGGGGGGGGCCTCTGACTGGTCCCCAAAGACTGAAACAGGAGAAGAAGAGCGAGCTGTGGCTGAACAGAGTCGAGCCGAGCCCCGGTTCTGAAAGGTCGCTGGTTTCCTGGAAGTTTCTAAATGTCTCAGTTTTGATCTTCTGATCGTCGCCTTCTATTTCTGCCAGAGATCTCAAAGCCAGAGTGAGCGACTTCTCTTTCCACCTTGAATCACAAACACCCTGGGCTGAACGGAGAACCAAGGGCTCTTAGAAGACATCGTCGGCACACGGTCACGCAAGCGCAGGGTCGCACGGCCAGGCCGTCGTGTCGTCACGCGTCTGCTCCACGGTACGGTCCCGCGGCTGTAGCCTTGGACTCACTGGGGCTTTCTCCTGGAGGGCGGGAGTATCCCACGTTTAGCATTTAGTACAGCGCTTCGCCCCCAGTGATAAGAACAACGATTCCACCCCCGACAACATTTGCCAGGCGCTCACTATGGGTCAAGCACTGTACTAAACCCTGGGGCCGACACCAGGTAATCGGGTCCCGCCTGGAGCTCACGGACTAAGTAGGAGTCTGTGCAGATGAGGGGACTGAGGCCCAGAGAAGTGAAGTCACTTGCCCAAATCACACAGCAGATACGAGGAGGAGCAGGGATTAGAACCCAGCTCTTCTGACTCCCAGGCTCGGGCCCTTTCCATGAGGCCAAACAGCTCCTCACAGTAGTTGCTGAATAAATATTATCGTATAGGGCTCTGCCTGGCTCAGTGGAAAGAGCCCCGGGCTTGGGAGTCAGAGGTCATGGGTTCAAATTCCGGCTCTGCCCCTTGTCAGCTGGGTGACTTTGGGCAAGTCACTTCACTTCTCTGGGCCTCAGTGACCTCATCTGGAAAATGGGGATGAAGGCCCCACGTGGGACGACCTGATCACCTTGTATCCTCTCCAGCGCTTAGAACAGTGCCTTGCACATAGCGCTTAACAAATTCCATCATCTGCACAGAGCTCGGTCCGCAGCGGTTGCTTAATAAACGAAGGGTCACCTGGTCACCGACGTGGGATTTGGGTGCAGTTCCAGAGAGACCACCCTCAAAAGGTCGATCGCATCGATCGATCGATCGTATTTATCGAGCGCTTACTACGTGCGGGGCTCTGTACTAAGCGCTTGGGGGAGTACAATACAACAGAACGAACGGGCGCATTCTCTGCCCATAATGAACTCACAGTCCAGAGGAGGAGGGGGTCTGAGAGCCAGGTGGAAGGAGGCCGTACTGGCCGACTCCAAGGGGCGAGGCGGGGAGGGAGGTTAGACAGGAAGTGGAAGGGCGAGGTCGACTCGCCCGGCCTGGCCCGCTGCCACGGCCGCCTTCCTCCCCGGCCACTGGTCTTCCCATCTCCCGGCCTCCACGTCCACCGGCCTCTCACCCGCCGGCCTCCCCGCCCGCCCCACCTCCACGTCTGTCCCGCCCCCGCCGTCCACCGGCCTCCCCCTTCACCGGCCTCCAATTCCTCCCGTCTCCACTTCTGGCCTCCTCGGGGAAGAGCCCGGGCGTGAGAGTCAGAGGTCGTGGGTTCTAATCCCGGCTCCGCCGCTTGTCCGCTTTGTGACCTTGGGCAAGACGCTTCACTTCTCTGGGCCTCAGTGACCTCATCTGGAAAATGGGGATGAAGACGGGGAGCCCCACGGGGGACGACCTGATTACACTGTATCTATCTCAGTGCTCGGCACACAGCACTTAACAAATACCATTGGTAGTATTATTATCATTGTCTGCTGTGTGACCTTAGGGAAGCCACTTAACTTCTCCGTGCCTCAGTTACCTCATCTGCGAAATGGGGGTGAAGACTGCGGGTGCCACGTGGGACAACCTAAGCACTTAACAAATGCCATTATCATTCCTGTCTGCTACGTGACCTTAAGGAAGTCACTTAACCTCTCTGTGCCTCAGTTACCTCATCTGCAAAATGGGCATTAAGACGGTGAAGCCCCACGTGAGACAATCCGATCACCTTCTAACTACCCCAAGGTTTAGAACGGTGCTTGGCACACAGTAAGAGCTTAACAAAAGCCTGTTTTTATCTACCGGCCTCCACGTCTGCCCCGCCTCCGCGTTGTCCCGCCCCCACGTCCACCAGCATCCACATCCTCCAGTCTCCACTTCCTCCGGTCCCCACGTCCACCGGCCTCGCTCGCTCCCTTCTCCCCGTCCGTCGGCCTCCGCTTCCACCGGCCTCCACCTCCCCCCGGCCCCTCCCCGCCCCCCCGTCCACCCCGTCGCCGCCCCGGCCACCCCGGATCGTCGGGCGAGGCCGTGGATGGGACCTGAGCCCCCGTGGCTCTCTTTCCCACGAGAACCTACGGGCCGTGGTTTGGGGAGGAAGCTGATCTGGCAATCGAGCCGGGCCCGTGGTTATTTAGAGAAAAACCGTGGCTGTGGAGATCAAACAGAGGCTGCCTCCATGGGTTTGCAGGTGCGAGAGTAGCTGTCACATGCCGGCTGCAGGAAGCGCGTTAACCACCCCGCCGGGTGACGGAGAGGTCACGGAGAGAATCGTCCACGTCGGGGCCGGGAGCGAAACCCTCGCAGATGAGCTGCGCTGGGGAGCGAAAGAGGAATGAGAGCGGACGGGCCGGTCCGCTCCTCGGACGTCCCGCTGCCAGAGGCGGCCTCTGTGAGCTCCTTGAGGGCGGGTGTCCCGTGGGCTAGTAGTCCGGTGGCCTTCGTTCCTTCATTCTCCGTGCATCCGGTCGTACTGATTGAGCGCTTACCGTGTGCAGAGCCTCGGACTGAGCACGTGGGAAAGTACGACGGAACAAAGAACGGACACATCCCCTTCCCACGACGAGCTTACAGGGAGAGACACGCGTTGATATCAATCAATAAAATATGGATACGGTCATCAGAGAAGCAGCGGGACTCAGTGGCAAGAGCCCGGGCTTCGGAGTCGGAGGTCATGGGTTCGAATGCGGGCTCCACCACCGGGTGACCGTGGACGAGTCACTTCACTTCTCTGGGCCTCGGTGACCTCATCTGTAAATGGGGTTGAAGACTGTGAGCCTCACGTGGGGCAACCTGATGACCCTGTAAATCTCCCCCAGCGCTTAGAACAGTGCTCTGCACGTAGTAAGCGCTTAACAAACACCAACATCATCATCATAAGCGGTGTGGGGCTGGGGGGGGGGGGGGATGAGTAGAGGGAGCGAGCCAGGGCGACGCAGAAGGGAGAAGAGAGGAGGGCGCAGGCAGGGAAGGCCCCGCGGAGGAGACGGGCTTTCAGTGAGGCTACGAAGAAGGGGAGAGGAAACGTCTGGCGGATCCGAGGAGGGAGGGAGGTCCCGGCCAGAGGCGGGACGTGGGCGAGAGGTCGGCGGTGAGATAGAGGAGGTGGAGGCCCGTCGGGGAGGTTAGCGCTGGAGGAGCCAAGTGTGCGGGCTGGGTTGGAGGAGGAGAGTAGCGAGGTGAGGAAGGACAGGACGAGGTGGTGGACGGCTTTAAAGGACTTTCTGTCTGATGCGGAGGTGGACGAGCAACCACGGGAGGTTCTTGAGGAGCGGGGAGACGCGGCCTGAACGTTTCTGTAGAAAAACGATCCAGGCAGCGGAGTGAAGTGTGGACTGGAGCGAGGAGAGACGACCTCTCCCAACCCGCTCAGTTCATTCATTCATTCAATAGTATTTCTTGAGCGCTTGCTATGTGCAGAGCACTGGACTAAGCGCTTGGAATGGACAGTTCAGAGCTACAGCGAGAAGCGGCGTGGCCTGACGGATAGAGCCCGGGGCCGGGAGTCGGAAGGACCTGGGTTCGAATCCCGGCTCCGCCCCTGGTCAGCTGTGTGACCTTGGGCAAGTCACTTCACCTCTCTGGGCCTCAGTTCCCTCCTCTGGAAAATGGGGATTAAGGGCGTGAGCCCCATGAGGGACAGGGACCTGATTAAACTTGTATCTGCCTAGTGCTTAGAACAGCGCTTGGCACATAGTGAGTGCTTTACAAGTACTATTATTATATTGATGTCTGTCTTCCCATCTAGACCGGGAGCTCGTTAGGGGCAAGGAACATGTCGGCTAATTCTGTTGTATTGTACTCTCTCAAGTGCTTAGTACAGTGGTCCGCACGTAGTAAGCGCTCAATAAATGCCATTGATTGAGTGACCGATTACGGGGCCGGCACAGCAGGGGCTTCCGTGAACGCTACCGATAGGAGAAGAAGAGCGGCCTAGGGGAAAGAGGACTCACCTGGGAGTCAGAGGATCTGGGTTCTAATCCCTGACCTGCTGTGAGACTTTGGGCAAGACACTACACTTTTCTGTGCCTCAGTCTCCCCATCTATCAAATAGGGATTAAAAACTTGTTCTCCTTCCTACTTGGACTGTGAGGCCCATGTGGGAGGGGGACTAGGTCCAACCTGATTAACTCTACTCCAGGTCTTAGGACAGTGCTTGATAAAGGCCATTATTATTGTTGATTATCCCAGTCTTCCCAGCCAGCCTATGATTATAATATTGATAATACAATACTACTAATATTTATTAAGGATTTACTACCTATCAACCACTGGATTAAGCTTTGGCTTAGACGTAGTATACACAGTCCCTGTCCCACATGGGGCTCACAGTCTGAATAGGAGGGAGTAGGATTTTATCGCCATTTTACTGATGAAGGAGCTGAAGCACAGAGAAGTGAAGTGACTTGCCCAAAGTCGCACAGCAGAGAAGCAGCCCGGCGTAGTGGATAGAGCACGGGCCTGGAATCAGAAGGCCTTGGGTTCTAATCCTGGCTCCGCCACTTGTCTGCTGTGCGACCTTGGGCAAATCACTTGACTTCTCTCAGTTGCCTCAACTGGAAAATGTGGATTGAGAATGTGAGCTCCACGAGGGACAGGGACTGTGTCCACCCGATTTGTTTGTATCCAACCCAGCATTCAGGATGGTGCCTGGCACAAGGTAAGTGTTTAACAAATACTACAATTATTATTATAATTATTAAGTGGCAAAGCCGGGACTAGAACCCAGGTCCCTCTGACTCCCACGCCGGGGCTCTATCCATTAGGTCAGGCCGCTTCTCCTTTGCCATCAGCTGTGTGTGTTGGGCTGTGGGGTCTGCAGGGTGGCTGTGAAATCACCCTCTAGACTGTAAACTAGTTGTGGGCAGGGAATATATCTGCTTATTATTCTATTATACTCTCGCAAGTTTTAGTACAGTGCTCCGCATACAGTAAGTGCTCAATAAGAACGATTGAACAAATCAGCGAATAGCGCGGTCTTGGTTCTCCAGAAGCGTTCCTTCTGGAGGCCACGGAACCTGGGGGCTCTCTCCTTCTCTCCCTGCCTTTTTTAATCTCCCAACTTGCCCGGGGGCAAGCAGGGCCCTATTTAATCCGGGCCGATCTCCGCTCCCCAGGTGAGGCGGGGCTGGCATCTGATGGTGGTTTTCTGGACCACTGCTCGGAGAGGTTAAGTCATCAGCTCAAGTTCACCCAGCAGGGATGGGGTAAAGGGGCAGGTTGAGGCTCTCCTTGGGGAATTGCCAGGGGCTGGGGGTGGGAGGGGGGTGAGGCTTACCAAAAGTAGTCTTCTTCTCCTCCTCTTCCTCCCCCTCCTCCAGCATGGAAGTGACGTGGCAGAAGTCACGAAGCCCTGAAAATGATGACGGGGGCCCGGGGGGACTTCCGTGCGGGATGGGGGAGACCAGGCCGGCACAAAAGCCTGCTTGATGATGGGCCTCATTAATCTGATTAGGCGTCCGGGGAAAACAGAGCGTGACCACCAGCACCGGCCAAGCGTCGGTCACCCTGGCCCTTGTGGCCGGGAAGCCCCCAGAGGGAGGAAAGAGCCGGGGGCGGGAGGGGGAACGAGAGGGTCTCTGGGCTCCGCCAACGGTCAGTGGCCAGCGTGGCCCCTGAGTGTGCCAAGATTCAGGGTGCTCCCTCCCTCGCCTCTCCCCCCTGCAAAAAAAGTCACAGATCCTTATTTAAGTCATTTTTCCTGGCAAATACTCTCTATTCTTGTTTTTAATGGATTTTGTTAAGCGCTTACTATGTGCCAGGACTAAGCGCTGGGGGAGTTAGAAGCTAATCAAGGTGGACACGGTCCCTGTCCCGCATACGACTCACAGCCTTAATCCCCATTTGACCGACGAGGGGACTGAGGCGCAGAGAAGTGAAGTGACTTGGCCAGGGTCACACAGAGGACAAGAGAACCCACGTCCTTCTGACTTCCAGGCCCGGGCTCTGACCACTAGGTCACCCTGCTTCTTGAAGCAGGGGGGAAGGAATTGGGGTTGGGCCGTTGGGAATCGATCACTGAAGGTCTCCTGGAGGAGGGGGGATTTCAGGGGGGCTTTGGCGATGTGGGGAGGGCCGCCATTTGAGGGGTTTGGTCAGGGAGGGAGTTCGTGACTGGGGGAAGAATGCGAGCGAGGAGTCGATCCACCTCTGGTATTTACTGGGCGCTTATTGTGTGTAGAGCCCGGTACTGAGCGCTTGGGGGAGGACAATACAACAGAGTCGGTAGACACAGTCCCTGCTCACAGGAGCTTGAAGACTAGTGACAATTGCGATATTTGTTAAGCACTTACTACGCACCAAGCCCCGTACTGAGCGCTGGGGTAGATACGAGATCGTCAGGTCCCTCATGGGGCTTGTCGTCTAAGTAGGAGAGAGAACAGATATTGAGTTCCCATTTTGCAGACGGGGAAAGTGAGGCATGGAGAAGCAAAGTGACTTGCCCGAAGTCACACAGCAGGTACATGGCTGAGCTGGAATTAGAACCCAGGTCTTCCGACTCCCAGGCCCGTGCTCTTTCCACGAGACTATGTTGCTTCTCGGGGACTATAGAGGGGTGTCGGAAGCAGAAGAAGCAGCGTGGCCTAGCCGTGTGAGGGCTGGATTCTCCCAAGTGCTTAGTACAGTGCTCTGCACACAGTGAGTGCTCAACAAATACGATCGAATGAATGAATGAACGACCGAGGCCGGGGAGAGGCTGGAGGCCGGGAGGCCGGTGACGAGGCTGGGACGGTCGTTCAACTGGAAGGTGGCCAGTATGGGAACCGGTAGGGAGAGGAAGTTGGGAATTGTCGGGGGTCGGGGAGAGAAGAACCAGCGGAATGGAGCACCATCCCGGATCGGGGAGGTGAAAGGGAAAAGGATCAGATAAGAAAGAGGAGCGAGCCAGTCGGGGAGAGAGATTCTGCGTTCCAGAGCTTCTCTCTCAAGCTCTTGTTCCAAATAAGCCCCATTTGCAAGTCGGGACAGGCAGGTTCGGGGAAGGGTTTTGTTTCCCTCCAATAAACCGCAAAACCCCGAAAACGACTCCAGCACTCAAGGTTTGGCTCGGAGAAGCCGGGGCGTCGAGGCCGAGGTCAGGAGCGGGGAGAGGGGGGCGTTCCCCTCCATCCCGCCCTTCTCCCTCATCGCCACCCCCGCCGACGCAGCCCCGCCATTGGGCGCAGGCCGGCACCGGGGCGGAGGCCGCTGAGGGCGGAGGCGAGGCCTGCCCGGGCTGGTGGGCCCGTCGGGCCTGGCTCCGGAGGAAGCCGTTCGGGGAGCCGGGCCGGCGGGGCGGGGAGCCCCGAGGGCCCACCTCTGAGTCGGGCAGCGGAGGGCACCACGGGCGGGAGAGCAGGGTGTGAGGGGCAGCACCGCCGGGACCCCGGGTGACACCTGTCGCCCGTGTCCCACCGCCAACCCAACCGGCAAGTGGGCGTTACCTCCCGCTGCCTCGTCGCCCTGAGCCCAACCTCGATCGGAATCGAGGCCGAAGCAGCTCCGGTGGCGTGCCTGTCAGGGACGCCCCCCTTTTTTGTAGTATTTGTTAATAATTACGGTACTTGTTAAGCGCTTACTATGTGCCGGGCGCTGTTCTAAATGCTGGGGGCGGATACAAGCTGATCAGGTCGGACACGGTCCCCGTCCCACACGGGGCTCACGGTCTTAATCTGATTTGTACGTTCCAAGACGATTTGTACGTTCCAAGCGCTTAGTACAGTGCTCTGAACATAGTAAGTGCTCAATAAATACTATTGAATGAATGAATTAATTAATCCCCATTTTACAGATGGGGAAACTGGGGCCCAGAGATTTGCCCAAGGTCACTCAGCAGGCAAGTGGTGGAGCCGGGATTAGAACCCAGGTCCTTCTGACTCCCAGGCCCGGGCTCTAGGGACAAGGCCATGGTGCGCTCTACCCCGGGGGGGGGGGGGGGTTGGCAGGGGGAGGTCACGGCCCCGACTGACACGGGCCCCATCTGGCCTGACTGAGCCCAACTTGGCTGTGCCCCCTCCCGCAGCCCCCGCCGCCGGGAAACGGAAAGGCTCGGCCCCTCTGCGCCCACTCTGCTCGCCCAGTGGACCCAGAGGCGAATCTGTCCTCTGATCCTCATCTGACCTGCCCTCCCCGGCAGCTGGGGGACCTATATCATAGTCCGTGAGGATGTTCATTCATCCATTCCACCGTACTTATTTGAGCACTTACTGTGCCTGTGCAGTCGATCGTTTTGAATGAGCACTTACTGGGTGCAGAGCACTGTACTAAACACTTGGGAGAGTACACGGTAACAACAGAACCAGACACATTCCCTGCCCACAACGAGTTTACGACCTCCAGACAGTAATGCAACTAATATGCCACTGCTCGGATTATGGGTGTTTTGAGATGCCTTTCTCTGTCTCTTTTTTATGGAATTTGCTAAGCACTTTTCATTCATTCATTCAATAGTATTTATTGAGCGCTTACAATGTGCAGAGCGCTGACTAAGCGCTTGGAATGGACAATTTGGCAACAGATAGAGACAATTACTATGTGGTAGACAGAAGCGGTGGGGAAGACGGAATGTGGTCAGGTTGGACACAGTCCATGTTCCACATGGGGCCCACAGTCTTAATCCCCATTTTACAGCTGAGTAACCGAGGCACAGAGAAACGCGAAGTGACTTGCCCAAACTCACGCAGCAGACACACGGCAGAGCCGGGATTAGAACCCATGACCTTCGGACTCCCAGGTCCGTGTTCTATCCACTAAGCCCCGCTGCTTATCTACTGGCCGGGGGCTCCACAGGTCCTGTACCCTGAGTTCGCGTTTGGGGACGACCACCCTCTAGGACCTTCCCCGCTGGAGCCGAGGGTGCAGAGGGTGGTCTTCTATGCCCCCCCCCCCGCCTCTGGCCTCTGGCCAGCCTCGGTCTCCACGGCCGCTGGCCTCTCCCGGGCTCTGAGCCGTCGGGGCGTGTCTGGGGAGACTCTCCCTCTTCACCCCCGCAGTCGGGGCTCAAGCTGGGGCTCGTTTCTTCCTTGCGCAACGGGGGCCGGGCTCTTCGCTCCGGGGGCCCCCTGCCAGGGCTCGGAAATCTTCCTCCAGCGAGGGGGCGGGGGGCCGGCGGAGGGCTGGGGGCCGGGGCCCGGGGTTGGGGAGGGGGCGGCAGGCCACAGGTGGCCGTAGGCAGAGCGAAGGGGAAGCGGAGGCCTGGGAAAGGGGGCTGGGGAGGGAGGGCAACTTCACCCCGGGAAGAATCTTCGCCCAGAGAGAGACAAAGCCATGAAGTCTCTGCCTGGCGACCAAATTTTACGGATTCTACTGGTTCAAACGATGACCCGGTGGCCGATCCTCTCTGGCAAATAAATAAATACTCGGAGAGAATGAAACAACCTCAGTCCCCGGTACAGTTCGTAAAATCCGCAGCGGAACTTGTGTTTTTATTTTTTAAATTGTACCTGTTAAGTGCTTACTTGGGGCCAGGTCCTGTCCTAAGCGCTGGGGTGGATATAAGCTAACCTCTAGATTGGAAGCTCGTCGTGGGCAGGGAATGTGTCAGTTACGCTATTATATTGTTATCTCCCAGGCGCTTAGAACAGAGTTCTGCACATAGTAAGCGCTCAATAAATACAATTGACTAGGAAAAAGAGGACAGGACAGTAGAAGAGCAAGAGCAAACCCGCCATCGCCAGCAACAGCACCAGCCTTCCAGCTCCCGACGCAAATTCACAGCCCGGGGCTCCTTTTCTGGGCGTGACGTCCCTGAGAGCGATTATTCTCCCCACTTTAGAGAACAGAAAGCCGAGGCCCAGAGAGGTTCGGTGACCGGCTCAGGTCACACAGGTGGAAGAAGGCGGGTCTCCTGACTCCCGCCGGGCCGCGATGTCTTCCCGGTCTCCCCCGGGAGTGCCCGGGAGTCGGTGGGGCCCGAGGGCCTGAAGCCAGGACTTGGCGGGACGGTGCCATCGTTGGCGAGGGAGAGACTCGATGGCTTGGAATCCAACGGAGGGAGGATCTCACCAGCTCTGAATAATAATAATAATGATAGTTGTTAAGTACTTACTATGCGCCAAGCACTGTTCTAAGCGCTGGGGTAGATGTAAGGTCATCAGGTTGTCCCATGTGGGGCTCTTAGACTTAATCTGTCAGAGGAGCAGCATGGCTCAGTGGAAAGAGCCCAGGCTTGGGAGTCAGAGGACGTGGGTTCTAATCCCCCCTCCGCCACTTGTCTGCTGAGTGACCTTGGGCGAATCAACTTCACTTCTCTGTGCCTCGGTTCCCTCATCTGTAAAATGGGGATTAAGACTGTGATCCCCGCGTGGGACAACCTGATTACCTTGAATGTACCCCTGCGCTTAGAACAGTGCTTGGCACATAGCAAGCGCTTAACAAATACCATTATTATTTTTAATCCCTATTTTACAGATGAGGTAACTGAGGCACAGAGAAATAAAGTGACTTGCCCAAGGTCACACAGCTAACGAGGGGCAGAGCCGGGATTAGAACCCACGACCTCCGACTCCCAAGCCCGGGCTCTTTCCACTGAGCCACGTTGCTGAACTGATTACTCCACAACGAACCATCCACTTCATGGACCCTTTGCTCTCCCACGTTCGAGAAGCAGCATGGCCTAGTGGCTAGAGCCCGGGCCCGGGAGTCAGAAGGTCCTGGGTTCTAATCCCGGCTCCGCCACTTCTCTGCTGTGTGACCTCGGGCAAGTGACTTCGCTTCTCCGTGCCTCAGTTACCTCACCTGTAAAAGGGGGATGGAGACTGTGAGCCCCAAGTGGGACAGGGACCGGGTTCAACCCAATTTGCTTGTAATAATAATAATGATGGCATTTGTTAAGCGCTTACTATGTGCAAAGCACTGTTCTAAGCGCTGGAGAGGATACAAGGATATCAGGCTATCCCACATGGGGCTGACAGTCCTAATCCCCAGTTTCCAGATGAGGTCACTGAGGCACAGAGAAGCAAAGTGACTTGCCCAAAGTCACACAGCTGACAAGCGGCGGCGCTGGATTTGAGCCCGTGACCTCTGACTCCCAAGCCCGGGCTCTTTCCACTGAGCCGCACTGCTTGTATCCACCCCGGCATTTAGTACAGTGCCTGGCACGTCGTAAGCGCTTTACAAAAACCACAATCATTGTTATTACGACTCCTTTGCCAATTGCCTCTTGGCCAATTCCTGTTTTCTTCCCCTCCTCCTCTTCCTCCTCCCCCCACCCCCGCCCCACCCCTTCCAGAGGGAGGGAAGGAGGGCAAACTGGTATCGGCCGGCTTGGTTCTTTGGTAGCACCTCTGAATTAAGGGCTCGGTGGAGGAGGAGGCTGACCCAGTGGATCAACAGAGGATTTAGATTACCTGCCCATTTCAATCCCCCACGCTCCTCCTGTGGATCACTGAGACTCGGCTGTCCTTAGGAATGCCGTTGGTATAGAAATGTATGAAATGAAAAGCTTTCTAACGAAACGGAGCCAGTGGCAGGATTCAGAGTGCAAATTCGCACCCTCCCCGAAAGGATTGGAATCCCTTCTAAGCAGTGGAGGAGTCTTAGAAGCCAGATTCTTCCCTCTCCTAGGGCCCCAGGATCAAAATGGAGGGGACTGAGGGGAGACCGGCTAGCCTAAAGAAAACCGAGCAGCAGGGTGGTGGGTTCCTCCCACCCCCCGCCCCCAGCCTCCGGCCCGTTCCCCTTGTCTTGACACGGTGGGAACAGTCCCGTTTCTGAAGCGGGTCGTTCCGTCTGACTCCAACCTCTGGCCCGTTGGCAGTCTGGCCGCAGTGGAGGGCCACGTTTTATCGCTTTGACGGAAGGGTCTTTGGGGAAACCAAGCCGGAGGGTCTCTCCCTTCCCTCGCGGTGCTTGGAGGGGTGGGAAATGAGGGATTGAAGTCCCCCCGGCGTTCTGGAACTACAGAAGGGACTCAGATGGGACCAGACCCAGCATGCTCAAGCCTCCTTACAGCGAGCAAGAGTGGCTGGGGGTGAGGGTGCTGTGGGCTCGTCGGGCGGGACCGCCCCAATTCCAGCTCCTTTCCAGCTCACGGAAACCCGGACCGTTTTGGCAACATCTGAACGTGTGGCCATCCTACCGTTTGACCTAGCTCACTGGCCATGACCCCTTCCGGGGCAGGGGGCCGGAAACAGACACGCCCCGACCCGCTCATGATTTGTTCTGCGTCGGGGTGCCGGTGAGGCGGTCCTTTCTGCTCCCGGTGGTCTCCCCCCAATCCACCAGGGCTATCGCTTTCCCACAGGCCACCGAGGCTATCCCTTCCCCCCGGTCCTCTAGGACTGTTGTTTTCCCACCACCCATCCAGACCACAGTTATTTTCCTTCAATTCACCAGGGCCGATAGTCAGTCACAGGGCCACCGCTTTCCCACAATCTACCAGGGCTATCGTCTTCTCCACACCTCACCAGAGCCCTCGCTCTCTCTCTGTCCTCTAGGACCGCCATTTTCCCACAGTTCAACGTAGAGTCGACATTTCTCCACGATCCTCCAAAGGTTTCGCTTTCCCGCGATCCGCCGAAGCCGTGAATTTCCCGCAGTCCTCCGGGGCCTCCGCCTCGCCGCAATCCACCGGGGCCACCGGGGCTCGCCCATCCCGAAGCCGAGATCATTACTCCCGGACCTTGGGATCTCTGTCGAGACACGTGAGAAGAGGGGCGGGGGCAGGAGGCAGCTGAAGAGAGGGAGGTTTGAAGGAAAGCGTTGGCCGTGAGGAGGAAGCGACGCTGGCTCCTTGGAACGGATGAGGGATCACGGCCCTCCAGAAAGGGCTTAGCTACGGTCACTTCCTTCCAAAAACATACCAAAACAAGACTCCGGCCTTCCCTTCCCGCACGTCCCTGCGGGACCGCCGGGGCTCAGGCTGTTCCGTGAGGTTGGGACATCCACTTGGTGTCTCGGCGGGGGTTAAACTGGGGTGCGGGGAGGAAAAATGGGGAGGGGAGGACCGGAGCGGGGCGGGAGCCGGCTTCCCGCGGATCCGCCGTCCCGATCTGTCGGGGCCCGGGCCGGGGGTGGACGTGGCGAGACCAACCAAACGTGGCCGGGGTGCGGGACCCCGACCCTCGGGTGGGAAACGGCTTGCGGCTACCTCAGTTCCACCTCTGCTTTCCGGGTGGCCTCGGCCAAGCCGCTTAGCCTCCCTGGACCTCAGTTTCCACATCTGGAAAACGGGGACGAGATCCCCGCCACCCCTCCCTCGGTGAGTCCCGGGCCGGACAGGGACCGCGGCCGATCCGATTCCCTTGCCTCGACCCCGGCCGTTAGCACCCGTAGCAAGTGCCCGGTCGAAGCCAACGTTACTAAGCGTCAGGTTTCCCGGAACCCCAGAGGCCCCCCAGCCTGTCTCCACGGAGGTGCCAGAATAAGAACTCGACCAGGCAGCCCTCCGGGGGACGGAAGGCCGGGGGGGTCGACTAGGTACTCAGCGACTAAATATTCCAGACGGATGGAATGCGCAGCATCACTGTTTTGCGACTTTAACCGACGGCTAAAGGGATGCTTTTGTCCCTGCCTTCCTCTTCCTCTCCTCCTTCCTGCCTTTCCCAGTTCCGTCCGTGACACTACCGTTCTCCCTTAGCCCCAGAGCCGTCTTCCGGTGTTCACAACGAGTCCACTGCTACCCGTCCCAGACGCCCCCCTTCCTCTTCACCCAAACGGGTCGGACCCCGGTCGAAGCTCTCGTCTCCTCACACGTGAACTACTTACTGCGTCGGCAGCCTCCTCTCTGGCCTCCGGGCCCCAGCCTCGCACCACTTCAGCCCAAACTCCACCCAGCTGTGACCGGATCATCTTTCCAGACCACTGTTCGGCCCCCAACCCCCTCCCCAGCGCCCCCCCCACCCCCCGCTCACTCCTCAAAAATCTCCAACGCCCGCCCATCTCCCTCCCTATCCAGCGGAAATTCCCAACCGTAGGCCTCAAGGTCCTTCACCCGCTATTCCCTGCCAGGGTCTCTTCTTTCCTCCTCTTCTAAGCGTTCCTCACTCTCGACTCTCCCACCTTCTCATCTGGAAAATGGGAAAAAGCTCCCTGCACCCGCCCACCCCCAAATCTTCCAGGCCTTTCAAGCTCTCCTAAAATCCCGCCTCTTCCCAGAAACATTCCCGACTCCCCGGATTGCATCACCCAACAGCCCCCCTTAAGACTCGTACTTACGTACTTATGTACTTGTACTTATGCCCGGCAATTATGTACCTGTATATAATCAACAGAACATTCTGTTATTTATGGAACTTTTTCATCCCGGCCTACTCAGACTGCTTCCTGTTGTTCTTTGTCTCCCTCATTAGACCGTAAACACTCTGAAGGGAGGGGCCGGTTCTTTGGCTTCTGGCCCATTCTCCCAAGTGCCCTGCGTATTCCGTAAATATCGGTAATTGATGGACGGATGGACGGATGTGGATGTGCCAGACACGTCGACCGTCCGGCGTCAAGGGCGGAGAGGCTTTCGGACCAGGGAGACGTAGGGGTTTCTCCGATTTCCTTCCCCCGTGGCGGGCTCACTGACAAGAAGTGAGTGTGAACTTGCTACCCCCGGGAGCATGGGGAAACCGAGGGTGTCGATCCCATTCGGACTACAAGGCGATTGGATCTCAGGAAGACAGCCCTGGTCTCCGGGGCCCGTGAGGTGACTGGCTCGCCAGAAGGACAGTCGTGGTGGCCGGGACTGTAAGGTGAACGGCTCTCCGGAGGACAGACACGATCTCCAGGGGATGTGAGGTGATTGGCTCTCCAGAGGAGGGTCACGGTCTCCCGGGCCTTGAGGTGACGAGCTCTCCGGAGGACAGTTATGGGCTCCAGACGCCTTGTGACGATTGGCTCTCGAAGGCTTCGGTCCCGGCCCCAGCCGAATCGTGTCCTTTATTGATGACCTGGAGTTTGCCGTTCGAATTGACGGGCGATAGAAACCGGATGGGTCGGATGTCAGAAATTGAATTCACAGTGATTTTAGCAGACGGGACGGCGGGGGCCTGCAGCAACAGGAGACGAGAGGGAAAACGAGCCCCCGGGGGTCAGCGGCAAACGGGCCCGGGGCACGAACCGGGGAGGTTCCAGAGCCGCGGAAAACCGGCGGCAGGTCAGAGTGGACTGAAGCGGGTTCCCGGGTAGCGGTATGGACGGCTTTTCGATACGCCCAGGTCTTCGCGCTTCGGCCGCTAATGACACACCCGAGCGTCCCCGGGGCCGGGGGCCCGCCCCGGCCCCGTGGTCGGCTCCGGACGCAGAGATGCCGGAGAGGGGGCAGAGAGAGCCGTCGTCCCTCCGGTCGGAGGGGGCGGGGAGGAGGTGAAAAGCAGCGGGGGGGGTTTAGCCCGGAGAAGGGAAAGCTGAGAAAGGACTTCGGCGGCGGCCTTCAAGCCTGCGACAGGCTTTTTATGTAAACGAAAGCGGGAGAGTTGGCAGGTGACCATCAGGAAAGACTTCCCGAAGAAGGCTACGGCGATAAGGCACCAGTGGACTCTCCGTCTCCGCAGACCTCTAAGGAAAGGACAGACACGGTGAGCTCCCTTCCTTCGTCTGCCCAAAGGCAGGGGGCCGGACCAGTTGACCTCTCACCCCCGCCCCCTCCTCCTTCTCCAGTCCCAGCGATCCGGGATTCTGGGACTGCTCTTAAAGATCAAAGGCCAATCTTCATTTTCTATAAATAATTTAATAAATCCTTCATTTGACAATGGTACATGACAAAACAAATCCAAAGCAAAGCAGGAGTCACCAGCAAAGTCCGATCAGTGGAACTTTAATAAAGGTATCGGTGTCAAAATACATTTCTTTCCTTATCGCGTTAAAGGTCTCATACGGTTATAATGTCGTCAGTAAGAATTCAAAATACAGTTCATGAAGTAGTTACGCGGACAGGGTACGATTAATGCGGGGGGGCTCGGATTATTTCCGGGGGGTTTTAGTAAAGCGGCTAAGAACCGGGAGGCTGAGGCGGCGGGAACGGGAAAGGGTAGGCCCGGGACAGCTGTTGGACCCCTCCGGACGCTGACATCATGTGCGGTCGGGTCTGAGTTCCCGGGCCGCGTGAAGGACGCGGGCACGCCAGCACGGGCCGCACACCCGCGTCCGAGCACATACGTGCCACGTGGGCGGCCTGCGTACACGCTAGCACAGACGGCACGCGCGTGCACGCCCCCCGCCTTAGAAGGGGAACCCTCCGCTTTGGGACCTTTCTGCCTTTCGTCTTTCCCGGACCTCGGCGGGGGCGGCGGGGGGCCTGCTGGCACTTGGCTGGGGAGCCCGGGGGTTGGACGCCCCTGATTTTCAGTGTATGCAAAAGGAGGGCTACATCCGACCGGCCCCCAGAGCGCTCCCTGAGCACCTCTGGGCTACAGTGCTCCCTACCTGTACGAGTTAGCGCACGTCCCCGAGAGGGTTTAGAGGGGAGCGGCGGGGCTCCGGGGATGGACCGGGGAGGGGGTGGCTTCCGCCGGGGGAGGGAGGTGCCCGGGCCCGGGGGCCGCCCGGGTCGATGGCGCTGTCGGCCGCTCCCCCTTCCAGCGGCCGAGGCGGCCGAGGCCCGCGCTCTGACTCGCCGGAAACGCGGCGGGGCGGGAGACGGGGGGCAGTCCCCCGCCCCCCGCCCCCCAATACCCGATCCAACCCTTTCCGGGTCACTCCGAAAGATCCCCGGCCGGTCAGTGGCCCTACTAACTACAGTTCCTCCCCTCTCCCCCTTCGCCCGGCTCCAAACCCGAAACACTTCACCACGGCAACTTGGCGTAATAGAATAATAATAACAATAATAATAATTATAACCACAACATTAATAATAATAATACAATTAGAAGAAGGGAGATACAACGCTGAACGCTTCCGTCGGATGATTCTCTTTCTTGGGTTCTGCTTCCAGGTCAACCAAAGGTAGGAAACAACACCCCAGGAGCCACCGGGGAGCAATCGGTGGTGACAGAACCGGCTCTGGGGCGGAGGGGGCCCCCCCAGTCCCGACGGGTCCGTGGCGGGGTGGGGGAGAGGACGGCCACCTCCGAACGGGCTTGGGAGCAAGCGGGGGTCCACCTCTGCCTCGCTAGTTTAAGATAGAAGGAAGTACCTAAAAAGGAGAAACGCTCAACCCAGAGAGAAATGGGTTCTGTTTTTTAGTCGTCGTTTTTTAAATAGCCTCAGTTTGCCTTTCGAAGGATTAGAACAGACAAACAAAACCCCCCACCGGTGGAAATGACGTTCCCAGACGATCCGTCCACCCGGCCAGAACCCTCGGCCCCCTCTCCGAGCAGAAGCTTCCCGACTACGGGACGCTCGGTTGGCAAGACGGGAATTGCACGCACGCAGACGCATACACACACACACACACACACACACACACACACACACACACGTGTACCCGCACGCACACCTCTTTCCATCTGCTTGGATGATCTTTGGCAACATAATCCTCATTCTTGTCACGAACGGGGCGGGGGTGGGCTAATCGCTCCCTTCGGAGGCGGGGCGCCGGTCAGCGTGGACGCAGGGGAGGCCACGGTCACGCTGGACGGGTCGCTCCGCTGGTCCGGGGCCGGGGGAGGGGCGGGAGGGGGGCAGGAAGATCATCCGAACGGGCTAACGCGTTTTTATTGCAATAGAGAAAAATACAGTAGATGAAACGATCGGCGCATCCGCTTTCTTATTCTGTGCAGGAAGAGGCTGGGAGGTCGGCGAGGTCACCGCGGGGCCCGGCGGACGCGTCCGGCACTGAGGGCGTCTCGGAGGGAGGGGGCTGGTGTTAGAGACGTGGCCCGGCGGGCTGGGGGGGGGGGGGCTCGTGGGCGGGCGGGGGGTGGTCCCGGGATCTCAGGCCGCCTGGTCCAGGGCCCTGAGCAAGTCGCTGCCCTGCAGGAGGGTGGAGCTGCCCGGGACGGGGACGTTGACTTCACAGTCATAGCGGGTCAATTCGGGTAACAGATACGGCTCCAGCGACGGCCCCAGGAGACGGCTGGTCATCCCTGGAACCGGATGGAACCGGACGGGGGGCGGTCAGCAAAGCGGCGGTCCCCCCGCGCCCGGCTCCACCCAGTCTCACGGAACTTATTGATAATAATGACAGTAATGATACTTGCTAAGCGCTTAATACGTGCCAAGCAGGGGCGAGATATAAACTGATCAGGTTGGACACGGTCCCTGGCCATTTTACAGTTGAGGGAACTGAGGTCCAGAGAAGTGAAATGACCTGCCCAAGGTCACACAGCAGAAACGAGGCAGAGCCGGGATTAGAACCCAGGCCCTCCTGACTCCCAGGCCCCGGCTCGAGCCACCTGACAGGCTGCTTCTTATGGACAGATCCGTAAAGTATTTATTTCTATTCACGTCTCTATCCCTCTCAAGAACGTAAGCCCGTCGTGGGCGGAGGATATGTCGGTTTGTTGTTCTGCTCTACTCTCCCAAGCACTTAGTACCGCGCTCCGCACACGGTGAGCGCTCGATACATATGACTGAATGAATGAATGAATGCCAGGCCCGATGGTTCACTCCCAGGAGACTGCCTCAGTGGGCTCATCTGTCAAATGGGCAGAAGATCCCTGCTCTCCTTCCCTGTTAAACTGCACGCGTCCCGGGGGACAGGGACTGTACCTGGCCCGACGGTCCCGGATCGAGCCCGGCGCTCAGCACAGCGCCGGCCACCGAGTGCGAACGTGTGGCCCCTCACCTGACATTTTGCGGGCGGGCGGCGGGCCGCAGTCTTGGTAGCGCGAGCGGTAGAACGGCGGGGGGCCGGGCGCTTTGGGGGTGTCTCCGGGGGAGGGTGGCGGCGGCAGACCGTGCAGGGGCAGCGGCTTCTGCCGAGGGGGGCCCAGGGGTTGGGGTGGACCCAGGCCCCTCGGGGCCTCACAGATAAAATCGTCTGAAAGGAAAGAAGGAGGGTCTGAGGATGCCGACTTCGGCTCTCGGCTGGCCGGACCCGGCGCGGGAGCCAAACGTTCCCTAATCCCGGCACGGGCCATCCAAAATCCCTGATTCTCCCCTCTCCATCCCTGACTCCCCCCCCAGTGACCCAGCACGGACCGCCCGACACCCCCCGACTCCCCACTCTCTACCCCCGACTCTCCCCTCTGTCGGACCCGGAAGGCGCCGGTCTGGCCGGCGATGCCCGGCCCCCGATGTGGCGGGCGCGAGGACTCACCGCTGCGGACCCCCAGGTTGGGGGGTTTTTCGGGGAGCAGAGGACAGTCTTCCCCTTTGAGGCTTCTCATCCTTTTCCACATCTGGTGGGAGGGGCCTCCGCCGCCGCCTGGAGCCGTCCCCTGGTGACAACGGGCCGTGCTGGGGTCAGGAGTCCCCACCGCCAGCCTGCCAGGAGCCGGGGACACCCCCCACCCCACCCCAGAAGCACCCCAAAACCCGCTCACCCCTCCGGGCAGCCCGCGGGGCGGGTCTCCTCTGTCCAGGTGCCGTTTCAGTCGCAGTTTGTCGGACAGGGCGAGCAGGGCCGGGTTCAGGCCCGGCCCCGGTGGGGTCAGCACCTTGCTGGACCTGCGGAGGGGACAGAGGTCACTGGCTGAAAGTGGGAGAGGGGGTGGTCACTGGCTGACGGCTGGGGGGACGTTCTCTGGCTGACCCCGGTGGGGGGCAGGCCGAGGGTGGAAGCGATAACACGTTCTTGCTCCCTTCTAATAAATAATAATAATAGTATTTGTTGAGCGCTTACTATTTGTCAGGAACTGTTCTGAGAGCTGGGGTGGATACAACCCAGTCAGGCCCGACGCAGTCCCTGTCCCAGGCGGGACTCACAGTCTCAACCCCCATTTTACAGATGAGGTCACTGAGGCACAGAGAAGGGAAGTGACTTGCCCGAGGTCACAACAGACGAGAGGCGGAGCCGGGATCGGAACCCCCGACCTGCTGACTACGAGGCCGGGGCTCTATCCACCACGCCACGCTGCTTCTCTCCTTCTGCGTCACCTCTGGACTTCGATTTGCTCTCTTTATTCACCCCTCCCTCATCCCCACAGGATTTATGTCCATATCCCTAATTTATTTATTTAGATTAATGTCTTTCTCCCCCTCTAACCTAAGCTTTTTGTGGGCAGGGAATGCGTCTGTCATACTGTCCTGTATTCTCTCAAACGCTTAGTTCAGTGCTCTGCACAGTGAGTGCTCAATAAATACCACCGACTGACTCTGTCAACCCTGGAGCTGGATCCCTCTCGTTCACGTATTCATTCATTCGGTCGTATTTACTGAGCGCTTACCGTGTGCGGGGCACTGTACTGAGCGCTTGGGAAAGTACGACGAAAAACAGTGACCATTCATTCATTCGATCGCAATCCCCGCCCACAAGGAGCTCACAGTCGAGAGGCGGGGACAGACATCGATATAAACAAACAGACGTCCAAAGGGGTCTCCACCCTCCCCCAGGCCCCGCCACGGGGCCGCCCGACAGGTGCTCACCTGTCCTTGTAGAGGGGCAGGCCGGGGGAGGGCCGCGGCGGGCCGGAGGACGGTCCCCCTCCCAGAGGGCCGGCGCGGGGGTCGGGCCCGGCCCACTTCACGTGCGGGTACCCTAAGGGGGGGTCCGGGGGCCACTGGGTGTTGGAGCGGCCCCCCATCGAAGACAGCGGGGTGCAGGCGGGCGTGCAGTAGGGCGGCAGGGCCGCCCTGGACCCGCCCTCGAAGAACACGGAGGCCACGGGCCGGTGGCCCCCGGAGCCCGCTTTCTTGCCGGCCATCTGCCGGGGGAACTTCTCGGGGGCGGCGGGGGCCAGGGGCTGGAAGAGGCTGGTCATGGTGGTCAGGCTCTCCTGGGCCGCCTGGGCACACTCGAGCAGCGGGGCGTCCTCGGGGCAGATGGGGCTCAACTGGAAATCCTCTCCATCCATGGGAATGTAGGGGGCCAGCGTCTCCAGGTCCAGCTCGTTGAAGTCCGTCTGCGGGGAGAGACGGGGGGGGGGGGGGGGACCGCGGGAGAGCACGGCTGAGCGGAGACCCGGGTTCCGATTCCAGCTCCGCCGCCCGCCTGCTGCGTGTCCTTGGCCAAGTCACTTACCTCCTCTGAGCCTCAGGTCCTTCCAGGATTCAATACCTGATGTCCCTCCCCCTTAGGCCCGCAAAGGGCGGGAACGGTGTCCCGCCCCGTCGTCTCGTAGCTCCTGCCGCGGTGCCCGGCGCGCAGTTCGCGCTGAACAGATACCCCGGTGATTGCTGGGAAAGGGCCACGCAAGGTAGCCGAGCCCGTTTGGTCCTCGAGGCCCCAGGATGGAATCGGACAAGGCTCAGGCGTCCGGAGACGGGACGAGCACGGATCCTGCCCTCGTGGGGGCCCCCGTCATTCATTCATTCAATTCAATAGTATTTATTGAGCGCTTACTATGTGCAGAGCACTGTACTAAGCGCTTGGGATGAACAAGTCGGCAACAGACAGAGACGGTCCCTGCCGTTTGACGGGCTTACAGTCGGCAGATGCGGGGTGAGCTCCCCAGGAGGGTCGGGGGAAGGAGGGCCAGCAGGCGCCGCCGGGCTTCTGCCCTCACCTGCGTGTTGCACTGATTCTTGGACTCGGTGTCCATAGCAAAGAGCTTCTCGATCACCTCGATTTTCAGCTCTTCGCCCAGTGCGCTGTAGTAGTCTCCCGGGCTGCTGGGCTGCGGACAGAGATTCGTTCGTTCAGTCGTACTGATCGAGCGCTTACTGTGTGCGGAGCACTGGCCTAAGCGCTTGGGAAAGTACAATACAATACACAGTGACATCCCCTGCCCACAGCGAGCTTACAGTCTCAGGGGGCAGGGGAGAAGCGAGCCCATCTAGATCCATCGATCAAGGGTATTACTGAGCGCTTACTCTCTGCGGAGCACTGTACTGGACGCTCGGGAGAGACTAATAGAGTCAGCAGATTGGGTCCCTGCCGTCAAGGAGCTTCCGGTCTACCGTGTGCAGAGCACCGTACTGAGTGCTTGGGAGCGTCCACTAGCTGGTAGACACGACCCCTGCTCCCGATGAGCTTCCGGTATATTGCGTGCAGAGGGAAGGAAAGGGAAGCAGTGTGGCCTAGTGGCTAGAGCCCGGGCCTGGGGGTCAGAAGGGCCTGGGTTCTAATCCCGGCTCTGCCACTTGTCTGCTGTGTGACCTCGGGCAAGTCACTGCACTTCTCTGGGCCTCAGTTCTCCAAAATGGGGACTAAGCCCCATGTGGGACAGGGACCGCGTCCAACCTGATTAGCCCGTATCTACCCCGGCGCTCAGAACAGTGCTTGGCACATGGGCAGCGCTTAACAGATACCATCCTTATTATCATCACCACTGTATCGAGCGCTCGGGAGCGTCCACTCGTTGGGACACACGGCCCCGGCCCCCTAAGAGCTTCCGGTCTACGGTGTGCAGAGCACCGAGCTGGCCCTCAGGAACATCCAACCTCCCGCCATTCCCCGCAGCTCGGAGAGCCGGATCCCCCCACCCGGGACGGCCCCAGAGTTCCTGCTTCCGGGAAAGGCCGCGGCTCCTCTTCCTCCTTACCGTGGAGCAGCTGCTGGAGCTGCTGGCGCTGGGGGTGGTGCTCCCGGGGGCCACCTGGGGCACCGTGAAGGCGGGCAGGCTGCCTGGCTCGCTCTGGCTCAGCTGGCTCTTCCCCACGTCCAGGGACCACTGCTTGCCGCGGGGCAGGATGGCTTGGCCGTAGTGGGGCGAGTCCTCAAACTTCTGGTTCCCTGTCAGGGTGGGAACGGGTGTCGGGGGGTGGACGGTCGCCTCCCGCCCCTCGCCGATGCTCCCACCGCTCCCCCGCCTCCGACGGTTAACGCGGGCTTGCGGATAGCCACCGGCCTGGGCCGGTGGACCCCTCTGGGAGGCCACTCCGGTCCGACGGACGGAGCCGGGGGCCGGGGGTCGGACGCTGGGCTCCTCTCGATCGATCGATCGATCAGCGGTAATTATCGAGCGCTTCCTGTGGGCAGAGCACCGTACTAAGGCGGCCCACGACGAGTTTACAGTCTAGGGATCCCGGCTCTGCCCTGGGCCCGCCGGGTGACCTTGGGTGGGTCACTTTGGGAAGAGCCCTGGGCCTCGCTTTCCTCAGCGAGAGGCAACTAAGACCATCTGGGGCTGGGGCTTGGGAAGAAGAAGCATCTCTGACGGGCACTGACCGAAGTCCAGGGAGATGATGGCGTCTCCCGGGGTGGGGGCCAGTTGTGCCAGCTCTTCCGGCTCCTCCTTCAGTTTGGAGAACAGGAAGTTGCTCGGGTCGGTGGCTCCGGCCTCGTCGTCGAAGATGGAGGTCATGGACAGCAGGTGGGGCTTGAAGAGCGACTCGGTCTGGTCCATGGAGAACACCACGTCGTTCTTCTGGATCTCACTGGGCGAGGCGAGGAGACCCTGAGAACCTCGGCCCGGGGTCGCGGCCCTTGGGGGGGGGTTCTAGGCTCCGGGGGCTCTGGGTTGTGAGGCTTGGGTTCTGGGTTCTAGGCTCCGGGGGCTCTGTCTGCGTTCTACAGTCCGGGGACTCTGGGTTCTAGGTTCCGGGGACTCTGAGTTCTAAGATTTGGGGCTTTGGGTTCTAGGCTCCAGAGACTCTGGGTCCTTAGGTTCTAGGGCTGTGGATTTTAGGCTCCATACGCTCTGGGTTTTGAGATTTCTTCGTTCTGGGTCCTAGGCTCCATGAGCTCTGTGTTCTAAGATTCTACAGTCTGTGGATCCTGTGTTCTCGGGCTCTGGGTTCTAGGCACCATGGGCTCTGGGTTCTAGGGTTTTTTTAATGGTATTTAAGCACTTACTATGTTCCAGGCGCTGTACTCAGTGCTGAGGAAGTTCCAAGCTAATCAGGTTGGACTGAGGCCAAGTCCCTCGCGGAGCTCTAAACTTAATCTTACAGATGAGGGAACTGAGGCCCAGAGAAGTGAAGTAACTTGCCCACCGTCACACAGCAGACAAGTGGTGGAACCAGGATTAGAACTCAGATCCTCTTACTCCCAGGCCCGGGCTCTAGCCAATATGCCATGCTGTGGTGGTGCAGGTCCTGGAGTTCTGAGCTCTAGGTTTTGTGGATTCTCAACTGTGGGGGGGGGGTTCCGGTGGGCCCTGGGGGGGTCCTGGAGTTCTGGGTTCTAAAGTCCCAGGTTCTGGAGCTCTGAGACCCCCCGGTTCCGGTGGGCTCTGGGTTCCGGTGGGTTTTGGTCCCCAGCAGGGGCCTGGGCCCTGACGGGGAGGAGTAGGAGAGGGGGGCCTCACCTGAGGACGTAGTTGACACAGAAGATGCACTGCGGCTGCAGGTTGCGAGTGTTGTAAATGACGGTGCCCTGCGTCTCCAGCCACACGTAGCCGCCGAGCTTGGCCAACATGCGGTACTGGCCGCTCACCACCTGGCCTTTGGCACAAACTGGAAAAAGCGGTCGGAAAACGCGGTCAGAGACTCGGTGAGGGGCGGCGTGGGGGTTCTCCGCAAGGGTTTGCGTGGATCTGTGCGTGTCTGCGGGTGTGTGCACACACGCGTGACTTAGTATGTGTGTCTGTACATAGGTGCATGGCCGTGGGGGCGAGTGCGCACGTGGTGCATGTCTGTGGGGGTGTCGGTCGGTCATTCGTATTTACTGAGCGCTTACCGTGTGCGGAACAGTGCACTAAGTGTTTGGGAGAGTACAATATAATAACAGACACGTTCCCTGCCCACAACGAGCTGGACGGGTGTGTGTAGTCTGGAGGGTGTGTGTGTGAGTGTGTGTCCGTCTGTCTCTGTGTTCCATCAATCCATTGTAATAATAATAATGATAGCATTTGTAAGTGCTTACTATGTGCAAAGCACTGTTCTAAGCGCTGGGAGGGATACAAGGTGATCAGGTCATCCCACGCGAGGCTCAAAGTCTTAATCCCCATTTTACAGATGAGGCAAATGAGGCCCAGAGAAGTGAAGTGACTCGCCCAGAGTCACACAGCCGACAAGCGGCGGAGCTTGGGTTAGAACCCATGACCTCTGACTCCCGAGCCCGGGCTCTTTCCACTGAGCCACGCTGCTTCTCATTCTGGAGGGCTTACTGTGTGCAGAGCGCGTTAGCGGAGCGCTTGGGAGAGCACGATACAACAGAGTTGGAAGACACATTCCCTGCCCACGGTGAGCTCACAGTCTAGAGGAGGAGACGGGAGTTAATAGAAATAAATAAAATACGAGCCTGGGCGTAAGTGCTGTGGGGATGAGTGGGGGTGGGGGGTGAATAAAGGGAGCAAATCGGGGCAACGCAGAAGGGAATGGCAGAAAGGGAAAGGGGGGCTCAGTCAGGGAAGGCCTCCAGGAGGAGATGGGCCTTCAGTGAGGCTTTGAACAATAATAATAATAATAATAATGTTGGTATTTGTTAAGCGCTTACTATGTGCCGAGCACTGTTCTAAGCGCTGGGGTAGACACAGGGGAATCAGGATGTCCCACGTGGGGCTTACAGTCTTAATCCCCATTTCACAAATGAGGTAACTGAGGCACAGAGAAGTTAAGTGACTTGCCCACGGTCACACAGCTGACAAGTGGCAGAGCTGGGATTCGAACTCATGACCTCTGACTCCAAAGCCCGTGCTCTTTTCACTGAGCCACGCTGCTTCTCTTGTCTTTGAAGAGCGGGAGAGTCACTGTATGAGGAGGGAGAGCATTTCAGGCCAGAGGCAGGATGTGGGTGAGAGGCCAGCAGCCAGATGAGAGATGAAATGGAGGTGAGTGAGTAGGTTGGCGGTGAGTACGGTCTGTATTCATTCAATAGTATTTATCGAGCGCTTACTATGTGCAGAGCACTGTACTAAGCGCTTGGAATGTTCAATTCGGCAACAGACAGAGACAATCCTGCCTACTGACGTATGAGTGTAAGTGTGTGTGTCTGTGTGCACGATGCAGAAAAAGATGCCCCAGCAACTGTCCAGATCCCCAGCAACCCGTCGCGTGGGAAGGACAGCTAAAGATAATAATAATGTAATAATGTTGGTATTTGTTAAGCGCTTACTATGTGCTGAGCACTGTTCTAAGCGCTGGGGTAGACATAGGGGAATTAGGTTGTCCCACATGGGGCTCAAAGCTCACACGAGGCCTAAAGGCTCCCACAGCCCCTTCAACCCCCGGCTGAAATCGCTCCAGCTGGGAGGGAAGAGGGGACGCCGGGGGAGGCTACTTCTTGCCTCCCGGCCCCGCCTCTGGGCCTTCCTGGCCCAAACTGGCCAGGCCCAGCCTGGCCTGCACGGACACACGTCAGCTTGCCTGAGACGGGGGCACGGGGCCCAGCTCTTAGAGAAGCAGCGTGGCTTAGTGGAAAGAGCCCGGGCTTGGAAGTCAGAGGACGTGGGTTCTAATCCCGGCTCCGCCACTTGTCTGCTCTGTGACCTTGGGCCAGTCACTTCACTTCTCTGGGCCTCAGTTCCCTCATTTGCAAACTGGGGATTAAGACACTGCGAGCCCCACGTGGGACAACCTGACGACTCTGTATCTACCCCAGCGCTTAGAACAGTACTTGACAGATAGTAAGCGCTTAACAAATACCATCATCAACCTCTGGGCCTCAAAATGGGGATAAGATCCCCGCTCTCCCTCCCCCTTAGACAGCGATCCCCGGATGGGACGGGGACCGTGCCCGAGCCGATTATCCCGTATCCGCCCCAGTGCATCGCACGGCGTCGAGCGCGGAGTACGGACCTGATCGATCTCAGCGCCGCTATCATTAGCGACCCTTTGAAAAATCCCCATCTTCTGCTCACTTCACCGGGGCCACGAGGGTCATCTCTGGTGGCCATCCGGGGGCCTACGGGCCGCTGACCGCCCGGACCCTGGGTCCTCCGGCGACCGCTCCGCCCGGCTGCCCCCTCCGCGCCCGCCCCCCGAAGACCGGTAGGCCCACTTCGGCCCGCCCCCCCCGTCCTCCCCGTGTCCTCCCCCGACCGCCAACAGGCCGCGCTTAATCCACTTAGACGCGTCCTGCGGCAGAGACCGAACCCGGAGTCCCGTCTGGGCCCAGGCTCTAACCGGGCCCCAGAGATCAGAGACAGACCCGGCTCTGCTCCCCAGGCCAAATAGAATTAATGCCGCTCTCTGACGGCCTGCCTGGCCGGGAGGCCCCTAATAAGGAGGGGGGTCTGTTCCATTAAGGGGCCTTTTAACCGTGTTAATCTCATTTGGGGGAGACACAAGGTGCCCGGGGCCTCTCTGGAGGAGCAGAGCCGTCCGACGGAGGAGCGGTGTCCAGATGACACGCCCGTTAGGGCTGCTGTCTTTCAATTAGCTGGCGAGACCCGTCGGGCCTGGGTTAGCCCAGCTGCCGCACCCGTCCGCTGCCCCCTCGGCCCTCCCCCAACTCTCCCGGCTGCAGTCGGGGGAGACCGTCCTCCGGTCCGGGGAAGGGCCCGCCCGCGGAGGTCGCGGGTCTCCGCGCTCACCTCTGACCTTCGACCCCGGCTGCCGGCCGCCACCCCGACGCCTGCCTCCCCTCCCGGGAAGGACAGAGGTCTATCCACTACTCTACGGAGTTCTGCCCAAGCGCTCAGTAGAGGGCTCTGCCCCAAGGTAGGCACTAATAAATAACGATAATAATAATAATGATAGTATCTATGAAGCGCTCGCCGGGGGCCAGAAGATCAGATCGGAGGTGACCCTGCCCCACACGCAGCTCACGGTAGAAGAGGAGGGGAGACCGGGTCTTTTATAGATGAGGAAACAGGCACAGAGAGGTTAAGCGACTTGCCCGGGGTCACACAGCTGGCCAAGGGGCAGAGCGGGACCACTAGAATCGGAGCCTGCCGACCTTCCCGTTCCGTCCTCTTTCCGCCAGGCCACGCTGCCTCCCGTCGATTCTGATGGCCAGGGTAGGGGACACAGAACTGGGCTCAGATCAAGACTCGAGGAGCTATTGTGTGCAAAACGGTGTACTGAGCGCTTGGAGAATCCAGCAGAGTAAGCAGACCTGATCCCGTCCTCAGGAGCTCTAGTCTACTTCTCTCTAAGAGGGCCTTCCCTGACTAAGCCCCGCTTTCCTCTCGTCCCACTCCCTTCTGACTCGCTCCCTTTACTCATCCCCGCTCCCATACGTACATATCTATCATTTATTATTTCTCTTCACATCTGTCTCCCCCTCTAGACTCTAAGCTCGTTGTGAGCAGGGAAAGTATCTGTTTATAGTTATACTGTCCTCTCCTAAGCGCTTAGTACCGTGCTCTGCACCCAGTAAGCCCTCAATAAATATGATTGAATGGTCTAGTGGGGAATAGAAGTTAGTGTCTCTATTTACTCACCCCTCCCTCAGCTCCAAAGCACTCATGTCCACATCTTTAATTGATTTATTTCCATTAATGTCAGTCTCCCCCTCATTACGGGTAGGGAACGTGTTCTGCTAATTCTGTTGTACCGTCCTCTCCCGAGCGCTCAGTACGGTGCTCTGCACGCAGTAAGCGCTCAGTAAATATGACTGATTGATTGAGTTCCAAACAGGAAGGAGGAAACCGATCGGGAGGTTGAGCAAGTGACTCACGATTCTGGTGGCTTTTTGTCATGCTCTCCGAGTCAGCGCGTGGTAGAACTCGTAGCGGAGCGGGCCAGCAAACTCTTCCGGGTGGTAGCCAATCAGTTCCGTGATCCTGCGGGCAGAAATCGGCGAAGGAAGGACTCAGCTGGGCGCCTCCCCTTCGCCTCCCTTCAGGAGGCCTGCACCCCCACTTTTAAGGTATCTGTTAAGCGCTTACTATGTGTCAAACACCGGGGTGGATCCGAGTTAGGTTGGACACAGTCTCTGTCCTGCGTGGGACTCACAGACTAAGGAGGAGGGCGAACAGGTATCGAACCCCCACCTCCAGTGTACCCTGAGGCCCCAGGCAGGGTCGGTGGTTTGGGAGGAGGATGAGGTATTTGTTAAACGCCTACTACGTGTCGGGCACTGTACTAAGCGCCGGGGTAGCTACAAGATCATCAGGTCCCACATGGGGCTCACAGTCTAAGTAAGAGGGAGAGCAGGTATTGAATCCCCATTGTGCAGATAATAATGATAATCGTGGTATTTGTTAAGTGCTTACTGCGTGCCAGGCACTGTACTAAGCGCTGGGGTGGGTAGAAGCAAATCGGGTTGGACACCGTCTCTGTCCCACGTGGGGCTCACAGTCTTTTTATCCCCCTTTTACAGATGAGGTAACAGAGGCCCAGAAAAGTCATTTGCTCATGGTCACCCAGCAGACAAGTGAACTGAGGCCCAGAGAAGTGAAATGACTCGCCCAGCTCACACACTACAGAGGAGGATCCAGGATTAGAACCCAGGTCTGCCACGGATCTGCTGTGTGACCTTGGGTAAGTCACTTCGCTTCTCCGGGCCTCAGTTCCCTTATCTGTAAAAGGGGGAATAAGTCTGCGAGCCCCATGTGGGACAGGGACTGAGTCCAGTCTGATTAGCTTGCATCTACCCCAGCGCTTAGAACAGCCCCTGGCGCATAGTAAGCGCTTAAATACCATAAAAGATAAACAACGAAAAAACCACTCCCCTGGGGAGTCAGAGATTTGTCTCCAAAGTTTGTCCCTGAAGTAATTGCCGGGCACCCATGTTTATGACAGAGCGAGCCTGCTGTATTGCCCTGTCTTTATCTAATTAATATCCCTCCTGTTGGCCGGCTCACACAATGGACGTGTTTTGGAAGCAGAAAAACAAGCGGCTTTGCTTACATTTGCTGGCTAGTTTTACGAGAGCGGGGGAGATTTATCTTGTCAGCTCCGATAAACACTTAGTGTCGTCTCTTTTAATGTTCCTTTAAACAAACTCCCCTGCAGCCCGGGCGACGGACAATTGAATCCCACTGGGGTCGGCGGGCCGCACAAAGCCAGGAAACCGCGGGGCCGGGGTGGTCGGTTACCTCCCTCCGGCCGGGGGCAGACACGCCGTGGTCACCGACGGGCCGCCGCTGACCCCTCCTCAGCAGTGGCTATGGCTCCCTCACTGTCACGCTGTGCTCTGGAGGGTGGGGGGGGGGGGGTGTTCCAGTGCACTTTTACCCCCAGGATCGCATTCTGTCCTTATAACCCCCCATGAGAGGCCGGGATCAGACTCATTCATTCGTCCACTCAATCCATCGTATTTATTGAGCCCTTACTGCGTGCAGAGCACTGTGCTGAGCATCTGGGTGAGTACAAGGCAACAGTCAACACACTCTTCATCTTACAGATGGGAAACTGAGGCCCAGAGATGCTCGGTGACTCGCCCGAGCTCATACGGCAGGCAGAGAAGCAGCGCGGCCAAGTGGAAAGGGCACGGGCCTGGGAGTCGGAGAACCTGGTTCTCGTCCTCGGCTCCGCCGCTTGCCTGCTTTGTGTCCGTGGGCAAGGCGCTTTAGTCCTCTGGGCCTCGGTTTCCTCCTCTGTGAAATGGGGCGGGGGGTAGAGAGCAGGGTAGGGACCCAGGAGGGCTTCTGACTGGATAGACAAAGTAGCAGTTGAGGGGGCTTTCAATGGGCTCTTCCCGAAGGCGGAGGCGGGGGGGGGAGGGGGGCCCGAAAGTCCCTTGGGGTGGCCCCGTGTCGGGACAGAAGCGAGGAAATGTTTTGTAGACCCAGAAACCTGGGGGCCCACAGTCCCAGCTCCGCCCCCCAACCGGCTGTGTGACATCAGAAAAGTCACCAAACGTCTCTGGGCCATCATTTCTTCATCTGTGAAAAGGGGCTATGATTCCCGCTCTCCCACCCTCTTAGCCGACGAGCCCCATGAGGGCCAGGGTCCACACGGACCCTCGGTGCTCGGCAGCGGAACCCCAAGTCGCTACTGTATGTTGTCTTGTTTTTGTCCGTCTGTCTCCCCCGATTAGACCGTGAGCCCGTCATTGGGCAGGGATTGTCTCTATCTGTTGCCGAATTGTCCATTTCAAGCGCTTAGTACAGTGCTCTGCACATAGTAAGCGCTCGATAAATACTATTGAATGAATGAATGAATGCTGTAGAGAAGCAGTGTGACTTAGCGGATAGAACACAGGCCTGGGAGACAGGAAGGTCCTGGGTTCTACTCCCAGATCCGCCACAGGTCTGCTGGGTGACCTTGGGCAAGTCACTTCATTTCCCTGGAACTCGGTTCCCTCATCTGGAAAATGGGGATTAAGACTGTGAGCCCCACATGGGGGTGTGTCCAACCTGACTACATTGTATCGACCCCAATGCCTGGCACATAATAAGTGCTAAACAAGTGCCATTATTTATTATTATTATTATTATTGAGAAGAGGGAACGATTCACTGACAATCAGGAGGGCCCTGGGAGCCCCAGACCACTCAAGCTGGAGGTGAGGGACCCATGACACGGCCCAGTCAGCCCAGGCCTCTGAGCAATCTGAAAAGGATAGGGATGTAAACTGGATGCTAAGGCAGTGTTAAGACGGCAAGCATTAAGACAGTGTTATGGTAATGCTTCTAAGCTTTAAGAGGGTGTCAAGACACTGATAAGGTAGGCTTGAGTCAGCGCTAAGGGGGTGCTAAAATGATACTTAGATGCTAAGGAGGGTGCCAAGACACCGCTAAGATGGGCGCTAGGGGAGGGCTGGAATGGTGCTAAGATACTGCGAAGATGGTGTTAAAATGGTGCTTAGACATTTAAGAGGGTGCCAAGACACTGCTAAGAGGGGGCTAAAATGATATACATTTAGAGGGTGCCAAGACATTACCTAAAATGGGCACTAAGGGAATGGTGCTGACACTTCTAAGATGGTGTTAAAATGATGCTTAGACGCTTAAGAGGGTGCCAAGGCACTGCTAAGGTGGACGCTAAGGTGTTTCCCCACTCGCCAAGACACTGCTAAGAGGGGGCACTAAGGGAATGGTGCTGACACTTCTAAATGGTGTTAAAATGATGCTTAGACGCTTAAGAGGGTGCAAGGCACTGCTAAGGTGGACGCTAAGGTGTTTCCCCACTCCTCAAGGACCTCCAGCATCAAACAAAATCCGCACCATCGGCTTTAAAACAGTCGATTCTCTTGCCCCCTCCTACCTCACCTCGCTACTCTCAATGCTCCAACCTAGCCCGCGCACTGCGCTCCCTCTAATGCCAACTTTCTCCCTGTACCTCATCTCGCCCATCTCACTGCCGACCCTCTCACCACGTCTGTCTCTGGCCTGGAACACCCTCCCTCCTCATATCTAGAGCCCATTACTCTCCCCTGCCATTCCAAGTCTTACTGAAGACACATCTCCTCACGGAGGCTTCCTCCACTAAACTCCCCTTTCTCTTCTCCCACTCCCTTCCGCCTCGCCCCTGACTTGCTCCTCTTATTCACTTCCCTTCCAGCCCCACGGCACTTATGTACATAGTTATAATTTATCTGTAATTTACTCATTCGTATTAACGTCGTTCCCCCCCTCTAGTCTGTAAGATTAGGGAATGTGTCTGTTTATTGTTGTATTGGCCTCTCCCAAGCGCTCAGTACAGTGCTTTGCGCACAGTAAGGGCTCAATAAATACGGCTGAATGCATGTTGAGGCGGGGCTAAGATGGTGTTAAAATGATGCTAAGACACGCTGAGGCGGTGCCTTTCCGGGCCTTCGTTTCTTCATCTGTAAAAGGGGATTAATCCTACTCCTCCTTGCCTAGACCGTGAGCCCTGTGCAGGTCGGACTCTGTCCAACCTAAAGCACGTCTCTAGCCCAGCGTTAATACAGTGCTTGCATATTAGAAGCCGCATGGTTAGTGGCTAGAACACGGCCTGGAGTCAGAAGTCCTGGGTTCTAATCAGACTCCGCCACAGTTTGGGGACCCGGGCAAGTCGCTTCACTTCTCTGGGCCTCGGTTCCCTCATCTGGAAAAGGGGGATTAAGACTGTGATCCCCAAGTGGGACAGGGACAGGGACCACCTGAGTAACTTGTGTCTACCCCAGTGTTTAGAACAGTGCTTGTGCATAGTAAGCTCTTGGCGCAGTAGTAAGGCTCAGTAAGAACCTCTCCTTTAACGGAAGGAAAGGTATCGAGGGAACACGTCTAGACCAACTCTGTCGTACCGTCTCTTCCAAGCGCTGAGTGGTGCTCTGCACCACAGTAAGCGCTCAGTACATACCACCGATCGACTGATTGATAAGGAAGAGAGAAGGGAAGGAACGGAAGACGGGGAGGGAACGGTCGGGGCGGAGGCCCTCACCGTCATCGCAGTAGGTGAACTTCATGTCCATGCTGTGGCGGCTGAGGAAGGCCTGCTGTCCAGGGGATGTCGATGCCTGGCGGGGTGCTGGATGGGCTGGCACAGGATGATGAGGCACGACTGGAGGGGCTCCTTGTACTCGCACAGGCTGTGTGGCGCCGGGGAGCTGTACACTTCACCTGGCCCGTGCAGTGCAGCACCTGGTGACAATGCAGTGCAGGGGTGGGAAGTTGGCCACCTTCAACCTGGTGGTGCAGGGCAGCCCCCGGGGGCACCGGGAGGAGGGAGGAGGAGGAAGGGAGGGGGCCGGAGTGGCTCTGGGGGCCTCGCTCCGCGTGGGCCCGGGCCCGTCGCGACCCCTGGGGCGGCCGGGCGGCGCGATGGGTACCTTCCAGGTGGCCGATTTGAGGTTGACCGTCCTGCCACGGTTGGTGACGGTGCACTTCATCCTCATGAAGAAGTCGCGCTCTGTGGAGACGTCCTTGCTTTTCTTCGCGCAGCCGGGACCTGCGGGGACGGTGTGGGGAGGGGATGAGGGGCCCCCCCCCCCCCCCCGCTCCCTCGCTACCCACACCCACCCCTTCGGGGAGCATTCAGTGTTGTCCCCCCGATTCCAATCCCCCCCTGAGAAGCAGCGTGGCTCAGTGGAAGAGGCATGGGCTTTGGAGTCAGAGGTCATGGGTTCGAATCCCAGCTCGGGCCACTTGTCAGCTGGGTGACTGTGGGCAAGTCACTTAACTTCTCTGCGCCTCAGTGACCTCATCTGTAAAATGGGGATTAAGACTGTGAGCCCCACGTGGGACGATCTGATTCCCCTGTGTCTACCCCAGCGCTTAGAACAGTGCTCTGCACATAGTAAGCGCTTAACAAATACCAACATTATTATTATTATTGTTATTGTCAGCGGGGCTTGACTCTGCTTCCTGGCCTGAGGGGCTGCCACAGACGCCACGTCCCAGGCCCGGCTCCAGGCGCCTGGGTCCCAACCGCCCCACGGGGGCCCGGACGGGGAGGACGGGAGCGGGGGTAAGGAGGGAGGGGAGGAGTGGGAGAGGAGGGATGAGGGAGGGGAAGACAGAGAAGGGAGGAGGAGAGAGAGAAGAGGGAGAAAGGAGGGAAGAGGAAGGGCAGAAGTGGAGAATAATAATAAAGAATAATATTTATGGCACTTGCTAAGCGCTTACTATGTGCCAAGCACTGTTATAAGGTTAGGTTTAAGGTAATCAGGTTAGACCCAGTCCCCCACATGGGGCTCCCAGTCTTGGGAGGAAGAGGGAGGGAAGAAGGAGGAAGGAGGGAGGAGGGAGGGGAGAAGGGGGAAAGGATGGAGGAAGGAGGGGAAGGGGGTAGAGAAGGGAGGAGGAGTGAGAGAAGGAGAAAAGAGGGAGGCGGGAGGGGAAGAGGGGTAGAGAAGGGAGGAAAGAGGTAAAGGAGGGAGGAGAGGAGGGGTAGAAGAGGGAGAGGGAGCGAAAAGTCGACAGACCAGCGCTCTCCCCATCTTCAAAGCCCAACTAAAATCGCATCTCCTCCAAGAAGCCTTCCCTGACTAACCTCATATCTCGTAACCTTCACTCCACAGAAAACCGCCCTCTCAAAGGTCATCAGTGATCTCCTTCTCGCCAAATCCCATGGCCTCTAACCTAATCCTCCTCGACCGCCTCAGCTACCTTTGACACTGTAGTCCACGCTCTCAGGGCCACTCGTTCTCAGTCTCTTTCGCGGGCTCCTCCTCCGCCTCCCACCTCCTAACTGTGGGAGTCCCTCAAGGCTCAGTTCTGGGTCCCTTCCTATTTTCCATCTATACCAATTCCCTTAGAGAATCCATCGGCTTCAACTACACCTACCTCTATGGGGATGATTCCCAAATCTCCATCTCCAGTCCCTCATCTCCCTCCTCTGCAGTCTCGAATTTTCTCTTGCCTTCAGGACATCTCTACTCTGATATCTCGCCAACACCTCAAACTTAACTTCTTTATCTTATCTCGTTCTATCTTATTCTGTTTATCTCAAACAGAACTCTTTATCTTCCCACCCAGACCTTGTCTCCTCCTGACTTTTCCCCATCACTGTAGATGCACCACCATCCTGCCTGATCACCAGCCTGTCACCTCGACCCATCTCTCTCATTCAACCCACATATTCAATCGTTTAGACTGTGAGCCCGTCGCTGGGCAGGGATGTCTCTATCTGTCGGCCGAATTGTCCAATTCCAAGCGCTCAGCGCGCAGTGGCTCTGCAGCAGTAAGCGCTCAATAAATACGACGACTGATCCTGCGACACGTACGCACTCGGGTCTTTGAAACGAGACTGTAGACTAGAATGCAAGCTCCTTGTGGGCAGGGGATTTTCCGCTAATTCCGCTGTATTCTCCCAGAGTTTAATAGCGGTGCTCGGCGCACGGTAAGCCCTCAGTAAATACACCGACTGAAAAGGGGGTGAGGAAAGAGGATGGAGAGGATGGGGAGAGAAGAAGAGGGCCGGTGTCCAGAGGGGGAGAGGCCGGAGAAGTCAGCGGGCAGAATCCTTCCCTACCGTTCTTCAGGCTCAGATTTTCCCGAAACCTCCTCGTGGTCGCAGGGGTGAGTGAAGTCAAAGATGCTGTGTCCCGTTAACTCCACCTGGGCCGGGGTCGAGGCAGGGGTCAATGGGGCAGGGCAGGGGGACCGGACACACTGGGGAAGACCTGGCTGGGCACTGGGGCATGGGCAAGAGCACGGCAGGCACACACACACACACACCACCACTCTCTCTCTCTCTTTCCCATTTTAGTTAAGGGGAAACTGAGGAACAAAGGCTGTTAAGTCTTCTACGCAGGCCAGGAACAGCCTGGATGTTTGATTGACACCTGAAACCGGGGCTCCCAAAGTTTCAGGGGCGGGAGGAGAGGTAGGAGGGGTGGAGCCAGCCTTGCAGGGAGGATGGGGGGTGGGGGCGGGATGGACGTCAGGGTGGTGGGAGGCTGGGGAGGGGGACAAGGTAGGTGGGAGGGTGATGCCCCGGGGTGGTGGGGGGATGGGGAGGGGGAAGAAAGAGGCAGGCGGAGGGGGGAGCGGTGTTACCTGGGTCAGCCCCATGTACTTGTGGATGTTTTCGGAGAGGAAGATCATGTCTCCGTCTTGGGTCACCACGGCGATGAACCCTTCCAGGGCCTTCAGGTAGAGGCCGTCCATCTGCTGGTCAGCCTCCGCTTCCGGCTCGCTCTCCGAGCACACTGCGAGAGAGCAGAGAGCAGGGGTCGGGGACAGAGGCGGGCGGGGGTCCGTCCATCCACCCCGGGGAACGGACCGAGCCCCTGAAAGTGTGTGAAGCTCTTTTTTAAGCGCTTGGACGAGCATGGAGACAGCGAGGACCCGCGTTCCGCTTGGCTGGAATGATCGTGGGTGGGGCGGGGGGAGAGAAATGGAATAGTCAATGGGGATGGCCATGACATAATGTGAAAATACACACATCATCATCATCATCATCATCATCATAATGATAAATATAACACTGACTGTGGCATTTGTTAAGCACTTACTAAAGTGCCAAACACTGTACTAAGCGCTGGGGTGGACAGAAGCACATCGGGTCGGACACAGTGCCTTGTCATTCACTTAATCCTATTTATTGAGCCCTTACTCTGAGCAGAGGCACTGTACCGAAACGCTGGGAGAGGACAACACAACAATAAATAAATCTTCCCTACACACAATAAACTTGCAGTCTAGAGCAGGGAACAGTCCCACACAGGGCTCCCAGTCTCAATCCCCATTTTCCAGATGAGATAATTGAGGCACAGAGAAGTGAAGTGAAGGGGGGGGCGGGAGGAAGGGTCTTCAGTGGGTGGAGCACGGTACCTGGGCAGGGGGGCTTCTGTATGTAATGTGCTGCACTGGGGGCCCCCTGTGGAGCACTGTACGGGGTGGAGGGAGCACCGGACAGGGGGTGGGGGGAGGCTTCTGTGGGGGCAATTCTGTATGGGAGGGATGGGAGGGAGGTCTCCAGTGGACAGAGCACTGTGCTGGACACTTAGAGCACAAGCTGAAGTGGTTTCAGAGCAATCCCTGCCCCCGACCCAATGGCAGAAGCTGATTCCAGTTGCTGCTTCTAGCGGCCAAAACGCCCACCCAGTCCCCCCTCCCCGCCCCGAGCCCACCTCTCACCTCCCTCCGCCCACCCGGGGTAAGGTGCGGCGGGGTGACCCTAACGCCTGGGGAATCTCATTTCTCTCATCCCCCTCCCCACAGCCAGATCGTCCCTCACAGCTCAAACCAGGACTTCTCGCCCCCAGCCCCCCACAGCTCAGACCAAGACCCTTGGCCCCCACAGTGCTTAAACCAGATGCCCAGCCCTTCCCCCGTCCCCCCTCCAAAAGCTCAGAGCGGGACCCCCGGACCCCTTGAGCAGAGAGAAGGCAGAGAGTCGCCCAGGGCCCACTGCCCGTGCCCGTCCCGCGCTGGCCCTCCCTGGCCGGATCCCGCCGGAGCCAGGGGCAGTGGAGACCAAGGGGGTGGGAAGTGTGTGTGTGTGTGTGTGTGTGTGTGTCCGTCCGTCCGTCCAGGGAGGGGGCAGGGGGTGGGAGGCCGGAGAACAATGTCCTTTAATGCTAAGAATAGCCCAGCAGCATTCCCTCTGCCCCGGGGGCCAGGATGCCAGTGGGGCCCACAGTGGAGGGCCTCTGTCTGTGGGGGGCTTGGTTTCCTTTGGCCCGGCCTTGGAACCCCCCAGAGCTGGTGGGGATATCACCCCGAGACCCCCAGAGTGGGCGAGGACAACACCCTGAGACCTCCGGAGGCTGGGAGCACCACCCCAGGACCCCCAGAGCAGGCAGGGACACCATCCCAAGGCCACCAAAGTGGGTTTGTCTCTTCCCTGAGACCCTTCCTCCCCACCCCCAGGGCACGAGGTCACCACCCTGAGACCCCCAGAGTGGGCAGGATACCACCCCGAGACCTCCATGGGGTCCCCGTCTGTCGGACCGTTTGAGGCTCAGTTTCTGCCCGCGCCTTCCCTACCAGCGAGGTCATCGTTTCATTTTTTTATTCTGGAGAGGGTCCCCAACGCCCACGGCTCCCCGCTCCCCCAGCACGGGAAGTCCCATCCTTCCCAGACGCCAGCAGGGCCGGGAAAAACACGGCTCTAGATTGGGGCAATCCCAGAATGAGCATTATGATCTTCGCTCGTACTCCCCATTCCTCTCCCTTTCTCCGGCCCTCCCCTCCTGGAAACCCCCCTCTCGGGGCAGCGGGGCCAGGGTGCGGAGTTGGCGGTCCAGAGGCCCGGTTCTAGGCTCAGCCTTGCCCCTGACCTGCCCGTGGCCAGGGCGAGTCTTTTCGCTTCTCTGGGCTTCAGTTTCCTCCTCTGTGAACTGGGGTGAAACGATCCCCGGCCCCTCCCCACCCCCTCAGGGTTGGCGGGAGGGCAGAGAGAACTCTTTCCCCGCTGGGCTGGGGGCACGGAGCCAGGGGTGCCTGGGGCAACTCTGCCCGGGGAGTTTTGCCCCGGCCCCGGGCACCCTCGAGCTCCGGGCCTCGTGCCCCAGGCCCACGTGGCCCTCGCTCTGACACCCCAGCCACGAGGTGCCCCTGGAGAAAGAAATTGATCTTGATCTCCCTCCTACTCAGTCCACAAGCTCCTTGAGGGCAGGGCCCCGGCTGGGTCTCACGACCACTCGGGCATTCCGGCCTCCACCTTCGGGAGGTGCTCACTCAATGCCACGGTCTGGGCTCCGGCCTGGGACTCGATCAGAGGTATTTATTGAGTGCTTACCGTGTGCAGAACACTGTACTAAGGCGCTTGAGAGAGCACTCACCCACCCTGGCCTGCCACAGCCCCCGGGGATGGGAAGAAGGCAGACGGGCCCTGGGAAGGGAGCGGGGGGGGGGGGAGGGGGGGTCCGTGCAGATGTATCCTGGCGGAAGGGGTGAGGAGGAGGGGTGGAAGGGGGTGAAGCTTCTTGCCCAGCTGCGCTCCAGAAGTCCGGCTCACAAAACAGATCTGGGTGGCCTGAAAGCATTTCTACAGTCTCGCAGAGAAGTGCAGAGAGGTACCAGCTGCAGGCCTCCCCTCGCTGGGAGGACCGGGCCTCTTAACCTCCTCATCAGTTAATGATGCCACGGACGCCCTTCCTCCTCCCGGCCCCGCCCAGCTGCTATAATCTTCACACCTCCTTCTCCTAGATGTTAGGCAAAGATTATTATTATTATTTATTATTATGCAAAATTCACTTTCGTGTTCTATCTTGCCCTTTCCCCACGAAAGGCACAAATGAAGTGGAAGTGACAAGTTTTTTTCAGGATTGTCCTGTCTCCCCAGCTAGATGCTAAGTTCCTTGAGGGCAGAGCTCATGCCTACTAACTACTGTACTCTCCCAGGCGCTTACTACAGTGCCCGGCACCTGGTGGGTGCTGAGTAAATATCATCAATCAATTGTGCCTGTGTCCTCCCCTCTGCCCCACCCCAACTAGATTGTAAGGCCCCTTTAGGCAGGGATGGCACCTACTTACTCTACTGTACTCAACCATTAGAGGGGTGGGGGGAGCAGTGCGGCCCTAATGGATAGAACCTGGGCCCGAGAGCCAGAGGACCCGGGTTCTAATCCCAGCTCCACCCGTGCCGGCTCTGGGTGACCTTAGGCAAATCGGTTAACTTCTCTGGGCCTCGGTCTCCTCATCTGTACAACGGAGATTCAATATCTGTTCCCCCTCCTAATTAGACAGAGAGCCCTATGTGGGCTAGAGACTGTATCCGGTCTGATTAACTTGTATCTACCCCAGTGTTTAGGACAGTGCTTGACACTCAATAAGCGCTTAACAATTACCATTAAAAAAAAAAAAGACCGCAACAAAAAACACCCCACAAAAGCAAAAAAAAAAAAAGCGCTCTTGCACATGAAGGCAAAGAAGCAGCATGACCTAGTAGAAAGAGCCCAGGCCTGAGAGTCCCGGGACCTGGGTTCTAATCCCGGTTCAGCACCTGCCTGCTGACTGACCTGGGGCAAATCACTTCACTTCTCTGTGTCTCAGGTTCTTCTTCATCACCCTCCTACTTAGACCACGAGCCCCATGTGGAGCAGAACCTCTGTCCCACCCGATTAGCTTGTATCTCAGTACTCTTCACAGAGTAGGCGCTTAGCAAATCCCGTAAAAATCACAGAGGCGTTCAGTACATACTTACTGACCGACCTGTGAGGTCAGGATCTCAAGCTAGCGCTCCATTGTATGCTAACACATCTTGAAAGGAACTTTAAGCCAATCGAATGTTAGTTCTCTCGGTGTTCCGGTTATATTTTTGCCGTTCCCGGGATTGGGAGGAAACACGCGGTCTGGAAGCTATTTTTTCAAGCCGGCTCCGCGATAGGAATCTCGACGCGTAACCCCAGAAGGTCCGCCCTCGGGTTCGGCGAGAAGGCCGGGGTCACTCCCGACGGGCTCTCCCCCCGTCCCGTCCACCGTCCTCGACAAACCGGCCCCCGAGGAAGGCCTGCTTGGTCTCCCCCTCCCCCCCGGCCCTACTGAGGCCGGCCCAGTCCTATTATCCACTGACCCCGAATCGGGGCGGGGGCTCCAACGGCGGCCAAGTCCTCGAATAATGAAAGTTTGTTTTGGCTTGGGGGAGCCTGGGAGCCAGAAGAAAAATGCGGGAAGCTGGAGGGGCTTTTTGTGTTTACACGAGGCTTCCGCTTAGCCTTTTTCCAGGAGACCCCACCCTCAAAATAGAGATTCCGAACGACCCGTAGAGAATGCCGAGACAGGAAGAGCAAAAGAGCATTCAAAGAAGAAAAAAATATGGGCGTTTGCCCAGTAACGCCTTTCGGGTCCAGACCCGCTTCTGGTCTCTGGCCCGCAACAGGTCGAGGGAGGGACTCCTCCGAGCGACGAAAGCGTGGCTACGCTGGATCGGGGCCTCCTCTTTCTTCCGCCTTCCACGTTCCTTTCATCTCTTTCTCCTCCTTTCCCCTCCTCCATTTCCTCCTCCTTGTCCTCTTCCTCCTCCCCAGTCCCTCCATCTCCTCCTTTCTCCTCCTCTTCCCTTCTCCTCCTCCATTGCCTCCTCCTCGCCCCTCCATTTCCTCTTCCTCCATTGTCTCCTTCTCCCTCCTCCATTTCCTTCCGCTCGTCATCCTCCTCCCTTCCACTGCCTCCTTCTCCTTCCTCCTCCTCCATTGCCACCTTCTCTCTTCTCCATTTCTTTCCCTCCATCTCCTTCTCCCCTCTTCTCCACGCCTCCCTCTCTCACCTCCATTTCCTTCCCTCTCCTTCTCCTCCACTGCCTCCTTCTCCCTCCTCCATTTCCTCCTCCATTTTCTCCTGGATCTCTTCCTCCTCCTGTTTTCCTCCTCTTTCTCGTCCAACTTTCCTCCTCAGCCCCTCCATCTCCTTCTCTTCTTTCTCCTCACCCACCCCCCTCCTCCTCTCCTTCTTGTGGGTGTTCCTCTCGGTAGTGATGAGCAGCAGCAGATGCCAGAGGCCCGGAACTCTGTCCTGGCCCCAGAGGCACTCGATAAATGTGATCGATTGATCGGTTGATTGGCTGAGGGAGAGTCTCTAGTCTGGGATTTGGCCTGTCTATCCCTGTAGACAGCTCAAGGAGAGGAAGGGTCCGGGACCCCTCAGGCTGTGGTGTGGGACAATCGGTCAGGCTCAGGGAAAGTCAGGCAAGCAAGTCTCTCCTCAGGATGCCTCCCGTCTGCAAACCCACCAGAACCCGGACCTCCTTCTCCCTCCTCCATTTCCTTCCCTCCATCTTTTCCTCTTCCATCGCTTCCTTCTCCTTCCTCCTCCATTTCCTCCTTCTCTCTCCTCCATTTCTTTCCCTCCGTCTCCTTCTCTCCCCATCTTCAAACGCTCTGGACATCTCACCTCCTCCCCAGCTGGCTGGCCGAAGGCCACCTCTCTTTGGTGACTGTTCCCACCCCTTAGCGGGGCCTAGGGGAGAGAGCGCTGGGCTGGAGTTTAGTATAATGGTCCACACACAGTAAGCGCTCAATAAATACCAGTGATAGATTGATAGATAGATTGATTGTCATTCTCAAGCAACCGCTCAAAGACGTAAGAGAGAACTGCGGTCGAAGGGGGCTACAGCCAGAGAGGCGAGGAGGTGGCAGAAGACCCCGGACTCTTCCTCAGTTCGCCCCTCCTTCCCTTGCCAGGCTCTTCTCCCCCTACCCCCCCATCACACCCCAGGCACCTCTCCCAGTCCTGACACCCCACCCTCACTCCTAGCCCTCCATCCGCCACTCAAAGACCTCCCCTCCTTCAACCCCCACCCTCCTCTGCCAGGAAGCCCTCCCCGACCACCCGCGCCGGCGAGGACGGACCCTTTGGAAATCAAGGTCTGGGTTTCACTCGGCCTGCCAGTCTATCTCCCAAAGCCAGGCTGTAAGCCGTGTGGGCAGGGGGCTGAGGGGGGCTTCTCTTCTACCTCCCCTGGGGCACCCCTGCACCCCTTTGTGCGCAGCGAGAACCCCTGGGGCCTCCTTACTCATCCTGGCTCAGACGGGGTGAGGATCGGGGTGCGGCGGAGGCCAGGGTCTGTCGGGCCTGGGAAGGGTCCCTCTGGGGGTCGGTGGGGAGGAAGGATGGGGATGGTGACCGAGCGGCCTTCCCCAGACCCCGCGCCCCATTACCTGCAGTCAGGAGCTTGTGGGTGCGCAGGAAACTGATGGCGAGACGCATGATGGAGGCCTTGTCGAGGTGGGAGCTGATGGTGTGAGGCAGGGGCAGTTCGTGGGCCAGCTCGTAGAACACCTCCGTCTCCTTGCTGGCGCCGGCACCGAGCCGCATCCCGAGACTTCTCCTTCCGGCGCTCCGAGCTGCTCCTGTGGGGACGGTCCAGACCAGCACGTCAGTCCCCTGGGACCCAAGACTCCCGGTCCCCCATCCCCCGGTTCCTCCCCAACCCACTGGGACCCCTCCCCACCGTGTGCTGCAGGGCTGACCCCCAAGGGCAAGCCACAGGGCAGACCGCTGTACCGGGCACCTCCTGTGGCTCTTCGGGGCTCACATTTCATTCATTCGATCGTATTTATTGAGCGCTTACCGTGAGCAGGGCACTGTGCAACGCGCTTGGGAGAGGACAATACCACAATAAACAGACACATTCCCTGCCCACCCTGGGCTTAACGTCTAGAGGAGAGCAGACAGACATTAAGAGAAATAAATGACAGATATGGATGTAAGTTTGGGGCTGGGACGGGGGAAGAACAAAGGGAGTAAGTCAGGATGATACAGAAGGGAGTGGGAGAAGAGGAAAGGCGCGGTCAGCGAAGGCCTCTCGGAGGAGATGGGCCTTCGATAAGGCTTTGAAGCGGGGGAGAGTAGTTGTCTGTCAGATTTGAGGAGGGAGGGCGTTCTGGGCCGGAGGCAGGACTTGGGCCGGGGTTGGCGAGACAGAGGCACAGCGAGAAGTTGGCATTGGAGGAGCGAAGTGTGCGGGCTGGGTTGGCGTAGGAGAGTAGCAAGGTGAGGTAGGAGGGGGCAGGGTGATGGACCGCTTTAAAGCCAACGAGGAGGAGTTTTTGTTTGATGCGGAGGTGGACGGGCAACCGCTGGAGTTTTTTGAGGAGTGGGGTGAGTGCTGTGGGGAGAGTGCTGTTCTGGGCACCTGCTCTGGACAGAACACTATCAGATAGTGAGGCAGTACAGCTCTTGGTTCACGGCGGATCTTTGCAGTGGTGATAGGCCGATCCCGGCGACATTCCACTTACTGAGCACTTACTCAGTAAGCACTGAGCACTTGCTATATGCAGAGCACTGAACAAAGCGCTTAGGAGAGTACAAAAGAGTCGCTAGACACATTCCCTGCCCCTAACAAGCTTAGAGTCCAGATGGGGAGCCAGGGAAAACAACGTTTCTCTCCATTCCCCTCCCAGACTTTCCCCTCCCTGACCATCCAAAACCCCTGCCTCTGCCCTCTCTATCCCAGCCTCTCCCCCAGTGACCCAACACGGACCAATCAACACCCCGACTCTCCCCTCTCATCGATCCCTGACTCTTTCATTCATTCATTCAATACCATTTATTGAGCGCTTACTATGTGCAGAGCACTGTACTAAGCGCTTGGAATGTACAATTCGGCAACAGAGACAATCCCTGCCCAATTACAGTCTAAACGGGATGGGCTTACAGTCCCCTCAGTGTCCCAGCATGAACCACCCAACACCCCTGACTCTCCCCCAGTGCCCCTGACCCAGCACAGATGCCCGTTCAGGATTCTGTCCCAACCCCTGTGGACCCGCTGGTGTTTCCCGCTGTCCAACTTCCTGTCCAAGGACAAAAACATTTTTTTTTTTTTGTATTATTGGCTGCAGATCTTTCCTCCTCCTCCTCTGAATTCCCACGGAGGGGGGATGGGGAGGGAAGGGTGGAAATGGGGATTCAAGGATCCCTTCCCGACTTTGTCCCTGCCACACTGAAGTCACGACATGGATGAGCCTTCCCCGTTCTGTGCAAAGGCTGGGAGTGAAGATGCAGACCAGCTCCTTGCCTTCTCTCTCTCTCTTTTTTAATGGTATTTGTTAAGCGCTTTCAAATGCTGGGATAGATACAAAGTAATCAGGTTGGACACAGTCCATGTCCCACATAGGGCTCACAGTCTTAATCCCCATTTCTGAGATGAGGAAACTGAGGCACAGAGAAGTGAAGTGATTTGCCCACGGTCACCCAGCAGGCAGTGATGGAGCCGGGATTAGAACCCAGGTTCTTCTGACTCCCAAGCCCGTGCTCTAGCCACTAGGCCACGCTGCTTCCTGGCTCTCCCGGGCCAACCTTCCCCGGCCCGGTCTCCCCAAGCCCCCCTGACGGCACAACTCCCCTCCCCACCACTGCCAGACCTCCCACCCTCAGCCTCTCCTCAAGCCCCCCGCATCCATCCCTCGGCCAGCCGCATCTCCCCAGCCCCCAGCTCGGCTCGGTGGGTTTCTTCCCTGAGCTGCACGGCTCCTGGTGGAGTCTCTCCAGATGGCGGCAGGTGGGAGATCTTTATCTGCCAGGACCCCCCGCCCCCGGGGGTCCAGGCTGCAGCCTTGGAGGGGGGGTGGGGAGGCCCCGATCCGATCCGGGGCCGCAGATAAGGCGGTGTTTGCGTCACCCTCGGAGGGCCGGCTGACCCAGTCGGCGCTCTCTGACCGAGAATGTGCTCCGGCCGGCAGGGGCGGGGGGCAGGGGGTGGGAATCAGGGGACCCGACCGGCAGTGATAATAATAATAATGATAAACAGCGCTCAGCACACAGTAAGCGCTTAACAAATACCATCATCATCATCATCATTATTATCGTTAACTGTGGTGTTGGTTGAGAACTTACTACCCGCCAAGCACTATACTAAGCGATGGGGTAGATACGAGACAATCGAATTGGACACGGTCCTTGTTCCACAGAGGCCTTGCAGTCTTAATCCCCATTTTCCAGATGAGGGAACTGAGGCCCAGAGAAGAGACTTGTCCAGGTTCACACGGCAGACAAGTGGCGGAGCCGGGATTGGAACCCAGATCTTTCCGACTCCCAGGCCTGGGCTCTATCTACTTGGCCACGCCGTCTGTGGTGACCTCACACACACACATACAGAGACCCCCGTCCCAAGGGGTTCTACTCTAGTGGCAGGGTGGTCCTAGCCCCAGATGGTTCCTCGCTCCACCTTGTCAGTGACCTCTGAATTCCTGAACTCTTCCAAATTTTTTTATGTGCATTTAGCATTATATCGTGCAACTACCGGATGCCTCCTGGGGGCAGGGAGCCGCACTGGGCACCTCCTGGGGGCAGAGAGCCGTACTGGGCAGCTGTAGCGGGCCCTTCCCATAGGCAGGACACTGTAGTGGGCCCCCGGGACCATTCGACTGAAATTAAGGACCCAGGCCTTGGCCGGGAGGGGCCTTCACGCCAATGGAAGAGCCTGGCAGATGCACAGTAAGAAGCGTGTGGGACCCCCAGTCCCAGCCCACCCATCTCCTCCGGATGGGGCCGGAGCCCCCCGTGCCCGAGATTTACGCGGGTCGCGCGGGGAGGCGGCGGCCGGCCGCGATCCCCCCCTCCCCCGGCCGGCCCGCCCGCCCCCCGGCCCTGGCAGCCTTGGCGGACGGACGCCGTCCGCACCGGATGTCTTTGTTGCTGAGACAAAGGGGGGCGGTGGGGATTGGGTGGGGGCCGCAGCTCCCTGGGAAAGAAATCACCAGGCCGGGCAAGGACTTACTTCCTGCCCTCTCTGGCCCCGGGCAGCCCAGCACCGTCCCCCAGCCTGTGCCCCTCCACCCAGCACCCCCCAGCTCATGCCCCTCCACCCCAACCCCCTCCCCGGCTCGTGCCCCTCGGCCCCATCCCCTCCCCGACCCCCGCTCATTCCTCTCCACCTCGACACCCTCCCCCAGCCCATGCCCCTCCTTAAATGGAGAACCCCATCCCACCCCAGTCCCCGGGCTCTTCCTCCGTTCGCCCTCCACTCCGCCTGCTGTGTGACCTCAGGCTTGTCACTTGACATCTCTGGGCCTGCGTTTCCTCAACGGTGCAGTGGGGAAGAGTTATCTCCCCCCACGACCCCACTCCACACCACCCGCCTCCGCCTCGCCCTGCCTCCCGGGGATGAAGCGAGGATAAGGTGCGATGGCTGACGGGAACGGGCCTGGGAAAATAGCCTGCGCTCTGCACATTCCAGAGGTCATCAGTTCTGTCTCTGGCAGGTGGACGCTGCCCAGGCCAGGGGCTGGGGGCAATCTGGGACTCGGGAGTCTTGGAACCCTGAGCGAGGAGCAGCGAGATCAAGGAAAGCAGGTCCGGAAGAGGCCACCTCCTCTCACCTGTCGACTCTCTCCTCCCATTCCGCCCCGGCTTAAGCTCTTCTCTTCTACTGGCTTTTTTATTATTATTATTATTTTATATATTGGCATTTGTTAAGCGCTTCCTACGTGCCAGGCACTGTATTGAGTGCTGGGATAGACACAAGTTAATCGGGTGGGACACAATCCACGTTCCTCAGTCTCCAACCCCATTTTGCAGACGAGACAACTGAGGCCCAGAGAAGTGAAGTGATTCGCCCAAAGTCCCACAGCAGACGAGTGGCGGGGCCGGGATTAGAACCCAGGTCCTTCCGACTCCCAGGCCCTTGCTCTATCCACTAGGCCACGCTGCTTCTTCTGTCGCCCGTTACAGCACGGTACACACAGCGGACTCTGTACGTCCCCTGGCTCACGGTAGGTGCCCAGGACAGTATAGAGAAGCGCTCAGTATATAGGCACCCGGGAGGATATAGGAAGCAGCACGACCTAGTGGATTAAAGCACAGACCTGGAGGCCAGAAGACCTGCTTCTAATCTTGGTTCCCCCACTTGCCTGCTGCGTGACCTAGGGCAAAGTCACTTAACTTCTTCTGTACCTCAGTTTCCTCAACCGCAAAATGGGGATTCGATCCCTGTTCTCCCTCCTTAGACCCCCATAGGACAGTGACTGGATTCGGTCCAATTAACCTGTATCCACCCCAGGGCTCAGAACAGTGCTCGATCCAAGGTAAATGCTTAACAAATACCCACCGAAAAAAGGATGTGCAGAGATGAATAAACGCTCTTGACGACGGTGATCTGGGGAAACCGCAAGGAGAAGAGACTGACCCGAGGGTGAAGAGGATGGGAGAGATGGGGGGACACAAACACACGCACACACGCGTGACCACTTGGGCCCACCCAGAAGCGACGAGAAGACAGAGGCGGGAGACCGGACGAGGCCGACGGGACTTTTATGAATTGGCATCTAAGGATTTTGGGGTGATCAGGGAGAGAAGCAATGTGATCTGGCACATAAAGCCCAGGCCCGAGAGTCACAAGGACTTGGGTTGTAACCCTGGCTCGGTGACTTGTCTGCTGTGTGACCTTCACTTCTGTAAAGTTGCTTCCCTTCTCTGGGCCTCGGTTTCCTCATCTGTAAAATGGGGATGAAGACTCTGAGCCCCAGGCGGGACAGGGACTGTTTCCAACCTGATCTGCCCCAGAGCTTAGTACAGTGCCTGGCACATAGTAAGTGCTTAACGAATAACATAAATAAAAAGAATAAAGATGCTCTGAGCTTCTCTTACGTCCATCAAGTCGCTGGCCTGAACTTGGGAGGGCCCGGAGGGGCCAAGGCTCCGCGGGGGCGGTCAGGAAGAGACCTTTAAGACGAAACTGTTTTCTTATTTTAAAGAACATTTGTCCCTGAACCAGGCGTCCCCTCTCCCCTACCCCGGCAGGCCATCTCTCCCCCGGGACCCAGTCGCTCATTCGATAGTATTTATTGAGCGCTTACTGTGTGCAGAACACCGTTCTGGGCACTTGCGAGAGTATAATATAAGAATAAACAGACACAATCCCTGCCCACAACGAGCTTACAGTCTTGAAGCGAGATAAACGTTAAGATGGGAAGCAGCATGGATCAGTGGAAAGAGCCCGGACTTTGGAGTCAGAGGTCATGGGTTCGAATCCCGGCTCTGCCACTTGGCAGCTGTGTGACTGTGGGCAAGTCACTTAAATTCTCTTTGCCTCAGTTCCCTCGTCTATAAAATGGGGATTAACTGTGAGCCTCACTTGGGACAACCTGATTACCCTGTATCTACCCAGCACTTAGAACAGTGCTCTGCACATAGTAAGCGCTTAACAAATACCAACATTATTATTATTATTATTATTATTATTGTCTGTGTGGCCAGTCAACCCACAGGTGGCCGGCCCATCCCGGGACCCTGACTCTTGTCCGGACACCCACGGGGACCGAGCACGACTAGGATTCCCCCTCCCAGGCCCCACCCCAGGAAAGAGCGGAGTCCTCTTTCCATAAGCAGCATGGAACAGAAGCAGCGTGGCCTAGTGGATAGAGCAGGAGCCTGGGAGTCAGAAGGACCCGGGTTCTAGTCCCAGCTCTGTCACTTGTCTGCTGTGTGACCTTGGGCAAATCGCCTCATTTCTCTGGGCCTCGGTTCCCTCGTCTGCAATAATAATAATAATTGTGGTATTTGTTAAGCACTTAATATGTGCCAGGCACTGTACTAAGCGCTGGGGTGGATACAAACAAATCAGGGTGGACACAGTCCCTGTCCCACATGGGGCTCACAGTCTCAATCTCCATTTTACAGATGAAATAACTGAAGCCCAGAGAAGTGGAGTGACTTGCCCGAGGCCACCCAGAGGATAATAATGTTGGTATTTGTTAAGCGCTTACTATGTGCAGAGCACTGTTCTAAGCGCTGGGGTAAACACAGGGGAATCAGGTTGTCCCACGCGGGGCTCACAGTCTTAATCCCCATTTTACAGATGGGGGAACTGAGGCACAGAGAAGTTAAGTGACTTGCCCACGGTCACACAGCTGACAGGTGGCAGAGCCGGGATTCGAACTCATGAGCCCTGACTCCAAAGCCCGTGCTCTTTCCACTGAGCCACGCTGCTTCCCCAAGATGAGAGGTGGAGCTGGGATTAGAAGAACCATGTTCTTCTGACACCCGGGCCCCTGCTGTATCCACTATGCCATGTCTGTAAAATGGGGATGAAGGCCGTGAGCCCCATGTGGGACAGAGACTGGGTCCAACCTGGTGACCTTGTATGTTCCCCAGCGCTTCGAACAGCGCCTGGCACCGTAAGCGCTTAACGAATACCATTAAAAAATAAATAAATAAAAATAGGGTGGGTGGGTGAGGCTGGAGGTGAAAGAGATGCCCGCTCACCCGCTTGCAGCCTCTCTATCAGCAGGACCCGTCTAGGGGTCTGCAAGGCAACTTTGGGGGGTGGGTCTGGAAAACCAGTCCGAGCCGACCCCTGGAGTAGACCACTAGCTTTGACGCCCCTTTCCCCTGCCAAGGGCAGCCTTCCGGACCAGGCCCCGGGACTGACCACTGGAGGAGACCCCCCATTGACATGGACCGCCCCCCAAGGATGGAGGCCTCCCCTGCCCCGAACAGAGCTCTGGGGGTAGTTCACCCCGCTACCCACCCAGTCCCAGGCCGAAACTGCAGATACACGTGGTTGCCGCTCCACGCTTATCTGCGGCTCCTTATCGGGGCCTCCGCTTGCAACGGTGTGCCGGGGATTTCTCCGTAATTACCGCCCGATCTCGGACGGCACCGTTCCGCTCCCCTCCGGCGTCCACCGCATCGCCCCTTTCCCACAGTCGCGACCCAGGACCCCACCACCCCGAGCCCACCAGGCCCTGTCCATCCCTAACGGCGTCCCACTGGTCATGCCTATCTAAAACCCCGCCCCCACCCATCCATAACCCCACCCCCAGCTTCACCCCACTTACCCATAACCCCTTCCCCGCTCCGGATCCTCCCGTCCATAACCCCATCCCACCTGATCTGGACCATTCCTCTGTGTAGTCATGCACTCCCTCTCCAGCCTCCACCCATCTGTGACTCCCCTCTCTCCCTGCCAAATATTGGGGCTCCCCTATCCAGGGGGCGGGGAGTGGGGTCAGGCCATGGGACAGTGTAGAAGCCGTCTGGAGGGACAGGAAAGGGTGGACTTTAGCGAAGTTGTGGAGGTAGAACAGACATCGTGACATCGTGCGGGTCGAATGAGAGATGAGTCGAGCATAACGCCAAGGTAACGGGCTTGTGAGCCGGGGACGGGGGGATAGGTGGCGGTGTCTACGGTGATGGAAAAGACAGCGGAAGGACCGGGTTTAAGGGGAGAAGATTGGGAGTTGCATTTTGGACGTGTAAAAATGGAGGTGACGGCCGGACGGCCAAGAAGAGATGTCCAGGATGCTGGAGGAGAGGCCAGACTGCAGAGGAGAGAGAGACATCGGGGCTGGAGATGTCGATTCGGGAATTGGAGTGAATGAGTACTCCAAGTGAGTGGGTGTAGATGGAGAATAGAAGGGGACCCAGAGCTGAGCCTCGAGGGACCCCCCCCCCCATTTAAGAGGTGGGAGGCAGGGGAGGACCCCGCCGAAGACACTGAGAATGAGCGGCCAGAGAGCTAGGGGGAGAACCAGGAGAGGACAGTGTCGCTGGAGGATAATGGATAATGCTTCCAGGAGAGATGGGAGCGGTCCACAGTGTTGACTGCTATTCCTCTTATATGTTCCAAGACACCCGGTACAGCCCTCTCCACGTGGCAGGCACCCATTACAGCCCTCTGCACGTGGCAGGCACCCAGTACAGCCCCTGCAAAGAGGAAGTGTTCAGTACAGCGCTCTGCATACTGAAGCATCCAGTAGAGTGGACAATACTGCTCAGTACTCAGAATATATGCAAGGTGCAAGCACTCTGCACACAACATGCCCCCCAGAACAGCACTCTGTATGGCGTATACCCCCAATATAGCCTTCTGCATGCAATATACAACCAGTACAGCGCTCTGCATGCAATATACACCTAGAATAATGCTCTGCGTGCAAAGTTTGGCCCAGTCCAGGGTTCTGCACACACCGTACCCCGCATGCAGCGCTCTGCACACAATATACACCGAGTTTAGTGCTCTACAAACAATATGCACCCAGTACAGTTCTCTGGACACAGGAAGGGCTCAGTCAATGCAACTGAGGAGGAGGAGGAGGAAGAAAAGAAGGAGCGGGAAGAAGAGGCGGAGGAGGGTACCAGAAGTTAATATCTTTCTGATGTTTTTCCCACGTCGATCCGAACAGAAATCATCTTACTGAGCAAGGGACTGGGAGGATTTGAATGTGGAAGGAGGGTGAGGGCTGGTGCCTGGAACAAGTGCCCTGTGTTTTGAAGCTCCGCCACCTGCTTGACAAAGACCTTGGGCGAGTCATTTCACTTCTCTATGCCTCAGTTCCCTCAACTGTAAAATGAGGATTCAATATCTGTTCTCCCTTCTCTTTAGACTGTGAGCCCCATGCCGGACAGGGACCGTGTCCGACCTAATTAACTTGTTCCTACACCAGGGCCTAGGACAGTGTTTTACACATGGTAAGCGCTTAACAAATACCGTTAAAAAAGAAAAAGGCAGAGCCCTAAACAAGGCTTGTCCAGCGAGACAGGGAAACCTCAGTGGTTTCTAGGAGATCCCATCCCCTCCCGCCTCCTCCTTCATTACAGTCCATCGTCTGGGATGCTTGGGGGGTCAGATAGAGAGAGTGTGTGTGTGTGTGTCCCCAAAAACATGTGCGAGGCCAAACATCGCCAACACTGTCCTGAGAATAATAATAATAATTATGGTACTTAAGCACTTACTAGGTGCCAAGCACTGTTCTTAGCACTGTGGTAGATACAAGTCAATCGGGTTGGACACAGTCCCTGCATGGGGCTCACACTCCTAATCCTCATTTTACAGATGCGGGAACGGGCCCAGCGACTTGTCCAAGATCACACAGCAGATATGTGGTGGGGCCCGGGATTAGAACCCAGGTTCTTCTGACTCCCAGACCCGGGCTCTACCCACTAAGCCACGCTGCTTCTCAGAACTGGACACTGCCACTCCCACCGAGGCCGGGGAGGGGAAGGGGGGGGCATTCAGGGCCTGCAAACTGCCCAGCTGGGATCAGGACGAGGGGGTCTCTGGGGGCTCTCTGGGCAGCAGAAAGGAACTCATGCCCCCCTGCGGGCACCCCCGGGGCCCAGGACAGGATGACTGGCTCCGTTAGTCCGAGGCTGAAATCCCCGAGCCACCTCGCCCTTGGAAGCCCCGGGCTGGACTCTCGACGGATGAAACCGCGGCATCGGTGGATAGCGGGCAAAAGGGTGGTGGCGGGGCCCTCGAGGGACCGAGGGAGAAAAGCGCGAGGGCTGCCTCCCTCTCCACCCCTGCCCACCCCAAAGGGAGGGAAACCGAGGTCCCCGGAGACCCCGCACCCTCCCCACAACCAGCTCAAGCCACTGCCTCGACGGGGCACTAGGAGGAAGCGGGTGCCGGTCGGCATCCTGGGCACACGTTCTCTTTATTAGGAATGAGCCGCCGACACCTTCGACTCTCCCCCAGAATCCCGTCGACCTCCCGGGCCACAGCGACAAGGGAGGCCTGGGAGCGCCTCACCACCGACCGCTGCCTCAGTGCCACGGACAGCTCAAACCTCCCTCCACCTCCCTTTCCATCCACCTTCTTCCACCTGCCCTTCCCTCTCTCCACCTCCCCTCCATCTCCGCTCTCCTTCCCTCTCAGTTCAACTGCAGAAGTTTAACGTCAAAATTATGAACGTGCTCTCTCTCCCTCACTGCCTCCCTCTCCGTGTCCTCCTCTGCCCCTCTCTCCGTGCCCCCCACACCTCTCTCTTCCTCTTTGCCCTTCCCTCTCTCTCTCCCCCCACCCCAAACTGGCATCTGACAACTTAGCCATGACTTTGAAGAAAACGCTATCTTGGGCCCAGCTTCTAGCTAAAGGAAAAGTTATAAAGTGAGGGCGCGCGCGCACACACACACACACACACACTTTTTTTTTTTTTTAACCAGGAAACTCTAAATCTAGATCAAGTAGTCCCTTAGACTGTTTTTGGCCCCACATGGTCCTAGGCTGAGTTCAAAGGTGACAGTTTTCCCAGAACCTCATTAAGCATAATGTTTATTTCATACGTTTAAAGGTTGCAGAGTTTACTTAAACCATGCTCACTTTTAAAAATAATCTCTTTCCCTAAAAAAAAAAAAAGAAAGAAAACAGAAACAGGCAGACTGCTGCCAGCAGAGGCTTCTGGGAGGATCCTTTCGTGGGGAAATCGGGGTCCAATCCCCGCTCCGCCCTGACGACGTGGGACCTCTGGAAAGTCCCTCGACCATTCTGGGTTTCGGAGACCCCCGTGACACCTACTTATTTCACCAGGGGTGGGGAAACAGCTTGAATTTGTCAAGGGAAGTTACCATTCTAAAGCCTTCTACGTCGAACACTTCATTTAGCCTTGCGACACCTCTCCCAGGTCCTCTGCGAGGGAGGGAGACGAAGGGTTCTTTTTGGAGGAGGAAACTGAGGCCCAGAAAGGTTAAGCGATGGACCCGAGGTCACCCAGCGGGCTGGGGCGGGACTCCGGCTTCCAGATCCGGCGTGTCCGTGCGGGTCGGAGAAGACCGGCGGCCCAGGCCCTGCGTGCTAGAGGCCAGTGGGTTCTCAGAGGTGCCGGATTGGGCAATGAATTCCCAGTTGTTAGTCATCGGATCGTCATAGCCGTGGCGGGACGCTGTCGGGACGGGACGGACTTGGACAGTCGGGCCCCGGGGGGGTCCCAGGAATGCCCAACCCCGCCCCACCTCCAGCCTCCGCTGAGGAAGCGGCAGCCGCAGAGTCAGGCGTCGAGGGTCCAGGAGCGGGGTCTGGTCGCCTCCTCGGGGACCCCCTTCTTGCAGACCTGAGCTCCCCCTGGGAGGACTGCCCGAGGGGCAGCTGACCACCGGAGGAGGAGGAGGAGAGCTGCAGCCTGTGCCCTCTGAACCCCCCACCCCCCGCCGCAGGACACGGGGCAGGGCCTGGCTTTTCTCGGACAGAACCGAAACTCACCCTTTACTTCTCGTGGAGCCCGGAAAAATGAAGGCTAGACTCTAAACCAATTCTTTCACCTACTGGATGTTTTCAATCTGTTTCCTCTTTGCCCCCTCCATTAATAATGATGGCATTTGTGAAGCGCTTACTGTGTGTCAAGCACTGGGGTAGATACGAGGTAATCAGGTTGGACACAGTCCCTGTCCCACACTGGGCTCACAGTCTTCATCCCCATTTTACAGATAAGGGAACCGAGGCCCAGAGAAGGGAAGTGACTTGCCCGAGGTCACAGTGCAGACAAGTGGCGGAGCCGGGATTAGAACCCAGGTTAATAATAATAATAATGTTGGTATTTGTTAAGCGCTTACTATGTGCCGAGCACTGTTCTAAGCGCTGGGGTAGACATAGGGGAATCAGGTTGTCCCACGTGGGGCTCACAGTCTTAATCCCCATTTTACAGATGAGGGAAACTGAGGCCCAGAGAAGTTAAGTGACTTGCCCACAGTCACACAGCCGACAAGTGGCAGAGCTGGGATTCGAACTCATGAGCCCTGACTCCAAAGCCCGTGCTCTTTCCACTGAGCCACGCTGCTGCTGGGAGGTTCTTCTGACTCCCAGGCCCGGGCTCTATTCACTAGGCCGTGCTGTTCAAAGACAGCTTCCGAGTCTCTTATTTCCACCGAAGAACTGTCCTCGGCTTCCAGTTCAGTGTCCTGGACATTACAGCCAAAACTCTAAGTAGCTCAATAGATCAATAAATCAATCGATTGAATTTATTGAGCACGTACGCTGTGCAGAGCTCTGTGCTAAGCGCTTGAACAGGTCGGCAATGTGCTGTGGTCACTCGGGTCGTCAAAACTCTCCGGGGCACTCGGCCTTTTCTTTTTAATGGTACTTGTTAAGTGTTTATTTTCATTCATTCATTCCATCGTATTTATTGAGCACTTACTGTGTACAGAGCACTGTACTAAGCGCTTGGGAGAGGACAATACAGCAATAAACAGTCATATTCCCTGCCCACAACGGGTTTACAGTCCAAGGACTCACCAACGTAAGTCTTGGGGGAGGTACAAGATTACAGCTTGGACACGGACCCTGTCCCACGTAGGGCTAAGTGGCAGGGAGAAGAATATAATCCCCATTTTACTGAGGCACGGCGAGGTTGAGAGATTTGCCCAAGGACACACAGCAGACAAGAGGTTGGAGCTAGGATTAGAACCCAGGTCCTCTGACAGCCAGTCCTGGCCTCTTTCCACTCGGCCACCCCTGCCCTGCCCATCAATCAATCAATTAATCAAGAATGTTTCCCCAGGTGCAAGGATCTTCTCTTGTATCTCACAGCGGGGGCCCAGCGCAGTGTTCTGCACACATTAGGGAACCTAGGACAGGGCTCTGCATGCAGTGGATGCCCAATACACAGCTTGTACACAGTAGGAGCCCATTATACTGCTTTGCACACCGTAGATGCCCAGTACAGTGCTTTGGATTCATGAATTGTACTTCCCAAGTGCTTAGTACAGTGCTCTGCACACAGTAAGCCTCAAATACGACTGGATGAATACATTCAATCCTATTCACCGAGGGCTTACTGTGTTCAAGGAACTGTACTGAGGGCCTGGGAGAGTACGGTATAACAAAATAGATGCCCGGTAATAATAATGATGGCATTTGTTAAGTGCTTACTATGTGCAAAGCACTGTTCTAAGCTCTGGGCACTGTTCTAAGCGCTGGAGTGCTCTCGCACAAGGTAGATGTCCCGTACAGCACTGACCACAAAATAGACACCCAGGACAGCACTCCGAATGCTTTGGATGCCTAGTGTACCCCTCGTGCACAGCAGGCATCCAGTACAGCATTCTGCACGCAGTAGACACCCAGTACAGCACACTCCACATAGCAGACACTCAATACATCACTGCCCACAGTAGGTACCCATCAGAGCACGGTTGGTAACGGTTGACTCAACCCCTCCATTAAGAAATGACAGCATGGGGACCGGGCTGATGATGAAGGATCAGAACACTCCTCACAGTAGGTGCCCAGTACAGTGCTCTGCACACAGTAGGGGCTCACTACAGCTCTCTGAACAGTGACCTCTCCTCGTTCTCCCTACTGTCTGGCCGCTCATTCTCGGTCTCCTTGGCGGGCTCCTCCTCTGTCTCCCACCCCGTAACTGAGGTGGTCCCTCAAGGTTCAATTTTGGGTCTCCTTCTATTCCCCATTTACGCCCACTCCCTTGGGGAGCTCATTCACTCCCACGACCCCAACTCCCACCTCTACGCGGGCGACACCCAACTCTCCATCTGCGGCCCTGATCGCTCTCCCCCTCTGCGGTCTCCTATTTCCTCCTGCCTTCAAGACATCTCCCCTTGGATGTCCTCCCGTCAACTCCAGCTGACCATGTCCCAAACAGAACTCCTCATCTTCCCACCCCAACCCCGTCCTCCCCTGACTCTCCCATCACTGTAGACGGCCCCGCCATCCTTCCTGTCTCACAAGCCCAGAACTTCGACGCGATCCTTGACTCCTCTCATTCAACCCACAGATTCAATCCATCACTTAATCCCGTCGGTTCCACCTTCGCAACATCGCTAAAATCCGCCGTTTCTTCTCCATCCAAACGGCTACGGTGTTAATCCAAGGACTTCTCCTATCCCGCCTCCTCGCTGACCTCCCTGCCTCCTTTCTCTCCCCACTCCAGTCCATACTTCGCTCCGCTGCACGGATCATTTTTCTACAAAAACCCTCAGGACACGTCACCCCGCTCCTCAAAAAACCCCAGCGGTTGCCCATCCACCTCCGCATCAAACAGAAACTCCTCATCTTGGGCTTTAAAGCTCTCCGTCCCCTTGCCCCCTCCTACCTCACCTCACTATGCTCCTACTCCAACCCAGCCCACACATTCGGCTCTTCTAATGCCAACCTTCTCACTTTACCTCCATCTCGTCTATCACGTCATCGGCCTCTCGCCCCCGTCCTGCCTCTGGCCGGGAACGCCTTCCCTCCTCGTAGCCGACAGACCATTACGCTCCCCCCCTCCCCGTTCGGAGCCTTACCGAAGGCCCGTCTCCTCCAAGAGGCCTTCCTGACTAAGCCCTCCTTTCCCCTTCTCCCACTCCCTTCTATAATAATAATAATAAGGTTGGTATTTCTTAAGCACTGAGTATGAGCGGAGCACTGTCCTAAGCGCTGGGGGGAGAGACAGGGTCATCAGGTTGTCCCACGTGAGGCTCACTGTCTTAATCCCCATTGTACAGATGAGGTCACTGAGGCACAGAGAAGTGAAGTGACTTGCCCACAGTCACCCAGCTGACAAGTGGCAGAGCTGGGATTCGAACCCATGACCTCCGACTCCCAAGCTCGGGGTCTTTCCACTGAGTCACGCTGCTTCCCGACTCGCCTGACTTCTCTGATTTGCTCCCTTTATTCATTTCCCTCTCCCATCCCCACAACGTTTATGTCCAAATCCATCATTTATTGATTTATATCAATATCTGTGCCCCCTCTAGACTGCAAGCTCATTGTGGGCAGGGAACATGTCGGTTATACCGTTATATCGTACTTTACTCGCCCAAACTGTACTAAGTGTTTTGCATACAGTAAGTGCTCAGTAAACACCATTTACGGACTGTCCACAGTCGGTGGTCAATACGGTGTTCTGCACACAGTAGGGGCCCAATTCGGTCATCCACGGGTGCTTCCGCCCTGATAAGCCAGGTCTGCCTCCTCCCACCACTCCACTCTCTGGTCATCATCCACACGGACCCTTCGGCCCTTGGGGATTAGTCCTTAAGGGCACAGACCCAAGGGGCAGCAAAAGCGTAGAGGCCCAGGCCCCCGTGGGGGTCGCCCAGGCCCCGTGCGGCCCCCCGAGAATGGCCGGAGCGCCCATCCGGCCTCTCCATCGCGGGCGGCCCCGGTCCGTCCGGGAAACCGGGCTGACCGACCAGCTGGGGCGTCCCCCGCCGCAGCCCCCGGCCCTCTGCCGCTTCCCCACGAGCCCCGCCCGGACCCCAGATTCGTGCCCGCCCGCCCCTCGCCCACCGCGGCCTCAAAAAGCCATTGATCCGGCCGGCCCCGGACCGCGCAGGTGGCCGCCCGAGGACCCGAGCGGTTCCCATGGCGACCATTGTATCCCCGCCAACAGAGTGGCGTTTCAGGGTTCTGAGAGGCGATTCAGTCCTCTTCCCCGCACTCCCCCCTTCCCCGCCCCGGCCTAAAAATGAGCGCGTACACGTGGAGGCCCACGTCGGGGCTCCCCGAGCGAGGACCGGGGGAGGCCGAGGGAGGCCGAGGGGCCCGGGAGTGGACGAAGGTGGCCGAGGAGACCGGGGTCGGCTGAGGGAGGCACCCGGGCGGCCGAGAGACCCGGGGCGGCGGAGGGAGGCCGAAGGGCCCCGGCCGTGCGGCCGAGAGAGGCGGGAGCCGGAGGACGAGCAAAGGTCACGATTCCACGGCTCAGCTGACCGGGCCGGGCGGCAATTTAAATAGCAGTCCGGCCAGTAAATCGGGAAAAAGGAGTCCTCGCTCAGCGCCCGGTTGGAAAGCGTTTAATTACGTTACTGGTTGCGCAAGCCGGGCCCGCGCCGGCCCGACGGCCGCGGGGAGAGCGGCGCCGGGGAGGGGAAGGGACAGGAGGAGGAAGAGGAGGAGGAGGAAGAGGAAAAGGAGCAGGAGGGAGAACTGTGCGCTCTGCCCTCCGGGGGTCTGCACAGTAAACCGTGGCCTCGGGGACAGGACGGGGGAGGACATTTGTAGTGTTTGCGTTGGCCTGTGACGGACGTGGCGGGCGACGGCGGTTGGAGAGACCGTCCGGCGTCTCGTCTCCCCACCGGCCGGTTCCCAGAGTCTGGAGGAAATGTCAGCGTCCAGCTCTTCCCCGACCTCCAGATACGAACACGCGAGCCCATCTGCGTGTTCACATTGAGAGGCCGCATGGCCTCGTGCAAAGAGCCCGGGCCCGGCAGTCAGAGGTCCTGGGTTCTAGTCCCGGCTCCTCCAGGCGTCTGCTGTGTGACCTTGGGCAAGTGGCTTCACTTCTCTAGGACTCAGTCTCCTCATCCGGAAAATGGGGACTGACTGTGAGCCCCACGTGGGACAGGGGTTGTGTCCAACCCAATTTGTCTGTATGCATCCTAGCGCTTAGTACAGTGCATGGCATATTGTGAGCGCTTAATAATAATAATAATAATAATAATAATAATAATGTTGGTATTTGTTAAGCGCTTACTACGTGCAGAGCGCCGTTCTAAGCACTGGGGGAGATACAGGGTCATCAGGTTGTCCCACGTGAGGCTCAGAGTCTTCATCCCCATTTGACGGATGAGGGAACCGAGGCGCAGAGAAGTGAAGCGACTTGGCCACAGTCACCCAGCTGACAAGGGGCAGAGCTGGGATTCGAACCCATGACCTCTGACTCCCAAGCCCACGCTCTTTCCACTGCGCCACGCCGCTGCTTAACAAATACCACAATTATTATTATTATTACCTTAGGGGTCGACCTGGTAGGGGTGGGTGCTTGGGAGTGTATGGGGGAGTGAGAGTGTGGGTAGGACGGTGTGCCGATCCTAATCCCGGCTCTGCCAACTGACCGCGGTTTGTTTGCTTTTTAATGGTATTCGTTAAGCGCTTACTATGTGCCGGGCACTGTACTGAGTGCTGGGGGAGATACAAGCTAAGCAGGTTAGACAGAGATGGGGCTCATCGTCTTAATCCCCATTTTACAGGTGACGTAACCGAGGCACAGAGAAGGAAGCGAAGTGACTTGCCCAAGATCCCACAGCAGACAAGTGGCGGAGCCGGGATTAGGATCCCGGCCCCGGCCTCTCCCTCCCTCTAGACTGCAAGCTCGTTGGGAGCGGGGGATGTGCCTGTTATATCGCACTCTCCCAAGCGTTCATTACAGCGCTCGGCACAGGATAAGCGCTCACATACAACGGACTGACCGACTGTATCCACTAGGCCACACTGCTTCTCTAACTGCTGGCTGTGTGACCTTGGGCAACTTACTTCACTTCTCTGGCCCTCAGTTCTCCTTTTCTTCCCCCTCCCAGGACGGGGACCGTGTCCGACCTAATTGCCTCGTGCCCAGCCGAGTGCTTAGAACTGTGTTCGACGCACAGAAAGCACGAAACAAACGCTACACCGAAAACCCAAAAATGTAACTGTTTACCATTCATTCCTCCGGTCGTATTTACCGAGCCCTTCCCGCGTGCCAAGCCCCGTACCGGGCGCTTGGGAGAGTACGCTAGAGAAGCAGCGTGGCTCAGTGGAAAGAGCCCGGACTTGGGAGTCAGAGGTGATGGGTTCGAGTCCCGGCTCTGCCACTTGTCAGCTGTCTGTGGGCGAGTCGCTTCACTTCTCTGCGCCTCAGTGACCTCATCTGTAAAATGGGGCTTAACTCTGAGCCTCACGTGGGACAACCCGATGACCTCGTATCTGCCCCAGCGCTTAGAACAGTGCTCTGCGCACAGTGAACGCTTAACAAATACCGACATTATTATTACACTACAACAACAAACCGGCACATTCCCTGCTTGTGGAGAAGCAGCGTGGCTCAGTGGAAAGAGCCCGGGCTTGGGAGTCAGAGGGCATGGGTTCGAATCCCAGCTCTGCCACTTGCCAGCAGCTGTGAGACTGTGGGCAAGTCGCTCTGCACATAGTAAGCGCTTAAAAAATACCAACATTATTAATGTGCCTGGGGGTGCGGGTGACCGTGCGAACGTGAGTGCACGCCGTTAAAACGTATGTGCGTGTGCACACAGAAATGGGTGGGACAGTGAATGTCTGTGTGTGCGGGCAGGTACGCGTGCACTCCGCTCTCCTAGCTGGGCGTCTGCAGCAAAATCAGCAATTGGGGTGAACCTTACCCAGGGCAAACTGCGGGCCCTGCCCAACCGACACTGGGGAGCACGTGCGCACAAACACACAAACACACACTCTCTCTCCCCTCTCCCCCCCCCCCACGAGAACGCTACTCCTTTCCTCCTCCAGGTTCCCGACGTTCCGGGCCTCCGTCCAGGCAGCCGGTGGCCGGCGGCAACCCGGAGCCCAGGAATCGTTACGCGAGGCCACGGGAAGTGTGGGGAGACGGGGGCCGCTCCGGCCCGAGCGCCTGCGAATGAGCCACCGTGAGAAACGTTGTCCCCCTCGGCCACGCCTGGACCTCAGGGGCCGGCGAGCTCGGGGCTGACCTCTGTAGTGGATAGAGCCCGGGCCTGGGTTCGAGTGCCGGCTCCACCACTTGGCCGCTGTGTGACTTTGGGCAAGTCACTTCGCTGGGCCTCCGTTACCTCATCTTTAAATTGGGGATTGAGACTATGAGACCCGTGTGGGACAACCCGATTATCTTGCATCTACCCCAGCGCTTAGAACAGTGCCTGGCACATAGTAAGCACTTAACAAATCCCATAATTATTATTATTATTACGTGGGGCAGGGACTGTGTCCAACCTAATTAGCTTGTTCTTCCCCAGTGCTTAGAACAGTGCCTGGCGCACAATAAGCATTCATACTATTGATGCCTGTCTACTTGCTTAGTTGTCTGTCTCCCCTTCTGGACTGTGAGCCCGTTGTTGGGTAGGGATTATCTCTATTTGTTGCCGAATCCAAGCGCTTAGTACAGTGCTCTGCACACAGTAAGCCCTCAATAAATACGATCGAATGAACGGATGAACAAATGCCTTTAAAACAAAAAGGCCCAGGCCCTTCTTCCGTGTCTGATGCAACGCCCATAAACTTGAAGGAGATTAGTGTGCTTTTTCAAAAGTTATATTTGTTTAGTGTTTACTGTGGGCCAGGAACTGTACTAAGCGTCAGAATAGATACAAGGTGACCAGGTTGGACCCGATCCATGTTCCACAAGGAGTTCACAGTCTCGAGCCCCATTTTCACATGTGGTAACTGAAGCACAGAGAAATGACATGACTTGCCCAAGGTCACCGAGCGGACAAGTGGTGGAGCTGGGATTAAAACCCAGGTCCCTCTGGCTCCCGGGCCTGGACTCTAATAATAATAATGATAGTATTTGTTAAGGGCTTACTATGTGCCAAGCACTGTGCTCTGGGGGTGGGGGAGGGCTCAGAGAGTGCATGTATGTGTGTGTGTCTGTGCATGAGCATACATATGTGCGCACATGTATGTGTGTGTGAATATGTGCCTATATCCCTGTCACTCAGAATTCCGGATAATAGTTTTCCAGCATGGCAGTGCCTCTGGGATCCAGGGGATTGTAGACCCCCCTCCAGACCCCCCCCTCAGTGTCACCCCACCCCGCATCTTAGGGGATCCTGCATTTTCCTGCCCCCGTGACATCCGAAAGTGGCTGGGGTGCCCAGCTCGGCCCTGTAGGCCTCGGCTGCCCCTGCCACGGGCAGTTATTGCCTAATGGAAGGAGCCCGGGCGTCACCAGATCTCACTTCTAACTAATAATAATAACAACTCTGGCTCCATCACTTGCCTATATCTTCTCTGTGCCTCAGTTTCCTCCTCTGTAAAAATAGGGATAAGATAGCCGTTTCCCCCCCCCCCCCCAAGTCTGTGAGCCCCGTGTGGAACAGGAACGGTGTCTGAGAAGATTATCTTGTATCTACCCCAGGGCTTAGCACAGTGCTGGAAACATAGCAAGTGCTTCAACCCCACAATCACGATTATCACTGTGGATTCCCTGGGAATCAGGGCCCTCCAAACTCCCTGCCCTTTCATCGTCTCTTTCTCTCTCCCTGCCCAAAGTCCTTCTCTCTCCTCTCCCTTTTCTTTTCTTTCCTCTCTTCCCCCTCCTCTCTTTTCTCTCCCCTTCTGTCCTTTTCCCTCCCTCTCCTCTTTTCTCTCCCCTCCTTTCTCTTCTCCTCCTCTTTTCTCTCCCCTCTTATTTTCTCTCCTGTCTTTTCTCTCCCCCCTTCTCTCTTTTGTCTCCTCTCTCCTCTTTCTCTCTCCCTCCTCTCCTCTTTTCTCTCCCCTCTCCTGTCTTTTCTCTCCCCTCTTCTTTTCTCTCCTGTCTTTTCTCTCCCCTTTCTCTCTTTTGTCTCCCCTTTCCTCTCTTCTTTTCTCTCCCCTCTTCTTTTCTCTCCTGTCTTTTCTCTCCCCCTTCTCTCTTTTGTCTCCCCTTTCCTCTCTTCTTTTCTCTCCCCTCTTATTTTCTCTCCCCCTTCTCTCTTTTTATCTCCCCTCTCCTCTCTTTTCTCTCCCCTTTCCTCTCTTCTTTTCTCTCCCCTCTTCTTTTCTCTCCTGTCTTCTCTCTCCCCCTTCTCTCTTTTTATCTCCCCTCTCCTCTCTTTTCTCTCCCCTTTCCTCTCTTCTTTTCTCTCCCCTCTTCTTTTCTCTCCTGTCTTTTCTCTCCCCCTTCTCTCTTTTGTCTCCCCCTCTTCTCTTTTCTCTCCCCTTCCTCTCTTCTTTTCTCTCCCCCCCCGTCTTTTTTTCCTCTCCTCTCTCTTCTCCCCTTTTCTCCCCCTTCTTCTTTTCCTCCTTCTCCTTAGCATTGCCTACTTATGGCAGTGGTTGGGGCACCTACCCTATGCTGAGCACGAGGGGAGATACAAAATAATCAGGTCAGCTACAGTTCCCGTCCCATACAAGTCGAAGAGGAGATCCGGACTGTAAACTCACTGTGGGCAGGGAACGTTTCTACCAACTCTGTTCTTCTGTACTCTCCCAAACGCTTAGTACAGTGCTCCGCACACAGTAAGCGCTTACTAAATACCGCAGATTGATCGATCCCATCTCTACTTTAAAGATGAGGAACCGAGGCCCAGAGAGGCGAAGGAGTTTGCCAAAGTCACCGAGCAAGCCAGCGGCAGAGCCGGGAGTGGAACCCGGATGTCCCGACTCTCAGCTTTTCCACTGCGGAGTGCCGGAGGTCTCTGGGGACGCCCAATCCAGGCCCTGTGACTTTCTCCACGCCGGGCACCCCTTCCCCCATCCAGGCCGGGCAAATGCCAGCTAGGGTAGAAAGCCAGCAGGTTTGGCCAGCGCGGGCCGGGCCCTCGGACGCCCACCCAGGCTCCTGGGCCGTCCACCCACACCCCCGGGGAGACCCTCGCCATTCCCGCCACGCCCCGGAGAGCTCCCGGAGGGACAGCGTGTTCCTGGGATGGGATCCGACTTCTCGGTCCCAGGATGCCGGTCATCCCTCCGGCCCCCTCCACCGCGTCACAGCGGGGCTCCGTTCTGGTGCCACCACCCACGATGGCAGTGGCGGACAGGGACAGGGTGGGGCGGCCCAAGGGCCGAGGACCCACCATAATAACTGTGGTACTTGTTCGGCGCTTCCTGCGTGCTAAGCACTGGGACGGTTACACCACAACCCGACGGGACACAGTCCCTGTCCCACCTGGGGCGCTGAGCCTGATGGACTCCACGTCCCCCTCGGGCTCTCAGCTAAAGGCTAACCCGAACCCCCTCCCCGTTCTCAGCCAGAGACCCCCACCCACATTCCAGCCATTCCACCTCACCAACCTGTTGACCCTCTCCCCCACCCTGCCCCATCTTCGACCAGGAAAACCCCTCCGGCTGGATTTCCCCCGTCCCCCTCCCCCAGTTCTCCAAATGGCCAGAACCGCCTTCCGCTGCGCGTCTGTTATACTGTTACATCCCAAGCGCTTAGTGCAGTGCCCTACACACGGTAAGCGCTCAGTAAATACGATCGACTCAGTCTCTCCCCAGTCCCCGCTCCTCGAGAAGGCTCTAATGCAGAAGAAGAAGAATTGTGGTAATAGGGAAGCAGCGTGGCTCAGTGGAAAGAGCCCGGGCTTGGGAGTCAGAGGTCATGGGTTCTAATCCCGGCTCCGCCGCTTGCCAGCTGCGTGACTTTGGGCAAGTCACTCCACTTCTCTGGGCCTCAGCTACCTCATCTGTGCAATGGGGATGGAGACTGTGAGCCTCACATGGGACGACTTGATGACACTGTATCTACCAGTGCTTAGAACAGTGCTTGGTACATAGTAAGCGTTTAATAAATACCAACATTATTATTATGTGCCAGGCACGGTACTAACTACTGGGGTGGCAACAAGAAAATCATGTTGGACACAGTCCCTGTTCCACTTGGGGCTCGCAGTCTCAATCCCCACTTTCCAGATGAGGTAACTGAGACCCAGAGAATAATAATAATAATGTTGGTATTTGTTAAGCGCTTAGTATGGTCAGAGCACTGTTCTAAGCGCTGGGGTAGATACAGGGTCATCAGGCTGTCCCACGTGAGGCTCACGGTCTTCATCCCCATTTGAGAGATGAGGGAACTGAGGCCCAGAGAAGTGAAGTGACTTGCCCAAAGTCACACAGCTGATAAGTGGCGGAGCTGGGATTAGAACCCATGACCTCTGACTCCCAAGCCCATGCTCTTTCCATTACGCCATGCTGCTTCACAAAAAAACTCATTTCTCACCCACCACACACCTCTACCTCTGCCTTCTCCTCCTCCTCCTTCCCCTCCCCTCAGCACTGTGCTCATTTGGATATATTTTTATTACCCTATTTATTTTGTTAACGAGGTGTCCATCCCCTCGATTCTATTTATCGTGATTATGTTGTCTTGTTTTTGTCCGTGTGTCTCCCCCGATTAGACTGTGAGCCCGTAAATGGGCAGGGATTGTCTCTATCTGTTGCCAAATTGTACATTCCAAGCGCTTAGTACAGTGCTCTGCACATAGTAATACTATTACTAATACTATTGAATGAATGAATAACTGATTTCGGTGCCTGCCTCCCCCCACCCTTCGAAGGCAGGAATGGTGTCTGCCGACCCTAGTGGACACTCCCGAGCGCTCAGCACGGCGCTCTGCACACACAGAAGACGCTCAATAAATCGCCACGACTGATCGAGTGATCAGCGCTCTTAGGACTTCCGGGGAGGTCCGCTTCCGAGCGCTCAGCACGGTGCTCTGCGCACTCAGAGGTCGCTCAATAAATAGCCCCGACAGATGGACCGACGAGCGTTCCTAGGTCTTCCAGGGGAGGTCCGGTCCTCCAAATGTTTTCCCGCAACCCCGCGGGCCCAAGTACTTCCCCCACCTTCAGGAAGCCACCTGAGATCGCTCCCCGTGTGCCCGCTCTGGCCGCCTCGTTGCCGATCCTGCCCCGATCCTGCCCTCGTTCCTCGAGCTCCATCTTTGCTCTGCGGAAGCAGCGGGGCCTAGTGGGAAGATCCCGGGCCTGGGAGTCACAGGACCTGGGTTCCAATCCCGGCTCCGCCACGTGTCTGCTGGGCAACCTCGGGCAAGTCATTTCACTTCTCTGTGCCTCAGTTCCCCCATCTCTAAAATGGGGATCGAGACCGTGAGCCCCATACGGGACGTGGACCGTGTCCGACCTGATTAAAACTTCGACCGACCCCAGCACTTAGTAGAGTGCCCGGCACATAGGAAGTGCTTAATAAATACCATTTTTAAAAAAATGATCGATCGCTTCACGTCTCATTTCTATAGCTCTTCTCTCTCTCCCTGCTAGATCAGCTAATTTGTGTCAGCTGGATCGCAGATTAGACGACAAACTTGTTCTCAAGGTCCAGGGGTGTACCTCAGCCTTCTCTGGCTCGTTGCCCAGGCTTCTAATAATTGTGGTATGTGTTAAGCATTTACTATGTGTCAAGCGCTGTTCTAAAGCGCTGGGGCGGATACAAGAGAATCAGGTCAGACGGTCCCTGTCCCACACAGGGCTCAAAATCTAAGTAAGAAGGAGAACAGGTCTCGAATCCCCATTTTAGAGACGCGAGCGTGGCTCAGTGGAAGGAGCCCGGCCTTGGGAGTCAGAGGTCGTGGGTTCCGATCCCGACTCCGCCGCTCGTCAGCCGTGTGACGGGGGGCAAGTCGCTTCACTTCCCCGAGCCTCGGTTCCCTCATCTCTAAAATGGGGATGAAGCCCGTGAGCCCCACGTGGGACAACCTGATGACCTCGTAGCTAGCGCTTAGCACAGCGCTTGGTACACAGTAAGCGCTTAACGGATACCGCCGTTAATATTATTTTACAGATGAGGTATCTGAGGCACAGGGAAGTGAAGTGACTTGCCCAAGGTCACACAGCAGATAAGTGGCGGAGCCGGAATTAAAACCCAGGTCCTCCTGATTCCCAGGCCCGGGCTCTCGTTTATTAGGCCACCGTGCTCCTCTAGTCCACTTCCCTGCGTCCATTCAGCGGCCCAGTGAGGACCTGGTGTATTTTTCAGGAAAGCAGCCCTGACAAGCGCTTAGTACAGTGCTCTGCACATAGTAAGCGCTCAATAAATACTATTGAATGAATGACAAGAAGCCCCCAAGCCCAAGCAGGTCCCGGTGGAAAGAACCTGGGCCTGGGAATCGGAGGACCTGGGTTTTAATCCCGCCTCGGCCCCTCGCCCGCTGTGTGACGTCGGGCAAGTCGTTTCACTTCTCTGGGCCTCAGTTACCTCATCTGTAAACTGGAGATTAAGCCCGGGAGCCCCACGCGGGACAGGGACTGTGCCCAACACGACTGGTTTGTATCCCCCCCAGCGCTGGGGACGGTGCCTGGCCCCACCGTGAGCGCTTAACAGATACCATTCAAAAAACCCCCAGAGCCCCGTTACCCACCGGGCCACTCCAGCCCCTGGCATCAGAACCCGGGGGAATCCTCGGTCGGTCGGTCGGTCCGTCCGTCGTATTTATTTATTATTTATTCATCCCCGAGGTCGATGGGTCCAGTCACGTGTACGGCGGCTGCTTTGAACGCCCTGCAATGTGACCTTCATACTTCCCTTATCTCGCCATCTCCGCCCCTGCCCATGTCCGGGCTGCCAGGGGCGGAACCACCAGTTCTAAAGGTGAACAACGGTGGGCCCGGGACCGGGGTGCTGCTCGTCGCCGCCGACAGACAGCCGGCTCCCTCACGCTTCCTCCCCGCTCTCACGCCGCTCCGGGTCCTCTAAAATTAGCTCCATAAAACCGGGGCCCGGCTGTAAACCTCAGCGAACTCCGAAGGCCGGGGACGACAGCTGAGAGCCCCAGCGAGGGGGAAGGGAAGGAGAGAAGGCCGCGGCCCTGGCTATTTTCAATCGGCGGCAGCTGACTGTCCTCAAAATGGCGCAGGCCCACGTTCATTCATTCATTCGATGGCATTCGCTGAGCGGTTAACTGTGTGCGAAGCACTCGGGAGAGGAAGACGCACCGGTTCCCTGCCCCCGACGGGCTTACGGTCCAGAGGAGGGGGCGACGGACACGAACAGAAATAATTAAACGACGGCTACGTACATAAGTGCCGTGAATGAAGGGAGCGGGTCAGGGCGACGCACGAGGGAGTGGGAGGAGAGGAAAGTGGAGCTTAGTCAGGGAAGGCCTCTCGGAGGAGACGGGCCTTCGGTCAGGCCTGGAAGGTGGGGAGAGGACGTGGGCCCGGGGTCGGCAGCGAGCGAGATCGAGGCACAGCGAGAAGGTTAGCATCAGAGGAGCGAAGCCTGTCTCTCGAAAAAGTGGCCATAAATTCATTATAAAATGAATCGAGCCCTCATTATGTACCAGGCGCTGAGACAGACGTGAGCCGCTCAGAGCGGACACATCTCTAACACCCACAGGGCCTACCGTCTAAGGAGCAGGGACCTTCTGCCCATTTTACAGATGGGGAAACTGAGGCCCAGAGAGGTTAAGACCCCTGGACCCTTTCCAGTCATTCCATCAATCGTATGCAGGGAGTGCTTATTCGGTCGTATTTATTGAGTGCTCACTGTGTGCGGGGCGCTTGGGAGAGGCCCACGGACCAGAGTCGGTAGACACGTTCCCCGCCCACAGCGAGCTCACCGTCGAGACGGGAAGACAGAGATCGACAGAAATAAATTGCGGAGACGGTGCTCAGGGTGCGCCGAGCCCCGCGTGAAGCACTTGGGAGAGGACCCGCTGGGTCTCCTAAACGCTCGGTGCCGGGCTGGATGCTCAGAAAGTACTCAGTAAATTCGACCGATGGAGGACGGGTGGGGGAGTCGCGGGGAAGCTTCTGTCCGAAAGATGGCCACCATTTCCTTCTCTCCTCCGGGCCGGACATTTCCCAATTCGACAGGCTGGTCAGCCCTCCCTCCTCCCAGTTTGCGAGACAGTTAAACATTGACCCAGGTCCACGGCTGGCCTGGGAACCACACCTCGGGTGAGGCTTCTTCAGCTTCCCAAACCCCGCCATTCCCGAGGTTCCCGAGGCTCCCGAATCTCCCGAGGCCCGGCCCCCCGGGCCGGGCCCGGACTCCGACCGCCATCCCAGGGGCTCGGAGCTGTCAGTCGTATTTAGTGAGCGCTTACGCTGTTTAGGGCACCGTACTGCACGATTGGGAGAGGACACTCCAACCCTGTTGCCGAATTGTCCATTCCAAGCGCTTAGTGCGGTGCTCGGCACAGAGCAAGCGCCCAATAAACACGATTGAACGAACGAATGAACACTATATAACAGACACATTCCCTGCCCACAGCAAACCGACAGTCTGGAGGGGGAGATGGATTTAATAGAGGTAAATAAATAAATGACAGATGCGTGCTTAAGTGCCCCGGGGCTGGGAGGAGGGATGAATAAAGGGGATGGAGTCAGGGTGACGCAGAAGGGAGTGGGAGAAGAGGAGAGGAGGGCGCAGTCGGGGAAGGCCTCCTGGAGGCGGTGGGCCTTCACTAAGGCTTTAAAGGAGGGGAGGATCATTGTCTGTGTCCTCGTCCTCCCTCGCGGGGAAGAAGAAGTCAACCCAGGAGCCGGTTGCCGGGGAGGCTGCCTTGCTCCTACAGCCCTATCGGTGGGGTAAAAGTCCACTCTTTTTAGCTAAATAAAATTGCAACATCACTAAACCTCTTTTAACAACCGCTTCCAGGGAGTTTTCTCAGCTCTTTCCCCCTCTCTGCTTGACCTTTTTCCTGCATTGAAAGTTCCTCTTGGAATCCACAGGCCAAAAGGGCTCTCTGCCACCAAAATATAATCCTGACAATAATAACGTTGGTATTTCTTTAGCACTTACTCTGTGCCGAACACTGTACCGACCGCCGGGGTAGATGCTTTTTTTTACGGTATTTAAGCGCTGATGATGTGCCAGGCACCGTTCTCGGCGCCGGGGTAGATACAAGGTCCCTGGCCCGCCTGGGGCTCATGGTCCCTTAATCACCATTTTACAGATGAGGTAACTGAGGCACATAGAAGTGAAATGACTTAATAATAATAATGTTGGTATTTGTTAAGCGCTTACTATGTGCCAAGCACTGTTCTAAACGCTGGGGTAGATAACAAGGGAATTTAGGTTGTCCCACGTGAGCCTCCCAGTCTTCATCCCCATTTTCCAGATGAGGGAACTGAGGGCCTGAGAGGTGAAGGGACTTGCCCAAGGTCACTCAGCTGACAAGTGGCAGAACCGGGATTCGAACCCACGACCTCTGACTCCCCAGCCCGGGCTCTTTCCATCGAGCCACGCTGCTTCTCGGGATAAGAACCCAGGTCCTCTGACTCCCAGACCTCTGGGTCACGCCGCTTCAGGTCTGCAGAGCGTGCTCGTTTCCCCGAGTATTTCCACGTCCGGATTTCTCACTTCATCCTCTGGCCAACCCCAGGAGGAAGAGCAGGGGCCGGCAGGGGCTGTCACCCCCATTTGGGGAAACTGAGGCCGGGAAAGGTCAAAGTTCCTTGCCAGGGGTCCTCTGGCTCCCGGGCTCCTGTGCCCTTCCGCTGGCCGCCCTGCTGCCAGGTCCTGGGCACCCTGGGCAAGCGTAAGGTCGGGCCAGAGTTAGCCTGAGCAGGTTGAACGTAATAATAATAATAATTATGGTATTTGTTAAGCGCTTACTATGTGCTGAGCACTGTTCTAAGCGCTGGGGGAGATCCTGGGTCTTCATGTTGTCCCCCGTGGGGCTCCCATCTTTTAATCCCCATTTTTCCAGATGAGGTCACCGCGGCACCGCGAAGTTAAGTGACTTGCCCAAGGTCACACAGCAGACAATCGGTAAAGCCGGGATTCGAACCCACGACCTCTGACTCCCAAGCCCAGGCTCTTTCCACTGAGCCACGCTGCTGCTCTGGGCACCTAAGGGGTAAAAGCGAGGGAGGAACCCATCCCATCCAGAAGCAGCGTGGCTCAGTGGAAAGAGCCCGGGCTTGGGAGTCAGAGGTCGTGGGTTCGAATCCCGGCTCCGCCACGTTGCTCTGTGACCTTGGGCAAATCACAACTTCTCTGGGCCTCAGTGACCTCATCTGGAAAATGGGGATGAAGACGGTGAGCCCCACGTGGGCCAACCTGATCACCTTGTATCCTCCCCAGCGCTTAGAACGGTGCTTTGCACATAGTAAGCGCTTAACAAATGCCATCATCATCATCATCATTATTATTATTATCCCGGCTCTCCCTCACTCTTTGGTTGTGAGTGGGTGAGGCGGGGACTGTGCTGATCCAATAAGCCTTAGCTCCCCCATGCTAGTGCATTCGTTTAATTGATTCAGTCGTACTTAATGAGCTCTTACTGTGTGCAGAGCACTGTATTAAGCGCTTAGAAGAGTACAGTAGAACAATAAACGGACTCATTCTCTCCCTGCCCACAACGAGTGCTGGCCAAACCAATGGGGCCCCAGTTATTCAAGCTCCGACCAGCACGATTTGGCTCCTCGTCTGAGGGCACAGAGTGGGGGGTCCCGCGGGTGCCCCCCGAGGGACCCAGGACTGGGGGAGGGTCGCGGCTGTGTGTTTTTCCACCCAGAGCCGGGGGTGGGGAGGGGGCAGAGGTCACCATCCCGTGTGGGCCTGAGAGAGGGCCACCCCCAGAAGCGCATATGGGAATGCGTTTTCCTCCCACCCACCCCCGGCGGGCTATTTTGAGGAAACACAACAGCCATTTCCTCGCAGCGTCCACGGACCAGTCCTCTGGTCCGACGTCAATATCATAATTTGAAAAAAAGGGCCTTTTCCTTGAATTCATCGACAGGGCGGACTTGTGACCCGGCCGGCCGGGCCTGGCACCTCCCGGCTCGCTCCCCCCGCCGGCGGGAGCGGAGTGGGGCCCGGGGGGGGGGGGGGGGCCGCAGGCCGCTGGGAAAGGAACGAGCAACTCCCGTCCAGATGGCCAGAGCGGTCCCCGGGGCCGGCCGGGAGGATCGGGCTTGGGGGAGAACTGGAGCTGAGCCAGGGCGGCCTCCCGGGCCCGGCTTCGTCGGACCAGCCGGGATGTGGGAGGGGAGGCTGGAAGCAAAGGACGGAAAGGGGTCCGGCGCCCCCCGCCCCGGGTCCCGGGCCAGAAACCAGACCGGGGCCGTGGCGTCCGACCGGACGAGCGGAGGCCCGCGCTCCTCCCGTCCCCCCGTCCGTCCTCCCCGCGCCTCAGGCCGCAGCCTCTCCCCGGACGCCCACGGTGGGAAGGGGAGGCCTGGCTTGGAGGAGATCTCCAAGCGCCCCCCACCCGACCCCGCAGGTGGACCTACGGGGGGGGGGGGGGGGGGAGTCGACAGGGAAGCCCGATCATCATCAATCCCCCCAGACCGTAAGCTCGTTGTGGGCAGGGAAGGTCACTGTTTACTGTTGAATTGTCCTTTATCGTCGAATTGTACTCTCCCAAGCGTTTGGCACAATGCTCGGCGGGCAGTAAGCGCTCGATGAATACCATCGAATGGGCGAATGAATCACTCAGTGCCATTTACTGAGCACTTCCTCTATGTACAGAGCACTGTAGTAAGTGCTTGGGAGAGTCCGATACAACACACTTAGCGGACGCTGTCCTCTAGACTGTAGGCGCATTGTGGGCAGGGGACGGGTCTGTTTATTGTTGTATCGTACCCACCCAAGCACTTAGTACAGTGCTCTGCACACCGCACGTGCTCAATAAATACTACCGAATGAACGTTCCCTACCCATAATGAGTTTACAGCGTAGAGGGACTGTAAATCCAGAGAACCCGTCTCTCCCCAACAGGGGCGAGTGCAGGGAATCGTTCAGTCAATTGCATTTATTGAGTGCTGAATAATAATAATAAGGGCATTTGTTAAGTGCTCACTATGTGCCAAGCACTGTTCTTGGCGCTGGGGTAGATACAAGGTGATCAGGTTGTCCCACGTGGGGCTCACGGTCTTCATCCCCATTTTACAGATGAGGGAACTGAGGCCCAGAGAAGTGAAGTGACTGGCCCAAGGTCACGCAGCAGACAAGTGGCGGAGCGGGGATCAGAAGCCACGTCCTCCGACTGCCAAGCCCGCGCTCTTTCCACCGAGACGGGCCGCTCCCGCCTGCAGAGCACGCAGTATAATATATATAATTGGCTCAGTGGAAGGAGCTCGAGCTTGGGAGTCAGAGGTCACGGGTTTGAATTCCAGCTCCGCCACTTGTCAGCTGTGAGACTGTGGGCAAGTCACTTCACTTCTCTGGGCCGAAATTCCCTCATCTGTAAAATGGGGATTAACTGTGAGCCTCACGGGGGACAACTGGATGACCCTGTATCTCCCTCAGCGCTTAGAACAGTGCTCTGCACCTAGTAAGCGCTTAACAAATACCAGCATTATCATCATTATTATTATTGTTAATAATATACGTGTAATATAACAATCAACACACACATTCCGTGCCCACCACGGCAGGTCCAAGGGGGTCTGGGGAGATCCACGGGTGAGGGTCTAGGCCGGGTTTCCGGAGGAAGGGCGGGGGTTTCGGAGGGTCCGGGCTGGGGTCACCGGGGGGGAGAGTCAGGGATGGAGAGGGGGCAGTCGGGGCGTGGGATGGTCCGTGCCGGGTCACCGAGGGGAGAGTCAGGCCCATCCCCGATGATGGAGGTGGGTGTCCAGGGGGACAAGCATCCCACGGTTCGTCCCGCCCCAGCGTCCCAACGTCGCGGCCGGGCCAGAGTCCAGAGAGAGAGAGCTGACCCCTGGGGGTGGTCTTTCCGGGGAAATGGAACGGCCGAGGCCTCCCGGGCCGGCAGGTAAGGCTCGCTCAAACCAGGCCTTCGGCCACCTCTAAGCCCAAGCGGAGATGTGGACTTTGCCCGGAAGAATCGCCGTCAGAAAACCAGAAATCCCTCAACCACCCAAACCCTCCCCCGCTTACCCGTCGGGGAACCCGGAACTCACCGACGCCACACCCGTCCCCCGCCGGACCCCCCCCCCCCTCCCGCCCTGGGGCTGGAGAATGTCCATGCCCTCTCCTGGAGAATGTCCCCCCAGTCTCCCCAAGTCCTCAGAGCCAAATTCGAGAAAGCCCCCAAATGGCACACTCCAGGATCGCCCGGAGTGAGGGCCCTGGAGACCCCGGCCCCACGGGCCCTCCAGATGCCAGCGGGCCCGGGGCGGGGGTCACCCCGACCCCAGACCCAACGCCCCGTCCGGCAGCGCCGAGCGGTGCCCGCGCTAACCGGCCCTTCGACGCCCTGGCTGTTCCCCCCGCGCCGCCGACCCCACCGGGCGCCTCGGCCTCCCGTCCCTCCGTCCTCCCGTGGGTCTCTCCTCCCGGACCTCGGTGGGTCTGTGTCCTCTTCCCCCTCCCTGGCCCTCACGGACACACACACACTCCGCCCACCCACACCCCCTCAGAACCCGGGGCCTTAGCTGTGCAGAGCAGGCGGCCCGCGGGCTTGGAAGGCCTCGAAGAGCTAGTCGGCGGGCCGGCCGCCGGACCGACGGTCCTCCCACCCCGCTCCGCTGACCACCACGCGCGACCCAGGCACCCCCGGTCCGGTCCCCTGGGGTCACCGTCGCCCCCGCCCAGGGCTTTCACCCCTCCGCCGTCACGGACGGCCACGAGAAACAGCGTGGTCTCAAGGGAAAGAGTACGGGCCCGGGCGTCGGAGGACGTGGGTTCTAATCCGGGCCCTGCCGCTTGTCCGCTGCGTGACCTGGGGCGAGTCGCTTCACTTCCCCGGGCCTCGGTTTTCTCCACTGCCAAATGGGGATTAAATCCTACCCCCATCCTACTCGGAACGCGAGCCCCTCGGGGGTCGGCGTCGGCATCCAACCTGATAAATCTGCACCCACATCAGGGCTTAGAACAGTGTTGGACACATAGTAAGCGCTTAAGAAGTAGCATAAAAGAACGGGGCCCGGCGGGCCCGGGAGGCCACGACTTTGACCCGAGCCCCTCAAGCCCAGCTGGCTCGGATCCTCCCTCCGTCCACCATTCCTGGAGGACAGAGGTCCGTTCTCCCCAGTCAGCCCGAAAGCAGGGCCTTGCCCAGTCTAAAGTAGCCACGGCCGCAAGCCCGCTGTGGGCGGGGATTGTCTCTCTCGCTGAATCGCACTTTCCGAGGGCTTAGTACAGTGCTCTGCACACAGTAAGCGCTCAATAAATACGACCGAATCAACTAGTTGGGTAGTCGAGACTAAAAAAAATACAGCTCGACCTCACATCGGGACAGTGCGATGGGGCTACGGAGCGGGGCATTCAATAAATGCTATTTTTTTACGCTATCTGTTAGTCACTTCCGATACGCGAGGCACTGTTCTAAATGCTGGGGCAGATACGAGGTGGGGAGGTTGGACGCAGTCCCTGTCCCACGTGGGGCTCGCCTTCTTAATCCCCATTTTACAGAGGAGGTCACCGAGGCACAGAGGAGTCAAGTGACTTGCCCAAGGTCACACAGCAGGCGGGAGGGGGAGCCGGGATTAGAACCAAGGTTCTTCTGACTCCCCGGCCCACACGCCAACCCCTCGGCCACGCTGCTTCTCCAGTTCCGTTCCCGCAACTGCCTACTTGGGGCACGGCGCTGTCCGGAGGTCTTTAGACTGGACCGAGAGCCAGTTGTGGGCAGGGAATATCTCTGTTCGTTGTACCGAACTCCTCCCAGCGCTCAGTCCAGGGCCCCGCACAGAGTAAGCGCTCAATAAATCCGACCGGACGGACGAACACCGAGCTCCGGCAGGGTGCAGGGCCCCGCTTGGGCGTTTGGAAACGTATAATAAGTCCCTGCCCCGAAGTACTTTGCGTAACAGGGAAGTCGGTCAGACATAAATTGCCAAATATACAATAAGTGGAAGAACTGAGACAGAAGTACTCAATACAAAAGCAAGTAACTGAATCCCCGCCTCCTCCGGGAAGCCTTCCCCGATTAAGTCCCGACACCCCCAAGTCGGATTCAACAGCCTCTGGCCCTCGGGTTTAGACACCTACTGTGCGACTGTGGGCAAGTCACTTCACTTCTCTGTGCCTCAGTGACCTCCTCTGTAAAACGGGGATTAACCGTGAGCCTCACGTGGGACCACCTAGTCCAGTGCTCCGCACATAGTCAGCGCTCAATAAATACCACTGAATGAATGAACGAATGAACCTGATGACCCCGTATCTCCCCCAGCGCTCAGAACGGCGCTCGGCACATAGTAAGCGCTTCACAGATACCAACGGTATCATCACTCTTATTATTTAGCCTCCTTTCGCCACGGACGGACGGTAGGCCCGGCTCCTCCATCGGAGGGGAAGCCCTCTGTGGGCAGGGAGGACCTCTCGGACGCTTCTCCGAGCACTTAGTAGGGAAGGTCGCCCCATCGCGACCGTGGCTACGACTGAATAACTCATTTACCGGGAGATTAGCAAGTACGCAGATCTACAGAGGGCCAGAGCTTGGCCGGCGCCCATCCGGGCAGCCGAGGGGGAGCCGTGCCATCACCCCGGCAGCTGGCACCGGGGGGGCACCGGCGCCATCGCCCCCCCGTCGCCCCGCTGGGAACCGGCCCTTCGAGTTCACGGAGTTGGGGCCTCTGACCGCGTCTCTCACAACCGTCTATCAGCCACAGAAAAACAGCAAGTGAAAGCAAAACGCCGTCTCTCCGCCCCCCCCCCCCCCCGCCCCGGTTTCGAGAGCAGATCTTTCTTTGCGACGCAGCAAGTTCCTAAACCACTTTGATAAATAGTTCCAGTGGGTGATTATTATTATTATTATTATTATTATATGGGTATTTGTTCACTCCCCGCTAATACCAAACCTCTTGCCAAGCACCGGGGCGTAGGGAAGCTAATCGGGTCGACCCCACAGATTGGAGTAAAGGGGCTTTCTCGGGGTCACGACGCCTTTTGGGGTTCTGAGAAAGCCAAGGGGGCCGGACCGGAGGCTCCGACGACGGGATCGTTGCCCGTCTCCCTTGGGGATCGACTTCGACCGCTACTCGTCGTCCCCGAAGCCCCGGGTGGGAACGGGGCCGGCGTCCGGCCCGGTCAGCCGGCCTCCTCCCCGGCGTTCGGTTGGGTGCTTGGCACCTCGCGAACGCCTCTCAAATACGGCAACTGTTAGAATAACGCCAAGCACTGTTCTAACGCTCAGTGGAAAGAGCACGGGCTTTGGAGTCAGAGGTCGTGAGTTCGAATCCCGGCTCTGCCACGTGTCAGCCGTGGGACTGTGGGCAAGTCACTTCACTTCTCTGGGCCTCAGTCCCCCCATCTGGAAAACGGGGATGAAGACCGTGAGCCCCACGTGGGACGACCCGATTCCCCTGTGTCTACCCCGGCGCTTAGAACAGCGCTCCGCACATAGTAAGCGCTTAACAAATACCGACATTATTATTAATGCTGGGGTAGCTACAAGGTCGTCGGGTGGCCCCGCGCGGGGCTCCCCGAATTCATCCCCATTTCCCAGATGAGGGAACGTGAAGCGGCTCGTCCGAGGCCACACAGCGGACGAGGGGCAGGGCGGGGATTAGCACCCGGGCCCTCCGACTCCCAAGGCCGGACTCTCGTCCCAGGCTCACGCCGAGGCCCGGGGGTGACCGGGGCACCGGTCGGTCGGTCGGTCGGGGCTCTGATCTTTAGGATCTCTGGGCTGATTCTGGGGGGCGGGGGGAGGCGGGGGGCTGCGATTTCCCTTCCCGTGGGGTTCAGAAGCGACCAGGGCCCACGGGACCCGGACCGCCAGGTCGCCTGTAAACAGGAATCGCAGCGCGGACACTGGGAATGACCTAAGAGACATTAAACAGGAAGGCGGGGAGCTACCTCTGTTGTCGGGAGATAAGGCCCTGCCGGCGGGGGTGGGGGGACCGGGCTGTCCCAACCCACCGGACAATCAGTACGGCGCTTTGCCCGCAGGAAGCGCTCAGTAAATACGACCGAACGAATCGGGAGCCACTCCCTGTGTCCTTCGGGCCCTGCGGCCCAGCCTGCTGAAACTACTATCTTTTGGGGGGGGGGTCAGCTGGGGGGGGGGGGTCGCCTGGACCTGGAGGGGTTGGAGGGGGACCGTGGGAACGGCAGGGGGTTTAGGCCCCCCCGTGTTCACCGTGGACAGGGAATGCGTCTAATAATAATGACGGTATCTGTTAAGCGCTCACTATGTGCCGAGCACCGTTCTAAGCGCTGGGGGAGGGACAGGGTCATCGGGGCGTCCCACGTGAGGCTCACAGTGCATCCCCATTTTCCAGATGAGGTCACTGAGGCCCAGAGAAGTGACTTGCCCACAGTCACCCAGCTGACCAGTGGCAGAGCCGGCATTCGAACCCATGACCTCTGACTCCCAGGCCCGGGCTCTTGCCCACTGAGCCACGGCGTTTCTCCAACTCCGCTACGGAATACTCTCTTGAGCGTTTAGTACGGTCCTCTGGAAGCAGCCGGGCCTAGTGGAGAGAGCCCGGGGCCCGGGAGTCAGAAGGTCGTGGGTTCGGATCCCGGCTCCTCCCCCTGTCTGCTCTGTGGCCTTGGGCGAGTCACTTGACTTCTCGCTTGAGGCCTCGGTTCCCTCGTCTGTCAAACGGGGATGAAGGGTGCGAGCCCTCGGCGGGACAGGGCCTGGGTCCCACCCGATTTCCTTGCAGCCGCCCCAGCGCTCAGTACAGTGCCTGCCACGTAGGAAGCGCTTAACAGACACCGTCGTCACTATCATTCTAACTAATAAGCGCTCGACAAACTACATTCCAAGCGCTCAGTCCGGTGCTCTGCACAAAATAAGCGCTCAATCGATCCGATCGCCGGACTGATGAGGGCGATTCCCCCGCGAATTTCCTTACAGCCGCCCCAGCGCTTAGTACAGTGTCCGGCACGTAGGAAGCGCTTAACAGGGACGGTCATTCCTAGCATTACTACTAATAAGCGCTCAACACACTACTTTCCAAGCGCTTAGTCCAGTGCTCTGCACAAAGTAAGCGCTCAGTCGATCGGACCGATGGACCGAGGGCGAATTCCCCCGCGAATTTGCTTGCAGCCGCCCCAGCGCTTAGTACAGTGCCCGTAGGAAGCGCTTCACACAGACCGTCGTTCCTATCATTATTACTAGTGAGCGCTCAATAAAGGGACTTTCCAAGCGCTTAGTCCAGTGCTCTGCGCAAAGTAAGCGCTCAATCAATTCGATCGAATGAATAAATAAATACGATCGATTGACCGATGAGGGCGAATTCCCCCGCGAATTTGCTTGCAGCCGCCCCAGCGCTTAGTACACTGCCTCGCACTTAATAAGCGCTTAACAAAGACCATCGTTATTGCTAATAAGCGCTCGATCGATCCGATCGCCGGCCCGATGAGGCCGAAAGCCCCGGTGAATTTGCTTGCAGCCGCCCCGGCGCTCAGTACAGTGCCCGGCACATAATGAGCGCTTAACCGGGACCACCGTTACTATCATTATCGCCAATAAGCGCTCGATCGATACGATCGCGCCTGCTTGATGAGGCCGAAATCCCCCTCGAATTTGCTTGCAGCCGCCCCGGCGCTCAGTACAGTGCCCGGCACATAATGAGCGCCTAACAGGGACCATCATTACTATCATCATTACTAATAAGCGCCGCTCAATAAATTGTACTTTCCAAGCGCTTAGTCCAGTGCTCTGCACAAAGGAAGCGCTCAATCAATACGACTGGCGGAACCAATACGATCGACCGACGAGGGCGAAATCCCCCGCGAACTTGCCTGTCGCCGCCCCAGCGCTTAGTACGCTGCCGGCCACATAGTAAGCGCTTAGCAAAGACCACCATTACTACGGTTACTGCTAATAAGCGCTCGATCGATACGATCGATTGACCGATGAGGTTGAAATGCCCCGCGACCTTGCCTGTCGCCGCCCCGGCGCTCAGTACAGTGCCTGCCGCGTAATAAACGCTTCACAGGGACCCTCATTGCTATGATTATTACTAATAAGCGCTCGATCGATACGATCGACTGATCGATGAGGCCGAAATCCCCCCCCCCCGACCTTGCCTGTCGCCGCCCCAGCGCTCAGTACAGTGCCTGCCGCGTAATAAACGCTTCACAGGGACCCTCATTGCTATGATTATTACTAATAAGCGCTCGATCGATACGATCGACTGATCGATGAGGCCGAAATCCCCCCCCCCCCGACCTTGCCTGTCGCCGCCCCAGCGCTCAGTACAGTGCCTGCCGCGTAATAAACGCTTCACAGGGACCCTCATTGCTATGATTATTACTAATAAGCGCTCGATCGATACGATCGACTGATCGATGAGGCCGAAATCCCCCCCCCCCCCGACCTTGCCTGTCGCCGCCCCAGCGCTCAGCACAGTGCCTGACCCCTAAGGAGCGCTTGACGGGGATCATCACTCCGGTGATTATCGCTAATCAGCGCTCGATCGATACGATCGATTGACCGAGGAGGCGGAAATCCCCGGCGATGGTGGGGGGGGGGGGGTTCGTTAGGGGGGCTACTATGTGCCGAGCGCTGTCCTAAGCGCTGGGGTGCGTTTTTCGGGGGGAGGGGGTGGAAATTGGGGACGGTGCGGGGGAGGGGAGGGGTCCCCGCCCCCTCCGCCCCCACGGGGGTCTCGACACAACATTGCCGAGGCGCTTAGCACAGCGCTTGGCACACGGTAAGAGCTGAAGAAACGTCATCAACCGAAGGGCAGCGCTCTGCCCATCGCGCAGCGCTTCGCACAGGGTAAGCGCTGAAGAAACGTCATCGACCAACGGGCAGCGCTCTGCACACAGTCGGGCGCTCAGTAAGTAGTACTGAGCGACATCCCAAAAGATCCCCCGGGGGGGGGGGGTCAAAGGTCACCTTGGCCGCCCGGCCCCCCCCCCCCCCCCCGACGCCCCCCGGTCCGGCCCGTCCGGCGAGGAGGGGAGGGGGTTCCCGGGAAGGACGGGACGGGTCACCGGAGGGGGGCGGCGGGGGGGTCACCGCTCTCACCTCTTCTCCTTTTCGGCCGTCATGCTTCCCCCAAACCCGTCCGGGGGTCGGAGGTGAGAGGGAAAGGGGGGGGGGCGGGGGTCCCGGCCGGGGCACCCCCGAAGGATGCGGAGGATGCGGAGGATCTGGCGTCGGGAGTTGGCGAGCGAGGACCATACAGTCTCAGGACACTGCCGAGGATTGTACGGGGCGCGGCGGGCCGGGCCGGACCGGGCCCCAGTGGACGCCGCCGCCCACCTCCTCGGACTTTAAAAACTCGGGGCCGCCCCCGGCGGGACGGGGCGGGGCCCGCGCGAGGACCCGCCCCCCGCCCCCCCCCCCCCAAGCCCCGCAGCCCCTGGGAAGCGGCCGTCCCGGGAGGGGCGGGGCCGGAGGGAGACCACGCCCCCGGGCCCCGCAGCCAATAGGGAGCGGCCGTCCTCGACGGGGGCGGGGCCGGAGGGAGGGGAGGGGCCCGGAGGGAGACCACGCCCCCAAGCCCCGCGGCCAATAGGGAGCGGCCGGCCTGGACGGGGCGGGGCCGGAGAGAGGGACCCGGGGACTGCAGGGAGGCCACGCCCCTCGGACCCTCAACCAATGGGAAACGTCCGTCCCGGACGGGGCGGGGCCAGAGGGAAGGGAGGGGCCCGAAGAGAGACCACGCCCCCAAGCTCCGCAGCCAATGGGAAGCGCCCGTCTCGGACCGGGGCGGGGCCAGAAGGAGGGGACCCGCAGGGAGACCACGCCCCCAGCCCCAGCAGCCAATGGGGAGGGGCAGCACCGGACGGGGCGGGGCCAGAGGGGGCGGGGGTCTCCCTGCAGGGAGACCCCGCCCCCTCTGCACCCGCAGCCAATGGGAAGCGTCCGCCTCGGACAGGGGCGGGGCCAGAAGGAGAGGGGCCTATAGGGAGACCACGCCCCAATCCCTCAACCAATGGGGAGGGGCATCACCGGACGGGGGCGGGGCCAGAGGGGGCGGGTCCTGCAAGAAGACCACGCCCCCAAGACCCGCAGCCAATGGGAAGCGTCCGTCCCGGACGGGGGCGGAGCCAGAAGGCGGGGCGGGGTCAGATTTCGGAGGGAGACCCCGCCCCCCGCCCCCCGCCCCCCGCCCCCCGCCCCAGAGGCTCCGCCCTCCCCCCATAACCAAGTTTCCGCGGGGGGGGGGGGGGTTGCCCGGGAAACGGGGGCGGGGCTCTGTCTATGTGCCAAACACTATTCTAAGCGCTGGGGTAACGATAATAATAGCAACGATGGCATTTGTTAAGCGCTTACTACGTGCTAAGCACTGTTCTAAACGCTGGGGTAGATACAAGGGAATTAGGTTGTCCCACGTGGAGCTCCCAGTCTTCATCCCCCTTTGACAGATGAGGTCACTGAGGCCCAGAGAAGTGAGGCGACTCGCCCAAAGTCACACAGCTGACAGGCGGCGGAGTGGGAATTCGAACCCATGACCTCTGACTCCCCAGCCCTCGCTCTGCCCTCTGATCCGCGCTGCTTATTATTATTATTATTATTATTACTATTACTACAATGTTGGCATTTGTAAAGCGCTTACTATGTGCAGAGCACTGTTCTAAGCGCTGGGGGAGATACAGGGTGATCAGGTTGTCCCACGTGAGGCTCACAATCTTCATCCCCATTTTACAGATGAGGTCACTGAGGCCCAGAGAAGTTAAGTGACTGGCCCACGGTCACACAGCTAACAAGTGGCAGATCTTGGGATTCGAACTCACGATCTCTGACTCCCAAGCCCGTGCTCTTTCCACTGAGCCACGATTCTTCTCTAACATTGATGTCTCTCTCCCTTCTCTAGGCTGTAAGCTCATCATGGGCAGGGAATGCCTCTGTTTAGGGTTATAGTGTCCTCTCCCAAGTGCTTAGCACAGCGCTTCGCGCACAGTCGGCTCCCCGTCAATAGGATTGAATGAATGAATGAATGAGCGAATAGTCCATCCGATTGACATCACAGAGTCGGTGTGGTCTCCGGCCGGTCAGACCCCCGGCCACCGGCCTCCGGCCACTCGGCTTCGACTCGGATGCGGGGCCCAATTCCCAAGACCCGGGGGATTGGGAGGTGCCTCGTGTCCCTGGAGAGAGGGGTCGGGGGTCTCTGTGCGGGCCTCCCTGCTTGCTCCAAGCGCTTAGTCCAGTGCTCTGCGCGTAGCATCTCTCCCCTCATCACCGGCCCACCTCATCTGTAAAATGGGGACGAAGACTGTGAGCCCCACGTGGGACGACCTGATTCCCCCGTGTCTCCCCCAGCGCTTAGAACGGTGCTCGGCACGTAGTAAGCGCTTAACAGATACCGACAGTATTATTATTATCATCACCACCCGCCCGGCGTCCCGATCCCACCCTGACTACGACCAGAGTCCATCTTGGGGGCCGGGAAGGAGGGGGGGGGGGGAGGGTCTAGCTTCCAGAAACGAGGTGGGGATGCGGGGGGCAACTCCTCGCTTCGTGCTCCGGAGCATCGGGCCCAATAATAATGTCGGTATCTGTTAAGCGCTTACTATGGGCCGAGCACTGTTCTAGACGCTGGGGGAGATACAGGGTCCTCAGGTGGCCCCACGTGAGGCTCCCAGTCTTCATCCCCCTTTTCCAGATGAGGGAACTGAGGCCCAGAGAAGTGACTTGCTCACAGTCACCCAGCTGACAAGTGGCAGAGGCGGGATTCGAACCCATGACCTCCGACGCCCAAGCCCCGGCTCTTTCCGCTGAGCCACGCTGCTCCTCTCCACACACACAGGCCTGCCCAAGGGTCACCGGGGGCCGTTTTTCCCCTTTGTGTGACCAGCTCTTTTCCGGTGTACGCGCCGGCCGTCGAGGAGGACGGGGCCACCGGCCGCCTCTGACACTGGCCGGCCCGGCTCCTGTCAGTCGATCGATCGATCGATCGATCATATTTATTGAGCGCTTACTCCGTGCAGAGCACCGTACTAAGTCCTTGGGGGAGCCCACTACAATTTCTCACTGTGGGCAGGGAATACGTCTGCTTCCTGTGTACCGTAGCTCCCGAGGGCTTAGTACGGTGTTCTGCACATGGTAAGCACTCAATAAATGCGAATGAATGAATGAAGAGTGAATGAATGAATGAACAGAGTTGGTAGCCACATTCCCTGCCCGCATTGAGTGACAGTCTAGAGGAGGGAGACAGGCATGAATATTCCAGACCGAGCCCCCCCCTTTCCCTCTGCTCCCCCTCCACCCTCTGCTCCTCCCCCTTTCCCCTCCCCTCAGCACTGCGCTCATCTGTATATATTATTTATCACCCTATTTATTTTGTTCATGAGGTGTCCATCCCCTTCCTCCTATTTATCTGGATGATGTGGCCTTGTTTTTGTTTTGTTCTCTTTTGCTTTGCCGTCCGCCTCCCCCGTTTAGCCTGTGAGCCCGTCACTGGGCAGGGCCGGTCTCTATCTGTGGCCCGGTTGTCCGTTCCGAGCGCTCAGTCCAGTGCTCTGCGCGGAGTAAGCGCTCAGCAAATACGATCGAATGAATATTTAGAGGGGCATTCGCGGTATTGCAGCCGCCCCTCGGGGCCGCCGAGGAGGAGCTCGTTGGGAGCCGGGCCGGAACACCAGCGGGAATCATTAATAATAATAATAATGTTGGTATTTGTTAAGCGCTTACTATGTGCGAGCACTGTTCTAAGCGCTGGGGGAGAGACGGGGTCATCAGGTTATCCCACTCGGGGCTCACCTGTTTTAATCTCCATTTTTACAGATGAGGGAACTGAGGCATAGAGAAGTGAAGCGACTTGCCCAAGGTCACAGAGCGGACAAGTGGCGGTGTCGGGATTAGAACCCACGACCTCTGACTCCCAAGCCCGGGCTCTTTCCGCTGAGCCACGCTGCTTCTCCAATCATGAGTAGGGGAAGGGGGAGAGAGTGTAGGAGAGCGTGCGGGCCTCCCTGCGGGTTCATCGGTCTGAGCGTCCCACGGGGAGACCCCGCTTGTGCATCCGTGCGAGACCGTGAAATGGTGAGACGGAGCGTGAGACTGTGGGTGAGCATCAGTGTGAAGAGAAGCAGCGCGGCTCAGTGGAAAGAGCCCGGGCTTGGGAGTCAGAGGTCACGGGTTCGAATCCCGGCTCCGCCGCCTGTCAGCTGGGTGACTGTGGCCGAGTCACGTCACTTCTCTGGGCCTCGGTGTCCTCATCTGTCAAATGGGGATGAAGACCGGGAGCCTCCCGTGGGACGACCCGATGACCCCGTATCTCCCCCGGCGCTTAGAACGGTGCTCGGCACATAGTGAGCGCTTAACGGATACCGACATTCTTATTATTACGTGTGTGGGAGTGGGCGTGTAAATGAGTGCCATGGGGCAGGAGTGTGCGTGTTGTGTGCGTGTGCATGTGAGAGAGCGCGGATAAGTGAATGCGATAGCGGGTCGATCTGGGACCGCACACAGTAGGTGCTCAATAAATGACTTTCTGACTCCCAGGCCCGTGCTCCATCCCCTACATCAGGATGGACCGATCTTAAACACCAAGAAAAAAGGATGCTTACGGGCGGTGGGTGAGACGGTCGGGAAGATGAATTCAAACGGGGAAATGGGAGTGGATAAGGATTTGGACACGTGCTGAGGGTGGATATGTACGTGTAGCGGGTGGGGAGGAGAGCACGTGTGTGCTTGTGTGTGTACGCGTGTGTGCGTAGAGGCCGTCGGATTCGGCGAGAAGGAGATCAGTGGTGACCTTTGAGAGGGCGGTTTCTCAACTCATCAAGCCCCGCTTGGTCTCCCTACCCGAACTACCCACCCTCCGTGACCATATTTGGACGCTCTCAACGCCACCCTCTCTACCGAACTCAACTCCCTCGCTCCCCTCTCCCTTCGTCGATCTCGCACCCAGCCCTGGATCGCCTGCCCGGTCCGCCGCCTTCGCTCTTGCGCTCGAGTCGCCGAGCGCTGCCGGCGGAAATCTAACGACCGGGCCGACTTGGTCCACTTCGAGTTGACCCTCGCGTGCTTTAACTCTGCCCTCTCCTCTGCCCGGCAGAATTATTTCTCCTCCCTTCTGGACACCCGTGCCCGTCGCCTTCCCAGTTGTTCCAGACGTTTAACTCCCTCCTCAGGTCCCCCTAACTCCCCGCCTCCCCATCCCTTGCTCCCGGGGACCAGGCCACCTACCTTATTAAGAAAATTTACACTATAAGGTGTGAGCTCCCTAAAATCGCTCTGCTCCTTCCTCGGTCTCTCCCCCTCTCGGCCCTCTCTGCAACTCTCCCATCCTTTCCAGCGGTATCTCGAGAGGAGATCCCCTGCCTCCTCTCAAAATCCACCCCCTCCACCTGAGTCTCCGACCCCATTCCTTCGCACCTTATCAAAATTCTTGCCCCTTCCTAAACAGCCATCTTTGGCTGCAGAGTTCTCCATCCCCCGGCCCCCTCCTCCCTCACCCCCCTCATCTCCTTCTCCATCTCAGCCCGCACATCCCGCTCCTCCGCCGCCGCTCACCTCCTCACTGGACCTCCTTCTCGCCTGTTCCACCGTCGACGCCTGGCCCAAGTCCCGCCTCCAGCCCGGAACGCCCTCCCTCCTCACCTCCGCCAAACTCGCTCTCTTCCCCCCTTCAAAGCCCCATTGAGAGCTCACCTCCTCCAGGAGGCCTTCCCGGACCGAGCCCCCCCTTTCCTCTGCTCCTCCCTTTCCCATCACCCCACCTCCCTCCCTCTGCTCTACCTCCTTCCCCTCCCCGCAGCCCTTGTGTATATTTGTACATATTTATTGCTCTATTTTGTTAATGATGTGTATAGATCGATAATTCTATTTATCTGTTTGATGCTATTGATGCCTGTCTACTGGCTTCGTTTTGTTGTCCGTCTCCCGCTTCGAGACTGCGAGCCCACTGTTGGGTGGGGATTGTCTCTATCTGTTGCCGAATTGCACTTTCCAAGGGCTTAGTACAGTGCTCTGCACACAGAAAGCTCTCGATAAATACTGTTTGCCCTCCCATGGCTTCTTCCCCACTGCTTTGAAATAGGCCCATGGCTCCCCTATCCTAAAAAAAACCCTCCCTTGACCCCACGGCTCCCTCTGGTTATCGCAGCATCTCCCTCCTACCCTTCCTCTCCAAACTCCTTGAGCGAGTCGTCTACACCCGCCGTCTCAAATTCCTCTCCTCCGATTCCCTCCTGGACCCCCTCCAATCTGGCTTCCGTCCCCTTCCCGCCACAGAAACCTCCCTCTCAAAGGCCACCAGTGATCTCCACTCCTCGTGCCAAATCCGACCATGATCTCCACTCCATCCTCGTCCTCCTCGACCTCCTTCGGCACTGTGGACCACCCCCTTCTTCTGGAAACGTCATCCAACCTTGGCTCCGCTGACTCCGTCCTCTCCTGGTTCTCCTCTTAACTCTTGGGCCGCTCATTCTCGGTCTCCTTGGCGGGCTCCTCCTCTGTCTCCCACCCCGTAACTGAGGCGGTCCCTCAAGGTTCAATTTTGGGTCTCCTTCTATTCCCCATTTACGCCCACTCCCTTGGGGAGCTCATTCACTCCCACGACCCCAACTCCCACCTCTACGCGGGCGACACCCGGCTCTCCATCTGCGGCCCTGATCGCTCTCCCCCTCTGCGGTCTCCTATTTCCTCCTGCCTTCAAGACATCTCCCCTTGGATGTCCTCCCGTCACCTCCAGCTGACCATGTCCCAAACAGAACTCCTCATCTTCCCACCCCAACCCCGTCCTCCCCCTGCCTCTCCCATCACTGTAGACGGCCCCGCCACCCTTCCTGTCTCCCAACCCTTGGCATTATCCTTGACTCTTCTCTCTCATTCCACCCACATATTCGATCCATCACTAAATCCGGTCAGTCTCACCTTCACAGCATCGCTAAAATCCACCCTTTCTTCTCCATCCAAACTGCTAACACGAATGATACAGTCACTCATCCTAACCCGCCTGGATGACGGCATCAGCCTCCTCGCTGACCTCCCAGCCGCCTGCCTCTCCCCACTCCAGCCCAGACTTCACTCTGCTGCCCGGATCATCTTTCTACAAAAAGTTCAGGACGTCACCCCGCTCCTCAGAAAACTCCGGTGGTTGCCTATCTACCTCCCCATCCAACAGAAATTCCTCACCGACGGCTTTAAAGCGGTCCATCGCCTTGCTCCCTCCTACCTCACCTCGCTACTCTCCTCCTCCAACCCAGCCCGCACACTTTGCTCCTCTAATGTCGACCTTCTCACTAGGCCTCCATCTCACCCGTGTCGCGCCGACCCCTCGCCCACGTCCTACCTCTGGCCTGGAACGCCCTCCCTCCTCAAATCCACCGGACAATGACTCTCCCCGCTCTTCAAAGCCTTACTGAAGGCCCACCTCCTCCAGGAGGCCTTCCCTGACTAAACCCCTGCTTTCCTCTTCTCCCGCTCCCTTCTGCATCGCCGTGACTTGCTCCCTTTGCTCTTCCCCCTTCCCAGCCCCACGGCACTCATGTCCACATCTGTCATTTACGTATTTCTATTCATGTCTGTTCTCCCCTTCTAGACTGTAAGCTCGTCGTGGGCAGGAAATGTGTCTGTTATATTGTTGTACCGTACTCGCCTTAGGACAGTGCTCTGCACACGGTAAATGCTCAATAAATACGATTGACTGACTGAGTCTGCGCCCCCCCGATATCGAGGAACCCCAGCCCGGGGGCTCACGGTCCAGGTCGGATGTGGAACGCTGACAACTGGTGGGGGGACGACAGTGGGGTCCCCATCTTTGGCCGGTGAACTAATGGGAAGTCCGTTCATGGATATGTTCGTGCGATCGCATTTATCGAGCGCTTAACGCGTGCGGGACACCGTACTCAGCGCTTGGGCGAGTACGGCACAACAATCAACCGAACTTTTCCCCGCCCACGGGGACGATGCACCGTGCGAGCCCTTTGTGGGCTTCTGTCCCCTTCCCCCAGAGGTCAGTTCTGCTGAGATGACCCTAGTTGACCCTTGAGGGGAAGCAGCGTGGCCCATTGCCTAGAGCACGGGCCTGGCAGTCAGAAGGACCTGGGTTCTGATCCCGGCTCCGCGACTCGTCTGCTGTGTGACCTCGGGGAATTCGCTTCACTTCTCCGGGCCTCGCTTCCCTCATCTGTGCAATGGGGATTGAGACGAGGCCGTGGGACACGGATCGTGTCTAACCGGATCATCTCGTCTCTACCCCAGCGCTTAGTATCTCGCCTGCCCTGCGGGAAGCACTGAACAAATACCACGATTATTATTATTATTATTAGCGGTAGTATAGTAGGGAGGGAGGGGGGTGCCTTGTTCCTCATTGATAGAGAGCGAGGGCGGTTTCTTGTTCCCCATTGGTCGAAAGTGAGGGTGGTTTCTTGTTCCCCATTGGTAGGGGGTGAGGGCGGTTTCTCGTTTCCCGTCGACAGGGAGTGAGAGCAGGACCCCGGACCTTCCAGCTGCCTTCTCTGGAGTTGGGCCGAGGCCAGGGACCGTCGCTCCTCGTCGATGTTTCTATTTTCATTCCTGGCTCTCCGGGCTGCAGCTTGCAGCTCCACAGCAGACACGAGGCCGCAGGGTCCCCGACTGACCCCTCGTCCCCTCCCCTCTTCCCGCCCCGCCGCCCGATTTCTGTCCGGGCCTGCGGCCCGCAGGCCCGGAGCCGTTTCTGTGGCTGTCCCGCTAGTCCCGCTAGTGAGAAGCAGCGTGGTGCAGTGGAAAGAGCACGGGCTTTGGAGTCAGGGCTCATGAGTTCGAATCCCAGCTCTGCCACTTGTCGGCTGTGTGACTGTGGGCAAGTCACTTAACTTCTCTCTGCCTCAGTTCCCTCATCTGTAAAATGGGGATTAAGACTGTGAGCCCCATGTGGGACAGCCTGATTCCCCTGTGTTTACCCCAGCGCTTAGAACAGTGCTCTGCACATAGTAAGCGCTTAACAAATACCAACATTAAATTACATTAAATTAGTCGAGCCAGCCAGTGCTTGAGGCGTAGTGAGCGCTTAACAGATACCACGGTTATTATTATTATCATTATTATATTAGTTCGAGTCCCGGCTCTGCCCCGGCCCGCTGCGTGACCTAGGACAGGTCGCTGAGCCTCTCTGGGCCTCGGTTTCCTCCTCCGTAAAATGAGGAGATGATCCCCGCTCTCCCCTCCTTCTGGGCCCCGAGGCCCAAGCGGGACAGGGACCGTGTCCGCTCTGCCCATCCCGGATCCAACCCAACGCTCATCCCAGGGCTCGGCCCGGGGTGAGCTCCCAAACCATTCTGTGGTTCTCGAGTCCTCGCGCCCGGCCCCACTGGGCGCCGTGGAGCAGCGGAGCGACCTCGCCCCGCCGTGCTCAGCGCGGGATCCCGCCGGTGGCTCGAGGCCCGGGGCGGACGGGTTCCCGCCGGGTCCGATGACCTCCACACTGGCCTCCGTATCCGGAAGGCAATTAAGGGAGGTTGTACAACGGGGAACCTCCCTCCCGTCCCGCCGGCCAGGTGGCCCCGCCACGCCCCGCCAGGGCCTCCCGGTGACTCAGTGGTAAAGTCCGAGCTCCCACAGGGGACGAACCCCTTGACCCTCGTCGTCGTCGACCCCGGCGTCCCCTGGCGCCGGGCTGGATGACCCGGGGCCCGGGACGCTCTACTAGACGGGCGCCGGGACCTTGGATGGCGTGCTGGATTCCCCCACCACCCCAACTCCGCCCAACTCGGCCGGAGAAACCGGAAGGGCGGAGCAGGTGGGGACCTGGGTTCTAATCCTTCCCCCGCCACCTGTCTGCCGTGTAGAGTTGGGCAAATCACTTGACTTCTCTGCGCCTCATTTTGTAAAATGGGGATTAAGACCGTTGAGCCCCGTGTGGGACATGGACGGTGCCCAACGCGATTTGTCTGTAGCCACCCTAGCGCTCGGTACAGTGCCTAGCACACAGTAAGCTCTTGATACAGACCAGAATGATAATTATTAATATCCCTGACCCCTACTGCTTCTCCTGTCTGTAATTCATCTTATTGTCCGTCTCCCCGTCTAAGCTCCCCGGAGGCTGTGATCGCTTGTCTCCCAACTCTATCTCATTGTCCAACCCCAAGCGCTCAAGTTCAGTGCCCGGGAAACAACAGGCGCTCGATAAATATTATTGATCGATCGACTGACTGATCGACGGAGCGAAGATCGGGGGCTGAAACCATCTGGGGTCAGCAGAGAGGGCCCCCCCCCCCCCCCTCTCCAACCCGTTTCCCTCACCTGCCCGGAATCCGGCCTCTCTGGCTCATTCTTTACCTAGGGCCGTGCCCCCAACGGGTGTCCAGTACGGCTCCCTGCCCACAGTAGGAGCCCAGTAGGGTGCTCTGCACCCAGTAAGCAGCCACGTCGGCGCTCTGCACGCCGTAAGCGCCCAGGACGGTGTTCTGCACTGCATCCAGTGGGCATTCAGTCGGTGCTGTCAGTGATGCAGAGGTGTCCCACACTGGTCTTTCCCTAATTTTTTGGGGGTGGGGGGATTCTCCTCTCATTATTATTTTTCCCCCTCATCACCAGGGCCGAGTGAAAGGGATGAGGAGACCCCCTTATCCCCGCCCCCGGCCAGACTCCACGTGGAGAAACTGTCTGGAAGTCCATTCTCTTGCAACGAGGGCCTGGCTCCCGTAAAAACAGCACAAGACGCACGAAAAGCGACACGGCCTAGTGGCTAGAGGCCGGGCTTGGGAGGCAGAAGCTCATGGATTATTATTATTATTATTATTATGGAATTTGTTGAGAACTTACTTATGTGCCAAGCACTGTTCTAAGCACTTGGCAGTCAGAAGCTCATGGGTTATTATTATTATCATTGTATTTGCTAAGCGCTTACTATGTGCCAAGCACTGTTCTAAGCACTTGGCAGTCAGAAGCTCATGGGTTTTCATTATTATTATTATGTTTTATTATTATTATGGTATTTGTTAAGAGCTTACTATGTGGCAAGCACCGTTCTAAACACTTGAAAGTCAGAAGCTCATGGGTTATTATTATGATGATTATGGTATTTGTTAAGCACTTCCTATATGCCAAGCACTTGGCAGTCAGAAGCTCATGGGTTTTCATTATTATTATTATTTTTTATTTTTTTATTATTATTTTGGTATTTGTTTAGAGCTTATTATTTTATTTTTATTATTATTATGGTATTTGTTTAGAGCTTACTATGTGGCAAGCACCGTTCTAAACACTTGGAAGTTAGAAGCTCATGGGTTATTATTATGATGATTATGGTATTTGCTAAGCGCTTACTATATGCCAAGCACTGTTCTAAGCACTTGGCAGTCAGAAGCTCATGGGTTATTATGATTATGATTATGGTATTTGTTAAGCGCTTACTATGTGCCGAGCACTGTTCTAAACACTTGGCAGTCAGAAGCTCATGGGTTATTATTATTATGGTATTTGTTAAGCGCTTACTATGTGCCAAGCACTGTTCTAAGCACTTGGGAATCAGAAGCTCATGAGTTATTTTATTGTTATTATTATGGTATTTCTTAAGCACTCACTATGTGCCAAGCACTGTTCTAAGGACTTGGCGGTCAGAAGCTCATGGGTTATTATTATTATTATTATTATGGTATTTCTTAAGCGCTTACTATGTGCCAAGCACTGTTCTAAGCACTGGGGTAGACACAGGGTAAACAGGCTGTCCCATGTGGGGCTCACAGTTTTAATTATTAACAATTAGAGATGGGGTATCTGTAAAATGGGGATGAAGACTGTGAGCCCCACGTGGGGTGACCTGATCACCTTGTATCCCTTCCCCAGCGCTTAGAACAGTGCTTGGCACATAGTAAGTGCTTAACAAACGCCATCATTATTATCAGCATTATCATTACAGTGCTCTGTGGACAGCAAACACCCAGTGAACACCTTTGATTGATAAATTGACTGATAAATACCATTGACTGAGCACTTACTAAGTGCAGCACACTGAATTAGGAGTTTGGGAGATGATGATCCAGAAGAGTCGGTAGACACGTGCCCTGCCCACAAGGAAGTTAAAGTCTAGAGGGGGAAACGGACATTAAAATAAGGTGCTCGCCTTCACCCCAGAGCTTAGAACGGTGCCCGGCAGATAGTCAGTGCTTAACAAATTCATTCAATCGTATTTATTGAGCGCTTACTATGTGCAAAGCACTATTCTGAACGCTGGAGAGGATACAAGGCGATCAGATTGTCCCACGTGGAGCTCAAAGTCCCACCGTTATTATTATTATAAGTGACAGGTAAGGGAAATGGCAGAGCGTAGTCAGTCAGTAAATCAATGGCATCTATTGAGCGGTTGCTGGGCACTGTACTAAGCGCTTGGGAGAGTCTAATACAACAGTAAACAGACACATTCCCTGCCCAACACGAGCTTATCATCCACCGGAATAGCTTCCAGTCTAGAGTATAAGGATATGGACCTAAGTAGGGAAGCAGCACGGCCGAGTGGACGGAGCCCGGGCCTGGGAGTCAGAAGGTCCTAGGTTCTAATCCTGGTTCTGCCGGGAGTCTGCTGTGTGACCTTAGGCAAGTCACTTCACTTCTCTGTGCCTCAGTTAGCTCATCTGTAAAACGGGGAATAAGACCGTGAGCCCTACGCGAGACGGGGACCGTGCCAACGAGATTTGCTTGTGTCCGGCCTGGCGCTTAGGACAGTGCCCGGTCCATCAGTAAGTGCTTAACGAGTACCAAAATTTTTATTATTATTTCTGGAGCAGAGTTGGGGAAGGGTTGGGGTTGAGCCTGAGGCCAGACTGGGGATGGATATGCTCTCTCTCTGTCCCTCTGTCTCTTCCTCTCTCTGTCTCTCTCTGTCTCTTCTCCTCTCTGTCTCTCTGTGCCTCTTCCTCTCTCTGTCTCTCTGTGTCTCTTCCCCTCTCTGTCTCTCTCTGTCTCTTTCTCTTTCTCACTCTATTTGTCAGCGTCTCACGCAGGAGACCTCACAGCTGCCGCTGAGCAAGCATTTTGGACTTCTTGGACAGGGTCCGGCCCGTCAGCTGACCGGCCCCACCGACCCCCGCTGCCCTTCTCCTCTGGACCGTCCCGGAGAACACGTGAATCTATCGATTTCTATTCATGTCTCTCTCCGCCTCTAGACGGCAAGCTCACTGTGGCAGGGAACGTGTCTGTTTAGTGTTCTATCGTGCTCTCCTAAGCGTTTAGTACAGTGTTCTGCATACGCTAAGTGCTCAATAAATACAATCGAATGAATGGATCTGGACCTGTGGCTAACAGGGCCTCATCATCGTTAATCCAACTTCTGCCCAGTGTGTATGTGTAAATATATATATGCACACGTGTATATATATGTATGTATTATATATATATGATTTATATATATATGTATGTGATTATATATACACACACATATGCATGTATATATGCATACACGTGTGTGTACATATGTGATTTTATATATATATATATAATCAGATATATACACATATATAATCACATATATACATATACACACACGTATGTATACACACACACACACACACATATAGTGTGACCTTGGGTAACTCACTTCAGTTCTCTGTGCCTCGGTTACATCTGTCAAATGGGGATGAAGAGTGTGAGCCCCACACGGGACAACCTGATCACCTTGTATCTCTCCCAGTGCTTAGAACAGTGCTCGGCACATAGTAAGCGCTTAACAAATGCCATTGTTATTAATTCCAGGCAGGGGAGAGGGTGTGAGCAAAGGGCCGGTGGTGAGAGAGAGGTGACTGAGGCCTCGTGCGTAGGCTAGTTTGAGGGAAACAAGGAGTGCAAGATTAGTTCGAGAGAAGATAACGGAGAAGTAGGAGGGAGAGAGCTGATGGAGAGAGCAAATGCCGGTGGTCGCGGGATTCTGGTTGATGCGGAGGCGGATGGGCAGCCTTTGGGGATTCTTGAGGAGGGGGAATATGTGGACTGAACGGTTTTATAGAATAATAATAATGTTGGTATTTGTTAAGCGCTTACTATGTGCAGAGCACTGTTCTGAGCCCTGGGGGAGATACAGGGTGATCAGGTTGTCCCACGTGGGGCTCACAGTTTGAATCCCCATTTTACAGATGAGGTCACTGAGGCACAGCGAATTTAGGTGACTTGCCCCCAGTCACAGAGGGGACAAGCGGCAGAGCCGGGATTCGAACCCATGACCTCCGACTCCCAAGCCCGGTCTCTTTCCACTGAGCCCCGCTGAATGACGCGGGCCGCAGAGTGAAGGAGGGACCGGGGTGGGGAGAGGCGGGAGACGGGGAGGTCGGCGAGGAGGCAGATGCGGTAATCAAGGCGGGATAGGGTATGTGCTTGGATCAGCGAGATAGCAGTTTGGATGTCAGTCAGTACGTATTGAGCAATCACTGTGTGCAGAGCACTCTACGAAACGCGTGGGAGAGTACGGTATAACAATATGACAGACACGGTCCCCGTCCACGAGAGGCAAGGGCGGATTTTAGCGACGTCGTGAAGGGTGAACCGACTGAACCGGGCGACGGATTGAATCCGTGGGTTGAATGAGAGAGGTGAATCAAGGGTCACGCCAAGGTTTGCGAGGCAGGGAGGATGGCGGCGTTGTCTGCAGTGAAGGGGTAGGCTGCGAAGGCGAGGATTTGGGGGGGAAGAAAGCTCACTGCGGGTAGGGGACGTACGTGTTTATCGTTATATCGTCCTCCGCCAAGCCCTCGGTAGAGTGCTCTGCACACAGTGCCTGCCTATTAAATGCGATCGACTGACCGAATGCCTTCCGTTTTGGACGGGCCGATTTTTCGTGTCCCTATTGATGATTGCCCGCGACCCGTCTCCCGTCGGACCGGCAAGCAAGGACCGCGACTGACCCCTCTCCCGAGCCGGTCCGAGCGGCCCCGGCCTCCGGGGTTCTGAGAGGGCCCGGTCCGTCCGAAGCTTAGCCCGGGCCCGGGCGGGGGAGACCCGTGGGGTTGGGGCGGTGGAGGCTGGAGGAGGGTCACTCCCGGCCACCGGCCCGCCCTCCCCAAGCGCTCCTGAGCCGCCGGAATTCTTCCCGGCCACAGACAGGAAGCGGAGCGGGGACGGGTCGTTCCACCGGACACAGGGGCTGGGCTTCCCCCCACGAAGGGCCTCGGAGTCTGGGCGGTGGGTGCCACGGGGGTATAAGGCTGGGGGGCACCAGGGGACAGAGGGGTGGAGGGGACGGGGCACAGGGGCAGGGGGCCGGGATAATCGTAATAATGATAATCGCGGCACTTGTGGAGCACTTACTACGTGCCGCGTGCTATTTTAAGCGCCGGAGTAGATACGAGCTAATAAGGTCAGACACGGTCCCCGTCTCACGTGAGGCCCACGGTCTTAATCCCCATTTTTCAGACGAGGTCACTGAGGCCCGGAGAAGTGAAGCGACTCGCCTGTGGTCGCACGGCGGACAAATGGCGGAGCCGGGATGAGGACCCGGGTCCTTCTGGGGGCTCCCCCCGGAGCACACTCGAGGCTGGAGCCCAAAGAGGAGAAGGCGAGAGGCCCGGGTCCACTCAGGCCCTTCATTAGACCAAGGCCACACAAACAGAAAGCGTCTGTGAGATCGTAAACTCCGCGTGCACACCTCCTCCGAGAGGTCTTCCCCGACTAAGCCCCCTTCTCCTTTTCTTCACCTCCCTTCTGCATCATCTTGATTCTCGTTCCCCCTCCCGGCCCCAAAGCGCGGCACGGCATTTATTTCTCTTAATATCCCCCTCCCCCTCTAGACCGTAAGCTCTCTGTGGGCAGAGAATGTGTCTCCCAAGTGCTCAGTACGGTGTTCTGCACACATTAAGCGCTCGGTAGATAGCATCGATCGATCGATTACTGGGATCTTCCGGGTCTTTATTTACATTTGCGCAGTTACCATCAGTGGCCAGCACAGTGCTCTGCACAAACAGGTACGCAACACACGAGGGGGTACCGCTTGCCCGCTGTGTGACAGCGGGAAAAATCGAAAATCGCTTGACTCCTCTCTGCGAAAATGGAGATTAAATCCTACTCCTCCTACTTAGACTGTGAGCCCCACGTGGGATGGGGGCTGCGTCCAACCCGATTATCCGGTATCCGCCCCAGCACTTACCTCAGCGCTTGACATATTAATGTCGGTATTTGTTCAGCGCTTACTATGTGCAGAGCACCTTTCTAAGCGCTGGGGTAGAAACAGGGCAATCAGATCGTCCCACACGAGGCTCCCAGTCTCCATCCCCATTTTCCAGATGAGGGAACTGAGGCGCAGAGCAGCGAAGTGACTTGCCCGAGGTCACACAGCCGGCACGTGGCAGAGCCGGGATTAGAACCCGGGTCCTCCGACTCCCAGGCCCGGGCTCTTTCCACTAGGCCACGCGGCTCTCCCGGGCACCCGCTAGTGTTCGACACACAGACCCTGACCAAAGCGTTGAGTTCGATTTGGGGGGGGGCGGCTAGAAGGGGACAAGTGAGGAGGGGGTTAGAGTGGAGAGGGCTAAGCTGGCTCCCTCACAGAGGGCCTAGGAGACCCACTTTAGCGCTTAGAACAGTGCTTGGCACATAGTAAGCGCTTAAAACCATAATGATCGTTATCGTTACCCCACGGGGAAGCAGGTTTTCCAGCCCCGGGTCCCCAGGTCCCTTATTCCATTTCCTGTTTTGAACTGAACCGGAATCCGGGCGCCTCGGTGAGAAAATGATGATTTTTCGCACAGGGCCGGGGGCGGGGACGGACCCCCGATCCCGCCGGCGCGACCCAGGGGATCCACAGTGACGATAACAATAACTGCGGTGAGCGCTGACCGCGTGCCGGGCACTGTGCTGAGTCCCTGTGGGGCTCCCGGCCTCAACCTCCCCCTTTTCCAGGTGAGGGAACTGAGGCAGGGCGGAGTCGAGGGACTCGCCCACGGTCACACGGCCGACGAGCGGCGGAGCCGGGATGGGAACCCACGACCTTCCGCCTCCCGGGCCCGCAGGGGGAGGGGGCGGCGGCGGCGGCGAGAAGCCGGGACACCCCCACAGCTCGGATTTAACATCTTGATATTTAATAGGTTCGGAAACAATACACATTCACATCCTTTTGGCACAATAACGTTTACGATGAAGTAACACCAATGAATGGCAAGAGATTCAAATTACACAAAAAGGAGAAACAGAAGAAGGATCCTGTACAAATCAAGCCTCACAATACAAACCCTCCCCACCCACCCCCGACACCCCCCGCCCCGCCGCCCGAGCCCCCTCCTCGACGGCTCCGAAGCCCCCCTCGCCCAGGCTGTAAAACGAGGTAAGATTTTTTTTTCTCTTGAGCCTTTCGGGACAGGTCACGTTCCCGGTTCGCAGTTGGCCGTCGTCGTCGTCGGGGCGAGGGACCGTCCGCATTTCACACCTTCCCCGGGGGGGGGGAGGAATCGGCTCCGCCTCCCCTCCTGGGGCCTCGGGGATCCGGGGGTCCCGGAGCCGCCCCCTCCTCCCTCCCGGCTAATCTTCGACTGAGGTTTCCGATTAGGGGCTCCCGACCGGCCGCGGGGGTCCCCCCCCCCGCCCCACCCGCCCATCCGAGGCCCGCTGGGGAAAAGGACACTTCAAGGGCGGCCGGAGACGAAGCCCGCCGCGGAGGCCGCGGACGGTCGGTCCGCCGTCAACCCGCCGACGGGCCGGCCCCGCGGAGGGTCCGGGGAGCGGGGCCGAGGCCGCCCCGGACGCGAGACGCCGCCGGCCGAGTCGGGGTCCCGGGCCCCCCGACCCCTCCGCACACAGTGTTTCCTATCTGAAATCATCACCAGAAGAGTGAATAATGACACCTGAGTTTCCAAAACCGAGCGGAACCGTAGGCCCTAATCCGTCCCGAAGACCACCGGCGGCCCCCTCCCCTTCCTCCTCCCTCCCCCCGACCCCGACCGAGACCGGGGGGCGGGGGTCTCGGCCCCGCCGCCTCCCGGGTCGAAGCGGCCGGCCGGTCCCGGGGGCCCGCGGTTGCCCGATGCACGTTTACGTCGCCAACGCCGCAGACGAGGGCCCCCCCCCACCCCAAACCTCACCTTCCCGACAGTCACTGGAACCGACCCCCACTTAGTATTGCACACGAGACATGATTGGGATTATTCTTTCAGAGACTAAGGGTTGCTAAAGGCCCGAACATGCAGGGGTCGGTCGAGGGGGCGAGGCGGACGGACGAACAGCGAGGCGGACCCTCCCCCTCCCCCACCCCCCCACCCCGGCTCTCCCCACGGGACGCCCCCGGGCACCACCGCCCTCCCCGCCCCCGAGGGCCCGGGAGGACGCGGGGTTCGCGGTCCGCTTTGACCCGATCGACTAGAAACACACAACACAGTAGTACAAGGGTTCGGGGAGGGGGACACCGCTGGGGCAATAAATAGAGGCAGAGGGGACGGGTGGGGGAGGGGGGGAAGGCTGGGAGCGGGGTCGGGACCCCCCACCCGGGGGAGGCCCCGGCCGAGCCCGGGCGGGGGCCGGGGGCGGCCGCCTCCCGCCCGGGCGAATGGCTTTCGTGGGTCGGCGGGCGGCCTGCGGCCCCCGCGCGGTTTCGGCGACCGGCGGGCCGGGGCGGCGAGACCCTCCGACCCCGCGCCCCGGCAGGCCCCCTCCCCGGCCGGACGCCCGGACCCTCCCCGTCCGCCCGTCGCCGCCGGCTCTCTCCCGAAAGCGGGCTGCGGGCGGTAGAGATACGGCAGTGTGTCGTTGCGCGTCCGCTTCCGAGACGGCGTGATTTGGCATCGCTCGGGGGGGCGGCGGGACGGCGGGGGAGGGCGGCCGGGCGGCCGGAGGGAGGGGGCGCGGACGGACGGACGGACACGATAAATACAGAGGAGACTGGGGTGGGGGCTCTGGGCCGGCGACCCCGGCAGCTGAGCCGTCTCCCCGGGAGGGTGTCTTCCTCCTCCTCCTCCTCCTCCTCCTCCTCCTCGTCCCCGTGCTCCCACCCCCCCCACCCCTTCATCCTCCTCCCCCCGCGCCCCCCCCGACCCGGACGGACCCCGCCGGCCGGCCTTTCACGGGAGCGTGTCCTCCCCGAAGTAGGAGAAGCCTTTGAATTCCTCCTGGTTGATCTGCTTCACGACGGCTTCGTCCACCAGCGTGAGGACGGGGTCTTCGCGGGTGAAGTCCTGGTCGAAGTTGTTCACGTCCCGCTTGGTTTTCTGGAGGAGGGTCGGGGGCGGACACGGAACCCAGGCCGGGTCAGAGGCGGGACACTCGTGGGGCGACGCCACCCCGGGACGCCCCCTCCCCCGGGGTTTCCGTTCTGAGGGGTGGACAGCAGGGATCGTGACCCCTTCTACCGCCGGGGAGACTGAGTCACCCGCACCCCGCCGCCTCCCGGGGCGGCTCCAGGGATTCGGGCCCTGCACCTGGGCCTCCTTCGAATTCTCTCTGGGGTTCGACCGTCCACTTGGGGGAAGGCCCCCCCGCCCCCCGACACTGGGGCGACGCCTTCTCCCACCCCCATCCCAGGCCCGGGGTCCCGAGGGTCCCGAGGGTCCCGAGGGTCCCGCTCCGTCCCCCCAGGCCCGGGCCACACACTCGCCCCGACACCCCCTACACCCATCCACGACTCCCTTGCACACCCCCGCCCCCGGCATCCCCTCGCGTCCGTGTCCCCCCACTCCCACCCATGAGACCCCCCCCCCCGGACACCTCCTCCCACGGGACCACCCACCCACACGCACGTGTAAACACCCGCCCCCACAGGACCGACATGCCCTTCCCACCCACTCGCACTCGAGTCCGAGTGCGCGTCGAGCGCTGCACCGAACGCTAATCGGGGTGGACACCGTCCCCGCTCCACGGTCTGAACCCCCCCGTCTCACAGGTGAGGTAACTGAGGCCCAGGGAAGCGAGGTGACGGGTTGAGCAGACGAGTGGCGGGGCCGGGATTAGACCTCGGGTCTTCCGGCTCCCAGGCCCGGGGTCTTTCCGCTAAGCCGCGCCGTTACTACGGGATCCCACGTCTCCCCCACCAGGCACATCCGCTCCTTCCCCTCGGCCCGGGACACCACCCACGCACAAACGGGCACGCTTTCTTGCTCCCGGGACCCCGGGGGTCCTCCCTCTGAGGCACGAGAAGCGGCGTGGCTTAGCGGGAAGGGCCCGGGCTTGGGAGTCAGAGGTCGCGGGTTCTAATCCCGGCTCCGCCGCCTGTCTGCTGCGTGACCTCGGGCAAGTCACTTCCCTGTGCCTCAGTTCCCTCGTCTGTAAAAACGGGGATCAAAAAAACGTGAGCCCCACGGGGGGCAATCTGACGACCCCGTATCTACCCCGGCGCTTAGAACGGTGCTCGGCGCGTAGTGAGCGCTTACCGGATACCGTAGTTATTATTAGTGATTATTATGGGACTCACGATGCGCGGTTTGAAGGGTGGCTTGACCTTCCTCTGCTCCAGCTGGGCCCAGTCGATGTCCTTGAAGAAGGGATGCTGTCGGATGGCCTCCTCCCCGCTCTGGGCGGCCACGCACCCCAGCCGCTTGTTGGGGTTCTTGGTCATGAACTGGGGACGGAGACGCGGAGGGTGGGGTCGGGGCGGGTCCTCCTCCAGGCCCCGGGCGGGGGAACGAGCCCACCGGCCCCGCGGGCTCCCTCCTCTCCGCCCCCCCGAACCCCCCGCCCGGGAGGGAGGGGCGGCCGCACTCACGGCTTTGAGGATGCTGACGGCCTCCTTGCTGAGCCAGACCGGGTAGAGGACGTCGTCGTGGAGGATGGACTCGAAGAGGTCGTCCTCGTTGTCCGCCTCGAAGGGGGGCTGTCCGGCCATCATCTCGTACATGAGCACTCCCAGGGCCCACCAGTCCACCGACGGGCCGTACTCCAGCTCCTGCAAGATCTGGCCGCCCGCGGCCCGCCGCCTCAGGGACCCGCGGGCGGCACGGAGACCCTCCCTCTTCCTCGGGGCTGGGCACCCCCGAGGCTTCCCGGCGACTCCGCTCCCCCCGGAGCCACGCCGCGCCCGGCCCGGAGGCAGGGGGACGGAGGGAGAGGTTCCCCCGCGCCCACCCGGGGCCTTTCCGGCCTTGAGGAATCTGAGCCGTGGGACTCTGGGGGCCTCTCTACGGCACAGTGGGACAGAAGAGCGGAGGGGGTCAGCATCGCCTCTCCCAGCCCCACAGCGCCACGGCCATATCTCCAATTTCATTTATTTCTATTCACGTCTGTCTCCTCCTCTAGACTGCGCGTTGCGGCAGGCAGTGGGTCTGTTCTACTGTCAGACTGTCCTCTTCCGAGCGCTCGGTACAGCGCTCCGCACACGGTAAATGATGACAATAAATAATGTTGGTATTTGTTAAGCGCTTACTACGTGCCGAGCACTGTTCTAAGCGCTGGGGTAGACACAGGGGAATCGGGTCGTCCCACGTGGGGCTCACGGTCTTCATCCCCATTTTACAGACGAGGTAACCGAGGCACAGAAAAGTGAAGCGACTCGCCCAAAGTCACACAGCTGACAAGTGGCAGAGCTGGGATTCGAACCCATGACCTCCGACTCCAAAGCCCATGCTCTTTCCCCTGAGCCACGCCGCTTCACGGTAAGCGCCGAAGAAACAGAGTGACCCCGTATCTCCCCCAGCGCTTAGAACAGTGCTCTGCCCATAGTAAGCGCTTAACAAATACCAACATTATTATCATTATTAGGACAGAGGAGCAGAACCCAAGGAGAGGAGAGCAATCAATTAATTAATCGACCGTATTGACTGAGCGCTTACTGTCTGCAGAGCACTGTTCTAAGTACAATACAACGATAGACGGCGACATTTCCTGCCCACGGTGAGCTCACAGTCTAAAGCTGGGGAGACGGCAGTACAGATAAAGAAAATGACAGGTAAGTACGAAAGTGGTGGGGGGCCGGAAGGGGGGAAGAGCAAAGGGAGCAAGTCAGGGCGACGCGGAAGGGGGTGGGAGATGAGGGAAAGTGGGGCTTGGTCTGGGAAGGTCTCCTGGAGGAGATGGGACCTGAGTGGGACAACAGCGGGAGAGCAGACAGGGACAGGAGAGCGGGACAGAGAGGCGGGACAGCAGAAGAAGAATAATAATAATAATAATAATAATAATAATAATAATGGTATTTGCAGGGAAGCAGCGTGGCTCAGTGGCAAGAGCCTGGGCTTCGGAGTCAGAGGTGACGGGTTCGACTCCCGGCTCCGCCACTTGTCAGCTGGGTGACTGTGGGCGAGTCGCTTCACTTCTCTGTGCCCCAGTTACCTCATCTGTAAAATGGGGATTAACCGTGAGCCTCAGGTGGGACGACCTGATGACCCCGGATCTCCCCCCGGCGCTTAGAACAGTGCTCTGCACATGGTAAGCGCTTAACAAATACCAATATTAATTATTTGTTAATCCTTTACTCTGTGCCAGGCATTATATTAAGCCCTGGCCTGGGGCGGGGGAGAGGAAAAAACAAAAGTGAGACGACAGAGTGGGAGAGCAGACCAGGAGAGAAGTCCAAGGCGGTACAGGGGGAGAGAAGTACAGAGCACAGGCCCGGGCGTCAGAAAGACCTGGGTTCTAATCCTGGCTCCGCCACATCTCTGCTGCCTTGGCCGACTGACTTGAGCTCTCTGTGCCTCAGTTCCCTCATCTGTAAAATGGGGATTAAGAGCGTGAGCCCCAAGTGGGACAGGGACCGTGTCCAACCTAACTTGTATCTACCCCGGCTCTTAGTGCGTGGCACAGGGTAAGCACTTAACGAGTACCGTTACTATTATTATCGTTGTTATTTTTACAGGATGGCAGAGGGGGAGTCCAGGTGGCAGAGGAGACCGGCAGAGAAGTCTGGGAGAGCAGAGGGGGAGAGAAGGCAGGAAAAGCGGAGGACGGCAGAGGGAGACGGGAGAGCGGGACACCGGGAAGAAATGGGGCTTCCCAGAGGAATCGGGCCGCAGCGGGGACGGATAAGCCAAGTGAGGGAGGGTGAATCCGGGGGTGGGTCTGCGACCCGGCGCCCTGGGCGGGGGCGGCTCACCTCGGGGGCGATGTAGTCGGGCGTTCCGCAGAAGGTGGTGGTGGTGACGCCGTTCAGGATCCCTTCTTTGCACATGCCGAAGTCGGCCAGCTTGCAGTGACCCTCCGCGTCCAGGAGGATGTTGTCCAGTTTCAAATCCCTGCACGGACGCGGGAGGACCCGTCGGTGGCCGGTCCCGGGCCGAGGACGGGGGGACCCCCTCCGGGGTCGGACCCCTCGGGGCCGGGGGACCGGGGAGGTCACCGTCCCGCAGCCCGGGGAGGACACCGTCCCGCCCGCCTCTGGCCAGGGCCCACCCGAGGAGCCCTTCTCGAGACTGCCCCGCTTCCCGGGTCCTTGGCTCGGGTCCCGTCTTCCTCGGGGCCCCCCTCACGGAGGAGGGTACGGCAGCGGCGCCCAGGGTGCCCCGTTTCCCCCAGCCGTCCCCCTCAGGGTGGAGGGCACAGCCGCGGTGCCCAGAACGCCTCGGCCCAACCCCCGGCCCCCAGCCCGGCCCGCCTCCGATGTGGAATCCCAAGGGGAGACATCCAGGAGGCTACCGAGTCCCGTGGGATTCCCGGGGCGCCATTCCGGGTCCCGAGGGTCTCCGGGGTCCCAGGCAGCACCGCTTCCCTCTGCCTCTCCCTCTTCCCTCTTCCACCGACAGAAACCCCTCACCACCGGCTTCCGAGCCCTCGCTCACCTCGCCTCGCTACCCTCCTGCCGCAGCCCGGCCCGCCCGCTTCGCTCCTCTAATGCCGACCTTCTCACGGCCCCTCCATCTCGCCTGTCTCGCCGTCGACCTCTCGCCCACGTCCAACCTCCGGCCACGAACACCCTCCCTCCTCCCATCCGACGGACGATGATCCTTTCCCCCTCCAAAGCCTGATCGGAGGCCCATCTCCTCCGAGAGGCCTTCCCCGACTAAGCCCTCCTTTCCTTTTCTTCCATTCCTTTCTGCGTCACCCTGACTTGCTCCCTTCCTTCATCCCTCCCACCATCCCCTCGGCACTCAGGTCCGTATCCGTAATTGATTTATTTCTATCAGTGTCTGCTTCCCCGCTCTAGACCGTAAGCTCCTTGCGGGCAGGGAATGCGTCTGTCGACTCTCACGCTGTCCTCTCCCAAGCGTTAGTACGGCGCTCTGCACGCAGTACAGCGCTCGGTAAATACGATTGACTGATTGATTCGGCTTCCCCCTCACAGAACGGAGGTGGCAGCAGGGCCCCCTGGGTTCAAATCCCAGCCCTGCCCCGGGGCCGCTGGACGACCTCCGGAAAGTTCAGGCCTCGGTGGGCCCCATGAAGTTCCCAGAGCCAGGTTTCCCCCCGCCTTCCGACGGGGCCCGGGGCGGGGGGGGGGACGCCTCAAGGACCGGGGCGAGGGTCCCCTCGTCTCGCCCCCAGCCGGGGCGAAGGTCACCCCGGCCCCAGGCCCGGCGGGGTGGCGACCGTCCGTGCCCGGCCCCCTGGGCCCGAGGCCCCAGGGACGGTGCGCTCGAGACTTACAGCCCAATGTGCTTTTTTGGGCAAAGTATTTGGGAGAACCAAACCCCGCGATCATAAAAAAAAATCCATCTATTTTGGGGAATGTAAATCATAAAGTTATCAGGAGATATTACTGGAAACCCGGCCACGTCGGACCTTCCCGTCACCTGGGGCAAGAGAGATTTGCCCCGAGGCCTCAGCGCCATCTCGGGGTGCGAGGAGGCGGCGGGGCTCCAGGAGAGAGGGGCGGATCGCAAGGCCGGGAGGCACGAGACCCGGGTTCTAATCTCGCCGTGTGGCCGTGGGCAAGTCATTTCACCTCTCTGATTCTGTTTTCCTCCCTGTCGCACGGAGACGAGACCCCGGCTCTCCCTCCCTCTTGGACCGGACACCCGGCTCAACTGTCCCGTACAGGGCTTTGCACTCGACAAGGCGCTCAACCGATGTCTGAGAAGCAGCGTGGCGACGGGGAAAGAGCCCGGGTTTGGGAGTCTGAGGTCGTGGGTTCTCATCCCGGCTCCGCCGCTCGTCAGCTGGGTGACTCCGGGCGATTCACTTCACTTCTCTGGGCCTCAGTGACCTCATCTGTCAAATGAGGTTGAAGACCGATAACCTCGTACTACCCCGGCGCTTCGAATAATAACGATGGCATTTGTTGAGCGCTTACTATGTGTAAAGCACTGTTCTAAGCGCTGGGCTGGACACCGGGTAGTCAGGTTGTCCCACGTGGGGCTCACGGTCTTAATCCTCATTTTCCAGATGGGGTCGCTGAGGCCCAGAGAAGTGAAGTGACTTGCCCAAAGTCACACAGCTGACGAGCGGCGGAGTTGGGATCTGAACCCGCGACCTCCGACTCCCAAGCCCGGCCTCTTTCCGCCGAGCCACGCTGCTTCTCCCGGAGCAGTGCTTGGCACATAATTAATAAGTGCTTAACAAATGTCATTATCATTATCATCGTTCGGCCGACTGGTGGACTGAAAGATGCTGCAGGCAGAGCGGAAAGGCACTGCAAGCTCAGAAAGGTATAACAATCACAATAATTACGGTACTTGTTAAGCGCTTACTCTGTGAAGCGCTGTTCTCGGCGCAGGGGGAGAGACAAGTTAATTCATTCAATAGTATTTACTGAGCGCTTACCATGTGCAAAGCACCGTACTAAGCGCTTGGAATGTACGATTCGGCAACCGATAGAGACAATCCCTGCCCATTGACGGGTTTAAGCTGATCTGGTTGGACCCAGTCCCTGTCCCACGTGGGGCTCACGCTCTTAATCCCCATCTGACCGATGAGGGAACCGAGGCCCAGAGAAGCGCAGTGACTCGCCTAAGGTCACACAGCAGTCACGTGGCAGGGCCGGGATTAGAACTCCCATCCTCTGACCCCAGGCCCGGCCTCTTTCCATTAGGCCACCCTGCTTGTCCCCCCAATTCCAATCCCTAGGCAGAAGGGTCCCCACGGGAGCCAGAGGGTGGCAGAACCAGGAGCGGGAAACCCGTCTTCCCGGAGCCCGGCGTGAGCACGGGGGTTCCGTTCCCACAGGAAGCCGTGCGGCCGGGAATACCGACGGGCCCGGAGGGATTTGGACGGATCCGGGGATGATGAACGTCCACGCTGAGTCACTGCGGGGAGAGACGGGGACGGGGAGGGGGAGGCAGGTCCCCGCTGGGTCACGGGGGGAGGAGCAGGGATGTCAGGCGGTCTGCTGCCAACCCGCAGGGCGGCGACCCCCGAGACACGAGACGGAGGAGGGGCCTAGGAGTCCGCAGGACCCGGGTTCTAATTCCGGCTCCGCCACTTGTCTGCTGTGGGACCTCGGGCCAGTCCCGTCACTCCTCCGGGCCTCAGTTACCTCACCTGCAACATGGAGAGCCCTGTGTGGGACAGGGACTGTTTCCAACCTGATTTGCTTGTAGTAATGTTGGTATTTGTTAAGCGCTTACTCTGTGCAGAGCACTGTTCTAAGCGCTGGGGGAGATACAGGGGAATCAGGTTGTCCCACGTGGGGCTCACGGTCTGAATCCCCATTGTAGCTACCCCGGCGTTTAATACGGTGCGGGGCACATAGTGAGCAATTAACGAATACCACGATCATTATTATTTTCACTTCTCTGGGCCTCAGTTACCTCATCTGTAAAACTGGGATTAAGACTGTGAACCCCATGTGGGACAGGGATTGAGTCCAACCCGACTAATAATAATAATAATAATAATGTTGGTATTTGTTAAGCGCTCTCTACGTGCAGAGCACCGTTCTAAGCGCTGGGGGAGATCCAGGGTCATCAGGTTGTCCCTCGTGAGGCTCACAGTCTTAATCCCCATTTTACAGTGAGGTAACTGAGGCCCAGAGAAGTGAAGTGACTTGCCCACAGCCACACAACTGACAAGTGGCAGAGCCGGGATTAGAACCCGTGACCTCTGACTCCCAAGCCCGGGCCCTTTCCACTGAGCCACGTAGCTCGTATCTACCCCCAGTATTTAGTACAGGCCAGTGTGGTTTAGTGGAAAGAGCCCGGGCTTGGGAGTCAGAGGTCGCGGGTTCTAATCCCGACGCCGCCACTGGCCCGCTGTGTGACTTCGGACAAGTCACTTCACTTCTCCGGGCCTCAGTGACCTCAGCTGGAAAATGAGGATGAAGACTCTGAGTCCCACCTGGGACAACCTGATGACCTCTATCTCCCCCGGGGTTAGAACGGTACTCGGCACAGAGTCAGCGCTTAACGAATACCATTCCAGCGCTCAGGAAAGTGCTCGGCACATAGTAAGCGCTTAACGAACGCCAACATTATTATTACAGTGCCTGGCACGACGTGCTTAAAAAATACCATTAAATAGAAGGCCGATCAACACAGAATTCCTCCCAGCGTCCTCCTCGAACCCTTCCGACAACCCCCAAGGTCACGCTGAGCATCCGCTCCGACTCCCAGATCCTTTTATCCAGGGGGACCGGGAAGCAGAGCTGACTGGGGGGACAAGGGGAGCCAGCCCCGGGATCCTCTAGACCGTCACCTCAAGGCGGCCAGGGCACGTGTCCGTTTGTTGCCGTACCGTCCTCTCCCAAGCGCCCAGTACAGTACTCTGCGCACAGTAAGCGCTCCATAAATACGACCGGATGAATGAATGACTTGTTAAGCGTGTATTATGTGCCAAGCACCGTTCTAAGCGCTGGGGCAGATACAAGTTAATCAGGTTGGGCACAGTCCCTGTCCACATGGGGCTCACAGTCTTCATCCCCGTTTTACAGAGGAGGGAACTGAGGCAGGGAGGATGAAAAATACGACTGAACGAATGATCCTCTCGACCCATTGGGAATTTCCCCTGGCGTCTCCCTCCCTCCCTCCCTCCCTCCCTCTCCCCAGCTGCGGTTTACACACTTGAGATATTTGTAGCCGCTCAGCCAGGACGCACAAATATTTTAACGAGCCAGGAAGCCGGTCAGCGTGTTTTGAGTGGGGAGAGGAGAGGAGACAGGAGACTCTGGTGGGCGGGGAGTGCGTCCGCTGCGTTGTTACGCCGTCCTCTCCCGAGCGCTTAGTACAGTGCTCTGCACGCCCTGAGGGCGGCTGACTAGACCCGGGAGTGCTCCCGCCCGGCTTCCAGGAGAGAAGCGGCGCGGCTCAGTGGAAAGAGGCCGGGCTTGGGAGTCAGAGGTCATGGGTTCTAATCCCGGCCCCGCCGCTTGTCAGCTGTGTGACTTTGGGCAAGTCACTTCACTAGGCCTCGGTGACCTTATCTGTAAAATGGGGATGAAGACTGTGAGCCCCAAGTGGGACCATCTGATCACCTTGTTTCCCCACAGCGCTTAGAACACTGCTTTGCACATAGTAAGTGCTTAACAAATGCCATCGTCATTAGTATTATTATTAAGCCCTCATTTCCTCTTCTCTCACTCCCTTCCGCATCACCCCTGCGATGGGATTTTCACCCTTCATCCATCCCACGACACTCGTGTCCACACCCCGTAATCTATTTATCTATATTAATGCCTCTTCCCCTCTAGCCTGTCAGCTCTCTGCGGGCAGGGGACGTGCCTACCACTTCTGTTGCCCGATACTCTCCCGGGGACTTAGTACGGGGCTCCGCACCCGATGAGCGCTCAGTAAATCCGATCGACTGTTACCACCCCAGGGCTGAATTCCATTTATCGTGATTAAGCTGCCTTGTTTTTTGTCCGTCTCTCTCCCCCGATTAGACCGTGAACCCGTCATCGGGCAGGGATTGTCTATCTGTTGCCGGATTGTCCATTCCAAGCGCTCAGTGCAGTGCTCTGCACATAGCAAGCGCTCAACAGGGACTATTGAATGAACGAATGAACGAAGCCTCTTCAATCTTCAGCTGCCGCAGGTGGCAAAACAAAACCGGCACAAGGAGACCCACGCGCCGAACGCTACACAAAAAGCGAGCCTGGCTCCGAGGGACCGAGTCGCAGAGGTAGGAGGCAGAAGGGCCTCGCAAGCGCTCGGTACGGTACACCTCACCGTCGACGCTCGATTATTAAATAGTATCACTACATTATTAGTACAGCGACTACTTACTGAGACTTCCCCCCTCCCCACCTCCCCAATCCCTCTGCACCCCGGCTTTAACTGTTCAATAACTGGCTATTAAGAAGAACCTTCTCCCCGGGATGGGGTACGATGGAGTGCTTATCACAGTGCTCTGCACACAGTAAACGCTCGGTAAATGTCATCGATCGACCATACGTGCGTGAGTGTATTCACCCATCAGACTGGAAGCTCCCTTCGGGCAAGACTCATGTCCTTTCCCGAGTGTGGGAGACCATCATCGATGGCATTCTCTCAGCCTCTCCTTTAATAATTATGTTGTTATTTGTTAGGCGCTTACTATGTGCCGAGCACTGTTCTAAGCGCTGGGGTAGATACAAGGTAGTCGGGCCGGACACAGTCCCTGTCCCATTTGGGGCTCACAGCTTTAATCCCCATTTTACAGATGAGGTCACTGAGGCCCAGAGAAGTAAAATGACTAGCCCACAGTCCCACAGCCGACAAGCGGCGGAGCCGGGATTAGAACCCATGACCTCTGACTCCCAAGCCCGTCCTCTTTCCACTGAGCCATGCCGCTTGCCACATTTACCCTCTAGACTGTAAGCTTAGTACAGGGCTCTGCGCACAGTAAGCGCTCAATAAATACGATTGAATAGTAATAATACGTTGGTATTTAAGTGCTTACTATTCATTCACTCATTCAGTAGTATTTATTGAGCGCTTACTATGTGCAGAGCACCGTACCAAGCGCTTGGAATGGACAAACGGGCAACAGATAGCGACAGTCCCCGCCGTCTGACGGGCTTACGGTCTGATCGGGGGAGACGGGCAGACGAGAACGATGGCGATAAATAGAGTCGAGGGGAAGAACATCTCAAGAGCACTGTTCTAAGCGCTGGGGGAGATCCAGGGTCATCAGGTTGTCCCTCGAGGGGCTCACAGTCTTCATCCCCATTTGACAGATGAGGCCGCTGAGGCACCGAGAAGTGAAGTGACGTGCGGAGCCGGGATTAGAACCCATGGCCTCGGACTCCTAAGCCCGGGCTCCTTCCACTGAGCCCCGCCGCTTCCCCGAGCTTGAATGAATAAGGTCGTTGTGGGCAGGGAAGGCGTCTCTCACATTGTTATATTATACTCTCCCGAGTGCTTAGCAGAGTGCTCCGCACGCGGTAAGCGCTCAATAAATACAACTGACCCTTGAAACACGCGCGCTGGTTGGGGGAAGGAGCACGAGGGCCGGGAGCGGGGACAACCGGGTTCTCGTCCCCGGGCGGCCTCGGGGGAGTCATTTGGCCTCTTCCTGCCTCAGTTTCCTCACCGCCAGAAGGGGGACGATCGTTAGCTCCCTTTCCCGGTCCCCGCACGGGGAGGCTGGAGGACAGAAGGGGAACGGGCTCGAAGACGAACAACTTGCCAGAGAAAATCGACGATTCGGCCCAAGCGCACGTATACACACCCGCGCGGACCTCACGCGTCCCCACTCCCACACACCCGCGTTCACACTCACACCCACGTTCACAACACAACCCCCCCCCCCCAACCCAACGGCCCCCCCCACCACCGAAGGGCTCTCGTCTCTCTTTCTGAACACCGAAGCGTCCCAAGAGAAGCGGCTGCTACACTGAACGCTGCCTGCCGAGACACTTCCTGTAGTTTGCTATGATTCTGGCGGGTTTTTTCCATGACACACCGCGTGACCTGCACTTAGCTCAAGACCTCGAGGAAAAGAGAATAATAATAATAACGTCGGTATCTGTTAAGCGCTCACTATGCTCCGAGGGTTGTCCTAAGCGCTGGGGTGGACACGGGGTCATCAGGGGGTCCCACGTGAGGCTCGCGCTCTTCATCCCCGTTTTCCAGATGAGGTCACCGAGGCCCCGAGAAGCCAAGTGCCTCGCCCGAGGTCGCCCAGCTGACGGGTGGCGGAGTCGGGATTAGAACCCAGGACCTCTGACTCCCAAACCCGGGCTCTTTCCACTGAGCCACGCTGCTCCTTCTAACAAACAGACGCATTCCCCGCCCACAGCGGGCTTACGGTCCAGGCTAGAAATTTCAGGACGTTGGTGCCATTTCTGGCCCCAGGGCATTCATTCATCCAATGGTATTTATTGAGCGCTTACTGTGTGCAGAGCACTGTGCTAAGCGTTTGGAATTGGACAACAGATAGCGACCACCCCTGTCCGACGACGGGCTCGCGGTCGAGGAGGGGGAGACGGACCGCAATGTGGTTTGACTCGGCTGCCGACCCGCCAACCGACCGAACCACCGTATTCACTGAGCTGCTCCTGCTGGAAAAGCGCTGTGCTGAGCGCTTTTTTTTTTTTGGAATGGGGTTTGTTAAGCTCTTCCTACGTGTCAAACACTCTTCCAAGCGCTGGGGGGGGGGGGGGCGGGGGATACGGGCGGATTAGGTCGGACACAGTCCCTGACCTGCAGGGGCCTCACGGTCAAAGTAGGAGGGACGACTGGCGAACTGAGGCAAAGGGAAGTGAGGTGACTCGCCCGAGGTCACACAGCAAGCATTTGGCAAAAGCGGGATTAGAACCCAGGTTCTCTGACTCCCAGGCCGTTGCTCTTTCCACTGATCATAATGATGGTATTTGTTAAGCGCTTACTATGTGCTATTCACCGTTCTAAGCGCCGGGATAGATTATTATTATACTTGTTAAGCGTGTATTATGTGCCAAGCACCGTTCTAAGTGCTGGGGTAGATACAGGTTAATCAGGTTGGGCACAGTCCCCGTCCCACATGGGGCTCACAGTCTTCATCCTCATTTTACAGAGGAGGGAACTGAGGCACAGAAAAGTGAAGTGACCGGTCCAAGGTCGCACGGCAGACGAGCGGCGGAGCCGGGATTAGAACCCAGGTCCTTCTGACTCCCAAGGCCGTGCTCTGTAGGTAGCGTGGCTCAGTGGAAAGAGCCCGGGCTTGGGAGTCCGAGGTCACGGGTTCGAATCCCGGCTCCGCCGCTTGCCAGCTGTGTGACTTTGGGCAAGTCACCTCACTTCTCTGGGCCTCAGTTCCCTCATCTGGAAAGTGGGGATGAAGACTGTGAGCCCCACGTGGGACAACCTGATCACCTTGTATCCCGCCAGCGCTTAGAACAGTGCTTGGCACATAGTAAGCGCTTAACAAATTCCACCATTATTATTATTATTATTACCCACTAAATCACGCTGCTTCTCACTAAGCCACGCCTTGGACGGTTCAATAGAGTTAGTGAAGGTGAGCCCTGTCCTTGAAGAGCAGCTGACTGACTACTGGGTGCAGAGCACTGTACTGAGCGCTTGGGAGACTCCAACAGAGTAAACGTCACCCACGACCTCTGCTTTCCTTGAGGTGCTTAAAAATCTAGCGGGGGAGGGCTGTCACTGGGGGCGGGGGGAAGATTTATGAACTAATGGGGGAGTGTTTACAGATTAGAGGAGGGGAGTCCCGATTAGACCGGGAGCCCGTCGTTGGGCGGGGATGGTCTTTATCTGTTGCCCAATTGTCCATTCCAAGCGCTCAGTCCAGTGCTCTGCACATAGTAAGCGCTCAATAAATACTATTGAATGAATATCTTCGGCCTCCCGGGGGATATTTTACATCCCGCCGGGGAGGTTTTTACAGTACTGTGGAGGGGAGGGGGCCGGCGCTTACAGAGACTGTGAGCCCCATGTGGGACAGGGACCGTGCCCGACCCGATACGCTTGTATCCACCCCAGCGCTTAGTACAGTGCCTGGCACATAGTAGGCACTTGACAAATGCCATGATTATTATTTACAGTTTAGAGGGGGAGTCTTTAAAGTCTGGAGGCGGAGTGTTGCTTTACGCCCTGGGGGGTGGGGGCATTTAGGTCGGGGGGGGGGGGGCGGGTGTTTATGATCTGGGGGGGAGTTTATGGTCTTGTTGGGGGGGGGGTGTATGGACTAGTCGAGGGGGGTGGAGGTGTTTAAGGCTTAGCCGGGATGTCCGCTTATTAATTAATGTTAATGTTGGTATCCGTTACGCGCTTACTATGTGCCGAGCACTGTTCTAAGCGCCGGAGTAGATACAGGGTGATCGGGTTGTCCCACGTGGGCCTCACAGACTTCATCCCCATTTGACAGACGAGGTCACTGAGGCACCCAGAAGTGAAGTGGCTCGCCCAAAGTCACACAGCTGACAGGTGGCGGAGTCGGGATTAGAACCCGTGACCTCTGACTCCCACGCCCGGGCTCTTTCCACTGAGCCACGCTGCTCCTCGAAGCAGTATTCATTCATTCCCTCATTCGATCGTATTTATTAAGCGTTTACTACGTACTAAGCATTCGGGCAAGTCCGGTGCAACAATAAGCCGACGTTCCCTGCCTACGGGGAGCTCACCTTCTAGAAGGGGGCAGAGAGGCGGAGTGGAGGCGTATTTGCAGTCGGAGCGGGGCTGTGTTTACAGTCTATTGGGGGGGGAAATGGGGGAGCATTGACAGTCCAGTGGGGAGTATAGACACACCAGTGGGGGAGCCTTTACAGTCCAGTGGGGGAGTACAGACAGCCCGGGGGTGGTCGTTTGCACCTCCTGGGGGAGTGTTTACGGCCTAGCGGGGGCACATTTATCAGCCTAACGGTGGACGTTTGCAACCTGAGGGGGGGACGCTGAAGAGATCTTCGGGGGGGAATGTTTACGGCCTAATGGGGGGCGTCAGCGGAGGACTGGGATAGTGCTCACGGTCTGGGGGGGGACACACTTTTACAGTTTGCGGCAGAGGATTATTTACTGTCTTAATCATCTCGCGGGTGTGTGTGTGTTACAGTTTATAGTAGGGGACTGTTTACGGTGTGTGTGGGAGGGTTTACGGTAGGGAATTAATATTATTAATAATAATAATGGTATTTGTTCGGCGCTTACCGTGTGCCGGGCGGAGACGAGCAATTAGGAATTGTTTATGGTATCGGGGGGGGGGGGGGTGTTTACAGCCTGGGGGGAGGGGAGGGAGTAATAATAATAATAACGATAATGTTGGTATTAAGAGCTTACTACGTGCAGAGCGCTGCTCTAAACGCTGGGGGAGATACAGGGTCATCAGGTCGTCCCACGCGAGGCTCACGGTTACTCCCCATTTGACAGATGAGGTCACTGAGGCCCAGAGAAGTGAAGTGACTTGCCCACAGTCCCTCAGCTAGCTGACCAGTGGACCTCTGACTCCCAAGCCCGGGCTCTTTCCACCGAGTGGCTCTTTCCACTCAGTAACCTCACCTGGTCCTCAAAACACGTACGGTCATGAGTGGCACCCCGCGGTCAACCCCACCGTCCGCTCAGCTCAGGGCTGTGTCCCCAGCGGGCACCGGAAAAGCGGAAGGGACCCGGTGCCGGTCGCTCTTCTGGGCAGCCCCCCTCACGGACAGGGGCGGACCATCCCGCGCCCCCGATTCTCCCTCCTCCACCCCGACTCTCCCCCGGTGATCCGACTCCGCGAGCCAGCACGGTCCACCCGACGTCCCCGACCCAGGGCAGGCGGAGGGAGGGCCGAGGGGGTGGGCTGCGGGGTGCCCGCTTAGGTTTCCGTATCTTTCCTTCGACGCCACCGGCGTCGTGAACTCCTGTCGCCCTTCCAGCGTCCCCCACCATCCCGGCACCCTCCCGAAGCCCCCCGAGAGGCCCGCCCGCCAGCTCTCACCGCCCGACTGCCCGCTCCGTCCCGTGGGTCTTCCCGGGGGCCCGGTAGGCCGGTGCCAGGGGAGTGGCTGCGTGCGAGGGGGCCGAGGCGGGGGCGCGTGGGCACGTGGGGGTGGTACACGAGGGTGTGCCCGCACGGGTGCCCCTCACAGCGCCGTCGCCAGGCTGGGCCTGCTTAGAGGAGCGGCGGGAGACAGTGGAAATGGAGACCGAGGCACGGAGAGAAGACGGGGCGGGGGGAGAGAGAAAGAGAGTGAGACGCAGAGAGACCCTGAGGGAGAAAAGGCAGGTGGGGGTGGCCGGTGAGGGCGAGGGGTTTTAGGGAAGAGGCGGGTGGGGGTGGCCGGTGAAGGCGTAGGGTTGTAGGGAAGGGGCGGATTTGCGGCGGTGAGGGTGAGAGCAGAAAGCAGAGGAGGAAAGAGGAGTCTTGGCCCCCGTCCATCCCCCTTCCCCCTCCCCGGCGGACTGGGTTCCCCCTGACCCGACGGGGGGATGTTGGGGTGGGGGGAGGAGGGGAGGGTGTCTGAGCAGTGACCTCACCGCTTGCTTCACAGATTAGCAAATCGGTCCCCGGGGACCGGACCGCAAGTTGTGCTGGGAACCGAACTGGAGTTTTGGCAAGCGAACCGGTCCCCTGGCCCGCCCCCGGCCCCCCGGACGTGCCCCCGGCCCCGGCTGGCCGAGGCCCCTTCGCCCTCCTCACCCCGGAGGGGGACCCTCCTCCGGGCCTCCCCGCCCGGGGGGGGCGGTGGGGGAGAATGGCTCGAGTCCCCTTCGTCTCCCCTCCGCGGGGTCCCGGTCTTGCATCTACCCCGGCGCTTAGGACGGTGCTCGGCACCTAGTAAGGGCTTCGCGGATACCGTAACGATTATCCTAGCGACGGCGCTGGGAGGCGGGAGAGGAGGGGCGGGGGAGATGGGGGTTGATCACCCCACCACCAACAGCGAGTGACTCCTTCCAGATTGTTTCTTCTTCCCTCCCAAAGTATGTGCGCGCACACACACTGCAGTGATTTGTGTGTGTGTGTGTAGGGTTACACAGTGTGTGCAGAGTCACTTCCTGCTTGGAGAGTTGAGGAGCGGAGCCACCCCCCCCCCCCCCCCCCAAATCTCACACACACACACCCCCCTCCCGTCCAGGAAGCGGCGCGGTAGGAGCAGACGGGGTCAGAGCCGGGTCAGCGGACGCCAAGTTCCCAAAAAGTGGTCCTTGTGCGGGCACCGGGCACCGGGGCGCTCAGCTGCCGCCGGCCTGGCACGGGCCCCTGGCCCGCTCGCCGCCGGCAGAATGACAAACAGCCGGGGGGCCGGGGGAGGGGGGTGTCGAGGGGACCGGGACAGGGAGGAGGACGGGCCCAGGGAGGGAAAACGGGCAGGGGCCGGGGAAGGGCGGAAGGGGCCCGGGAAGGGAAGGGGGGCGGACGGGGGGGGGGGGGACGGGGGCGAAGGGGGGCGAGGGGGACGGGAGAGACGGGGGCCGGGGAAAGGAGGGGGGCGCATCCAGTTCCATGTAAGCAGATGGGAACGCACGGCCCATCCGGGGCCGGTCGCTAGGAGACGAGCGGGACGGGTGCCAGCCCCTGCCCGGGAAGACTCGCGGCGGCCGGCGGCTTCCTGCCGGAGGAGGCCGGGGGTCGGGGTTCGGGGGTCGGGGGGCTACCTGTAGATGACGCCGTGCTGGTGGAGGAACATGAGCGCCGACGTGACTTCGGCGGCGTAGAAGCGGGACCGGGGTTCGTCGAACTTGCGCGAGCGCTGGATCTGAAACATCAGGTCGCCCCCGTTGACGTACTCCATGACGAAGAAGAGCCGGTCCTGGAATGGGCAGAGATGGGGGGCGGCGGTGGAGGGCGGGCCCCTCCTGGGGCGCCCCGAGACGGCCCACGCCCACCGGTCACCCTTGGGACCAGGCGGGGGTGCCCGGCGGGGCCGGGAGACCCCGTTTCCGACCCGCCTCGGCCTCCCCGTCTGGGAGAGGGGGACGGGCCCCGAGGCCCAGGGGGGACCGCGACGGCGTCCGCTCCGGTGTCCGGTCTGCGCCTGGCGTGGTGCTCGACGGGGGTGGAACGCTTAACGCGGCCGAGGCCGCCGGGATGATGACGACGGTATCTGTTAAGCTCTTACTGGGTCCCGAGCGCCGTTCTAAGTGCTGGGGTAGGAGTACAAGTGAATCAGGTTGGGCCCAGGCCCTGTCCCCTACGGGGATCACGCTCTCGATCCCCATTTTACAGACGGGGTAACTGAGGCCCAGAGAAGCGAAGTGACTCGCCCAAGGCCACCCAGCCGACATCTGGCGGAGCCTGGATCAGAGGCCAGGTGGGCACCTCCAAGAGCCCGGCCCCCCCTCCAGGCGCTTGCCATTCTGGCCCCCGTCATCCCCCTCCATGTCGACGCGCGGTGTTCACCGAGCGCTTCCCGCGCTCGGGGTGCTGTACCGAGCGCTTGGGAGAGTCCGATCCAACGGAGTCGGCGGACCCGATCCCCGCCCGCGAGGAGCTCACGGTCCAGAAGGGGACACGGGCGTTGAAATAAATCACGGATCCGGAGAGGGGTGCTGTGGGGCCGGGGGAGGTGGTGAATACCAAGTGCTTTCGGAGGACAGAGCCAAGTCCGCAGGAGACGCGGGAGGGAGGGCGAGGAGTGGCAAGGAAGGTGGAGTCAGGGAAGGCCTCTGGGAGGAGACGGGATTTCAGTCGGGTTTTCGAAGGTGGGGAGAGCGGGCGGGGCCCCTCCCGTCCCTCGGCACGCCGAGGGGCAGGGTCCCCAGAGCCCGCCGCCCCACTCCAGGCAGGGGGCGGTCAGGGCCCGGGGCCCGGCGGTGCAGCCCCTAACAGCCTCTGACTTCGCCGACTCTCGACCCCGACGATTCACTCCTCAAACGCTAACCTTCTCGCTGGAACCGTACTTTCCGGGCGCTCGGTACGGCGCCGTGCACACGGTAAGCGCGCGGTAAATACGATCGGAGGAATGACAGGCTCCCGGTCTTCATCCCCATTTGACAGATGAGGTCACTGAGGCCCAGAGAAGTGAAGTGACTCGCCCACGGTCACACAGCTGACGAGCGGCAGAGCCGGGATTCGAACCCACGGCCTCGGCCTCCCCAGCCCGGGCTCCTTCCACTGAACCACGCCGCTTCTCTCGTGGATGGACCTCGATCCCTTCTATCTGGCCGTCCACCTCTCGCCCACGTCCTGCCTCTGGCCCTCCCTCCTCATATCCGACGGACACTGGCTCTCTCCCCCTTCGGAGCCTTATCGAAGGCCCAACTCCTCCAAGAGGCCTTCCCTGACTAACCCCCCCCCCCCCTTTCCTCTTCCCTCACTCCCTTCCGCATCCGCCCCTTTCATTCATCCCCCTCACCCAGCCCCAGAGCGCTTACATAATAATAACAATAATAATAATAATAATTATGGCATCTGTTAAGCGCTCCCTACACGCCAAGCACTGCTCTGTGCACTGAGGCAGAGAGAAGGTGATCAGGTTGTCCCACGTGGGGCTCACGGTCTTAATCCCCATTTTTACAGATGAGGTAAGGGAGGCACAGAGAAGTTGAGTGACTTGCCCAGAGTCACACGGCTGATAGGTGGCGGAGGCAGGATTAGAACTCACAACCCCGGACTCCCAAGCCCGGGCTCCCGCCCCTGAGCCGCGCCGCTTCTCTTGACTAGCGGGGAAGACATGCTCAGATCGTTTCCAGACAGGAGGAGGGAGGAGTGCACGGAGCAGTGCGGCCTAGCGGAAAGAGCGCGGGCTTGGGAGTCGGAGGACCCGCGCTCTAATCCCGGCTCCGCTACCCGTCTGCTGTGCGACCTGGGGCGGGTCGATTCTCGGTGCCTCAGCTTACCATCTGTGAAATGGGGATGAAGACCGTGAGCCCCAGGTGGGACGGGGATTCTGTCCAACCTGATTATCTTGCATCTACCCCAGCGCTTAATACAGTGCCTGGCACAGAGTAGGTGCGTAACTAATACCGTTTCAAAGACCCGCTTGCCGTGTGACCCTGGGCAAGTGACTTCACTTCCCTGTGGCTCAGTTACTTCATCTGTAAGACGGGGATTCGATCCTCTTCCCTCCAATTTCGACTGTAAACCCCATGCAGGACAGGGACCGGGTCCAACCCGATCAACCTGTGTCTACCCCTGCGCTTAGAACAGTGCTTGACACATAGTGAGCGCTGAGGATTCAGTCAATCGTATTTTAAGATAAACCATTAAAAAGCAAGGGAAGACTTCCCGGGGGAGGGGAGATTTCAGAGGGCTGCCCACGCACGTGGTCGGAGAATGGGGACGGCGCTTTCCCCGTGGAAGGCTCAGCGTGGCTCAGTGGAAAGAGCCCGGGCTTGGGCGGCGGAGGTCATGGGTTCGAATCCCGGCTCCGCCACCTGTCAGCTGCGTGACCGTGGGCGAGTCGCTTCACTTCTCTGGGCCTCGGTGACCTCGTCTGTAAAATGGGGATGAAGACTGGGAGCCGCACGTGGGACACCCTGATGACCCCGTATCTACCCCCGAGCTTAGAACAGTGCTCGGCGCATAGTAAGCGCTTACCAAATATCAACGTTATTATTTTTATGATTATTAAGGCTCTCGGCTCCACTTTTGACCTCTGCACCTTCAAACGCCTGGAAAGTCTATTTTGTGGCGAGCGGCCCCCCTCGGGCTGCCCCCGCCCCGTCCTTCTGGGCTTCTCTGGTTACAGAAACAGAGAGAAAAAGCCACCTCACAGACACACACACACACACACACACACACACACACACACACAAATCTCTGGCTAATCCCCGCTTGGCATCAGTAGAAACAGAACGACCCACACGCACAACTTCCCGGTAGAGTAAAGCAAATATGGGTCTGTGAGGTAATCCAAGATGCTGAGAGGGTTCTTGCCCGCCCTTAATCTCCCCGAACGCCAGGAAGCTTTTGGTCCCCAGATGGCAGAGGTGGGAGGAGGGGGAGGATGCGTCCCCCGGGCCAGGGGACTTCCAAGGACCCTCGGAGATGCCCGAGGGCGGCCGGCTCGCCGAGGGCGGCAATGTGGGGTCCGTGGCGGGGAGACCCCCCCCGCCCCCGTACCGTTCTCTTAGCACTTAGTACAAGCGCGTAGTACGGTGCTCTGCGCACGGCAAGTGCTCAATAAATACCACGGGCTTTGTTTTTTAAATGGTGTTTGTCAAGTCCTTACTCGGTGCCAGGAACTGTTCAAGACAGAAGATAATCAGGTTGGACACAGTTCTTGTCCCACACGGGGCTCACGTGAAATCCGAATCCCCAAGCGCAGAGAAGTGAAGTGACTTGCTCAAGGTCACGTAGGAGGCAAGTGGGGGAGCAGGGTTTAGGACCCAGGTCCCCTGAGTCCCGGGCCCGTGCGCTCGAACGATGATGTCGGTGTTCGTTAGGCGCTTACTGTGGGCCGAGCGCCGTTCTGAGCGCTGGGGGAGATACGGGGTCGTCCCACGTGAGGCTCACCGTCTTCATCCCCATTTTACACATGAGGAAACCGAGGCACAGAGAAGTGCCCAAAGTCACCCAGCTGACAGGTGGCGGGGCCGGGATCCGAACCCATGACCCCTGACTCCCAAGCCCGGGCTCTTTCCACTGATCCACGCTGCTTCTCTAATCACGCTCCATCCGCTCCGTCGTTGTTCCGGCAGGATGGATTCCCCCCAACCCAGCACAACGGAGAACCCCTCGCCCCCATGTTCCCCACCCCCCCTCGGACCCCTCTTTCTCAAGGAAAAAGCGGGCCGGTCCAGAAAAAGCAAATCGGACCAATTCCTGTCCCTCATCTTGGGAATCTCTGGGCAGAAAACAGTCCCCCGACTCCCATCCGTCCATGGCCGGGAGGGAAGACGGGAGAAAGCCCCCCCCGCCCCCCAACCCGGGGGTCTCCGGGAAGATTCCCCGAACGGCTCCGGGTCTCCCGCCCGATGCCGAGAGGGGCGGGCGGCCCCAGGGACAGAAAGGGAACGCAGGGAAGCCGGACTCGCCCGCGGCGGGAAGACGGGGGAGTGGGAGCCGGGGGGCCGGGGATCTACCCCCGGGAGAAGTGCTCAGCTGACCACCGGCCCCCGGCCCTCCCTCCCGGCCCGCCTTCCCCTGGGCGTGCGTGCTGGCGCTCGACCTGAGGCGAAAGGAAACGGACGGCCCCCGCTGCTCCGATTTCGGGGGGTAGGAGCACTGTTTTCAAAGGCTTCCGTGATCTCGGCGTCAACGGCAACCGTAAGGAGGCCGCGACCTGGAGCGTGTGTGTGTCCGTCTCGGGGGGTGGGGGACTGAAGGGGAGGCTACACCGGACCAGCTTCTACAGTCGTTACTATCGCACCGCAGGAAACGTCCACGCGACGGTACCCATAGAGCGCTTACTGGATTCGAGCACTGGACTAAGCGCTCGGGAGAGGAGACGAGAACAATCAACGGACACCGGGCCTTCCGTCTCCGACGCTCTTCCCCCCCTTGGGTTTATTTCTATTCGATTTATTTCTTGATTCTACCGATCGCGATTAAGTTGTCCCGGTTTGGTCCGTCCGTCTCCCCCGATTAGACCGTGAGCCCGTCGATGGGCGGGGACCGTCTCTATCTGTTGCCCAAGTGTCCATTCCAAGCGCTTAGTCCGGTGCTCTGCACATAGTAAGCGCTCGATAAATACTACTGAATGAATGAATTTCAAAGCATCCGGAAACCGCTTGGCCAACTCGCACCGACTTCCCTGCCTCAAAGGTGAGCTGCCATTCTGAGCGATCCGACAATCGGTCGGTCACCGACAGGCACCGAGCGCCTACTCAGCGAGTGCCGGGCACTGCGCTGAGCGCTTGGGAACGTCCGCAGAAGCAAGCCCCGGGTTTTCCTGCCCTCGGGGACCTTCCCCTCCCCTGGCTCCTGGGGCAGAAGTGATTTCTAGACGAGGAGAGCGGGAAGAAGGACCGGAGCGGGGCAGGAAAGAGCTGGCCCAAGTCGGGATGACACATGAAGCAGCGGGGCCTCGGGGAAGGAGCCCGGGCCTGGGAGTCGGAGGACCTGGGTTCCGATCCCAGCCCCGCCACTCGTCTGCTGGGTGACCTTGGACCGTCGCTTCTCTGGGCCTCAGTTTCCTCCACTGTAAAATGGGGGTTCAATACCCGTTCTCCCTTCTACTTAGACTGTGAGCCCCGTGTGGGACGGGGACCGTGTCCACCCTGATGAGCTTGTATCTACCCCGGCTCTTAGAACGGTGTTCGACACAAAATAAGTGCTTAAAAGGTTTCAAAGTAAAAAAAGACACCATTACAGCAATCTCCAGTACAGCAGGGAAACGGATTCTCTTCTAGGCTGGGGTGGGCCTCGGTCTCCCTGACTCTGGTGGCCCGGCCGCGCCCCATAATGGGCTCCCCCAGACTGTCTGCACAGCCCAAGTATCCTGGAAAGAGACCCCATCTCTACCCTCGCTGGAACTCATTTTAGAGTCCGTTCCCCCCGTAAGCTCCTTGAGGCCGGGGATCGACGACGGCGCGTTGTCCTCTCCCAAGCGCTCGGTACGGTGCCCCGCGTCATCTTCGTCATCGGTACTGACTGAGTGCTTGCCGTGTAACGTTAATAATGATCATCGTGACGACGGTATTTGTTAAGTGCTTACTATGTGCCAGGCACTGTTCTAAGCACTGGGATCAGTGCTAAGCAAGGCGATCGGGTCGTCCCACGTGGGGCTCACAGTCTCCATCCCCATTTTCCAGATGAGGTCACTGAGGCCCAGAGAAGTGAAGTGACTTGCCCCAAGTCACACAGCCGGCAAGGGGCGGAGGCGGGATCGGAACCCATGACCTCTGGCGCCCAAGCCCGGGCTCTTTCCGCTGAGCCACGCTACTTCTCAAGTGAAGTGTATTAAGCACTAGGGAGAGTCCAGTCCAACGGAGTCGGTAGGCCGTTCCCTGCCCACAGTGAGGTTACAGTCCAAGTGGGCCACGAGTAGTAAATAGATGCCAATGATCGACGGTCAATAAGGTAGTAAATCAATAAATGCCACTGAACGATTGCTCCGGCGGGGTCTGCGGAGTCCCGGCCCCGGCCCCGGGGGGTGGGGGGTGGGGGGCGGCGGGGGGAGAGGAGCCGGGGAGGGCTGGAGGAGGCTCGTCCATGCACTCGGCCGCCTGAGAGGCAGACTGGCCGTTTTCATTCACTCGTTCGTTCACTCAGTCGATTGACTGAGCGCTTACTATGTGCAGAGCACCTTACTGAACGCTTGGAATGGACAATTCGGCAACGGAGATAATACCTGCCCAGTAGTTTTCGCCCCCCCCCCCCCGAGGTCTCGTTCCTAGTTCAGATGCCACCCGGCGAGTTCCCGGGCTACAGAGTGGCAGGTGGGATGCCTCCCCCAGTGATCCAGCACCGATCATCCAACGCCCCCCGACTCTCCCCTCTCCATCCCTGACTCTCCCCCGCCCCTGACTCTCCCGCGGTCTCCCAGTCCAGCCCACCCCTCCCTCCGACGCCCCCATCTCCATCCTCGACTCTCCCCCAGTGACCCAACGTGGGCATCCGTCCCCAAATCTGTCTAGACGGACCCGCCGCTGTCTCTGGACGTCCAGCTCCCGGCGGGAAGCGGCACGGCCTAGCGGATGGAGCGCCCGCCTGGAAGTCGGAGGACCTGGGATCTAATCCCGACTCCTCCGCTTGTCTGCTGGATGACCTTGGGCAAGTCGCTTTGCTTCTCCGGGCCTCAGTCACCTCATCTGTAAAATGGGGATCAAGACTCCGGGCATCAGTGCCCGGCACAGAGTAGGGGCTTAATAGATAGCATTGGGGAAAAAAAGATTTTCTGTGGTCAGACCCCGTTAGGGGAAGATGTGTCTCCAGTTGTTTTTTCCAAACCCGCTGCCGCCCTCCGGCTCCGGCGGGGGTCCGGGGGTGGGATTGGGGGAGCGGTGATTCCGGCCCCGCCCCCCCGATCGTGCATCTGTCCAGCCTGTGGAGTCCTGGTCCTGTCCTCCCCCAGAATCTGCTCCCATCCTCCTGAGCACCCCAGCCTCCCCAGCCCCGTCCCGGGGTCCCCCGGGACCGGCTGTCAGACGGAAGGGGCTGTGACTCCCGGCCGGTCTCTGACCGGACAACCACCGGGTCACCCTGGCACCGCCTGCCCCGCCCTACGGCCTCCGTGACCCCCCGTGGCCTCTGACGCTCCCCTCCGGCTCCCTGGGACCCTCCCTGCGGGGGGCGAACGTGCGGGCACGCCCTCACCCCACGCCGCCCCACCCCGCCCCGAGTCCTCCCCGCGGCGTCGACCGCTTCGGAGGCCTCCCTCGAGGCTCCCGGCGTCCCTGAGGTTTCGCTTTTGGAGCCCGGCAGCGGGGCCCGGCGGGTGGCCGTCCCGGGAGCCCGGCCCCGACGGCCGGCGGGAAGGCCGCCCCCGGGGCGGAGATGGAGCCCCGGGCCGGGGCCGGGGGGGGTCTCCCTCAGCGCCCGCCCCTCGCCTCCGTCGAGGTCAGCGGTCCGGCGCCGCCTGGACGCACGAAGCCACGACCCCAGGCGCGCTCGGACCCGCTCGGACGTCCGACGGAGATGCTTCCCACCCCAGCGCGGAGCCGCCGGCCGGGAACGGCCGGCCCATCCCGCCCCTCCGAGGGGGCGGAGGATCCGGGGGCCGGATCCCGCGTCCTGCCCGCCGGGGTACATCTCAAGAGCGTACTAAGAATACTGGTAATCTTGATTTTTTTAACGCTATTTGTTAAACACTTACTACGAGGCAGGCACTCTACTAAGCTTTGGGATAGATCCAAGCTTATCAGGTTGGACACAGTCCCCGCCCCACAGGGGACTCACGGTCTCGTGCCCCGTTTTTACAGGTGAGGGAACTGAGGTGCAGAGAGGTTAAGTGACTTGCCCCAGGCCACACAGCAGACAAGTGGCAGAGCCAAGATGAATAAGGATGGCATTCGCTAAGCGCTTACTATGTGCCGAGCGCCGTTCTGAGCGCTGGGGTGGACACAGGGTCATCAGGTTGTCCGACGTGGGGCGCACGGTCTTAATCCCCATTTTCCGGAAGAGGTCACTGAGGCACAGAGAAGTGAAGCGACTTGTCCAAAGTCACACGGCTGGAGCAGGGATCAGAACCCATGACCTCTGACTCCCAAGCCCGGGCTCCTTCCACTGGGCCACCCTGCTTCTCCCTTTCTCTCTCCTTCTGCCGCACGCCCTCCCCCCGACTGCCGCTGCTGCTTGCTGAACACTTACCGAGCACCCCTACCTCCCCCTGCCGGGGCTCAGAGTGGGCAGATCCAACAGCGGGCCGGGCTCTGGGGGCCTGGGGGGCCGCTCCCAGCCTGCCCCTTCTCTCCCCCACCCCTCCTCCCGTCAGCAAGCCAACCCGGTGGCCTCCGGGCCCCCCAGAACCCGGGCTCGGCCCGCCGCCGCCAACTCCGGGAGCCCACGGCGCGGCCCGGGGCCAGCCGAGACCGGCTCCGGTTGCCGGGGGCGACACGTGGGGACGTCTTCCCGGAATCGAATCGGTGACTCGGAGCCTCTCCGATCGCTCGGGGATCGGGAAGGGGAGAGATATTTTGGGATATTTTTTCCGACCGGAAAAAACGTCCACCTCTCGTGCCCCGGTGGTGTCAGGGCAGGGTCTGCGTCTGGTTTTTTACCGTTCTATTGTGCTCTCCCAGGAGCTTAACACAGTGCCCTGCGCTCGGTAAGCGCTCAACGGATACGATGGACTGATTGAGTCGGCCCGGCCTGCCGTCGGAAAGGGGGAAGGAGGGAGGCGGGGGGGAGGGAAGGTGACGGATCCCCGCCAATACACCCCGATCGATGAGCCGATAGGTCCCGCTCGACACCCCCGGACTGGGCTCTCCCCGCCACGCCTGGCGCTCTCCCAGACCACCGAGACCCAGAGGCGTTCGACGGGAAGATCGTTCGGAGAATAAATATTCATCATCCCGGACAGAGAGCCGGCGTCCCGCCCGCCCCATCCCCACCTACTGCTCCGCGGCCGGAGCCCCCCCGATACAGACGGGGACTGTAGTGGCCCTGGGTCCCGGGACCTCGCCGAGCCCGAGATCTCCCTCCCGCCACCGCAGGGCAGACCCACGGACCCGTCCGGTGGTCGAGGCACGCGGACGGAACCCACGAGGGACACGGACCGGCCACCGGACCCACGGACCGGCCGTGAGGACTAGATAGGTGGACGGGCGCGTCGACCGGACCCGTAGACGGCCCGCGAGGAACGAGAAGCGGCGTGGCCTAGCGGATAGAGCACTGGCCTGAGACGAGACCGGCCGCCTCGCTCGCTGGACTCCGGCCCCCGGCGGGAAGCCGGGCAGGGGCCGGAGAGCCCGACGGCGCTGGGCACGCCACCACCACGAGGATCGATTCCTCTGCGCAGGGTCTCGGGCCCCCAGAGCTGACCGGTTGCCCCGGCCCCCCACGGACCCAGACACCACACCAGCGAGAGTCAGGTGACGGTCACCTGGTGCAGAGAACCGGACACAGCCGATACTCTGTCGCCTATCTGCTTCCTCTCCGCAAACGATCGATCGATCGGTCGTATTATTATTACTATTAAGTGCCGTCGAGTCGTTTCCGACTCACAGCGACTCCAGGCGCGGACTTTCTCCAGAACGTCCCGTCCCCTGCCACAATCCGCGGCCTAACGGTTCTTCCGTTATCGTTGTTAGGGTCTCTAACCACCTGGCCGCCCGTCCGCCCCTTCCACGTTCTCCCTGGACTCTTCCTAGCATCAGCGTCTTCTCAGAATTAGTTCTCCGGATGGTCACAGACGGTATCAATTGGGCTCTCACTGTGGGAGCAGCGTGGCCTAATGATAACGTTGGTATTCGTTGAGCACCGTTCCGAGCGCCGGGGCAGATAAAAGAACGCAGGGCTGGGAGTCGGAGGACCTGGGGTTCTCACCTCGGCCCTGCCCGGCAGGAGCCTGCCGCGTGACCTCGGACGAGTCACTTCACTGGGCCTCAATTCCCTCGTCTGTGAAATGGGGATTCGACGTCTGCTCTTCCTCCTCCTTAGACCGTGAGCCCCATCTGCAGGGACTGTGTCTGACCTGAGTAATTTCTATCTACCCAAGCGCTCGGAATGGTGCTCGGCACATAGTAAGAACGTAACAAATAAAATCAGAATAACTAGGAGAGCCCGACGGAGTCGGTAAGTACAAGAAGCTTACGGGCTTCTCTGGGCAGGGCGCTGCACTGAGCGCTAATCCCGGCCCTCAGGAAACTTAAAGTCTGTGTGCAGAGCACTGTAGTGAGCGCCCGGGAGAGTGCAACAGAGTTGGCAGACGCGACCCCGGATAGCAAGGAGCTAACGGGAGCTGCCTTCACGGGTCCGGCTCCCCGGCTAGACTCTGAGGTCCTCGAGGGCGGGGTTCCCGTCCACTTAGTTTACTGGACTCGCCCAGGTGCTCCGCGCAGCGGTCTGCACGCGGTAGGCACTCGGTAAGTACCGTCGGGGGGCCGAGTAAAACGAAAAAGAGAAGAGGAGGGATTCTGTGTTAGGCCGGGGCGACCGAAACTGGCGGGTGCGGTGCGGGATGGGTTCGGGGGAGAATGGGGAGAGAGGTGGGGCTAATACAGGCCACCACCAGACTCGTTCTGGCTCTTCTTGCCCGGTCGTCCACCCTTGGGAGCCCGGGGTGGCTAGTCCCGCCAGCCCCTGGCCGGGTCGACATGGTCCTACCCCTAGCTAACCACGCCGTCGCCCGTCGCTCAGTCAGTCGTACAGCGTGGCGCAGTGGAAAGAGCCCGGGCTTTGGAGTCAGGGCTCATGAGTTCGAATCCCAGCTCTGCCACTCGTCGGCTGTGTGACTGTGGGCGAGTCACTTCACTTCTCTGTGCCTCAGTTCCCTCATCTGTAAAATGGGGATTAAGACTGTGAGCCCCACGTGGGACGACCTGATTCCCCTGTGTTTACCCCAGCGCTTAGAACGGTGCTCTGCACATAGTAAGCGCTTAACAAATACCAACATTATTATTATTATTATCATTATCACCGAGCGCTTACCGTGCGCGGAGAACCGCGCTGAGCCCTTGGGAGAGGCCAGTACAACTATACCCAGACGCATTCGCCGCCCACAACGAGCTCACGTGGGACCCGGACGGTGCCAGGCAGTCGGTCGTATTTACTGAGCGCTTACTGTGTGCGGGGCACTGCACTAAGCGCTCGGAGAGTCCGCCATCGACTGCGGAGCACCTCCGCTTCTCCCCCGAAAGGAAACCCGGAGGGGCGCGGCAGGTGTCCCGGCGGCCCGGAGCCGCTCGGCTCGGGGGTGTGGGTGCCTACGAGAAGCCCAAACAAGTCGGAGGGCGTTACGTAACATAGCTCGCATTTTTGGGGGCTGTAATTAGAGTGATAAGATTATGGCAGCGATCCGAAAACAGATTAAGGACAAAACTCTCCGACGAAAGAAGACGTCGGGTCAACCGGAGTACAAACCTGAAAGGGTTCGGTTTCCGAAGGGGCTCGGGGCAGGGGCGGGGAGGGCGGGCGGAGGGGGTCTGAGGACCACCTCCCCGTTGCCCCTGCCCCCGGATAGGGCTCTCTGGGGTCGCTTCTGCGGCGGGGCGCCGGGGGGAGGGGGCGTGGGGGTTGGCGCGACGGCCTGGGCCGGGCAGGCCGAGGGCGCGGGAGAGAGGGCACGGGAACGTTTGGAGGGTCGGGGGACGTTTGGGGGCGTCAGGGGACGTTTGGGGGGTCGGGGGCAGGAGCACAAACACGCCTATCTCCAGGCCAGGGCCAACGACGGAACACTTGATTGAAAGGGAAGCGGCGTGGTCTAGTGGCTAGAGCCCGGGCCTGCGAGTCAAAAGGACCCGGGTTCTCGTCGCGGCTCAGTCTGCTGGGTGACCTTAGGCGAGTCACTTCACTTCTCTGGGCGGCGGTTCCTTCGTCTGTAAAACGGGGATTAAGACTGGGAGCCCCGTGTGGGAAAGAGAGGGTGTCGGGGCCGATCAGCTCGTACCCACGCCAGTGCTCAGTACAGTGCCTAGAACGTAGCCAGCGTCGTAACAGACGCCGTTATGAGCCAAAGGGGGATCCGGAGGAGCATCGGGGCCTGGGCAGGGAGGGCTGCCAGGAGGCGCCGGGGGGGGGGGGGGGGTGGGGTCTCTGAGGACGGAGAATGGAGAAACGGAGAAGTCACCGGTGAGCGCGGGGTTCGGAGAGAGAGGGCCGAAGGAGCCAAATAAGGCCAAGGGTTTTCCTCGGTGGGAAAAGGGAACAGACTCCTCCAACAGAGATCACATCCGCTACTTCTACTCTTGTGTCTAGCGCTCTGCACGCAGTGAGTGCCCAATGCCCCGCTCATATCCGCGATCGTGCTCTACACACAGCCAGCGTTCAGCACGGGGCTCTGTACTAAGTTGTGAGCGGGAATGTGTCCGGTGTTCTACTTTCCCAAGCGCTTAGCGAACACAGTCGGCGCTCAATAAATGCAACAGAATGAACGAAGCAGGCGCCCGATATAACGCTCTGCTCAGAGCGGGACCGCAACAGAGTGTTTTCTGCACACGGCAAGGAGACCATCCCTTCGAAAAACTATGCAGCCAGAAAGACGTGCAGGTCTAAAGGGGTTTGGGTAGATCCAGGGAGAAGGGTCCACGTTGGGGCCCTGGGGGAGAGTCGTGAGCGGAAAGGGAAGAGTCGGGGAGGGGGGCGGTCGGTGCTGGGTCACTGAGGGAGAGTTGGGAATGGAGAGGAGAGAGTCGGGGGTGTGGGAAGGTCCGTGCTGGGTCGCCCGGGGAGAGCCGGGGGTGTCAGACGGTCCGTGCCGGGCCACCGGGGGAGAGTTAGGGACGGAGAGGGGAGAGCCGGGGGTGTCGGGCGATCGGGGCTGGCTCACCGGGGGAGAGTCGGGGACGGGGAGGGGAGAGTCAAGAGTGTGGGATGGTCCGCGCTGGGTCACCGAGGAAGAGTCGGGAGCGTCGGATGGTCCATTTCGGGCCGCTGGGAGAGAGCCGAGGACGGAGAGGGAGAGTCTGGGGTGTCGGGCGGTCCGCGCGGGGTCAGCAGGCGAAGAGTCAGCGACGGAGAGGGGAGAGTCGGGGGTGTTGGGTGGTCCACGTGGGGGGTCACTGGGGGAGAGCTAGAGAGCAGGCTGGAGGCCCAGCTGGGGCTCCTGACTCCCAGCCCCGGTGCCTTCCGCCAGGCCGCGCCGCCTCCCCGGCGCGGGCTCCGAGAGGATCACGTCTCCGGCAGGCAGAACGGCGGGAGGACGGGCCGCCGCAAACATCAGCGGCTCCCCGGGAAAGGTAAGCGCTGACAGTCGCGGGTCGGGAGCCCGCGCTCGAGAAACGGGGGCACGGCTCTAAGAGGTCGGGCGGCGGGCAAGCCAGGGCTCGGGCCGAAGCCGGGAGACGAAAGCCCGCGGCATCGGTGCTCTCGGCCTGGGGGCCCCGGCCGCGAGGGGGCCGCCGAGAGGGCCTGCGGGCTGGGGAGGGGCCCCGTGACCTTCGCCCCCGGCAGCGGGCGGCCCTCCCGGCCGGCGGTGGCTCGGCGGTAGTCCCAGCGCCCGGCCCGGAGGGCTGAGCCGTTCGGGAGCGAGCACAGGGCAGGGAGAAACGTCTTTCTGCAACCACGGATCGGGGGGAAACCTCAGGGCTCAGCCTCCCCTTGTCGAACAGCGACCCCAAAACACCCCACGTCCTCGGGCGAGGCGGCGGCCTCTGCTCCGACGCGGGCAGTGGCGGCACCCGGCCGCCCGGCCGATTTCCCGGAGGGGGCCTCCCCTGACGGCTGCCGACCTCCGGCCCCCCTCCGGCCCCCCTCCGGTCTCCCGCGCCCCTCGCCGGCCTCCCGGCCCCCGATCGGTCTCCCGGCCCCCGGCCTCGGCTGCCCAGACCAGCTTCCCGAAGGGCCGCTGGGCCCACGTCGCTCCTCTCCTCAAAACCCTCCACCATCCCCCGCGGGGCTCCGCGGGAAGCGGGGACTCCTCCAAATCGGCTCCGAGGCTTCCCGACGCCCGGCGCCCCCCGCCCCCCCCCAATCCGGTGGCGACGACGGCGACGGCATCCGTTAAGCCACGTGTCGGGCACCGTTCTAAGCGCTGGGTCGGATACGGTCCCTATCCCACGTGGGGTTCACGGTCTTCCAGCGTTTAGTACAGTGCCCGGCGTACAGTAAGCGCTTGAGGAAGACTATCGTTATCATCATTCTTCTTAATAACGGATCCCCATTTTACAGGCGGGCTGACCGAGGCCCAGAGAAGCGACGTGACTCGCTCGAGGTCACACGGCGGACGGGCGGTGGGGCTGGGATTAGAACCCGGGTCCTTCCGACCCCGAGGCCCAGGCTCAATCCACTAGGCCAAGCTGCTTCTCACAAGGCCCGTCTGCTCTCTTCACCCGCTCGTCCCCAACTCGCCCGACTCCCCCGCTCCGACCCGAGCCACCCCTTTCTCTCGGCCCTCCCGCCTCCACCTCCGCCGCCATCCCTCGATCGGCGATCGAGGGGAGCCGCGTGGCTCAGTGGAAAGAGCCCGGGCTTGGGAGTCGGAGGTCATGAGTTCGAATCCCAGCTCTGCCACCCGTCAGCTGGGTGACCGCGGGCGAGTCACTGAACTTCTCTGCGCCTCAGTGAGCTCATCTGTAAAATGGGGATTAACCGTGAGCCTCACGTGGGGGGGGGACCTGACGACCCTGTACCTCCCCCAGTGCTCGGAACGCTGCTCTGCACATAGTAAGCGCTTCACAAATAATTCAAAAAAAAAACCTCCCTTCTTCCACGCGTCCGTCGGAGCCCGGTTCTCCCCGCCTTCCCGGCCCCCCCCGAAATCTCACCTCCTCCCCCGACGAGGCTTCCGCGATTAATAAGACTAATAACGATGGTATCCGTTAAGCGCTCGCTATGTGCCGAGCACCGTTCTCAGCGCTGGGGGAGACACGGGGTCGTCGGGTGGTCCCACGTGGGGCTCACGGGCTTCACCCCCATTTTACAGCTGAGGGAACTGAGGCCCAGAGAAGCGAAATGACTTGCCCAAGGTCACCCAGCAGACAAGCGGCGGAGCCGGGATTAGAACCCACGACCTTCGGACCCCCAAGCCCGGGGCCCTTGCCAGCGGGCCACGCCGCTTCTCACCTCCCACCCCCGCCCCTAATCTGGGCCATCTCTAGCCCTCGGGACCTCCCTCTGGCCACCTTCCAGCCCCGACGGGCGCGAGATGATTCAGCCGTACATTCCGTCATTTATTTAGTCGGCTTGTGAGTCCTCCTGCCCGCCTCCCCCATTACGGGGGTGGCTCTTGGTGGCCGGGGAACACGTCGTCATCTGTTTGTGCTTACTATGTGCCGAGCGCTGTACTAACTGCTGGGGTAGATACGAGCTAATGGGGTGAGACAGAGTCCCCGTCACACCCGAGGCTCACGGTCCCCATCCCCATTTTCCAGACGAGGAAACCGAGGCCCACGGACGTGAGGTGACTTGCCCAGGGTCACGCACAGCAGAGCGGTGGAGCCGGGACTAGAAATCAGGTCCTTCTGACTCCCAGGCCCACGGTCTTTCCGCTACCTCGCGTGGCTGCTGCTGGGAGTCAGAAGGACCCGGGTTCTGATCCCATCTCTGCTGCTTGTCTGCTCTGTGACCTTGGGCAAGTCACTTGGCTTCTCTGGTCCTCAGTTATCCTTAAAATGAGGATTTAGGCCATGAGCCCAGCGCGAGACCGGGACGGCGTCCAACCCAATTACCTTCTGTCTAACTCGGCGTTTAATAATAATAATAATAATGATGATGTTATCTGTTGAGCGCTCACTAGGTGCCCAACACTGTTCTAAGCGCTGGGGGGGATACAGGGTCATCAGGTTGACCCACGGGAGGCTCACGGTCTTCATCCCCATTTTACAGATGAGGTCGCTGAGGCACAGAGACGTTAAGTGACTCGCCCGCGGTCACACAGCTAAGTGGCAGAGTCGAGATTCGAACCCAAGACCTCCGACTCCCAAGCCCGGGCTCTTTCCGTTGAGCCACGCCGTTCAGTACAGTGACTGATGGGGCTCTGCCAGCACAGGGGGAAAGGGACGATTCAACATAATCAGCGGAAACGTCTCCTGCCCACGGCAAGCTTACCGAAGAGCCGTCGACGAGACTCCCCCACAGGATGAACGGAAAAACATCGGGCCAACGCGGGCGGCGGAGATGCCAGCGGCTCCCGAGGCAAGAGTGCGGAGGCCGGGGGAGGGACGGCGCCCGCCCCGATCATCCTCTATCCAATCCGTCGAGCGACAGAATTCACCGAGCGCTTACTGCGTGTAGAACGCTGCGCTAGGTTCTTGGGAGAGTTCAGTATAATAAAGGCGGTAGACGCAATCCCCTCCTCTCGAGGAACTTGGGGTCTGATCGCACAGTCGGCAATAATACTAATAATTTTGGTATCTGTTAAGGGCTATGGGCCGGGCGCTGTACTAAGCGCCGGGGTGGACCCGAGCAGATCGGGGTGGGCACTGCGGTCCCCGTCCCACGTGGGGCTCGCGGTCTCGATCTCCATTTCACAGACGAGGGAACCGAGGGACGGGGGAGTCAAGTGACTTGCCCCAGGTCGCACGGCAGACAAGCGGCAGGGGTAGAGGTAAATCGGCGGCATCTATTGAGCGCTCACCGTGCGCAGAGCACGGTGCAGAGTACCGGGCCAAGCCGCCGGGAGCGCGCAATACGGTCGGCAGACCCGAACCCTACCCACCGGGGGCTGACCACCTCTCCGCCCCGGCATCGGTGACGATAACAACGTTGGTATTCGTTAAGCGCTTCCTGTGTGCCAAGCACCGTTCCAAGCGCTGGGGGGATACCAGGTGATCAGGCTGTCCCGCGCGGGGCTCACAGTTTTGAATCCCCATTTTCCAGATGAGGTCGCCGAGGCCCGGAGAAGGGAAGTGAGCGGCCCGAGGTCACCCGGCTGGCAAGCGGCGGAGCCGGGATGAGAACCCGCGACCTCTGACGCCCCAGCCCGGCCTCTTTCCACCGAGCCCCGCCGCTTCTCAGGAGAGAGCAGGGCACGGAGGGGGTGCCGGGCAAACGCCAGGTGCCCGGGGCAAAGGGGATCGAGCCCCCCGCCGACCCCCTGGGCCGGGTGCTCAGGGGCCCGGTCCGGCGGGGAGGAGCCGCGGGGGGCAAGGCGGGGGCCCGACGGAGGGCGGGGTGGCCGCCGCCCCCTCGGCCCCGTTCCCCGGCCGCGGGGGCGGGACGGTGACACGCTAATTACCCAGAAAGACAAACGGGCCCGGGGCACCCGGGGGGGGGGGGGGGGGGCGCGGGGGCGGGCAACGGGCGGCCAGCCGGTCCCGGGGCCGGTCCCCCCCACCTGGACCGCCGAGGCTCCGGCGGCCACGGGCCCGGGGAGGGCTGGCGGCGCCGCACGTGGACTCCCACAAGTCTTCCCCAGTGGCGTCCGTAAAGCGCCCACCGCGCGTCAGACACCGTTCCGAGCGCCGGGGTCGGTAGACGTCAATCGGGTCGGACGCGGTCCCCGTCCCACGGGGGGGGCTCCCAGTCTTCATCCACTCGAGGAGCGGCGTGGCCTCGGGGGCCGAACCACGGGCCGGGGAATCAGAAGGTCCTGGGTCCTCATCCTGCCCCAGCTCCGGTACCTTGGGCAAGTAATAACTAATGACGGCGGCATCTGCTAGGCGCTCACTATGTGCCAGGCACTGTACTAAGCGCGGGGGGTGGATGCGAGCAAATCGAGTCGGACACGGTCCCACGTGGGGCTCACGGTCTCGATCCCCATTTTACGGATGAGGGGACCGAGGCCCAGGGAAGCGAAGTGACTCGCCCAGGGTCCCGCGGCGGACGAGCGGCGGGGCCGGGATTAGAACCCATCACCTTCTGACTCCCGGGCCCGGGCTCTACCCGCTCCGCCACGCTGCTTCTCAAGTCACTTCACTGGGCCTCGGTTCCCTCACCCGTAAAACGGAGATTAAGACCGGAAGTCCCGTGTGGGACGGGGACCGTGTCCGACCCGATCGGCCTGTAAACAGCCCGTACGGTGCCCGACACTTAGTGGGCACTTAACAAATACCGTAAATAAAAGGGCGAGGGCCGAACGCAGCTAGAAGGGGCCCCGCTGAACCCCTTCGACTCTCGGGACCGGGGTTGGGTGGGTGGGGAGGGGGCCCGGGGGCCGTTCGGCCGCCACCCGCGCCGCCCCTCTAGCTTCCCGGTCTCTTTTCCCACAGGGTCAGAACCAAGATAGCCCCGGCTGCCCCGTTCCGCCGCCGAGGGAGGGACCGGGCCAGCGGAGATCTGGGCGCCCTGCCCGGAGGGGACGGGGAGGTCTGGGTGCCCTGCCCCGGGGAGCGTGGCTCAGTGGAAAGAGCACGGGCTTTGGAGTCAGAGCTCGTGAGTTCGAATCCCAGCTCTGCCACATGTCGGCTGGGTGACTGTGGGCGAGTCACCTAACTTCTCGGTGCCTCAGTTCCCTCATCTGTAAAATGGGGATTAAGACTGGGAGCCCCACGTGGGACGACCTGATTCCCCTACGTCTACCCCAGCGCTTAGAACAGTGCTCGGCACATAGTGAGCGCTTAACGAATACCAACATTATTACATTATTATTGTCCCGAGGGGCGGGCCGAGGCCAGGGTCCGCCACCGCAGAGTCCTGGCGGCTCACTCCGCGGTGCCCGCGTGCGCCGCCGGGGACCCTGACGGCGGGCGGGAGGGCGGGGGGTCGGCGTTCACAGGGGCGCGATGCCGAGGCGGGCTCCCGGCCGGCCCCCCGGACCCACCCGCACCGTGCCGGGCCGCCGGCCTTCGGCCAGGCCCGATAACCCCGGCTCTCTCTCTCTCTCTCTCTCCGATCCCGACGGCGGGATCGGGCCGGGCGTCCGGACTCCCTTCCCCGCCTCGACCGAGCCGGGCCTCCTGAAGCGGAATCAGCGGGCACCGGGTCTCGGCGAGGCCCGGCGGGGCCGGCCCTCCCGGCTCGCCCATTCGCAACCCAGGGTCCGGCGAGAGGGTCCCGGGCCCGGCTCGACGCCGCGGGCCTCGGTCTCCCCGGCTGCGCGGAGAGACCATCCATCCATCCGTCCATCCGGGCCCGTCCGTCCTCCCCGGGGCCGAGGGCGAGCGGGAAGGAGATGGGACAGGGAAGCTCGGAGGGTCGTCTTCCCCGGGGCTACTGCCCGAGGGACTCCGCTCCTCCGGTGCCAACCTCCTCGCTGGGCCCCCTTCTCGCCTATCCCGCCGTCGACCCCCGGCCCGCGTCCTCCCTCCTCACATCCGCCAAATTAGCACACTCCCCCCCCCCTTCAGAGCCCTACTGAGAGCTCGCCTCCTCCGGGAGGCCTTCCCAGACCGAGCGCCCCTTCTCCTCTGCTCCTCCTCCCCTCCCCCTGCTCTCCCCCGCTCCCCGCCCCACGGCGCTTGCGTATATGTGCACGTATTTATTATTACTCTTATTATTCTATTTATTCTATCGATGACGTGCATATACCTATAATGCCACATATCTACAGCGACGCTACTGACGCCCGTCTACTTTGTTTCGTTCCGTCGCCTGTCTCCCCGCTTCTAGACCGTGAGCCCGTCGCTGGGTCGGGACTGTCTCTATCTGTTGCCGAACTGTACTTGCCAAGCGCTTAGCACAGTGCTCCGCACATTATAGGCGCTCAATCAATAAGACCGACCGACCGACCGACCGACCGGACGGACGGGGACCGTCTCCCGTGAGGTTCCTTCCTGCGGGATTGACTCCGGTGGGTTTTCCCTCCCGGGAGACGGTCTTCCGTAGGGTCGCTTCCCGGAGGATCGTCTCCGGGGAATTATCCGGAGACTCTGAGCGAAGGACCGTCTCCAGGGAATCATCCCGAGACCCCGAGCGACCAGTTAGAGGGTGACGCATCAAATGGAGGCCGCTCAGGGACGGTGGCCGAGGGCCACGCCCGGCAGGCTGACCCGCTCCCCTCTCCGGGGACTCCGGCCGGCCCCCGGCCCCCTCCCCTCCGGTGGCCGCGGCCCCGCCCAGGCTGAGAAATGGCCGGCTGGACTCTCTGCTTCCCTTAACTCTTCCCGCTCAGATCCCAGTCCCGGGTTCGCCGGCGAACGCGTGTAGCGTAGCGGCCAGAGCCCGGGCCCGGGAGTCGGAGAGTCACGGGTTCTAATTCCGGCTCCGCGGGGCCGTGAGACCTCGGGCAAGTCACTTCGCTTCTCCGGGCCTCAGTTCCCTCATCTGTGAAATTCATTCATTCCTTCAATCGCATCCATTGAGCGCTTACTAGGGGCAGAGCCCCGGACTGAGCGCTTGGAATGGACAGTCGGGCAACGGATAGAGACCGTCCCTGCCCACTGACGGGTTTACGGTTTAATCGGGGGAGACGGACGGACAAAAACGAGACAACTTAATCGCGCTAAGTAGAACGGAGGGGACGGACACCTCACCGACAGAATAAATAGGGTGACAGAAATATAGACAAATGAGCGCAGAGGGAAAGGGGGGGAAGGGGACATAGCCGAGGGGAGGCGAAGGGGGAGCAGAGAAGGAGCAGGGGGAAAAGGGGAAGCTCAGTCTGGGAAGGCCTCCCGGAGGAGGTGAGCTCTCAAAACGGGGATCGAGCCTGGGAGCCCCATGTGGGACAGGGACAGCGTCCAACCCGATTTGCCTGTATCCATCCCGGCGCTCACTGATATCATTACTGGTAACGTTACCGTTAAGACCCGACCTAAGGGAAGGGGCAACCAGGACTGTCGAGGGGACGGGGCGGCGGCCAGCGAGGCCAGATGTGGGCCGGCGGGTCGGGGGGGTCGGCAGGACCCGGAAAGGGACGGGCAGGGTGGACCCGGGACTTGCCGGTCCCCGAAGGGCCCTCGCCCACGTAGGGCGGGGGGGGGGTCCCCACCGGAGCGGGGCGGAGGGCGGCGGGTCCGCGACCGACGACGGGAAACGCTTCCTCGCCGGGTCGGGGCGAGGAGAGGCGACGGGTCCCCCCCAGGAAGCCGCGCAGCCGGAGACGCCGGCCGCCCCGAGGACAAGGACGACCACCGCGCCGGGTCACCGGGGGAGAGGCGGGGACGGAGAGACGGGAGTCGAGGGCGGCGGACGGTCCGCGCCGGCTCGCCGGGCGAGAGTCGGGGACGGAGAAGGGAGGGTCGAGACGGGACGGTCTTCGCTGGGTCACCCGACCGTTCTAGCGGGCGTCCGCGACGGCCACGGGGCTGACTCTGAGGCACACGCCCTCCGCGTGACGGAGATTCTGCGCGAGAAGACCCGCCGCCCGGGACTCTCCGGCCCTTAGGCCTCCCTGCCCGCCCCGGTGGCGGAAGAGAGTGGTTAACGGAAAGCCGACGGACAGACGGGTCCCCCCGAAACCGCCGCCCCGCATCCCGCGCCGGGGAAGCGTCGCCGATTACGGGCCATTAGGGCTGCCGGCCCCGCGGGACACGGGCGCTCCCGGCCCGGCCCGGCCCCCTCGGCGCGTGACCTCCTCGCCCTCCCCGCCCGGCCCCCGGGGACGGACGCGGCCCCGGTCCGCTCCCACGCCGGTCCCGCGGCCCGCGCGGGACCTGTCTCGACGGGACGTGGCGAGGGACCCCCGCGCTTCGCCGACCCCCACCTTCGCGGTCGGGGACGGACCGTCCCGCACCCCCGACTCTCCCCAGTGACCCACAAGGGTCCGTCCCGCTCCCTGACCGTCCCCCTCCATCCCCGACCCTCCCCTCGGCGACTCTCCCCCGTCCCTCGATCCTATTTATTGAGCGCTTGCCGGGGGCAGAGCCTTGCACTAAGCGCTCGGGAGAGCGGGCTACAACGATCTAACGTACCCATTCCCTGCCCGCGGTGAGCTCACGGTCTAGAGGACCGTTAAGCCCGGGCCACCCGACGCCCCGACCGTCCCCTCTCCGTCCCTGACTCTCATTCGTTCAAGGGTATTTCCCGAGCGCTCACTACGTGCGGGGCACCGTACTGGGCGCTTGGAATGGACGAGTCGGCAACGGACGGAGACGGTCCCTGCCCTCTGACGGGCTTCCAGACCCTCTCCTCGGTGACCCCGCGTGGACCGTCCCACACCCCTGACTCTCCCGACCTCGCTGGGGAAGGAGAGGATCGAGGCCGAGAGGACGATGATGTTCGTCAACGGTACTTATTGAGCGTCTACCGGGTGCACGGCCCCGAACCGAGAGCTTGGCGAACGCTCCCTCCCCTCCGCGAGCCTGTACGGGTTTACAGGTCCCCATCGCCTGGAGAAGCAGCGTGGCTCCGTGGAAAGAGCGCGGGCTTTGGAGTCAGAGGTCACGGGTTCGAATCCCGGCTCGGCCACTTGTCAGCTGGGTGAATCTGGGCAAGTCACTTCACTTCTCCGTGCCTCAGTCACCCCATCTGTCAAATGGGGATGAAGACCGTGAGCCCCAAGTGGGACGGCCTGATTCCCCCGTGTCTACCCCAGCGCTTAGAACGGTGCTCGGCACATAGTAAGCGCTTAACGGATACCAACATCTATTCCTCTGATTTTTTTTATCGCTACGAGAAGCAGCGTGGTTCAGTGGAAAGAGCCCGGCCTTGGGAGTCAGAGGTCACGGGTTCGAATCCCGCCTCTGCCGCCTGCCAGCCGGGTGACCGTGGGCCAGTCGCTTCGCTTCTCTGGGCCTCAGTTCCCTCATCTGGAAAATGGGGACGAAGACCGGGAGCCCCACGGGGGGGACCGCCTGATGACCCCGGATCTCCCCCGGCGCTTAGAGCGGTGCTCGGCACGTAGGGAGCGCTTAACAAAGACCAACATTATAATTATAATTTGTCCATTCCAAGCGCTTAGCAAAGACCAACATTATTATTATAATTATTTGTCCATTCCAGGCGCTTAGAACAGTGCTCGGCACAGAGTAAGCGCTTAACAGATACCAACCTTATTATTATTAAGAAACGTCATCCTCCTTAGGCGATACTGGGGCGGCCGCGCTCCTCCAGCGCCACCTGCTGGCGGGCTTGGCGCCCGCGCATGCGCCCGGCGTCGCCCCTTTCGGCCCTTTTCCCCTCCGGCGCCCGCGCGTGCGCACCTCGCCTGCGGGCCTGAGAGGGCGTGCCCTGCGACGATTGGCCAATGGGCTGCGACCTACGAAGGGCGTGGCCGACTAGGGGGCGTGGCCGGCGGCGCTCGGCCTACGGGGCGCGACCTGCCAAGGGGGCGTGGCCCATGACGATTGGCCTATGGGGAGCGACCTAGGAGAGGGCGTGGCCGCGAGGGGGCGTGGCACACAGCGATCGGCCAATGGGGAGCGACCTGGGAGAGGGCGTGGCCTGCAATGGGGCGTGGCCCGTGAGGGGGCGTGGCCCGCGGCGTTTGGCCAATGGGGAGCGACCTAGGAGAGGGCGTGGCCCGCGAGGTGGCGTGGCCCATGAGGGGGCGTGGCCCGCGGCGGTTGGCCAATGGGGAGCGACCTAGGAGAGGGCGTGGCCCGCGAGGTGGCGTGGCCCATGAGGGGGCGTGGCCCGCGGCGGTTGGCCAATGGGGAGCGACCTAGGAGAGGGCGTGGCCCGCGAGGTGGCGTGGCCCATGAGGGGGCGTGGCCCGCGGCGGTTGGCCAATGGGGAGCGACCTAGGAGAGGGCGTGGCCCGCGAGGTGGCGTGGCCCATGAGGGGGCGTGGCCCGCGGCGGTTGGCCAATGGGGAGCGACCTAGGAGAGGGCGTGGCCCGCGAGGTGGCGTGGCCCATGAGGGGGCGTGGCCCGCGGCGGTTGGCCAATGGGGAGCGACCTAGGAGAGGGCGTGGCCCGCGAGGTGGCGTGGCCCATGAGGGGGCGTGGCCCGCGGCGGTTGGCCAATGGGGAGCGACCTAGGAGAGGGCGTGGCCCGCGAGGTGGCGTGGCCCATGAGGGGGCGTGGCCCGCGGCGGTTGGCCAATGGGGAGCGACCTAGGAGAGGGCGTGGCCCATTAGGGGGCGTGTCCCGCGGCGATTGTCCTATGGGGCACGACCTGGGAGGGGACGCGGCCCAATAGGGGGCGTGTGGCCCTCGACGATTGGCCTACGGGGCGCGACCCGGAGGGGGGCGTGGCCCGCGGCGATGGGCCAATGGGGCGCGACCTGGGAGGGGGGCGTGTCCCCCGAGGGGGCGTGTCCGGCGTCGATCGTCCTATGGGGGCGGGTCCCGGGTCTGGGGGCGGGTCCGGGTCCCCTACCTTGGTCTGGAAGCAGCAGTAGAGTTGGGTGAGGTACGGGTGCTTCCGGGCCAGGGCCAGGATCCTCTTCTCCGTCATCGTGCAGTCGACGTCGTCGTCCTGCAGGATGACGTCCTTCTTCAGCACCTTCACCGCGTACACCTCGTCCTTGCCCTTCAGCTCCGCCAGCATCACCTGTGGGGAGGGAGGCGGGGCGGGAGGGAGGGACCCCGGCGGTCCTAAGGCGGTCGTGCTCGTCGATTCGTCGTCGTCGTCGTCGATCGTCGTCGTCGTCGATCGTCGTCGTCGATCGTCGTCGTCGTCGTCATCGATCATCATCGTCGTCATCGTCATCATCAATCATCGTCATCATCATCATCAATCATCGTCATCATCATCGTCGTCATCAATCATCGTCATCGTCATCATCAATCATCCTCATCGTCATCATCGTCAATCATCGTCATCGTCGTCGTCGTCGTCATCGATCATCATCATCGTCATCGTCATCATCAATCATCGTCATCATCATCGTCGTCATCATCATCATCAATCATCGTCATCATCATCGTCGTCATCAATCATCGTCATCGTCATCATCAATCATCGTCATCATCATCGTCGTCATCAATCATCGTCATCGTCATCATCAATCATCCTCATCGTCATCGTCATCATCAATCATCGTCATCGTCGTCGTCGTCGTCGTCGTCATCGATCATCGTCGTCGTCATCGTCATCATCAATCATCGTCATCATCATCGTCGTCATCATCATCATCAATCATCGTCATCATCATCGTCGTCATCAATCATCGTCATCGTCATCATCAATCATCCTCATCGTCATCATCGTCAATCATCGTCATCGTCATCATCAATCATCCTCATCGTCATCGTCATCATCAATCATCGTCATCGTCGTCGTCGTCGTCGTCGTCAATCCTCGTCATCATCGTCGTCATCGTCATCAATCGTCATCAATCATCGTCATCATCATCATCATCATCATCATCATCATCATCATCGTAACGACGATGAATCCGTTACGCGCTCGCTCCGTGCCGAGCCCCGTCCTGAGCGCCGGGGCGGATGCGAGGTCATCAGGTGGTCCCGCGGGAGGCTCCCGGTCTTCATCCCCGTTTGGCAGATGAGGGGACTGAGGCTCAGGGAAGTAAAGGGACCCGCCCACAGTCACACAGCTAAGTGGCGGAGGCGGGATTCGAACCCCCGACCTCCGACTCCCCAGCCCGGGCTCTTCCCGCCGAGCCACGCGTTGGCATCTGCTAAGCGCCCGCTATGCGCCGCGCACCGTTCCGAGCGCTGGGGGAGATACTCCAGACCCCCTGAGTCACCCCCCCCCCCGCCAAATACTAATACTAATAATAATAACGTTGGCGTTTCTCTATCTGTTGCCGAACTGCACATTCCGAGCGCTCGGTCCGGTGCTCTGCACATAGTAAGCGCTCAATAAAGAGTACTGAACGAACGAACGGTATCTGTTAAGCGCTTACTACGTGCCAAGCGCTGGGGTGGCTACAGGGTGATGAGGTTGTCCCCCGTGGGGCTCACCGTCTTCATCCCCGTTTGACAGATGAGGCCACTGAGGCCCAGAGAAGCCGAGCGGCTTGCCCGAGGTCACGCAGGAGACGGGGGGGGGGGGGGGGGGCCGGGACTAGAACCCACCTCCTCGGACCTCCGAGCTCTGGCCATTAGAATGATACTCACACTAGTATCCGTCAAGCGCTTACCCTGTGCCGAGCCCCGTTCCGAGCGCCGGGGGGAGATCCGGGGTCACGGGGTGGTCCCACGTGAGGCTCGCGGTCGATCCCCATTTGACAGACGAGGGAACCGAGGCGCAGAGAAGTGAACCTGCCCACGGTCACCCAGCCGACGAGGGGGCCGAGTCGGGATTCGAACCCGTGGCCTCGGACTCCCAAGCCCGGGCTCTCTCCACCGAGCCCCGCTGCTTCTCCTCAGAGACGCCCGAGCTACTCCTCGGGCCCCCGAGGACGCCCCCAAGGCCCTCGGGGACCCCATGACCCAAGGAGGCGCCCCCATCCCTACAGGGGACACCCCCCGCCCCAGGGAGACGCCCCCTAGACGCACAAGGACGCCCCCCCCCCCCCCGCTCCCCAGACCTACAGAGACGCCCCCACGTTCGTTCACCGTGAGCCCGTCAAAGCGCGGGGACCGTCTCTATCTGTTACCCGTCTGTCCATTCCAAGCGCTCGGTCCGGTGCTCTGCACGTAGTGAGCGCTCGGCAAATACTCCGGAATGAAATTTATTGAGCGCTCGCCACGCGCTGGATCCTCAGAGGCCGCCCCGCCTCGTGAGGTATTCCCGGGTTGGGAGGAAATGGAAAGAGCCCGGGCTCGGGAGTCCGAGGTCACGGGTTCGACTCCCGGCTCTGCCACTCGTCAGCCGTGTGACCGGGGGGGGGGGGGCGGGTCGCTTCTCCGTGCCTCGGTTTCCTCCTCTGTCAAATGGGGATCGACCGCGAGCCCCCCCGCGGGACCACCCGATGGCCCCGGATCTCCCCCGTCGCTCAGGACGGTGCCCCGCACGCAGTAAGCGCCGAACAAATACCGACGTCGTTATCGTCACAGATATATTATCGCCCTCCCTCTCCCCCCATTCATCCGCTCGACAGCGCTTAGCGAGCGCTCACCAGGTTGCAGAGCACTGTGCTACGTCCTCAGAGCCTCCTCGTGAGGTATTCCCACGTCGGGAGGAAACGGCTGTCGCAGATGCGTCACCGCCCTCCCTCTCCCCCCCATTCACTGCAGAAGCAGCGTGGCTCCGTGGAAAGAGCCCGGGCTCGGGAGTCCGCGGTCACGGGTTCGAATCCCGGCTCCGCCCCCCCCCCCCGGTCAGCCGGGTGACCGTGGGCGAGTCGCTTCACTTCTCCGGGCCTCGGTTCCCTCATCCGTCGAATGGGGATGAAGACCGGGAGCCCCACGTGGGACGATCTGATGACCCCCGTATCTCCCCCGGCGCTCGGACCGGCGCTCGGCACCCGGTGAGCGCTTAACAGATACCGACATCACGATTATCATTATCATTCACTCGATCGTACTCGGCGAGCGCTCGCCGGGTGCCGGGCGCTTGGAACGGCCAACCCGGCGGGCGACAGAGAGCGACCGTCCCTCGGCTCCAGGAGCCGGCGGCCGAGCGGGGCCGGGAACCCGGCCGGAGGGAGGGGGGCGGGCGGCGGGGAAGGGGTCGGGGTCGGGGTCGGGGTCGGGGCGGACGGGCCCCCGGCCCACCCCGGGCACCCACCTTGCCGAAGCTGCCCTTGCCCAGGACCTTGATGAAGTTGAACTCCTCCAGGCCCACGCGCTTGGCCCGCGCCTGCCGGCGGCCGCCGCCGTCCCCGTTCTCTCCCGGGGGGCCGTCCCCCGCCGCCCCCGCCGCCCGCTGCTGCTCCTCGCCGCGGTTGTCGAAGGACAGCGCTTTCCTGATGTTGTTCTCCAGTTCCGTCGTTTCTGGCCGGGGGCGGGGGGGGGGGGAGAGGACGGGGTCGGCCGCGGCCCCGCCGCCCCCGGCCCACCCGCTCACGCCCGCGCGGCGTGGGACGCGTGACCCGTTCTACCCGACGGGTGACCGATGGATTCATCTCCGATAACGTCGGTCCCCGTTAAGCGCTTCCTCTGCGCGGAGCGCCGTCCTGAGCGCCGGGGGTGGGGGGGGAGACGGGGCCGTCGGGTCGCCCCCCCCCCCCCCCCCCGGGAGGCTCCCGGTCTTCATCCCCGTCTGACGGAGGAGGGCACCGGGGCCCGGAGAAGGGACGTGACCGGCCCACGGTCACCCAGCCGGCGGGCGGCGGGGCCGGGATTCGAGCCCGGGACCTCCGACCCGCGAGCCCGGGCCCTTGCCGCTGAGCCGGGCCGCGCTCACGACGTGCCGGGCGGCGTCGGGAGCGCTGGGCCCCGGGGGGCCGCGGGCTCGCTGTGGGCGGGGAACGTGGCCCGTCTCGAGAAGCGGCCCGGGCTCGGGAGTCGGAGGTCGTGAGTCCGGACCCCGGCTCCGCCGCCCGCCGGCTGGGTGACCGTGGGCGGGCCGCTCCGCCTCTCCGCGCCTCGGTCTCCTCGCCCGTCAAACGGGGGTGGAGACCGCGAGCCCCACGTGGGCCGACCCGACGACCCCGTCTCTCCCCCGGCGGCCCGGCGCGGGCGCTTAACGGACACCGACGTTCTCATCGGTGTCGCGCTGGACTCTCCCCGGCGCTCGGTACAGTCCTCCGCACGCGGCAAGGGCCCGTCGAACCGACGGAGGGACGACCGCGGGCATCGGCGGCGGGCGCGGGGGGGGGGGGGGGTCCCGCGCGTCCGTCGGGGAGGGCGGGGGGCGTCTCTCCCGTCCCCCCCGGCCCCCTCACCCTGGTCGCAGGGAGACGTGGGCGCCGACTTGGAGCGGTCGTCTTCGGGGAGCGGGTTCCCGGCCCCGGCCCGCGGCGACTCCGCTCCCGCGATCAGCTGCGGGCGGGGGACGGCGGGGCGCCTCAGCGGGGCCGTCCCCGCCGGCCCCCCCGAGCCCCCCCCGCCCCGGCCTCGGCCCCCCGCCCCGCTCGGCCGGCGGGCGGTTACCTTTTTCCTCCGCTGGCCGCTGTTGGTGATCTTGTCCGGCGTGACGCCCAGGTCGGCCAGGACTTTGGCGATGCCCCGGGCGTCCACCCCGCAGTTGGGGGCCACGTTGGTCTCACAGCGGCGGTGAACGTTCATCTTGCACACTGCGCCGGGCCGGGCCGGGGGGGACGGGCGCCGGAGAGACGGGGAGACGGGGGGGAGGCGCGCGGTTGGGGAGACGCGGGGCGGAGGCGCACGGCGGGGACGCTGTTCGAAGGGTCGGCCGGAGGCCCGGTCCCGGACGCCCCCCTCCCACGGTTCCCTACCGGACGCCCCGACTCCCCCCGGCCCCCCCCCCCGGAACGTCGGTCCGCCAGCGGGCCTCGGGCGGGGGCGGCCGTGGGGACGGAGGTTCATTCGTTCGAGGGTATTCGTCGAGCGCCCGCTAGGTGCAGGGCGCCGGACTGAGCGCTCGGAACGGACAGATGGGCAACGGACAGATGCCCCAACGGACGGGCCCCGCTCGGGGGAAAGGGCGTCGTCCGGGTTCCCGCACGCGGTCGGCCCCCGGCGCGAGGCAATGATGATGTTGGTATCCGTTTAGCGCTTAACTATGTGCGGAGCGCCGTTCTAAGCGCCGCGCGGGGGATCCCGGCTCCGCCGCCTGCCGGCCGGGTGACCGCGGGCCGGTCACTTCACTTCTCCGGGCCTCGGTCCCCTCCTCCGTCAGACGGGGATGAAGACCGGGAGCCTCCCGTGGGACCGCCCGATGACCCCGGATCTCCCCCGGCGCTTAGAACGGCGCTCGGCACGTGGCAAGCGCTCGACGGATACCGACGTTATTATTATTTGTCCCTTCCGGGCGCTCAGAACGGTGCTCGGCACGTAGCGAGCGCTCAACGGATACCAACCTTCTCGTTATTATTACGGGGTCATCGGGTCGTCCCACGTGAGGCTCCCGGTCTTCATCCCCGTGACCGCTACTGTGCCCTGCTCACAGAAGGCGCCCAGTGATAATAAAGGCGGGGGTATCCGTTAAGCGCTCGCTACGTGCCGAGCGCCGTTCCGAGCGCCGGGGGAGACACCGGGTCATGAGGTCGTCCCGCGTGGGTGGGGCTCACCGGCTCCGACCCCGTTTTCCCGACGAGGGAACCGCGAAGCCAAGTGACCCGCCCGAGGTCACGTCACGCGGCGGGCGGGCGGGCGGCGGAGCCGGGATTCGAACCGGCGGCCCGGCTCCGGGGCCGCGCCCCCGCCGCTAGGCCCCGCCGCTCCCCCGCGACGACGGCATCCGTTACGCGTCTACCGCGTGCCGAGCGCCGTTCCGAGCGCCGGGGGAGATCCGAGGTGAGCCGGGCGTCCCGCGAGGGGCTCGGACCCTTAGATCCGCGGCTCGGTGGGCAGGGCCCGGGCTTTGGGGTCGGCGGTCACGGGTTCGAATCCCGGCCGCTCGGCGGCCGAGTGGCTCCACTCGGCGGCGCCCCGGTCGCCTCGTCTGCCGAACGGGGCCGAAGACGGCGAGCCCCGCGTGGGACGGCCCGCCCCCCCCCCCCCCCCCCGCCCCCCGCGTCTACCCCGGCGCCTAGAACGGCGCGCGGCGCACGGTGAGCGCTTCGTACCGACATCATCGAGTGCCGTTCTACGGGACGGGGGAGCCGAGGCCCGGAGAGGCGAAGCGGGCTGAGCGGCGGGGCCGGGATCCGCACCCCCGGCCCGGCCCCCCCCGCTTCGGCCCGGCGGCCGCTCGTGGAGGGCGTCCGGCTCGGGGTCCGGCACGGGGCGTGAGCGGACGGGGCCCGGGGAGGAGAGGAGGGGCCCGGCGTCTCACCTTTGCACTGCAGCCCCTGCCTCAGGAGCCCCCAGAGGAGCGAGCCGCAGTGGTCGCAGAAGGTGGGCACCTTGTAGCTGTGGATGCTGAACTTGTGCGGCAGGTTGACGCTGAACCGCTGGGAGCCCACCTGCCGGGCACAGGGGGCCGCTGCTGCGTGGGGCCGCCGGGGGACGGGGCGCGGGGCCGGGGAGACGGGGCGCGCAGGGCGGGCGGGGGCCCGGGGGTCCGGCCGGCCCTCCCCCCCGACCGCGCGCGGTCCCGACCTTCACCTCGTCGTGCGTCTCCTGCTTCTTCAGGCCGGCGCACTTGGTGATGATGAGCTCGTGGCACCTCTTGTGGACCACGCAGGTGCACACTGGGGACGGCGGGAGGGGAGGCCGGGTCGGGCCGGGGCTCCCGGAGAGGGGAGGGGCGACGCCCCCCCGTCCCCGCCGGCCCCGCCGTCTCCCGGCCCGCCCCCGCCCGGCCCCGCCGCGCCCCCGGCCCGGCTCACCTTGGCACTGGTAGCCCTGCTTTCCGATGACGCCCCTGGAACGAGAGCGCGGAGAGGGCACGGGCATCAGGCGCCCGGAGGCCGGGGGCCGCGCCGGCCGCGCGCGGGGGCGCGGCGGGCGGCGGCGGGGGGCGGCCGCCGCCGCCGCGGCGAGAGGCGGGTGGGAGCTGGGCCTCTCTCCCCCGGGATGGGACCGTCCGTCCGTCCGTCCGTCCGTCCGTCCGTCCGTCCGTCCGTCCGTCCGTCGGGGGGCCTCGGGGATCGCGGGCTCGGGGGGGACCCGACCCCGACGGGGCGGGCCGGCTTACCAGATGAAATCGCGGCAGTGGGAGCAGTAGGTGGGCTGGCGCAGGTAGGTGGCCATGAACTTGTGGCCGTTGACCTGGTGGACCCGGCGGCGGACGGCGCCCTGACGCTTCCTGGGCCGCAGCCGCTCCCGGAACACCCGCTCTTCATTGTCCTTCGGGGCGGCTGAGGGGGCCGCGGCGGGGACCGCGGGGGGACACGCCGACGCCGAGGGAGGCCCGGGGACGGAGACCGAGGCAGAGACGGAGAGAGCCCGTCGGGACCCGGCTTCGCCCCCGGCTCCCCTCCCGGGCCGGCGCGGCCCCGAGGTCCCCCCCCCCGCCCCCCCCGGCTCCCCGTCGGCCCCGCCGCCCCGGGGTCCCGGGCGGGAGCGGGCGACCCCTTCGTCCGCTCGTATCTACCGAGCGCCTCGCTGCGTGCGGGGCACTGGACGAGGCGCTCGGAAGGTAACGGCGATGACACCGGTACCCGTCGAGCGCCCGCCGTGCGCCGAGCACCGCCCTAAGCGCCGGGGGAGACGCGGGGTCGTCGGGTCGTCCCCCGTGAGGCTCCCGGCCTTCGTCCCCATCGGACGGGTGAGGTCGCCGAGGCTCGGGGAGGTGAAGCGACTCGCCCCAAGTCACCCGGCTGACGAGGGGCGGGGCCGGGATTCGGACCCACGACCACCCGAGCCCGGGCTCTTTCCACCGAGCCACGCTGCTTCTCCCGATCTCTCTGGGAGCCCAGGCGGGGCGCTCCACCGAGTTCCCGAGCGCTGTACTAGTCGTTCGCTCATTCATTCAGAAGTATTTATCGAGCGCTTACTCTGTGCAGAGCGCTGGACCGAGCGCTCGGGACGGACAGCTCGGCAACAGATAGAGACCGTCCCCGCCCACTGCCGGGCTCCCGGTCCAGTCGATTACGTTGGCGTCTGTTAAGCGCTCGCTAGGTGCGGGGCGCCGTCCTAAGCGCCGGGGGAGACGCGGGGTCGTCGGGTCGTCCCCCGTGAGGCTCCCGGTCTTCGTCCCCATCGGACGGGTGAGGTCGCCGAGGCCCGGAGAGGCGAAGTGACTCGCCCACAGTCACCCGGCTGACGAGCGGTAGAGCCGGGAGCCGGACCCGTGACCTCCGACCCCCGAGCCCGGGCTCCTTCCGCCGCGCCGCGCCGGGCCCGTCCCGGAAGACCGGGGCCGGGACGGGGCAGGCCCCGAGGGCGAGGGCCGGTAAGGAGGGAAGACGGGACGTGCCCGGCCTGTCCAGTCCGGCGGGTTGGGAGCGGCAGGGTCGATGCCGTCCATCCCAAGCGCTTGAGTCCGGTGCTCTGCACGTAGTAAGCGCTCAATAGACGCCACTGAATGAATGAACAGCGGCTGCCAGAGGAGCCTGGGCGTGCGCGACCCGCCGGGGCCGGGCCGGAGACGCCGCGTCTTCCGAACAGGAAGGGGGAGCGGGCCCAACCCCGCGTGCACGTGCTCCGCGGTGCCCGGGGCGCCTCCCTGGCAGCCGGACCGCTCGCGCCGGGGGACGGGAGGATGCAGATCCCATCGCGTCTGCACTCCGCTGCGGTTTGAGATGAGCACCCGCGGCCTCCTCCTCCTCCTCCCGTCGGGTCCTCCCTTTCCCGGTCGGGCCTGTCCCACGGGAGCCCCGGGGCGGCGCGCGCCCGACCTCGCTCCTCGACTCCCCCCGGCGTGGGAGAGGCCGGCGCGGCCCTTCCGCCGGGGTGATGATCGTGTCGGTATTTGTTAAGCGCCCACTCTGTGCCGAGCACCGTTCTAAGCGCCCGGGGAGATCCGGGGTCATCAGGGTGTCCCACGGGACCCTCACGGTCTTCATCCCCATTGGACAGATGAGGTCACCGAGGCCCAGAGAAGGTAATAATGATCACGTTGGTATGCGTTAAGCGCTCACTCTGTGCAGAGCACCGTTCTAAGCGCCGGGGGAGACGGATCTCCGTCCCTCCGGGTCAGGGACGGCAGCCCGACAACGATAGGTTCGGACTAGGACGGCGCCTGGCCCGTCGGAAGCGCTTGACAAATACCCTGATCGTCATCCCGGCTCTGCCCCTCGTCAGCCGCGCGACCGCGGGCGAGTCACTTCGCCTCTCTGGGCCTCGGTTCCCTCATCCGGCAAATGGGGATGAAGCCGGGGAGCCTCACGGGGGACCACCCGACGATCTCGCATCTCCCCCGGCGCTTAGAACGGTGCTCGGCACAGAGTAAGCGCTTAACGAATACCAACATCATCATCACCATCATCACCATCATCATCATCATCAAGTGGAGGCAAAGGACAGAAAAGAGGACAGAAAACAGCGCTCCGCACACAGTAAGCGCTCGATAAACACTGCTGAATGGAAAGAGCCGAGGCGTCCCGTCACCTCTTGCTCGCTGCGTCTCTCTTCCGAGATCGAGGCCAGCCCCGCTTCGAGGCCCAGCGGCTAGAGGCCAGGCCCGGGAGTCGGAGGGACCTGGGTTCTAATCCCGGCTCTGCCTCTTGTCTGCTGTGTGACCTCGGACAGGTCACTTCTTCACTTCTCTGGGCCTCGGTTCCCTCATCTGCGCAACGGGGATTCAGACCGCGCGTCCCACGTAGGACCGGGCCTGCGTCCGACCTGATTTGCTTGTCTCCACCTCGGCGCTTAGAACAGTGCCTGACCCATGAGGCGCTTGCCAAGTGCAGTCAGTGATTATCATTACTGTTATTCATTCAATCATATTTATCGAGCGCTTACTGTGCGCGGAACAAAGTACTGACTCCCAAGCCCCGGCGCGCGGTGGGCGCTCAATAGATGCGACTGAAGGGACGAGTGACTATAAAAAACGGAGAAGCAGCGTGGCCTAGTGGCAAGAGCCCGGGCTAAGGGAGTCGGAGGTCGTGGGTTCTAATCCCGCCTCCGCCACCTGTCTGCTGTGGGACCTCGGGCGAGTCACTTCACTTCTCTGGGCCTCAGTTCCCTCGCCCGTAAAACGGGGATTAATTGCGAGCCTCGCGTGGGACCACCTGATTACCCTGTATCTACCCAAGCAGGTGAAGCAGGCGGGGCTCGGTGGCAAGAGCCCGGGCTTGGGAGTCCGAGGTCACGGGTTCGAATCCCGGCTCTGCCGCTTGTCAGCTGTGGGACCGTGGGCGAGTCACTTCGCTCCTCCGGGCCTCAGTGACCTCATCTGGAAAATGGGGACGAAGACCGGGAGCCTCACGGGGGACCGCCCGACGACCCTGGATCTCCCCCAGCGCTTAGAACGGCGCTCTGCACAGAGTGAGCGCTCAACAGATACCAACGTTATTGTTATTGTTATTATTCCAAGCGCTGAGAATAAGCGCTCCCAAAATACTATCGAATAATAATGTCGGTATTCGTTAAGCGCTTACTATGTGCCGAGCACCGTTCTAAGCGCTGGGGTGGACATAGGGGAATCAGGTCGTCCCACGTGGGGCTCACAGTCTTCATCCCCATTTTACAGATGAGGGAACTGAGGCCCAGAGAAGCGAAGTGACTCGCCCACGGTCACACATGAATGTGTGAATGAATGAATGAATGAATGTTAAAATGGGGATGAAGACCGTGAGCCTCACGTGGGGCCAACCCGATGACCCTGTGTCTCCCCCAGCGCTTAGAACGGTGCTCTGCCCAGAGTAAGCGCTTAACAGATCCCAACATTATCATCGTTATTATTGGTAGTATAAGAAAGGGAAAGAGGGCAGGGCGGGCCGGGCCGCGCATGTCCCCGCGCCGGCCGCCAGAGGGCGCTCCAGCCCCCGCCGGGCCGAGCCGGGCGGGGGCGGGGCCCTTGGGCGCAACTAATCGCTCGGCAGGACAAAACTGATCGATCGATCGACCCATCGACCCATCGACCCCTTCGACCTGGGGCCTTCCCCAGCGCCACCCACCGGAAGTGGGGCGGCCCAAACCGGAAACGGGGCAGAAGCTCTTCCGGAGGGAAGGGAGGGGGGGGGAGGGGAGCCTGGGCGGGCCCCCTTTGCCCCGTGGGATGCCGGGAAAAAAACAACTCCCAGAAGCCCGCGGGGCGAGCAGGCCCTCTATAGTACTACTAATAATAATGTTGGTATTTGTTAAGCGCTCACTACGTGCAGAGCACCGTGCTAAGCGCCGGGGGAGACACAGGGTCATGGGGCCGTCCCCCGTGAGGCTCACGGTCTTCATCCCCATTCGACAGATGAGACCACTGAGGCCCGGAGAAGCGAAGTGACTGGTCCAAGGTCACACAGTTGACAAGTGGCAGAGCCGGGCGTCGAACCCAGGACCTCTGGCTCCCCGGCCCGGGCTCTTGCCACCGAGCCAATGTTGGTATTTGCTAAGCGCTCACTCCGTGCAGAGCACTGTGCTAAGCGCTGGGGGAGACACAGGGTCATCGGGTTAGCCCCGCGTGAGGCTCCCGGTCTTCATCCCCATTTTCCAGATGAGGTCACTGAGGCCCAGAGAAGTGAAGTGCCTTGCCCAGCGTCACCCAGCTGAGAAGCGGCGGAGCCGGGATTAGAACTCACGACCCCTGACTCCCAAGCCCGGGCTCTATGCCACTGAGCCAGTGTTGGTATCTGTTAAGCGCTTACTATGCGCCGGGCACCGTTCTAAGCGCTGGGGGGGATGCCCGGTCATCGGGTTGCCCCCCGTGGGGCTCAGTCTTCGCCCCCGTTTTACAGATGAGACCACTGAGGCCCGGAGAAGTGAGGCGACTTTTGTCCAAGGTCACCCAGTTGACAATAATAATGTCGGTATCTGTTAAGCGCCCACTCTGCGCCGGGCACCGTTCTGAGCGCTGGGGGAGATACGGGGTCATCGGGTCGTCCCACGTGGGGCTCCCGGTCTTCGTCCCCATTTGACAGATGAGGCAGCTGAGGCCCAGAGAAGCGAAGTAATAACGTTGGTATCTGTTAAGCGCTCACTACGTGCCGAGCACCGTTCTGAGCGCTGGGGGAGACACGGGGGAATCGGGTGGCCCCGGGTGGGGCTCACGGTCTTCATCCCCATTTGACAGATGAGGCCACTGAGGCCCAGAGAAGCGAAGCGACTCGCCCACGGTCCCACAGCCGACGAGTGGCAGAGCCGGGATTCGAACTCAGGAGCCCTGACTCCGGAGCCCGCGCTCTCTCCGCGGCCGACAAGCGGCAGAGCCGGGATTCGAACCCAGGACCCCCGGCTCCCCAGCCCGGGCTCTTGCCCCCGCGCCAACGTCGGTATCTGTTAGGCGCTTACTCTGTGCAGAGCACTGTTCTGAGCGCCGGGGGAGATACGGGGTCAGGTTGTCCCCCGTGAGGCTCCCGCTCTTCGTCCCCATGCGCCGGAGGAGGTCACCGAGGCGCAGGGAGGTGAAGCGACTTGTCCGCGGTCACCCAAGCTGACAGGGGGCGGAGCCGGGATTCGAACCCCTGACCTCTTTTAGAAAGAACGGGCCGAATGGCTGGATTTATTCAATTAACGATATTATCTTTTCCACAGCGCAGCCGGGGCAGCGGGCCAGGGCCCGGGCCGAGAGGCTGGGAGCGGGGAAGCCGGGGCGGAACGAGATGGAGACGGCCTTAATCTTCGGCCCCTTGTTCCTTCCAACGACCCACCCCAGGAGGAGGAGGAGGAGGACGGCACATTCCCACTTTATTAACTGCAGGGAAAAGTCTGTTGGGAGACCGCCTTCGGCAAAGAGAAAAAGAAATTTCCCATTTTGGGTGTGGGCGCGTGTCTGGGGGCAGGTCCTGTTAGTAACGGTGGTATCCGTTAAGCGCCTACTACGGGCAGAGCACCGGGCTGAGCGCCGGGGGAGATACGGGGTCATCGGGCCGTCCCACGCGGGGCTCCAAGTCTTCATCCCCATTTGGCGGATGAGGCCGCCGAGGCCCGGAGAAGTGAAGCGACTGGCCCGCGGGGTCACGCAGCCGACGGGGGGCGGGGCCGGGATCCGAACCCCTGACCTCGGACTCCCAAGCCCGGGCTCTCCCCACTGAGCCACGCCGCTTCCCGTAGCCAAACGCTTTCGAGCCGCGGCGTCGGGGTGGCCGAGAGGCAGGCTGGCCCGGTGGCTACAGCCCGGGCCTGGGAGTCAGCAGGACCTGGGTTCCGATCCCCACGCCGCCGCCTGTCTGTCTGCTGTGGGTGACCTTGGGCGGATCACTTCACTTTTCTGGGCCTCAGCAGTCCCCTCAGCGGTAAAATGGGGACGAAGACCGGGACGCCCACGTGGGACAACCTCATTACCCTGTGTCTACCCCGGCGCTTAGAACAGGGCTCGGCCCACGGGGCCGCGGGCCGCGTCCGACTTGGTGGTGATAATGATAATGATGACGACGTTGCTATCTGTTAAGCGCTTCCTCCGTGCCGAGCCCTGTTCCGAGCGCTGGGGAGATAACGGGGTCATCAGGCCGTCCCACGGGAGGCTCGCAGTTAATCCCCACGTGACAGATGAGGGAACTGAGGCCCGGAGAAGCGAAGCGACTCGCCCACGGTCACCCGGCTGACGAGTGGCGGAGCCGGGATTCGCGCTCGTCGCCTCTGACTCCCAAGCGCTAATTCGATTAGCCCGTCTCCACCCCGGCGCTTAGGGCTTGGCCCACGGGGAGGGCTTAAGAGACACCACGACCAAAACCGACCCAACGGGCTTCCGGTCCCAACTCGGCCTCCCGCGTGACCTCGGAAAGTCACTCGGCTTCTCTGAGCCTCGGTTTCCTCCCCCGCAACGGGGGGCTGAGGAGCCGACCGTCCCTCTTAGGGCGGGTGCCGTCGGGGCCCGGCCCTCGGCGGGGCGCCCGGCCCCAAGCGAGCACCGAGGCGGCGGCGGCGGCGGCGGGGCGGGCCGGGCTCCCGGGGAACGGCAGGGCGCTTACCTTCGCCGGACGAGTCGGAGAGGTCGATGATGACGAACAGTCTTCCCTCGGGCTCCAGATCGATCTGGGAGGAAAGCCGGACTTTAGAGAGGCGTGAGGCCCGGAGCGGGGGCCGTACGACGCCCCCCGGGTTCCAAGGCGACGTCGCTCCCCCCCCCCCCCCCGCCCGCCCCGAGCCGAGATCCCAGACGCCCCCGGAGCCGCCCCCTCGGCAATAATTATAACGATCGTCACGACGATGGCATCCGTTAAGCGCTCCCTCTGTGCCGAGCGCCAAGCGCCGGGAGGGATACGAGGTCACCGGGTCGTCCCACGTGGGGCTCACGGTCTTCATCCCCATCTGACGGATGAGGGAACCGAGGCCCGGAGAAGGGAAGCCACCGGCCCGCGGTCACCCGGCCGACAGGAGCCGGGATTCGAACCCACGGCCTCTGACTCCCCAGCCCGGGCTCTTTCCGCGGAGCCACGCTGCTTCCCTGACTCGGGAATATCTTTGACCTCGGTTTCTGCCTCTTCAGAGGCAGATCTTCCCTCTGAGACCAGGAAAGGTCTCCCCGTCGATCCGTCGATCGGTCGATCATTAAGGCATTCATTAAGCGCTTACTATCTGCCAGGCACCGTACCGAGCGCTGGGGTGGAGACGAGCAAAGCGGGCCAGACACGGTCCCTGTTCCACGTGGGCTTCGCCCTCTCGATCCCCATTTTACAGATGAGGCGACTGAGGCACAGAACTGAAGTCATAATAAGAATCGTAATAATGCCGGTATTTGTCGAGCGCTCACTCCGGGCCGAGCGCCGTTCTAAGCGCTGGGGTGGGTACGAGGCGATCGGGGCGTCCCACGTGGGGCTCACCGTCTTTATCCCCATTTTCCAGATGGGGGAACGGAGGCCCAGAGAAGTCGAGTGACCTATCCCAGGGTCGCCCCGTGGACGAGAGGCGAAACCGGGATTCGAACCCACGACCTCACAGCTCCCGGGCCCGCGCTCTAGCCGCTAAGCAGCGGCGCTCGGCGGAAGGGGCCCGGGCTGGGGAGTCCCGAGGTCAGGGGTTCGAATCCCGGCTCCGCCACCTGTCCGTCGGGGGGGGGGGGGGGCGGCCGCGGGCAAGTCACTTCGCTTCTCTGGGCCTCAGCGGCCTCGTCCGTCAAACGGGGAGGAAGACGGTGAGCCTCACGTGGACGAGCCCGTATCTCCCCCGGCGCTCAGAACGGTGCCCTGCACCTCGTCGGCGCTTCACAGACGCCGCCGTCACGATCGTGAATATCACGCCGCTTCGCCATCGGTGATGTCTGCCGAGCGCTTATTCCAGAGCTTAGAGGGTTGAGCGGCCTCACCTGTCGTGGGGCTCCCCCGGGGCCGCGCAAGGACCGTCCACCCCAAATCCCTCCCGACGGCCGCCTCCCCCGGGAGGCCTTCCCGGCCGAGCCCCCCCCCCCCTCCCGGCCGGGCCCCGTCGGCGCTCCGACATCGACCTCGCTCGGTCTGCCCCGTCCATCATGTAGCGCCGCTCTCTCGGAAATGAACCGTCGATGACCGAGACCGGATCCGTCGGGGAGGGCCGCCTGGAGGAGGAGGCGGCTTCGCCGGCGGGCCTCGAGTGGGCAGCGTGGCTCGGGGGAAAGAGCCCGGGCTCGGGAGTCAGCGGTCACGGGTTCGAATCCCCGCCCGACGGTGACGGCGGGCCAGTCGCCTCGCTTCTCCGGGCCTCGGTTCCCTCATCCGTCAGATGGGGGTGAAGCCCGGGAGCCTCACGGGGGACCGCCCGAGGACCCCGGATCTCCCCCGGCGCTCAGAACGGTGCTCGGCACCTAGGAAGCGCTTAACGGACACCAACGTTGGTAGTATTATTAATGCGGAGTCGCATTCGGGGGGAGGGAAGAAGGGCGACCCGCCCGACCCAACCGGAAGCCCGTCGTAGGCACGGCACGTGTCTGCCGGCGTCGTCATACCGTCCTCTCCCCAGTGCTCGGTACAGCCACCCGCCCGCGGCCCGTAATAACAACGCGGGTGTCCGTCGAGCGCTTACTAGGTGCCGAGCACTGTCCCATGTATGCGCTGGGGTGGATTCGAGGTGATCAGGTCGTCCCACGGGGGGCTCCCGGTCTTCGTCCCCATTTCCCAGATGAGGGAACCGAGGCCCGGAGAAGCGGAGCCACTCTCCCGAGGTCCCCCGGCTGACGAGCGGCGGAGCCGGGATTAGAACCCACGACCTCCGACCCCCCCCCCCCCCCCGACCGGCCCGGCCTCTTTCCCCTGAGCCGCGCCGCACCGAAATCGTTGTTATTATTCCTGGGAGAGGAGAGAGGGGAGGGAGGAAGCGGGGGAAAGAAGGAAGGAGGGGGAGAGGAGGGAAGGGAGAAGCAGCACGGCCCAATGGCGAGCGCGCAGGCCGGGGAGTCGGAGGACCTGGGTTCCAATCCCAGCTCTGCCAACCGTCTGCGACCTCGAGCAAGTCACCGAACCTCTCCGTGCCTCGGTTTCCTCCTCTGTGAAATGAGGATGAAGACCGTCAGCCCCCCGCGGGGGGGGGGGGGGGGCGACCCGATGACCCCGTGCCGACCCCGGCGCTTAGAAGAGCGCCGGGCACCGAGTGGGCGCTCACCGAATACCCCGCCGACCGATGACGGTTATTCTCTGCGCCTCGGTTCCCTCGTCTGGAGGACGGGGATGAGGCCGGTGAGCCCCACGTGGGACAACCTGACTCCCCCGGGTCTCCCCCAGCGCGGAGAACGGCGCTCCGCGCGGAGTGAGCGCTTAACGGGTACCAACGTTATCGCGATTAGACCGTAAGCCCGTCGAAGGGCAGGGACCGTCCCCGTGGCCGACTCGTTCGTTCCAAGCGGTTCGTGCGGCGCTCCGCGCCTAGGGAGCGCTCAGCAGATACTACTGAATGAAAGGGAAGGGGAGGGAGGCAGGTCGGTCGAGGTTGGGAGGAGCAGGCCGGAGGCGGGGGCGGAGCGGGTATAAATACCCACCTCCCTCCGGCTCCCACGGACACCCCGCGCCCCCGGCCCCGGCCCCGGCCGCGCTTCCTGGACTCCGTTTCCCCCCATTGTCTTCCAGGGGAACAGAAACGTCCGAGCGGGCGGCCCGTCGGCCGGGGATTATTTTGGTCTCGTCGGACGCCCTCGCCGCCGGCCGCCCCGCCGGAGCGGGAGCCCCGCTCCGGGCGGGTCCTCTCTATTAATAGAAATCGCTATTTCTATTACTTTCTAGTCACCTCTCTCTATTCTCAGAAATAATCACGACGATTCCGGTATCTCTTACGCGCTCACTCTGGGCCGACCACCGTCCCGAGCGCCGGGGGCGATCGGACCGTCCCACGTGGGGCTCGCATCTTTTCACCCCCGTTCTTACAGTTGAGGCCCGGAGAATGATAATGACGATGTGGGTGTCCGTTAAGCGCTTACTATGTGCAGAGCGCTGCGCTGAGCGCTGGGGGAGACACGGGGTCGTCGGGTTGTCCCCCGTGAAGCAGCGTGGCTCAGTGGAAAGAGCCCGGGCTTTGGAGTCGGAGGTCATGGGTTCGAATCCAGGCTCTGCCACTTGTCACTACTCTGTACCTCATCTGTAAAACGGGGATGAAGACCGCGAGCCCCACGTGGGACGACCGGATTCCCCTGCGTCTCCCCCAGCGCTCAGAACGGTGCTCCGCACGCAGGAAGCGCTTAACGAATACCAACATTATTATTATTATTATTATTGTTATTTTGTGAGGCTCACGGTTAATTCCCCATTTTACAGATGAGGGAACCGAGGCTCTGCCGTGCCCTCCGCGGCACCGGAAGCGGCACGGTCTAGTGATGACGACGATGGTGTTGGTTAAAGGACTCACTGTGTGCCCCACGCCGTACCGAGCGCCGGGGTGGACACATTTCCTGTCCCGTGTGGGGCTCGCAGACTCGAGCCGGGCCTAGGAGGCGGAGGGTCTTGGGTTCGGATCCCGGCTCTGCCGCTCGTCTGCTGTGTGATCTCGGGCCAGTCACTGCACTCCTCTGGGCCTCGGTTCCCTCATCTGTCAAATGGGGATCAAGACCGCGGGCTCCGTGTGGGACAGGAGCTCCGTCCGACCCCATTATCTTGTATCTACCGCGGCGATTAGAACGGCGCCTGGCACATAGTAAGCGTTTAACAAACACCATAATAATAACTATCATGATTATTGTTATTATTATTATTCCCGACATACGGTAAGTGCTTAACAGATACCATTTTTAAAAAAAAAAAAGGAAGCCCAGGAACCCTCCCGCTGACTGTAAGGCGGGTCATTTCATTTCTCTGTGCCTCGGTTACCTTAGGCGCAGAGAAATTAAATGACTTGCCCGAGGTCACGCAGCAGACACGCGGTGGTGCCGGCATTAGAACCCAGGTCCTCGTGGGGAGGGCACCTGCCCATCGACTCTGTTGGATCGTGTGCTCCCAGGAGCTCAGCGGAATGCTCTGTGCATAGGGAAGCGGCGCGGCTCGGTGGAAAGAGCCCGGGCTTGGGAGTCAGAGGTCGTGGGTTCGAATCCCAGCTCCGCTACCTGTCGGCTGTGTGACTGTGGGCGAGACACTTCACTTCTCTGGGCCTCAGTTCCCTCATCCGTCAAATGGGGATGAAGACTGGGAGCCTCGCGGGGGACGACCCGATGACCCGGCATACAGTGCCCGGCACATAGTAAGCGCTTAACGCATACCAACATCATTATTATTATTGTTATTGTTGTTTATGCCTCGCAGCCTCGGGTTGGGCTCCTTCTGGGGGGAAAGGAAGACACGGAGGAGGATCCGCGGGGTCGGATCCAGGGGCAGCAAGGCCCCCCCCCCGCCGGCTGCTCCAAAGAGCGGGGGCGGGGGCTCCTGGACCCCGGGATTCACGGCGGGGGCCCCCGGGGGGGAGTCCGGAAGGGGTAGGCCGCGCTCTCGGGGCCCGGGGTGGCCAACGGGGGCTCTCCGGGCCCCGCGGGCCTCGTCGCCGATCAACCCGGCGGCTCGGGGCCGCGGGGGGAGAGAGCCACCGGATCCGCCCCGCCCCAGCCCGTGCCAGGGCGCTAGGAGGGAGGGGGAGCCGGACGCCACCCACGCGGTCGGCGACGGACCGCCCGGCGCTCCCGACTCTCCTCCCGTGGCCCACGCCGACCGCGCGGCATCCCTGACTCTCCCGTCTCCGTCCCCGACTCTCCCCCAGTGACCCAGCGTGGGCCACCCGACACTCTCGACTCTCCCCTCTCCATCCCTGATCTACCCTCGTGCTCCGCCCCGGATCATCCGACGCTTCTGACCCTCCCCTCGCCAATCCTCATTCTCCCCCGGCGACCCCGCGCGGACCCCCCGACCCCCCCCCCCCCCCGACTCTCCCCTCTTCATCCCCGGCCCTCTCCCCGGTGACCCGGCGTGGATCCTCATCCACGGACCCGCCCGACCCCCCCCGGGCCCTCTCTCCGGCCGTCTCTCCCCCGGAAACAGTCCATCGGTCAACCGACGGTATTGATCGAGCGCTCGCGGTGCGCCCGGCCCTTCGCCGAGCGTTCGGATGAGGACGATAAAGCGGAGCGGGCGGACCCCTCCCTCTACCCGCAACGAGCTTACGGTCTAGCGGGGGATACGGACGTCGGTGCCAATAAATCACAGAATAAATAAATCGATTCCAGATGTGTAAACAAGCGCCGGGCTCTCGGAGATCGGCTTTCAATAAGGCTCGGAAGGCGGGGAGAGCGATGGCCTGTCGGATATGAAGCGGGAGGGCGTCCCGGGCCGGGGGCGGGACGCGGGCGAGGGGTCGAGGTACGGCGAGCAGGTTGGCGTCAGAGGAGCGAAGAGGGCGGCCCGGGTTGCAGAGGGAGATCGAGGAAGCGGGGTCGAAGGGAGCGAGGAGATCGGGGGCTTTAACGCCGATCGAGAGGAGCGTCGGTCGGACGCCGAGGCGGACGGGCGACCACCGGAGGTTCTCGGCCGGTGGGGAAACGCGGACTGAACCTTTCTGGTAGAAAAGTCACCGGGGCAGCGGAGCGAGATACGGACCGGAGAGGGGAGAGGCGCGGGGGGGGGGGTGGGGGCGGCAGGGAGGCCGACGCGGTGACGAAGGCGGGATGGGACGAGGGCTCGGATCAACGCGGCGGCCGTTCGGCCGGAGAGGAGAGGGTGGATTTGAGCAACGCCGTGAAGGTCGAACCGACAGGAATCGGTGACGGATCGAATGCGTGGGCTGGATGAGAGAGACGAGGCGAGGATAACGCCAAGGTTACGGGCTCGTGAGAAAGGGGGATGTGATTCTGTGATTTTGGGTTCCATCAATCATGGCCCCTCTGGGTGGGTCTCTCCCTTTCCCTTGGGGCACGGGACCCCAGAGGAGGGAAAAAAAAACAACCATCCACCCCCAGCATCCTTAATAATAATAATAATAATAATAATAATGACGTTGGTATCTGTTAAGCGCTTACTATGTGCAAAGCACTGTTCTAAGCGCTGGGGGGACACGAGGTGATCGGGTTGTCCCTCAGGGGGCTCCCGGTCTTCATCCCCATTTTCCAGATGAGGGAACCGAGGCCCGGAGAAGGGTAGTGACTTGCCCGCAGTCACCCAGCTGACAAGCGGCGGAGCCGGGATCAGAAGCCAAGCCCGGGCTCTTTCCACTGAGCCGCGCTGCTTCTCGACCGATGGCGAGGCCCACCCGGGCTAAGCAGCCCAACCTAGTGGATTGATCCTGGGCCCGGGAGCCAGGAGGACCGGGGTTCCAACCCTGCCTCTGCCGCTTGTCTGCTGTGTGACCTGGGGCAAGTCACTTCACTCCTCTGGGCCTCCGTCCCCTCCTCCGTAAAATGGGGATCCAGACCGTGAGCCCCACGGGGGACGTGGACGGCGTCCGACCCGATTTAGACCGTGAGCCCGTCGTCGGGCGGGGATCGTCTCTCTCTGCTGCCCAACTGTCCATTCCGAGCGCTCGGCACGGTGCTCCGCACATAGTAAGCGCTCCATAAATCCTATCCAATGAATGAATTCGCTTCTATCTACCCGGCGGTCAGTACAGTGCCTCCCACATAGCGAGCGCTTAAGCACCCCCCCCCGCCCCCCGCAAAACTGGTCGAAGGCCTCTGTGGATGGCGGCAGGGAACGGAGGACCGGCGAGCGGGGTGAGGACGTCCTCATCGTTGGGTTTTATTATTGTTTGACTCCTCGGGCCCGTGGGGATGTTGGGCTTGGACGAGCTTGGCCGCACCCTGCCCCCCCCCCCCCCCCGGACCTCCCCCCGCCCCAAGGTCTGGAGAGGAGCCTGGCTTCTTCTCACGGGCTCAGGGTGATCGGGGGCGGGGGCGAGGGGAGCGTTCTTCACGCTCCGTGTGTGGCCCCGATCGCGTCGTCCCCATCAACGGCTCCCACGGTCGGGCCACGTTCAAAACGAGCAACGGCGACGCTTCGGCGGCGGCCCTTCCCTCCGACGGCAGCTCCGAGCCGGGCTCCTCCTCACGCCGCGGTTGCCCGACTCCCCGGAAGCTTTCCCCGTGCCAAGCGCCGCGCCCGGGCCCGGCCCGGCCCCGGCCCCCCGGGAACGGCGGCTCCGGTCGCCGCGCCGTTCGTCGGGACCAGTCTTCTGGGAACAGGTCCGGGCCCGAGAACGGATAACGACGGACTCTGCGGAGCGTTTGCTCTGTGCCCAGAACCGCCCTCCGGCCCGGGGCCGGGACGGTCGGGTCGCCGTCGCCCCCGCCGTCGCCATCTGGGAGGGAGAGAGCGCGGGGTCTCGCCCCGGTTTTACAGAGGAGGAAACGGAGGCCCGGAGTGACTTGCCGGAGGACACCCTGCGGGCCGGGGGGACGTTTGGGACCGGAAGCCGGCTCTCCTCCGGGCGCGCGGTCAGCCGGACCCCGCTGAGCCGGGCCAGGGCAGGGCAGCGGGAGTATTCGGTCACGCTCCGGCCGTCGGGCCCTTCGCGCCGTCAGCCGAGCCGCGTGGGCGCGGGTCGGAGGGCGGGAGGCCGCAGCCGGGGACCGGAGGCCGGGAGGCCGCGGGCACGGGTCGGAGGACGGGAGGCCGGGGGCGGGGGGAAGGAGGCCGTAGCCAGGGGCCGCGGGACAGGAGACGACGGGGAGCGGCAGGAGGACGGGGGCCGGAGAGTAATAATAATAATAACGATGTTGGCATTTGTTAAGCGCTTACTATGTGCAGAGCACCGTTCTAAGCGCTGGGGTAGACCCAGGGGAATCAGGTCGTCCCACGTGGGGCTCACAGTCTTCATCCCCATTTTACAGATGAGGTAACTGAGGCCCAGAGAAGTGAAGTGACTTGCCCACAGTCACACAGCTGACAAGTGGCAGAGTTGGGATTTGAACTCATGACCCCTGACTCCAAAGCCCGTGCTCTTTCCACTGAGGACGGGAGGCCCCTCCGGTCCCTACTCGGCTCCGCCGCCCGCGTCGTTTTTTTACAGAAATGTTTCGGACGCACCACCCCGCTCCTCAAAAAACCCGGTGGTCGTCTGTCGGCCTCTGGATCAAACGGAAACTCTTCACTGTCGGCTTTAAAGCCGTCCATCCCCTCGCCCCCTCTTACCTCACCTCACTTCTCTCCTTCTACAACCCAGTCCACACCATTCGCTCCTCCGGGGCTAACCCCCTCACGGGGCCTCCATCTCGCCGCCGACCCCCGGCCCGCCTCCGGCCCGGAACGCCCTCCCTCCTCAAATCCAACGGACAAACCACTCTCCCCCGCTTCAGAGCCTGATCGGGGGCCCGTCTCCTCCAAGAGGCCTTCCCCGACCAAGCCCCGCTTTCCCTCGTCTCCCACTCCCTTCCGCGTCGCCCTTTGCCACTTCGAGCCCCCGGGCCCCTGCGTACACATCTATCGTTTTATTTGTCTGCAGCGACGTCCGTCTCCCCGGCTCTAGACGGCGAGCTCGTTGTGGGCGGGGAATGTCACCGTTCACCGTGCTACGGTACTTTCCCAAGCGCCGCGTACACAGTGGGCGCTCAATAAACACAACCGAATGAATGAACGAATGAGGCCGTGGGCGGGGTCCGGAGGGCAGGAGGTCGTGGGCAGGAGGACAGGACTATTAAAAAACGAAAACGAATACCATTAAGGAAACAAAACAGGCGGGGGAGATCTCCCGACATCCGCTGTTAGTCACCTGCAGAATCCAACGGCTCTTTCGCCGTTCTAATGCACCGGTGCGTCCATCGTAATGGCGACGCTCCCACCTCTCCGCTCCGGGACCGATCCCGGGAAATCGGGGTCGGACGGTCCCCGCCCGGCACGACCTGAGTGGGGGGGGGCCCGGGTTCGGTAATTTGGCCGGGGTCGACCGGCGGGCCCCTGGCCGGGTCGGCGCTCGAACCCGGGTCTCTTCACGCGTCCGTTCAGTCGTGTTCATCGAGCGCTTACCGTACCGCCGACGGAGACGACGATGGTATCCGTTAAGCGCTTACTATGTACTAAGCGCTGGGGTGGACGCAAGGAAATCAAGCCGATCCCAGCTCCGCCACTTGCCGGCCGGGTGACCGCGGGCAAGTCGCTTCACTTCTCTGGGCCTCGGTCACCTCATCTGTAAAATGGGGACGAAGCCCCACGTGGGACCACCTGATTCCCCCGTGTGTCCCCCAGCGCTTAGAACAGTGCTCCGCACATAGTAAGCGCCGAACCAATACCAACGTTATTGGGTTGGACACAGTCCCCCTCCCACGCGGAGCTCAGTTTATAGGTGGACCCCATTTCACAGGTGAGGTGACTGAGGCCCCGAGGAGCGAAGTGACCGGGCCAAGGCCGCCTGTCCGCTGGGCGATCGTGGGGCGGGTCTCGGGCTTGCAGCGCGACGTTCTGACATCACTTGCGCCGTCGAGCGCCATCCCGTTCGAGATCCCCCGGCCCTACGGGCCGCCCCTTCGGCTCCACGCTTCCCCGCTCCCCGGGGACACGAGCTGAAGCGTCGGGGAGACCGGGCGTCGGACACGGAGGCGCCGATGCCGTGGCCGAACCGGCCGGAAGCAGACCGGCCGGGGACCGGACTCCCCTCTCCACGGCCCCGCGGACCCCAACGCCGACCCCCGCCCACAGCACGGAGATGGGGGGGGGAGGGGGAGGAGGAGGAGGAGGAGGAGGAAAGACAGGACGGAGACAAGCCCCGGGGCCCCGCCCCTTCGCCTTCCCAGCGTGGCTCGGCGGAAACAGCCCCGGCTTGGGACTCAGAGGTCATGGGCTCGAATCCCGGCTCTGCCACTTGTCAGCTGTGGGACTCTGGGCGAGTCGCTTCACTTCTCGGTGCCTCGGTTCCCTCATCTGTAAAACGGGGATGAAGAAAGACCGTGAGCCCCACGTGGGACGACCCGATTGCCCTGTGTCCACCCCAGCGCTCAGAACGGTGCTCGGCACATAGCGAGCGCTTAACAAATACCGACATTATTATTATTATTATTACTAGGTGCGGGGCACCGTACTAAGCTCTTGTCGGCTGTGGGACCGTGGCTAAGTCACATCACTTCTCTGTGCCTCAGTTCCCTCATCTGTAACATGGGGATTAACTGTGAGCCTCACGTGGGACATTCTGATTCCCCTGTATCTAGCCCAGCGCTTAAAACAGTGCTCTGCACATAGTAAGCGCTTAACAAATGCCGACATTATTATGAACTCCTCTGGGCCTCAGTAACCGCATCTGGAAAACGGGGACGAAGAGCGTGAGCCTCACGTGGGACCACCTGATGACCCTGGATCTCCCCCAGCGCTTAGAACGGTGCTCTGCACAGAGTGAGCGTCTGCTTAATAGAGAAACAGAGTGTCTCAGTGGAAAGGGCCCGGGCTTGGGAGTCGGGGGTCATGGGTTCGAATCCCGGCTCCGCCACCTGTCAGCTGGGTGACCGTGGGCGAGTCACTTCGCTTCTCTGGGCCTCAGTGACCTCATCTGTAAAATGGGGACGAAGACCGCGAGCCTCACGTGGGACGACCCGATGACCCTGTGTCTCCCCCAGCGCTTAGGACGGTGCTCTGCACAGAGTGAGCGCTTAACAAATACCGACATTATTATTATTAACAAATGCCAGCATTATTATTGTTATTATTCCCGGGGGGCTAGGGGCGGGGGAGGGAGGGGCTCCCGAGAGCTGGCGGGAAGGGGTGGCCCGGGCAGACATGCGAGACGGGCACGCGTATCCTCCCACGCCGGGGCGGCTACCTTGAAAGCCCCGGCCCGGAAGGGCGAAACCGCCCCCCGCCTCCTCCTCCTCCTCCTCCTCCTCCTCCGCCACCCGAACGGCCAGCCCTCGGCGGAGGCCTCGCGCGGGGTCAGGAGTTGAGGCCCGCCTGCCGGCATGCCCGGCCCGGGCCCGGCCCGCCAGGAGCCGTGCACAGCCCGCCGACCCACCGCCCGCCGCCGCGCGAGGGGCCGGGGAGGCCCGCGGAGGGACGACGGAGCGGAAGGGAAGTGAGGCGACGAAGGGAGGGAAGAGAAAAGGAAGAGAAAGAAGGGAGGGACAGGGAGGTGGGGCCCGGGAAGCAGTCACCGACGCACACAAACGCACGGATCTGACCCTCCGCCACGACTGGATCGCACCGCATCGGCGTGCAGAGCCACCCTGAAGGTGCGTCGCCATCGACGAGAGGAAAATTTCTCCCCCTCTCTCTCTCTCTCTCTCTCTCTCACACACACACAGACACGGTCCCCGTCCCGTCCCCGCCCACGAACACACAGACGCGGCAGAGCGTCCCCGTGGCTCCGGCGCGGACCCTCACGGCCCAGCCCAGGCTCTCCCGCGCCACGGGCCCGCGTCGACGGGTCCGGGGTCCCCCGTCCCCGCCGTCCCCGGGACCCCTCCTCTTCCCCCAACCCCCACACGGACGCTCTACTTGCTGCCGGCCGGACGGGCGGGCAGACGGACGGAGAACGGGCGGCCTGGCCCGGCGGAGAGAGCCCGGGCCCGGGAGCCCGAAGGACCTGGGTTCTAATCCCGGCTCCGCCACTCGTCCGCCGGCTGGCCCGGGGCCGGTCACTTCCCCACGGCGGGCGGTCTACTCATCCGCAGAGTGGGGATTCGATCCGGCTCGGACCGCGAGGCCCACCCGGGACCCGATGAGCTTGTCTCTACCTGGTGCTCAGCAGTGCTCGGCTCACGCGAGGCGCTTGACCAACACCTCGGCTATCAGGGACGGATGGACGGAGAGAGGCAGGCGGAGGCCGGCCGGGCGGCAAGAGCCAGTCCCGTGGCCCCGGGCCTGCGGTCCCCCTTCTCCCTCACCTCCGCAGCCCCCGTCCCCTCCTCCCACCACAGGCCGACAAACCCCCCGACGTCGGGGCGGGAGAGGAGCCGGCGCCGAAGCGGTCCCGGGCCCCGGTGGGCCGGACGGCACCTTCCGGTCCGGCGGGGGTGCGGTACGGACGGCCGCCGGCGGCCGGGCCGCCGGCCGGGCTCGGCCCGCAGCGGGCGGTGCCGAGGCGGACGACGGGGGACACCTCCCAGGCGGCTCCCTCCGCGTCCACCTTCTCTCTCTCTCCGGGCCGTCGAGGAGGCGTCGCAGGGGGCTGTCGGGGCGGTGGGACCCTGTTTTCTCCCCCGATTAGACCGTAAGCCCGTCAAAGGGCGGGGACCGTCTCTATCTGTTGCCCATCTGTCCATTCCAAGCGCTTAGTACAGTGCTCTGCACATAGTAAGCGCTCAATACATACCATTGAATGAATGAACGAATGATGCTGAAACAAAACACACGCCTCTCCGTCCCCTCCCCTTGTCCCCGCCCCGCACGCGGAGCACAAGCCAGGTGCCTTGGCCTAGTAATAATAATAACGGCGTTGGTATTTGTCAAGCGCTCACTACGTGCCAAGCACTACTCTAAGCGCTGGGGGAGATACAAGGTGATCGGGTCGTCCCACGTGGGGCTCACGGGCTTCATCCCCATTTTCCAGAGGAGGTCACTGAGGCCCAGAGAAGTGAAAGTGACCTGCCCAAGGTCACACAGCCGACAAGCGGCGGAGCCGGGATTAGAACCCACGACCTCTGACTCCCATGCCCGGGCTCCTTCCACTGCGCCACGCCGCTTCTCCATATCTAGCGGAAAGAGCAAGGGCCTGGGAGTCGGAAGGACCTAAGTTCTAAGGTTCTAGGTTCTGGGTTCTAAACCCGGTTCGTCCTCCTGCCTGCCGCGTGGCCTTGGCCAAGTCACTTCACTTCTCCGGGCCTCAGTTAAAAACGGGGGATTAAGACCGTGAGCCCCACGTGGGCCACGGACCGTGGTCCAACCCGATTGGCTTGCATCCGTCCCAGCGCTTAGTACCAGTGCCTGGCGCATAGTGAGCACTTAACCAGTACCATAAAAAAGCCCACAGAGCAATGATTTTGGTGTCCGTTAGGCACTTACCAGGTGCCAAGCACCAGGGGTAGAGAGAAGATGATCAGCTCCCACACGGGGCTACATCGTAAGTAAAAGGAAGAACAGGCGTCGGATCCCCATTTTGCCGATAAGGGAACCGAGGTCCAGGGAGGTGGAGTGACTCGATGCAGCAAATTCGAACCCGGGTCTCCCGACTCCCAGATCTGGGCTCTTTCCACCGGGCCACGCCGCTTCCCGCCAACGGGCCCTCCGCGATCAGGCCCTCGTCCGGGGGCCGGAGACCGGACGGGGGTGGGGTCCGCCGGGGCTGACGTTCCCGGACCCGGCCTGATGGTGACGCCGATGATCAACAGCGGTAGCTGTTAAGCGCTCACTCCGCGCCGGGCGCCGTACTGAGCGCCGGAGTAGGCGCGAGCTAGTCGGGCCGGACGCGGTCCCCGTGCCACGAGGGGCTGACCGTCTCAATCCCCGTTTCACAGAGGAGGTGAGTGAGGCCTAGAGAAGCCAAGCGACTTGCACGAGGCCGCCCAGCAGACGAGGGGCTGAGCCGGAATTGGAACCCACGTCCTTCTGACGCCCGGGCCCGAGCTCCCTCCGCTAGGCCTCGCCGCTTCCCCACACCACAGCCTCCGGCCGTGCCCGGGAGGCCGGAGTCTATACCCCCGGGGAAGCAGCGCGGCTCAGTGGAAAGAGCCCGGGCTGCGGAGTCAGAGGTCACGGGTTCGACTCCCGGCTCTGCCGCTCGTCAGCTGTGTGACTGTGGGCGAGTCACTTCACTTCCCTGGGCCCCAGTTCCCTCGTCTGTAAAATAGGGATTAAAAGCGCGTGAGCCCACGTGGGACGACCCGATGACCCTGCATCTCCCCCAGCGCTCAGAACAGTGCCCGGCACCTAGGAAGCGCTTAACAAATACCAACATTATCATTATTATCACTATTGCCCCGTGAGGACGAGATCGGCTCTCTCCGTCCCGATCTTCCCCGAGGCGAGCGGGCAGCTTACCCGTCCGGAGGGCCAAACCAAGTCCTCCCGCCCTTCCCCGCCGGCCCGCCGCCGCCGCCGGGCGCTGCCTCTGGGGAAGCGGGTCTGCGGTCGCGGGTGGGGGACGCCGTGGCTAAACTGCGAGCACGCCGAGGACCCCACCCCCCGGCCCCGGCCCCCGGCGGGCCCCCTGGCCCCGAGCGCGGTCACAGGTGACACGGAATTCAGACGACTCTCCACTCTAACCGCGAGCCCGCTTCCTCCAGCGCCTCGTTTTCATTTCAACTCTCCGCACGCTGCCCCGAAGCCAGGCCTCTTCCTCGTAAATAAGAGGAAAACGTCGTTCGAGCTCCGGGAGGGTCAAAGAAGCCCCCCTCTCCCCCGCCGCCACCGGACCCTCCCTCTCTCCGCCCCGGCCTCTCCCCTCCCCGGTCTTCGTCGCCCCTCTCCCCTGACTCCCCCGCTCCTGGTTTTCTCCTCCCACGTGGCCTGCCGGACGGCAGCGCGGTGGCCGGTGGAGGACTGACCGCGCCGGGCGGCAGCGGGGCCTGGCGGGCAGAGCCCGGGCCTGGGAGTCGGAAGGTCGGGATCTGGAAGGGGAGGCCAAGGACTGCGGTGGGGGGTGAGGCGGGGAGAGCCGGGCCCGGGCTCCGAGGACGACGAAGGGCACGGCCGCCGCCGGCCACCGGGTGCCCGGGGCAGGGTGGACGCCGGGCCCGGACGGCCCGGCCCGGTGGACGGAGCACGGGCCTGGGAGTCGGAGGAGGTGGGTTCTAATCCCGGCTCTGCCACGTGCCTGCCGAGCGACCCTCGGCGCGTCGCTTTCTCTGGGCCTCCTTTATCTCCTCTGTAAAATGGGACCGCAAAGCCCGTGCGGGACAGGGACCGCGTCCAACCCGATCATCTCGTATCTACCGCTGCGATTAGCGGAGTGAGTGCCGAACAAATACTGAAGTTATTATTATTGTTATTACCCCCAAACGTCCCTCCCCCCGCTCCTCCATCCTCCTCCCTTCCCCTCTCCCGCTCCTCCTCCCACCCCCGGTCCCCTCCACGCTCCCCCCACTTCCCCAAAGAACAGCCCCCCAAGTCCCTCCTCCCAGCTTTGCAACCCTCTGCTCCCCAAAGCTCCTAGGCTCAGCAGGCAGCGAGGGCATAGAAGGTCAGGGAGTAGGACATCGGGGGACAGACGGTGGCGCGTCAAAGGGCGGGCGGCCAGAGGGCGTGACGTCGGGAGCTGTCGGCGGGGGGGGGGGGGCGAACCGTGACGTCAGGCGTCAGCGGGAGGGCGCGATGTCACCAGTGGCGGCGGACGGCGAGAGGGCGCGACGCCAGGGTTGACCGGGGCCCGAGACGGCGGAAGGCGTCGAAGGGATGGGACGGCGGCGAGGGGTCGTGACGTCGGGGGGGCGGCCGAGAGGCCGCGTGACCTCACGGGGCAGAGGTGCCCGGCCCCCTCAGCGGCCCGGGGAAGCCGTGACTTCCCTCTCCCCGGCCGACCGTCCACCTCTGGAGACGGGCGGCGTACCCGGCCGACATCGTGCCCCACCGAGGCTGGAGGGAGGGGAGAGGGAGGCCCGGCGCCGGCCCCCGACTCCGCCCGCCGGGGTGCCCCGGGGGGGCCGGGCAGGCCCCGGGGACCGAGTGACCTATCCGGATCACGTCTCCATCCCGGGGAGCGGGGAGACGCACACAACCGCAGCGGGGCGGGGGAGGAGGTGGCCCGGCACCGCAACCCCCCCCCCCCCCCAGTTTCCCACATTCCGAGATTGCACTATCTCCTGGCCGGCGGCCCGGCCCTCCATCGGCTCGACAGGAAGCCAGGCGTCGGAATGCCGTCGCCGGGTGAGTTCGGGCTTCTCCCGCCCCGTGACGACACGGGCGCAGGGAGGCAGTTCGGCATTCTGTCCCCATTTCGGGCATCCGGGGGGAATCCGGGCAAAAGGGAGGCGTTGGGCTTCTCTGCGGCCCACGGGCACGCACCGACGCACCCAACCCACGTCTCCGGAAAAGCGGCGTGGTGCCGCGGACGGGGCCCGGGGGTCAGGAGGTGGCGGGTTCTAATCCCGGCCCCGCCGGCCGTCGGCAGTGCTCGACCCATCAGGCCACGCCGCTTCGCCGTCTATCGACTGGCCTCCTCCCTCGTCCTGCCCACCTCCGGTTACGCCCCCGACTCCCGGCACCACCCCCGGCAAGGGGCGCGGGGTTGGGGAGGAGGGTCGCTCCGACCCATCATCTCCGCTCGTCGTCGGCACGGTGCTCTGCACACAGTAAGCGCTCAGTAAATACGGCCGGACGAACGAACCAACGGTGGAGGAGGACACGGTCGGAAAGAGGCGTCGGATGATCTGCGCACTTCGGTTATCCCCGGAAACCCGCTTCCCTCGTCGTCGGTCCGGTGCTCCGCACACAGTAAGCGCTCAATAGGTACGACCTGATGAATGAGTGAACGGTGGCGACGGTTGGAAAAAGGCGTTGGATGCTCCGTGTACCTCGGCTATCCACGGCGACCCGGCTTCCCTCCGGCACGGAGAATTCGGGGGGCCCTGAGCTGGGGGGGTTTCCAGAACACTCCATCGTGGGACATTTACTCTCCCCCCTCTTCGAAGCCACACCTCCTCCAAGAAGTCTTCCCCGATTAAGCCCTCCTCTCTCCTCCTCTCCCACTCCCTTCTGCGTCCCCCTGACCCGCTCCCTTTATTCACCTCCCGCTCCCAGGCGCGCACGACGTATGTCCCTGTCTCTCGTCGATCGATTTACATTAATGTCCGTCTCCCCCTCTGGATTTTCAGCTCACCGTGGGCGGGGAACGTGTCTACTGCTATAACGTGCTCTCTCGAGGGCTTAGGACAGTGCTCTACACGGGCGCTCGGTAAATAGGACCGACCGCCTGAACGTGCGCGGACCGAGGCACGGGCAGGGAAGCGGGTGCGGCGGCTGGTGCCGCGGGGGCCCGGAGGCCACCGGCGGCCGGCTCGCCCGGCGGCGGGGAGAGTGACATTTTGGGGCAACCGGATCATCGGCGTTTAGCGGTTGCGACCCCCCACGTCATCCCGTTCTGGCCCCGGTCCACTCCGGGCAGCAGCCGCCGGCTAAGCCCCCTTCGGCCCAAGATCCCGAAACGTCGGGCGGCGGGACCTTCCGATCCGGCAACCCCCGACCCCTGAGGCGGCGCAAGACGGAGGCCGTAAAACTATGATAGTGACGGCATTTGTTAGGCGCTTACCACGTGCCGGGCACCGTGCTTAAACCCTGGGATTGACAGGAGCGAATCGGGCCGGGCGCCGTCCCCTGTCCTACGTGGGAGTCGGAGGTCATGGGTTCAAATCCCGGCTCGGCCCCTTGCCGGCTGTCTGGCTTTGGGCAAGTCACTTAACCTCTCTGGGCCTCAGCGACCCCGTCTGTAAAATGGGGGATAACGACCGGGAGCCCCACGTGGGACGACCCGATCACCTAGTATCCTCCCCAGCGCTCGGAACAGTGCTTTGCACATAGTAAGGTTTAACAAATGCCATCATTATTACGATTTATTCTGTTAATGACATGTACATCGCCTCGATTCTATTTAGTCGCCACTGTTTTTACGAGACGCCCTTCCCCTCGACTCTGTTTACCGCCGTCGTTCTCGTCCGTCCGCCTCCCCCGATCAGACCGTGAGCCCGTCGGACGGCGGGGACCGTCTCCGTCTGTTGCCGACTTGTTCGTCCCGAGCGCTCGGTACGGCGCTCTGCACACGGTAAGCGCTCAATAAATAAATACTATTGAATTCTGGGGCTCGCGGTCTCAATTCCCACTTTACGGAGGAGGTAACCGAGGCACCGGGACGTTAAGTGACTGGGCTCAGGTCACACAGCAGACAAGTGGTGGAGCTGGAATTGGAACCCGTGACCTTTCGACTCCCAGACTCGTGCTCTATCCACTACACCATAGAGGCCTGACCCCCTCTGGGCTCAAGGGTCTCTTTCTTTTGCTTTCTTTCTCTTTCTCTTTCTCCTTCCCTCCCCTCAAAGCCTTATCGAAGGCCCATCTCCTCCAGGAGGCCTTCCCCGACTGAGCCCCCCTTTCCTCTTCTCCGGCTCCTTCCGCGTCGTCCTGACTCGCTCCCTCGCTTCATCCCCTCCCCCCCCCCCCCCCCCCCAGCCCCACGACGTCCACATCTGTCATTTATTTATTTCGCTTAATGCCCGTCTCCCCCTCTAAACTGGGAGCTCCCCGCGGGCGGGGAATGAATCTGTTTATCGTTACAGTGTCCTCTCCCAAGCGCTCGGTACAGCGCTCAGCGCTCAATGAATACGACTGACGCTGACCGACAGGCTGGTCGCCCTCCTGTACTTCCCAGAGGAAGGGGTGGGCTGGAAGACGTCTACGCCGCTTCTCTAGTTCTGGAACGTTTAGTAGAGCGTTTTGCAGGCGGGGAGCGCTCAATAAGTACGCCTGAATGAATGCGGTCGGTCTCCCAGCATCGAAGCTGACCTCTTCATCAGTCTCCCCCTGTCGAGGCTAACCTCCCCTTGGCGCAGCTGGGCCGGGTGGCTCGCGGGAGCAGAACAAGCAGCAGCTTATCCATTCGTTCCACAGTATTTATTGAGCGCTTACTACGTGCAGAGCACTGTACTAAGTGCCTGGAAAGTACAATTCAGCAACAGGTAGAGACAATCCCTACCAGCTAACGGAGAGCTGAAAAACCCACAGCCGCAGAGCAGGCGGAGGACACGAGCGTGGCTAACGGATAGAGCCCGGGCCCGGGGATCTCAAGGCCCCGGGTTCTAATCCCTGCTACGTCACCCGCCTGCCGCGTGACCTCGGGCAGATGACTTCACTGCTCTGGGCCTCGGCTCCCTCGTCCGCAAAACGGGGATTAAGACTGCGAGTCCCGTGGGGGACGCGGACCGCGCCCAAGCCGATTACTCTGTATCCACTCCGGCGCTCGGGACGGCGCCTGGCACATAGTAAGTGTTTAACCAATACCTTAAAAGAAAAAGAAAGAGAAGAAGACAGGCCGCCAGGCCATCTCCGGACCGGGCCAGGACTCCGGCTCCCCCCAACGCCCCCACTTCCCCACCTCCGCAGCCCCCGGGACGGCCATCTGGCTCTCATTTTTCGAGGTCGACTGTCCGTTTCCATGGAGACTCCCCTTCCCCTTGGGCTTCCGAGGAGAAGGAGTAGCCCCAGGGGTCATCCGTTCATTCACTCGCATTTATTGAGCGCTTACTGTGGGCAAAGCGCCTCCCTGAGAGCTTGCGGGAGGCCGATACAACAACGGACACGTTCCCCGACCACAGGGAGCTCACGGTCTAGAGGGGGAGAAAGACATTGATATAGATGAATAAATAAATGACAGAGATATAGTCGGGTGCCGTGGGGACGGGAAGTGGGACGGACGAAGGGAGGGAGTAAATCAAGGCGACGCAGAAAGGAGAGGGAGGAGAGGAGGGTTAGGCGGGGAAGGCATCTTGGAGGAGATGTGCCTTCAGTAGGGATGCTTTGGCGGATACAATCAGGCGCTAGTGTTTATTGAGCATTTCCTCTGGGCAGAGCAGTGTACCAAGCGCTCGGGAGGCTACCGTGGAGCGGGTAGACACGATCCCTGCCCTCAAAGCGTTTACAGTCAATCCAGCGATGCTATTTATTGGGGTGTGGAAGGGCGGTGGGGAGGACGGGGCGTGGAATGAGGTGGCCGTCCGCTCGGTGGAAAGAGCCCGGGCTTTGGAGTCGGGGTCGTGGGTTCGAATCCCGGCTCGGCCGCTTGTCAGCTGTGTGACTTTGGGCAAGTCACTTCGCTTCTCGGTGCCTCGGTGACCTCATCTGGAAAATGGGGATTAAGCCTGTGAGCCCCACGTGGGACAACCCGACTCCCCCGTGTCTACCGCAGCGCTCGGAACAGTGCTCGGCCCGTAGTGAGCGCTTAACAAATACCAACATCATTATTATTATTACTGATTCTATTTATCGTGATTATGTCGTCTTGCTTTTGTCCGTCCGTCTCCCCCGATTAGACCGGGAGCCCGTCGCTGGGCAGCGATTGTCTCTCTCTGTTGCCGAACTGTCCATTCCAAGAGCTCAGTCCAGCGCTCTGCACAGAGTAAGCGCTCAACAAATACTATTGAATGAATGAGAGGTCGGGGGCCGAGGGGACAGGGCGTTAACTAACTCGGCGGCAAACCTCGCAGCCTTCGTCTGGTTTCTCCGCTAGGTTGGGCCCAACGAGCCATCCTTCCCACGGCTCCATTAATTGGGGCGGACGGTCCGGCTGTTTTCCCCGGAGGCCGTGGTCCTTCCCGGGGTGGGGAGGAGACCGGGGGGGGGGGGGGGGGGGCTCGGCGGAGTCGGGGCAGGGGATCGGGCCCTTGCAGAGTTCCCGGCCGGCCCGAAGGACTCCGTGGACCCTGACGACCCTCTCCTTTCCTCCGCTGACCGGTTACGGTGCCGCAGAGTGGACGGCGGAGCCCACGCGTGGGGTGAGGGAGAGGTGGCCCCGGAGACACGGCCCCCGGAGACACGGCCGCACAGACGCGGTCGCAGAGGTGCGACCCCGAGCGGTTCCGGAGAAGAGGCCCCAGAAACACCCCCCCGCAAAGACACGGCCTCAGAGACGCAGCTAAAGCCATTCATTCGATCGTATTTCTTGAGTGCTTACTGCATGCAGAGTACTGTACTAAACGCTCGGGAGAGTACCATAATAAAATGACACATTCCCTGCCCACGGTGAGCTACAGAGATGCAGCCCCAATGACACGGTCCCCAGAGACACGGTCCCAGAGAGGGACCGTCTCGATCTGTTACCGATCCGTCCGTTCCAAGCGCTCGGTCCGGTGGTCTGCACATAGCAAGCGCTCAATAAATACTACTGAATGAATGAATGTGCCCCCAGAGACACAATCACGGAGACGTGGCCCCGGAGACGAGACCCCACACGGTCCCAGAGACGTGGCCCCAGAGACCCGACCGAGGCTCATCTCACCGCGCTCGCCCAGGGAAGAAGACGGCATCGGCCGGGGCCAGGCCCTCACCGCAGCCTCCCGCCCGCCGGCGGCCCGGGGGCCCGTCCGGTCGACTCCATCCTCCGCGGCCTCCGTCCCTCCCTCCCCGGGGCCCTCCTGGGGTCCAGCCTAAACGGGGGTGCTCCCCTCGCTCACCAGTGGCCTCACCGGCCTCCAGTCCCCACTTCGGTGCTCTTTTTTCCGCTCCCCCGTCCACGCCGCCATTTCTAACGGTGCTCCCTCCGCGGATAACTGCCCCTGCACCAGGCCCGACCGCCGCCCTCCCTCTTCTCCGGGCGCTCTGGACACTCTGTCCCTCAACAGAATTTTCTGAGGGCTCACTGCGTGCAGAGCACCCGTACCAAGCGCTTGGGAGAGGACAACGGAACAGTAAACAGTCAGACACATTCCCCGCCCACAATAAGCTTAGGAGGGGTTGGGGGGGGGGGGGGGCGGAGGGACAGACGTCGATATTAATAAATACAGCGAATCCAATACAGAGATTCGAGATTTCATTTAGCAAAGATAATGGCAGCTCTCCAGCACGGTAGCGCAAGCTTCCCTTTATTTATTAGACTTCCCCGATTAGACCGTGCGCCCGTCAGAGGGCAGGGACCGTCTCTATCCGTTACCGACTTGTCCATTCCAAGCGCTTAGTCCAGTGCTCTGCACTTAGTAAGCGCTCAATAAACACTATTGAATAAATGAATTTATTTATTTTTTGGATGGTCTTTGCTTAGCATTTACTACATGGCAAGCGCCGTTCTAAACACTGGGGTAGGTACGCGTTGAGCTGGTTGGACACAGTCCCCATCCCACACAGGGCTTACGGTCTGGAGGGAGGAGGATTTAATCCCCATTTTAAAGGAGGAGCTGAGGCACGGGGAAGGGAAGTGACTTGTCCGAGGCGACACGGCAGACAAGCGGAGGAGCCGGGATTATTATTATTACCGTCGGAGGCTTTGGAAGATGTTGGGGAAACACGGACGGAACGCTTTCGTAGAAAAACCATCGAGGCAGCAGAGCCAAGTAAGGACCGGAGGGGGGAGAGACAGGAGACGGGGAGGTCAGGAAGGAGGCCGATACGGTCATCAAGGCGGGAGAGGACGAGGGGTCGGATTAACGTGGCAGGGGTCCGGACGGAGAGGAAAGGACGGACTCTGGCGACGTCGGGAACGTTGAACTGACGGGATTCGGCGACGGATCGGGCACGTGGGTTGAATGAGAGAGGCGAGGCGAGGATAACGGCAAGGGCTTGTGAGACAGGAAGGATGGCGGCGGCGTCTACAGCCAGGGGAGAGTCGGGCGGGGGGGGGGGGGGACGGGACAGGGTTGGGGTGGGAAGATGAGGAGTTCTGTTTTAGACACGTTACGTTCGAGGTGACGGGAGGACATCCAAGCAGCAACGTCTTGAAGACGGAAGGAAACGCGAGACTGCAGAGAGGGAGGGGGACGGGGGCTGGAAATGTAGATTTGGAAATCGTCTGCAAAGAGACGGTAGTTGAAGCCACGCACGGGAGCAAACGAGTTCTCCAAGGGAGGACCAAGAAGGCTCCCGGAAGCAGCGTGGCTCAGTGGAAAGGGCCCGGGCTCGGGAGTCAGAGGTCGTGGGTTCGTATCCCGGCTCTGCCTCCTGTCAGCTGCGTGGCCGTGGGCAAGTCACTTCACTTCTCTGTGCCTCAGTTCCCTCATCTGGAAAACGGGGGTGAAGACCGTAAGCCTCACGTGGGACAACGTGGTTACCCTGTATCCACCCCAGCACTCAGAACAGTGCTCTCTGCACACAGTAAGCGCATGACCAACACCGACGTTATTATTATTATTACAGAGCTCAGCCTCCAGAAGGCGTCCAGTACAGAGCTCGGCCCCCATTAGGCGCCAGGCCCCCCAAGAAGGTGCTGGGCCCCCCGTATAACAGTCGATCTCCCCAGGAGGGAACTCCACCCCCGCTACAGCGCGCGGCCCCCTCCGGCTCTCGGTCCCCCAGTACGGAGCCGAGCCCCCAGGAGGCGTCCGGTACGGAGCACCCGCCCGCCCGATACGCCAGCCCCGCCTGGCTGGGACGCACGGAGGACTGCGGGGTCGGGTCCTCGGCCGTCCAGAGCACCGCGGGGTTGCCGAACAATAACGATAACCAGGGTACTCATCAAGCACTTACTACGTGCCAGGCACTGTTCTAAGCGCTGGGGTCGATAGGAGCGAATCCATTTGGACACAGTCCCTATCCCACACGGGGCTCACACTCTTCCCCCCGTTTTCCAGATGAGGGAACCGAGGCCCAGAGGAGTGAAGTCACTCGCCCACGGTCCCACAGCGGACAAGGATTAGAACCCAGGTCCTTCTGACCCCCTACACCGTTTCTCTCCACGGACCCTTCAAACGTATTTCCTGAGCGTCTCCCGGGTGCAGAGCACCGTACCGAGTGCTTGGGAGCGTACGACGTAACAGAGTCAGGCTCTCGCTCTACAACTCCTTCTTCCCAACCGAGGAGGAGGAGCCGGGCCGGGGGCTCGGTCCGGGCCGACCCGGGGGCCCGGGGGCCCCGCCGTCCCGCTGGCCCCGACCTCGGCGGGAGAGACTTACCGCTCGCAACGTCAATTAAGATCGGTGACTTAATCGGGTCAGAAGCGTTTGATCTGAAAATGAGTACCTTCCTGAAACCTCAAGGATTAAATGAATTACGGCTCGCAAAGCTCCTCTGTACAACCAACCGCGGCCCCTGGTGATATTCCAGGCCGGGAGGGGAGGGGAACGGCGGGAGGAGGCGGCGGGGCCGGCGCCCCTCGACCGGACCGACAAAAAGGAGTTAACGATCGCTGCGGCGTCTGCCGGGGGCCAGGTACTGTGCTAAGCGCCGGGATGGATCCAAGCCAGTCGGGTCGGACACGGTCCCCGTCCCGGGTGGGGCTCGCGGTCTCTGTCCCCCGATTTTACAGATAATAATAATCATGTCGGTATTTGTTAAGCGCTTCCTGTGTGCGGAGCACTGTTCTAAGCGCCGGGGGGGGGATACGGGGTCATCGGGTTGTCCCACGTGAATCCCCATTTTACAGACGAGGTCACCGAGGCACAGAGAAGTTAAAGGACTTGCCCGAGGTCATACAGCAGGCACGTGGCGGAGCCCATTCCCAGGCCCGTGCTCCATCCGGGCCGTCATGCCGCTTCTCTTCTGGCACCAGCCGGCGGGGGAGGCGAGACATACTTGATGCCCTCCTACGAAGCAGCGCGGCGCAGTGGAAAGAGCCCGGGCTTGGGAGTCGCAGGTCGTGGGTTCGAATCCCGGCTCGGCCACTTGTCAGCTGGGTGACCGTGGGCGAGTCGCTTCACTTCTCCGGGCCTCAGTTCCCTCATCTGTCAAATGGGGATTAACCGTGGGGCTCACGCGGGACGACCTGATGACCCTGTATCTCCCCCAGCGCTTAACGAATACCAACATTATCATTATTACTTCCAGGAGGCCCACTTCCACTTCCCGCTTCCTCTAGCCTGTAAGCTCGTTGTGGTCAGGGAATGGGACCGTCATATTGATCTGTTGTATTCTCCCAAGCGCCTAGTACAGTGCTCCGCACACGGTAGGTGCTCGATACACAGGACTGACCGACAGACCCGTGGCATAAGCGCAGGGTACCTGCGTGTGCACGTGCACGGGTGTATATTTTTAAGTGAGAGCAAGGCGACGGAGTGTGGGTGTGTGCATATATGACCGAGAAGCAGTGTGGCCTAATGGAGAGATCACGGGCCCGGGAGTCAGAAGGACCTGGGTTCTAATCCCGACTGCCATTTTTCTGCTGTGTGTCCTTAGACAGGTCACTTCACTCCTCTGGGCCTCAGTTTCCTCATCTGTAAAACGAGGATTGGGACCGTAAGCCCACCTCTGCCACTGGACCGCTGCGGGACCTCGATTAGACCGTGCGCCCGTCAAAGGGCAGGGACGGTCTCTATCTGTTACCCCTTTGGCCGTTCCAAGCGCTTAGTACAGCGCTCTGCACATCGTAAGCGCTCAATAAATACTCTCGGATGAACGAATGAATTGCATTGTCCTTTTGCCTCAGCTTCCTCAACTATAAAATGGGGATTTAATACCTGTCCCCCTTCCTCTTTCGATTGTGAGCCCCGAGCTGGACCTGATTATCTTGTATCTACCCTAGCGCTCGGTCCAGTGTTCGACACATTACTGTCACGGTATTTGTTGAGCGCTTATTATGTGTCTTCTAGACCGTGAGCCCGTCCCTGGGTAGGGACGGGATCTCTGTTGCCGAACTGTACTTTCCAAGCGGTTAGTACAGTGTTCTGCCCACAGTGAGCGCTCAATAAATACGACGGAATGAACGTGTCAGGCAGTGTTCTAAGCACTGGGGTAGTTACACCATAATCGGGTTGGACGCAGTCCCCGTCCCACACGGGACTCGCAACCTAAGTAAATGGGGGAGCGGTTTCGGGTCCCCCTTTTGAAGCTGAGGAAACCTGGGCACTGAGCAGGTCGGCGACTTGCCCAAGGTCACACGGCAGGCCACTGGCAGAAATGGGATGAGAACCCCGGTTCTCGAACTCCCAGGCCCAGGCTCCCGTTGTTATTCTGCATCCGCTCCTCCCTCCGGGACTGTAAGTTCCCTGAGGCCGGGGATCACGTCTCTTACCTCTGACGTTCTCCCCCGAGTGCTCAGTACGGTGCTCGGCCCACGCCAGGCACTCGATCAATACCACCGATCGGTAGCGTGGTTCAGTGGAAAGAGCACGGGCTATGGAGTCCGGGGTCATGAGTTCGAATCCCGGCTCTGCCACTTGCCAGCTGTGTGACTGTGGGCGAGTCACTTCGCTTCTCTGCGCCTCAGTGACCTCATCTGTCAAATGGGGATGAAGACCGGGAGCCCCACGTGGGACGGCCTGATTCCCCTGTGTCTCCCCCAGCGCTCGGAACGGTGCTCTGCACGGAGTAAGCGCTTGACAAATGCCGCCATTATTATCATCACTGTATACGATTAGCGGATACCGTGACGATCGTTGTTACATTCTAGTTATTATTTGTGTCTGTTACTATCTGTCTCCCCCTCTAGACTGTAATCTTGTCATGGGGTGGGAGCGCATCTACCAACCCTGCTATATTCACCTCTCCCAAGTGCTTAGTACAGTGCCCTGCACACAGGAAGCACTCAATAAATACCACTGGTTGACAGGGGCTGCGTCCAACCCAGTGATCTCCTATCGACCCCAGGGCTCAGTACAGTGCCTGGCACCTAGTAAGCACTTCAATACGACAATTAGGATTATTAGTGTGACTGAGAGGAGGGTGACAAAGGACGTGGGTGTGTACGAGGTGTGCGTGTGTGTGTGTTGGGGGGGTTCGGGTGTGGGGTTGAAGGTGTGGGGAGAGGTGCGGTGGGGTGCGACGGGGTGACTGTGTGTTTTTGAGGGCGTGTGAGGGGTTGCGGGAGGGGCTGTGTCGCGGGAGGGTGACGGGGTGCGTGAGTGGGGGCGGGGGGGTGTGTGCGGCACTGCAGTCACACACATTTCAGGGCTCTTGTGTCACCCGGCCGGAAGCTTCGGTAAAATCGGGGCGCGGGGGGAACACGTGCGCGGTGAGCAAGTATGGACGGCGGGGCGCCCGTTCGGCCTCAGCTTCCGTCCGCGGAGGGCCACCTCGGCCTCCGTCCACCCAGGACAGTCTCAGCCTCCATCCACACAGTACGGTCTCAGCCTCCGTCCGTGGAGGACCATCTCAGGCTCCGTCCGCGGAGGGCCATCTCGGCCTCCGTCCACCCAGGACAGTCTCAGCCTCCATCCGTGGAGGGCCATCTCAGCCTCCATCCATACAGGACCATCTCGGCCTCCGTCCACGGAGGGCCATCTCGGCCTCCGTCCACACAGGACAGTCTCGGCCTCCGTCCACGGAGGGCCATCTCAGCCTCCGACCGCGGAGGGCCGTGTCAGCCTCCATTCACGGAGGGCCATCTCAGCCTCCATCCACACAGGACAGTCTCGGCCTCCATCCGTGGAGGGCCATCTCAGCCTCCGTCCACGGAGGGCCATCTCAGCCTCCGTCCACAGAGTACAGTCTCGGCCTCCATCCGCGGAGGGCCATCGCAGCCTCCGTCCACACAGTACAGTCTCAGCCTCCGTCTGCGGAGGGCAACCTCGATCTCAACATTTGAGGGCAGAAGTGCGCCGGGGCCCATCGGCATCCTGTGCCCGGATATTTTTTTTTAATTGGTGTTTGTTAGGCACTTACTATGTACCAGACACTGTTCTAAGCCCTGGGGTAGATACAAGATAATCAGGTTGAACACAGCAGGTGTTCCGCATGGGATCCACAGTCTTAAACCCCATCTTACAGATGAGGGAACTGAGGCCCAGAGAAGTGAAGCGACTCGACCGAGGTCACGCAGCAGACAAATGGCAGAGCTGGGATTAGAACCCGGGCCAGGGCTCCATCCACTAGGTCATGCTGATTTCACCAGAACCCAGTAGTGATAATAATAATATTATTTGCTAAGATCATGCTGATTGCCCCAGAACCTAGTAGTAATAATAATAATACCATTTGCTAAGTTTCATGCTGACTTCACCGGAACCTAGTAGTGATAATAATAATATTATTTGCTAAGATCATGCTGATTGCCCCAGAACCGAGTAGTAATAATAATAATATTATTTGCTAAGTTTCATGATGACTTCACCAGAACCTAGTAGTAATAATAATAATATTATTTGCTAAGATCATGCTGATTGCCCCAGAACCTAGTAATAATAATAATAATCATCATAGTATTTGTTATGGTCATGCTGATTTCACCAGAACCTAGTAGTAATAATAATAATATTTGTTAAGGTCATGCTGATTTCACCAGGACCCGGTAGTAGTAATAATAATAGTATTTGTTAAGATCAAGCTGATTTCACCAGAACCCGGTAGTAATAATAATAATGGTATCTGTTAAGATCATGCTGATTTCACCAGAACCCAGTAGTAATAATAATAATAATAATGGTATTTGTTAAGATCATGCTGATTTCACCAGAACCCAGGAGTAATAATAATATTATTTGTTAAGCGCTTACTGTGTGCCAAGCAACGTAGTAAGTTCCGGGGTAGATACAAAATAATGGGGGTGGACGTTTCCGGACGGTCTCAGAGAGGGACTCTAATGACATGGTGAAATTAGACCGTGAGCCCTTCGTCGGGCAGGGACGGTCTCTATCTGTTGCCAAACTGTCCATTCCAAGCGCTTAGCCCAGTGCCCCGCACACAGTAAGCGCTCAATAAATGCTATCGAATGAATGAAGAAGCTCTAAGCGCTGGAAAAAAAGATTTCTGCGTCCATCCGTCCGGTCTGAAGTTCTCCACCCCTCTGCCAGAGAAGTGGCGATTCCTGGGATGGCAGACCTGGAAAATCCAACTGGATGAGAAACTCTCTCCACTCCCACTTAGCTGCAGGGATAGGGGTGGGGCGAGGGGCAGGGGGAGCGTGAACAAATCCAATCTCACCGTCCAAAGCCACCGGAATCACCTCCACGGGATCCGTTAAGCAGCGCCCGGGTGCCTAACACTCAGCTAAATGCTGGGGCAGCTAAGAAGATCATAGAAATAATAACGATGACGGTATCCGTTAGGCGCTCACCACGTGCCAAGCCGAGTCGGGCACAGTCCCTGTCCTACACGGGCCTCTCCTTCAGAACAAAGTTTCATTCTAGCCTTCGGATTTCAACCAGCTTACTCTCACATACTAAGAACCCCCCACGGCTTTACATTATTATATAATTATGATTATAATTAAATTCAACAGCGGTATTTATAATTTAATTCATTGTATACCTATAAACTATATTTTATAGATGCTATTATATCGTAAATCATATTATACATTAATATATATTATATACGTGGTGTATAAATATAAGTATTATGTAAATATAAATTTATAAAAACGCAGCTATAAATATAATTTAATTTAATAAGTTTTACATCGCATTCAAGTAATTATGTAATTACATAGTATATAATATCCTAATATTATAATAGTACTATGTTGTAATAATAATGATGTCGGTATTTGTTGAGCGCTCACTACGGGCCGAGCACTGTTCTAAGCGCCGGGGGAGAGACAAGGTCATCAAGCGGTCCCCCGTGGGGCTCCCAGTCTTCATCCCCATTTTAGAGAGGAGGTAACCGAGGCCCAGAGAAGCGAAGCGACTGGCCCAGGGTCACCCGGCGGACGAGTGGCGGAGCCGGGATTAGAACCCACGTCCCCTGACTCCCAGGCCCGGGCTCCTTCCGCCGAGCCAGGCTGCTTCTCCTGTGTGTTACCGTAGTAGACTCTCCCAAGCACTTGGGTCAGTGCTCTGCACACAGTAAGCACTCGGTGAAAATAAATACCATCGTAGATGATGAGGATATTATAATGGTATTTCTTTAGCACTTGTTATGATTGGACTGTGAGCCCGTCACTGGGCACGGGACGGCCTCTCTCTGTTGCCGAACTGTCCGTTCCAAGCGCTTCGTACAGCGCTCTGCACTTAGTAAGTGCTCAGTAAATACCACTGAAGGAACGAATGTAATCAGTCATATTTATTGAGCACTTAACTGTGTGCAGACGTGGTGCACTAAGCGCTTAGGAGAGGACAGTACAACAAAGCGGGTAGATATGCTCCATGCCCACAAGGAGTTTAGAGTCTGGAGAAGGAGACATACGCTAATATAAATAAATAATTGATAACATGTAACTTATAAATCTGTACCTATGTGCCGCGAGGTCGAGTGTGGGGTAAACACCACATACCCGGGCGTCACAGATCCAAATGCACCCCCAGAGAAGGAGCGTGGCTCAGTGGAAAGAGGCCGGGCCTGGGAGTCGGAGGTCGTGGGTTCGGATCCCGGCTCTGCCACTGGTCAGCTGTGTGACTGTGGGCGAGTCACTTCACTTCTCGGGGCCTCAGTTCCCTCATCCGTAAAATGGGAATGAAGACCGTGAGCCCCACTGGGACACCCAGATCACCTTGTGTCACCCCCCAGTGCTTACGGTGCTTCACACATAGTAAGCGCTGAACAAATACCACAGTCGTCATTATTGCTGAATGCTGGGGTCGATACAGGAAATTCAGATTAGCCCCAGGCCCTGTCCCACACTGGGCTTCCGGTCTAAGAGGAAGGGAGAGCCGGGTTAACAATAATAAAAATAATAATGATGGCATTTGTTAAGCGCTTACTATGTGCAAAGCACTGTTCTAAGCGCTGGGGGGGGGGGTACAGCGACATCAGGCTGTCCCACGTGGGGCTCACAGTTTTAATTCCCATTTAATAATAATAATAATAATAACGTTGGTATTTGTTAAGCACTTACTACGCGCAAAGCACTGTTCTAAGCGCTGGGGGGGATACAAGGTGATGGGGTTGTCCCTCATGGGGCTCCCAGTCTTCATCCCCATTTTCCAGACGAGGGAACTGAGACCCAGAGAAGTGAAGTGCCTTGCCCAAAGTCACCCGGCTGACAAACGGCGGAGGCGGGATGCGAACCCATGACCTCTGACTCCCAAGCCCGGGCTCTTGCCACCGAGCCACGCCGCTTCCCGTCGTACGGAGAGGGACACTGAGGCTCAGGGACGGTCGTCCCAGGTCACCCGGGGCTAGAACCCAGAACTCTCGCCTCCCCGGCCCGGGCTCTCCTCACTAGGCCAGCCTGCCTCCCCACTGAGTGTCATTTCCTTTCACGAATCCCGGGAGAGGAGCGAAGGAGCCAACGGATCCAGGGACAGGTGGAAAAGCAGGACAGAGGTGGGCCCGGGGGCGGCTTCCCGCTGGAAAATCAGGACGTGGCTAATCGAGAACGGACCGCAATCGCTGCTCTAGGGTTGCCACCGGCGTCCAGGAAGAAAGCGAATGGGCACCGAACGGGCTCTCCCGGCACCGAACTGGGATTTCAGTCAGTCGTATTTAATAATAATCATCATGCCATCCGTTAAGCGCTTACTACGTGCAGAGCGCTGTTCTAAGCGCCGGGGGAGATACGGGGTCATCGGATCGTCCCACGAGGGGCTCACGTTTTTTAATCCCCATTTTTACGGAGGAGGGAACTGAGGCCCAGAGAAGTGAAGCGACTCATCCAAGGTCACACAGCAGACAAGCGGCGGAGTTGGGATTAGAACCCACGACCTCTGACTCCCAAGCCCGGGCTCTTGCCACTGGGCCACGCTGATATTCATTATCGAGTGCGGAGCACCGTACTAAGCGCCTGGCAGAGTACAAAACGACACTATAACAGATACGTTCCCTCCTTTCATTCGTGAACGCTCGTATCTGTCGAGGACTTACTGCGCGCGGAGCACCGTACTAAGCACTCGGGAGAGTCCGGAGCAACATTAAAACCGACGCGTTCCCTTCTTTCATTCGTGAAAGCTCGTATTTATCGAGGCCTTACCGCGTGCGGAGCACTGTACTAAGAGCTTGGGCGCGTGCGGTACAACAAACGGACACATTCCCTGCCCACAACAAGCTTATCATCTAGAGTGGGGGAGGCAGACATTAAGATAGATCGATGAACGACAGATACGGACGTAGGTGGCGTGGGGCTGGGAGGAGGGGATGAATGAAGGGAGCAGGTCAGGGCGACGCAGAAGGGAGCGGGAGAAGGGGAAAGGAGGGCGCGGTCAGGGAAGGCCTCTCGGAGGAGATGATGACGGGGCCTGGGGAAGTTGGGGTCACGGGCAGACGGACGGAGGGACGGCGGCGGAGGCGCAGAGCCCCCAGGAGCCCCGCTGAAACTGCTCCTGAAAATTGGGGAATTGGCTCAGCTTTCCACCTCTGGAGGTGTGCGTTTGTGTGTTGGGGGTTGGGGGGGGGCCGTGGGCTCAGAGACACACACAGATCACAACACCACCGCCCCCGCCAAAGAAACCCTTCTGGGGAACGAGACAGAGACGGTACTGCCCTGCCCAGGGTTTGTGGGAAAATGGGGTCAGAGATCCTAAGCTCGGGCGAGGATGGAGTTGGTCCGTGTGCTTTCCACTTCACGTTTCAGTTCACGAGACAGTGATGGGATAGAGAGAGACGGGGGGCAGAGAGAGACGGGGGGCAGAGAGAGACGGGGGGCAGAGAGTGACGGGGGGCAGAGAGTGACGGGGGGCAGAGAGTGATGGGGGGCAGAGAGTGATGGGGGGCAGAGAGTGAGGGGGGCAGAGAGAGATGGGGGGCAGAGAGAGATGGGGGCAGAGAGAGATGGGGGCAGAGAGAGATGGAGGACAGAGAGAGATGGGGGGCAGAGAGAGATGGGGGCAGAGAGAGAGAGGGCAGAGAGAGAAAGAGGGCAGAGAGAGAGAGAGCAGAGAAAGAGAGGGCAGAGAAAGGGTAGAGAGAGGGCAGAGAGAGAGAAAGGGCAGAGAAAGAGAGAAAGGGCAGAGAAAGAGAAAGGGCAGAGAAAGAGAAAGGGCAGAGAAGAGAGAGGGCAGAGGAAGAGGGCAAAGAGAGAGGGACGAGAAAGAGAAGCAGAGAGATAGGACAGAGAGAGAGGATGGAGCAGAGAGAGAAAGAAAGCAGAGAGAACGGGGCAGAGAGAGAAAGAGGGCAGAGAGAGAGAGAGCAGAGAAAGAGAGGGCAGAGAAAGGGTAGAGAGAGGGCAGAGAGAGAGAAAGGGCAGAGAAAGAGAGAAAGGGCAGAGAAAGAGAGGGCAGAGAAAGGGTAGAGAGAGGGCAGAGAGAGAGAAAGGGCAGAGAAAGAGAGAAAGGGCAGAGAAAGAGAAAGGGCAGAGAAAGAGAAAGGGCAGAGAAGAGAGAGGGCAGAGGAAGAGGGCAAAGAGAGAGGGACGAGAAAGAGAAGCAGAGAGATAGGACAGAGAGAGAGGATGGAGCAGAGAGAGAAAGAAAGCAGAGAGAACGGGGCAGAGAGAGAAAGAGGCCAGAGAGAAAGAGGGCAGAGAAAGGGCAGAGAGAGAAAGGGGAGAGAGAGAGAGGGCACAGAGGGCAGAGGGAGTGGGAGGAGAGACATGGGACAGAGAGCTGGGGCAGAGAGAGAGGGGGCAGCGGGGGGGGGGGGGGGGCAGGTGGCAGTGAGAGGGACAGAGAAGGGGAGCAGAACCAGAAGGGGACCCGAGGGACAGAAGAGGAGAGGGGGGCCGGGGAGAGAGAGGGAGGGCGGCCGCTCCGCACGGGGCCGGGCAGACGAAGGAGGCCCGAAGCTCTGACCTCTCTCCGGGCAACCATCTCCCCACATCTCCGTCGAGCGGCCCCGGCAGAGGGGGGAGGTGGGCGAGGCCTCTGCCCGCCTCCCCCTCCGCCCCGGCCCTCACCCCCCAACCCCGTCCCCCGCCGGCGCCGATATCGAGGGCGAGGGACCAGAGAGGCCCGGGCGAGGCCGGTTCCGCCGTGGAGACGGTCGTGATTTTACCCGCTCGTGCGGATGACAGACCCTCGTCGAGCCGACGCCGAAATCCGTTTCTCTTTCCCCACCTCCTTCTCCTTCTCTTCCTCCCCCCTTCGCCCACCCCTCGCCTCCTCCTCCTCCTCCTCGGCCCACCGGCCCCCGGCTCAGTTTCTTCGAGGCGCCAAGATCCGGGCCGTTATTTCATTAAGCGGTGCTGCGTGCGCGAGTCTGCGTGCGCACGGACGCATCCGAAGAGGGACACGCGTGCCCGCGGACACGCGCCCACGGAGACGCTGACACGCACGCTTACACCCGGACACAAACAGGGACACACACGCACGTGTGCACGGACACGCTGACACAGGCACAGACACATACACGCTCGGGCACGCGCGAGAGGGACGCGCACACGTGCCCGCAGACGTACGCAAAGATGCACAGGCGCGAATCCAAGCACATACCCACACACGCTCTCCGTGAGCAGGTAAAGAGTGTTGGAATCGAGCCTCGTCGGCCGCCGCCCTTTGCCGTGGATGCCGACTTTTTCGATGAAGGAGCCGGGCAAGGGAGGAGGGGGAGGAGGAGGGGGGCAGACGTCCGGCGCGTCCCCTCCTCACCGGAGATTCCCGCAGACGGATGGACAAACGAGAAAAGGAAAAAGGTGAAAACACAAAACGCCTCTTGGGTCTCCCCTCCCGCGCTACCAGCGGGTCCCAGTGGGAAGTACACGGCAGGGAGTCAAGGGACCTGGGTTCTAATCCGGCTCCCCCGTTCGATCGGTCAATTCACCGGGCGCCTGCTGTGTGCGGGGCACCGTATTGAGCGCTTGGGAGAGCATCGTACAACAGGGTCGGTACACGTGTCCCGTCCGCCCCCCCCCAAACCCCGTGACCTCGGATAAGTCACTCCGCTTCGCCGGGCTTCGGTTCCCTTGTCTGTAAAACGGAGATTCATTCACCGATTCACTGAGCGCCTACCGTGTGCAGAACGCTCCGCTAGGCGCCGGGGAGAGTACGACAGAACAACTGACAGACACATTTCCCGCCCACGATGAGTTTACAGTCTAGAGATGAGCTGACCTGGGGCTGTGAGCCGCAAGGGGGACAGAGACTACGGTTGTCTCTTTGTGGGCGGGGAAGGCGTCTACCAAACTGTTGCAATAATAATAATAATGTTGGTATCTGTTAAGCGCTTACTAGGTGCAGAGCACCGTTCTAAGCGCTGGGGTAGACACAGGGGAATCAGGTCGGCCCACGCGGGGCTCACGGTCTTCATCCCCATTTTACAGATGGGGTAACTGAGGCCCAGAGAAGTGAAGTGACTCGCCCACGGTCACACAGCTGACAAGTGGCAGAGCCGGGATTCGAACTCATGACCTCCTACTCCAAAGCCCGTGCTCTTTCCACTGAGCCACGCTCCCGAGCGTGCTGCGCACAGTAAGCGTACTGACGAGATTTCGCTGTCTTGGACCTAACCCCGGCGGGGGGGGGGTTTATTTTATTTTTTTTTTTACGGGATTCGTTAAGGTTTACTACGTGCCAGACACTGTACTAGGCGCAGGGGTAGATAGAAGCTAATCAGGTTGTCCCACGTGGGACGCAGAGTCTTAATCCCCATTTTTGAGATGAGATAACCGAGCCCCAGAGAAGTGAAGCGACTTTTCCGAAGTCACACAGCAGATAACTGGCAGAGCCGGGATTAATAATAATAATAATAAAGTTGGTATTTATTAAGCGCTTACTACTTGCAGAGCACAGGACTGGCAGCTGGAAGGACCTGGGTTCCCTGCCCACAACGAGCTTATGGACTAGAGCGGGGAGGCGGGCATTAATAGAGATAAATAAATGACAGATATGGACGTAAGTGGTGTGCGGGGCTGGGACGGGGGATGAATAAAGGAAGCAGCGTGGCTCGGTGGAAAGAGCCCGGGCCTGGGAGTCAGAGGTCACGGATTCGAATCCCGGCTCCGCCACCTGTCAGCTGGGTGACCGTGGGCCAGTCGCTTCACTTCTCGGTGCCTCGGTGACCTCATCTGTCCAATGGGGATGAAGACTGGGAGCCTCACGTGGGACAATCTGATGATCCTGTATCTCCCCCGGCGCTCAGAGCAGTGCTCTGCACATAGTAAGCGCTTAACGGATACCAACCTGATTATTATTATAAAGGGAGCAAGTCGAGGCGGCACAGAAGGGAGTGGAAGGAGAGGAAAGGAGGAGTCTGATATCCTGAGCCCAGGGCAACCGTCCCACGAGAGCGTGCCAGAGGCTGGCAACCGTACTCGGTTGCCCGGCGAGCCGTCGGACTGGGTTTTCCCTTCACGCGGCGGGCAAGAATCCCTTGGGATTGGCCACCTCCTGGCTCTTCGGTGTCTCCTAGTCCCAGAAAACGCTAGATTTGAGGAGCGCTGGGCCCTTCCGGCCAGAAGACAAGCAGTCCCCCACTAATGATAATCATATTAATGACGGTGTCAGTTTAGCGCTTACTATGTGCCCAGCACTGTTCGGAGCACCGGGACAGACACGAGGTAATCGGGTTGCCCCCCCGTGGGGCTCCCAGTCTTCATCCCCAGTTGACAGATGAGATCGCTGAGGCCCAGAGAAGCGAAGCGACTGGCCCGAGGTCGCACGGCCGACAAGTGGAGGGGCAGGGGGACTGGGCAATCGATTGACAGAATTTACTGAGCGCTTACGGGGGGGGGGGCGCAGAACACCGTACTAAGCGCCTGGGAGAGCGCTATGCAACGGGATAGGTAGGCACGTTCCCTGCCCTCAAGGAGCTGAGAGTCTAGAGGGGGAGGGAGACATTAAAATGAAGGACGGATGTGGGAAAAGGCAGAATGTAAGGATACAGACATAAATGCCGTGGGGCCGGGGGGCTGATAATAATAATGGTACTTGTTAAGCGCTTAGTGTGGTCACAGCACTGTAGTAAGAACTCCTGTCGTCACCTGGGCACCGTCCCGACTGCCCTCCTGGCCCACAGGCCCAGCACTGTTGTCTTCTCATTGATTTATCTTATTATTGACTTATCATCGATTCTATTTATCTTGATTCTATTCACTGCTGTTGTTCTCGTCCGTCCGTCTCCCCCGATTAGACCGCGAGCCCGTCAAAGGGCACGGACCGTCTCTATCTGTTACCCATTTGTCCCTTCCAAGCGCTTAGTCCCGTGCTCCGCGCGCGGTAAGCGCTCAGTAAATACTACTGAATGATTGAACGAATTCTATTTACGGTGATTACGTTGTCTCGTTTTTGTCCGTCCGTCTCCCCCGACTGGACCGTGAGCCCGTCGTTGGGCAGGGATGGTCTCTATCTGTGGCCCGGGTTGTCCATTCCGAGCGCTTAGTACGGTGCTCTGCACCTGGTAAGCGCTCAACAGATACTATGGAATGAATGAATGTACCGGACACACCCAGCTGTGACCTGGACACCATCTTGGGCGTCACGCTCGGGTGGGAGCGCAGCACTGGCAGAGGGACTTGGGAGCATTCGAAAGAAACGACGTGGCCGGGAGGAAAGGGCACAGGCCTGTGAGTCAGAGGACCCGGGTTCCAATCCCGGGCCCGCCGCGGGTCTGCCGTCGGACCTCGGACAAGTCACTTGACTTCTCCGGGCCTCAGTTACCTCATCGGGAAAACGGGGAGACCGGGAGCCCCGCCGTGGGACACGGACTGCGTCCGACTTGATTCTTTGCTATCTACCCCGGCATTCAGTCCGGTCCCCGCCACTTCGTAGGCGCTTAATAAATGCCATTTTTTTAAAAAGACAAAACCCCGCTTTTGAGCCGCCTGGCCCTCTAATCGCTGAGTGGAACGAGACGGAGCAGAGCACAGGGACGCCGGCGGAGTTACGCACGCCCCCAGAGTGATCGTGAACTTCCTCTGACCCTCCCTCTGCCTCAGTGTTCTCAGCTCTAAAACCCACAGCCCCACACTCTCCCAAACCTCCCCCACCACAGACACCACCACGGATCAATCCAACAGCTCTACTTATTGAGCTCTTACTGCACGCAGAGCACCGTACTAAGCGCTCGGGAGACGACAACAGAGAAGCAGCGTGGCTCGGTGGAAAGAGCCCGGGCTTGGGAGCCGGAGGTCACGGGTTCGAATGCCGGCTCTGACACCTGTCAGCTGCGTGACTGTGGGCAAGTCACTTAACTGCTCCGTGCCTCAGCGGCCTCATCTGTAAAATGGGGATTAAGACCGCGAGCCTCACGTGGGACAACCCGATGACCCTTTATCCACCCCAGCGCTTAGAACGGTGCTCGGCACTTAGTAGGCGCTTAACGAATACCAACATTATTATGATTATAACATGACGGTGCTGGTAGACACCGATCAACGTATTGAATGAGTCCCTACTATGTGCAGAGCACTGTAGTGAGCGCTTGGGAGAGAACAACAGCATAGGTAAACATGATCTGCAGCGTGGCCTAGCGGAAAGAGCCCGGGCTTGGGAGTCGGGTTCTAATCGTGGGTTCTAATCCCGGCTCCGCCACCGATCCGCTGTGTGACCCTGCGCAAGTCATTTGACTTCTCTGTGCCTCAGTTCCCTCATCTGTAAAATGGGGATTAAGACCGTGAGCCCCACAGGGCACCTGACTGCAATTACACCCCAGCGCTTAGAACAGTGCTCGGCACAGAGTAAGCGCTTAACAAATGCCATGATCACTACGATGATGATGTCTCTCAAAGAGTTTACAATCTAGCGGGGGAAATGGACACAAATATAACGTAGAGACCGAAGAAAGTAATAGAGTGGGAAAATAGAGAGAGGGAAGCAGCGTGGCTTAGCGGAAACAGCCCGGGCCTGGGAATCAGAGGACCGGGGTTCTAATCCCGGCATCACCGCTTGTCTGCTGTGTGACCTTGGGCAAGTCACTTCCCTTCCCTGAGCCTCAGTTCTCCTGTTCTTCCTCCTAGTTAGACCGGTAGCCCCACGTGGGACAAGGACCGTGTCCAACCTAATCAACGCCCGTGCTTAGAAGACAGCTTGACATATAGAGAAGCAGGGTGGCTCAGTGGAAAGAGCCCGGGCTTGGGAGTCAGAAGTCACGGGTTCGAATCCCGGCTCTGCCACTTGTCAGCTGGGTGACCGTGGGCGAGTCACTTCGCTTCTCAGTTACCTCATCTGTCAAAGGGGGATTGACTGAGAGCCTCACGTGGGACAACCCGATGACCCTGTATCTCCTCCAGTGCTTAGAATAGTGCTCTGCACGTAGTAAGCGCTTAACAAATACCAACATTATTAGTAGTAGTAAGCGCTTTACAAATATCATAAAAAAATACGTGCATAAATGTTACGGGCTGGTGAGAGCCTCAGGGTTACGTGGCGCAGAAGGGTTGGTGCCCATCCACCTCCGCATCCAACAAAAACTCCTCACCTTGGGCTCTAAAGCAGTCCGTCCCCCTGCTCCCTCCCACCTCACCTCACTTCTCTCCTTCGACATCCCGGCCCGCACGCTTTGCTCCGATACCGCTAACCTTCTCGCCGGGCCTCCATCTCACCAGTCTCCCTGCGACCCCTCGCCCGCTTCCCGCCTCCGGCCCGGACGGCCCTCCCTCCTCAAATCCAACAGACGGTGACTCTCCCCGGCTTCAAAACCCCGCTGAAGGCACGTCTCCTCCCGGAGGCCTTCCCTGACCGAGCCCTCCCTTTCCCCTTCTCCCACCGCCCTGCCCCACAGCACTTGTGTACATATCTCTAATTTATTTACGTGCATCGATGACTCTCTCCTCACTGAGAGCTCGCTGCGGGCAGGGAACGTGTCTGTTCTTTGCTTTACCATACTCTCCCGAGGAGCTAGCGCAGTGCTCTGCACATAATAAGCGCTCGGAAAATACGACGGAATGAATGACAGGTGTTGAGGTGGAGGCGGTTTGGGGCTGTCAACCCCCGGGCCACGTCCTCCCGCGGTCCCGGAACGCCCTCCCTCCTCACCTCCGTCAATCCGATTCTCTTCCCCTCCTCAAATCCCTACTTAAAGCTCACCTCCTCCGAGAGGCCTTCCCACACTGAGCTCCCCCCCTTTTCCCTCTGCTCCCTCTACCCTCCCCCTTCGCCTCTCCGCAGCTAAACCCTCTCCTCCCCCTTTTCCCTCTCCTCCCCCTCTCCCGTCCCACCCCCTCGGCGCCGTACTCGTCCGCTCGACCGTATATATCTTCATCGCCCTATTTATTTTATTCTGTTTAACGAGAAGTACATCACCCTGATTTATTTGCCATTGTTTTTCTGAGATGTTCTTCCCCTTGACTCTATTTATTGCCACTGTTCTTGTCTGTCTCCCCCGATAAGACCGTAAGCCCGTCAGAGGGCAGGGACCGTCTCTATCTGTTGCCGATTTGTCCGTTCCAAACGCTTAGTACGGTGCTCTGCACATAGTAAGCGCTCAGTAAATACTATTGAATGAATGAATGAATGAATGATATAAGGTGGGGAGAGGAGAGATTAACTGGAGAAGGCCTCCCGGAGGAGATGTCATCTTATCTCCTCCTGTCTCCGATGCCTGTAACCTTGGCATTTTCCTCGACTCCTTCCCTTCAACTCTCGCGTTCAGCCCTCGCTTGGATGCTGTCGCTTTTTCCTCCGAAACGTAATCGAGAACCCACTCCGTCCTCTCCGCCAGGACGGCGGGGCGGCCCCCCAGGACAGTCCGGATGCTTGCCGAATCCTACCTGGACTACCTCCTCGGCTTTCTCACCGGTTTCCCGGCCTCCTGCCTCTCCCCTCTCCGTCCCTGACTCTCCCTCTATGACCCAGAAGGGATCTCTGAGACAGGCAGCACGGCGCAGTGTATACAGCCCGGGCCTGGGAGTCAGAAGGTCACGCGTTCTAATCCCGGCTCCGCCTCTTGTCCGCCGTGTGACCTTGGGCAACTCACTTCACTCCTCTAGGCCTCAGTTACCTCGTCTGTAAAATGGGGATCGAGACTGTGAGCCCCACGTGGGACAACCTGATTAGCTTGTATCTACCCTGGACCTTAGAACAGTGCTCGGCACATAGTAAGCATTTAACAAATACCATCATCATCGTCTCTCGGCCATACAGGGATAGATCCGAGATGCCTCAAATTTAACATATCCAAAGCAGAACTCCTCACCTCCCCAACAAAACTCCGTCTTCCCCATAATTTTCCCGTCGCTTTTGGCGACACCACCATCCTGTGGCACAGGCCCTCAACCTTGGCATTATATTCATTCGGCCTCCACCAGCCTAATAATAACTGCGGTATCTGCTAAGCACTTACTCTGCGTCAAACACTTTGCTAAGGGGGGGGGGACAAAGAGGATAATAAAATCAAACACAGTCCCTGCCTCAGATGGGAACCACAGGCTGAGAAGACAGATGAGGAAACTGAGGCGCAGAGACTGCTTAACAAATACCATTTAAAAAAAAAAGTTTAGCATCTGTAAAATGGGAATTCACTCCTATTCTCCTCCCTCCTTGTGAGTCCCACGTGGGACGAGGCCGTGTCTCCGACCTGATGATTCTTCATCTATACCACGGCTCAGTACTGTGTCCGGCACAAGAGAAGGGCTTCACCAATACCATGAATTATTATTGCTGCCCAATTTCACCCAGCGGGCAGATGGGAGAGCTGGGATTAGAACCCAGGTCACCTGTCTCCCGGGCCTCTGCTCTTTCCACTAGGCCTCACACCGGTCCCCTTTCCAAGCTGTTCTTCAAATATCATTTCAGAAAAAGAGAAGCAGCGTGGCTCGGTGGAAAGAGCCCGGGTTTAGGAGTCAGAGGTCGTGGGTTCTAATCCCGGCTCCGCCGCTTGTCAGCTGTGTGACTATGGGCAAGTCACTTCACTTCTCGGTGCCTCTGTGACCTCATCCGTAAAATGGGGATTAAAAGTGTGTGAGCCCCGCACGGGACAACCTGATGACCCTGTATCTCCCCCGGCGCTCAGAGCAGTGCTCGGCACATAGTAAGCGCTTAACAAACACCAACATTGTTAAAAAGCGACTGCCAGCTCATCTACCCAGATTGGAAGGGCATGCCCCAGCCTTCCACCTCCTCCCGCCCCGCTGCCATCGCTCAGTTCGCCGGCCCGGCCCGGCCCGGAGAGGTTTGTCCCCCCCCAGCCCTCCCCTGCCCAGCTGTGAGCAGCCAAGCCTCCAGGGTCCCGGAGCTGGGTTCGAAGGCGGGTGGCCCCCGGCGCTCTGATAACAGCGAGCCCAGCAGAGAAGCCCCTCGGGAGCCGGCGGGTCTGCCCAGGGCCAACCGGCCGGAGGCCGAGAAAGAAAGCAGAGAAGCCCCGCTGGGGTCCGCCTTGGTGCTAATAGCTCCGGGGGCAGCTTGGCCGGAGCCCATCGTTGGGAACGCGGCCCGGACCTGCTCCGCGCCGGCCAAAGCCAAGCGATATTATCACCTTCCCCTAGGCAACGGACTCGACGGCGTGTACAGTGCTCTGCACACAGTACGCACTCGATAAATTCGACTTGCTGACTAGAAAAGGCTGAACAAACGCCACCCCGCACATAATAACTATGGTACTTGTTAAGCCCTTACTATTCATTCGTTCAATCGTATTTATTGAGCGCTTACTGTGTGCAGCGCACTGTACTAAGCGCTTGGAAAGAACAATACAGCAATAGAGAGAGACGATCCCCGCTTACTATGTGCCAAGCACCGTTCTAAACACTGGGGTAAAGTTACTCAGGTTGGACACGGTCCCTGTCCCACATGGGACTCCCACTCTTAATCCCCATCTGCCAGATGAGGGAACTGAGGCCCAGAGAAGTGAAGTGACTCGTCCGGGGTCACGCAGCAGACGTGCGGCAGATGCGGGATTAGAACCCAGGTCCTTCTGACTCCCGGGCCTCGTGCTCTATCAACTAAGCCACGCTGCTTCCTCTGAAGGATGGGGCGCGAGCTGGGAGGAGAGAAAGCCCAGAGCACTGCAAGGCAGGGCGGCCGGCGGACTGACGGGGAGCCCCGGGCCCGTGAGGTCCGGGCTTTCAGAAAATCTTGATTCCGATCACTTCCCCCCGGGCCCAGACCGCAAGCTCCGTGTGGGCAAGGCTCACGACTACCGACTCTATTATCTCCGACTCTCCCAAGCGCTCAGTACAGTGCTCAGCAAGCAGTAAGCGCTCAATGAAAACCACCGGTTGACCGGTTGAAAACGGACCCCCAAATGCCCCGCAAAGAGCCACAGAGAAACAGAACCTCGCGGGACGGGGCGGGCCGGGAGGGTGGCGCACGGGGAAGGGGGAGAGCTCCGAGGCAAGAAGACAAGCTCTTCTGCTTTCCCTTGGCGGCCGAGCGGAGGTCTAGACGTCCCACCCGGCCTGGACCCCTTCCCACTTCCCCGTGCCGAGCTCCAGCCCTCCCAAACCCTCAAATCCACAGACCACCGCTTCTGGGACTCCCTGGCCCGCTTCTCTTTCTCTCTTTCTCTGCTTTTCTAGTGTCATGTACGGTCATGTGTGATCCCGGGCAGGCACAGCCTAATTGGAACAGCAATGGATAGGGGTGGGAAGGGGGTGGGAGACCCCGGTTTGAGTCCCGGCTCTGCCCCTGGCCCGCGGGGTGGCCTCGGGTTCGTCGCCGAACCTCGCCGGGCCTCGGCTTCCTCTTCTGGAAAATGGGCAGAGTTCTCTGTTCTCTTTATTTTACGGGGGGGGGGGGAGGGGGGCGGTATTTAAGGGCTTACTGCGTTCCAGGCACTGTTCAAAGCGCTGGCGTAGATACGAGCTAATCCGACCGGACACCGTCCGTGTCCCACACGGGGCTCACGGTCTTAATCCCCATTTTCCAGATGAGGTACCTGTGGTCCAGAGAAGTGAAGCGACTCGCCCGGGGTCACGGCAGACGAGGGGCGGAGGCGGAATTAGAACCCAGGTCCTTCTGACTCCCAGGCCCGGGCTCTAGCCGCTAGGCCGTGCTGCTTCTCTCCCATCCACTCAGCCCGGGAGTCCCTCTGGGGCCAGGGACCGCGTCCAGTCTCGTTACCCTCAAACTACCCCAGGGCTCGGCACCCAACAGGTCTTTAATAAATACCTAAATCGTACCCTAATTAACCAACGCGCGCATTCCCTCGACTGTGACCGCCGCTCCAGTGGACGGGGAACATTCTGAAGGAAACATTCAGATTTCCATCAGGTTCAGCCCTCTGGGTTCAGCTGTGAACGGGTTGGAACTTAATTAAAAATTATCATCGCAGGATGAAATTTTCCACGTGTGGCTTCAGACCCAAAATGAGCCCCTTTAAAAAAAAAAAAAAAGTTTGGAAAGTTTGAACAATATCCAGCCGTCGCTTCGAAGTTAGCCATTAATGAAAAAACAATGACACTTCTTGTCAAGCTGTGTAAGGCTCTCTTCTCCATGACTAATTCAACAACAACTAAACTCCCAAATCGGGAAGTTTCCACTTATGTAGCTCCCCCCGAGGATGGAGGCTCCGAGTCATCTGGAAGGGAGAGATGGAAGAAAAAGCATCTCATTTCTCATTACTCGATTCTGGTTCAAGTGCTTAGTACAGAGCCGGGCACACAGGAAGCGCTCAGCAAATACCGTCGATTAACTCTAAACTGGTTACGGCCAGGGAGCACGTCCGCTACTTAATAATGTTGGCATTTGTTAAGCGCTTACTATGTGCAGAGCACTGTTCTAAGCGCCGGGGTAAACACAGGGGAATCAGGTCGTCCCACGTGGGGCTCACAGTCTTAATCCCCATTTTACAGATGAGGGAACTGAGGCACAGAGAGGCGAAGTGACTCGCCCACAGTCACACAGCCGACAAGTGGCAGAGCAGGGATTCGAACTCATGAGCCCTGACTCCAAAGCCCGTGCTCTTTCCACTGCGCCACGCCGCTTCTCAACTTCTGTTCTCCTGGACCCTTTCAAGCACCGAGTGCGGTGCTCTGCACATAGTAAGCGCTCAATCGAGACCATTGATTGGGGTGAACTGTGCGCGGTTGCTCGATTTGAAAACGTGTTTTTGTCTGTCTTCCTTGTCCGGGTGATAGCTCCTTGTGGGCAGGGAACGGATCCCGTGCTTCTGTTGGATCTTCCCAACAATAATGATATTATTATCAATAATAACAATGATAATAATTAAAATAGTACTTGTTAAGCACTTACTATGTGCCAAACACTGTACTAAATGTTGGGTTGATACAAGATCATTAGATCCCACATGGGGCTAATAATAAGGAGGGAGAACAGATATTGAATCCTCATTTTGAAGATGAGGGACCTGAGACACAGGGAATAATTCATTCATTCATTCAATAGTATTTATTGAGCGCTTACTATGTGCAGAGCACTGGACTAAGCGCTTGGAATGTCCAAATCGGTTACAGATAGAGACAGTCCCTGCCCTTTGACGGGCTTACGGTCTAATCTATGATATAATGCAGCGTGGCTCAGCGGAAAGAGCCCGGGCTTGTGAGTCAGAGGTCATGGGTTCGAATCCCTGCTCTGCCACTTGTCAGCTGTGTGACTGTGGGTGAGTCACTTGACTTCTCTGTGCCTCAGTGACCTCATCTGTAAAATGGAGATTAAGACCGGGAGCCCCACGTGGGACGACCTGATTCCCCTGTGTCTACCCCAGCGCTTAGAACGGTGCTCTGCACCTAGTAAGCGCTTAACAAATACCAACATTATTATAAAACAATAATCATAACAACAAATACTGTTGATAATAATAATAAGCCCTTATTACGTGCCAAGCATTACACTAAGCCCTGGGGTAGAGACAACATAATGAGGCCCCACATGGGGCTCACAGTCTAAGTAGGAGGGAGAACAGGGACTGAATCTTCAACTTGAAGATGAGGGAACTGAGGCACAAGGAAGTGAAATGACTTGCCCGAGATCATACAGCGGGTAGACGGCGGAGCCAGGATTAGAACCCAGGTCCTCTGACTCCTAGACCCGTGCTCTTTCCACTAGGCCACACTGCTTCTCCCGAGCGCTCAGACTGATGCACCACAGCCAGTGGGTGCCGAGTGCAGGCCGTTGCTCCTACAACTGGGAAAAGTGAAATTTCACCGGGGCCTGCAGGGACAACAAGCCTGTTCCCATAACTTTGAGGTCCCCCCCTCCCCGCCCGCAGCACTTGTGTATATTTGTACATATTTATTATTCTATTTATTTTATTATTGATGTGCATAGAGCTATAATTCTATTGATCTATTTTGATGCTATCGATGCCTGTCTGCTTGTTTTGTTGTCTGTCTCTCCTCTCTAGACCGTGAGACCGTGGTTGGGTAGGGATTGTCTCTATCTGTTGCCGAATTGTACTTCCCAAGCGCTCAGTCCAGTGCTCTGCACACAGTAAGCGCTCAATCAACACGATCGAATGAATGGTAACACAACAAAAGCCAAGAGTCTTACTGTCCCCACCCCCGCGGGGACCAGGCCTCACCCGCCAGGCCGAGGGGAGGAGTGACGATGGACTGATGATGAGGGGTCTTTGTCTCCCTGGAAACGTGCTGAAGACCCCTCCTCCTCAAAGCTATTTATTGAGTGCTTACTGGGGGCAGAGGACTGTACTAAGCGCTTGAATACTTTAGGGAGGTGGCTGACGTGACCAAATCGCGGAGGTTCCAAGGAGAGTCAACACTCCGGCCCATTCCTAACTGGTCCCCGCCAGTTTGGAAGGGGGGTACAGGGTCTCGCGTTCACTCAATCGAATTTATTGAGTGCTTACTGGGTGCAAAGCACCATACTAAGCACTTGGATTAAGCGCCTCCAGAGTCCACCTTCCCTGGACGGGGAAGGAAGTGGGGTTCGTCCCTGGGCGAAAGCACGGGCGCAGGGAAGCAGGGTGGCCTAGTGGAAAGAGCATGGGCCTGGGAGTGTATACCAACCACTTGGGAAAGTACAAATGAGGTACAAGATTTGATTCCTACCCCACGAGAACTTAAAATCTTAATAATAATAATAATGTTGGTATTTGTTAAGCGCCTACTACGTGCAGAGCACTGTTCTAAGCACTGGGGTAGACACAGGGTAATCAGGTCGTCCCACGTGAGGCTCACAGTCTTCATCCCCATTTTCCAGATGAGGGAACTGAGGCCCAGAGAAGTGAAGTGACTTGCCCACGGTCACACAGCTGACAGGTGGCAGGGCCGGGATTCGAACCCGTGACCTCTGACTCCCAAGCCCTGCTCGGTCCACTGAGGCACGCTGCTTCTCTGACTCTCTTACAGCGTGGCCTAGTGACGACCGCAGGTGCCTGGGAGTCAGAAGGACCCGGGTTCTAATCCTAGCTGCACCACTCGTCTGTGTGACCTCCGGCAAATCGCTTCACTTCTCCGGGCCTGAGATTCCACATCTGTAAATGGGGATGAGAACCGCGAACCCCCTGTGAGACCCGGACGGCGTCCAACCCCATTCCCTTGTATCTACCCCAACGCTTCGTACGGTGCCCGGCGCATGGGAAGCGCTTAAAAGAGACCCCGAGACAAAGACAAAAAGGGGGCTCTGGTGAGGCCCGGGCCTCGAAGCCAGCCGGGGGCAACACAGGGCACCGGGGTCGGGGCCGGGACTGACCACGCCCAGGGTTTGGGGAAGCCATTTCGCCTGCTCCGGTGCCAAGGCACTGACCGGCATCCCGCCGGCGGCGGGAAGGCGAATCCAACTTCGCCCCCTCCCCGGCCCCGGTCCCGGGAGGGAGACGCTCCCGACGGGGGCGCCTCCTGGCTCGGAGCACTTAGCAGAAGAGGCTCCCCGGATCGATCGCCTGCTGGATCGATCGAGGCCGGCGAGGTTTCAGCTCTTGCCCTTTTCACTTGCGCTGCAGATTCGGGGGCTTCCGTTCAAAGCCACCGGGCCATTTAGAGGCCCGAGACAGGCTCCCGGAGCCAAAGTGCCGCTTCCTCGAGAGCCTCTCTGACGCCGCGGGAGCCGCGAGGCTCAGGGCTCAGGGGCGGGGACGGCTGACTCATGACCGAAAGGGGTTGGCTGTGCTCCACGGGGGACTTCGGGAGACCTAAGGCTGGGCCGTGCCGCCGCCTCGGGCCACCAGGAAAGCACCCCCTTTCCCTTTCATCGTCTTCTCCCGGGGACCGCACACCTGACCCCTTCCTTCCCTTACTTATTTAGATTAATGTCGGTCTCTCCCTCTAGACTGGAAGCCCCTGGTAGGCAGAGGACGTGTCTACCGACTCTGTCATCCTGTGCTCTCCCAAGAACCTCCCCCCTCCAGAGTGCTCAGCACAAAGTGAGCGCTCAATAAATACCACTGATGACGATTCCCAAATCTATATCTCAAGCCTCGATCTTTCCCCTTCTCCTCATCGGGTTGGACACGGCCCCTGTCCCGTTAAGGGCCCGCGGTCTTAATCCCCATTTTACAGATGAGGTAAATGTGGCCCAGAAGGTCAACGACTTGCCCAAGCTCACACAGCAGACGAGAGGCAGAGCTGGGATTAGAACCCAGGTCCTTCTGACCCTCGGGCCCGGGCTCTATCCACTAGGCCACATGGCTCCTCCTTGTAGGCAGGGAACGGGTCTGCTGGATTCGGCACGGGCTCGGGAGGCAGAAGGACCCGGGTTCTAATCCCGGCTCTACCACTTGCCCGCTGTGTGACCTTGGGCCAGTCACTGAACTCATCTGTAAAATGGGGATTAAGACCCTGAGCTCCCTGTGGGACAGGGGAGGTGTCTAACCTGATGAGGTTGTATCTACCTCGGCGCTCAGAACAGTGCTCGACACACAGTAAGCGCTTACCAAATATGATCATCATTACCATCTCTTATACTGTCCTCTCCCGAGCACTTAGTACAGTGCTCAGCACACAGTAAGCACTCAGTAAATACCACTGATTGATTGATTCCCCGGCCAAAACTGTATTTATCTGTCTTACCTGCCTCCCTCCTCTGCCTCTCTTTCTGAGCCTTAACGTCAGGTTCCCGGTCTGTCGGAGAAAGGGAGAGGAGACGGGGGAAGACGGAGAGGGAGCCGGGGGGAAGGGCTAGTTTGGGGGTTTTTTAATGACACAAGTGCGTGTCGAGCACTGCTCTAAGTCCTGGGGTAGATACAAGTTGATGAGACCGGATGCAGTCCCTGTCCCACATGGAGCTCACAGTCTAAATAGGAGGGGGAACAGGCAGTGAATCCCCATTTTTCTCAGTTGAGGCACAGAAAAGTGAAGTGACTTTCCCCAAGGATACACAGCAGACAGGGAGCGGAGCCGGGGTTAGAATCCAGGCCCCCTGACACCCAGGCCCATGCTCTTTCCACTAGGCCGTGCTGCTTCCCAGGAGCAGGGGTAAAATACCGATCTAACGCTTTCTTGGTGCCCCCGAGTCTGCCCCAGGGCGAGGCCAGGCCAGCCAGCAGCCTAAGGAGCCTCAAACCCCACGTTCCAATCCCACCATGGACCACTCGGACTCAGTTTCCTCAACTAAAACTGGGGGGAGGGATAAAACCACCCATTCGTCCTCCTCCTCCAATGGGGCCTTTCTGGATCTGCTGCCTCACTGGAAAGTTGGTGAGAAACAAATATTGTACAAAAAATGTTGGTACATCAGGCACTTTGCCAATAAAGGGGCTCTCTCCTCACGCGTAAAATGCATCCAAAAACCCACCCGGCACGCTGAGCCGCTTCCAGACGGCTCACTGAAATGAGAACACGGAAAACTCCCGAGAACTGCAACTCAACTTTCTAGGGTCTGTTCCCCGGGGGTCCCCCGCCGTCAAAATCGGCTCCAGTTTCCAAGCGCTGCTTGTCCAGCGAGCTGTTCCCAGAGAGCACCTGATAAACTATGGGTCAATCTTATTTACTGAGCGCTTCCCGTGTGCAGAGCACTGTTTTAAGCCCTTGGGTGAATCCAACAGAGAAGCAGCCTGGCTTAGTGGAAAGAGCCCGGGCTGGGGAGTCAGAGGTCATGGATTCAAATCCCGGCTCCGCCGCCTGTCCGCTGTGTGACGTTGGGCAAGTCACTTCACTTCTCTGGGCCTCAGTTCCCTCATCTGGAAAATGGGGATCGAGACTGTGAGCCCCACGGGGGACAGCCTGATTACCTTGCATCTACCCCAGCGCTCAGGACAGCGCTTGGCGCAAAGTAAGTGGTTAACAAATACCATCATTATCATCACATTATAACGATGTGACAGAGTTGGTATACGTATTCCCTGCCCACGATGAGCTCACAGTCTGGAAGGGGAGACAGATACGAATACAGATAAATTATGGATATGTACATAAGTGCCGTGGGGCCGAGAGGGGTGGTGAATAAAATCAAACAACGGCATTTATCGAGCGCTTCCTATGTGCAGAGCAGTATACTAAGCCCTCGACAGAGTACACTACAACAGTATTGGCTGACACGTTCCCGGCCCACAGTGAGCTTACAGTCTAGAGGGAGAGATGGACATTAATATGAATAAGTAATTTATAGTACATGACTTAAAGATACGTACAGAAGTGCTGTGGGGTTGGAGGTGGGGCGATTATCCAATGTCCGGGTCACAGATTCAAGTGCAGAGACGACGCAGAAGAGAGAGCGAGCGAGCCGGGGAAAAGAGGGCTTAATCAGGGAAGGCCTCTTGGAGAAGATGTGACCTTAATAATGCTTTTAAAGCGGACAGAGTGGTGGTCTGGCAGATACGGAGGGGGAGGGAGCTCCAGGCCAGAGGGAGGACGTGGGCAAAGGGGTCACGAGGAGATAGACGAGATCGGGGCACGGTGAGTAAGCTGGCGCTAGAGGAATGGAGGGTGCAGGCCGGGCTATAAAGGAGATTAGTGAGGGGAGGGGAGGTGATTGAGCGCTTTAAAGTCGATGGTAGGGAGTTTCCGTTTGATGCGGAGGTAGACGGGCAACCGCTGGAGGTCTGTGAGGCGTGAAGAGACTCGGACCGAACGTTTCCGCCGAAAAACAATCCATACGGCACAGTGGAGTGCCGATCGGAGTGGGGAGAGGCAGGAGGCCGGGAGGTTGGCGAGGAGGCTGATGCGGGAGTCAAGGAGGAATAAGCTAAGTGCCTGGATCAGCCCGGCGGCAGTCTGGATGGAGAGGAAAGGGCGGATTTTAGCGATGCCGCGAAGGTAGAATCGACGGGATCTGGTGACAGATTGAACATGTGGGCGGAATGAGAGGGATGAGTCGAGGACAACGCCAAGGTTAAGGGGCTTGTGAGACAGGGAGGAGAGTGGCGTCATCTACAGTGATGGAAAAGACGGGGGAGCACAGGGTTTGGGTGGGAAGGGAGGAAGTTCAGTTTTGGACGTGTTTAACTCGAGGTGTAGGCAGGACATCCACGTAGGTATGTCTCGGAGGCAGGAGGAAATGCGAGATTGCAGGGAAGGAGAGAGGTCGGGGCTGGAGATGTAGATTTGGGAGCAGATCAGGGAGACGCAGAAGGGAGTGGGAGAAGAGGAAATGAGGGCTTAGTCAGGGAAGCCGTCTTGGAGGAGGCTTCCAAGAGGCCTCTCCTAAGCCTTCCTTTCCTCTACTTCAACTCCCTTCTGCATCACTCTGGCTGGCTCCCTTTATTCCTCCCCTCTCCCAGCCCCACAGCACTTACCTACCTATCTGTGATTTACTTATTTATTCGTATTAATGTCTGTCACCCCCTCTAGAATGTAAGCTTGTTGCGGGCAGGGATAGTGTCTGTTATGACGTGGTGTTGCACTCTCCCAAGTGTCTAGTACAGTGCTCTGCACACCGTAAGCGCTTAACACGACTGGCTGACAGGAGATGCGACTTCAATAAGGCTTTGAGAGCGGGGAGAGTGATCGCCTGTCAGATATGGAGAGGGAGGGAGTTCCAGGCCAGAACTAATCCCAGCTGTAACTACCCCGGAGCTTAACACAGTGCTTGACACACAGTAAGCGTTTTAAAAAGACCCCGTAGTTCCTCTGATCCACCTCCTCCTTCTTTCTGGGACTCTAGTCCAAAGATCTCCAGTGGTTGCCTATCAACCTCCGTATCAAGCAAAAATTCCTCACTCTTGGCTTCAAAGCTGTCCATCCCCTTGTCCCTTCTCACCTCACCTCCCTTCTCCTCCAGCCCAGCCGCACACTCCGCTCCTCTGCCGCCGCTCACCTCCTCACTGGGCCTCGTTCTCACCCGTCCCGCCGTCGGCCCCCGACCCACGTCCTACCACTGGCCTGGTACGTCCTCCCTCCTCACATCCGCCAAACAATCACACTCCCCCCGCTTCAAAGCCCTACTGGAGACTCACCTCCTCCGGGAGGCCTTCCCGCACTAAGTCCCCCCATTGCCCCAACTCGCTCCCTTTGCTCTACCCGCCCACAGCACTTGTGTAGATATGAACATATTTATAATTCTATTTATTTATAATAATGGCGCGGATATATCTATAATTCTATTTATTTATACTGATGCTATTGATGCCTGTTTACTTGTTTTGAGGCCTGTCTCCCCCCTTCCGGACCGTGAGCCCTTTGTGGGCAGGGATTGTCTCTATTTGTTACCGGATTGTACTCTCCAAGCACTCAGTGCTCTGCACACAGTAAGCGCTCAATAGATACGACTGAATGAATTAAAAAGTCACAGCTATTGGCCTCAATAAAGGCCCGGGGCAGACAACTGACAGAACGAGGGTCCAAAAGGTTTGCCTTGCAGGGGGCACCGTCATCCTCTCCGAAAGCCCCAAGCCGCAGAAATCCGTTTGGGGGGAAGCGTGAGGGATGAAGGTGAGGCACGAGGATGAACTTCCCAGTGGTGAGGTTGCCTGGCAACAGAATGATGATTGAAAGCACCCGCCTGCTTCTCCCGAGCTCTTTGAAGACAGGAGTGACTCGTCTGTTGATGGGTGATCCGGGCTCGCCGGCTCCTCCGGAGCAAGGATCCTGTCTGCTAATGGTAGGGTGATCAATAAATCATTGGGATTTATTGAGTGCTTACTGTGGGCACAGCGCTCCACTAAGCGCTTCGGAGAGTACAACAGAGCTGGTAGACCTGTTCCCCGCCTTGAAGGAGCTTACAGTCTAGAGGGGAAGACATTAAAATACATTTCAGATATGTACCTAAGTGCTGTGAGGATGACCCTGGGGAAATAGCGAGGGTTTACAGGATACAAATCTAAATGCAAGGGAGACGCAGAAGGGAGAGGGAGCGGGGGAAATGAGGGCTCGGTTGGGGAGATCAACTTTTAAAATGGCTTTGAAAGTGGGGAGAGCAGTGACCCGTCGGATACGAAGCGGGAGGGAGGACCGGACCAGAGGGAGGATGCGGGCAAAGGTTTGGTGGCGAGATATTTGAGATGGAGACACGGTGAGTAGGTTGGAGTTGGAGGAGTGATGTGAGCGTGCTGGGTCGTAGTAGGAAATCAGTGAAGTAAGATAGGAGGGGGAGAGCAGATTGAGTGCTTTAAAGCTTTAAACACACATCAGGAGTTTCTGTTTGATGTGGAGGTGGACGGGCAATCACAGGAGGTTCTTGAGGACCGGGGAGACGTGAACTGAATGGTCTCGTAGGAAAATGATCCGGGCAGTGAAGGATGGACCGGAGTGGGAGAGACAGGAGGCAGGGAGGTCAGCGAGGAGGCTGACGGAGTAGTCGCAGCAGGATACGTTAGGTCTCTCGGAGGAGACGTGATTTTTAGGAGGGTTTTGGAGGTGGGGAGAGTGGTGATCTGTCGGATACTCATTCGTTCAATAGTATTTACCGAGCGCTTACTATGTGCAGAGCACTGTACTGAAGGGGGAGGGAGTTCCAGGCCAGAGGGAGGATGTGTGAGAGGGGTCAGAGGTGAGACAGGTGAGAGTAGGCTGGGGTGAGAAGAGAGAAGTGTGCAGGCTGGGTGAGAGTAGGAAATCAGAGAGGCTAAGTGGAAGGGGGCATACTAGGAGGTAGGAGGGCACTGCCTCAAGTGCCTAGTACAGTGCTCTTCGCACAGTGAGCGCTCAAAAAAATACCACTGATGGATTGGATGGACTTGATCGCTTACAGTAATTCTTCTCTCGAGGAAGCTAGGAATTCTGTCCTTCCAAATAATAATAATAATAATAATGTTGGTATTTGTTAAGCGCTTACTATGTGCAGAGCACTGTTCTAAGCGCTGGGGTAAACGCAGGGGAATCAGGTTGTCCCACGTGGGACTCACAGTCTTAATCCCCATTTTACAGATGAGGGAACTGAGGCCCAGAGAAGTTGTGACTTGACCACAGTCACACAGCTGACAAGTGGCAGGGCTGGGATTCGAACTCATGAGCCCTGACTCCAAAGCCCGTGCTCTTTCCACTGCGCCACGCTGCTTCTCTAACACCTGCCTGAATCTTCAGGACGAGGGAAGGAGAGAGGGAAGATGGGAAGAGGGGTGGAAGTGAGGGCAGAAAGGAGGGCAGGTGGGGAAGGAATGGGTTTGGCCTCGAAAGGTGGTTTTGGTCCCCTGTAATAATAATAATAATAATTGCATTTGTTAAACACTATGTGCCCAGCACTGTTCTAAGCGCAGGGGTAGAGACAACATAATCGGGTTGTCCCACTTGGGGCTCACAGTCTTAATCCCCATTTGTCATACGAGGTCGCTGAGGCACAGAGAAGTTAAGTGGCTTGCCCAAGGTCACAGAGAAGACAATTGATGGAGGCGGGATTAGAACCCACGTCTTCTGACTCCCAAGCCCGTGCTCCTTCCTCGAAGCCACGCCGCTTCTCTGTACGGGCCCCGAAGTGTTTGATGGGGGAGAAGCGATGCAGAAAGGGGGGGGAGGAGGTTTCTGGACGAGGAGGTGCCCAGCTGGCAGAGGGGGAGGGAACGGAGACCCGCACGGTGCCACCGTTCCTCAAACCCCGACTCTCGCTTAGCCCACGGGGTCGGCGGGCGCCCGGGATGGGCCTTGGGGACGACTTGGCGGCCCGACCTGGAGCCCGGGCCTGGGAGTCAGAGGACCTGGGTTCTAATCCCGGCTCGGTCACCGGCCTGCTGGGTGACCTGGGGCAAGTCACCTCACTTCTCTGGGCCTCAGTTACCTCATCTGAAAAATGGGAATTAAGACTGAGAGCCCCATGTGGGACGGGGACTGGGTTCGACATGATTAGCTTGTATCTACCCCTGCGTTTAGAACAGTGCCTGGCTCACAGTGAGTCCTTTCATACCATTTAAAAAAAAAAAACCCTGAACGGCAGCTTGGCCTAGTGGAAGGAGCATGAGCCCGGGAGCCAGAGGACCTAGATTCTAATCCCGGCTCCTCCACTTGTTTGCCGTGGGACCTGGGCCAAGTCACTTCACTTCTCTAAACCTCATTTACCTCATCTGAGAAAGGGGGGTTTAAGAGTGGGCGACCCACATGGGACAGGAGATGTGTGTCCAACGTCTACCCCAGCGCCTAGCACAGCGACTGGCACGTAGACCGTAAGTTTGCTGTGGGCAGGGAACCTGTCTGCCGATTCTGTCATATGTACTCTCGCAAGTGCTTAGTACAGTGCTCTGCACATTGTAAGCGCTCACTAAGGACCATCCATCGATTGATGGGAAGCGCTTAAATACCATTTGAAATAAAAGGGCACCCGAGTGAAAAGCAGACATCCAGGCGGGTCCCACCACCACCGACCCGCCTGAGCCCTCCCCATCCTCCACCCGGAAGCTGGATACCGGGCAGGTGCAGCCGGGGTGATTCGGATCACAGTAAGAGGTAATTACTCCCCGACCCGTGCCCTCCCCAGAGGACTCGGCGGAAAAAATACAAGGTTTTACCGAGAGACGGACGTGTCGACGCGAAATACGGAGGCTGCGGGGAGCGGGCCTGGGGTATCGAAAGTCTGTGGGGGCTTTCTCTATGGAAACTCAGACGGGCTGATGAGTTCACACGCTGAAAGGTCGAGGCACGCCTTTCCCCACAAATTTCATTTCTCATTACCGGCAAAAGATTCGGTAGCTAAAGAGAGGGGGTGCTCCTACACCGTCACTGGCCGCTTGAGCCAAGCGGAGACGTGAGTCGAGCGGTGACGCTTCAGTGGGGCGCCCTCGTCCCTGGCCCCGGCTTCCCCGGACAGGCGGTGCGGCCTCGTGGACGGGGCTGGGGGTCCGGGGACCTGGGTTCTAGTCCCCGCTCCGCCGCTGGCCCGCTGTGTGAGATCTAGGGCCGTTCACTCATTATCTCGGGCCACGGTTTCCTCACCTGTAAGAAGGGGGTGCAATCCCTGTTCTTCCTCCCACTCAGACTGCGGCCCCGTGTTGAACACGGCCCAGAAATCCCCCTCCCCAACCCCACTCCCACCCAAGAGCAGCCTGGGGACGGGGCGGGGCGGAGGCTGGCCCTCTGGATCGGGCCTAGAGCCGGGCTTGGAATCAACAACGGGAGAGGAAGTCAGAGCGGACTAGGTAACGTCCAGAGAGCCCGAGCGATGGGTGACCTTTAACCCGGCCCAGAATGTGACGGCCAACCGAATCCTCGGCACGCCGGGGTGTGAAAGGCGAGCCGCGCCGACACTTCGGTCTGCAGCCAAAGCAAACAGAGAGCGAATCCAGGGTCTTGGATGGATCGCCGCTCTGCGGCTGGGTACCGCGGTCCCCGTCGAAGGCCGTCCCAGAAGGGAGCGGCTTTCAGGGCCGAGAGTCAGAAAGCCCTCGGCGAAGGCATGAGGGCGCCGAAGCCAATCTGAAAACGTAGTTCTCCTGCGGCCAAAGGGCACCCCGGGTGTTTCTGCTGTGGCGGTGACCCGTGGGGGGCGGCCAGCACTAAGGACCGACGCTGCCTCTCTCCCCGTCCCCCTCCCCCTGCCCCCGTCACAACCCCGCCAAGGGCTAATGGATCCTCCCCAGCCTCCACACAGCTAGCGTCGACACATCACTTGAGAATTCTAGCTCAGGAGATTCGAACCATTAACCACAGTGGCTGCGTTTTTTTTTTTTGGAAAATCTTGACTTCCCCACCACACCTGGAAACTCAGACTCCAGCAACGAGAGATCACCCGAGCCCGGGAACGGAATAACATCGCCTCCAGAGCTGTGCCTCCAACGGACCCCGATCCTGGAGGTCGGTAGAGACCTCCATTCCACCCCACCGCCGAGACGCCACCTGCGCTCATTCGTTAAACCGCTGACCTGACACTCGCCGGGGAGCGGACCCTCTTCGGACCGTCCCCTGGTCCACCGGCCGGGAACCAGGAGCCCAGACCGGTCTCCCGGGCCCGGGGGGAGGCGGCGGGGCCCACGGCGGCCCAAAGTGACGGGGAGGAGCGGGGACGTCGGCTACCGGAAAGCCGAGACAAAATGGCCGCCCCAGCCTTGCCACGGGCTGGCCTGGGCCTAGGTGCTCCCCGCCCTCTCTTCACAGAGCCCGCTGGTGACCAGAGCCGTCCCCGCTGGGGATCTGGGCTGCCCTGGGGAAAGGGAGTGTGGGCAGCTGCCATCATCCGCGTCCACTTCTTGGAGTGGGCTTGATGCCCCCCCCCTCCACGGTCCTTCCCCGAGAGAACCCGACAGCCAAGACGGTAGCCTCCTGCATTCGCCAGGCCTCCTCGGGGGACGCTCAGGCTTTCACTCGATCAGTCACCGGCATTTACGGAGCGCTCACTGGGTGCAGAGCCCTGGACTGAGCGCTTGGGAAAGTACGCTACAACAGAGATGGCGGACACGTTCCCTGCCCACGAGGAGCTTACGGCGTAGAGACCGTAAGTAGAGGAGGCGTCGGCGAACGGGGGTGGGGCCGCGACCGAGCCGGGTGGGGGGTGGAGGAGAGGCTATAAGTGACCGTGGTGGGACTGGGAGAGTCCGGGTCCAGGTTCCGCACCCACCTCATCCTCAGTAGCCCGGGAACTGACAGGGACAATCCCTCCGGTGGACCGTTCCTCGTCCCGTCTTCCTCGCTTCCGTGCCCTCTCAGCGGATCCCGGGGTGCATCATCCCGAGGCCTCGGCCAACGAGGAGCCAATCTCAGCCTCTCTCTCTCCCACCCCCCACCGCTCCTCTATCCCTCCAGACACCAGAAGGGGTGGGGGAGGCAGCCCTCCCAACAAAGAATGGAGGGTGAACATCCGAGCCCCCCGGGACCAGCCGAGGGGGCCGGCGGGGAGCGGGCACGGGGCACTGCCGGGGTGGAGCCGAGGCCGAAGGGGCCGGGAACCCTCCCCCAAGGCCGTTCGGGATGGGGAGGCTGACTCCGGTAAAGTGCATCTGATAACCGCCGCTCTACAGGATTCAGAGAGAAAGAAAATCGCTGAGGTAAGGAAGGATGGAAATGCAGGCCACCTGGGGCTCACCTGAGATTCCTTCCAGTTTAGGGTGGGTTCTGACCCTGCTAGGGCGGATGAGAGAGAGACAGCAAGGCCTCGGCGGGGAGGCCCTTCCCACCCCCTCACTCCTTCCGACGGGGGCCAGATGGCCGGTCTCCCCGATCTCCAAACTGGAGGAGGAGACAACCGTCGCCGGCCGTGGCCAGCCCGGATCGGCGGGGCCGGGGGACCGCTCCTTCTGGGGCAGGCGAGCCGGTCTGTGCAGGTCGGACCTCACCCCAACATCCCGCCGTCCCCTCTGGCTCTCCTCCAGTCCGCAGGTCCTGAGGCAGAGAGGCCCAGCTGATGAAGCCGCGAAAGCACTTGTATCTGCACGCTTTATTCCTCCCCAGCCCTCGGCCCCACGGCGCTTACGTCCATATCGGTCGTTTATCGATTTATCTCAACGTCTGTCTCCCCCTCTAGACTATAAGCTCGCTGCGGGCAGGGAACCCGTCTACCGACTCTGTTATACCGTACTCGCCCAAGCGCTTAGTACGGTGCTCTGTGCACAGTAAGTGCTCAATAAATACAGTTGATTGATTGAGTGGAAGGACCCCCCCACCCCGTCGCCACCCCGGATCATGTGAGGAACCGGATTGGGGGGCGGTGCCAAGGGGCTTCGACGGGGGGTGCCGATGGGGAACCAGGCTCGGGGGGCTCTGAGGTTGCCCAGGTGAGCCAAAGTTGCTTCACTATGGGGGTTTTCGGGGGTCGGGCCAATCCTGGCTCTTAGGGTGACAGCCGGGATCCTGGCAGGAGGGTAGCGGACCTGACTGACCCCGTCTCTAGTCCCGGGGTCGGGTCGGACGCACCGGGCGAGTAAGGGAAGCCATGACTTTCCAGGTCCCCGTTCAATCTCACCTTGGTCCGATCCCCCCCTCCCGTCTCCGATCACCCAGGCTGGGCAGGCCCGAGTCCCGTCTTTTTTTATTGCCTTCTCACGCCCCGGATGGGAGGAGACCCCAAGCCCCACGGCTCTTCAGGCCTGAAGCCGGGACCCGGGACCGGACGGGACCTCTTCCGGGCACTAGTGGGGTCTCGGCCCTTACACTCTGCGCCCCAGGAGGGGCGGGGCCTGAGTCTGATCTGATTGTATTATAGCTACCCTGGGCCCTAGCACGGTGCTCAGCACATAGTAGGTGCTCAACAGATACCACGATTATTCTCCCCAGCATTATTATTGTTATTATTAATGTCAACCAAGCACGAATTTCTGCAGCTGCCTGTGAGGTGGGGAGGGGAGACCTGAGGGGGCAGGAGAGAGAGAGGATCGGGAATCGCTTTCTGTGGTACTCGGGGCCTTTCTGTTCAAGCTGTTCTCCTGAGGTAGCGTGAATCTATCGGTTGTGCTTCCCTGGACCCACTGTAACCATGGTTTCCGTCTACATCACCACCGGGAGCACAAGGAGAAAAGACTCTGACATATCCCTTTTCCTCTGACGCTCCTCGCTCAAACCCATTAGGGCGAGGACCCCGGGGGAGGCCCTTTCGGGCTGAGACCGGGGGCGAGGAGGCCGCGGCGGGTCAACGGCGCGGTCCCGTGGTCGCGCCCGGCGAGGGGAGATCCTCGCCCTGATTCAGAAGGAAACCAAAGAGCAACCTCGGGTTCCGATCCCGGTTCTGCCACCTGTCCGCTGGGTGACCTTGGGCGAGTCACTTCACTTCCTCGACGCCTCAGCTCCCTCCTCTGGAAAATGGGTATTAAGACCGTGAGCCCCAGGTGGGAACAGGGACCAGGTCCAACCCGATTAGCTCGAGCCCACCCCAGCGCTTAGTACGTTCTGTCCCTGGCAGATAGTAAGCACTTAACGGATAACGTTAAAACACACGCGCGCACACACACAAAAAACCTCTATTCTGGGGCCCTGAGCTCACCGTCACACCGCAGCCTCACCAACACTAGCGCACGACACTCGGACGACCGGGTTCCGGGTCCAACATCCACCGTCCGCCCCCGCGCCGCCCCCCGCCCCCAGCTCCAGGCAGAGGTGCTCACTTCTCCCGGCCTTAGGGACGCTAAGAGTACGCCAACGAGGCCCGCTCCCTATTTTCTAATGCTGTGACAATCTGATCGATCACCTCCACCTCGGTCTCGGGGACAGAAGCTCACGGCACGGCTTCTTGAGAGACAGATCAGGACCGCAGAGCGGCAGCCGACGCAGCTCCGGCCTGGAGGTGGCCAAGCCCACCTGCACGCTTTTTTTCCGAGGAGACTCCCGAGAGGGACCAGGAAGGCCGCCGGGGGTGGGGGATCCGGATGGGGTGGGTGAGGGTTCGGGCCCGGGCCCGGTCTCTGGGGCTTAGGGGACCCGGAGAGCCCGTCGGGCCACGGTCGGCAGAGAGGGTTCGGCCCGAGAGGCGGGGCTCCGGCCCGCCACTCCTCCCCGCTCGGTTCCCCGTCACGGACCCTTGGGGGGACGGGCGGGGGGCACCTCGGGAGAGGGGGGGCCCGGCCTCCGGGGGGCTAGACCGGCACACGTTCCAGGGGCGCGGGAGGTGGCGGGGTCCCGCCGGGGCCGGGGCCCGCGCCCTCCCACTCGAGGCCGGCCGCGGCCCGCGGGCTAGACGGCCGTCGGGGGTCCCGGCTCCGCTCACGAGGGACCGCCCGGCCGGCCCTCCGCGTGCTCCCGCGGCCCGGCGCCCCGCCGGCCCTCCCTCTCCGGAGGAGCCCCGGGCCCCCCGCCGGACGAGGGGCCCCGGCCGACGGGGCGGGCCGGCCCTCACCCAGTCCTCGAAGTGTCGGCTCCCGTTCTGCAGCAGGTCCTCGAACTGGATGGTGCAGTTGGCCACGAAGTCGTCGTAGCCGATGGGGGCGTCGTGGAAGACGGCCAGCTCGATCTTGCGCCCGTTGCACACGTCCGTGACGAACTCGTCGTGCCAGGCGGGGCTGTTGGTCTTCTGCCGGGTGGCCGTCTGGCCGATGCGGGAGTCGTCGACGTTGAGGGCGATGTAGGGGTCGAGGAGGAAAGTCTGGGGCCGGGGTCCCACGGCGTGCCGCAGGGACCAGGCGGTGGGCTTGAGGCTCACGGCCTCGCACACCTTGATCTTCAGCTGCCCGTTGAAAACCACCATGGTCAGGGCCTGGGGGTTGGGGGGACGGTCCCCCGGGCCCCTCGGCCCGCCCCGGCGGAGGGCGAGGGTGGGGGGGACGCCCGCCCTCGGTGGAGAGCGGCAAGAGGGGGGGGTCGGGACCCCCTTTTCCCGCCCCCTCCCCTCCCCCGAGGGTCGCCTCTCCCCGGCCGGGCGGCTAACGGGCAAGCTGGGAGGGGGCGGGCCCGTCCTTGACGGGGCGCTCGGTCCACCCGTCCCCGGATCCGAAAAATCAAAAGAAGGAGGGGACGGTGGGGGGAGAGAAAGCCCCCTCCCCTAATCCCGGGGTGCGGGGATCAGCTCCGGGGAGGAGCGCCCGGCGCCCACCTACCGTCCGGGATCATAATCCCACCGCCGCGGAAAACCGGCCGGAGGGGGACGGGGACAGAGAGGGGCGGCCCAAACGTAGCCGGCCTCCCGGCGAATGCCGTCCGGCTTTCGGGGAGGGGGAGGAGGAGGGGGCGGCCTCTTCTCGGTCTATAAATAGAGGTGCGTTCGCTGCCCCCCCCCCCCCTCCCCGGGACCCCTCCCACCCGAGCCCGCCTTCTGGGCCAAAGAGGGTCCGGCGGGAGGGAGGATTTCAGGGCCGCGGGGGACGGGGGAGGCTCGGCCCTCGACCCTGCTGCTGTTGCTGCTGTTGCTGCTTCTGCTGCTGCTGCTTCTGCTGCTGCTGCTGCTGTTCCTCCTCCTCCTCCTCCTCTTCCTCCTGCTCCAGGACCGGCCGGGATCCCGCGGGTCCGGCTTGCAGCATGAGGGGCCGGGGGCCGGACCGTCCGGAGCCGCTGACCGCCGCCCCCTGCCCCTCCCCGGCCTGGCCCCCCCCCCCCCCCGGCCTTTTCTTCCCCCCCACCCCCTCCCTCGCCGCTGGCCCTCTCCCGCTCCGGCTGCCTCGAATGCAGGAAATGCGCAAAAAGACGTCAGGGTGAGTGTGTGTGTGTGTGAGAGAGAGTGTGGCAGGGTGTCTGTGACCGTCTCCGCATCGGGAAGGAGAAAGTTTTGCCTGTTGGGGGAGCAGTAGGAGGGAAGGGACCGGGAGGCGGAGGGAAAGTCATTCCCGGCGGGGGGGAGGGGGGTTTAATTCCCCAGCCGGTTTGGAATTCCTCGGTTAGAGCATCTGCACCGGGGGGGGGGGGAAGTGGGAGCCCCGCGAGGGACAACCTGGTGACCCTGGGCGAGTCACTTCACTGGGCCTCAGTTAGCGCATCTGCAAAATGGGGCTGGAAAGTGGGAGCCCCGCGAGGGACAAACTGGTGACCCCGGGCGAGTCACTTCTTCACTTCTCTGGTCCTCAGGTAGCGCATCTGCACAGTGGGGATGGAAAGTGGGAGCCCCGCGAGGGACACACTGGTTACCCTGGGCGAGTCACTTCACTTCTCTGGGCCTCAGGTAGCGCATCTGCAAAATGGGGATGGAAAGTGGGAGCCCTATGAGGGACCACCTGGTTACCCCGGGCGAGTCACGTCACTTCTCCTGGGCCTCAGTTAGCGCATCTGCACCATGGGGATGGAAAGTGGGAGCCCCGCGAGGGACGACCTGGTGACCCCGGGCGAGTCACGTCACTTCTCCTGGGCCTCAGGTAGCGCATCTGCACCATGGGGATGGAAAGTGGGAGCCCCGCGAGGGACGACCTGGTTACCCTGGGCGAGTCACTTCTTCACTTCTCTGGGCCTCAGCTAGCGGATCTGCAAAATGGGGATGGAAAGTGGGAGCCCCGCGAGGGACGACGTGGTTACCCTGGGCGAGTCACTTCTCTGGGCCTCAGTTAGCGCATCTGCAAAATGGGGATGGAAAGTGGGAGCCCCGCGAGGGACGACGTGGTTACCCTGGGCGAGTCGCTTCTCTGGGCCTCAGTTAGCGCATCTGCAAAATGGGGATGGAAAGCGGGAGCCCCACGAGGGACAAACTGATTACCCTGGGCAAATCACTTCACTTCTCTGGCCCTCAGTTCCCTCACCTGTAAAATGGGGACGAGGCCTGTGAGCCCCACGTGGGACAACCCGCTGACCTCGTATCCACCCCAGCCCTTAGAACAGTGCTGAGCACCTAGTAAGCGCTCCACGAATACCATCATCGTTACTATTCTTCCCCGGGCCTCAGTTAGCGCATCTGCACCATGGGGATGGAAAGTGGGAGCCCCACGTGGGCCAACCTGGTTACCCTGGGCGAGTATCCGTTGCCGCACTGTATATTCCAAGCGCTTAGTACAGTGTTCTGCACCTAGTAAGCGCTCAATAAATACTATTGAATGAATGAATGAGTCACTTCCCTTCCCCGGGCCTCAGTTCCCTCATCTGTAAAAATGGGGATGAAGCCAGTGAGCCCTAAGCGGGCCCACCTGATGACTTTGTATCCACCCCAGCGCTTAGCACAGTCCTGGGCACAGAGTAAGCGCTTCCCAAATACCGACAGTATGATTATTATCATCCCAGCGTTTAGAACAGCGCTTGGCTTAACAAATACCATTATTATTATTATTATGTGGATGCACACGGGGCAGCAACGCCTCGGGCTGCACTGACAGCGCCCACGGTGGGGGGGGGGGGGAGGTCCCCGGCTGCACGACCTGCGCATGCGCACGGGTGGAAGAAGGGAGGGGGTCGGGGGGGGGCGTGTGCGCGCATGCGCGGGAGGAGCCGCCGCCGTGACCTTTCAACTCTAGGGAAGGCGGCTGGGCTCCTGAGTCACGTGGGCCTGGGGCTCCAGGCTTCCTATTCCCAACTTCCAGGGAAGGAAGGGTTGGGAGGGAAAGCCAAAGGAAGACTCAGCTGACCTGGGAGGGGTGGGAAGGACCGACTTTTTTTTATTATTATTATTATTTATTAGGGTGTGTGTTAAGCCCTTACTATGTGCCAGGCACCCTGGACTCATCATCATCATCACGGTATATAATAATAATAATGTTGGTATTTGTTAAGCACTTACTATGTGCCGAGCACTGTTCTAAGCGCTGGGGTAGACACAGGGGAATCAGGTCGTCCCACGTGGGGCTCACGGTCTTCATCCCCATTTTACAGATGAGGGAACTGAGGCACCGAGAAGTGAAGTGACTTGCCCAAAGTCACACAGCTGACAAGTGGTAGAGCCGGGGTTCGAACCCATGACCTCTGACTCCAAAGCCCGTGCTCTTTCCAGTGAGCCACGCTGCTTCTCTGTTAAGGTATATGTTAAGCGCCTACTATATGCCAGGCAGTGGGCCAATATAATCATCATCACCGTATTTGTTAAGCGCTTACTATGTGCCAGGCCCTGGACTAATAATCATCATCACGGTGTTTGTTGAGCGCGTACTGTGTGCCAGGCCCTGGACTAATCATCATCATCATCATCATCACGGTGTTTGTTAAGCGCTTACTATGTGCCAGGCACCCTGGACTAATAATCATCATCATCACGGTATATGTTAAGCGCTTACTATATGCCAGGCGGTGGGCCAATATAATCATCATCACAGTATTTGTTAAGCGCTTACTAATGATGATAATGATGATGGTATTTGTTAAGTGCTTACTATGTGCAGAGCACTGTTCTAAGCGCTGGGGTAGACACAGGGGAATCAGGTGCTATTACTATGCATATGAATTACTATGTGCCAGGCACTGGACTAATAATCATCATCACGGTGTTTGTTAAGCACGTACTATGTGCCAGGCCCTGGACTAATAATCATCATCATCATCATCATCATCATCATCACGGTGTTTGTTAAGCGCTTACTATGTGCCAGGCCCTGGACTAATCATCATTATCACGGCGTTTGTTAAGCTCTTACTATGTGCCAGGCACTGGACTAATCATCATCATCATCATCACAGTGTTTGTTAAGCGCTTACTATGTGCCAGGCACTGGACTTATCATCATCGTCATCACGATGTTTGTTAAGCGCTTACTATGTGCCAGGCACTGGACTAATAATCATCATCATCATCACGGTGTTTGTTAAGCGCTTACTATGTGCCAGGCACTGGACTAATCAGCATCAGCATCATGGTATTTGATAAGCATGTACTATTCAATAGTATTTATTGAACGCTTACTATGTGCAGAGCACTGTACTAAGCGCTTGAAACGTACAAATCGGTAACAGATAGAGACAGTCCCTGCCCTCTGACGGGCTTATTTGCCAGGCACTGGACTAATCATCATCATCATCATGGTATTTGATAAGTACTTACTATGTGCCAGGCCCTGGACTAATCATCATCATCACAGTAATAATAATAATGATAATGTTGGTATTGGTTAAGCACTTACTATGTGCAGAGCACTGTTCTAAGCGCTGGGGGAGATACAGGGTCATCCGGTTGTCCCACGTGAGGCTCACGGTTAATCCCCATTTTACAGATGAGGTCACTGAGGCACAGAGAAGTGAAGTGACTTGCCCACAGTCACACAGCTGACAAATGGCAGAGCCGAGATTCGAACCCGTGATCTCTGACTCCCAAGCCCGGGCTCTTTCCACTGAGCCATGCTTCTTCTCTTTGTTAAGTGCTTACTATGTGCCAGGCCCTGGGCTAATCATCATCATCATCATCGTGGCATTTGTTAAGGTCTTTCTGTGTGCCAGGCCCTGGACTAATCATCATCATCATCATCATCATGGTATTTGTTAAGCACTTACTATGTGCCGGACACTGGACCAATAGTAATCATCATCACGGTATTAGTTAAGCGCTTAGTATGTGCCAGGCCCTGGACTAATAATAATCATCATCATGGTAGTTGTTAATAATAGTAATTATTATAATAATGGTGGTATCTGTTAAGCGCTTACTATGTGCTAGGTACTGTGCTAAGCCCTGAGGTGGATCCAAGCAAATCAGGTCTCTGTCCACCGTCTCAATCCCCATTTTTTCAGATGAGGTGACTGCGGCAACAGAGAAGTAAAGCGACTTGCCCTAGGTCACCCAGCGGACACGTGGCAGAGCCGGGATTAGAACCCATGACCTTCTGCCTGCCGGGCCCGTGAATTTCATGCGCATTTTACAGATGAGGAAAGTGAGGCCCAGAAAATGTAGGTAACTTGCCCGAGGACATCCGGCCGGCAATCGGCGGCCTTAATTCTTGTAGCCCACATAAGCCACCAGACTGAGCGTGGAACTGAGGGCTCTGGGTAATTTAATCAGCGTAAACAGTCAACTAGAGTCTATCACACCCACCCTTCACACTCCTGTTTATCTGCTGTGCACACCCCATTACTAAAACACTCCACCTCTTCCTTTCGTCGGTAAAATATCAGATTGTCTCTGTCTCCCCTCCTAGACTGTGAAAATTCATCTCAGGTAGGGTGCGGGTCTCCTAACTCCACTGCTCTCTCCCGAGCACTTAGGACAACACTCAGCGCACGGTAGGTGCTCACTAAACGCGATCGATTGATTAATCGATTGATCCAGCAAGCTCTCTCCCAGATCAGCATTCCACAGGAATTATCGGACCGTTTGCCTTGGCCCTCTGCCTCCCTCGTCTGTGTGGTAGACACGTCTTAAGCGAAGCCGTAGCCATAGGTTGATTCTTTCAGGTTGAAAATGTGGCTGAATCACCAAGGTTTTCCAGCAGATTTTTAGAAGCACTGTGGAAAGAGGCCGGGCCTGAGAGTCAGAGCACCTGGGGCACGTAGTAAGCGCTTAACAAATGCCATCATCATCATTATTATTATTAATTCCGGCTCCACCACCTTTTTTTTTAATGGTGTTCGTTAGAATGGGGAATAAGACTGTGAACCTCATGTGGGACGTGGACTGTGTCCAACCTGATGATCTTGTATCTACCCCAGCGTTTAGTCCAGTGCCGGTCACCCACTAAGCGCTTTACAAATGCCATTAAAAGAAACCAACCCCAATCGAAAAAACCAAACAAAGCTCAGGCTGGCTCCTGTCAGACAAAACCACACCCGAGTTTGTTCATTTCTCTCAGATGGCTGCAGGCTGGTCTTTGGGCCCATTTAGCTTTTGAAAGGGCGTCTGGGGACAAATGATGCTTTTCACCCCACAGATCAGGAAATGGCAAGTCGCAGCTCCAGGGACACTTGAGGTGGGTGTCTGTTGCAGCCAGTTTTCGCTGAAGCGCAGCTCGTCGCGGCACACCGACCTCATCTCTAGGCTGAGGTCCCTGGGTGGGTGGGTGTTGGCGGGGGGGGGGGGGGGGGCGGGAGGTCACGCCATCAAGCAGGTGTCAAACCTGTGGAGGGGGATGTGGTGAACGGCTGGATCTCTCGCTCAGCGAGTGTCATCCTCTTCCCTCCCCTTCCCCCTCCGGGCCCGCATCCGAAATACGGCGCGCTAAATGGATCCAAATGGATCCATCACCTCGGGAATTCACTATTCTTCAAGCTGCTCACTTACCAAGCTGCAGGAGGCAGACGTCATTTCCTTCCATCCTGGCTAAGGTCACAGGAAGAAATCATTTATGAGACTTTTATAGATGCAAACAATCCAGTTGCGGGACTCTCCGCCTAGTGTGAATGACACCACTAACTCAGAGCTCACAGTTTCATTCCCCCTTCACTTTCAGTGTTTTGTTGATTTTCTTTTTCTGTCCTTCAATTAAATACCAAGATTTGGCAGAGCAAACGGTTAATTATTGCTCCAAATGGCGCAGCTTGAGTGTTTAAAAGGGAAAGAAAACTAGAGGTCCAGTTCACGGGCAGTACGGCTATTTCCACTCCCTTATAACTTCTTTATTTCCAAACAGATCTCTTTTTTCTTTCTTTCTTTCTTTTTTTTTCCCCCCAGACTTGGCAGAGTAGAAACATGCATTCCTCCTTGGAGACTTTGGAGAGGCCAAGTTTGAGCTTTGGAAACAAAACCATTTCTGAATCGAGTGAAAGAAAAAAAAAAAAGCTCAAACTTAACTTGAAAAAGTTCATAAGCAGCTGAACAGTTTTACTTCAGATTCCTGAAAGGAATGGTAAGATCCAGACCAACAGCTCTTTCCTTTGAGGCCGAGAATCAGAAACATTTAAGCGAAAAAAGTATTTCCTTCCCCATTCTCTCCCACCCGAAAGCGCTGAGCAACTGCAGCTAATGAAATGATTATAATCATAAGAACATTGCATTGCTCTCACTTGCTTCCGTACGGGTTTGTTTGCACTCAACTTCTCGCCTTAGAAATTTAGAAAGAAAACACCTCCTGAACTCTCATTTTTCTTCAGCTTCTGGGTCCGCGGCGGGAAAGAGGGGGTGGCGGTCTTTTCCTCTAAATGCCAGAACCCTGAATTTTAAGAATAGGAGGAAATGTTCTAGGTCTTGGGTCTCCTGCGTCGTCCGGGGACGTGAATTCTCAGTCTCTCTGCCCTACGCCTAGCCAGGAAAGAAAAAATAAAAATCTGGATTAAAAGAAAGCGTTCCGGGTCTGAGACACCCCCTCCCCGACCCGGGCACGGCACTTTCGTTTAAAATCTGCCCTGCTCGGAGATGAAAAGGGCACGTATCTCGTAGTCCGTATTTCCTGCCTGAAGGCCCAGCTTTGACTTAGATGCTTCTCCTTGTTACTCTGGTTATGCGGGCCGTTATCATTTACATAATGCAATGAACTATTGAAGGGGGCTATGTAGTCGATGCCTGTCACCGTCTACATCAATCAATCAGTTGTATGTATAGAGCGCTTAGTGAGCGCAGAGCTGCTGAGTGCAGAGTAATAATAATAAATGATAGTATTTAAGTGTTCACCCAATGTTCTAAGCACTGAGGGGGTTACAGGGTAATCAGGTTGTCCCACCGTCTTAATCTTCATTTTACAGATGAGGTAACTGAGGCACAGAGCAGTGAAGTGGCTTGCTCAAAATCACCCAGCTGACAAGTGGCAGAGCCGGGATTCGAACCCATGACCTCCGACTCCCAAGCCCGGGCTCTTTCCACTGAGCCACTTCTCTCTAAGCTCCTGGTCGGCAGGGGATGGAACTCGGGCTTCCCTGTTTGCTCAATAACTTCCATTATTACTGGAGCCTCCATTAGCAAGCCTAGCAGTAGTTCGCGCCACCCCGTTCTCCCGCCTACTTAGACTTTGAGCCCCACGTGGGACAGGGACCGAGTCCGACCTGACAATCCTTTATCTACCCCAGCGCTCAGAACAGTGCTTGAAACATAGTAGGGGCTTAACAAATATTATAACAAATGTAGTAAGGAGAATGGTTATAAATGACCTTAACACGGGAAGCAACATGGCGTCGTGGATAGAGCCCCGGGCCTGGGAGTCAGGAGGTCACGGGTTCTAATCCCGGCCCCGCCACTCGTCTGCTGGGTGACATTGAGCGAGTCACTTCACTTCTCTGGGCCTCGATCGCCTCATCTGGAAAATGGGGATTGAGACTGGGAGCCCCACCTGGGACAGGGACTGTGTCCGACCCAATTTGCTTGTAGCCACCCCAGCGCTTAGTACAGTGCCTAATTAAGCACTTCAACACCATAATTATTATTATTATCCCAGAAACCCGAGGAATAATCTGTGGGTGTTACTCTTTGGAAGGAAGGTCAGTCATTCAGTCAGTCAGTTGAGAAAAGCAGCATGGCTTAGCAGGAAGAGCCCGGGCTTGGAAATCAGAGGTCGTGGGGTCTAATCTCGACTCTGCCACTTGTCAGCTGTGTGACTTTGGGCAAGGCACTTCACTTCTCTGGGCCTCAGTGACCTCATCTGGAAAATGGGGATTAAAACTGTGAGCCCCATATGAGACAACCTGGTCACCTTGTATCCCCCCAGCGCTTAGAACAGTGCTTTGCACATGTAAGCGCTTAACAAATACCAGCATCATTATTATTGTTATTATTATTATCTTGCATCTACCCCGGCGCTTAGAGCAGCGCTTGACACATAGTAAGTGCTTAACGAACGCCTCGATTGTATTTATTTTTAAATGACAGGTTGGGAGGGGGGTGCAATTTGGGTTTTTATTGATAACATATTGGCCCTGCTCTACAGCATTTTCCGGCTGATGTGTTTGTCAGCGCCTCCTGAATGGCCTGCTGTCAACTGTACATTCCAAGCGCTTAGTACAGTGCTCTGCACATAGTAAACACTCAATAAATACGACCGAATGAATGAATTACTGGACACCTCTGCAGACTAGAAGGAAGGAGTAGACCGAGGGGCAGTCGTGTAGGGAGGGGGTCACAAGTCTCAATGACAATCTGAGGTCACCGAGGCCCAGTGAAGTGACTCGCCCAAAGTCACACAGCTGACAAGCGGAGGAGCCGGGATTAGAATTTATGACCTCTGACTCCCCAGCCCGGGCTCTTTCCACTGGGCTACATTGAGAGAGGAGATGGAGAAGGAGATGGAGATGAGAAGCAGCGTGGCTCAGTGGAAGGAGCACGGGCTTTGGAGTCAGGGCTCATGAGTTCGAATCCCAGCTCTGCCACTTGTCGGCTGTGTGACTGTGGGCGAGTCACTTAACTTCTCTGTGCCTCAGTTCCCTCATCTGTAAAATGGGGATGAAGACTGTGAGCCCCACGTGGGACGACCTGATTCCCCTGTGTCTACCCCAGCGCTTAGAACAGTGCTCGGCACATAGTAAGCGCTTAACAAATACCAACATTATTAGAAGGGGGAAGAGGAAGATGGGGGAGAAGGAGGAGGAGGAAGATGAGGAGGAGGACGATGGGGAGAAGGAGGAGGAGGAAGATGGGGAGAAGGAGGAGGAGGGAAAGGAGGAGGAGGAGGGAAAGGAGGAGGAGGAGGAGAAGGGGAATAAAAAGAGAAGGAGGAAGAGAAGTTCATTCATTCAGTCAGTCAGTCAGTCAGTCGTATTAATTGACAATTTGAGGTGAGGCCCGGCCTCTAAAAGAGGCCATCCCCAACCGGAGGTGGGGAATCCGTCCCCAGTTCTCGCCTGTCCCGCCGTTGACCCCCGGCCCACGTCCTCCCGCGGTCCCGGAACGCCCTCCCTCCTCACCTCCGCCAAACTCACTCTCTTCCCCTCTTCAAAGCCCTACTGAGAGCTCACCTCCTCCAAGAGGCCTTCCCAGACTCAGCTTCCCCTTTTCCCTCTGCTCCCCCTTCACCTCCCCTCAGCTAAGCCCCCTTTCTCCCCTTTCCCTCTGCTCCTCCCCCTCTCCCTTCCCATTTGTCCATTCCAAGCGCTTAGTACAGTGCTTTGCACCTAGTAAAAGTTCAATAAATACGAATGAATGAATGAATGAATGGATGGATGGATGAATGAATGAAGACCGCCCCGCCCCCTCCCCCGGGCGGGCTCCGCGGCCCCACAGCTCCCTCTGCTGGACGGAGGGAGAGCTGCAGGCGGCTCTTGTATGCGCCTGATGGACGGAAGCAGCGTGGCTCAGTGGCAAGAGCCCGGGCTGGGGAGTCAGAGGTCATGGGTTCGAATCCCTCTTCTGCCCCTCGTCAGCTGGGTGACTGTGGGCAAGTCCCTTCCCTTCTCTGTGCCTCAGTTCCCTCATCTGTCAAATGGGGATGAAGCCCGGGAGCCCCACGTGGGACAACCTGATGACCCCGTATCTCCCCCAGAGCTTAGAACAGTGCCCTGCACATAGTAAGCGCTGAACAAACACCAAAATTATTATTATTATCTGTTCCTCCACAGGAGGTTTGGCCCCAGAGGCCCTCTCGGCTCTCATTCTGGAAACGCTACTGCTGGGTGAGGCCGGGAGGTCTGGAAGAGGCCCTCAGCTCTGGTTCATACCGGGCTCACTCCATTTATCAACTCTCCCCTCCAGAGCTGGCAAGCGAGCGCTCGGCCTGGGAAGTTTGTGATGGCGGGGCAGGACTCGGAACCCAACTGAGCGGGGGCCGGAGGACTGGCTGGGATCCACTCTTCCAAACACACGGACTGGTTTTCCCCTGCCGGGGGATGCGACATGTGAAACGTTTGATTCTCTACCTGGCCTGACTCCAGATTTCTCTGCTCCCACCCTGGTCCCAAAGGGCTGACCGCGGAGGGAGGAGGGAGAAAAAAAGAAGCAATCAGGTTGTACCTCCTCCTGGTGCCATCTGGAAGGTTCTTTCTTTCTCTTAGCCAGGCCTCGCTCTGCCCCCACAAACCAGGAGGTTTTTCTGAGGAAAAGGAGTCTCGGGAGAGCGGCTCCTCTTTAGAACACCCCCCATCTTCCCTCTGACTTTCCCATCGCTGTAGACGGCACCAGCGTCCTTCCCGTCTCACAAGCCCAGAACCTTGACGGGATCCTTGACTCCTCTCTCTCGTTCCACCCACGGATTCAATCCATCACTAAATCCTGTCAGTTTCACCTTCACAACGTTGCTAAAACGCACCCTCTCCTCACCGGCCAAACCACTACCATGAAAATGCAGTGGCCGGATTAGAACCCAGGACCTCTGATTCTCGGGCCCACGCTCTTTCCCCTAGGCCACGTGCTTCCCTTTAAGGAGATGTATAAGATCAGGGCCATAGCTAGTCATCGTAGCTGACAGCATCTGACTACTTTATCCCTCCCTTCAGCTCTCATGAACATATGCAGTTATTTATTAATTTATTCATTCATTCATTTTTTATGTATTTATTTATCTGGACATTCAGTTCTCCGGCTGTTTCATCCTAATGTTTCTTTTTAATCCTTGTTCCTCTTCAGGTGTGCCTTGCTATAATCATGTTGGTATTTGCTAAGCGCTTACTACGTGCAGAGCACTGTTCTAAGCACTGGGGTAGGTACAGGGTGATCAGATTGTCCCACGTGGGGCTCACAATTTTAATCCCCATTTTACAGATGAGGTAACTGAGGCCCAGAAAAGTGAAGTGACTTGCCCACAGTCACACAGCTGACAAGTGGCAGAGCCGGGATTAGAACCCATGACCTCTGACTCCCAAGCCCGGCCTCTTTCCACTGAGGAAAGCTTCCTCTCTCAAGCTAAATGTAGTACCTACAGCTAAGTGCCTCTGATCGATCGAATGATTGGCTGTCACCAAGTCCTGTCAGTTCAACCTTCGCAATAGCCCTAAAATCCACAATTTCCTCTCCATCCGGACGGCTACCACTTGTCCAAGGACTTATCTTTTCCCGCCTTGACTCGACCTCCTCGCTGACCTCCCTGCCTCCTGTCTCTCCCCACTCTGGTGCCTACTCCGCTCTCCAGCCTGGATCCTTTCTCTACAAAACCGTTCCGTCCACATCTCCCCGCTCCTCGAGAACCTCCAGTGGTTGCCCGGCCACCTCTGCATCAAACAGAAACTCCTTTCCATTGATTTTTAAAATACTCATTCACCCGGCCCCCTCCTACCTTAAGTCACTATTCTTTTACTACAACCCCGTCCTCACACTCGGCTCCTCGACTACCAACCTTCTCAGGGCACCGCAATCTCATCTCTCTCGCCTCCGACCTCTTGCACGTGTCCTGCCTCCGGCCCGGGACAGCCTTCCTCTTTATATCTGTCGAATATATTGAACGCACACCTCCTCCAAGAGGCTTTCCCCGACTAAGCCCTCATTTCCTCTTCTCCCACTCCGTTCCGTGTCGCCCTTATTCTTAGATTTGCACCCCTCTATTCACCCCTCCCTCAGCCCCACAGCGCTTACGTACGCGTCCGTAATTTATTCATTTCTATTAATGTCTGTCTCTCCTGCTCTTTGTGGGCAGGGAAGGTCTCTTCCAACTCTCTTATAGTGTACTCTCCCAAGGGCTTAGTGGAGTGCTCTGCACATGGTTAGGGCTCAATAAATACCGTTGTTCGATCGACTGGCTGACTCAAGTGCCGAGGTGTATGGAAGGAGAGGGAAAGACTGCACTTTTTTTGGCCTCGTTTCTTTTGCAAATGCAAATATCAGTTTGACATAAAAGAAAAAGAGGAAAGAGACACTTAAGCCACACTGAAGATGAAGTCTGAGCCAAAGTGCAGCTTTTAACATTCTTCTCGTGGGTGTTGGTGAGCCGGTGAACTCTAAGCTGTTGAACGGAAAGGGCCAGAGATTGAATCCCTGGCAGGGGCTCAGCGGGTGGGAGAGGCACAGTGTTCAGCAGAGGGAAAGCTCTTTTCGACAATTAGAAATGTGATTTAAAAAAAAAAATGATATTCATTAAGGGCTTACTCTGTGCCAGGCAGTGTACTAAGCTAGCTAATCAGGTCGGACACAGTCCCTGTCCCACATGGGGCTCACAGTCTTAATTCCCGTTATGCAGATGAAGTAACTGAGGTACAGAGAAAGGAAGTGACTTGCCCCAGGTCCCAGCAGACAAGTGGTGAAGCCGGGTTTAGCACCCAGGTCCTTCTGACTCCCAGGCCCGAGCTCTAACCTCTAAGGAAGGCTGCTTCTCTTCTGTGAAAACAAGAAAAGGAAATCCAGTAAAAACAGAGGGAAACTACAACTTGGGATGAAAAGCTTCCCCCTGGAATTGAAGGATAGTTTCTAGGTGTCCGATCTAACTGGGAGCTGAATCTTTCCACATTCCTCATTGGTGATAAGAAGATGGCGAAGCCACTGCAGAGGTAGCTTCAGGAAAAGCTTGCTGGGGCCCTGGTTTTTCAGAAGCAGATGTGGGGAGAGAGATGACTTTGCAAAAGGAAAATGGGACCAAGAACCATGCTATCTCTCATTTTCCTCGTGCAGTTCTGCTAAAGACAACTTGTAACTTGTTCACACTACCATTTTCAGAAAAGGCTTTCCCTTCCACAGAGAAAATGGTCTGTCTACACATTACTCATTCCTCAAACCTGACTTCTTACGTAATCGGAGATAGGCTGGCTTTCGGGTGGTGTTTTTGGAACTGAACTGGAGGCTGCGAAAGTAGGGAAACTGAGGATCCAGGCTGAGAGTTGGGACTATTGATCTGCATTTAGGTCGGCATTAGGGAAACCTGTCAGATGTGCTCACGTTTTTTTCATGCCTGTGTTCGATTTATAATGAGGCTAACAGCCTCCCTGTGAAACTGATGCCTGTTTCGGGTGGATCGCAATTCTCTTTTTTTGTAACGGTATCTGTTAAGCGCTTACTATGTGCCAGGCACTGGACTAAGTACTGGGATAGAGAGAAGACAGTTAGGTTGGACCCAGTCCAACCCGGTGTGAGCGCATGGAGCTCACAGATGAGGTAATTGAGGCCCAGAGAAGTGAAATGACTTGACCAGAGTCACAGAGAAGACAAGTGGCGGAACGGGATTAGAACCCAGGTCCTTCGGACTCCCAGGCCCGGGCTCTAACCACTAGGCACGCCTTCCCCTTTCCCCTCCCTTCAGCACTGTGGTCAAATATTACCCTGTTTATATTGTTAATGAGGTGTCCATCCCCTTGATTCTATTTATCGTGATTATGTTGTCTGGTTTTTGTCCATCTGTGTCCCCCGATTAGACTGTGAGCCCATCCATCATTGGGCAGGGTTTGTCTCTATCTGTTGCCAAATTGTCCATTCCAAGCGCTTAGTTCGGTGCTCTGCACATAGTAAGCGCTCAATAAATACTATTGAATGAATGAATGAATGCTTCTTTACCTTTGCAGGTCAAGTCAAGCTCACTCTTAAGCATGCAAATAAGGGAAGGAGTGTGTAAATAAGTAATAAGGGTGTGTTTGCGTGTAAGTGTGTATACTCAACTTTTATTACTCGTTTATTCTCTAATGCACACATATATACACACTGACACACCCAGAGAGACTCCCACCCTTATTATTTATTCTCTAATGCTCACACACCCTCTAGACTGCCAGCTTGCTGTGGGCAGGGAGTGTGTCTGTTATATTGTTACAGTGTACTCTCCCAAATGTTCAGTACAGTCCCGTGCACACCGAAAGCGCTCAATAAACACGACTGACTGAGAAATTCCTAACTTTATTACTTGTTTATTCTCACACACACACTCGCCTGCCCTTATTACTTATTTATTCTCCTGAAGCCTTGCTTTTTATTCATCCCTCTGGGGTCAGGGACTGCTGTTTTGCCTAGAGGGTAGTTCAGATCTAATCCATCGCCCGTAGTCGAAATCTATCCAAGAGCGATTCGAATGCCAACATTTTTAGCTCTCTTCCGACTTCTCACCTGACTTTCGGGCCGTACTGCTTGAGCGAGTGTTTTAAAAATCAGACGTCTAGTTTGTCAGATGCTTTGATTTCGGCAAAGACTTGTTTCAGAAGGCACGGTAGGACCTAGCTCGTCTGATATCCATTTATTCAAAACAGTGAGTCATTTGAAGCAACAGCTACACTGCAGTTAGGTAGGTGGGCTATTGTTCTTCAATAAAAATATGGAATACTCCAACCCCGTTCATCTCAGACACCATTTTCCCCCCATCGCCCGTGTTTCAAAAGACAAGGTTTTACTCTGGTGTCGGCAGGCGAGTCAGCATCGTTTTCAGAAACCCCACTGTGGGCAGAAAGCTCTGCCTTCCATCCAGAGGAAAGGAAGACGTGATCCCTGCCTTCAAGGAGTTCATTCCACTAAGGAAAAAAGGACAAACTAAATAAATGCATCAAATCAAACGCGGATGGAACACAACATACGTACGAGTTAGGATGCATCCGTCCAACAGCTGTCCTTACTTATCATTTATGCGTATTCTTGACAGAGTCACTCATATTTATTGATGAATCTATCTATCATCTATTCATTCAATCGTATTTATTGAGTGCTCACTGTGGGCCGAACACTGAACTTGCGCTTGCCTGCCCTATTTCAGCAATCAGCAGCCATGGCGTTGTTTTGCGAAAGATCTGCAAAAGATCTGTGTCTAGCTGTCCGTTTCCCCCCACCAGGCTGATGGATTGGGAAGGTGCTCAGTAAATGTGGTTGATTGATTGAACTGATTTAGTCGTGCAGCCCCTTCACGGGGAAGAGCTTAGGACGGAGTGAAAAGATTTTATGCCATCCATGTTTCAATATCTGTTCTATCTGTCCCAAAGTAGGAGGGACCTGATGAGTTTATATTTACAGTGCTTGGCACAGAGTAAGTGCTTTACAAACACCCCAGGTACTATTAATTATTAAGTGCTGAAGGGATTGCCGAGCGGTGTAATAATAATAATAACTGTGGTGTTTGTTAAGCACTTTGACATTTCTAAGAGCGTCTCTGTTCCATCCATCATCACTTGCGGCCCTCCTCTCAAGGTGACCGGGGTAGATACGCGATCATCAGGTCGTACAGTCAAGGTCAGAGGGACATCGGGTGTCGAATACCCATTTTGCAGATGAGGGAACTGAGGCACGAAGCAGTCAAGTGACTTGTGCAAAGCCACACGGCAGTCAAGTGAGGGAGCCGGGATTAGAACCCGGGTCCTCGGACTCCCCGGCCCACGCACTTTCCACTAGGCCACGCTCCTTCCTGGTGTGTGCTAGTGTTGACTTGGCTGGAAGACCACACCCAGTGGATTTGCTCTTTTCCACCGTGGCCTCAAAACACCCCCTTCGTGACTCAGGGAAAGACTGCTATCGTAGCAGGGGCGAGGGGGGGCGGGAGGGCACAATCAACCTTAGAAAGAGAGCTTCCTCTCCATTTTTATCCACGCAAGCCACCCCTCTGGTGGGTCACAGACGCTGAAGCTCCAGTCACCTTGAGAGGAGGGCAGCAAGCGATGATGGATGGACAGAGATGCTCTTTGAAATGTTCGGTGGGTCGGTTAGCCAGTCCAAGTGCCTGGAAAAACTCACCCACCAAGTTCTGGCCGGGCGGCTCGCGGGGTTTGGGGCTGGAGAGAGTAGAGAGCGTGAAAGATGGAGGTGGGGCTGGGGGCAGGGGGAGGAGGCAGCGGCTCCTGAGGCCGGCGTTCCAGCTCCATCGCCTTCCTGGCAGCTGAAAGTCCGTGGCTGGCGGCCCGGAGAGGAAAACCTTTTGCCCAGAATGTTCCTCTCCAGTGATGAGCAGGCCACCTCTCTGATTTACCGACTCGGATTCGGAGGCCCGAGGCTGTTTATATAAGAAGGAAATACCAGCTCTCTAAATGTCTTTGAGCTTAAACAGAGATCATCAAGGGCACGGGGAGTTAAGTTATCCATCAGAAACATTTTTCTCTACCCGCTTTAGATTTTTTGGCCTATTTTAGTAAGTTGAATGATGGGTCCAAGCTAGCGATGGCTACGAGACGATTTCGAACCGACGTACAGCGTCGGGTTTAGCGGGGCGCCGAGGACTCCGTTGACGTTTTTCCAGATGGCCTAGGTCAGAAGCGTGGCCTAGTGGAAAGAGACCGGGCCTGAGAGTCAGAGGACCCGGGTTCCAATTCCGACTCGGCCACTTGTCTGCTGCTTGAACTCTGGGCAAGTCACTTCCCTTCTCTGTGCCTCGATTTCCTCATCTGTAAAATGGGGATTCGGTACCTGTCGTGTGAGCCCCATGTGGGACAGGGACTGTAAGCTGGCTGTGGACAGGGAATGTGTCTGTTTATTGTTATAGTGTACTCTCCCAAGCTCTTAGTACAGTGTTCTGCACACCGTAAGCGCTCAGTAAGTACAACTCAACTGAATGAATAAATGAATGCCCGTGTCTGGCAGCGCTCGGCTCATTGTGAGCGTTTAATAAAGACGGTTATTAAATCCCTGGAAAGGTTTGACTACTGCATTCTGAATGGTGCCGTTAATTCTAAGGAGTGGCTTAATTAGGAACCAAGTGGGGGCTTGATTTAGCAAGCGTTTCTCACAGAAAAGCAGCAGTGGGTCAAAAAGTGAAGAGTAATTTTGGGAAGAGGGAATGCTGCCTTTCAAGAAGCAGCATGGTACAGTGGATAGAGCACAGGCCTGGCCTGCCATGGGTTCTAATCTTGACTCTGCTGCTTGTCTGCTGTGTGAACTTGGGCAAGTCGCCTCACTTCTCTGGGGTTTGAGACCGTGAGCCCCACGAGGGACAGGGATTGGGTCCAACCCGATTTCCTTGTATCCACCCCAGCGCTCACCTCGAGGGTGCTTAACAAATGCCACAGTCATTATTCGAACTGCCATTCTGTAGATTTCCACGAACTGTTTGAGCCACGCTCTCACTTTCCCGGGCCCTGTCTGTGAAATCAGCCTTCTCTCTCACAGCTCGGCCCGTCATCCCCATCCTCCCAGCTCTCCGCAGGCTGCCGGGGTCACCTCATCATCAAATCCAAACTCTCCTCCCATGCCTTAAGGCTTTCCATTGACCCCGACTGATACACCAGATGTGCCAAGCCCTCAGATATGGCTACTGGCCAAAACCACGGCGGGCCCCGAGCTTCGCGTGGCCGCTGTTGATCCCTCAGACTTCCCCTGTCTTCGAAGCCTCGTTAAAATCACATCTCCTCCAAAAGGCCTTCCTCAACTAAGTCGTCATTGACTTCACTCTCACTCCCTTCTGGGTCGCCCTTGCGCCTAGATTCGCACCCCGTAAGCACTGGGTATCCCCCCCACCCTCAGCCCCACAGCTCTTATGTAGATATCCGTAATTAATTAAAAATCTGTCTCCCCTCTAGACCGTAAGCGCCTCATGGGCAGGAAACACGTCTCCGAATTCTGCTGCATTGTCCTCTCCCAAGCGCTTAGTACGGTGCTCTGCACAAAGTAAGACTCAGTAAATACCACTGATTAATTGACGTGTCAGGTAGAAAGAGAAAGGTGCTTCCCGTTGATGGTACGGTCCAGGGATCGTGTCGGACTCTCCCAAGCGCTTGGTACAGTGCCCTGCACACGGTAAGCGCTCAATAAATACCACCGATTGAAAGATTGATTTCTTTTGCCCTTCCTCTCCAGCCGTGGATCGATTTTCCCTGCCGACCCCCAGAAGAACGGATCGACTGATCGAACAGTCAGCCCAGCAGCGTGGTGGTGTGGTTAGAGCACGGACTTGGGAGTCAGAAGGTCGTGGGTTCTATTCCCGACCTGCCACTTGTCTGCTGTGTGACCTGGGGCAAGTCGCTTCACTTCCCGGTTACCTCGTCTGTAAAAGGGGGATTGAGACTCTGAACCCCACGCGGGACAGGAACTGTGTCCATCCCGATTTGCTTTTAATCCATCCCAGAGGACAGGCTTAGTACAGTGCCTGTCACACGGTAAGCGCTTCACAAATACCGTAATTATTATTATTATTAACCAACAGTCCCTTCTTAAATGAAGTTTCACTGAGAAGAGGTAGGCGAACAGATTTCTCGAAAGCTGTTTCTCTCGGAAGCATGAGAGCCAAAATCCTCCTGTCCCCAAGGATCTCCAGCAATTTAATTAATTCAGGAACCACACACAGAGCACCTCTCCTGTCTCTTTCCCACAAATGATTTACGCCTTGCCCATTGGTCAATCTTGCTTATGAAAATCCAGCAGGATTTAGCAGCCAGCTGTGAATTTATTTCACAATATATTGGAGGTGTTTAGGTGAGAATATCTGAATATTTGAGATTCTAAACTGGTCACAACAAGGAGCTGAGCGTTTTGGCCTAGCGGAAAGAGCCTGGGCCTGGGAGAGAGAGGACCTGAGTTTTAATCCCGGTGTTGCCACTTATCCGCTGTGTGCCCTCGGGCAAGTCGCTTCACTTCTCTGTGCCTCAGTTACTTCACCTGTAAAATGGGGATTAAGACCGTGAGGCCCGGGTGAGACATGGACTGTGTCCAGCCCGTTCATCTCGTGTCACCCATCACCACAAGTGAGGGGAAAAGGGATTCAGGGGAGCAAACCTTAACTCTTTTCAGGTTTCCACAATCCCTGGCTCTATTCATAACAACATCTATGTGCCGGGGAGGCTTTGCACAGCTTGAGTCAAGCCTGCAGGAGTCCCCGGGCCAAAACCCTAATATTTCCGAATCACTGTTTGGTCGTTTATTCTTTTGGAATAAAACCACCTCTGAAAAGATTCAGTCCAAATCCACTGAGAAAGGATCTTTATACAGGGAGGACCATCTCTATTCAAAGAAAAAAATCATTCTTAAAAAAAGTGGAACATACAACTTTAAATAAATGATTCGGGTCTGTTTTTCAATTAAGATGAATCCATCAATAGTATTTATTGTACTCTTACTTTCTGCAGAGCACTGTACTAAGCACTTGGGAGAGTATAATAGAATCAGTCAACCAATCAGTGGTATTTATTGAGCACTTTTTTAATGGCATTTGTTAAGCCCTTACTAGTTTCCTCGTATCTACCCCTGCACGTAGAACAGTGCTTGGCACATAGTAAGCGCTTAACAAATGCCATCATTATTATTACTGTTATGTATCCGGCACCGTACTAAGCACCCCAACGCTTAGTACAGAGCCTGGCACACAGCGAGCGCTTAAGAAATACCACAGTTATTATTATTGTTATTATTACAGGGCAGAGGTCACGTCGGTTAATGCAGTGCACGGTTGAAATGAGCGCTGGAGCGTATCTAAATTTATTACGCTTGCTTTAAAATAAAAAAAAATGAATCATTCAAATTCATTCCAACTTTGTTTTTCTTAGGAAGTTGTGGTTCCAGGAGTTTTGCACAGCTAACTTGTTAGCTGTGACCACATGTTGCAAGAATTTCTGATATGAAGCAGAAGCCCCAGTATAGTAATGACAGCCTCATAAGGTATTTCAGAGTAAACGTCTCCTAACTGTGTGGCTATTGGTTTAATTCCATTAAACCTGCCTCAGTGAAAATTTCCAGAAATGGCAGGCAAAGACAATGTCTTGTTTGGATTCAACAAGTGTCAATTCAGTACGTTAGAGGGGAGCGAACGGCTGAAATGGAGAGGAAATTTCGTGATGTCATTACCTCAGGAAATATACCGTAAACCATTTTCAGCGCGAGAAGGAGGGAAGGAGGAGATGCTCTCTGTGCCTCAGTTTAACTCATCTCTAAGATGGGGATTAAGACTGTGAGCCTGATTAGCTGGTATCTACCCCAGTGCTCAGTACTGTGCCTGGCACAGGGTAAGCGCTTAACAAATACCATTAAAAAAGGAGCGTATAGTAGAGCCGTAGAGCCAATTCTTTATTCAGGGATTATTCAGGGCCTGATTCTATAATATGAGTAGTAGCCCATGCCTTGGCTTTCTTCCTCCTCCTCCTTTTCTTCCTCCTCTTCCTATTCCTCCACCTCTTCTTCTTGTTCCTCCTTTTCCTTCTCTTCTTCCCCCTTCTTTTCCTCCTCTTTCGGGTCCTTTCTCCGGGCCTCCTTTGGGCCACGTCTGGGTACGCTAGGGAGATTAGGACCAGAGAGGAGATGAAACTTAAATATCAAACTGTATTCCAGTGGCTAACTGCTCTAATTTAGTAATCGGTAGGAGAGATTGAAAAGTGACTAAAGCGATGTTTTCTATTCAAAGTACATTTTAATTATCCATGCTCTCCCCGGCCTCCGATTAACACGAATGACTAGAGTCTTCGGGCCTGGCCCCGTGCCAAGGAGACGTTTTGGAGCAGTGCCATTCAGATGAAGACCTAGTGTTGAAAGAATGTGTCTGAGAGCCTGGAACACCTTCACCCCTACCACTCTGGCATAAAGGGAAATTCTTGAAACTATATGGAGAATTGTTTGGATAGGTGGCAGGGGGGAGGGGGGCGGTTCCGGAGTCACAGAACACAATTGACAAATGTTGTAATTTAGAGGGAGAGGAGGAGAGGTGTTTGGATGGAGAAGCAAAGGTGTTGACATTGGAAATGTTTCCCTGTCCTTGGCTGGCTAGTTCGCCTTTGGCCGCTTAATCCCAAATGACCCAGTGCTTGAGAGGACAATTTGGCCCTTTGTTGAAACGTTCCTAAAAGGGAACTCACTTTTTAAGGAAATTTAAGTGTTTTTCTTTCCCCTCCCATTCTAGAAGACTTCTAATCTTGAGTTGGAACCAGGTCTCCTGGCTTCTGCTGCCTCCATGGCATAAGAATGGCACATGCAGCAAATATAAAAAGTAGAGAGCACTGGGATCGAAAGGGCCTGCCAATGAAAAATGTAAATTGGTAAGTCTTGATGAGACTCTAAAACTGAACTGAATCTTTAAATTATATATTATAGATTACTTATTCAGTCATAGTGTTTTTATCGTGATTATGTTGTCTGGTTTTTGTCCGTCTGTCTCCCCCGATTAGACTGTGAGCCCGGCATTGGGCAGGGATGGTCTCTATCTGTTGCCGAATGGTCCATTCTAAGCGCTTAGTACAGTGCTCTGCACATGGTAAGCGCTCAGTAAATACTATTGAATGAATGAATGATTATTAACGTCTGCTTCCCCCTCTAGCCCGTAAGCTCGTTACACTAATAATGAGGGTATTTGTTAAGCGCTTACTATGTGCCAAGCACTGTTCTAAGCACTGGGGTAGCTACAAGGTGATCAGGTTGTCCCCCGTGGGGCTCACGGTCTTCATCCCCACTTGAAAGATGAGGTCACTGAGGCCCAGAGAAGCGAAGTGACTTGCCCAAAGCCACACAGCTGACAAGTGGCAGAGCCGGGATTAGAACCCACGCCCTCTGACTCCCAAGCCCGGGCTCTTTCCACTGAGCCACCCTGCTTCTCTAATTTTCCCATTGATTTTTGAACTAAGGAGACATAGGACACCAACAAAGGATTAGCTTTTTTAAATTTGTCACCTAGACTACGAACTCGTCCCCTAGACTGTAATCTCACTGCGGGCAGGGAATGTATGTTTATTGTTATATTGTACTCTCTCGAGCGCTTAGTACAGTGCTCTGCACACAGTAGGTGCTCAATAGATACGATTGAATGAATGAATGAGTTACCTCTGCCCTGAACCTCCCTGCTCGTGTCCGTTCCCTGTTTCCCTCCACCCTCTGGAAGGGTTTTAGTGGAGGGAAATGGCTTCTCGGTGTTAGGGATGAGAAACGGCATGACCTAACGGATAGAGCACGGACCCGGGAGTCAGAGATCTGGGTTCTGATCCCCACTCCTCCACTTCTCTCCTGCGTGACCTCGGGCAAGCCGCCTCACCTCTCTGTGCCTCGGTCACCTCGCCCGGAAGATGGGGATTAATACTGTGACGCCCACGGGGGACACGGACTGTGTGTCCAACCTGATTAGCTTGTGTCCGGCACGTAGTAAACGCTTAACGGAGACGGGTAAAAGGAAGAGAGCGCCTCTCTTCTGGGAAATCCTGCCATCGCCATGGCCCCCAGGTAAGTTTCCACCACTGCAGAGCTCCAAGGGGAGGCCGGTTTTAGGTAGCGGGGCAGGATGGGCCGGGATCCAAAGGAAGGAGCTAGTGTCTGAGAGCTTCTCCGGCACCACCCCCGCCACAGAGAGAAGAGGCAAAGCCAGATGGTACCGCACAGCTGAGTAAATGTCTTCATTACAAACAGTTCCAAGCCTGGCCCTTCCTGATCCCGGAGTTGCGGTGGGGGGGAAGAAAGGCCTTGGCACCATTTCTTCCTTAAGAAAGCTTCCCAACTATCCTGCGGAGCCATTTACCACATCAGGAGAGCGGAGGTTCGGATTGGGTAGGGCGGGGAGGAGACACTCTTTGGTCCCCTCTGCTCTCTTCTCTCTCTTCCCTGGGATTTCAAAGGTCGCTCGCTCTCCTGGAAGGAGCCTTCTCCTTGGAGGCGATCCAGGGTTCACCTCCCTCCTTTCTTTTTCTGACACGGAACACCGGTTGTCCACCTCCGTTACCTGCCCGCCTCCCGGAATTCAAAGAAATAAAAGAGAAATTGACTGCTACGACTTTTCTGTGTCTGGGTGGAGGGGGTTGACTGGGTCTTCCTCTCCCCTTTACCTTAGGAAAAATTCAGAGGATAAATAAGCCCCAGAGAAGGGAAGTAAATGCAGAGAGGAAGTTGAAACTAAAAAGAAATAAAAAAGCTACCACAAGCTCCTTTTCTCTCTCTCAGTTTTTTTTTTAAACGGTATTTGTTATTGAAGAATTCTTCTTCAATATATGCCAGGCTTTGTACTAAGCAGTGGGGTGATAATAATGATGATTGTGGTATTTATTAAGCGCTTACTGGGTGCCAGGCACTATACTAAGCGCTGGGGTGGAGACCAGCAGATTGGGTTGAACACAGTCCCTGTCCCATGTGGGTCTCACAGTCTTCATCTCCATTTTCAGATGAGGTAACTGAGGCACAGAGAAGTGAGGTGACTTGCTCAAGGTCCCAGAGCAGGGAAGTGGAGGAGTCCGTATTAGAACCCAGGTCCTCCTGACTCCCGACACCAATCTCTGGCCACTAATAATCTCTGGGAACGCTGCTTCCTTGGTCCAGGTTCTGAATTTAGGAATTTTTGTCCTTTTTTTAAAAAAATTTGCATGGTGAAGGGAGTTTTGGAGGAGGAAGGGAATTGGTGAGGATGTTAGGTGAAGAGGAGAGAATGAATTAGAGAGATTGAAAGTCCTAGAGATTTTTAGACTTTAAGCCTGAATCTTCAAGGATGTGTCAGGTCCAGGAATTTGAGTTTGTGGAGCTTCAAAGAGTAGCTTCATTTGAATAAGGTTGTTGATCCTTCCCCTGCATTCCTTAGGTTTCAAAAATGTAAACAGCTCTAGTGATTGAGATCTAGGGATATTTAATGTTAATGTCGGTATTTGTTAAGCGCTCACTATGTGCCGAGCACTGTTCTAAGCGCTGGGGGAGATACAGGGTAATCAGGTCGTCCCACGTGAGGCTCACAGTTAATCCCCCTTTTACAGATGAGGTAACTGAGGCACAGAGAAGTGAAGTGACTCGCCCACAGTCACCCAGCTGACAAGTGGCAGAGCCGGGATTCGAACTCATGACCTCCGACTCCCAAGCCCGGGCTCTTTCCACTGAGCCCCGCTGCTTCCTTATTTCAAAAACGAATAATAATAATTGTAGTATTTGTTAAACGCTTATCATATGATTATCACTTGCTTAGCACTGGGATGGAGACTAGACCAGGCAACAGTCCCTGACCTACCTGGGGCCCACAGAATGAGGGAGAGGGAGAATAGATATTTCATTCCCATTTTACAGACGAGGAAACCGAGGCCCAGAGAAGATAAATGCCTTGCCCCAGGTCACACAGCAGGGAGGTGGCGGAGCCGGGTTTAGAACCCAGGTCCCCTAACTCCCAGGCCCACGCTCTTTCCTACTAGGCCAAGCTGCTGCTTAGAATTCTAAAAATTCTAAGAATTTGTTTCATTTTTTAAATTACTTTAATCTTGTAGCAACGGAAACCTTTATCTTTACTGATTCCTCAGCTGAAGATCAAGCCAGGCAGTTTAGGGAAGAGACTGGGGCACCAAGAGGAGTAAGAAAAAAATAAATTCCTCACAGAACAGGGGCATGAGAGGATATGTGAGGGAGTGAGGTCTGTAGGATTAAGGCCAGGGGATCCATAAGAAGGGATAAAGGTGTTGGAGCTTCAAATAAAGAGGTTAGGGTATCTATTTTTATTTCCATCACAATGACCACTTGGCAGGAATGTAAATTTGGTTCCAGAAAACTTGGCGACTCATGCCCCCTGTTTATATTTTCTTTGATAGATGGAAAACAGGGCTTTTAAAAATCCCGAACTATAAAAGGGTAGCTCTTTTCCCTTTTGTCACCCATAAGAAACTCAGAACAAATTCCCAAAGCGATTCTCTATAGTCAGCGGGAACTGAAGGAGAAAGACGCAAGACTTGCTGACTGGATGGAGGAAACGGAAAACTGAGGGAAAATACGCTGTGCAATTGTTTCTAAGCTATCGCGGGACTTTATTATAACCTTCTATTGAAACTCATTTTAAAAAATGTATTTCATTCATCAGAGTATTTGCTGTGCGACTGTTCTAAGCTATAGCAGGACTTTATTATATCGTTCTGTTGAAACTCATTTTTAAAAATGTATGGATCTACCTTTTGGAAATTCATTCACCAAAGTATTTTATTCTTTTCTTTCCCGGTCATGCTTTAGGGAGTGGGAGCTTACTTAATTTGTGTTCTTCTAAAAGAAGAAAGGTTGGAACCCATGTTTTCTAGTTTTGAAACATTTCTACTTTTGAAAAGATGATCATTTCGAATGTTGTGGTTATCATAAAAGGAACAATAAAGAATGAAACAATACGAAGAATAATCAGTGTCAGTCATGCTTATTGAGTGCTTACTGTGTGCAGAGCACTGTATTAAGCACTTGGGTAAAATGTAACAGAGTTGGTACACGTTCCCTGCCAGAATGAGTTTATGCAGTCCAGAGGGGGAGACTGACAATTATATAAATAAATGCTGGATATGGACATAAGCCTGTGGGGCTGAGGGAGGGGTGAATAAAGGGTGCAAATCCAAGTGCAAGAATAAAAGGGGCTCCCCTTAATTCGTTCTGGGATTCATTCAATCTTATTTATTGAGCCTATGTGCAGAGCACGGTACTAAGCACTTGGAATGGACAATTCGGCAACAGATAAAGACAGATCCCTGCCCAACAACGGGCTCACAGTCTAAACCAAAGAAAAAAAAGAAACCAATGAAATGGGAATTTGGAAATTTTTGCTGTTGCCATACTGTTGGGTTTTTTATATATTTACTCTCACCGGCTTTTAAACAAAAAAAAAGGCTTTATGGTTATGACTCTATGCTTCGAAGATATCAAGGAAAGATTTGAGTTTTGGGGTGTTTTTATTTCTCTCAGAGAATCGAGATGGAAATTACGGTGTTTTGTTTTGACTGGGGGTTTTTTTAACGGTGTTTGTTAAGAGCTTACTACCCCGGTCCTCTGACTCCCAGGCCAGGGGGCTTCCCTTAATTGGTTCCGGGATTCATTCATTCATTCAATCGTATTTATTGAGCCCTTACTATGTGCAGAGCACTGTACTAAACGCTGGGAACGTACGACTCGGAAACCGATAGGGACAATCCCTGCCCAACAACGGGCTCAAAACAAAACGCGGAGTCAGGCCATCAGAGAACGTGGCCTAGGGAAGGAGCAGAGAGCGGGAGAGAAAATCTTCATCGCCCTGGGCACACGGTGGGACTGGTATAAGCACCCTGTATCTTTGATTAGACGGTGAGCCCGTCATTGGGCGGGGATTGTCTCTATCTGTTGCCGAATTGTCCATTCCGAGCGCTTAGTCCAGTGCTCTGCACATAGGAAGCGCTCCATAAATACGACTGAACGAATGAACGGGGTGAGAGGGAGGGTGATAGTATATCTGTAATAGGAAATTCCTCCCAACGTCGGAATACTTCACAAGGAGGGGCAAGCTCTGAGAATTTAGCAAGAGGAGCATCTTGCTAGTGAGAAGCAGCGTGGCTCAGTGGAAAGAGCACGGGCTGGGGAGTCCGAGGTCGTGGGTTCTAATCCTGACCCCGCCACTTGTCTGCTGTGTGACCTTGGGCAAGGCACTTCCCTTGTCTGCGCCTCAGTGACCTCATCTGGAAAAGGGGGATTGAGACTGCGAGCCCCACGTGGGCCAGGGACTGTGTCCACCCTGATTACTTGGTCTGCACCGCAGCGCTTAGAACAGTGCCTGGCACGTGGTAAAGTATTTAATAATAATAATAATGATGATGTTGGTATTTGTTAAGCGCTTACTATGTGCAGAGCACCGTTCTAAGCGCTGGGGTAATAATAATAATAATAATGTTGGTTATTTGTTACGCGCTTACTATGTGCAGAGCACCGTTCTAAGCGCTGGGGGAGATACGGGGTCATCAGGTGATCCCACATGAGGCTCCCAGTCTTCATCCCCATTTGGCAGATGAGGGAACTGAGGCCCAGAGAAGTGAAGTGACTGGCCCACAGTCACCCAGCTGACAGGTGGCAGAGCCAGGATTCGAACCCATGACCTCTGACCCTCAGCCCTTTCCACTAAGCCCCGCTGCTTCTCTTGTGGTTCAGTGGAAAGAGCCTGGGCTTGGAAGTCAGAGGTCATGGGTTCTAATCCCAGCTCTGCCGCTTGCCAGCTGTGTGACTGTGGGCGAGTCACTTCACTTCTCTGGGCCTCAGTGACCTCATCTGTAAAATGGGGATGAAGACTGTGAGCCCCACGTGGGACAGCCTGATCAGCTTGTATCCCCCCCAGCGCTGAGAACAGTGCTTGGCACATAGTAAGCGCTTAACAGATACCAATATTATTATTCTCTGCCGGAATGATTACGAATAAGTGTGACTACCAAGGCCATCAGGTGGCCCCCCCCCCCCGTGGGGCTCCCGCTCTCCATCCCCCTTTCCCAGATGAGGGAACTGAGGCACAGAGAGGTGAAGCGGCCTGCCCCGGGTCACCCTGCGGAGAAGGGGGCGGGATTCATTCATTCAATAGTATCTATTGAGCGCTCACTATGTGCAGAGCACTGGACTAAGCGCTTGGGATGGACAAATGGGTAACAGAGACAGTCCCCGCCCTTTGACGGGCGCCCGGTCTAACAGGGGGAGACGGACAGACAAAAACAATAGCAATAAATAGAATCAAGGGGAAGAACCTCTGATTCCAGGACCTCTGGCTTCCCCAATCCTGCGGCTCCTCAAGTCTCTCATCAACCTCCCTCCTGCACGTGGGGCGGGTGGGTGAGCGGCGCCCCCTAGCGGCGGGGGAGAGGACGGCGAGGAGGGGGACACGCGCAGCCGGGAGCCGGGGGCCGTGGGTTCGAATCCCGCCCCCGCGGATAATAATAATAATGTTGGTGTTTGTTAAGCGCTTACTAGGTGCACAGCACTGTTCTAAGCGCTGGGGGAGACCCAGGATAATAATAATAATAATGATAATGTTGGTATTTGTTAAGCGCTTACTAGGTGCACAGCACTGTTCTAAGCGCTGGGGGAGACCCAGGATAATAATAATAATAATGTTGGTGTTTGTTAAGCGCTTACTAGGTGCACAGCACTGCTCTAAGCGCTGGGGGAGACCTAGGATAATAATAATAATAATAATGTTGGTATTTATTAAGCGCTTACTAGATGCCGAGCACTGTTCTAAGCGCTGGGGGAGAGACAGGGTAATTAGGTTGTCCCACATAAGGCTCACAGTCTTCATCCCCATTTTCCAGATGAGGGAACTGAGGCCCAGAGAAGCGAAGTGACTGGCCCACAGTCCCACAGCTGACAGGTGGCAGAGCCGGGCTTCGAACCCATGACCTCTGACTCCCAAGCCCGGGCTCTTTCCACTGAGCCACGCTGCTCAGATGGTCCCACGTGAGGCTCCCGGTTAATCCCCCTTTTCCAGAAGAGGCCACTGAGGCCCAGAGAAGTGAAGTGACTTGCCCAAAGTCACCCAGCTAAGTGGCGGAGTCAGGATTCGAACCGGTGACTTCTGACTCCCAAGCCCGGGCTTTCTCCACTGAGCCACGCTGTTGTCTGCTGGGTGACCTTGGGCCAGTCACTTCACTCCTCTGGGCCTCGGTGACTCCTCTGGAAAATGGGGATGAAGACTGGGGGACGACCTCATCACCTTGTGCTTAGCACAGTGCCTGGCACATAGGAAGCACTTAAATACCAACATTATTATTATTATTATTACTATTATTCTCTGGGCCTCAGTTCCCTCCTCTGTCAAATGGGGATGAAGACCGTGAGCCCCACGGGGGACAACCTCATCGCCTCGTATCCCCCCCAGCGCTTAGAACAGTGCTTGGCACATGGGAAGCGCTTAATAAATACCGACATTATTATGATTACTATTCCTGGGCCTCGGTTCCCTCCTCTGTCAAATGGGGATGAAGACCGGGCACCCCACGGGGGACAACCTGATGACCTTGTATCATCCCCGCTGCTTCTCTACTGTGTGCGGAGCACTGTACGGACCTTGTATTGTGATTTATTGCAGGGAAATATAACAGGGAAGCAGCGTGGCTCAGCGGAAAGAGCCCGGGCTTGGGAGTCAGAGGTCACGGGTTCGAATCCCGACTCGGCCACCTGTCAGCCGGGTGACTGTGGGCGAGTCACTTCACTTCTCCGGGCCTCGGTTCCCTCATCCGTCAAATGGGGATGAAGACCGGGAGCCTCACGGGGGACCACCCGATCACCCTGTATCTCCCCCGGCGCTTAGCACGGTGCTCGGCGCATAGCAGGCGCTTCACGGATACCAACGTTATTATTATTATTATTAAAATGGGGATTATCTGTGCGCCTCACGGGGGACCACCCGATGACCCTGTATCTCCCCCGGCGCTTAGAACGGTGCTCGGCACATAGCGAGCGCTTAACGGATACCGACGTATTTTTTTTTATTGTACTGGGATTCGACTGTGGGTAGAGCGGTGCGCTGGGGGCCGACAGATAATCACCCCCCCCCCCCCCCTTCAAAGCCTTATCGGAGGCCCACCTCCTCCGAGAGGCCTTCCCAGACTTATCCCCACCTTTCCGCATCTCCCACCCCCTTCTGCGCCATCCTGAACGATTCCCTTTGCTCTTCCCCCCTCCCAGCCCCACAGCACTTATGTCCCCATCTGTCACTTTATTTATTTCTACTCAAATCTGCCTCCCCGCCTCTAGGCCGTAAACTCGTTGCGGGCAGGGAAGGCCGAATTGGCCTCTCCCACGTGCTCGGCGCAGGGCTCCGCACACGGCGCGCGCTCAATAGATACCATCCGACGAGGGAACGACTATTATCGTACTGAGCGACCACTACGTACGATGTGCCGAAGTGAGCATTTAGGAGGGAGAGGGATTTTCCTTTTAAAGTAGGTCACGGATTTCATTTTCTCAAAGGAGCGGAAGAACGAAGGGATAAAATTACAAGGAAAAACGGTGAAATAGAATTGAAAAGTCAAATATAAACTGATAATGGGCTGCTAAAATTAAATAGAGTGAAATCGCAAATCCCTGTCATCTTTCCTAGGGCTGGTTCGCTTTCAAACCCCGAGCCGGATTCCCCTCCGAGGCCTCACGAGGGAATCGCGGAGGTGACGCAACGGAATCCGTCCTTTTACGGACTGCGGTTACGTAATTTTAGTGAGGTTGATAAATCTCTCCGTTTCCTTTCAATTTCGAGGACGCGAAGCCAGCTCATTTCACTGAGTGGCTATTTCCCCAGTTAAGAGCTTGAAACTTGGGGTTGTTTCCTATGAAATCTCTACGGATAGGTTGTATTTTTCGGCCGGCTCCCCCAGTCCAGGGAGACAAGGCCAAGACAAATCGATCGATCGATCGATCGATCGGGGATACTTACCGAGAGTGCTTACTAGGTGCAGAGCATTGTCCTAAGCGCAGAGAAGCAGCGTGGCTCAGCGGAAAGAGCACGGGCTTTGGAGTCAGAGGTGGTGGGTTCGAATCCCACCTCGGCCACTTGGCGGCTGTGGGACTGGGGGCCAGTCACTTCGCTTCTCTGGGCCTCAGTGACCTCATCTGGAAAATGGGGATGAAGACCGGGAGCCCCACGTGGGACCACCTGATTCCCCTGCGTCTCCCCCAGCGCTTAGAACGGTGCTCGGCACGTAGTGAGCGCTTAACAGATACCAACGTCATTATTATTATTATTACTTGGGAGAGTACAGTCCGCAGGGTGTCGGCCTGGTGGATGCCACCCGGAACCAGGAGTCAGAAGGACCTAAGCGCTTATTACAGTGCTCTGCACAGAGTAAGTGCTCAGTAAATTGAGGAGCAGTGTGGTTTAGCGGAAAGAGCCCGGGCTGGGGAGTCGCAGGTCATGGGTTCCAATCCCGCCTCGGCCGCTTGCCAGCCGTGTGACCTTGGGTGAGTCACTTCACCTCTCGGGGCCTCAGCGAGCTCCTCTGTAAAATGGGGATTTGAACGGTGAGCCCCACGTGGGACGACCTGAATCCCCCCAGCGCCGAGAACAGTGCTTTGCACACAGTAAACGCTTAACAAATACCACTGTTATTGTTATCATTGTGGGTTCTCGTCCCGCCTCTGCCACTGGTCAGCTGTGTGACCTTGGGCAGGTCACTTCACTGGGCCTCAGTTCCCTCAGCTGTAAAAGGGAGATGAAGGCCGTGAGCACAACATGCGACGACTTGATGATAATGTTGGTATTCGTTAAGCGCTTACCCTGTGCCGAGCCCTGCTCTAAGCGCCGGGGGAGATCCGGGGTCGTCAGGTGGTAATAATAATAATAATAATAATAATAATAATAATAATGTTGGTATCTGTTAAGCGCTCACTATGTGCCGAGCACCGTTCTAAGCGCTGGGGGAGACAGAGGGGAATCAGGTCGTCCCACGTGGGGCTCACCGTCTTCATCCCCATCTTCCAGATGAGGGAACTGAGGCCCAGAGAAGCGAAGCGACCGGCCCACAGTCCCACAGCCGCCAAGTGGCCGAGCCGGGATCCGAACCCATGACCTCTGACTCCAGAGCCCGTGCCCTTTCCGCTGAGCCACGCTGCTTCTCGTGGTCCCACGGGAGGCCCACAGTTAATCCCCCTTTTCCAGATGAGGGAACCGAGGCCCGGAGAAGCGAAGCGACTCGCCCACGGCCACCCAGCTGACGAGTTTCGAACCCGTGACCCGTGACTCCCAAGCCCGGGCTCTTGCCACTGAGCCACGCTGCTTCTCCGATCTTGATCGCCTTGTATCTCCCCCAGCGCTTAGAACGGTGCTCGGCGCAAAGTAAGCGCGTAACAAATACCAACATTACCATCATCATCGTTATTATTAAAGACCCTCGATGGATCCAAACTCCTACCTCCGTTAATCCGAGCACTTATCCTTCCCTTCCTCGACTGCTGCGGCGGCCTCTCCTCCCCGGCCTCCCTGCCTCCGGCCTCCTCCCCCCTCCAGTCCCCGCTCCGCTCTGCGGCCCGGATGATCCCTCTACGCGGCCGTTGGGCCCGCGCCTCCCGACTCCTCGGGAATCTCCCGCCGTCGCCCCTCCGCCTCCATACCTGTTGCCGAATTGTCCAGTAAGCGCTCAATAGATACGACCGAACGGACGAGAAACTCCTTCCTGCTGACTTCAAAGCCCTCCATCACCTTATTCCCCTCCTATACCTTTCTTCCCTCCTTTCCTACACAACCCGGCCCAAACGCTTAATACCCAACGGTTTGGCACGTAGTAACGTTGGCATCTGTTAAGCGCTTACTACGTGCCGGGCACTGTTCTAAGCGCCGGGGGTAATAATGTTGGAATTTGTTAAGCGCTCACTAGGTGCCGAGCACCGTTCTAAGCGCTGGGGGAGACGCAGGGGAATCAGGTCGTCCCACGTGGGGCTGAGGCACCGAGAAGGGCCCTGCCAATCGTCGGCTGGGTGACCGTGGGCCAGTCGCTTACCTTCTCTGGGCCTCAGTTCCCTCATCTGTCAAATGGGGATGAAGACCGGGAGCCTCCCGTGGGACGGCCTGAAGACCCTGTCTCTCTCCCAGCGCTTAGGACGGTGCTCCGCACATAGTGAGCGCTTAACGAATACCAACATTATTGTTATTATGACCCGATGACCCTGTCTCTCCCGCAGCGCTTAGAACGGTGCTCCGCACATAGTGAGCGCTTAACGAATACCAACATTATTATTATTATTATTGTGACCTGATGACCCTGGATCTCCCCCAGGGCTTAGAACAGTGCTCTGCACATAGTAAGCGCTTAGTAGAGAAGCAGCGTGGCTCAGTGGAAAGAGCACGGGCTTTGGAGTCAGGGCTCATGAGTTCGAATCCCAGCTCGGCCACTTGTCGGCTGTGGGACTGTGGGCGAGTCACTTCACTTCTCCGGGCCTCAGTTCCCTCATCTGGAAAATGGGGATGAAGACCGGTGAGCCCCACGTGGGACGACCTGATTCCCCTGTGTCTCCCCCAGCGCTTAGAACGGTGCTCGGCACGGAGTAAGCGCTTAACAAATACCAACATTATTATTATTAGTAGTAGTAAATACCAACACAATTATTAGGATGATAATTAGGGGCGGGGCAGGGGCAGGACGGGCGGGGCTAAAGGTCGAGGGGGCGGGGCCACGGGCGGGTGGGCGGGGCCCAGGTAGCGGAGGCGGGGCGACTGACGTCATATGGGCGTGGCCGGAGGGAGGGGCGTGGCCGGACCTCATGGGCGGGGCCTGGACGGAGGGGGCGGGGCCAGAGGGGCGGAACCCGGGCATTGGAGGAGGCGCGGGTGACGTCACGTGGGCGGGGCCAAGGCCGAGGGGCGGGGCTGGCCCCGGAGGGGCGGAGCCAAGACATTGGAGGAGGGGGCTGACGTCACATGGGCGTGGTCTAACCTGAGGGCGAGACTGAATCCCCTGGGCGGGGCCAGGGCGGAGGGGAGGGGACAAGGGGCGGAGCCCAGATATTGGAGGAGGGGCGGCCGACCTCCACGGGCGTGGCCCAATCAGAGGGCATGACCACGTCGGAGGGGCGGGGCCAGGGGCGGAGCCCAGACCGTGGAGGCGGGGCGAGCGACGTCACACGGGCGTGGCCCAAT